>NW_026535780.1:25030000-27430000 GCF_028551555.1 Melozone crissalis
CTTCCCCAGACATTTCTGTCAGAAGCTCTGGTGGTGGATACAGAGCAGATGGAGCAAACCTGTGGCAGCTGATTGAAAATACAAAGTTTTACAGATTTACTTGTGATGCCCAACATCTTTGCTGCAGCAGAAAAGAAATTTGCCTTGCACATTCTAGGTCCTGATCCTGTGCAAGGCGCCATGTGTTTTGGGACAAACTAAATATCAAGCACTGTATGTTGTCTAAAATAGGTACATTTATGGTACTGCACATGGTAAAAGATAAGAAGCTTTCATACATGAACAAACAGCTGTGATTGGTGCAGATTACAGGCCTTGGCAGAAAATTGAGGGAATGAACAACTGCCTTATGCATCTTGCTGTGGGATCCCACTCTGAGTTAGACCCTTCACAAGTGCTTTCCAGTACTCACTAATATGACTAGGATCTGCTTGCATACTTAATTTTGCTGTTTTCTTCCTAGTATTTCTGCACTGCTACATGTAGTTTTGATATGAGATTTTTTTGGGGAGACAGTGTAAAGTGTAAATAGTGCCACGTATTTATCCTGAAGACTGCAGCTCAGCCTCTGCTTCTGGGAAGGATGGTATTCACCCAGTTCACCTGTAGGAGTTGGCTTTGTGTCTCAGGTTTGCCTCCAGAAAGGGTTTAACCCACTTACTGAAAGTCCTGTGTGCCTGAGGAGCTGCCTTCAGTCTTCAGTGTGAAACTCAGGTGATTTGGACTGGGCTCATGCCATTGAGCTCCTTGAATAAAAGGGGGGAGACATTTCTCTTCAGCCAGCAGCCTACAAGAAGTCCACACACAGCACAGAAGCTGGGTCAGCCCAGGCTGCAGCAGGTCAAGTTGCTGATGAGACAGATCCACTGCAGGGCTCGGTGCTGTGTGGGGACACCGACAGACGGGTGGCTCTGTGCCCAGGGCCTGTGCATTCCTGGAGGCCTGCCAGGGGATGACCTGGCCTCAACCACCAAAGGAGAATAGAAACAAATACATTTATAGACCCTTCACATGTACTACTAACATAGATTTTTGTAATTATTTTTGTTTCTTTAAGAAAAGCGTTTTTTGTACTAAAATTTGTTATGGGAAGAACTTGCCAATATCCAGTATGTCAATGTATATCTGTGGAAGAGTTAAGTCATCATTGTAGTTCATTGCAGTTTGGCTTTTCTGACACCTGAGCACACCTCACTCCAACACAGAAATTTTATTCGGTGAGACTGGGGAGAAAAGCAGGCTCTGTACTTTACAGATAAATTAATTCAAAGTTAAATAAGGCAACTTTTATTTATGTTCTAGATATTAAGCAGGAGGCTAACAATTGTCAGAAATAATTCACATGCTTTAGTGCATATACATAAACCATTCAGATGTGTTAGTTAATGCTTTTTAAATTAAAAAACATAAAGATCTGTGAACAAGATGAATCCTTGGCAATGAAAAAGACAGCCTCGCAAAACGTTGTCAGCTTGATTCCAGGTTGATGATTCCTATTAGAAAGAGTCGTAATCAGATGTGCTAAAATGATGACAGTGCTGAATAAGACGGCAAACACGAAAAGCAGTGAGACCAGGACCATTGTGGGATGCTGTCAGTGGTAGATTTTACCAAGTCTCAGTGCATGTGGCACTGTTTTTTGTTTGAGTATTTTAAAACATTTTTGTTATGAGAGTCATAAATAGAGAAAAATTCTCAGCCTTATAATTCAAAGATTATTTCACCCCTCACCCAAAAGCCTATGGGTGAAAATACAGAAATCTGACATTAACAAAACCAGTCTTAATGGCAGTCTCTACTAAAAGGAGTGGGGTTTCTTTATGCAGCAACTTCTGTCATGGTTTTGCAATCATTTGAACACTAGATAAAATAAATGGAACGACAGTTGTTTCTATTTTACTTTAATACAACAGAAAGTCAGATTTTTTTGGCTACAGAAGTCAAGGCTTGCGTCAAAACAAACTGCAGGCTTAGAGTTTGCAAGGAATTATGGAATGTGGTATGTGTCTGGGTTTGTATACTTTATCATCACTGTTGTCTTGTGAGGGCAGGTTTGTCATAACTCACTGCTTCACTTTTCATGAATTACAGTCCTGCTTTTGTTCACAAGCAGTATGAGTAGTATAATTTCTCTCTTTTTGTTTCTCTCTGTATGTATACTCCAAAGTCCACTGTGCAAATCTGCACCTCTTACTTCAGCAAAAAATCCCTGTGAGGTAGAAATGCAGATCATGTAAATGCTTGTGCGCATTAGAAAAACATAAATACAACAGGCTTGTCCCAATATAGAGCAGCGTTTAAGGCTGGCATTACCTATTAAAATCAGTGCATTAGGCTTATGGTAGATGCTGTGTTAGTGTATGTTAGTCTAGCATAATACTGCTAAAATTGCCAATCTAAAGCCCAGTTGCTGTAGCCATTAAGAAAGCAAATGCTCTTTCCCCTTCATTTATAGCAGTATTTGGTCAGTGTACAATGTGATTAGGACAATATTCCATCACACTGGACTTTCATTAATCAACAGATAACCCTCTCAGTTGAGTAAATTCAGTTTCTCTGCATCTTAGGGCTGAGACAAAGCATGAATCCTACCAGTCAGGTAAGTCTAGTCAGCAAAGTGAGGAAGAGAGAAATAAAGTTATTCTTTTTCCCTGCCCTCTGGGCCACATCTCTGCCTTGGTGCAGTGTCTGTAGTATAGAGCAGTGTCAGAGATAGAGACAGCCTCCTGTAGGCCTCGGTTTGCCGTGGTGACTTCATCTGGATGAGTCCAGGGACACAGTGCTGGATGTATTTGCAGAGAGATATGAAGAGGTTGGAGCCCCCATCCACCCACTGAACTGGCGCAAAATAGGAGTTGCTTTTCTGCCTAGAGTAAGTCTGCAGTTTACTGGAGACCCACTCAGTCAGGGTAGTAGTCCTCTGTGAGCAGTGTGTAGATGGATCATTCTCTGAATCAGCCTCCACCCTGAGCACCCTCATGTCCAGGGGCTACTACTGTACCTGTCCCATTTAAAGTCCTCTATCCCTGCACTGCAGCACTTTTATCTTCCCTCTCAACTAGGCCTCTTTTTGAGACTTTCTTAAGCGAAGGAGACCATGGCAAAGAGTCATTGTTCTTGCCAGTGGGCACTGGGTATGACATCTGATGGCTGCCAAAAAAAGAGACTTCTTTTTCCAAAGCAGAGCAGGTGGCAGGAGCTGATGGAACACCATGCTGGCATTCATTATATCATAGCACTGACAGCAGAGCTGGAAGCTAACAGGTTCACAGTTGCCTAATGTCATCATGCTGAAGACATTTTTAGAAAAGTTATGCAATTGATTAGCTGGCTATATATACCTTTTTTTTTCCAAGATGAGTTGGTATTTTTATCATAACACAGTTAATACCAATAAAATAGATTTACAGGTGGTATTGCAAATCATGTTTTTAGCAGATTTTGGCAGCACATCTCCCCAGAGCTCTCACGCTAGACCACAAGAGCTTCTTGGAAATTACATGAAATGCATAGGAAAGTGACCATATAAATATGGTTCCTAAATCCAAGAGTAATGATTCTTCTAAGGAAGGATATTTTTTTCCTTGTACCCTTTTGCTGTGTCTCCCAAACTGCTTCACCTCTCCCCTGCAGAAGGACACAGTGCCATCTGAACAGACAGGGGAAAAAAGTGTTGATCTCTCCTGAATGGCAACTGCACCATGCTCTATGGTCCAGATTCCCCCTAAATTTAGGCATGTATCTGAGGCACTTAAATTGGGATCAGTGTCAGCTCGACTCTGATAATCCTGTTGCAGAGACAGATGTTTGAGAGTGTGATTCAGTTTACCTCAGATCTGAGTAAGAAGAGGAAATGTGGGACAGCCACCTTCCCTTCTTTCAGTGTCATAGTTACACATCTCAGTGTTTAAAGGATTAAGCCAGGACTGTGTTGTCTCTCCAAACTGATCCGACAGATGCGGCGAAGTGATTTAGTTCAGCTTAAATTGTGGCTTAGTTGGGAATTAGCTGGCAAACTCTTAAGGAAGACAGATTCTGGTAACATCAATATACACTTGGATACAGGTGAAAGAAATGACAATAACATTTCTCCCAGCAATGATGACAGAAGATATATGGCTCAGTTATCAATCTCAGAATCTTTATTAAAGCTTAATGGTAGATGCTGGAGTGAGGGAGCTTTTAATTTTGCTTTATTATATTTGCCTAGTGAAATGATTGCAACATTCTCTCTTGGAGGAGGACATTGCTAGAGTTACTTCTGTTTCTAAACCTGAACAACCACAGCATAGCAATATGTTGTATGAGAAACTGCAGAGTAAAGCTAAGAAGCTGTCAGCTGACTCAGATCTCGGCTGGCACTTTATCAAGAGAAACTCACCATTGATAGCACAACTTAGATCCAGTGGGCTCTAAAAAGACATTGAACAAAATCTATACAGGTTGCAATTCTTAAATTTCTCCCATGCTTTACCTTTCCTTTCTGCCTTTCCCCCTTTCCTTTTTCCATAATTAGTAGCATAACACTAGAATGGGATAAGGATGAAGGAAAGATATGTAAAATCCAAACTTCTAGGAGAAGAGGGAGTTGAAAATCAATAATCAAATGAGCAAGAAAACAATTACTTTCTGGTGCCAATGTTTTCATTTTCCTAGTAGAACTTTTGACCCTGAAATGTTCTACCTGCAGTAGCTCCCGATATTTGTTAATTATCAACCCACACTTCAAAGCTGATCGGTTTTCAAGGGCTTGTGTGGAGGTTAGTTCAGGAAAATGAGTATTCGGTACTGCAGGAATGTGTTTAATTGGAGGTGGTTTCATTTTGGCAGGGCTTGGGTTTGTGTAAATGCATCATACCTCTCATTTAAAGATGCCTTTAAAGTGTCATAGGGATAGTCCCTTCAAAGACAGAAAATAAATGTATGCAATATAAAAGTCACAGGGATATTTCTGACACAGTGTCATATGATTTTGCATTGCGTGATAACATCTCCTCGATAGATAAATGGAATGTTTTAAAATATATATGGTGTATTAGTTGCTGTAGTGACCGATAAGGACACGCAGAAGGCTTTCCATTTTGTTTCAGTTTGTTATATCTTTTAATAATTTAGCCTAGATATTATTTTGGTGCTGGTAGTATCATTTCTGATCTCACTTGTCCTCTGCCCCCAAAATACCTTTGAAGCTAATAAGTAAAACAAAGTACCCAATTCTGCCCTTTTCATTTACACAACATGAGAGCTGGGTTTTGCCCAAAGAGGACTGCATGGTCAGCCCAGTGATCTGGAAAACAGAGAAAAAGATAATAATACAAACTAGGATTCTCAAAAGTAATTGTTAAGAATTTTTTAAAATATCTTTTTAATTTCAGAGAAATTGATGGCTATAGGTAATTCTGAATGCAGCCCAACATGTCTATTTGTTGTTAGCAGTGGAAATTTTCTCTTAGCATTTTATGGTTTTAAGAATGAAGGAAACACTTTACCATGTTTCATTACTCCCCCATTCCTGACTATATTCAACCAAAATTTTGATATTAGCACTTCCAAATTATGTATTTTTATAAAAAATATTAAAGAGCAAGTTTAGAAATCAGTTAACCTAAAGGTTAAGTGCAGAACAGCATTTGAGCCTAAAGTAACTTAACCCTTCTTTAAAAGACCTAAGTGTAAAGAATAAAGACAGTATTTTTCCTTTTCCTTTTTTTTAAAGAAGCCACATGAAATGTTCTCCGAGTTAAGTTTTACCATTCATAATGAATGCAGTCTCGCCATTCAAATGCGACCATAAGTACACAGAAGATAAGAATTTAATTAAATGTAGATTAAAACCAAACAGGAAAACACACTCGCTGATAATTTTATCCCATCCTCTGGCCATATTTTTTATACTTCCTTCTTGTTCTTCTTTGGGCTATAGCTTATCAACATGCCGATAGTACCATAACTCATTACATCTGATGGTGCTGCTGAAATGTGCAGGCTTGGTGCTTGAATTTCAGAGGCACTTAAAATGCAAAGCATGTAAATGTCTATGTTAAATATATTAGTGTGGTAATGTTAGTGAAAAGAAACTGATTTCTTACAAATCCTTGTACTTCACATCATACATTATCATTGCCCAGTCACAAACTGGTTTAAAAAATATCTATTTAAGTTTTCTCTTAAAATAAATTTCTCTTTAAATATATTAATTTTGTTTTCATATGTCTTACCTGTCAATTTGTATATTAATTTCAGTTACTGGACTAGATCACTGAAAACATAGAGATTATGTTTTTAGGGCTTGGCTAAATACACATGAAGTAAACAGCTGACTGGGAGAGATCTGACTTACCCACATAATGTAACAGTTCAGGACCAAATCACTGTTCAGGCTAAATGGACTTGGATACAAAACATTTTTAATCACAGATATATGCATTTTTTACAAATTAATGGGGCTGTTCCATGGAGGGAGACACCAGTGTCCAAAAGTTGAGGGCTTAGCAGGGATCTGTCTCCATGGGATATCCCGTTATAAAAGAGGAAGAGAATGGAGAACAGCCCCGAGGAGAAGGACTTGAGGGTGTTGCTTTGATGAGAAGACATGACCTGATGAGAAGACATGCACTTGCAACCCAGAAAGCCAGCCACATCCCGGGCTGCATCAAAAGCAGTGGGGCCAGCAGGGCGAGGGAGGGCATCCTGCCCCTTCTACTCTGCTCTCATATGACCCCACCTGAGTTCTGTGTCCAGCTCTGGGGACCTATGGGACTGTTGGAGTGGGTCCAGAGGTGGGCCGTGACCAGGGGGTGGGAGCGCCTCTTCTCTGAGGACAGGCTGAGAGAGCTGGGGTTGTTCAGTCTGGGGGAAAGAAGGCTCAATGGACACCTTAGAGTGCCTTCCAATACCCAAAGGGAGCTTACAGGAGAGCTGCAAAGGCACTTTTTACAGAGCCTGTAATGATAGGACAAAGGTAGTGGCTTTATATTTAAAGAGTGTAGGTTCATAAATTAGGAAGAAATTCTTTATTGTGGGTGTTGTGAAACACTGCAACAGAAACACTGCCCAGAGAAGTTGTGAATGCCCCATCCCTGGAAGTGTTCAAGATGCAGCTGGGTGGGGCTTTGGGCAGCCTGGTCTAGTGGAAGGTGTCCTTGCAGATGGCAGGGCATCTCTAAGGTATCTTCCAACACAAAGTGATCCATGATTATATGAACATCTATTTCTATTCATTGGCTCATCTGACTTTAACAGCGGTAACAGCTTGCTGTGCCAAAGTTACTCCCTTATCTGACAGGATTCACTGAAGTTCATGCACTTATGCTAACACCGCTGTCAATTGGGCCCAGTTGCTACACACAGCTACATTTTGGTGCATCATTATTGATAATCCATTTATAAATATTATTATGTACAGCAAGAATAAAACATTTATATGTTACAGGGAAACAGTTAATGTAGACAGAACTCATGGATTCCAAACTGGCCCTATGGCAGCTTGTGTATTTCTGCCTGACCAGTAGCCTCTAACAGATCTGCAACAAGTTCTTCAGCTAACCAACATTGCAAGATAAAAGAAAAGCATGATCCATAAATAATTTAACCTCAATCTGTCCACAATTTTTATTTCCAATGTATTTTACTCACTGTATTTCCTACACAGTTTGAGGAAATAAACTATTGGTTCAGCTCTATGATGGTTTCACTAGTAGTAGAATAAACTTTTGACCCTGCTCAGAAATATGGAGATCAAAGTAATAGTTGGCTTAATTAAATATTACACTAAGGTTTAGAATGTCAATGTATACTTTAATATGCAATCTTGATTTATTAACCACTGTTAAAGCATAACTGAAAAAATTTCTCTTCTCCTGTTATCTTATATTTATAACCAAGGCCTGAAAAAAATGGAACTTCCTTTGGTTTGCAGTAAGGGAAGGATTTCTTTCTGCTGTTTTATCAGCAAATAAATTATTTATCTATATTTTACTTTTAAATGATTCAGAATGCTCTGAGTGTTGCAGTGTGATTATGAACTTTGCTTCAGCTCTTGACCAAGAGGTATTTTCAAATGAAGAAGATGGATCTGTAACTTTTTATAATTAGATGGCCTTTGACCTGAGCTTTGTGGATCAATCAGGAGAGAAATTACTTCATGTAAAAAGTTTAATAATATTAAAAAGTAATTACTGAGGTAATCAGAGAAAACTCTGCACCTCATCAAGAACCACACCTGACCTGCCATCACTCAAATTTAGGACAGGATTTGAAAGCAAGTTTTCTAGTGCCAGACCAGACAGCATCAAAAGTATATGAGACCAATGAGTCTCAAAACACCCCAGCATTTCTGTAATTTTCAGGGTAGGATCTAGCCTTCATTTCTTCCACTGGACAGCAAAATGAGACAAAATCCTTGAGAGCTTGCATCTAATTTGGTTTTTTTAATTATTAACCTTAATAATAGTTTGTGTCAGGTACAGCTAAAGTTGAGTCTGGAAGTTGGCACATTTCAAAACTGAGTCTTTTCAATGTCAAAGCCATTTGATACATTTGAACTCATATACCACTATACTAAATTTTTGGACATACTAAAAGAAATAGAGTCCTAGAAATGAAACAATATTTAAATAGACTTAGAAATAAAGTGCATTGTTTTTGCAACATCTGCTGCTGTCCTGTTACACATACAGAGAAAAGTCAGCCCAAGGGTTTGTGAAACAGTGATGCTTCAAGAGAAGGTATTTTTGATCACTACGGTGACATTTGGGGATAGTTTAAAAAACATGTTTCCAGCCCAGAGATGCTGAAGTACATTTTAAAGAAAAGGATACTGCAGGTGACAGGAAGGTCTGAAACAAGCCGGGTTTCTAGAGGCTTTGCTCTGTAAAGAATGGGTGTGGAATTTCATGTATTAATAATACAAAATATTCAAAGGGCTCCATTAGCATGGAGATCTTAGGCCAGTTCCACAAAGGACTGGCCCATCAAATATAGTTTATGCCTTGAGCATAGAAACAGTAGAGAGAAAGTCTGTATTAATACTTAAGTGTCTGTGAGCTTTTTGGAGCACATTGTTAGGGCTTCATGCTTTCCAGGAACCACTAGGTGCCTCTTTCCACATCTGCAAGTGTAAGCACTGATTTGCAAAACAATTGATTCTTTTGTACACTTCCTGAGGAAAGGTAGACCAGGATGCATAAAAGCTATAAAATTTATTTTTCATTTATTGTGTTTATTCCCTAAGTTCAGGAGGTGTTGACTTGTGCCTTTCTGCTAGCACAGAGAGATGAATAATTCAGCAGAACAGCAGGTGTGGCAGCACCCACTCCTGCAGAGCACAAGAGCTGCATGGATGTGTCCAACTTTTGATCGTCAGCCAGTTCTGTGCCTCCAAAATTGTCTAAGTACCTCAGCAAGTGATATCAGTAATGTTTTCAGACAGGACATCAGTGAAAGGTGGGGCTTTTTGAAAGGAGTGCACTGAATTTATTTTTCCTCTGACAAGTTCATTGCTTTTGAGCTTATCCAATTTTGGTGGAAAGCTGAAGCCTGTCCCTGTGGATTTCGCCATCTGGTAAAGAAATGCTCCATGGCAAAGCAGAGCTTGTGGGACTGAAACCCCTGGTTCTTTTCCCCAAACCGGTGGTAGAGGTCCAATTCCAGCACCGCTGCTGCTGGTCCCTGCTGCCTCCCGGGAGCCATCAGCCCTCTCTGCTCTGGCACCGCTGGGAAGCTGCTGCCATCAGGTCTGCAGAGGCAGGGGACACATGGCCTGCTGCCAGCTGAGAGGCTGTTTTGGTATCATCACCCCTCCTCCAGGAGATGGGTGAGGATGGAGAAATCCACTGGGACACAGCAGCTCTCTGACAGGCAGGGTGAGTCGTGAGAATTGCTTCACAGGCACTGTAACTGCACTGGTGTCAGAGCTCAATGATTTTGCTGGAGTTTGATCCTATTTCCCATTAGAATCATACCTGATATCAATGCATCAAGAAAGCCCTCAGCTTCTCTTGTCCAATAAAAACTATCTCCTAATCCTCATAACTGCATCTGTACTGCTGAAGTGAAATGGTCTGTGTTCTACCTCCATTTCTTTCTGGATAGTTCATGGGTATACCATGTGTGTACACAAATCTATTTGAGGCAAGAAAATACATCTGCATTAGCATGGTCTTTTAGGTTTAACAAGTAATTAATAATATATATTTGTTTGCAAGTTAGACTGTCACCCCACTAAATGTCCCATATCCTGGCATGCAGAAACACATCTTGTACCATACAAATATAAAATTCTTATTGCATGCTTACCTATATTCTTTCCAGTGCAAGTCTGGAACTGCCTGGCAATTCTGCCATTTTTTCAGTGAAATAAAACATGCAAAGCTTTGCATGCAAATTCAAGAAACACCCTTTTCACAACTAACTGATCCCCCAGTGCACAGCAGTACTTACCTTGGTTAATTTCTGAGTCACCCAAAATACCAACATTACCTTTTGTCCAAAGGTGCTTACATCCTCAACAAACACCATAATGATTGAATCATCAGTTCAGCATGAGTAGTTTTAAGCAAGCTACCGGGTGGCAATATCATTAGATTAAGTATCTTTCTGCAAAATGTTTGTGAAAATAAGCCAGGAGAAGTTAACAGTTGTGAAAGCTGAAAGGAGAAAATGACCTCTACTAATAAGAGTGCAGCCAGTAATATTTTCTGTAGTTTTGGCTGAACAATTAGTTTCTTAATAATTCCCTCCTTTCTCAAGTTATTTTTCTGCATTTTTTATTTTACAAACACTGGTTTATGGTCTCACAGAAGAACCTAAGTCAGTCAGCCAAGCTCCAACTACAAACAGGCTTATATACATCACCTTATTGGCAATATGTCCATCAGGCATTGCAGAAAATACCCCCCACCTCATCATGAATGGTAATATTTTAACTGACTCTTTCAAAATTCAGTGCCCAGCCCCAAAGTCAGATTGTGGCTAAAGCTTGTTGCAGTGTTAACAATAACATAGTCTTTCCAGAAAAATTAAAATGACAGGTGTAGCTATTGATGCTTCAAGCACATACTCTGACCTATAGACTCACAATCTGCTGCACTCAATCCAGCACATACTGTGGCAACAGAGCTGTTCTGGAATCATGCTGGAGACAGACTGACAAATGCTATGTATGAACTTTAACTGTCCCCCCCAAATGTGGGTTTCATTTGCTTCTTAAGTTGATTGGTGCTGGAAATGAGCATCTCCCCATGCCTTATTGAGAACTGGTTTTCTTTCTAATGTATAACACTACACACTACAGGGAATGTGTATGTAATATAGTGTCTTTTCATATGTTACAGTATTTAGGCCTTGAGTTAAAAAACTGTTTCTTGTGAAATGTGTATCCTTCAGTTGAATTTAGTAGGTAGAGTCTTGCTGCATTATAATTGCAAGTAGTATTGCCCTTCTGATTATTTCTCTGGACTTCCCTATTTCTGCAAAAGAAGCAATTACAAAGAACTAAAGTGATAATACAGCAAACATAACTTTAATTCTGCTTTTGGTGATTTATCAGTTATTATATTTTGAATTTCTCTTCAGATCATTGATTCCAGTTTGATTTTGCTCATACATCAATTTTCTCTAATTCTAAGTAAATATAAGTCACATTTTTTACATTATACCCCTCAGAGGACTTTATTTTTTCATTTCAGTAAGCATTATTTGAATCATAAAAAAATACATTACAGTATTCATAACGTGCTGCTTATGTGACAGTTTTTGAACTTTAATATTATTTTCTGTAGTGTGAGGGCTTAGCAGACTATAAAAGAGACATATTGTTTATAATGTTTCTGCACCACAACAAATGATGCACTTCTAGTGTCTATGAAATGGCAGTAGTTTTCTAAATTTGTGATTCTTCTGTGTTCAGCAGTCAAGAACAGTTGTACATCTGCTCAGCACAGACTTTAGGAGACCATGAACTTTAATTGAGGAAAAATAATGAGGGTTCAGGGACCACTGATACAGAGTCGGTTGGTGAGGCAGGTGCCCTGCTGCCAGATCAATGGATTATTTACTCCTTTGTCATAAACAAGAAACAGTTGGGTCTTTGTAGAGATTACATTCATATTCCAAAGCCAGTCTGCCTTTTTCTGTTCCCTTGTAAACATGCTGTATATGAATATTTTTGAAACTTGGTCTGAAAAGCATATAGCTTTGCTCCTTCATTAAATGATGTAATGTTAACCTTAATAGTAAATTTTAAGGAACAATTTTAAATGCGGTGATATTCATCCTAGTGGGCATATTAATTATAATCTGTACTTCGTGTGCACAGAAAGGATTCTGGAGGTGTTGGGGCATGTTTACACATGCATACAAATGCATATTTGTAATGCAGAAACTTAGATAAAAATATAGAATAAGAAACACAATTATATGAAGATATTTAGAACGAGAAAAAAAAGAGAAATACAGCTGAGCACATTTAGCCAATCTTTTACAGTCTGACTACCATAATGATAATGTTGTTTCGGAATAGAGTTTATAAAAATTTTACACACCACTGAAGTGGAATTTTCTGATGCTTTAATCAGAAAAAATACAGACTGCTTTTCCATGTGAGTCAAGCAAGTAATCAGGAGTTTCAGTAAGCATCCCTAATCCTGGGTGTGCTAGTGGCTATCTTTTACACACCTGTGTAACCCAACAGGGCAAGGTCAGCCAAAAATGGCATGTTCTGACCTCATAGGTATTCATTAGAAAAGCAAACAAAGACCACTGTGCAAGACTGCATGGAATAAGCCTTAATTTCCATTTTAACAAGTCAGTCAGTCTCACATTAGAATCATAGAATCATAGAAATGTTAAATTGGAAAGACTTTTAAGATCATTGGGTCCAACAACTAACCTGCCACTGCAAAGTCCACCTAAGTGGACTAAGTCCACTAAATCACGTCCCTAAGTGCCACATTGACACACCTTTTAAATACCTCTAGGCATGGTGACTAGCATTTCCTTGAACAGCCTGTTCTAATTCTTGACAACTCTATGCATAAAGAAAATTTTTCAAATGTACAACCTAGATCTCCCCTGGTGTAATTTGAGGCCATTTCCTCTTGTCCTGTCCTTGTTTCTTCTCCCATGTTACATGGGAGAAGAAACCAACCCCCACCTCACTACACCCTCCTTTCATGTAGAGCCATAAGGTCTCCCTGAGCCTCTTTTTCTCCAGGATAAACAGCCCTAGCATCCCCAGCTGCTGCTCATCTGATTTACTCTCTAGACCCTTCATCAGCTTTGTGGCCCGTCTCAGGACATGCTCCAGTGTCCCTCACATAGTGAGAGGCCCAAAACTAAACCCAGGACTCAAGGTGTGGCCTCACCAGTGCTGAGTACAGGACAATCACTGCCTCAATCCTGCTGGCCACAGCATTTCTGACACCAGCCAGGATGTCACTGGGCACACGGCCAGCCCATGTTCCACTGGCTGTTGACCAACACTTCCAGGTCGTTGCCAGCCAGGCAACTTTCCAGACACTCAGACACTCTTCCCCAAGCCCATGGCATTGCAGGGGATGTCGTGGTTCAAGTGCAAGACCCAGCACTTTGCCTTGCTGAACCTCACAGTGTTGGCCACAGGCCAGTGACCTTGATCTAGTTAATACCCTCATGAGAACACATGAAAGTGATTGTGAGACTTCTTGCAGCTGCCTATAGAATATTTCATCTGCCTTTTCATCTTGGTTGGGAGGCCTGTTACAGACTCCCACCATGATAATTGCCTTGTTGGCCTTCCCCCGATTCTTACCCAGAAACACTCAACCCTATCCTCACCATAATTAAGCTCTAGAGAACCGAAACACTCCCAACATAGAAGGTTACCCCAGCACCACCCCTTCCTTGCCCATCCCTCCTGAGGAATTTATAGCCATCCATTGCAGCATTCCAGTTGTGTGAATCATCCCACAATAGTGGTATGATGACAACTATGTCTTAATTTTTCTGCTGCACAAGTGCTCTCAGTTTCTCCTGTTTGTTGCCCATGCTGTGTGAACTGGTGTAAAGGCACTTCAGTTGGGTTATTGAGCCCTCTACCTTTTTCAGGAGAAGAAGCTCAAATTCCTGCATGACTGTTCTCAGGCACCTCTATGGTTTCTAGCACATCAATAAGCCTTTCATCCTTGTGTTCTTATAGACCTCCATTTCCTAGATCTATCAAAAAACCAGACAGAAGGACCTCACTAGTGCACCATCCCTCAAACACTGGAATGCCACCCCCAGGCTTATCTCCAGTGATCCTGGTTTTAACCCCTTCCTCATTAAAATTTAGGTTAAAGCTCTCCATGAGCACTGCTAACTCCTGTGTCCACCCCCTTTGAGACATGGAAAGGTTTGGTGTCACGTGATCAAAGTTCTGCCAATAACACTAAATAGCAAGCCAGATGTTATTCTTCTGGCTCTGTCCATTTCTTCCTTCATCATTCCTGCAACTGTGGTCCTGATGCCTTAACTAGTTGTCCCAAAGACCTGAAGGCTCTCTTGATTGTCCTTGGCATTCTTGTTGCCGCTTCATCACTGCCCATTTGAAAAATCCATGATGGCTGATAACCTGAGGGCCATTCCAGGATAGGAAGTTTTCCTTTCTCATCTTAAACACACACACCAGGGAGGCACAAAATTCTCTGAGAAGTAGGTCCAGACTGTTTCTTCTGTTCCTCTTGGTAGAGAGCCTCCAGTGACAGTGACCCATCATTCTTTCTTTATGGAAGCAGTTTTGTCATGGGTCATATGGTAACAACCTCTGGGACAGCTCCACACTGCAGAAACCATCGTCCTCATCATTTCCCAGTTCCACTGGCAGAGGCTTCTACCTATTATGGGCCCCCCTTTGAGGTGGAGCAGCCTCAGAGAAGATGCACCTGAGGCATCAGGCAGCATTGTCACCACTGCCCCCAACCCCTTAACTCGTGTTCAGCCATGCAGTGAGGGGACAGGGAATGCTCCACATCGTGCCAACTGTCAGTCTGTCTGGCCCCTCCCAGGGAAGGCAAGGTGCAATTCCAGCAGTCTGTCTCTCACACCCCCTGATACTCCTCAGCCTCTGGCAGAGGGTAGAGGAGCTCCTGTGTGTGGGTGCACCACCACAGGGCTGCTCACTCTTGCCATCCATTCTGGCATCAGAGCTGGGCACAGCTCCAGCTGGCACCAGGGTGGCAGCGTGTCCCCACCAGAGCTCTCTCTCTCAGTGCTTCTGTCTGGGGGACACAGCTGCTCCCTGGTGGAGCTGCCTGGATTTCAGTGCCCTTCATGCACCCCTTCTGTGCCAGCTGCTGCCCAAACTGCCACACCATGTCCTGCTGACTGCCCCAGCCTCTCTGTCCATCCTGCTGGCAATGCTCCTGGTGACCAGCACTCCCCAGGGCTCCTTTTACATGTGTGGGGCCTGGCCACCGTTGCTTCTGGCCCTGCCAGGTCCTGGCAGCTGATGTGAGCTGAGGGCTCCTGGCATCTCTTTGTGTTCCACATGAAGTTCTCCCAGTTTGGGAAGCCTCTGGGCACCACACTGGGGTGCTCTGCTGCAGAACAAGTTGGCACCAGAGCCACTCACCTCAGCAACCAGGGCTGGGTACTGAGGCTGTGGACCCTGTGCCATTCAAGAAAGTATATTTGCTTAAATCCCTCTCCTCAGAAATAATGGGATTAAGTTCCTAGGAATGGGCTGAAGGCCAAGGAGCTCTGACTTCAGAAAGTAGGATGTTCATCATCTGATTTCCAAAACTTCTCCTCAAATTCCTAAATAAGTATTGTTTTCAAGAAATTGGGTTTGTTTTCAATCTAATATCAAATATTGAAATCCTGTTCCCTAGAATTCTTTTTTATACTCCACCTACACATTTCTAATAAATTATTCTGAGTTAATGTTTTTGGGAATCCCTGTTCTTAATGCTAAATAATAATTACATTGTTGCATGTTAAGTAAGAAAATGCCAGTTTCCACAATATAGATTTTTTTATCAAATTACTAATTATGTTACTAAAGTTATCCAGACTACATCCAGATTTAAGAACTACAGGAAAATAATTTTTTATCTTGCCAAAAATATAACCTGTCCCAGCCATATTCCCTTAACTCACTTAAGATATTTTCCATCTCATCTTTCTCTTGTTCAAAATGACACAGACAGATCATGTTTTCTGTTCTTGGATATAAATTTTACTGCTACATATTCCACTCACTTTTCTTCTCCTGCTTTAGAGAAGTAATCTTTGCATATTTCCATTTCTGCAACTGCTTTTGGTATCTTCTTCGTGGCCATGATTATAGGGTCATAAACAACACCACTTTGGAGTGAGTGCGCCAACACATAATTCCTTTATGTAAGGGGTGGGAAACAGCCTGATAAGCAATGAGAGTATCTGCATTTGTCACTGTTTCTGCAAGGTACTGCTTTGTGGGATCAGAATAGTTATAGCCTTCATTTTGCATATATGTAGAACTAATATACTACTTTCATTTTCTATGCTCAGATATACTCAAGCTGTTCAGTTACTTCAAATTTATTCCAAAGCATTTGAAAATAGATTTTAGTCTGTAATTTTATCTTTCTAGTGATGATCTAATCCACAAATGAAGCTACAAGTAATTACATTTAAAAATGTTTCATATTATATAAATTCCATAATAAAAGCCAACGACTGTAAAATGTATGCATTAAAATTGATAGAATACTTTTAATTTATTAATAATTGGCAAATTTGTCTATTACCTAGTCTACCTTGAATTTTTGGAATTAAAATACAGTGGATTTTAAAGGAAGAAAAATTGCACTATATAATTTCTTTTTATACAATAATTGTAAATCTCAAGACTAACTAGCCTGTGTTTTTTGTAGAACCTTTTTAAGCAATGGTCAGTTAGTGTTTTAATAAATATTAATAAATTATGACCACTAGTAATTAGAGTGATCATAACACTTTGTATAGGTTATACATATTACTCATATTTAATGCAATAATTTTCATTTTTGATCTATAATTGCAATCCAAAGATATAGGTATTTCTTTTAGTGAAGGATGTGCTCAAAAAAAAAAAAGAGCTTGTCTTGTATGCCATGATCTGAAGATATATGTAAAAACCTCAAGATTTGTTAATCTTTAAAGCTGTGCACAGAACACTGATATTTTATCTGCTGTCCTGCATCCTCAGGAAAAAAAATGCTACATGTTTCTGAAGTGTGCTGCTTTCAGTTTGACCACCATGAGCTTCATCTGCACTTGTAAAAGCTGATGTAATAGCTGTTTGTATTTCATACAACCATCTCCCAAGTGAGCCAGAGGGGTTAATCTGAAGATTAGTAGCTCAAATCCCAGCATTTTCCATATAGTTTTCAATTTTGAATTGTGTGCTGTTATTGACAGTCTCCTTTCCTTTTACTCATTAATTCTGATATTTGGAAGGACTGCAGCAGTGTCTGAATGACAGCAAAGGTGTGTGCATAGGAAGTGCGTGAGTGATTCTTGCTGGGTCTATAGACATATTTATGTTAACATGTATTTTCACAAAAGTTTACTATAAACATTGTTAGCATATGTGATCCTTTATATTTTTCTTATATATTCAGAATCTCACAAGGTCATCTACCTTTTGAACTTTGTAGTATATTGAGCATCTGTCTAACTTAAAAGGTTTCACTGATGAATTTAGGTAACTATTGTAAAATGTTTTTTTCACTTGGAAGTTCAGGGGGAAATGACAGCTAACATGCAATTCACAAAGGTACTTGACAGAACGGCAAGAAACAAATGCATCTTTGCAGTCCTGGCTCCATATGAAATTTTCAGCCATCACTTGGTCAGAGAAAGACAGCCTAAGTGTGTCTCTGATGCTTCTGCCAATCTGAAGTTTTCTTACAGGATTAAAGTTGTTCTTGCAATATAAACAGGATCTTCCTGAGGGCTGTACTGGATCATTTTGAAATGAAAACAATACACTTAAATATTTTTACTGGAGTACATTAAAAAAGTCTAGCCTTTTATCTGAATTTCAAAGATTACCAGTTTATATTAGCATTTTCAAAATAGCATTTGGTTTTATCCCTGTATCTACTGCTATTTTCTCTTTTTCTAATGGCTCTCTAACCTACCAGAAAAGACAGAGCAGTATCCAAAGGCTGGACAAAAAAAAAGAGCTCAAATTGGAAATAAATGCACTTTTTAGACACTGAGATTAATTAGTCCTTGGAACAGTTTAATTGTGATATATTGTCTGTTGCTCTGTTTCTTTTAATGGAGTCCACAGACTTTCAGAAAAGAAAAATGTGACCACAACTTGTGAAGCACAAGCCATTTCCAGAATTACTGGGCAAATTCTAAGATATGCAGTAAGCAGGATGCCAGACTTGGTAACCAAAACACTTCCTTCAGATGTCAAAACCAAAGCAAATGCCCTTCTATTATTTTGTTACTCTCTTCTCACTTCTCCTGTTATTTGCCCTGATGTTTTAAGTACTTCTTGCCATGTTTTAGATCTCAGGTGAAAAGGAATCACTTACTAACATATTAAAAACAGAGTGGGATTCTCATGGGAGATGATAAAGCATGATTGCACTGTAGGCAGAGATAGCATAAAACTCTTCCTTGCATCCTCACCTGATTCCCAACATTTGAACCTTATGCTCCAATGGCATCTGAGATGCCTAAGAGAAGGGAGTAGTTTTCCGGGTTATCAAAGATACTTGCTTCAGACATTCTCTGAGCTGTTTATCTGCTAAAGGAGATGGATGAATTTCTGCCTTGTGGTTTGGTGATTTTGTTTCAGTTTTATTTTACTTATTTTATTTTTCCCCACATAGATGTTAGGATCATATTCTGTTCTAAGCCAATAGGACCCTTCTTGGAGCCAGCAAAGGCCAAGATATTATTTATTCCCTCAGTGGTGGAGTAGCCAGTCTCAAGAATGTTATGCCAGTGTGTAAGGGTCTGGTTAGTGCTGCTGAGAAAGGGAGGAGGAAGCCTCCCCTGAGAGTTTAGAGCAAAAGGTGGGAGTTATGAACTACAACAACTGCATTTATCTATTATCAATTTTTAATATGGCCAAATGGCATTTTCTCAGTAATTTTTTTTCCAACTAAATGGAAATTCAGAAACACCAAGTTTTATGTTTTCATTCTTGACATAAGTCTACAGCACAGTCACTGAAGCTGGTGTATATGTAGGAACAGAAAGGTGAAACCCTGATCTGTTCCAGTTCTGGCTGCTCAGCCTGCCAGGGCTCCCACTAATACACAGATGCCACTTCTTTCTCCATTACAATAGTCAAAAAAAAAAAAAAAAGAAAGAAAACAAACCCTGACAAAAAAATTAGAAGGAACATGGGGGTTTTTGCCTCAGTTGGGGTGGTTTACTGCAATGCAGGCACATCTTCTACATAATACATCAGAGTTGTAGCATAGGAGTGTTAGCACAAATGAAAAGTCCCATTTTTACAAGAAATGTAATTTGGCTCGCATCCAAATAATCACCTGAATAATAAGAGAAGAGCTAAGTGGGAAAAGAAAGCATCCCACAGGCCTTCTAAAAAATGCACACTTACCATTACTGCGCTATGTACTGTGAACAGAGAGGTCTGTCACAACCAGACTTATAAGAAAGCAAAGGTTATTCTACAGATAAGCAATTAGTACAATAAAAAATTTTTTGAAGAAAAATAAAAATCAATATTTATGCTTGCATCATTGTATTTTATATAGAGATAGCAAATTCAGCACACTGGAGGGAACTAAGAAGTTAATTCTGGGATTTTTAGTATTATTATTATTATTCTGTTAGAATTACTGCAGTAGATCAGACAAAAGATCCACATCTTATCCCTAGAAAATGCTTCATCCATCTTCTTAACACCCACATCCCTGAAATTCATATTTTTTTTTAAAGAGATAAGTCAGTGGATAAGGGGGATTGATGCCTTATCTGACAAAATGACCAAAGCTTGAACACATGCAGTCTAATTGCTCCTTGCTAACTCTGCAAGCCTGACTATAGCCTCTCCCCCACTTCCCACACATCTACCTACATTTAAGCACGAAATGGCAGCGTCTCATGAAAGTCTTTCCTCTTGGGTAATGTGGAGATATGAAGACAATCTTTGCCATATTAATTTCCCCCTTCTCTGAATCAGTAAAAATACAATAGGGAAAGCACCAGTTAAGTTATTTTAAGAAGAATCAACTTTCATGTTGTAAACCTTGGATTAAAGAAATTAGTTTAAAAAATTAATATACTGTATTTCATGGATTTGGGTAAGAAAAGAGGGAAATCAGAAACAGGTTATCACTGAGATTGTTAGGAATAAAATAAGGTACCTTGTAATTGAAGTATTCTTGCCATATTCTTAAGCCTTTATTCCAAAAAGTATCCTCATGCAAATAGAATAAATCACATTGCAAGCTTTTCAGAAATGCCATTTTCAGACTCTACCTTCTGATGATTACTGTTCTCTTTTTTCTGTAAAGTTCTATAGAGAATATATTTTAATTAGCTTCCACTTGATACCACTTCATACACACTGCCCAGATTTGACCCAGTGTCTGATCATATAGAATGCATTACAAAAGAACTGGTCATTTGAGTGCTTTAATATAGCTTTGCATTAATGTGAGACATCATTTAGACAAGGCATTAAAAGTGTTATTTTAATGACTGAAGTGTGTAGGGTGGGAAGAAGCTTAATCTTTATAGGAAGAACAATTTCAATTAGCTCTAAAATATTAATTTGTTGGTATAACTATATACTCTAATGTATTTGGCTACAAAAAAATCTAATGAATAATACATTGCTATATCCCAGTCTAATTCCTGTGTTGTAACTAATACTGTCAGTTGAAACAAGGAAAATAGTCTTTAACGTTCTTGATTTTGGTCGGGGTGCATTTAGTCTGATTGCTTTTAACAACAAATTTTGTTCAGCATAATTTGACAAGGTAGCATAAATAAGGAAAACACCACGTGGCTGTTGGGTTATTGAATAGTTCACAAATATAAAGGCACCATTTGTTTCCAAAAAGTGCATATCTTTTTTATTTATCCAGTGAATTTAAAATACATTATGATTGACAGGAATATGGTATCCACCTGTAGAAAGCATGAACACTTGATCATAAAATTCCTGGGTTCTGTTAATCCCTTATGCTGTGTTTGAGAAGTAAATATATTGTCCTTATGACTGCTGCTAGTCCATATATTAATTTCTTAGCCTTATATGTCCCATTTGTTATGGCTAGAAGCACTTCTCTCAACTTCAGAATTTGAGAACTTATAAAATAACTTCTCCTAAAATCAGTGGGTATGTCATAGTTAAAATCATTAAACCTTGTGTGCCAAAAGCATATCTAAGGCCTTGGGAAGTAGATACAGCTTTAGAATTTCACTGTTTTTCTTAGAAATATTTTCTAATTATTCTGTAAGGATGTAAGGATTGCATTGCAGCTCATCAACTGCACAATACCTGGACAGAGCTTTGTCCCAATCCAATCAATTCATAGCATCACCTATGCCAATGTTGATAATTTTACTGTTAAAAAAGCTTAATTTTATGAAGCTCAAAGCAATTTTATTTCACTTTGGTGTCAGAATTGGTCACAGATGGTTTTAGGGAAGAGTATTGTGATCTTGCTACTGCAGGGTTTTTTTTGCTCTTCATGCCCTGAAAGAAGTGAAATGTTCAGCTTCTCTAAGTGTGGCTGTATTGAAGCCTCCAAGGTGACCCTCTTGAACTACCCTGTGTTCCCATATCACTCTAACAGAATACCTGTGCAAAACATAGTGTGCACCTTCTCAGTGTTCTAAAGCACCAATGCTGCTTATTTAAGTGGTTGCACTGAGAAAAGTGTCCCTTGCTTTTGCTCACAAAAGAATGGAGGCATCTGGTGTCCAGACCTGGTTGTAGGTATTTCATTTATGGAAGAAAATGTGATTTCAGACATACTTTGGTGCCAAGAATTTTCTGTTATCTCTTCTCCAGGTGAGCATGCCAGATCAGTCCTCAGATGCACTATTTTTTTTCTCACTGATTGAGCAATGGGTTAGCAATTAGACTTAGGTCCCCAAGTCACTTGCTAGAGTCAAGCATCTAAATTGGAGATATCTAAGGCTCTCCAGACACCATGTTTGAGTCTTTGAGGTGCTTGTTTGGTCTATTTTATACCATCATTTTACAGCAAAATTAAAATTTATGTTTAACAAGAAAATGGGAATCAATGTAATAATTTATTTCATCATTAATAATTTAAGTTTCTTAATTTACATACTCTGGGATAAAAATGCTTCATTCCTTGTTTTTGGGAGCCTACTGCTTTTTTCTTTCTCTACAATAGTTTGCCTACTCAGGGTTAAAAATGCTTAATTTCTTGGTTTTGGGAGCATATGCTTTTTCCTTTCTCCACAAAAAATGACAGAAAGTTAAAGAAAAAAAATCAACCTAAGAATCTTTTAAAAGAAGAGAAACAGTTTTTTTGCAGTTTCAGAAACTAGGTAGAAGAATGCTTTTGTAATAGATTTCATGCAGCAGTTGGCATTGGCAGTACTGCAAAAAGAGATGTATTCTGTCGTGCTCTGTTTGATCAAGTGCTAAACCCGTGTGATCAATAGAGAGACAGATGTCGGGTGCAGATGGCGATGCCGTGATACCTGGGGCAGAGTGGGCCTGCCAGAATGACAGAATGGGAACAAGGAAGAGCAGCAATGCAACAGAATGTGACAAATGAAATTAGGGTTTATACTAGTCGATAATTTACAGCTAATAGAAAGTGACAGAATTTTTCAGCATACAGCACATTTACTCTTGCAATACTATAGTCAATGCATTTTTCATGCAGAACAATGGGAGCTGCTATGAAGACCTGGCTCTAGCTATATGTATTTTGTTACATTGCAACTTGTGCAATTGATATTTAAACAAGCTAGTAACATCAAACCAAGTAAGCACCAAGTGTATGAAGCAAGATTGTATTTTCAAGTTTGAAATGAGTCCATCTGATACTCAGACTGTGTAGCAGACCTCCAACAAGAAAATTATATTATTACTTGTTTATATGAATATAAAGTAGAGATCCACTACAGACACATAAATAAACATTGAATGGCCCTTGTTATTTGGAAACTGAGTTTATAATCTATTTCATTCTTTTTATTAATTATACCACAGTGAGCTTTCTGCTCTCCCCCTCTCCAAATTCCAGTCTAAAGTCCATAGTTAATGCACTTGGCAGCTTATTGTGTTCTATTTCATGCTGATAGTTCAGAGTAGAATGATTGGTAGCTTAGGGTTATACCCTTTCTGTTTAATGTTACTAACACTTTTATTTCCTTTTCTGGCTTTCCTGAGTTTTGGGAGCTGTGTATGCTTGTGTGTGTACATGTGTGTATATAAATTAAAAATGTATGCACCCACACATATAAATTTAAATACAACTATATGGATTTTTAATATATTCAAAATTAATCACACACTCTTCCATTACATTTTCCAAGTTTACTCTGTTGCCAACTCTAATAAAAACAGGAATCCCATCCTATAAAAAACAAAGGCTATCAAAGTTGTATTTATGACTGAAAATGTAATGTAGTGGTCAAATCTTTTATTGTGCAATTTAACATTTTCTATTTTCTGGGAAAAATTAATGGATATTTTATATATTATTTTTTTTTTACAATAAAAGAGCAGTTATGGTCTATTTTGCAGACTTGATTTTCATCAGTTCTGAGTAATGGGTCTACCTTTAACAGCCTATAATATGGCATTCAGCAAGACAAACCCTGAATCGGAACCGAAAAATAAAAATCCACCTTACTCTTCCTGCTGTCTCCTGCTGCTCAGCTTGATATATTTTTCACACTTAAAGATAAATATCTCTTAATGCTGATGTCATTTGATTTTTAGGGTAAAATCTGAACTTAGTTTGGACACAGTAAACACAGAAAATCACCATTATGAACACCAATGCCTTTCCTTCAGGCCTCTGACAGTCTACCCAGGTATCTTTCACACTCATTTCTATGGTGTGTTAGTTCCAGTGGACAGTCATTTTGACTTGATGCCATGATATTCACACATAGGTGAGAGAAGACTTTTTCATGTGATTTTTCTTTCTGAAGCTGTGCAAATGTAAGCCTTTGTTATGGTTACATAGACCACAACTAAAGTTTCAACAATAATTCCTTGAATAATGGTAATTTGACAAAGAAAACTCTATAAGTTGATATGTATGTTTTTTAATAAAAAAGTGCATTTTCCCATTTTTAATGTGATTTTTGACAACATGAATTTGTTGCTTTTCCCATGCCTACAGGGAGTATGTGTCTTTTTTTTCTCCCTAGGAATTTGAATAATTGCAAAATGTTTGGGCACCAATAAATACTGTCTTTCCTTGCAAATTCATGGTCTCAGATAGATGCATTTTAGTCAGAAAAGGAGTTTCTATTTGTCATCCTGCACTAAATATGGTACATACAGTTGGAATTTTACAGGTATGAAAAGGAAGAGTAAATATGTTCACGGTATGTTCCGCATTTGCATATTAGCCACAGGTGAAGATACTGAAAATGTATCGTACAATTTGTATACTTTGATTGATTGTTTCTATGAAACAATTTTTAGGGAGTATGCCAGACACTTGTTGTTTTTACCAATCCAGAGTAGTGGTGAAAACCATGCTGAAAGATTGATCTCCAAAATGTCTAATACAAACACCTGTACTTGCTTCAGGTTTATCTGATACACTAAGCCTGCATTTGGCAATAAGCTATTAACCTTGAAACTCAAATGTCATCCTAAGGATAGTGTCATGCACAAAAGAGGACATAATGTTTTTGGTAATATATTCTTGCCTTCTCCAAAGTTGTAGCCAAGCAAAACAGAAGAGACAGCAGGTCTCCTCCTCTGAGCACTGGCACGGTGGTATCATCTTGGAAAGCCAAGCTGGGAGAAGAACAATCATCTGTGATATTGAGAGTGGCATGTTTCAGGTGCCATTAATCCACACGCATGTACCCCAGCTGCTACGCTGCTGAACAGGGCTCACCTGTTGAAAGAGATCCTCTATCCAGTAACTTAGGGAGCTGAAAAAGAACGAGCAGATGTATCAGCAGGAGCTGGCACCTGATTAAGAAACAAATTAGGACCAGAGGTTTCTTATGACTCTCTTGGCTACAGGTTCAGGCCTGTAGAAGGGATAACACTTAATGCAGTCGAAAGCATTCTCAGAGATTTATTTTGATTTGCACAGGAATTCTGATAGTAGACTAGCAGGTTGTTCAAATGCAAATTGTGTGGAGAATTTCTTGTAGAAAACTTTGGTGAGCAAAACAATATTAAATGGTCATGCTCCATTCTTCTATGACCACCTAGAAATTAGCTGAGCATTTTCAAGTAGCTTCTCAAGTACTGAAAATGTGCATTGGGTATATGGTTAACTGAAAAGTTCTAAGTGTGTCTGATGCTATATATATCATAACTGTCTAATGTTATAAATTACCTGTATGCTCACCTTGTGAAGCCTTTTACCATTATTATGATTATATGGCGTAATGCATAGTTATGTTATTCCAGGTGTGACATGCTATGTCCCTTTGTACACTATGAAAGCTGGAAGTACCAAACAGCTCTATTTCAGTGACACTACACAACTTTATCTGAGCCCCAAAGGCAACCATTCAATTGTGTGAGACTAGACTTCTAATTTAAACACATCTAAAGATCTTTTGCTAGAGATCACAAAAGCATATACAGTTTTTAGAACAAGACAGAGGCTGTCAGTTTGCCATATATGAAAGCTCAGTGCACCCAGATCTTGAGTAGTGCAAGCAACTCTGATCACAGCTGAGGCAGGGCAGCTGGAGTGATCAAGGGAGCAGCTATCTTATGACAATAGACAAAAAAGCCTGAGACTTCTCCATCTGGTGAAGAGAAAGCTGAGGGGGAAATTTGATACAGGCTTACAAAATCTTGAAGCTGGTGGATAAAGTGAACGAAGAACTGTTATTCCTCAAATCCTGCAGTGCTACAGGAAACTGGGAGAAGAACAATTTAAAACAGATTATCACGGCAGTGAGTTAACTCTGTGAACTTGGTACCACAGGAGCCTGTGAAAGCAGACAGTATCAGCAGGTTCAGAGAGAGATTGGGGAAATTCATGGACAACAGATCTGTAAATGGTACTAAGAGGATGTATCCACTAATGTTCCTAATCCATGTACATGCTTGGGAACTCCTAGGGGAATGAACTGCAGAAGGAAGCCAAGTTCTCATATTTTTACTAAATAACATTGCCTGCTGCCACTCTAGAGAAAGTCTGAGCTAAACAGACCCCCCCCACTGTTGCACCAGGGTATTTTTTATCTTTCTAAAGAGTAGCACAAAGACTATAAAGAGAAGTCATTTTCCTATGAGTATCAGACAGCAGGAGTGCCTCTGAGTTCTGTTTTACTAGAACCATTAGTAAAGGAGACCCTTCAAAAATATTTGTGAGGAATGATAATAAGCAGGATTGTGTTTAATTCTTGTAAGTACTAATTCTTAAAAATCACTTCATATTTTAAAAGAAAATGTTGTAAAAAGACAATTCTCATCTGTCATTTGACCTTCAAATTAGGCTGTTAATGGTGATTAGGCTGTGATAGTAAATGAGAAAAATGCATGTTTCCTTCAGCAAGTGCAAAACACCAAACAATAATGCTGCAGTGAATACAGGCACCCAGACAGGGTGCCTGGAGATCAAAAAGCCAACCAAAGGTTTTAATTATCATATATATCAATGCAATATTCCTAACAGTTGGGTTGCTACCCAGAGCATCTTTCTGCAGAAGATTGATCACTGCCATATTTTCGAGTCTTTCCTTCATCACTTGCATTTTGATGGCACCTATATCATGTTAAAACTGGCATATCTCCTTTTTAGCAGGCACAATTCCACCTAACAGATGGCCATGATGATAGACATGCCAAAGAACCAGTATGTGTATCAAGTTTGATTATTAGGCATGAAATTCCTATCCAAGAACATTTGAGTGGCATTCTGCACCAATCGTCTGAACCAATTGGTATGGGTTGAAACAAATGCTGTTTCACTAAAGTCAAGGGATGTGTTAACTACAAAGAGGGGAGTTGAGGACTATGTAATTTAAGGTCTTGGTGAAATGGAAGTAAAGGCCATTGCTTCTGGATCACTCATTCCACTCTAGTAAGATTCAATCACAAAGCAAATCATTAACTTCTACTGCCTACCCAGTGGCACAATTTAGTGTTTCGGGTGTATTTCCTAGTAAATAGTTGTTCTTTTTCAAATGACATTTTAGCTGGCCTGCATAGATCTCACTGCACCACAGACAGTGCAAAAATCTGCTGAAAGGAGAGCTGAATCATAGACAGAACACCAAGCACGGGCTTATGAAAGCTGAATTGCCCATCTCTCACCACAGACTCCTGTTGTCACAGGGTATATTACACTGTACCTGTCCTTCACCACCGTGCAAAACTGCCACACATTTCATAACAAATACCTCATTTTAAAATAGCAGACACTGTAATGACAGCAGAAATATTTTAACTGGTTTAAACCAAAATTAGTATGCTGTGAAAAGATT
The DNA here is from genome assembly GCF_028551555.1 of Melozone crissalis. NCBI lineage: Eukaryota > Metazoa > Chordata > Aves > Passeriformes > Passerellidae > Melozone > Melozone crissalis. Next base: position 25,057,619 of record NW_026535780.1, read on the forward strand.
GTTCTATCAAGGTACCCACTCTTAATTGTGCTAGAGGAAAATACGAACCATGAGTGTCCAAAAAGGCATCTAATATTCATATGTTTTCCCTTTGAGAAAAATCAAAAGAAATAAAATCTGTGATGCATAAACAAAGTCCTAGAATGTCAAATTTTTAAATTAGAATTTCTTTCAAATATATCTGCTTATATTTAGTGATATTTTATTTCCTTTTTAATTAGAGATTGATTTTTAATTTTTTTTCTTTGACATATATTTTTTACTAAATTGCTGCTACGACATCAACATTGATTTCTTTCATATTTCTTCACTTTTTTGTGCTTGTGTTTTGCATTTTAAATACAGAAGAAAGGGTATCAAAGGTTCCAACTAGGTGGAATTCACAGAGTTTCAAAATAGGACTTTGTCATTAATTTTCCATTTGAAATCAAAACATGTAATCTTGCCTACATATGTCTATCCATTTTAGTTTATTGGTTTATCATGGTATAGCAATACCAGACATTTATTTGACTGGTCTAGTGGGCAATCAAATGCAGGTTTTTTGATGAGGCAGTAGTAATTATGATTTAACCTTTCTGATTCAAAGTCATCAATGCACTTCACAATGCTTTGTGGATGCATTAAGCTATAAATTACAGTTGTAGAGTCTATGTGTTATGCTGATTGAGGTTAGCAGATTGTTCCCCTAAGTTCTCACTCCCTGGCAGGTGTGCAGAGCCACCAGGTAACCCAACCATTACTGTCCTTTTTAAGCTGGTATTGCAGACCCATGACCTGTGACTGCTGAACAGATTTAAGATGTGTCATTTGCAAATTGTGTAAAAAATGTTGAGCAAAAGTAGTCCAAAAATATTTTCCTAATTATTATAAACACATGCCTGTCAAAAGACTAGAAGTAAGTTATGTTCAGGGGGATTTTTTTGAGTTTTTCTTCCTCAGAATAATTTCTATTTTTTTGTTATTATTATAAGGACACAGCTCAATAAGAGGATTGAAATAAGTTAGGAGATTGGGTTACTTTTGCAGTGGCAAATTGAAGTTGAACTTCATGACTCTACCACGTGCCTTTTGCAGAAGGAGATAAAACCTGCAAGGGTATACATTTCCACTGTTGCTTTTGCCACCTTTTTTCTCTAAGGAATGTGAGGGGGATGTTAGAACACAGCATAAAGGACTAATTCACTGCCCACAGCTGGCACTGCCTGCTTTCAGGATTGCCCAGTGTCCTATGGGAATATCTCACTGGAAAGGAGGTTTCTTCCTGAATTCTCTCTTGCTGTGGCCAGTACCCATCTTTTTTGGAGGCATTCTTCGGTTGTTTGGTTGGGTTTTTTTCAAAAAAGCCTTGATTTTTAGCATGTCTGTCTCTCTTAAGTATTTTCTTCACTGACAAGCTCTGTAACACACCATGGTTAAATGGAGGTTAATTTCATTGAGGCATCCAGAGAAACCAATGCTGAAACTAGACAAGAGATTCAATTCCATTTTTCCAGTACCATATCTTAAACAGTGAATTATAGCTTTAGAAATATTATTATTTGATTAATTTTTTAAAAGGGAATATTTTGTCACAAAATGTGCAGGATGGATGTTGATGACAGATGGATTTTTTTCTTTTTCTTTTTTAATAAAAGAGCAGTTAAGTAGAAGCTAGGTCAGTCAGATAATTTATCTGATAAGCAATGTTTCTTGTTTAATGGTAATTCTTTAAGACCAGTGTGCTTAGTCGAGCATAATTTCTCATCATGAAGTATTATAGTAAAAAATGTGAACAGATACTAAATACTTATCTATCAGTGGCATTTCTAGGATCAACATATCCACTTTTCATGTCTTTACAAAGTTAATTTTGTGCTCTGTCTCTTCCTTGTGAAATTACAATTTACATTTTGATTCACCATAAAATTTAGTTCAAACTTTTCCTACTATTTCATTCTAGAGATCTGTCTGCTTTTATTTAACAGATGTCCTTTGATCTCAAGGAGACAATTGCTGTTTTACTACTTTAATGAAGCTTGTATTATTATAGGCAAAATGAATATTAGACCAAATGGTAGTAGAAATCCCAGAGGGAAACATGCTTCTCTGTCTGGATCTTGGAAAAGCAGAGTAATTCATTTTAGTTACTGATTATATTCAATAAACCCATATTCCCTGTTCTTATTTACTTTTCTTTTTTTTTTTTTTTTTTTTTTTTTTTTTACTATTATGGGACAGTGTTTCTGTTCATTAGATTCAAGGTACTAGTCACAATTCTTTTGTCACAAGTGACACATTGGACAGTTCTTAAGTGTTATGGAGAAGAAATAATCTGTTAAAGGAGGTAGGAGTTAAAAATGACACTTTATTTATACTTTTAAGTAGCTAATGCCCATTTCTTACCTGTGCTTTCAACAGACATCAGTCTGGATCATGTTTCAATGCCTTTTAGACCCTTATTTCCTAGAAACTAGGAGGGATCAGATTTAAAAGTGACATTTCATAAAGGAAACAGCAGGGGATGGACACACATGGAGAATAGAAAGAAACAGAAGATAAAAGTACTTGAAGTCAAAAATTAGTTACACATTTGAGAAAGAAGGATGTGGAAAACACAAATTGCAGTAGTTTTAGCAGCACACATTTTTGTCCCCTTTCACGACATGGCAGTAAGCGGTCACAAAACATGGGATTTAATAATAGCTTTCATGATTTTTTTTTTTTGTTCTTTTGACTGTTTTTCCACCTATGCAATCTACTTTAGACACAGACTCAACTTTGGGAACAGTACTGATGGTTGCACCACACTGCTGGGATGAATGTTTAATTCAGAATTATCTTTGGGCATTACATCACTCTGTAGAAAAATGCATACACTGCAACTGAGCATGTTGTAAGGACACTCTAAGGTCTGCTGCTAGATGTCATCACAGAAAAAAAGGCTGCTCAAAAAAAGGGCATAGTTTGACTAGAGCAGTGGCAATTATCTCGGTAGAAATCGATTTGACAGCCAGAAAGGTACTAGCTCTTAGGCAGATGTGCAAACGTGAGTAGCCTCACCTATCTGATTTCTGACCCTGTTCCACACCTGAATCTTGAAGCAACACAAAAGATAGGGAAAGGGAAACTCCTCAATCAGCACTGAGTGGGAAAGAAACATAATAATTACTGCTTTTTAATTTATTACTAAGCAAAACTGAATAATCTCAGAATACAAAAAGCTTCCAAGAGTTAGAACTTTCTTAAAGAGAACAGGTAGCCCTAGGAATCAAAATGTGGCCAGGACTAGTGATGACGTGGCCCACATGAACTATTTAACTTCTGGATACAATGTGGAATTCTTTATAATACAAGTAAAATATCTTGGAAACATTTGGTGCCTGTGAGCAGAAAAGATAAATATTTTGTCAATTCTTAGTTCAAGGTACACTTTTGTTTTCGGTAGAATAAAAATTTGATTTCTTTTTGTGCTGCATTTCTTGTAAACTTATGTTAGAGACCAAATAGGAGCTATGAACAAAGATTTCAAGTGATGAGCTGTCCCATGCCTGTTTACAAGTCAGGATTTCATTTTACATAGAGTTCTCTATAGCAACTTTTTTAAATTTAAATTAGAAACATGGCCAGCAATGCATGCAAAATGTTCATTCATTGTAGTAAACTACGAAAATATTGCTTTTATGCAATGAGAATGCCATTGTAGAATTTTAAAAGGCATAGAAATAAAAGACTCTGGATTGGAGTGATTTAAACAAACTCACTAGGATATAGTAGATGATTAAAATACAATCTATAATTACATTACACTGGTATCAGGTAAGGATAAAAGCCTATAAATACACTGGGGTCAGGGTAAGCATAAAAAATGAAACAGTTATTTGAATAATCTGAGATCAAGTTGCAGTAATTAAAAATGAATGTATTATTCAAATGAAGGAATTAGGTTACAACACTCCTCATATGAAAATATTATTGTGACAGACTGAAATAAGTTGGAAGTGATTTCGATAAAAAATTGGGGCAAGAAATATAATGATTTACATTGGGGAAAAAGTAGACAATTATGCGGATGAGAGTATTTGCAGCTCCTCCTTCAAATCCCTCATCAAACCTCATACCTTTCAGCTGGCCTCCAGGAATTATCCACTACCCCAGCCTATTTCTGGACATTGCTCTTTCAGATACACAGATCAATCCACTAAAAATTAAACGTGCTGTAGCTAAGGATTGTACATGTACTCACAAAGGAATTAATGGGATCTGCACCCACTAGCAGGCATATTGCTAATCTACCCCACACATAGCTGTTTATCCATTTTCATTGCCATTTCCCAGGTCATTTCTGTAATGTGTCTCCTGTTTTTTCTTTGTCATCTCCTGTCAGTTTGGAGGCCAAAGTCTACACACAAGACTGACACAAAACAGTGTTATTTATGTAAATAGTTGATGGCCACTTGCAGATTAAGTACTTGCTATTATAAATAAAGGTTCTTGAAATCTGACCTTTCCATGGCAAACTCCTTGGGGCAGGAACCTGTGTGGAGGTGCCTTGAATATGTAAACTAAGGTTATTTAATTATTAATAATAATTAATAATGAAAGAATACAGAAAGGGACTTGGTGGTTTTTTCAGGTAATAGCTTTCAAATTCTTTATATTAATTAGCTTTTACAAATGTGTTTTGAGAGCCCTCTCGGAGCAGCTCTTTGCTATTGCCTGTAGTGGGACAGCTGAGAGCTGCTCTGCAGGTGCACATATGCCCGTCAGTGGACACATCTGAAACTCTCCCAGATAGGTGAGTGATTGGACATCAGAAGTCAGAGCAAGATCAGGAGTAGATTTCTTAAGTTTTGCCCAGTGAAGGCTGCCTGGAATTCTTCTCATATTCTCCTTTTTAGCATCTGCAAAAGTCTATTGAGAGATAATTTAGCTCACTTAAAATATGCCCAGCTATGCCCTTTTAAATCCTCAGTTGATCTTTTTATTATCATATAGTATATTTAAGCCTCTCTTTCTTACCTGTTAAATCTTCCATACTTTTCTAGTCTCTTTTGTCTTCCCCTCAAAATGCTGTGTTTGCTTCCCCAAGAAGTTAGTGTTTGTTCATTTTATATCTTTTTCTTTTGCAAAGACTTAGGCAATCGGTTGTTCATGCTGCAGCTTCTTTGTGATACTGTCAACTCTTTTCTTTAAATTTGCATTCAAATATATTATCTTGATTGTCTTATATATCACTTCCATTTCCAGGCAGCTGGATCTATTTATTAGATATAGATTAGATATCTGAGTAATATTTAAAAGGCATGCAGTTATACACAGGGGACTTCAGACCAAGAAACTGAATGGTCTTGAATGACCTGTCAAAACCAGCCAGATGAAGCTTTAAAAAGAAAATAGTTACAGCTACAGCTATTTCCATTTCTCCAGCATTATCCGCTCTTCACCTGTCTGTGCAGTTAATTCAGCTAATAGTACCATGAACAGGTAAATGAGCAGCGAGAGAAAATGTTAATTCAGATTCAGAGAGATGACTTGTGTAGAACTATCCTGAATTGATAACTGAAGGATGCAAGGCACAGTATCTCAGACACAGTTTGCACATCTCTGGTAGCGCCATTAAGTCATGTGCTTGGACCAGCTGCAGTGTATCCTTATAACAAACTCTCCAACTTTAAAAATTACTATCTGTTTAGGGGAATATCATCCCAGCAGACTGATCACAGTAAGTGCTTGAGAGAATTCTTGTAATGGCCAGTAAGTCAGATAGTTGCACATGTGCATATGTGCTACAGTGTATATGTTACCTGACTGGCTCATAGATTGGCAATTATCAATTACTACTTTATCAGTTTGTATTTAATGAAAACTGAGAATGTGGGGTGGAGTACAGGGCTGCAAGTAGATGGGAAAGAAAATGAGAAAAGAGAATTAAACAGGAAAAAGTTACCAACTGAGAAACCCCTAACGAAAAAAGACCTAAGTACAGAATAAGAAGCTGCACTGAAAGGCATTTTATATTGTTATATCAAGCAGTATTTCCATGGACTGGGGAAATGGGTCTAAACTGTCTCTCCTACACATGGGCAATATTTTCCATTATGAAGATAGACACTAAATCCTGTTTCCACTTCCAGGGCATAGAGAGCATTGATTTTTCCGGTGTCTTAATAAAGAAGTATGAGGACACATTTTTTGAGATAGGATAGTATAGGATCATCTGCTCAGAACCAAGAAGAAACACATTAAGGGAGAGAGTAATGGAGCATTTTAGTGATTCTGAGTTATAGATGCAGATGGCTGTCCATGTGAGTACTAACTTTTAGCAAAACAAAAAGATATGAGACAGTGAAGCATCTCCAGCAGGTTGTGGATATTGTGAGGTTCACTGCTTGTAAACTGGCTGGCGTTCAAGAGACTGTGTTTGGGTCTCAGTCATACGCAGGTTAGGCAATGATGAACTGCATTTTTCCATGGTGCCAGATTGCATTCCGTTCCCATACCCCAGAGAGATTCCAAGTTGTTCATTATACTTTGTCCTGGTTAGAAAGGAAGAGAGGTAGTAGATAACATTTAGTGTCCAATAGGACTGGCCAGAGGAGTGCAGCGATGGGTTCATGGGGGAGTGGGGAGGGGTGGCCATGAGAACAGCCTTATCAGCAGGGTAGATTTCCAAGCAGACGCGGAGGCTTGATAGGTAATTGCTGCCAGTTCTTTCATTCTGCTTCGTAAAAATTTCTATTCCCGGGAGCATCCCAAACATTTAATAGAACTTTTCTTTAATCTCTGCGACCCCTTTACTTAAGAGTAGCCTCATACCATTCCTCTTAAGATTTTGTGCAGTTCTAAGGGGCCAGCCAGGACACAGGGGTTCATGCCAGCACTACAGGGCTAGCAGAATTTCACCTCGGTGTGTAATCCCTTCTCCTCCAAAAGCCAGATAGTTCTTCAGGGATCACTGCATGCTTGACATCAAATTTCTTCATTACTCTCATGAGACAGAGATAAGCGTTCAAAGGTTTCCACAAACTTTTAACATCAGGATTCCCGCGTGTTTCCATGGGAGTCACGCACCCTGGAATGCTGTTTTTGCTCAGCAACAGAAATATTATGAAGCGGCTGATGTTGGATAGTTTCCAGCCCCGGCTGCATCTTTTCACTCTCCAGTTTTGCAGGGAAATGATTTAGGTAGCAATAAGGACCTGTGTGGTTGTAGGTGAGCACAGGTGATTTCCATGAACACCTTACAGGCAGGGGCAGAGAGACATCGCCCTGTGCTGCCTTTGCCCTCTGGCTGCAGATCCAGGGTGCCAGGCCAGAGGAGGGGGTGACACAGTCCGATACAGCTGTGTCACAGCTTCGGTGTGCTCAAAATCTGACCCTCCCGAGGGCTTCGGCATCCACAGCAGCCTGCCCGGCTGCGGAGGTGGCAACAGCCGCCTTCGTGCGGATGTGCCATCACAGCCTGGGCTCCTTGTCCCCAAAGTTTTGGTGGCAGCGGCGGGGCACAGAGAGCCCAGCCGCGGCGTGGGGGCGCAGGGCAGTGCCCCGCTGGGTATTTCCGGAGCAGGGAGGGATGGTGCCCGGGAGAGGGGAAGTATTCCCTAAACAGCTCCTGAAGTGAGCTGACAGCATTGTAATCGATATTGTTCTCTTTGCGCGTCAATCCTGCAGTTTATTGAAAACATCACCTGCGGTACCGCCCGCCCGTGAGGGGACCCATCTCCGCCGCGGGAGCCGCAGCCGCGCTCTCTGTCGTGACAGGCGCAGGCCGGCGCGGTGTCGGGAGCGGGCTCAATCAGCGCCGCCGTTATCAGCGCGGGGCCTGCGCGGCCTGGCGGAAAATCAAATCAACGCCGGGCCCGCCCGCGGCGCCACAGCGACCCCTGCGGGCCGCGCCGAGCGCCGCCGCCTCTGCCGGCCGCTCCTGAGAATCCGCGCGGCTGCGGCTCTTGGCGCGGTGACCAAAAGAAATTTTCAACTCCAGCTCAGTGTTTTCCAATATTTTCTCTTTTCCCCCCTACCGTTTTAAAAAAAGTAAGTGTCACACAAGTCTTTTTGAAACGGTGACTCTTCTAACTTTATAGCTTAGCGCCGCATTATCATGCTAAGGATCTCAGCTGACCGAGTGTTTGCAGTTCTTCACTGTGAGGTAGCGAGGCATTGGCACATGCTGCCCAGACACTTTGTGGGCGCCCCATCCCTGGAAACACTCAAGGCCAGGCTGGATGGGACTCTGAGCATTCTGGTCTATGGCAGGGGGATTGGAATTGGATGATCTTTAAGGTCCCTTCCAACTCAAGCCATTCTATGATCAAATAGTTTATATGATGAGTTCAAACAACAGAGGTTTGAAAGGTGGTTTCCATCACTATGTTTTAGTGTTCAACAAAAAATTTTCTTTGCAAAATTAAAGAAATTTCGTATACACAGTGCTTTTCACTTTTCCCTCTGTTCCACCTCATTTGGGTTTTGTCCCAGTACTGTGGGTAGAAACTGAGGTATGAAGTCCTGGTTCAGCCAGCATATTCACAAGTTCATGTATTTATATACATGTAAAATTACCTTAGTTTACAAGCATAATTGTCTTGAGTGGAATGTATCTTAACAACAAAGCCGTAGGTCCCAATCAAACCCAAAGGTGGTTTGATTTCTTTTTGCAGTTCTAGGGAGTGGGGTGATGAAGGCAACACTAGTGATAACACTGGGTCAGACAAAGATGTTACAAGGTAGGCAAAGATTATCAGTGAGGGAAATGAGACTGCTTCTGTGAACATGGGGGACAGGACCATGTTTAATTTCTTGTATTTCAATGCAATTAGAAGGAGGAACCTTCCTCTTTTTGCTTTTATATGCTCAGCTTCGTCCCATTGATGACATGTTTTTCTTACCCATAAAAAGCCTTCCTTCAGCTAAGTAAATCATTTTGTTCTGAATCTGGAGAGTCAGTGAGGAACCAAGTTGCATTTAAAGCATCTGTGCATTTTGTACAGTTATTTCTGAAGAGGTAAGCTGATCGCTGGTCTCTGGTCACAGCCTTGCATTCAGACCAGTGAGTGGCTGAGAATGCAGATTGCAGAAATATTTGGTCAAGTGCATTGCACTAAATCATAGTGCAATTCTCTGTTAAATTCAATTTTTCATGCAGACACATCTTGAGGGGCTGCCATTCTCTGCGCAGTATCAGTTCTGTTTTCTCCCCTCATACTTGAATATTTTAGACATTTAACAAAGTGATTCTTCCCTTGGGATGTATCAGCTTTAGAGCATCTGTATTTGTTAATTTTGAACTTTGTCTAAACACTACCTCCATTCTCAGGACTAAGGCCGTCAGTAGTTAGAAAATAAAAGCATGTAAATTCACCTCATTTTCAGACATCCTCTGAACAAGATAGGCAAAATGCTCTTAAGGGCGACCTGTAGAAGTCCAGGGAGCCTGCAGAATGCCTCAGACCCTGGCAGACTCCCCCTAGGGAGCCAGTATGCTTTAACTGGCTTCCCATTGAAGCAGCTGTAAGAACTGAATACATAAGAAAGAAAGGTAATGAAAACTGACAAGTTGAAAAGAAATTGAGAGTTTAATCTGTAAAGTTGTGCTTGAGGGGGCTTACATCATGATATTCCTATGGAGTAGGAAAAAGAGAAAAAAATTAGGAAACTGCAGAGTATGATGAATTTACATAATTTTTTCTTGCACCAGGCGATATTTATTAATTTCTTTTCTGCCACTTTACTGCACCTCTTTGCTTCTTAAAAAGAGAAAATGAAGTATACAAAACCTGGCAATCATAATGAATGTGTGAAATGCTCACAGATTATTTATAAGCATGCAAGTTATGTAGTTGTTGGAGATTCTCTCCCTTCTGCTCCTGCCTGGTGATGAAGAATGGTATTTTAATAGGCAGATGGTAAAGACAATTACAGTTTGGGGCTCAGCTGGGAGTTACATCAGTTTATTGCAAATTATTAGTTGATAAATGCTTTTGTTTACAAGCAAAGTCTTAAGCAGCTTTGTAATCAGTTTATCAGCTGCAAACTGAATTTTGACAGCTTGCCTTTGGGTATACAGTCACTTTTTTCCTGGCCATTTAGAAATCATGCTGACCAAGCAGGCACAATGGTAGCTCCTGTGCACCTGTATGATGCTTAGTAAACTGGCATTTTTTATTAAGCCTGTTTTGGAAGAAGTCATCAAGTGCAGAACCCTTCTCAGTTGTTAATTTGTGTTAGTGTGTACAGCCAGAATCTTAACAATTTGCTCATTCATTTTTTGTTTTTCAAGTTCCATTGTAACCAGAAGTAACTCAGCCTTTCCTTTCTGCTGTTAACAGTCTCTTACTAGATGAACTAACTGGGAGACTGATGGTGGCTTACAATTCTTGTTTACCTTGGACACCATGTGTAGCTTGGAAGGTGGAAATGCTTTTGATCACTGAGAATTTTCAGTCAATTTACTTCTAGCTTCTAATTTAAAAAAGCAGAACTGGGATTTAACTCCTTTCAAGGAAATCTGGGATATTGGTATGGGGTTTTGTGTGTGAGTGGTGGTGGGTTTTTTTAATGAGGAACTTTTTATAATGCTTATTATAGCTTCTAAGGTGTTTACATTTTAAAACATACTAAACATGCAAATCTACTTTTATTTAGTTACTTGTTTGGTAAGAGAGACACAGATTTGTCACAGAGCCTTGTTTCCACTGCAGCCAGTGTAAAACATTCTAATGGCTTAAATGGGAGCGAGACTTTTTGGAATCAGGAAGTGCCACTTTCCTTCCATGGTCATTACAGCCGAGGTCAACTTCAGTTCCTGAACTTCAGCCTGTGAGCTGAACGTTAACGCGAGTAAAGGCCCGAGATAACTCACTATAATAGCAGCTGTTTTCTCTGGGTTACAGTGCACATAACGAAATGCTCCGGCTTCTGTTCATTATAAAAGCTGCCTTTTGTTTCTCACAAAGCCGTGAGCCTTTCCTGGAGCTTGGCCCCTGTATTGGATAAGCAGGCAGGTCTCACAACCAATGTTTCTTACTTTGATTTTACTGTTCTAAAACTTCCCTATTTCTTGTTATATTTCTTGTGTTGCTTTCCTTTACAAATACAGCCTATCACTACAGCTCCTTCTATCTAATCCTTCCTCCCGCTCAGGTGCCTTTGCCATTCACTCTGAATTTGCCCAGGGGCAAGAAATGAGCCCTACAGTAGCAGGTGCAAGACAGTAGAAAATCCATTGATAAGATGAAGTGTACTCTGCTTTTCCTGCAAGAAAGAGGTGCCATTAAAGCATATCTATTGTCTCATTTAATCACCTCCTTTTTTCATACACTCCAGCCTCACAAAATAACTCTGAAAAGACAATCCACAGGCATGATTGTGTTTGTAAGGCTACAAAAGGTCACCTTACAGCTGTGCTGTTATGGAAGCAGGGATTGTAGGAATGTGTGTATCCAAAGCCCTGCCTCAGAGTAGTTGGTTTCAGTGGTGCATTTTCTCTTTCTGTGAAACCTGGTGCATCCACAAAAGCTGGGGAGAGCAGTGGGCGTCACCTGGGAACGTCTCCTGGGAAGCTCTATGGAGAGTGCCCATTCAGTGGTCCTGTAAAAAGTAAAAAGGGAGATGAGTGTGCTCTGACAGTAAGTTTTAGCTCCTTTGCAGTGGTGGTGGGAATGCAACGTGGGCAATGTCGGCAAGGGTTTATCTGGTTTTTTCAAGCTGTTTATCATATTCTCTCTGAAAGCTTCTTAAATTCTAAAATAACACTCCACTGAGACCTAATTCAAATGTAAAAAAGGTGTAGCACTCAATTCAAAACAGTAGAATTTACAAAGAAAAGAGGAGGGGGAAAAAGGGAAGAAATCACTAAACTTGGGAAAGAACTCCTTCGACTTCCTTGTTTGAGTTTATGCTGAATTAAGGAAATGGAACAGGTTTAGCATTTGTGGCAGGCTTTAATTTCAACCTCTGAGCAGCAGACTTAACTTCTTGTGATGTGGGAGGATATTACAGTTTTCAGCTTCATTTCGTAAGTATTGCCATTTGTGCCAAACATTTAATAGTTTTACGCTGTGGACTGTCGTCCACCAGGAGCTGATATCACCTAAGACTTTTTAGAGCCATCTAATAGAAAGATATGTATTCATTCTGATTAGCCCAGGATTTGAACGAGGGTCCCAGAAGAGATATATAAGCCTCTTAAATGCATAGAACTTCTAAGGATATGGGTTTAACTGTCTCCCCCTGTGGTAAATAAGCTGTGACAGCTCTATCAGGGGGGGAAATGGCAAATAAAATTACCACATTATTTTCCTGTGAATATTTTCGGGGCACTAATCTATTTTGCCTCTTTACCTATTAGAACTCTGTTGAGTGTTATGTGTAGACATTTAATTGGAGGAAACACATAAATATCCTCAAACCAGCAAAATGCAAGCATACAACGCTGTTAAAAACAAGAGGTCAAAATCTGTTCCTTGCACTCCTTACACTTCAGAAACACTGTGCTTTATTTGGGGTTCAGCTGAGGAAGGGTTTTGCAGTGTGAATTTGAGAGCTGCTGCCATAAGATGGTGATGTTAGTAATAGTTGTACTGTAGCAAGGGAAAGACCAACTCCTGACACTCACACTGAGACGCCAGGTTTAGGAGTTCTCTCCCCTAGGACTGGCGAGTTCCTTTCACATTTTTCTTTTCCTCTTTATCAGCTATATAATGCCTGACAGTTTTAACCATAAAATCATCTATTCAGATGAATACACTGTCAGCTGTCAGCATATGACTAAGCTGAAGTCAGACCCGAAGCTCAGGCAGGTTGACTCACATGAAGGAGCAAGAGCTATATTGCTAAGGAGTATTTTCTTCCCTGTTTCTGGTCAGAGAGCTTATATCCCTAAATGCAGGGGTTTAATTTGGCTAAAGCCATTAAGATGAGTATTTTTCTATTGCATTCCTTCTGGAAAATATCACTGCAGTTTCTTCACTTTGCCTTTTGTTCAGTGAGCTAAAAATTGAGAAGGCTCCATATTCTAAGCTGAACACAAAGGTAATAGTAAAAGTGGCAACAGAGCTGGTTTGTCCCCTATATTGGTCTAATTTTTATACAGGAAAATAGGTTTTCCATTTATTGCAGGCTTATCATATGCAGTGGGTAGTTAAAATTAAAGGTCAAATATCTTTTGGCAGTCTCCTTTGATCAGTAAACAAGGAAAAATTATAGAAGAAGCTAGGAAATCATCTCAATAATGTAACACTAAAGCTGGTTTTGGTGAGAGTTTGAGTAGTCTGAATTTGCAGGGGTGACTTTTAGGACACTTCACAGAGAAACAGTTGGATCCCCAACATTAAAGTGCATTAATAGCAAAAATGCTGTGCAGAGTACATATTTTGTGTACGCATGTGAAAAACGCTAAGAATTATTTAGCAACTGGAAAGACTGTTCACAAAATGCCTTTGATTTATTGCTGCATATACCACAGATCCGTATCACATATTCCTACATTATTTTATTCAAAAACTTGTATGAACCATGAGTTGGCATGTTGTAGAATACTGAAAAGGCATTAATCAACCCAAATAAACAAGTACATAGATCTATCTAACAACTATGAAGTAGTTAATAAATTTTTAGCAATTTTATTATAGAAAAAAGGTCTAAAAGAGTAGTGCTTAATTATCTGGACTCCTCTGTGCTGGGCTGTCTTTTGATTGTATTAATGAAGCAGCTGGCCCATTGTTTCTCTTTAATTCCTCTATTGTTTTAAGAATATGTCACAGCTCTTTATTCTTTTATCAGGTGCTGTGCAGGAGGATTCACACAATAACTCATATTCCTACTGTATTTGCCAATGCACAAAGAAACCTCCAAAGCATTTTTCAAAGAAGGGACACACATAATTTATAAGTTCTGTTCCTTGTACCACTCCACTGTCAAAAATTTCAACAGTATTGGATTTGAATGAATTATAATTTTTTTATTAAACAATGTGTCCACATATAGATATATGTACTTTGTTCGTGTCAAAAATTAGAGATCTTCCCAATAACTTGTGCTGTACTGAAATGGCATTCAATAAGCTGAGTCGTCACAACCCCATGGGTGAGAAGCAGAAGGAACCCAAATATGAAGATCCCATCCTATTGTGATGTGCAAATTTTCCATAAATGCTTTACCTGTGGAACAAAGGAGGAAAGAAAATAAATTAACTCCAACCCGCATTACCATTACTAAAAAGCACAATTTTTTGCAAGTTGGAATGTTTTATTGGGAGAGGAAGGTTTAATTCAGCTGATGGTGCCTGGAAGTTGCTAAGAGCAACAGTCTGTTGTTTAAATAAATTCTGATAGTCTTTGACCCTTCTTGCAAAAAGATGTGTGTACAGGAAATGGGCTATTATGTTGTTGCAGCAACGCAATCAAGTCCAGTAAGCTCAAATTTTACTACACAAAAGTAATACTTTGGAATTAACTGGCACTGAAAGCTGCTTTTAATAGAAATTGCGATTGATTTCCTAAACTTCTGTGAAAGGTGTGTGACATTTCTGGGTCAAAAAAACAAGACTCAGATAGTTGAGCAAGGAAAATCAACTAATACTAAAGACAGGGAAACTGGAATTTGCTTTTGAATGTATGTTTATATTTACTTATGATTCTCAATCCATGAAATTCCTTGTACTGAGTGGAAATGCTGGTTTTAGCTACTTGCTCTCTTAAGGTACTTTTCCTGAAAGCAACAATGTGAATCAAGAGCTTAATGGTTTCATCCGTTTTGAAGCTCTTTTTCCCAGTGGAGTTAGGTGAGTCTGACCTTATATATATATCAGACTGTGATCCACAGATTATCATTCCTTAAGGCCTGCAAAATATAAGTGGGGGGAAAAAATCAAAAAAAGCAGCAGCCCACCATCACAACACTCACTGTACAGGATTCTGTTTCTTCCCTGGAAGTGGTAAAGGGTTCCAGAGTTCTAAGGATCAAAATGAGTGAAGGGTCATTTAGCTAAATTTTCAGGGCAAATTCCTGGTTTCAAATGGGATAGTAGAGGTCCCTTTGTTTAAAAAAATATTTCAAATGTAGAAGAAAAAAAGGAAGGGCTGTTGAAATTTTTTTTTCTATTTTAGGTGTCTGTCCTACATAAAATAAAGGTTTGAATTAACATGTGTATCTATCACCATTTTACTCCTTATTCTGAATAAAGAAGATAGTGTATTGCTGCATCTAAGTATGATTTAATTGGTTCAATTTACTATATATTTTTTATACTATGTGTGATTCCATATCTTGATGAGTCCAGATGTAGTTATGTTTCTGGTTTACGGCATCCCATTGCTTGCATTTTATTATTTTTACAAAGCAAATGTCTATCAATCATAGAGATAAATTAGAAAAAACTGTGCAAACATGACACATTGCTAAGATTTTTTCAGCATGCCATGTAATTATTAACCTGATTTTTTGCCATTGAGGGAAGCCGTGAATTACAGATAGCATGGATGAAGTTAAATGCTTTTATATTAGATACATTTTCCTATACAGTTTTCTATAGGTATGGCCATACAATATAATTGAAGCTTTGTCAGCCCTGTAGCCTAGCAACAGATAATACTGTTAGGTTACTGAATTGCTCCTGGTTGACAAGTAGGGAGTATTTTTGTGTTTATCATGTTTGCTAATGATGGGATCCTTTCCAAAAGGCTTGTCTTAATCTTAATTAGAGTTTATCAGCAGAGGTCTGCATGACATTGTGCAGACACTGATTTCATAAATAATAAAAAGTGCAAGTGAAAAATTTGGCAGGAGAAGAAGATATTTAAGACCACTGATTCTTGTAAGAGCACCATGAATTTCCAAAATGTAATCAAGTTTGAACTGTGACTCTATTCTTTATTATCGAAACTTGCAGTACACTCCACTGCAGTTTTGACAGCAATTATGAGTATGATTTATAAGCTTCCTGTTAGGAACCAGATCTGTTTGTACAAGAATCTTGATCATAAACATTACAAAGAACAGTAGGTCCACAGTTTTTCAGGGACATCAGGACCTTACTCTTTCATTTTCATAGAAAGTTTTTGGTTTGGGTTGGGTTTTTTTGTTTGTAATTAAGGGTGTTGGTTTTTTTTTAAAGCAGCAGAAATATTTGCAGTGAAAGATGCAGACAAAGAAGAGAACCCTGAAATAACCTTCCCATTTGGTGGATGTTCTGAAGGTATCAGATAATTGCTTCAGTGCCTGATGTCTTTTGGTAAAGAACTCATGCCAATACAAATGGAGTGTAATTTTTTTTGCTCTAGTTTGCACAATATGATATTCTTTTGCTTCCCTGTCTTCTGATGATTAAACAAGTGAGCACTTTTAATTCCTTGAATTCTGAACAACTAGAAGAGTTAAAATAAATACACAGTGTTTACCGACATTTTTATTCTTTTCTTCTGCTTGACATGTGTGTGTTATATATCACATACATTTGTTTGATTTAACCATCGATATTAAACAATACATTACAAGCTCAAGACACTTATCTTCGATTTCATAGAACCATAATTACCCTTTTCAAGAAAACAGCCTCACAATGTTACAAAGCCTGTTGCTGATCTAAAACCTTCCTTTCTGCACTGGCACAAGAGTAAGACTTTTATTACTACTCTACCAGGTAAAACCTGTAAGACCCCTTTCAGTATTCGTGGTTGTGATGGTGACGAAATAGAGTCAGCGGATGCCCGAAACTTCCCGTGCATCCTCTGCACGAGGCACACACGCTTTTCCTTGCTATTGTCTCTGACGGGCGATATGATTTGTCCAAAGATAACAACACCAGGTGGGAATTGCCCTGAGATAAGAGCACCTGGGTGGGAATTGTAGGAGGAACTGTCTGGACTGCTCGCATAATGAATGCGTTCCAGAGATGCGGGAGCTGTGATGGGTGCGATTGACTTTAGTACACATCGGCCTGAGAAGGGTATAAAGTGCTGCTGGGGACTGGGCCGCCTGGGCAAACTGCTCTCCCGAGGCTGCAGGCAGTTCCGTGCGGGTTCCTGGCCTCCTTCCCCCGCCCCTGGCAGGAACTCCTGCC
This sequence comes from Melozone crissalis, assembly GCF_028551555.1. Taxonomy (NCBI): domain Eukaryota; kingdom Metazoa; phylum Chordata; class Aves; order Passeriformes; family Passerellidae; genus Melozone; species Melozone crissalis. Next base: position 25,074,660 of record NW_026535780.1, read on the forward strand.
GGGTACGTCCAGCCCGAAGATAGGGAGCACTCCGTCCAGAATGGGTGAGTAAAAGCCGGCCACATACAGAGATAAAATCCCGTAGTAGTAAAAGGGTGCTTTTTTTGCTTTGCGTTTGGTAATGCCAAAGACTGTAAGCCTGTGTGTTTCTAGCTGAACCTGTTTATATTATAATCCTTTAGACTTGCTTGTATTATATACTGCATTGACAATATTTAGATGGTGTGTGAGCAATAAATATAATCATTGTCATCCTCATAATCAATGTCATACTTCTTGTGCCTGACTAAGAATCTTCTCTCTGCTATGGCAGAATGGGTGGCCAATGTATTCACTATGGACAAGAAGAGGCCCAAATCTACCATTGATTTCAGACCAAATTATATAACCATGACAATTTCAGAGGCACTGTCAGTCACTCATCCCTGTTAAAACATCTGTTCATCCTTTCTCTTCCTCGGATGCCTGTGTTATCTTAGGACTGAGAAACTTTGCCTGGTAAAGCTTTGTAGAACAATTTCACTCCTGTAAGTTATTTCTGAGAAGAGGAACAGTTGGTTAAAAAAAATCTAGCCAGCTTAATCAGAACTTCATCTCATATAAATAATAGTCCTTCACATTTCTTTATGAAATCTTCATGCCTTTGCATTTATTTCATGCAAACATCTTCCTATCTCCTTCTAATCGCCACTGGTACTTGGCTATGGCTTCTCTACTGTCCCTTTGAAAGCCTGTTGTGAACTCTGCTCTGTGCTTAATGAAAGCTGTGGTGCTCCTGAGAGACTGCTGTCTATATGTCAGTTGTGTCTTAGCCTGCAGAAATGTTTGTGGGAAAAAAAAATTCTCCTGATTTTTAGCTGCCACCTGTAAGGAAGCCCTTATCCCTGCCAGAGGTGTCTAGACAGCATAGCAATTCGTATGGTAGTCATGGCTGGAACTTCCTATTAAATTTGGAAGCCTCTGTCGGGTTCTCTGCACTTGACAGGACTTTTTCTGTCACTCTTGACTGACTACTGCTCTTTGCTTGACTGTGCAGTAGAAGGCTCAAGAAGACTTCTCTTCCACAATCTTCCTGCTGTGCATGAAGGTCAGCATGTTTGCATTCACTGCATTAAGGGGAATAAAATCGTTTGCATCTTTCAAAACAGCAGCTCTTGCCTTACTCTGTGCAGGCAAGCATAGAAGGGGACAAGTGAGGACTACACTGTGTCCTGTCCCAATGAGTGACTGTTGCTGCAAAGGTGCTGAGCTGCATTTCCAGTAGCTGGAAGGCATCTTTTGGGAGTTCATCTGTGGATTTATCTTTACACAATTTCATATTCTGATGAAAATGTGGATGTGTATGTCATGATTACTTAAACGCCTCATTTTCTATTGACGGAGGTGAGTGAAAACAAAATAGCAATACCCTTTTTGGATCTGAATCCTACTGAGCTGAAGGTTTGTATTAATAAGCAGAAATGGATTTAACTTCCCTAATTCTTATGTTCTTTATTAAGCCAAACTAGAAGCGGTTGTGCTTCCAAAGCTGTCGCACATCCCACCAGGCTGTGCCTGCCGTAGGTGTGACAGTTTGCAGGAGCTGGGTGGAGCAGGCAGCCCGGGTCACTGCTCCCTTCAGCTGCCCGAGTTTAATCTGCTGCTGGACATGAGTCAACGCCCTGAGGAGCTCCAACACCAGGAGCCTGACTCAGCCTTTTAGCTGATCCAGACTGAGTGCAGCTGGAGACCCAGTAATCACTTGTTTTCCCCCCCAAGGGTACACACAGCATGTCAAGATGTTTGCTGGGATAGAGGAAGTCTCAGTTGTTTATTCTGCAGTGACTCATTTTTATTAAGAGATCCAGTGAATAATATAGTCTAGAAAGAGCTCTGTAAAGTCTAGAAAGAGCTCTTATTCTGTATTAAAATATACTAAAATATGTTGGTTGATTGTTACACCTTCTGTATATAAATAAGATAGACGTGCATGTTAATAATGGATATTAAGTGTATGATGTTTGCTGCAAAAGTACCCAATTTCAGGTTCTCAAATTGCAGTGTGTGTTCCATGTATTTTCATCTACAAGACTAGTTAAGTGCACTTTAGGAATTTAACCTCTTTCTCTCTGGAAGAGGTTTTCTCCCAGTTTAGCTCTGAAGGCTTCTGTATATTTATTTGTTATATCAGGCAATATATCAGATTGTGCTCTTCAAATTTTTTTGAATTCCTACTCAGGCATTGGGATTCTCCATTTGTAGAAATTTTTGGTGCTATCTTTATTTTTAATCTTCTTATTCTCTAGAAGAAATTACTCCGATTTGCACCATTTAATGTTGTCATCTTGGAGACCAGTAAATCTTGGTGTGCTTTGGTCCCCTCACAGTAAATTGTTTCTAAACTTTGTAGCACCTTCAACTGCTGTATTACCCAAGGGTGAATACAAAGACACTTTTCTGCTTTGAAACTTCTACACCACTTTGAGGTCTGGAAGCTTAGTGTATTTTGCCACTGAAATACACTGTCACTGATGCTTTTTTGTTTGCTCATCTTTGAAAGCTAATAGACTGGTTTAATTAATTGTCCAAGATTTCTCTAAAACAATGTCCTAATTCTTCCATTTAGCTGTGGCATATCATACACTGTTGTTATCTCCTCTACCAGATTTTTGCAACAAGTTGTTTTAAAACTATAATCTCGTTGAAGGGAAAAAATGAAGTGCAGTTGAAAAGGCAGTTATGCCAAAAGATAAACACAGCAATATTACTTATCAAAACGAGTACAGTTTTTGCTTGCCTAATGAATGCAACATATAGCTTTCTCTATATATACAAAACCTGAGGAAAAAAAAAGCTTTATAACATATAAAGTATGCAACATTATTTCAGGCATAACTGTATTGGATATGTATCTAGGCCTGAGAGTGTAGATAACACAATATAAGTGCTTTGCCTGTCTAAACATGTTAAATAAATGAGCATTCACTATCTCATTCAAATACATTAGTAGATGTACTCGCATAGTTAATTTTCTTTTTAATGCACTACACGTGACATTTGCAGCACAGAGCTATAGTGTATCTTACTGTTTGATGAAAGTTCTTCCACTTCCCCTCCTTCTCCCCCCCTTTTAAACAAACCTTTATTTGAATAAGCCTTTATGAAACAGATCTTTGGCATATCTTCTTTTCAGGAAGTTCAGTCAGTGTAAGCAGAGATAAAGCAGTCATGTTACGAAGAATATTACATAAGGGAAGATTTTTTAGAGAAAGAGGGTGACAAACATAAGGGAGGGGAAGAACGCCCTTAAGAGGAAATCTGATTTCTTTCTTGCAGCTGTTTGGTTTTACTGAGCTGTGATTTGCTATTCAAAATAAAACAAGCTTGGAGTTGAGAAAAAATTTACAGGAACTTTGGTGAAAATTGTAATGAGAGAAGTGCTGTGTAAGTTATTTTCACCTATATCTTGATTTTCATAATGCTGTCTTTTTAGGAGACAAAATGAAAAATTAAAATAATTTTTCATGCTGCAAATAGTTAGGAAAACTATCCCAAATTTGTTTTTCTTATACATGAAAATTCCTATGTTGGTAGAAGGAAAACAGGAAAAGTAAAAACTGTATGCCTCTTTACCTTAAATAAACCATCAAAATTTTTAAAAAATGAGAACTGCAAAGATAGCACTCATGTTGTAAGTTCTGGAATTTGATATTGTCAATTAAATCTTTCTGCTTTTTGTTTCCTGCAGGAGGGCAGCTTTGGTGTACCACGACCAAGGCCATCTCGGAGGGTGAGGAGCTGGTTGCCTTTGTTGTGGATTTTGACTCTAGGCTGCAGGCTGCCAGTCAGATGACTCTGGCAGAAGGCATGTACCCCGCCCGCCTGCTGGACTCCATACAGCTGCTCCCGCAGCAGGCTGCCATGGCATCTATTTTGCCTACAGCTATTGTGAACAGTAAGTGAGGAACTCTATTCCCTGGCGGATTTTTGAAACAACAGCACTCTAAGGCACACGTGAAAAGCTAATGCAGCGATGGTGAATTCATGACCGCAGAAACCACACCACAGCTCAAAGCCTGCTTTTGTTCCCCCGGCATCTCAGATAAAAAGAGCAGGAAGAGCAGTCTGGCAAGAGCCTCACTCAGAGTACCTGCCCTCCTGTGGAGGTTCTGTGATCTGTTCCCAGAGGCAATAGGATTAGAAACTGTTAAAAAAGTAGATGAGAAAAGTCGGCTAGCTCTCAAAGTCCAGCCTCTGCTGCTCAAGTAAGCTTGTTGCTTACTACTGCAGTTTCTGGTAATAATTCGTGATACTCAGCAAAAGAAAAGAAACACATCCTTTCAGTGATTGTTTCAAAATGCAGCAGAAATCATGCCATGGAGCAGCCCTAATTTATTGTAGCATCTCCACTGAATGTGATTAACCAAGAATGTTTTTTAGATCTTCTGGTCATCAATGGGCTCTGTCAAGGATAAAATGCAGCATGAGTTCAAGTGCTGTCCTTAGAGAGGAGGGACATGAACATTCCTGTACTGGGACAAAGTTTACATTTTTAACTCTTGCTTATGCAAAAGTTTACCTGCTGTTTACCTTTATGCAGCCCTAGTTCCTCATCCTCCTTTCTAAATACTTTTCAAATATATTGGCCATTACCATGATCCTCACCAGCCATCACTTAGATTTAGATTGCACATTCTTAGCTCTCAGCACTTTGCAAGTCTGTCCATTTAGACCCCATGCTGGAGCACTTCCTCATGCTTCCCATGGTTTCTAAGTATTCTAATTAGTTATAATGAACACTGAACATGGTATTTCAGGTGCACATGCACATGTGAGCAAATGATCAGCCACTGTTGAACAGTCACAACATCTTCAGGCTCTTCACACAGAACTGGTTAAAATATCCCTGGTAACACTTTTCATTCTATGTTTTCCTTTCAGTTTATTTTTCCTTTTTAATTGCTTATTTTCTGGTAAACAATTTTGATAGCTACATATTTCATGTTAGCCTATTTTTAAAGATAAACCTTCAAATGCCGTTATCATCCAAGTCTTCCCTTCCAAGAGTGAGTTGGAGCAGCCTCATGCCCTTTAGCTAAGCACATTCACTTCTACCCCACCAGTGGGGCAGCTGTTAGCTGACATACCTGCTCACAGAATCAGCAATTAGGATTGCACAGGATCTTTCCAAAATAAGGGGTCAGAAGCACTTAAGATGCCACTAAACGAAGTTACCACTGTTAGGGGAGGCCTGTTTATAGCCAACAGGGAAAGGAAGGAAAGCTGAAAAGCAGAAAGGGAGCTGCTACCTTACCTGAAGGGCACAGATTGTTTCAGCTGAGATTATATTCTTGTGTAAATCTACAAGGCCAACTCTGGGCTTTGGCAAAGTAGTCAGATTTCTACAACATCACACTTCCGAGAACATCTTTTCTGTCAGCACTGACTTTTGCAGAGCCCTGGACACTGAACATTGCTGAGAGGAGTCTTTAAGTGTATGGTGCATCAGCTCTGGCTGTACAAGTTTAGCAGCAACTCAGAGTAACTTCTGTGTTCTTGACTCAAGGAAAATGTGAAAATAGCAAGTCTTACTGCTCATAACTTTCCACATCAGTCCCAACTCTGCCTCTGATCATAAGGAGCTATTTTAATGTTTCATTGTTGAGTTGGTAAAATTCAGTTTCTTCATTAAAGTATTGAACTAGAAGTTGAGCAACAAGCTGAATGAATCTCTAAATTTGTAGTGAGCCATCTCTTAAACATTCCTTTTCTGGATCTCTGAAAAAAAATTGGTTTTGTAGCTTGTTTGGGGGATTTTTTATGTTTCCTAATATTTGCTCAAAACAAAATTAGAATATCACCTATGATTCATTCAGCTTGAGGCTGAATGTTTCATTATATGAAAGTATTCATTGAAATAAATTCCAATATTTTGCTTTTAAGTAATTAAAACATTAGTTTCAAGTAGCCTTTATCTGTTTCGCATTGCTTTAGAGTAGTAATAAGTAGTTCAGATCCCATACCTGTATATTGCTCTCCCTGAAATTCCATCCTCTCACCATGCAAAACTCCTCATGCATTTCCTCTGCTTGGTATGTAATGGGAGTCACATATTCACTGTGCATAACTGCAGCTACAGACTGTCCAGGCCATCTAACCCATAGGAAATAAAGATGGCTGGAAGTCAAATTCATTAAGATAATCAGAAAGTTCAATTCTGTGATGGAATGCAGTCAAATGAATTCAAATAGGACAAGTTGCCCATATCAGAATTTCCTATTAGTACTTTTGGACTTTCTTTTCTGTGGAAGCATCAACAGTTCAACTTTTTTAAACCATTTGAGGCCAAAACTAAATGTTGAAATGCCACCTTTAAAGTGAGGTGGACATTTGAAATGATGCAAGCTGTATCACTAATGTTTTAATAGTAGTGTATTTTGGAATACTAACTGCTCCATTAAGTATTTGTGTCTGAAATCCATGCACAATTATTCAGTGGCAAAGGGAAAAATAGAAATTGGTAGTGGTATAAATATTTTTTGCAAATTCATGAGCAGAAAAATAGACAAGCATTAGCATTGCAATCAGAGAAGCAAACTAAGCAATGTGAATTTTGGCTGCATTTGTAAATATTTAGCAAATAAAAGACTCATCCATGTCAATGGGTAGGAGTCTTCAACTTTGTTCACCCAAAGGAATTGAAACAGAGTGGTTGTCCTACAGACATCAATATTTGAAATTAAACATAAATTGTCATGAATGGTAATGAATGACATCATCAGCTACACATGCCATGTTTTCAGAGCAGCCAGCCATTCTTCAAAACTAAGTTAATTACAGTCTCTAGCAGCTCTTTGCATTCTGCATCAGGGGAGTTTTCATATTGATCAAGATGTGTTTTGATGTTGACTGCAACTGCTTGATCCTGAGGTCAGCTGTCTCAGTCTGGAGTTACTCACAATTTTATCCTCTCAGTCTCAAGAACAGTTGAGAGGTGTCCACACCACATGCAGAGAATGGTTCAATGCCTATGATAATTCCTGAAATTTGTGCATGAATGGGAATAGTGTTCATTGACTTAAGCCAAAGGTATAGAAGGGACTGTTGTAAGGATTTAGCAATATAGACGAGTTTCAGTGTTGAAGTGTAGATCCTGTCACAGTTTAATTTACTAGTGTAGATGCGCCCCAAAAGAGCAGGGATTTCTCCTATTCTTACTGATAGGATGGAAGGTTCACCTTTAGAAAGATTAAACAGATCTTTTGTCTTTCTGAGATGTATACACAACAGGTTCTGTGTCCTTTGACAGGGTATTAACACACAAATATCTGTCCACTTTGTGTAAAAATACCATATCCATTATTACTCTTCACATTAGTGAAGTATGTAGCCTCTAATGCATGATCAAAATCCCAGCTTCTGCTGTTGAAAACACTCTGTGCAACCTCTGCATGGTCTCTCCTCAGAGAGGGGCTGACACTTTGGGATAGGAGACAATGAAAAATTGCCTTATTTTTAGTAAATGTCCTCTATGTATAATGAAAAGGGGAAAACCAACAATTTACTGAAAATAAGAGGACAAAAAATACATAAGAAATTTCAATTTCTATAATTAATAAAAATAGGAACCAAGGAAATAGACATGCTGGTTAGAATAATATCACATTCAGTATGATAGAATCTTAAGGAAAAGTAGTCTAGTCTTGCCTCCTGGATATCAGAACAAAAGGATTTTACAGTAATAAATGGATAAGCATACTGAAAATCCACATTCTTCAGAATGATCTGTTGTTAGTACTCAAAAATTCCAAGGCCCAGAGCTGGAAGTCTTGTGCACACAGAAACAAAATTGAAAGATGTCACCTAATGAGTAGTGATGTATTGGAAATACAGCATAGTTCCTTTATTAGTATTGCATGTTCCTAACAAACATTTAATTTAATTAATTTTTAAAAGTAATTATGTGCCAAAAGCTTCTAGCAGTTTTCTTTATGCAACTTTTAAAAAAATATCCTTTTGAAAGAAACAACTGTCTCCCATGTTAGTTTCTCATCTGCAAGTGACATTTTAATAAACCCATTTCTCTGCTTTCAATGTTTTGTTAAATAAGTATTTTTTTAATGGGGAAGGGAGGGGAATTAATCTAGCTGTGTTAATTGGTTGGGACCAAATGAACTGTGACTAACCTGCATCTGCTTGTACTTGCTTGTAGAGGACATATTCCCTTGCAAATCCTGTGGCATTTGGTACCGAAGTGAGCGGAACCTGCAGGCCCATCTCATGTATTACTGCAGTGGGAGGCAGAGAGAGGGGCCACAGCTGTCAGAGGAGAGTGAGGACAGTGCTCATCAGATATCCAGTGTCTGCCCCTTTCCACAGTGCACCAAAAGCTTTTCAAACGCAAGAGCTCTGGAAATGCACCTAAATTCTCACAGTGGTAAGTATCATGTATTTTTGTATATCATCTTCTAGATTTAGCTTTTTGAAGAATTATTCACTATAATATTCAGTAGGTCAAAGTCTCTCCAAATATATGCAAGCATTGCACGTAGATAATACCAAAATGCCAACAGTTTCTGACCAGTGTTCTACACCAAGTACCTCTCCCAAGTAACCAGTGTCATTTATCTCATCTACTCATCCTCATTTGTTGTTGTCTCTCTCTTAATGTGTGCATACACACATACAGGCAGCATTTCTTTACCTTTCTGGTGAAGGTATGATCAGGAATTCGGACACAATCAATTACTGCAGGATTACAGCTACCAAACATACACACAACCAGAGAACATGTCCTTCTGAAGTAATATCTTCCTTCTTGGCCCCAGAGGAGGCTTCATGGGCAGAAGGCTCTAAGGATCATGGTCCACAACTCTCTGCTTTTACCAGGACAATTGTTGCATAAAAAAACTTACTGTTTGATAGAAATATTCTTTTCCCTTCTTATAAGTATAAAATGGGGATAGTGTTTTAGAATCACAAAAACAGAGAATCATAGGTTTGTCTACGTTGGAAAAGATATTTGAGATCATCAAGTCCACCACCAAACCATGTCCCACATCACATGGTGTAGATGACCAATTTTGATTTGAATTAGGGCTGGAAACACAAGAGTTTGCAGGACATTTTGCATTGGAGTTTTCAGTGGCAGAGAACACCCACAAATTAGAAAGCTTGCAGGGTCAGTGTGTTGTGTGTTTGATGTCTGGTGTACAGAGCTGCTTCTGGATAGAAGCAAGGGCTCTACGTGCGTTCCTGATCTTCCTGTTAAAGGACATTAATGGGTGGTTTAATCACAGAAGAAAGCCTTCTTTGGCTGCAGTGTAAAAACTCCTGGGGCATGCATAGTCTACTCTGTGGATTTGGTGAAGAAAAAATGTCCCTCTGATACTTGGGTAGCAATTGCAATTCTAAAAGGCAACATACTGTCTTGGAGGAGTTTGGTAGCTCCAAGGACTAGAACAGTGAACAGTGCTGAGTGAAAACTTCTTTATGTAGACAATGCAGAAAACCCTTAGTCATTCATCATCAATGGCCCCCTGTTATCCAAGAGGAGGCATTCAGAGAGCTGCTGAGCTGCTTAAATGTTTATAAATCTATGCGCCCAGATGGGATCCATCCCAGGGTGATGAGGGAGCCGGCAGATGAGCTTGTGAAGCCACTCTCCATCATTTACCAACAGTCCTGGCTCACCGGTGAGGTTCTGGACGACTGGAAGCTGGCCAATGTGACACCCATTCACAAAAAGGGTGGGAAGGAGGATCCTGGTAATTATAGGCCAGTTAGCCTGACCTCAGTACCTGGTCAGGCAATGGAAGAGTTCATATTGAGTGTCATCATGCAGCACTTACAGGATGGCCAGGGGATCAGACCCAGCCAGCAGGGGTTTAGGAGGGGTCAGTCATGTTTGACTAACCTGGTCTCCTTCTATGACCAGGTGACCCTCCTGGTGGATGTAGGAAAGGCCATGGTTGTTGTCTACCTGGACTTCAGCAAGGCCTTTGATGCTGTCTCCCACAGCACACTCCTGGGAAAGCTGGCAGCCCAGGGTTTGGACAGGAGCACTCTTTGCTGGGTTCAGAACTGGCTGCATGGCCGGGCCCAGAGAGTGATGGTGAATGGTGCTGCACCAGCTGGGGCCAGCCACCAGTGGTGTCCCTCAGGGGTCTGTGCTGGGGCCAGTTGTGTTCAATATTTTTATTGATGACATGGATGAGGGCATCGAGTCCTTCATTAGTAAATTTACAGATGACACTAAACCGGAAGCGTGTGTCTATCTGTTGGAAGGTAGAAGGGCTCTGCAGAGAGACCTGGATTGGGTGGATGGATGGGCAGAATCTAATGGGATGAAGTTTTATAAGTCCAAGTGCCAAGTCCTACATTTTGGCCACAATAATCCCCAGCAGCTTTATAGGCTGGGGATGGTGTAGCTGGACAGGCAGAAAGGGACCTGGGGGTGCTGGTTGACACCAGACTGAACATGAGCAGCAGTGAGCCCTGGTGGCCAAGAAGGCCAATGGCATCCTGGCCTGCATCAGGAACAGTGTGACCAGCAGGAGCAGGGAGGTCATTCTTCCTTTGTACCCAGCACTGATGAGGCCACACCTTGAGTGCTGTGTCCAATTCTGGGCCCTCAGTTTGGGAAGGACCTTGAGAGGCTTGAGTGCATCCAGGGGAGGCAATGAGGCTGGTGAGGGGCTTGGAACACAAACCCTGTGAGGAACAACTGAGGGAGCTGGGGGTGTTTATTCTGGAGAAAAGGAGATCAGAGGTGACCTTATCACTCTCTACAACTCCCTGAAAGGTGGCTGTGGTCAGGTGGGGGTTGGTCACTTTCTCCAGGCAGAAACTGACAGAACAAGAGGACAGGGTCTTAAGCTGTGCCAAGGTAAATATAGGTTGGATATTAGGAAAAAGTTTGTTATGGAAAGAGTGATAAAGTACTGGAATTTTCTGCCTGGGGAGGTGGTGGAGTCACCATCCCTGGATGTGTTTAAAAAAAGACTGGGTATGGCACTCAGTGCCATGGTTTAGTTGAGGTGTTGGGGCTTGGGTTGGACTCAATGATCTTGAAGGTCTCTTCCAACCTAGTCATTCTGTGTAATTTAAAGCTCAGATCTTTCTGTGCTTCAGGATACTATCAGGCTATTGCAGTTTTCTTTTTGTTGCCTAGCAAATATTTCAGTGTGCAGTAAGCCAACAGAACCATAGGTTACAACAGCTTCAATAAGATCAGGTGCATGCAGCCCAGTGTGTCTTACAGGCTGGTAATTATAACCAGATACTCTGGGAGGATAACAGATGAATTTCTCCCCATGCAGAGGAAAACTGAAATATTAGCCATTGTGCAAAATATTTGCTTCAACTATTTGCATTTATTGACATGGCAACTGGCTTAGATATTGAGGATTTTGAGCCACGAGCTGTAAGTGACCATGTCTGCATGAAATCTAGAGATCTATGTTCCTTGAAAGACATAGATCTGAGATTGTGGTGAATTTCCAGTAAGAATCTTTAGTTATTTCCTAGAAGAGAGGCTAAACCTCAGACCTTTCCCTTTCCTTTTAGTCATAAACCAGTCTATTCAATAATTCTTTGCACTCTTTCCTTTACTGTCAGTCTTTATTTTTCCATAGAGATTATCACAAGTTACAGCACCTTCTGCAGTAGGGATGAAACATTCCTTTTCCAAATGTCTTGTAATCTTTGGAAGTACTGTGTTTGCTTCAACTGCTACTGCTGTTCCCACTGGAGGCTCTAGCAGACCCACACCACAGGAATGCAGAACCCTGACTGAAATGCAAAGTCTCATAGAGACTGCTGTCACTGTACCACATGATGGGGAAGCATATGAAGCACCATCTCATGTCAGTGGAGGAGCTCAAGCTTCTCCTGGGGAAGGAGTGTCTGATGGGAAACAAAGTGCTGACTAAAGTGCTGTGTATCTCCTTGATTCCCTTCTGGCCTCTGAGGCCAAGAGCAGGTCAAATTTAAGATGCCACTCACAACTTGGGGGGTCACTGATGCTAGGGAAGAAGCGAGGACCTCCAGGTACAACAATGTGACTATCCACAGAGTGAGATACAATATTCTTACAGTTTTGCATTGTCCAACTACTACACACCTACTACACCTGACTGAGGTGTGGTATACGTGCCTATGTGTAGGCAGAACAAATACTCATTTTAAATTCTGAATATCATCCCTATCAATATTTTTTTCAGTTTCTATTGTCTAAAATGTAACTAGAATCTGTATTGTTGCAGCAGAGAAATCTGGTCTTATCTCTTTTTAAAACATTTTCAATTTCAAAATGCCATGAAACATGGAGTTTTTAGTTTAATCGGTGATTGTAAGACGTCTTTGAATGTACTGTTCTTGATAAAGTGGTAGTGATTTCATGAGGAAAAGGTGTTATATTATAGCAGTAGTTGCCAATGGCCATTATATGTGAAAGATAAAATGTCGGTGAAGCCATGTCTTACTGCTCCTCCTCCCTTCACAAGGAACACAGTCATCACTCCTTTCTGGTGAGGGTAGATCCGTAACCTCTTCCCACACTACAGCCAACCCATGCAAGCAAAGAGCTGAGCATCAGTAATACCCAAAATGCTACTTCTGCTTTGCCTGTGGCTTTCAGGCGCACTGAGGGCTGTACCTCAAGCTACATCATAACCTTGAACCTCTTGACCTTGGTGTGCTTTCTGTGCATTCAGAATTTCCAGCGACTGTGTGTGGGGAACATAATGTTTCCCTTTAGTTGAAACTGTAATTTCTGAGACACTTCATTTAAAATAAGTCTAGTATATTTTTATCCTTTCCCTTGTTCTTTCTCTCCCTGCAGCTCTGATGAATGTATGCAAATACTAGGGCTCTCCAAAGCAGAGTAAAAGTCTGGGAATAACCTAGCAGTTCGAGGAAAAACCAATTCAAGTATTTTCAGGGTGACTAATACTATCTCATAAGAAGAAAATTAGTCATTCTCACTGCATTTGTACCTTCTGTGCAGCTGATTTCCCAGTATTCTTCATGAGGGGCAAAATGGTCACTTTATTTTGTATTTTGCTTGTCTTTTCTGTAGGAGTGAAAATGGAAGAATTTCTCCCACCCGGTGCTAGTCTGAAATGCACAGTATGTACTTACACTGCAGATTCAGTGATTAACTTTCATCAGCACCTGTTCTCGCATCTTACTCAAGCTGCCTTTAGATGCAATCACTGCCATTTTGGCTTCCAAACTCAGAGGGAGCTACTGCAGCACCAAGAGTTACATGTCTCTGGCAACAAAATTCAGAGAGAAAGTGACATTGAACACTCTCCAAGTGGAAATGAAGAAGGTTTACAGCCAGCAACGGACCTGTTGAGCAGAAATGATGTTCCCCAGAGCCAAAAGACCATGCAGACTAAAGATGCAAGTTCTGATACAGAGCTTGATAAATGTGAAAAAAAGGCTCCACTTTTCCTTCCAAACCAGAGGCCAGAAACCCAGCCTGCCGCGAATAAGCAGAGTTTTTCATATACCAAAATAAAATCTGAACCATCCAGTCCAAGACTTGCTTCATCTCCAGTTCAGCCTAATATTGGTCCTTCTTTCCCAATGGGACCTTTTCTTTCCCAGTTTGCTTTTCCCCAAGACATCACTGTGGTTCCTCAGGCTTCAGAGATATTAGCCAAAATGTCGGAACTGGTCCATCGGAGGCTGAGGCATGGAAGTAGCAATTATCCCCCTGTAATTTACAGTCCTTTGATGCCTAAAGGGGCTACATGTTTTGAATGCAACATAACATTTAATAATTTGGACAACTATTTGGTACACAAAAAGCATTACTGCAGCAGCCGATGGCAGCAGATGGCAAAGTCACCAGATTTTTCCAGTGTTCCAGAAAAAATGCCTGAAGCTGTAAGTCCCAGTAATGGTCAAAGCTCTATAAGCATCCTGAATCCAGCTCCTCACACATCTGATCCAGAAAATCAACTTCTCCAGACATCTTGCTTAAACTCTTCCAATGTTTTAGATTTGATTGGGCCAAACAATAAAAGTCATGAAAAAGACTTTACTGCACAGCCTAAGAAGTTGCCAACTGCAAGCAATGGTGATGAGAAGATCAATGGAAAACCTTCTGATGTGAAGAATCCCAATGCTCCCTTAGTAGAAGGGGAGAGTGACCCTAACAAGACCACGTGTGAAGCTTGCAATATTACTTTCAGCAGACATGAGACCTACATGGTCCACAAGCAGTATTACTGTGCCACTCGCCACGATCCCCCGCTGAAGAGGTCGGCTTCCAACAAAGTGCCTGCCATGCAGAGAACAATGCGTACTCGGAAGCGAAGGAAGATGTACGAGATGTGCTTACCAGAGCAAGAGCAGAGGCCACCACTAGTTCAACAGCGATTTCTAGAAGTTGCTAATCTTGGCAATCCATGTACATCTACTCAAGAGCCAACAGAGGGTCTTGGGGAATGTTACCACCCACGATGTGATATCTTTCCAGGAATAGTCTCGAAGCATCTGGAAACATCACTGTCTATTAACAAGTGTGTTCCAGTTTCAAAGTGTGATACTGCCCACTCCACCGTGTCTTGCCTGGAGATGGATGTGCCAATAGATCTCAGTAAAAAATGCTTACCCCCGTCAGAGAGGACGTCCACTTCTCCCAAAAGGCTGCTGGACTACCATGAGTGCACCGTATGCAAGATCAGTTTTAACAAGGTGGAGAACTACCTGGCTCACAAGCAGAATTTTTGTCCTGTCACTGCTCATCAGCGGGGTGACCTGGGACAACTCGACAGTAAGGTGTTTCAAAACCCAGAAAGTGAAAGAAACAGCCCAGATGTCAGTTATGAGAGAAGCATAATCAAATGTGAAAAAAATGGAAACTCAAAACAGTCCTCTCCTAATGGAAACTTATTTTCCACACACTTAGCAACACTTCAAGGACTGAAAGTCTTTAGTGAAGCAGCCCAGCTTATTGCTACAAAAGAAGAAAACAAACATTTGTTTCTTCCACAATGCCTTTATCCTGGAGCAATAAAGAAAGCTAAAGGAGCAGATCAGCTTTCTCCATATTATGGAATAAAGCCAAGCGATTACATTTCTGGTTCTCTCGTCATTCATAATACTGATTTAGATCAAAGCACAAATACAGAAAGTGAATCTCCTAAAGGCCAGGCGCCTTCAAATGGATGTGCTGTGCCGAAGAAAGAATCTCTTCCACTACTGCCGAAAAACCGAGGCATGGTAATAGTTAATGGGGGACTAAAACAGGAGGAAAGGCCTGCTGCTAACCCACAGCAAGAGAACATTTCCCAGAATCCTCCCCATGAAGATGGGCACAAGTCTCCTTCCTGGATCTCTGAGAATCCCTTAGCTACAAATGAAAACGTCTCTCCAGCAATTCCTACAGCAGAGGAACAGTTGTCTAGTATAGCTAAAGGTGTGAATGGCTCTACCCAGGCTCCAACCAGTGGAAAGTATTGCCGACTGTGTGACATCCAGTTCAACAATCTCTCAAACTTTATAACTCACAAGAAGTTTTATTGCTCTTCACATGCAGCAGAACATGTCAAATGAAACAATCGGTCACCTTTGGTACATGTGTTTAGCATATTGTTCCATGCAGTTTAAAGAAAGCTGTTTGAATTACATCTGGACAATCAGGAGATTTCACTATTGCTGAGTTGAAGACTTAAAGGTGTAATTTCATTACAGTCCATTAGTAAAGTGTATTATTGGTGCCATTTTCAAAAATATTAATTTATTTTACCAGCAGTATTCATAGCTGTAGTTATGTTATTTTTTATTTAAAAACTTTATATTAAAGTCATTTGTAATGTTATTGTATAGTTATTGTGTAGCACATATGGTTTGCACTGTATAGTAGATTTTAAAGAAAATAGTCGCAAACAATACAGAAAAGCATTTTAGAAATAGCTTCAAAAGCACTTGTGTATCCTGATTTTTTTTCTTATATGCTGTTGCAGATATATGTATATGCTAAAATATAACTTGCAAAGAAGTTTCAACTATGCTGTAAAGTTCGCCTTAAAATTTCAATTTTTTTGAACAATTGGGCTCAGTTTGCACTTTATATTTTAGCACATACAGTACCTTAGTCATTAGGCTTTGCATTTGTATGTAGCAGTATGTTTCTGTCCACTTTCTTAATCTGAAACGTACGTTAAATGAAGATGGCATTTTCTTTCTTGTATAGTACTTGTATTTTCTTTCGCTGATGCATCTCTGTCTCAATTTTTAAACCTTTGCTGTTAAATGCAATACTTTATAAAGAATGAACAAAATTACTGGAAGCAGTATTGTAAGAAATGAGGTCATATCAATCAGTTTTATCTTTTGAAAGGCACAGTCTAAAACAAAACCCTAAACTCAATGCTGCAATTATGAATCTAATTCATATATAAGATATATTTAAATATAAGAGTAGCAATACTGCAACTGGTGATCACAAAGATAATGTTCTACTTCTGATAGAAATAATTTCTCAACAAATGTTGTTACTATGCATGTATATGGATGGAATAAAATTCCAGATAATTGGAGAAGTTTGGCTGTAATTTCTTTAATTTTTAAAAATTTTGTTTTTCAAAGTTGATTTAGAGTTAACAAACTGTGAAAAAGCTCTTAGGAACAAGGTAACATAGCCTTCTCTTCAGTGGAAGCAAAGTATTCAAAGAGACAATGAGCACAAAGGATGCCTCCACTTCCAGGGAGTCCCTGCTGACAGGTCACTGGTGCGACTGGGTCTAAGACTTCCCAGTGAGCTAAAACTTAAAATGTGAGGCTCTGAAACCAGGAAGGCTGTTCTCTTTACTGGTGCCAAGGAAGACATACTTCCTTCACAGTATCTCCTATGTCAAATTCAGTGCAATCTCCTTCCTAATACCTCTGGTATGATTCTTCATGTGTTCAGTGTTCTTATATGAAAAACAAGATGATTCATTTAAGAGAACAGCAATTTGCTCCACTAATTCAGTATAGAAATATTAGTCAATAATGTCAACTTATATTATATTAAAATCTGAACTAATGCACAATTAGTATCATTCACTTGCAAATGTTTGGTCTCCTTTTCACCGTTTTCATTAAAAAAATTAAGATTATAAAAATTACCTATTGATGCACTTTCATCTACAAATTTGAAAGCAAAACCATGATCCAAATAGTTACATAAACTGTTGTATTTTAGTTCCTGTATCAGCCAAAGAAACAACTCAGAACAAGCTACATAGAAGGATGGTATTTCAGCAGAGCAGCCAGTCATAGTCTAACATAAGAGTATACAATGCCACTGGCTTTCAGGAACCCCATTTCTGTGTAGTTTTTAACTGAAACTGTCTTTTTTTTTATTACTTGTAAGTGTAGCTACATGTAACCCAGTAGCAAAAATAATAAACATTTCAAAACTATAATTAGCAATTCTGCTGGTTAGCCAGGCTTTAAATACAGGTCAAGAGTGCTTAAAATTGTACTAATTCTCAACAATGTATACATTCATTTCAGTATACATTCATTTCATTGAATGTATACATTCATTTCAGTAGGCCCAAAGTTGGTCCTATAGCAAACACTTCAGATAATAACAGCTGTGAAGGAGAAAGAGCATTACGATCACAGGGAGAATAAAATTAGCAAAATGTTCATGATTATCAGTTAAGCATTCATTAGAAAATAGACCAGGATATCTAAGACTTCACAATATTTTAAATAGATAGTACATTTCAGACTTTTTGGTGGCTAACCATTATTTTGAAGGTTATCCATCAGGCAGTAATGGGTGAAAGAACTAGGTGATTACATCTGGATTGAAATAACTTAATTCTGAAAGACCCAATACATAGATGAAAACTTTTTAGGGGAAGCTGGTAAGAAGGCCATAGGTTGTGTAATTTACACTTGCAGAGCTCTAGGGGTGTGTTTAGACAGTGAGAAAGTAAAGGAAAATATCAGGGTTAAAGCAAATACCTAGTTGAGAAGTGATGCTGAAAGAGGAAAGCCTTATCACAAACAGTTTCTGATCCAGAAATGCTGAGGGTTCCTGATATATTCCAGAGGTAAATTAAAGCCTGCCATGGTGCATTATATTCTTCCCACTGGCTAGTCCAATTTCTTTCACATAACAGAATAATTCTGCTAGTGTTTTCTCTTTATAAATCACCTATTTGGTCGACTGCTTCCATTTTTACAAGTTCAAAATAAGCACAACCTGTTCATTTGTGGGGGCAGAGTTACTCAATTGTAAACACATTTTATATATTTTAGTCACTTCACAGGAACAACTGGCAGCTCTGACATGGGCTAAGCCCCTAAGTTATACCATCACACTCTATGAAAGTAAAACTGTACACAAGCTAGGTGGGTAGCAGGTACTAATATTTTAACTTTTTATACATTTTTTTTTTTAAACAGAAAGCATTTTATAAAAAGCTGCTCACATTGCTGGGTTCAGGAACTGTGTTTTCCCATAACTTTATAGACTGTTTTCAATTGTTTCACTTTTTTTATTGCACTCATTTTTTTTAATTTGCTCATGTGAAATAAGAACCTAAATATTTTGACCGGCCAGAAATTTCTCTCCTGTCTCTTAAACCACTTGCACAATACTGGCCTAATCCCAGCTTGAGGCTTAAAGCACATCTACATTTAAGTCATAAGTATTGTTTACCGAAATAAACTTCTTAAATCTATTTTCTGACCAAGGGGTTATTTGTGTTCTCTTCAGATTATATCTACATGTTTGTCCAAGGTGATAAACTGCCTATTGCTAAAAGCATCTCTTCCCAAGTTCTTATTTTAGGTTTTTGTAGGGTTATTAATTTTTTTTTATCAAATCACCTATGCAAAAGGACTCCATCCTCAGTTTTTGACACCTGGAATTCAGAGGAAACAGAACACCTCAGTTAAATGGTTTGGATCCCTTAATACCTGTCAGCTGGTGTCAGTAAATAAATCTTTGGGGCTATGGGGTGAACAGCTCAGTAAAATGCATTCAAATATTTCCTGGGTTTATGTTAAAAAAATAAAATTGCTCCACATGAAGACTTAATATTTAGAAGAGCTGGTTCCTGCCTAAATCCCTGTGTGCTGATTGCCTGGCAGGTTTTACATTCAACTTTTGGGGTTTTTAAGGAAGATTTCCTTATTCACAAAACATCCCATCCACAGGGAGTGCTTAGAACTAATTTGGCCACATCCCTGTCTGCCTAATTTGTTTATTTGTTTATTTGTTTTTATCCCAAAATTCAGACTCTGAAAGGCATTTGTGAATCCTCATTCATATCACATTCATACCACAATCTTCCCAGTTTTCACAGAGCAATAGTGGGTTTTTTTTCTTTGTAGAAGAGAAACAGTAAAGCGTATTTCTACAAGCTGATGTCTGCTTGTCTTGAAGTAATTGTAATAACATTAGGATTCTGGTGACATCTTCTCATTATTGCAAATAATCATAAAACTACATCATAGATATTACTGTGGATCCATACTCCTAAATTTCTCAGTCTCTCGTTTCCACTAGATAACTATTGACAGTGTTCATTGTCTCACTGTCTACAGGAATGTAGTAGTCATATCCTAAACATAATAGAGTATAAACAAGGTGATTTCTCCCTTGTACAATAAACACTGCACCACTGGCAAATGAAGAAGGAAAAAAACAACAAATAAAAACCTTGATGTAGAAATTAAAAAATTAAATCAATTCCAGCACCACTATCAAGAAGTCATGTAGGTGGTTTAATTCACTTCACTGAATGTACATACATAAGCTATGAACCAGAAGTCACTCTAAAACAGTGGAACTGAGATGGCACTTTGAGCAGCCTGGAAAATCTGACTTAAAGAAAATTCCATGGTGAGTATAATGGATAAAAGATGGTGTGGGATGAACTTATCGAGGGGCAAAGAAGATAAGGAAAAAGGGAAGCAGCACTTTGTTAATCCCAAGAGTGTAGTACGGATACACTGATGGCTGCAGCAGGCAGCAGTTACAAGGCATCAGCAATATAAAAATGCTACATGTCCCTGGAGGCCTGTTGAGAGAGGCTAAAATACTGATGAGACAAAATCCTTGGAAGTTTGCTCCCAAATTCTAAATATTGCCAACACAAGGTTCTGGCTTCTATGGTCACCTTTTCCCCAAGGCTGACAATGGGGAAGAGAACCACAAGTCACAAGTGTTTTGACCTTCCAGGCTGGCTTCACAGCTGGCATGTTGTGCTGCCACGACCTGTGCAGGACAGACATCCACAGGGCAGACATGTGTGACCCTATTGTAAATTAGAGTCAAGTGAAATACCCAGGCTTCAGGTTTGTTAGCCTGGGAGCCCACCTGGTCCCTCCACAGAGGTCACTGACAGTGCTCCAAATCCAGACCATAAAGACACAGCAAAATGAACTAAAATAGTGGTGGCACTTATGTATGGAGTGAAACAGAGCGTGGGGAAGGGAGGTGGGCAGGAAATCTGCAGTCACACAATTAAAGCTTCTGCATGATACAGTGGCATGAGATGAATGAATTGTGACTGCAAGGGTGAGACAAGGCTTTTATGCTGGGGTGAACAGAAAATTGTGATTCTGACAATTTCAACTTTCAAATACATGGAGTTTTTTTACTATAAACACGCACACATGTATCAAACAAGCACAGAGAGATGAGAATGTCCAAAACAGGGAGACAACAAAAACTAGATTAAGAGATTAGATCAAGCACTTCTATAAGGTGATTAGAAAAATCCTTTGTTGCAGAAGCAATAGACAGACCCTTCAAGCTTCATTGCATAAGAAAACTGGCACCTTTTGGTGCATGGAGCATGATGATACACTCATTCATATCTAAATTTAAATGTCCTGGCAAAATTGCTCTTTCCCCTTTCTGCTCTCAGCTTCGTTTTGCAGGTCCCAAGCCAAGGAATTTGTTCCTACCTACCAACTCAATGGCCTTCACATTCATTTTTTTCCCTCCTGAGACTTAGTTGGTTTTGTAAATGTCTTGTTTTGTTTTCAACTGTGGGAGCTTTTTTCACTCTTTTCCCACCTTGAATGATTCATGGTGGAGGCAGGGTGAAGGATTCACCTGAGCTGGTGTGTTGGAGAATGTGGTAATCTCCATCCCAGGAGACATGGAGTCACTTGAGAACTCCTCTAAAGGAGGTTTATGTGCGCTCAGCTGTTCTCATCTCCTTCAGCTGAGACCTCTTGTTAGGACTTTTATATCCATCACCACATCTTGAAACTCACTCCTCTCTAAGTGCTAAGCAGCATACCCAGAGACTCAGTCAGTTGTCTGCTTTGAATTAGAATTCCTTCCCTGCAGGAAATCTCCATGGAAGACTGTGTTTGACATGCACTTTGAGTGGCACCATTGATAATTTCAATACTCACTGTTCATATAATAACCTAAAATTCATCCCCAAATGGGGGCTGTGGTCCTTAGTTGTCAAGATCTAGTCATTTCTTAGAGATGTCAGGAGAATCCCAAGCCTTACACATAGGCAGCTACAGGGACAGAGGGAAGTCAACATTTACTGATTTTCTCCTCCCATGAGAGTTATTCTGCAAAACAGAAAGCCATTGGAACACAGAGAAAGGGACAAGAAGGACTTTAGGGCCTGTAGTGCGGGGAAGGGATTTGTGGCTTCTGGCCTCGAGGTGGTTTCTTGTCTTTTTACATTAGGCAGAAAAAGGGAAAATGGCCTATCAGCAACCAAGGCTTATATTCAGTGTTAGAAAACTTGACAGGCAGTGTGCTTTTTAAAAATTATATCAGAAATCATTTTCCTTTTATGAGAAGTGTAGTTTTGGGTAGGTAATTTTTATATTCAGAAAAGAGAAGTTGCACAGTTTGCAGAAGTTTTTAACATACTGAAATCTGTAATATCACTAAAATACATTCAAAGCTTTCATGCAATTTGTGGAGCTAAAAGTAATAATTATATAAAAAACGTTGACATTATTTCATTTACTTGAGCTTTACTGTGCTCGAGGGATTCAGTGTCACTTTGTGATAGCCACTTCAAGGAAAAACTGCTCTGCAAGAACTTTCCTTGTCAATAACATACTGTGTTCCTTATTCTTGTAACATCAAAATGTATCATAGTCTATGCCTGTTATGTTAGATTTTATAAAGACATTCAGAATACAAAAATAATATTTATATAAAGTATTCAGCTTGAAGATAACTGTTAGACCTTCCTGATACAAAACTGCTGTGTATACTTGCCAACCACGTATTAAACTTGAGTGAAAATATTACTTTGTGCATTTGCTCTAAGTTCATGACAAGCATAATTAATACCAATAACCAGCAAGGTGAAAGTAGGATTCATTCTTAGGTGATAAAAATGCCAGTTTTCTTTCCCAAACAACAAATTCCAAAACTTGCTTATCACCAGATAAGATTAAAACAAAAAAATGAAATGTTGTACAACTTTGTCCAGTGACACTTATGAACCATTACTCTGAGCTGTGGAAGATCACACTGTGGATGCATCACTGGTGTAGACAAGCACAGTTCAAGAACCTTCTACTGATGTTCACAACCAGCAATGAAGTGAGACGTGATGCAGGCTCAGATAAAAATAAATTACTTGTTTCATTACAGTAAATAGTTTGAATCAAAAAGCAGCATTTTAAAAACATGAACTACTCTGCTATCTGAATGTCTCTTAGAAATGGAGACGAGTTAAAGTTAGTACTCAGCTGAGTATCAAAACCCCTTCTCTCCACAGGATTGCCCACTGCTGCTAACAAATCATCCATAAAAATGCAGGTCAGGCATTTGGAACCTACATCTAATGCTTACAAAACTCCCATTGAAATGAATTATGGAATCGCTCACTCCAGTTGCAGTGCATACAAGTAGATAAAAGAGAATATGTCTTTGTGACCTTTATACAGGTTCTGCTGCATTTATATATTATACAAACCGCTTATTTTGTATGTGCTACCACTGGCTGTGGAGTAGGAGCCATTACCTCCTCAAAATTTTAGAGGGGTAGAGCTATGTCCCAGTGAGCCCAGTGTCCCAGGATGCTGAGGCTGGCAGGCTCCTCTGGGAACTGCCCAGTCCAACCCCACCCCTGCCCAAGCAGGGTCAGCCATGACAGCTTGCTCAAGGATGTGGCCAGTTAGGTTTCTGAATATCTCCCAGGACAAAGACGTACAGCCTTTCTGGGCAACGTATTCCTGCGCCCGGGTTGGTCCTCTCCAGGAGTGGGACTCCGCATTTTCCTTTGCTCAACTCTATGAGATGCTCTTGGTCCATTTCTCCAGCCTTTCCAGACCCTTCTGAATGGCACCTAATCTGTCAAACCCTCTTTCTTCCCAGTTTTGTATCATCTGCAAATTTGTGGTAGGTGCATGGTGTGCCAGCATCCAGGTCATTGATGAAGACGATCAGCAGCATTTACCCCTTTAGAGCACCACTAGTGGCTGATCAGCAGCTGGACTTCATGCTGCTGGTCACAGCCTTATCAGCCCAGCAATTCAGCCAGTTTTGGATCAACTTCCCTGTCCATTTAGCTAGCCCATATTCCATCAGTACGTCTACCAGGTTGTTAAGAGATACTGTCAAAAGCTTTGCTGAAGTCAAATAAATAGAATTCACCGCTTTCCCCTATTCACTCCTTTGTAGAAGCCTCTCAGGTCAGGTGTGATTTCATCTTCATAAATCTACACTGACTACTCCCAGTAACTTTATAGTCTTTTATTTGCCTGGAAATGGTTCTCAGGATTATTTGCTTTTGACCTTCCCAAAGATCAAGGCGGAGCTCTGGCCTGTAGTTTCCCTGAACCTTCCTTCATGCCTTTTTGAAGATGGGAATGACATTTGCTTTCTCTCAGTACTCAGAATTCTCCCGTGGTCACTACAACCCTTCATATGCCCTTAACCAAGAATGGACTCACAGAGATACCAGCAGTTCCCTCTGCACTCAGGGGTGCCTCCCTGTAGGTCACACGGACTTAAATGCATTCAGTTTATTTCAATGTTCCCTGTCCTGATCCTTGCCCACCAGAACTAATTATTTCTTGCTTCAGAGTCCTGTGATTCATGGCTTTCTAGAGAAGATGGAGGCAAAAAAGGAATTGAGTACCTCTGCTCCATTCACACCACCAAGTTCATTATGCCCCTGCCTGTTCAGCAGCTGGTACACATTTTTGCTAGTCTTTGGTGCTGATAGACCTCCAGAAGCTCTGCTTGTTGCCTTTCACAGCCCTCACTATGTTCAACACAATGGTCTGACAATGTGCACTCACAGCCCTGAAAGCCAGTTGTATTCTGGGCTGCATCAAAAGCAGCGTGGCCAGCAGGGCAAGGGAGGGGATTTTGTCTCTCTGCTCTGCTCTGCTCTGCTCTGCTCTGCTCTGCTCTGCTCTGCTGAGACCCCATCTGCCACCAAGATGATCAGAGGGATGGAGCACCTCTCCTACAAAGACGGTCTGAGAGAGTTGGGGCTGTTCAGAGTGGAGAAGGCTCCAGGGAGACCTTGTTGTGGCCTTCCAATACTTAAAAAGAGTTAAAGGAAAGACAGACTTTTTATACCAAGACCTTCAGTGACAGGACAAGGGGTAAACTGAATGAAAGTTGGTTTAGATTAGATATTAGGAAGAAATTCTTTTCTGTGAAGTATGTGAGGCGCTGGCACATCCTCACAGTGGATGCTCAATCCCTGGAAGTGTTCAAGGATAGGTTGGATGGTACTTTAAGCCATCTGGTCTAGTGAGAGGTGCCTCTGCCCATGCCAAGAGGATTAGAACTAGATGATCTTTAAGGTCCCTTCCAACCCAAACCATTTTATGTGCTTATGAAGTGCTTATGTGCACTTCAGCTGGATCTTGTCCATAATCTTATGAGATTGCCTACATTTCATCTTTATTTGGCAGGTCTTCATTCTCTTGGGCATCTTCATGCATCTTCAGACCTTCTGTCTGTACTTTTTCAACCACAAGTGTGCTGTTAGTTGCAATAATGGAAGCCCAGAAGAGGTCTATCAGGGACCAGCACGACTTTCTGGGCTATCAGTAGCAGAACTGAAAGCAGCATCAGGCCTACAGGCTGCATGTATAGTAATTGTTCCAGAGCCTTCAAAATAATTTTGTTTGAAAATAGTGTGTTCCAGAGCCAAAGTCTATAGCTACCTGAAAGGTCTATAATACCCTGTCTCCCACTAAGCTGTTCAAGTTCATTTTCACTTTTCCTCCTCCAGTATTCTTGGTAACATCATCTTTTTCTCCACATTTTTCCTTTCCCTCTTTCCCCCCAGTTCCAGTTTCAGCTCGGCCAAAAAAAAAAGTGTACATAAGAAAAAATACAAAATAATTTGCACTGAGGTGAGAAAAACTTTCAGATCTTAACAGTGTTCAAATTGGAAAAGTTTGAATTTAAATTCAGGCTAGGATCTCAGATCTCTTTGCCATCATATCCCAAGTCCAGAAGTTCTGGGGAGAAAGGCAGTTTTGGCTCAGTAACAATGAAGTGATTTTTTTCCAAGAGTTGGATTTGTTTATTTTCATTCAGACCCTAATAAATTAATTAGCTTGCTTTGATTTTTGTATCGCTTTTTCATCAGAAAGGAAATTGATTTTTAACATATATAAATTTAGCCTGGAACAATTGTTCCAGAGTTGTGCTCACCTAATAGGAATGCAGTGAAAACAAAACCAGCTGAGCACTACATGAATCACTAGGAACACACTGAAGATCTGTCCATCCACATTTATATTACAAATGAATGAATATAGATCTAGTAATTTTTCACTGAAAATAGATGCAGTAAGTAGTCATGCTGTTTTTCATTTAGCATTAATCAGACTAGATTCTCCTTTCAGTTTCACCAGAACAAAGTAAGTAATTTATTTGAAATTGCAGCTGGAGTTACTCCACATTTTTCTGATATCACAGAGAGAATATGTTCCAGAAACTGCTGTAAGCTTGCCTAATCCATACCTCATATTACCCTCTTCATAAGCACTCATTCATTAAAATAATTTTAAAACAATGAAAGAGCTTGCTTTTACAGGCATTTTGGGTCAAGCTCAGCTACCATTGTATAACCACCTAGTTTTGAAATAAATAACCTCAACATGTTGAAAGGCCAATTACTTAGACAATTGCTATCATTAAAGGAGTCACATCATTCTTTGACTCCTTTCTCCTCTGAAATATGTATGACAGCTGAAATCCCATCTAGACAACAGTTCATGACTTCTGACAAGAGGATGATTTTGTTGAGCCTAAAAAGAGCATCACCAGTGTTTGAACTACATAAGATTTAATTTTGCCCTGGACTACTGTAGGGTTATTTACAACAAGGAGAGGTTGTGTGCCTGTGGGACTTGACACTGGTAATCACAGACATGATAGCACTCTTAATGGTGCAGCTTAAGAATTCACTTAGGGAAGCAAGGTGCATCTACAGAAACTTATCTCAGTGCCTGCTCGGGCCTGATTCCCCAGCTGATGAAGTCCTGTCCATCTAATGGACTCCCAGATAAGAAGAAAGCAGACATCATGACTTCAACACAGCCCATGATTCCAACAGTTGAAATCCCCATGAGACCATGTAAGATGTGCCCTTTCACGTCCTCTCTGACAACAACATCAAAATCCAGCTCCTAAGACAGTAAAGGCTTCCTAGAGTTCCAAGACCATTGCCTTCCCAATCTGAAGGGTGGCAGAATCATTTTTTATCCATCCATAGCTGTGTTCTTCTCCTCAGCAAAAACTGTGCTTTAAGAAAGTATGGAACTGCTTTTAGTATGGAACTGCTTTTTAGTTTACTGAGTGTATGAACACTCAGGTACAATTTTAGTTATCTGCTGGTCTCCAGTTCTCTTGAGGCATCATTGGAAACATTTTCTTTCCTCAGAGTTATATAAAAATAATTTGTAAAACTTATTTTCAGAAGCATCAGTGATGCTTCTCAAGAAACAAAAGTGAGATGAGATGCTTATCCTGGTCTCTGTTTAGAAGAAGACCTGAGAAATACTGCACAATTTGAAAACTTCTAGATGATGTCCATGTAAATTGTGGGAACTCACAAGAAATATGTTTTCTTCCTGCACTACTCTGAAACAATCAAAGATTTCTAAGACGCATTCAGTGCCCCTCAATTGCAGTTCATTCGGGAAATCCAAGTTCAGATTCAGTAGGCCACTCTAGCCACATGATGTGATTTGCTCTGCAGGTGTAGATATAGGACATAGAAAATAGAGAAGCTTTGCTTTAGGGGATATAATCACTGACACACGAATGAAATCTCACTGTACAGCCATGAGCAGTTCATATCCTGAGCAGTGGACATGTTTAAAAAAAGATTATTCCTCAGACATAAAGTATTATGTGAATGCAGATTATGCTATTTTCCAAATTTAGTGGTGGTGTATATTTTCTCCCTGAACAAATAATCTAGTTTAAACATTAAGCTTAAAAGTTATTTATCTTTGATGAATGATATTTTGGTTTTATTTCAGTGGAGAGTATTTGAATATAATCATTAAAAACCAAGACACAAACTTCAAACATATCCGGATGACAGTTCTATCTTCTATGTCACAATTTTCAGAAGGTTGAAATATTTTCAATACAAAAAGCACAATCCTGCCATACTGCCATGCAGTTCCAGATATCTGTTCAGCCTTTTGAATAACAAGAGGTCAATTTGATCAAGCCATTGTGGCAGACAAATGTAATGATATACCTGCACTGCAAATGTTTATTATGTTTGGCAGGTGCTTATGCAGTGGTCAGACAAAGTGAAGCTCAGCATAGAGTAGAATATATTTTTTATTGCTGGGGTTCAGAAAAAGGCTTACATTTGAATTACTTTCTTGCAATTGCCTGAGAAAAAACAGTACATCCTTGTAGAGGTAAAATGAAAAGCCTTACTTACCAAGATTGACTGCCTGTCAATAGCTCATCCCCTAAACTTTTCCTAACAACAGCCTGAATGCCAGCTGGCATCTTGAGAAGTATAAAAGGGCTGTGAAGAAGGCAGTGAGAACTGTCTTGAATTTGAAAGTGAATTTCATTTAGCAATGATCTGTATTTTTTTTTGTTGTTTTTAGACCTTTGAATGTTTTGCAGTGGAAGTTTTCATGTAACAGTGGTGTTCTATCTGAACATTTCCTAGACCTGATCTGCAGGTTCCATTTTCTGACTTTCCTCTGAGGAAGGGAAGCAGGTCCTGCACTAGTAAGCTCAGGAAAGACCTTTCTGACAAACGTCAAGCAGCCTGTCTCCTATTTAATATAAAATAGATTTCTGAATTTGAATGGTATTCATTTCCTTAGTTGGTTATTTATAAAACAAACAAGCAGAAAGTGTTCAGAAAACCAATTCTGAGCAATTTTGATTCAGGCGATTCAAGAATGTTGAGAAATTAAAGCAAATTGTTTGAAGGAATCTGTCAAAGCATTCTCAAAGTTCTGCTCTCAGCTCTCAGCTTTCCTTGACCATATCTATTTTATGAGTACTCTGTGCAATGCTTCATATATATATATACTTATACACAATACAAATACATATAAATATATAATGTATATATTTATATATATATATATATATATGTGTGCATATGTTAAGTTAAAATGTTCTAGACATATATTTTAGCTCTGAAAGACTGACTCATTAGCTAATGGATAACAAATATACAAAATACCATATTTTTATCTGGAAAATCTCACAAATATGGGGAAACCAATTGGGATCTGGACTGTATGTGACAAAGTGTGCTGTGTAGGTCATTTATCCATGAAAAACAACCATGAATACTTTGAAGATTGTTGTGCTTTCACGTCCAGAAGTTGTTCCAGGATTGTGTTTCACAAAGCCAATTTCACTTCACATTTTTAATAGTTGGCATTGATCTGAATTCCCCTTTGCAGAGAAACCTCTTTATATTACTTTTAAAATGTCAGAATATGATGAAGAAGGTGCTCATATCCTCCATGGTACATATGTCTAACATGGAGCATGGGGCATACTCATCTATACTGTCTGTCTCCATCAGAGTTTTAGAAATTCCATAAATAATTTTTACTTGCCATGCTCCCTTTCTCATCCCATAGCAACCCTTGTCAGCCATTAAAAACTAGCACTGGAATTTGTGCTTCTCTCAGAGCACTATTTAGGGCTTTTCTTGGAAATAGATCAGGAATCCATGACTATTTCTTAGTTCTGGTAATATCAGGAAAATGTGCAATAAAAATAAGAATGTAAATTATTCCTATAATGTGTCCTAGCACAAACCATACTAATTATCTGTTTTCCAGAGTGCCTGTAAGATTGGTACAGTTACTGGCATGCTTCTAATCTCTGTGGGTCATATGGGAAAGGAGGGGTTAATCCTTTATTCTTTACAAATTGTCATGTAGATATTTTATTTTTAAAGTAAATGACAAAAAAACCCCCAACCCATATTGTACATTGTGGTTTGATCAGAAGGCCTATCAATCAGGTAATTTAGTTTCCAGTTATAAGATAAATTTGCAATTTTCCCTTCATTCTTTAATCTGACTTATATATTTTGTGAATGACATTGGACATACATAGTTATCAAAAAATGAATATTTTGTTTATGTATATAGATTCTTCAGATTGCCCGCATTAATGACTCTTAACCTTTAAACTGATTTATAAACATGTAAGAATAAAATGTCAGCATTCATTTGTCATCTTGCAGTAAACTGTCAGCATTCGTTTCTCAGCTAAAATAGAATATCTGTCTAAGAATTTACATTAGGCTTTGTAATCAAACTAGATTAACACCAGTGCAGCTCAGCATGAAAACTTGATATCAAGCATACACACTCCATTAATACCTTAATGTGCATTCCAGGCTACATCTTGTCATGATCTAGTGAATTCAGCAGGACTTGCTGCTGAAAAATGTGACCAACTCAGGCAGTCTCTTTGTCTAACACATCAGTATAATACTGTATTGTCCTTAAAAGGGAAGGGACAAAGTTTTAAAGGATAAGTACTAGACATTGGCAAGCAATGGTGTGCATTCATGAAGAGGGAGAGAGAAAACTTCAGTGAATGGATCCTGGTGGTTCTGTGGACCAAAAGATGAGCAATAACATGGTTTTATTGC
Organism: Melozone crissalis; assembly: GCF_028551555.1. Classification (NCBI taxonomy): domain Eukaryota; kingdom Metazoa; phylum Chordata; class Aves; order Passeriformes; family Passerellidae; genus Melozone; species Melozone crissalis. The sequence goes on from NW_026535780.1 coordinate 25,104,752, forward strand.
TGGTTGAAAGGGAACATTCCCCAGGGAGGTTTATGATATGATCCATTCAACTGGAAGGCAATCAGATTCCTGCAAATGTTCTGATAATCACTTAAGCTGAGTGACTGCTATTTTAGACCTGTGTTTTATTTCCTGGAACAGAGCTGGAATGCTTACTGAAGTGCTGGAAGGAGCACCCCCCTGCATGAAAAGGAAAACCAGTGTGAATACACCCTATGTTGAATTATTGTTCTGTCTTTCTTGGATGCAAAGGAAGGATCAAAAACAGTGTCTCACTGTTTTCATTGGTGAGACCCCATATTTCTGAACAAAATTTGGAGCTGGGGAAATCATAGAGAAGGACTTAAGCACCAAACTGAAGTGGATGGCAATAGTTTTCTCAAGAAGTAGCTGTTCCTGAAGGTGAGGAGCAGTGTTTCCTAGTGTGATGTTTCCCCACAGTTCACTTCCAGTCATCCTCTGCAAGACAAGCCACTATGCAATGCAGAAGAATCACCAATGCAGGTCATAAAAACGACCTGTGAATGATTTCTAGCTGAAATTTGTCTGAGAATCTGCAGCAGGATGCTCTGCCTGGAGCAGGGGTAAAACAACTCAAACAGTATCCTCTTTGCCAAGCTACCAGTGGTGAATAGAGAAGGGGGTTCATTCTCTTTTGGTGTTGAAGAATGCTGGCACCTGCCTGACTCATCAATTGCAAAATTAATCATTCTGAGGAAGATCAATGTTCCTGATAAAACACCTGGTAAAGGAACCAATAAATGATGCTAATGGTAAATTATTTAAAGATGCTTATCTGACACAGCTGGCTTGGATATGTATTAATGACAGTGTCTAGCCCAGTCCCAGGTCCTAACTTCAAACATATCCCTTGGAATGTGTTTGGAGACATCTGTCTTGAGTGGGGATGCCCCTAAAGGCTACTTCATGAGGCAGAGAAAAAGAGATTTGCCCACACATGAGTATGGGATGAGTAACAGCATTCTCTATTTGTTTTTGCTATTTTTCATATAATTGCTCCAATATTGCCTCAGAAATTGTGCACTATACTACACTAGTAGTTCTACTTACATATACAGTATAATAAATCTTCTGACTAAGTTCTTTTGGTCCATCCATTTTCATTTCATAGTAAATCCTTAATTTTTATATAAATACGCATAAATATATTTTTCTATAAATATAAAAAAGATATAAATATATAGAAAAACATATTTGATATAAATATGCATGTGTTTGGCTTGTCATCCTTTATTCTGTGGAACACAGCTGGATAAAGATCTAATTACACCTCTACAATCCCTTACACACAAACCGTTGACAAAGTCTGGGGCTACGGCTGGAGCCAGCCGCGCCCGGACTCCTCTCGGAAAGAAAGCGGGGAAAAGCGGGAAAAGCGGGGGGTACATGTCTGTCCCTCGTGCCTCGGGGGAGGTCTTGTCTAACACAGTTTGTGCGGAGCATCCCCTCTGCCCGGGCCTTTGCCGGGCGCGGCTCCCGCGGCTCGCAGCGCTCCCGGCGGGGCCCAGCGCTGTCCCGGGACTCGGGACAGAAAAGAAAATCAGAAAAGAAACCTGACTTAAAAATGAACATGAAGTTTTGTTGTGGCAAAGTTCGGTCTACAAAGAGAAGTATAATATTATCCCAGTTTCCCTACTATGTAGCACAAATATTTCCAAGTATTTTGTCTCAAGTGTACTTGACATGTTTTACATACTGATTTTTACATCAGTCAGACCTTCATCCCGTGGTGAAATTCAGGATACCTTTCACTATTGCTTCCAGTGACAAGACGTCTATCTGCTACCACCCTTGATGTATCCACAGACCTTTATCAGAGTCAGGTAACTGGGCATTAACATTCACATTCACCTGGCATTTACAGCATTGCCTCCCATGGATCTTTACTCACTCAAAAGAAAGAGTACTGCCTCCTGCATGGCCAGTGCTAATGCAGTGCTAATGGACTTTTATTTGTCCTTCAGCCAAAGCCAGGGCTGACCAGAGCTGGTTGGTTATTTTTAAGAAAGATAACATTTTCTTTAGACAATTACCCAGATTTTTTAATCAATCAGTATAAAATTGGAGTTGTAGAAGTTAACTCATAAGTATTCATGCTACCATCTCCTCAATGCCTGTCATGATCTTGTTTCAGAAATTTTGCTTAAAAAAGGGGTAGTATTATGTACGGTTTTCATATTCTGATGTCAGGTTACACATTTGCTCAGAGAAACAAACTTCTGGTCCTGGACTTCCCTCTTCTGGCAATTCAGTGTATTCTTCAGACTTATGTGACTCAAATGCCACGTGACTGGGGTGGTCAAACATAACTGAGCAGTGTAACCTAAATGATGAATATTGAACACTCCATCTGAAAATATTAATTGAGAAGAAAACTTATTTCAAATTTGGTGAACGAATTAAAGTAATACTGACAAACATGACATATTTCTGCATATAGATGTTCTTCTTCATCATTTATTGATCCAGTATTGATAGAGCATATTGGTAAAGGCAGCCCTCCGGAACATATTTGCTATATTCACAGATCATTTTATTAGAGAAAAATATTCTTCACAATTAGCTGAATCCCCCTCATTCCTAATGTAGCACTCCTGACCATGGGCAGATTAGTGTGAAATTTAATTTGTGCTAATCTGTCCAAGACCGAGGAAGCACAAAATATATTTTATGCGGTGTTTACTCACTTTACCATATATAGATAAATGCATGAGTGACAAATCATGCAGCTTCAGGTTTACTGGAGTGAAAATCTATAGTGCCATTAGGCCTGGATTTCATTATTCCATTTTTGTTGCCATGGGAAAGCAAGGACTGGGCTCATATTCTTAAGCATATACATAAATGAAAATCTGTAAAGTTTTAAAATAGGCTTAAACATATCAATTTATATCTACGGAGTAGATAGAAGTTTTCTGCTATTTTCATATGGGTTATGTAGAGAGAATTCCTTTTCTTTTCCCTTTGTATAGTACTGACAATATTTTAGATAACTTAGATAAGTGGATCTCTTTGGAGGAAAACTATGAAAAGCTGCAGATTTTGTGATGGAAAGTAAGAGTAATTTGCAGCGTGAACATGTGAAAACAGCTGCTGCTCTGTTTTTGGCTGCAGTAGGAGTGCTGCTGGCCTTGCAGGCTCTGGTTGCAGGAATCAGTTCTAATCGCGATAAAACCAGATGTGCCAGCAAGCCTGCCATGCACAACTGCCGTATATCCAAAGAGGGCTGCAAAAAAGTTGTTACTATTCAGACATTGCAAAGCTCTCTCAGTAATTCTCACATGGTTTGAAATTAAATGCTGTGTATCCCCCCCAAAAGTGAGATGAATGCTACATTAGGATGGAGTTTGAGAGTTATATATAAATGATATTTGGGATCATGTTTGCTGTAAAAGCAAGGACCATTGAGTAGCTTCCAAGGTTGTTTGGCAGTTACTTTTTTTTTTTTAATGAATTATTCTCTGTGATTTATATTTATGGCCAAAGTGGAACTGAGTGTCTTTCCATTAGGAGCCTGGCAGGGTTTTGCCTGTGTTTTGCTATCTGTTGACAACCCTATCACCAATTTACTGATGCAATACAGGAAAGCAAGGCAAGGCTTGTGGGATCTGCAAGCAGTAGCAGGGATGCTCAGGGTGGATAAACAGGTGCACAGTATTTCTGTGAATTTGGGCATATTTCTTTAGGATTAGATCCAAATTGGACAACCAATACATTGTGAGAATTTACCCATTGTGTGATTTGCAATCTGCTGTGGAAGTGCTTGCAAAAGGCTGCACTGGGATGTCCCACAAGGACTTTATGTTGCATAAGTGCTTCAATCTGATCAATATGAACTTCCCGACAGATGGAAGCAAAAATCCTTATTTTTTGCAACTAGCCAAAAGCAGAGCTAAAACATCTTCAGTTTTGTAGGTACTTTAACTGCTGGGTTTTGGGGAGATTTCAACAGGATAACAGCAGGTTGCATTTGGTCTTTTACAAAGGCAGATTTTGATGGGTTTATGCAGCAAATGTTCTCCCCTTGTATTTGCTGCTCTCTTTTATGACTCCCAGAGTCCACGTGTGCCTGTTAATCAGGCATAGCCAATATTCAGGTGGCCAAGCCGTGTATTGGCAGAGTGCAGCTGGATCCTGTTTGTTTTTTGTAACCAAACATAAACAATGCACCAGTACACTTTGAAACGTTTGCTGCTATGGTTCAGCAGTTGAGCTAAATTGTTAAAGGGCTGGCATGGCAATGTGTTGCAAGGTCACTCGCAGAAAATAAAGCATTCTGTAAAACATTTATACAGTTCAAAAGAAAATATGTGAATTTTGCCATTGGAGAGAACCCTTGTAGTTAACAGTCGTTATTATATACTATTTATTATTTGTATAAAACTCCAGAATTATGGCGTATTTTTATAGCAGATCTCTACCTCTTACTCTGCTAGCAAGCCAAGTCTGTCCTGAACCTCTCCAACTCAAATATTCATTTGAATTTCAAACATGTTGAAAAGAAGCATTTTGATATCTCAAACCAAATCTGTTTAAAAGTCAATAGACTTTAGGTCTGATTTGGCATTAAATGTGCCTTTGTGTTCCCTGCTGAGGTCCTTGATGCTTCCCTGCCACCCTGATACCTCCTCCTCCTCAGTTTATGGACTGTTTTGTTTCCATCATGCAATGCCTTTTAGAAGATAAAAGACAAGATTTAGTTGGAAATTTCTGTGTTTAACCTAGTAAAGGATTTTGTCCATCAATGGAGATGTGTGGCCAATGCGCACCTCTAACCTGAAGAAGTCAGCTTAATAACTGAAAAATTTAAAGCTAGACCTTATGCAATTGTGTTTTCCCTTTGGATCTTCCTAGCCCCAGTCAAGCCCAACCTGTGGATTACATCAGACTGTTCTCTTGTCATCCAAACTCCTCCTTGCCTCATCTCATTCAGGTACTCTTGGAAAAAATCTGGCATGCCAGGCCAGCAAGCAGCAAAGAAAAGATTGCAAATACTTCTTCCTCTTTGGGATGTATTTCCTGACAGTGTTGCTATTGACCAAGCTCAAGAGAATAGTGAGTGGTATGCTAACACAGTCAAGCATTGTTATTCATAACATTATTACAAGCAACTAATCTTTCCCAACTAGTTCTGTCATTAAAAAATCAAGCCATTCTTAGAAGTGTTGACAGATGTTGGCTGGCTTCTAAAGTAGATGTTAACTACCTCCACTTAACTTAGTTATTAAACACATAGAATTACTTTAGCTCCAGAAATTTGAACAATACTTTTGACAGTGAAAGAGACTCAAATACATCTTTTGGAACATGTGGGAAAGGACAACAAACATTCAAGTGAAAGAGGAACTTCCTAAATTGCCTTACACAGAAGCGCACAAAGGAAGTTCAAAGGAGAAATGTAAGATACTTCTCATGGATTCAATGTAAGAATCTTCTCATGGATTTTTGACAATATTATATTCTGGTCAAAGCTCAGCAGCAGTTGAACCACAGTATTCTGGCCGGTCTCCTGTTACACTGATTGAAGAGATCAAAAATGTAAACTAGATCAGATTTTTTTCTCTCTGGATCGTCAAGTAATTTGCACATCTCTTTTATGTTTTTCTAGCTAGCAGGATGCTGCCAAAGCTCTCAGGGTAAATATCCTCAGTTTTGCTTAGGACTGTTTTATTTGTCACCTCTCAAACCTATTTTAACCTCTTTCTCAAGTTCATTGAAGAATTGGGCCCTAAAATTATTTACAATAACTCACTCCCTGTGTGTGAAATTTGAAATTACAGTTCAAATCACTTTCTTACACCTCTACACAGAAAATATATGATACTTATTCTTACACATTGCAGACCCACACTCCCAGTTGCAGCTGGCATTATAGATTATAGATTATTATCTGTGCCTTTTTACAAGGTCATCCATTCCTTTCTTGTTGCTTTATGAGTTTTTCTGCTTTTGTCATTTTAAGTGGTATCATCTCTATCGATCATCATCTTCATGTCTTCAGTTTTCATGTCAGCCTCCTGCTGTCTCAAATTGAAGCTTTAAAAATTTTTATCCTGTGCAGGCATTGTAACTGGAATCACACCTAACCTATTACAACTGCCATAATATCTTCCATATGATTACTGTAAGTACAGTACATCTGATAGGATCTGGAAAGAAAAGTAGAGACTGTAGTCAATAGTGACTTCTCTTTTGCCAATGGAAAACATTTTAATCTTCCCAGGAATTATTATCATCAAGGGAATCTAAATGCCTCAAAAATACAATAAAAACTAAAACCTGTTTGCTGATATTTTTTTATCCATTTCACCTCTAAGTATTAGACCTATAGATTTCCTGATGAAAGATTTTGATACATTTAAATTATTTGGCTTAATAAGGATGAAAACACCTGACATTACCAGAACAATCACAATAAAATGATACCCTTTGTGTTTTTATGTATTTTGATCAGCTCTGAGAGTTACATGGATTTAAGCTAAAGGAAAATCAACTTTCTAGCACTTTGTATCTTATTTGTAGCAGAATTACATAAGAGGATAAAACTCTTCTTCCCATTAGTCATTCCTAACTTTTAATTTAAAGGCAACTAAGTTATCAAAGAATTGTTTAGATTGAAAAATAACTCAATAAAATGTTGCAAAAAGGCAAATAAAGGTTTAAGTTCATAGAACATCTTAAAAAGTCTTAAAAAAACATGTCCATTATATCCATAATATCCATATTTATTGTATTGATAAATTGTTCTGTCAAGGCTGAGTTCAGAGCTGAATTGAAAAGCTTGAACATTTACAGTGCAACTAAGCATTAACACATCACCAAAGCAGAAACTTGGATAGTTGAGGTTACAAACTGAAGAGATTAAATGTATTTTAAATCTCTAAAAAAATATTTATCATACACTATTGATATTTTGAATTGTTCCAGATGCATTTTTACTTTATTTATTTCTAATGACTGTAATTTTAAAGACTGTTAAGAACTAGTTCTATAATATTTTTATGCATATATATGTAATAACATCAAACTCTTTGTATCTGTGGTTTTTTTCTAGAGTATAACCATGTAAGTATGTGGGGGATTATTTCTTCACTCCAGGTACCATCAGCTCATATATTTTTCTCCTGCCTTCTTAATAATGTCAATACCTCTTGCTTTAGTAGTTCAATGGTTTGTAAACAGGGTGGTTTTTTTTTTTTTTTCACTAGCTGGCCAGACTTATGAAAAATAATGTGTCTACACTGAATTAGAAATTAAAGAGAAAAGAGAAAATATTACATAGTTATTAACACAACTAAAATTAACCCTCTAGCATATATATATACATATACATATATATATACATATATATATATACACATATACATATATATATACTGAGTGTTTATAAGTTCATAAAATATGTAAATAATTTCTGTAAGTTGTCAGACTTTAAATTCATTTTATACCATGTTCCTACCCTTCTCCTCACGTTCTTGTCAAAAACAGTAACCTCTCAGGCAAGCCGACTTGCTGCAGCCCTTAGGCTTCATTTGCATAATGGAGTTTGGAGTAATTCAGCATTATTTTAAAGGGGAAATCTGGGTGCTTTCTTCATGTCAGTGCACCTGCAGGACTGTACTTTCCCTGCAGCATCATGGAATCCCAGCATGGCTGAGGCTGGCGAGCACCTCTGGAGTTTGTCCAGTCCACCCCTGCTCAAACAGGGCAGAGCAGGTTGCTCAGGGCCATGTCCATTTGGTTTTTTTCATTATCTCTAAGGATGGAGACTCCACTGCCTCTCTGGGCAAACTGCTGCAGTGCTCCACCACCCTCACAGTGTAAAAGTGGGTTTGTGTGTTTGGATGGAATTTTCTGTGCTTCACTTTGTGCCCATTACTTCTGGTCATGTCACTGGGTGCCCCTGAGTACAGTGAGGCTCTGACTCCTTTACTCTCCTCATCAGTTGGGTTTAAACATTGATAAATCTGTGTCTGAGCTTTCTTTGAACAGCCCAAGCTCTCAAACCACAACACTTGTACAGTCCAGTCCCTTAATCATCCTTGCTGGATGGCCCTCTGCTGAAGTCACTCCAGTATATCCATGTTCTCTCTTGTACTGGGGAGCCCAACACAACATCCAGAATCCAGAATCCAGATGTGTCTCCCCAGGTCAGAACAGCAGGGAAGGATCACTCTTCTTGGCTGCAAGGTTCACAGCTGTCAATTTGTCCATCAGGATATCCAGGTTCTTCTCTGCCAAGCTGATTTCCAGATGGTCAGACTAGAGCATGGACTGCTGCTTGCACCAGGGTTTTTTCTTCCCATGAAAAGGACTTTGTGTTTCTCTTTCTTGGACTTCATGAGGCTCATCTTTGTCCATTCCTCCAGCCTGTCCAGATTCCTCTGAATGGCAGTGCAGTTATCTGCTGATCAACCACTCCTCTCAGTTTCTGTCATCTGCAAACTTGTGGAAGGTGCATGATGTGCCAGAATCCAGTTCACTGATGAAGGTAATGAACAGCATTTGTTCCAGTACTGAGGACAATGCTAGTGACTGGCCTGGAGCTGGATCCCATGCTGCTGCTGGGCCCTTGCAGCCCAGCAGTTTGGCCAATGTTCAGCCCATCTCCCTGTCCATTTATCTAGCTCCTGCTCCATCAATACATCTACAAGGATATTAAGGGAGACAGTGTTGAAAGCCTTGCTAGGGTCAAGACAAAAAAGTACCTTTTCCTCTCCTCTTATCCACTGAGGCAGTTGTCTCATTACAAAAGGCTTTTAGATTGTTCAGGCATGATTTCCCCTTTGTAAGTTCACATTCAGTATTCATATTCCCCTTATGCTTCATATGTTTGAAAATAGTTCTTAGAATTACTTGCTACATCACCTTCCAGGAAACAAGGTGAATCTGACCAGCCTATAGTTTACTCGATCCTCATCTTGCTCTTTAAGATGGCAGTGACATTTGCTTTCTCTTGCCCTCAGGAACTTCCTTGAGTCCCCGTAAATTTTCACAGAACTTCAAGAGTGGAATCACAATGCACCAGCCATCTCCCTCAGCAGCCATGGGTGCATCCCATTAGGTCACATGGTTTTGTTTCAATGTTCCCTGACCTGATCTTTGTTCACCAAAGGTAAATTTCCTTGGCTCCAGGCTCTCCCTCAGGTCTCAGGATCATCTTGGCCCTCAGGTTTCCCACGATCCCTTTCAAAGGTAATAGCAAGCAGACAAAGCAAAGGAGGTCACTTCCCTGGAGCCCTTGGATTTTGTGCCACAGGGCACAAGGGAGCTGTGCCAGCAGCCTGGGCTGGCACCAAACACAGGATGGCTACAAAGTGTCTCCAGCTTCTGGGGCAGCACCAGGTTCAGATGTCTCCAGGAGCAATCTCATAGATACTCATCTGAAATACAGCACATGGGGTCGTAGAAAAGACTTCTTCAACTTCATGACAGCTTTCCAGAGGAGAAACTGAGACCAGTTTGACAGCTACAAATGCAGCAATAAAGATTCTGGGCTCTGGCACTAGCCAAGCACAAGACTTAGTCTCCAGGTTGAAATTTCACTTCTGGTGGCACATCCTACAAAATGTAAAAGTCAATGTGGGTAGATCAAAGTTTACATGACAAATATAGACTATAGTGGCCCAATTTACACATAGTCACACCCTGACAAGTAAATTTCTTCTTCATGAAGACAGATTCTTCCAATTTGCTGTCTCTCATGCATTTGAAATAGCTTTTGCACCAAAAACGTAGAAAAAACCCCCTAATTTCCTTTCAGAGAGTAAAACAGCTCATTGCTGAATTTGATGAGCAACTTGCGCATCAGTTATTAATGAAGCTGGCATAAAGTAGATAGGAGGTCAATAGGATGCACATAGTAATTAAAATGCAAAGTTTGCATTGTTTTTAAGTAATGCCATTGGGACACAGAATGCTGTTGGTGAATACAGTTTAAAAAACAACACAATAACATCTAGAAACAGCAGATAAAAGGATTTTTTGGCCATTACAGATAGCAAGGAAAACCTTAAAGAAAAAATGAGATTAAATTTTTAAATTATTTAACATTGTTATTTATTTTTATGGTAGGTGTTTATTAAAGTAAAATTGATCAGATCAGTAGCCAATAAAATCTAATATTAATTGCTACAAATATCCTCAAGGTATTTTCATGATATAATTTAACTAGGAGAATCATTGGGGCCATGATAACTTCCTTTGCTTCTACACTGACAGCCATATCTTCCTACATAGCAAGTCATGAAGCCTATTTATCATTTTTTATCATTTGTTAGTTTTTATCAACATGTTATACTCCATATATAAATATAAATATAAATATAAATATAAATTATAAATATAAATATAAATATAAATATAAATATAAATATAAATATAAATATTCCTTTTAGATTTTACTATTTTTAGAATTTACTTTTTCAGCACACAAAGTATTAAAAAATAAAAATCTACTGAGCCCCTTACAAGTTGAATGTTTTTTGAATGTCAAATACTATAGCAAGTGATAAATTTGAGGAAATTCCCAGCATGACTGCATATGCAATTATGTATTGCATGAATATGCGCAACACTTGCCTTGAACCTCTTTGCAAATCAAATGTTTTCTAACACAGATGTTAGTATTGGATTTATAAAAAAAGGTGCTCAACATCATGAAGGAAGAAAGCTCACAAAACCTATTTCAATCTGTTCATTAATTTACTCCTTTTCAGAAACAACCTCCAATATTTTTTTCCTAACAGTTACCCCAAGAATATGGGGAAATAAATTGTCATGTGAAAGAGATTACACAGATTGAGAAAGGTGTAATCAAAGAAAGTTCTTCTGGGAGAAAAAGTAAACAGGATGAGGAAGAGGAGAGAGAAGGGAAAGGAAGGGAAGGGAAGGGAAGAGAAGAGAAGAGAAGAGAAGAGAAGAGAAGAGAAGAGAAGAGAAGAGAAGAGAAGAGAAGAGAAGAGAAGAGAAGAGAAGAGAAGAGAAGAGAAGAGAAGAGAAGAGAAGAGAAGAGAAGAGGATTTCCAAGCAGCATGTGATTATAAAGCTGGGTAGCACTTGATTTGCCAGTTCATTGCATTGCTAGAATTACTGAGTTTGATGAGAAAATACTGCAGCCTTTGCTATGGTTTCAGATGAAATCATTACAATTCCTGTCATTTTCTGCACAAATTGCCCATAAGGGAGGGCTCCTTCAAACTGTCAGCAGCAACTAACTCCTGCTCATTGTACAGTGGTTGCTGTTGCTAAGGTTATAGCTACACAGCAGAGTGCATCATAAATTCACAGACTGTAGCATGCAGGAGAATTCACATTGAGTATCTGCCAGTGCCTCCTCAGTGTTTGAGCCTGATCACAGCCAGTGGTTTCCTGGCTGGCTCACAGATTCCTGTGCACTGTTGCAGTCACTGCGCCTATCTACATAGCAGATGAGATTAAAAAAAGAAAAAAAGAAAAAACCCTGGAAAAATAAAGGCTGCCTTTCACCTTGGGTACCTCCTGCACTATCTCTTTACATAGGCGTATGGGACAAACATGGGAGGAAGATAAGAGAGAGGGGGATAGTGACAGGTTTTCTCTTGGCAACTTGAGCTGCCCTATAGGAAAGGTAGCATGCCAGAATTGGATCCTGTAGTTAAAAGACTTCATAATGCAATTAAATGTGACACTTAGATGCAGGAGCAGAGTAAGAACAGCAGTGATGAGCACCCTCAGTAGTTGTGGTGTATACAAAGGCAGCCAACCTGCCTAAATAGGGCTTTTCCTCCTCTTCATTTAAGAAATTAGTATTAGGGGTTGTGTTTGGTTCTGTGCTCTTTATCCTGGACCCTGTGCAACCAAACCTAGACTTAAAAAAACCTACATGATTCAGTCAAAAAACCTGGATAGGTAGTAACCACAGCAGAAGTGGCAATTTTCAGTTTCTAACAGTCCATGTCCAATCCCTCAAACTGAGGTTTTATCAATCCTTTTTTTTTAAAGGATTTTTTTTTTTTTAGACAGCATAGACAGCAGAAAATCCTCAGCAGCAGAAGCTATTTAAAGTCCCTGGCCCAATATCGAATCCTCAGATTTGGCAGTAGCAGGTTTCAGCTGGATTTTCTGGGCAGTAAGTAACTCAGCAGCAAATTTACTCTTTTTAATACAATGGCAACAGTCCTTGGAAGTAACAGAAATTACTTCAGATGGTGCCAAAATTTAAATGAAAAATCTGACTATTGCTGGCCTTGCAGCCTGCTGGCAGCAAACCCTGTGCTTCTGTGTGAGACCAGAGTTCAGGAATGAGCTCGGGGTCCTGCCTGGCTGCTGCAGACACCCTGGAGTGCCCAGGTGAGGGGCTCTCACCCACTGTGGGCTGATGTGCTGACCTGATCCACTGCCTGAAAGTGCAGGGAAGTGCATAGAGCAGTGACAGGATGGCAAAATATGGATCTCATTGGACATAAAAGGTACATGTATGAAAATCTGATGATCCAGTCTAGGCTGCTGTTGCCATTTTTTCTCTTTTCTTTTTCTCATTCCTTTCTGCTAATGATTACATTAGCATGGAATAGCTATAAAGGTGGAAAAAACCAACTATCTTCAAGAACAGCTTTTTCCATTGGGAACTACAGAAACTGGATATGTAGTTTGTAAGGTTTGGGAGATTTCCTTTAAATGCAATCCATGTAGGTTTAGTATCTCTCCAGAAGAAGTGTACACAGCCATCAGTTTTTGAGGAAAAAACTGTAAAATGCCAATGGAGAAGAAATCTGCTGCATGTAAATTTGCCTTTTCAGATCTTGTCTAGTACCCCCTGATTTCTGCTTGGGATAAGCCTTAGCTCTCACCTGGGAGATACAGTGGGCATGTGGATACACACAGCAATATACACACAGGCTGTGAGAACAGTCTTGGAGATTGGGAAACTATCTCAGGTCTGCTAATACACACATAACCTGCAGGGCTCTTCTTGACATGAAATCCCCAGCACTGCAACCAGGGAAAAGCAATGTTTTCCCCTGTGTGGAAAGGACTGAGGGTCAGCACAAAACTCCCAGTCCTCTTGGGCTGCCAGGATGAGCACTGTGGGAGCTGCACATTTTTACAACAGCTCTGTCTAATCAGGGCAAATTTCAAGCATCTTCCACCCCTCAGAAATAAAATATAGGTTGGGCAGTACTTAAGCGAGTCCAGAAAAAATAATCACTGGCCATATGCTTAAGCTAAGCACATGCCTCAGAGCTTTACTGTAATATGGCTTCAGCAAAAGGACTAAGACTTGGAAAAATTGTATTAATACAAATGTTTGGATTACAGTGCACCATATTCACCTGCCTGCTTCTGTTGAGAGGATATTATCAATAGGCCCCTTTTAAGTTTACTTGCTGTGATGTTGGGAAACTTTTTACCAATATTTGGGGGAAAAAAGTGTGTTTTCAATCCAACTGTAAACCCATGAGAAAGGGGTTTTGAACAGATGCCACACTGTGAATAGAATAAAAACATACCAGGAAAAGTGCATGCTGATATTGTTGCCTTATATTAAAAAAATGCCTCATCCTTCTGAATCACATTCTGATTGGCATCCTTTTAAAACACCTTAGCCACCTATCTAGACATCTTCCTTTGCTTCTACATGTACCCTGGGAAAGTAAAAGAATAACAGCAAAAATGCATAATAAACCTGAAATTAATAACCTCCTTGCATTGTTTTAATATACACAGAAATAAAATTATGGAGTTGCTACAGATAGCAAAGCTAGAAAATACAAAAAAAATTATTGGGAATCACAATTAGACCCCAGATAGAGGAGAATCTGACACATGTTTGTAGTGCAGTGTGGATTTTGAAACAATTGTGTTGAACAGACCATACCATACTTTTATAAAAAGCATTCGCAGGCACACTGTTTTCCCTCTTATTTTTCACTTCTCCTCTTGTCAAATTGTCACTGAATGCAGAATGAATTTCTCTCCATTTAGAGTATTGAAATACTTGAGTGTACAAACCAAACTTCTACAGTTTCTGCTCTTGTTAAGTCCTCCCTTCAGGATATTAACTTTGCCTGTTCTGCCTTCTGTGCATGTACTTTTGAGGCTTTGTAGTTATTTGAATGTAAATTCAATTAATTGTTTAAAACCAGAAAGCAAGGAAATGACCATGGATTTTTTTCCTGCATGTGTACAATATATGCTTAAGGAAATACAGTGTCTGAGAGAGGAACTAAAGGAGTATTTCACAGTGGGGGTTTCTTACTGAGAAATAATTTTGACCTAAGCTAGGAAATAGGATGAGGCATAATCAGACCTAGTGGGAAGGATCTCAAGGTCCATAGCATAGTAACTTGCTATTGCTAGCCAAGAAATCCATTTACTAGCCCATTTACTAGAGACAGCTCATCAGCAAACGCTGTGGCAAAGTATTTTCAGGAGAATGAAGACAACTTACATCATTTGTGCAGCATGTTCACTGTCATAATTACACCTAAGAATGTTAAACTTTTATAATATAGGGATCTGAAGACAAATTGGTTTTGTCCAAGATTCTTCCTGTTCTTTCTCAGGAATAGTAATAATCATGTATTACTACATTGTATTTGTGTTTCCATATCTTTACTGACTGCTTGAAAAGTTACTTAGTTCAATACAAGTACATGAGGAAGAAACAAAGACAGCTGGAGTTCACAGTCTAGAGAAGCCCATCAAGAAACTTAATGTTAATATCTCTCCTCCATTTACATGTTATGGAGAAGGAAGCATAATAGAAGCATAATGATCCACTGTCAGAGTCGTTTACTAGTTTATTGGATTAGCATTCTCTGTAGGAGAAATTTATGTTTTCTCTAAATTCTAGATGAATCTTTAAAAAAAATTTAATTTATCTAATATTTCAGGCTCAAAAATATATCTTCTGTATTGAGCTGATGGAACTCATCACCAGCCCGGCTCTGCTGAGCGCTCATTGTCAGCCACAGGATTGAAGTTATGCTCCCTTCAGACCTGCTGGTGGATATGACTGTCCCAAGTGCTCCCTAACCCACTTCACTTAAAACAAACTAAGTTCCCAAAGCCCTCCTAGACAGCATGGTGAACATTTGCCATTCTGAGAAATGCAGGTTCTATCTGGACCATTTTAATCACTTCTCACAGGCATGCTCAGAAAAATCAAAGGCGTTGATAATGGCCCTCAAACTTGTGTTACCAAACAAGTTGTATTTCTTTAAAGAGTCTATGCAGAAGTGGGGGAAGATGTCATAAAATTCTTTTAACTTTAGCACAACAGTGCATGATCCCTGTGTTTGTGGTTAATGCTTAGCTTTGTACCATTCAGATCTTAGTACAAATGCAGAGATTAAGGTGACCTTCTGTTAGCTCCCTACATAAGTCTTGTGCCAACTAATGCTTCCTTGTTTACTTACATTTGTGATTAATATGTACTAGTTCTTAGTTTTGCGAGCAAAGATAGAGTGTCAGAGTAAAGAATGGTAAGAGCATCATAGCCTGACCACATATTTGAGATACTCTCAAAAAAAGAAGATAAATCAGAATATCTGCAGCCATAATAGGAAATTTTGACCACCAAATAATCACCCATGACCCTCAAAAGACCCCCTACTTATATCCAATAAATTCCATGTATTCAGGACATTTAATTAATAGAAATGGGATGGTATGTTTTAGTTTCATAAACATAACCTGGCCTGTTAGGTTGCTTCTCAGGCATGTTTTGAGGAGAAATTCCCATGCACCCACACCACTAATAAAGTAATGTTGATTTTCTAGCACAGCAAATTGTTTGGAGAATTTATTTCCCAGTTTTCAGTGGCACTTGTGTTAGTTGAACACCAGTTGAACACCCAGGAAATAAAGCTGTGAATGTTTTTCAGGAAACTGAAGAGGTCTACAATACCTGCAAAATACAAGGCAGAAAAGAGGGTCTTCATGGGCTAGTATTTGTATTATCTTATTAGATGGGTTTTGTAATCACTTAGTGTGCCTAACTGACTTGTCAAATGCAAGAATATTAAAGAATACTTGGTACTAGGAAAGATCTGTTGACCTGGAACAAGACTGGTTAGAGAATGATCTGTGTGAGTACCACAATTTTTTTTCACTTCTTATTTATCTTTTTCTTGTTTTCATCTTGACAGTAGCAGATTCAGGCCTGGGCTTGTACATCCTTAGAAAAATGAGGGTTGTTTTTATTTTTTTTTTTCTCCAGTTATGTATAGCAAAGGTGGGAGTATTTTGTAAGTGGAAAAGTGTTAGCTAGACCATTTCATGAGATTTTATGTGATTTACTTTTTTATTCTTTAAGGAAGAAATATTTTCTGCTTATGCAAATGTTATAAATGCCTTTGGAGCTGGGAACTGGACATGGTGGAGGTGCAGGCAGAAGAGCTGGGTAACTATTGCCATGAACCCTACCTAAGCTGTCTTCACAGCACTGTATGAACTTGTGGGTTGACTAAATGTCTGACAAATCCTGCCAAAATTCAAACACTATATCATAGCATTATTATATCTTACTGGAGCTTTACAGATAACCTCTATGTGAGATGTTGTGAGTAGTTTTCAGAAAAAAACCTATTGCCTGATTTTAATTCTCTGCTTCAAGCCTCGCATTAGTGTTAGAAGAGGCTGTGCCAATATAGGTCTTTTCTAGTTTGGACTTATTGATTTCCTGATTCTCTTCCTTCAAGTTTCAAAGGCATACACGTGGTATGGAAATTGCACATGTGTGTACTTTGGCAGGTTTCGTCAAAGATACCAATGCCCTTTGATGTTGCTTTCCAACCTGACTTCAGAAATTTGGCTTTGGTTATTCTAGGAGAAAGATGACAGACTTCCGTGGGTTATTTTTGATTTGAAGCACTGATTTTAAACAGAACTGTTCCTTTTTTTTTACCTCCAGATTCAGCATGTTGTGAGGTTCCCAGCAGGCTGCCTGGAGAGGGATGATCTGTGGTCTATGTGGGAGGTGCAGCCTCAGACAGAATGGGAGAGGGCTCCTGCCCCACCAGCAAGTTTTCCATTCAAGTGCATCATTGTGGGGATAGGTGGCCTCACTGGAGCTTGTGTCATCCACCCTTGCTGTCCCAGAATAGATCCACTTTCCATCCTTTACCTGAGAGAAACTCATCTCAGAGATCTTTCAGGATATCAGTGCTCAAAACCCTGTGACATCTATTGCCAGTCTAGTCCAGTGTCTTCAACATTAGAAAGGTTTTCTTAATATTTATCGATTCTTGGTGCAATTCATGCCATTTTCTTTCCATCCTATTTGCCATGGACATGTAGGAAAAATTTACTACCTTCCATACTAAAGTAACTTCTGTGTACTTGTTAACCTGTTCCTGTCATTCTTCTCTTTTAAAGCTAAGTAAACTTGATGATTCAATATTTGATGAAACAAGCATTTTAACATTTTTGATAGTCCCTTTTCCTTTCACTTGGATTCTCCCCATTTCCTCTAGCCTTTTTTAAAGTCCTGCACCAAACTATGCAGAGTAAAGCACCTGAGGTTTGCATCGGTATTGGGAGGATTGAAAAGGTTCACCCTATGCACCTTGTATCCCATCCTCCTGTTTGTACATGCAAAGCTTATAGGTTGCCTTTCTATAACAGTAAGGCTCTGTTGAGCTGCATTTTGGTGCACTGTACAGCCTAACCCTTTCATGAACTACTGTTAAACCAGTGATTTCACCCTGTGTTTGTGCAGGTGAACAGTTGTGCCCAGCTCTGGCACCATTTGTTTATTCCTAAGGTAGGTTCTCCAGGGTTACATTAGCAAGAGCTGGAGAGGCACAGTGAGCAGAGAATAAAGTTTTTGAAGGAATTTTGTACCTTGCACTGTGCATAACCAGTATTCTCAGCTGCGTTTGCAGCTTAAGACTCTTGCTAGACCTGTTTCTATCCCCTTTTCTGATGAAAACTATAATAGAAAAATTTCCTTCCATTTGCATTTGAAAAGCAGACCACGAATAGAAATATTCTGTTTGTTTTTTGTGCATGTTCCTATTTCCTGAATTTGAGACTACTGTTACAACAACCAGACAAAGTATTGTCCAACAGTTATGTTTCACTTTGAGAGGGAAAGGTTGATGAAAGAAATAAAATTTCTGCAAAGATTTTTCAGATTTTTTTAATGACAAAAATTAAAGCTAGACTATGTCATGTACATTTAAAAGTACTTTTTCTTGTAAAAAAATCTTTTCTACTAATCTGACGCAGTTATGAAAATAATTTACTCTCAAAGAAAATGTGAAATCTTCTTGGTTAAAAACATAGGGACATTTTCTTTATCCTACTCCCTCTCTTTAACATTTTGCTAATTTTTATATAACAAAATTATTTATGTTGATAAGGTGGATGGACAATTCTAAATTTTTATTTGAATTTTTCCATCTTGAAAATTAAAAAAACTCCTGATTTTTAAATCACATTTCACTGAAATGCAATTTCCTGTAGAAAATGAACAGAAGGTTTATTGGCAGTGAGGTTACTGCCAATGCAGGGCACCCATAACACTTGCTATGCTGGGCAGGAACTCAGGAACCTCTCTTGTTGAGTGTTCTCCCATGAATATGGATGGCTCTGAAAATGGATGGCTTTGGGAGCAGGGCTAGGGGTTCAAAATCGTGCCAGTTCAAAATCCATTCATTGCTGGTGAAGGTCTGCCAAGCTGAGTTCAGATTTGGCTCATAGAGGAAAGATAGTAAATGCCCCAGTTATAGAAGTTGGGAGAATTCAACCAAGAAGGAATTACCTAATAAATATATGCCCAAAAGGGCTTGAAGCCAAGGTAGAGCTGTTTGTATTTGAATTTCGTGTGTGTGCTTCAATATGAAATCATCCATATTGTCACACCTTTGGTGATTGATTTATGCAGCAGGGTCCCCATCATTGTCATTCATTATTTAAAGATCCCAGACCTGGTTGCTGCTGTTGGGAGTTTCTGAACACCACTGTAGCAGGATGCTCTGCCTGGAGTTGGAGTACAACAACTCAAACAATACCCCATTTGCAAAGCTATCAGTGGTGAATGGAGAAAGGGATGTCATGATGCTTTTGGTGTTGAAGAATGCTGAAACCAGTGTGACTTATCCTTAGAGTGATGTGGAGATGTTGCAGACCTGATAAAGCACCTGATGAAGGAACCAAAAAGTGATATTATTTTAAATTATTTAATGATTCTGAGATGACACAGCTGGCCTGGAGTCATATGACTGACAATCTATTACTTTATAAAAGCACAGTTCCAGTTTTTAATGAAAGGGTTTTTGAACATATCTCCTACTCTCAGGTGATGCATGTCAAATCATCTGGTCAAGGAAACACCTTAGCATAGAATCACAGAATCGTGGGATTGTGGAATGCTTTGGGTGAGAAGGTGTGACAGCCAAAGGGACATTAAAGATCATCTCATTACAATCCCTTGCTGTGGGCAAGGACACCTTCCACTAGACCAGGCTGCTCAGAGCCCATCCAACCTGGTCTTGAACACTTGCAAGGATGTGGCATCCACAACACCTCTGGGCATCCTGTGCCAGTGCCTCAGCATCCTCACAGCAAAGAATTTCCTCCTAATATCTAATGTAAACCTACACTCTTTCAGTTTGAGCTCTTTACCCCTTGTCTTACCAATACAGGCCCTTGCAAATTGTCTCTCTCCAGCTTTCTTCTAGGCTTCCTTTAGGCACTGGAATGCTGCTGTAAGATGTCCCTGGAGCCTCCTCTTCTGCACGTCCTTTAAAGGGGCTGTGGGTGTTGCTTTGTACTTAATTAATGTGTTCTTTTTAAGTTTGTAAAGTACCTGTACATGGGTGACCCCCCTGTTGGCTCTGTAACAGGCCGCGTGTTCCTGGCAAGTCTCAGCTTCAGATAAACTGCAGCCACAGGAGGGCAGCCGTTCAACACAGCATGCTGAAACTTCAGCCTCTACTATAAAATGTGATGAAAAAAAAGGAAAAAGAAAGAGCTGTATTGAACAAATCCCAGCCACAACAACTGGCTTTGTTCCTTCCTCTCCTGCGTAAGTTACCATGATGACGTGCTCCAAGTGAAGCATAAAATAATTTTTAGAAAAGTTGTAGATGAAAGGGGTTTTTTTTATGTTTCTCTCAAGTTGTGCATAGATTTATAGCAACCTCACAAAATTTATTTCTTCCCTTTCTCGGTAAAAATGCATAGCAGGCAGACATGCAATACTGGGGAAGTGCTTTATTAGGGTACTTTCAATACTGTCATTAATTTATTGCAATTATTCCTGTGTTGTTTGGTGAAGGAGATGTGGTTTAACTTACATCTATGTTTAAATATTTGCTTTCTTACTATATATTGTATTGAGAATACTATTTAAATAAGTAGTAATTTATTAAAACAATAAAATGGTGAAAATAATGTTGTCAGCAACAAAATTAAGAGACACATTACTTCATTATAATCTTAATTGTAATTAAATTAACTTAATTTTACAGAAGTAAAAAAACCCAGCCATGTGAAAATGAGCTTTTCAGTGAGGATGGAAGGGAAAACAAGCTTTCATGAAGCAAGTGCTGGAAATGCAGTCCTGTCACAAAGCTCAGGACAGAAACTGGTTCAGCATCCATTAGGCAATGGCTGTGTTTGCCTCACTGGCAGAAGCAGGGTGAAGGCCATGCTGCACTTCCTGGCCTCCCCACCTCTAGTTCAGACAAGATGCCCTCATCCTCTCGCTGCCCCTTCAGCACAGAAACCCTCCCTAGTTCCCATTGCCTTGGTGCAAACGAGCTCAGGCTGCCTAGCAAAGGACACACACAGGATATACATTTCCATCTGTAACTCCATGGATCATGGTCACCATGAATTATGGACCAAATACATTTGGGTATGCCTGTGTCTGCGTCATGCAAGGTGCTGACTGCATGCAGCAAACCAGTGCTAAAACATTACAGGGATTCAGGTTTTTTTTCCCCTCCAGGTTCTTGGGAAAACCTCCCAAAGCTCACTCCTGAATGCAGGCTTGACATCAAGCCTCTTGGTTTGGCTGCTACACTTACAGTGTAATAGCAAGATGGCAATAGCAAGGAGAAAAATTATTTGATGAACAACACAGGAATTTTTTTATTTTTTGTGTTCATGTGCCCTGAAGTAAACCCAGTAATTTAAACTTTGCATTTTTAACCCTCAAGAATCTTTTCCATTCCTGACTGTAGCATCCAGATGCTCATCCATAAGCCTGAACAGTATTTTTATGGCTGATGTTAAGCCAAGTCTAATCTCTGGATTTTTTAGTTGCTAAATTCAGCTTTGGATACTTTGTGGGGTCCATCTGACAAAGCTCACTTCAGCAGGCAGCTGTACTCTGCTGAGCTCTGCTATGGGATCCCTGCCCTGAGCAGGCTGTGCCAGCCCCTGCTCAGAATGGGGAACCTGCCCGCTAGAAGTTTTACTGGCAATTTTGTTGCTGTAACTTTTTCAGATACCCACAAGATGGTGCTACTATCCTTTGGTTGAACCTTGCATTGAGGCTGGAAAGATGGCAAAGAAAAAGTACCAGAGAGATGGAGTCAGGAAAGTCAGAGAAGCTACATATATAACATTGCAAAGTTGACATTTTTTTTGACAAGTATAGATGGACCTTAATTGCCTCAACAAAGCCTTCATAAAAATATCTTAGTGGAGGACAGTAGAGTACAATAGACCACTGTCAGTATCTAAAACATCAACAAGGGGAAGCCTAATAGCAATTTTTAAATATAAAATTCAACCTTGCAGTTTATAACAAAAGATTCCTTCCTAGCCAAATCTCATCTAGATTAAAGCTCTTCATTGTGGACCCTACAATAAAGCAATACTACTGCTATGAGGAAAGGATATAGCTTTTTTATTTGCTTTTTTGTTAAGGATCAGAAGGGATAATGGAGTCACTTGTTCCTGTCATTTTTATAGAATGACCAATTGGTCTTCAGAAAGATAAAAAAACCTAAAACACTGCTTTTACTAGTTCCATATTTGTAGTTTTGAGACCACCTTACTATTCTTGGAATGCAGTAAAAGAAAAAAAAATCCCAAGTATGAATTTACTCCAACAGAAAATATTTGTATTAAACAGGAAGACATTAACCTAGCCAAATAATATGTGGCAGATGCTGTGATTGGTCTTTAACATCCAGGGAAATGCTGAAGCTGGCCAGTTCCTGCCCTCTGTGTCAGTCTCTTGCCCAGAGCCTCTTCACACTGGCAGGTGGCACAGGACAGCAGTTGTGACACTGTCCTAAGGATCAGGGCAGGTAGTAATGTCACGTGGAGAAATGAGCTTGTGCCTTAAGCAAGGAACCATTGTTGTCCCACCTATCCCAGACTCGTCATGGCAGAGGAGCTCTGGCAGCATGTTTAATTACAATATAGAGAAGAATAAGAACCTCAAATACAAAGGAAAGGAACATATTGGGGATACTTCTTTCATTCTTATGGTAAGAATTGTCTTTATTATTTAAGTGTTTGAGGGAACCAAAAGCCAAGAGTGACATAAACTTTAACAGCACAAACAGGTTGTGTTGTTAGGGCTGTTAAAGTTTATGTCTCTTGGCTTTTGGTTCAAAAAAGCCAAAAGTGTCACATTGCCTCTGTTCAGTGAAGAGACTGAATCCATAACTGCTGTGCTGGGGTCACCATGCTGTGAAGTGCATCTAAATTCCATGTCAGTCACTGTGTAAAAAGCAGACCAGGATAGTTTGTAATAAAGAAATGGATAGGAGCACCTGCTTCTCCTATCTGCCCTTCAACTTTTCATGAAATGCTCCTGTTAAGTTGAAACAGCTGTCATTTCTTTCAGCACATGTAGATAAAGGGAAGTATTAAATATACTAGTGGGCTATGGGCCATACAGTGTCTGGTTGTTCATTAGAATTCAGATGAGGTGGTTGTGCCCCTCGACCAATATTGGTGCATTGGCTGGATGCTGCCTACAGCATTAGGGATGGCCCACTGCTGCCATTTAAAATGTGGTTCTCCCAGATCACACTGCTCTTGGTGGAGCCAAGAGGTATTTTAACTCTTAGCTGCATTCAAACGGCATTTGTGCTCCTGCTGTCAGATGACTCAAGCAGGTGTCCCTACCAGTCTATGAGAGCCATGGCATCCCATATGAACCCTTATTTACTATCTGTGACAGGATAAGTAACCATGTGGGCATGTTGCTGATCATGTTTCTTACTGCCATTGCAAAGTTTGATTTATAACATTGACAGATCCATTGCTGTTCAGACAGCATTAATTGGCATCAAGGACAGGATGGAGTCTTTCCAATACTTGCTGGAAGCCATAGGAAAGGAGCAAGGTTAGAGCTGGCTCCAGTGGGCAGCAGATTGTGTCCAAAATAACCAGATCAACCTGCAAGCCATCAGAGATTAATTTGAATAGCAGTGTAAGACCAGCCATTGCAAGCTGGGTGAGAGCTAAGGTGCCTTCATCAGCCTGCTGAGCTGCTCTAGACACAATCTGAGTCAAAACTGCTGAGCAGCATGACACGCTTGGATGGGTGGGAGAAGATGAGCAAGAAGCCAAAAGGAGCATAGCAACCCAACTGCCTGGCCTCTTAAGCATCAATGCTGGAGTATATGTTGGACACCTTTGCCCAGCAGACCCTCCATATTGACCTCCACTCTCATTGTATCCTACGATTAAGGAGGAAACCGCTGACTGTGCTTCCTCACCTTGGCATAGTCACAGTCCAGAGGAAGTAGCTCCTACCTTACCTGCCTTGAGCACTTAAAGTGCGTGACTGCTTTAGTAAAATATCCCTGATTTGTCAACACTGTTTTCAGCACAAATCCAAAGCCTAGCCCCATACTAGCTACTATGAAGAAAACTTTGTCCTGGCCTAAACAAGAACAGTGTTGAGCAATATGAAACTACATTGGAGCACTTAGACATGTTCAGTTTACTCAATCAAGCTGATGTTGGAAGAAATCTCCTGTGTCCAGGCTTCTCATGGGGACAAGCCTTCAGCTGACATCCATGGGTGTAGTGCTCATATCTATCAATTATTCAGATGTGGATCTTCTCCAAACCCATGCTGTAGGAGGCCAGTGAGACCAGTGGAACCCAGTCACTGTAAATGCTTTGGTGTAACTCCTTCAAACTGCACCACCTTTGCCACCCAGTCCATTAGAGCACACAGAACAGTACCACATAAATCTCATGTCCACCAAGGCAGCCACTGCCCTCCTCAAGGGCCTTTAGGCAAGAAGGATTTTTGTCACTGCTACCCCCTGTTTGAATGCACCCTTTTGGCCCATTCAGAAATCAAATGGTGACTGACAGCTGACAGTAGATTACTGTGCTGTCAACAAAACATCAACGATCCCTTCTGTCTTGAACCTGAATTTTCCCACTGAGTGTGGCTGGGAGCCACTGACGTTAAAGGCACATCTTTCATGATTCCTCTGCAGCCCAAGGACTCTCAGTAGTTTGTGTTCACTGCAAATCCATTCAATATATGTTTAATCACCTTCTTCAGGGATTTATTCCTAGCCCTATAAGTGCACATGTCATGTTATCAAGCTTTTGTAACCCTTTAGGGGTGTGCATTAGTGATATATGGATGACATCCTTGGCAATAGTCCAGACTGCACTTCTGCTATCATGATGATCACATGTTTTCAGTATCTTGATGTTGTCATTCCAGAGCTTAAGTAGCAATACCTGCCAAATGTATGTCCCCTCCCAACATCTTGTGCACTCCCAATCTACTGGCTTTGGGAAACCTCCAATCAATACCTTAGGGCACAATTTTCAGGGTTTAGGAAGAGAATTTATTTTAGATAGGGTTCAGCTCAGTGTGTTAATTTTGTTTTACTGAAGGCAGTAATCTCTTAAATTGATTACACTTTGATATTACACATTCAGACAGAGTACGTCTGTAAAAGGTCACATAGAGCTGTTCTTGCAAACAGTTTTCAATAGTTTGCAGAGTTTCAGATATGTTTTGGCATTTGAAACTTTGTAAGGTATATATCTACTTGTGTTCAATGTTCAATGAACCTAAAGATAGCTTACATTTATCTTTGGTTTAGGATGCATTTTGAATTTGATCTAGTTGTTATGAAGCAAATCTTTTATAGTTTTGCTTTTTTCATGAGGTTGCACTCATCTAGAGAATACAACCCTCTGGGGTACTCTGCAAAAGGCAATGCAGCACCAGATCCTTCCAAATTGTGGTGGGGTGGCCTTATTATCACAGCACATTACCAAAGTTAATAACCTTTTTTGTAAGCAACACTAATTATCTGTGTTTGAATGAAGTTCATTTCAGTCACACTAACTTCTGATAGCATATTCAACACTACCATTAATATGTTGGCACAGCACTATGCTGCTTTATGTGGCTGTGCTCAATTTGTGAATCTGTATCAATGAAAGTAACATGGACATCTGCATTCAGCTATTTTCTTGCCAGGACACTTTGCAGAGCTATTAAAGAACATATTGTGCTTTAAGATTATATATTGCCGGCAAAGAAACCTGACATCACCAACCCTGTTTCTGACACAACTTATTTGTCTGCAAATGTCAGCCTACAGCAAGACCCATTTGAAGAGATTAATGGCCATGGGAGTCTGCAATAATACTGGCTTATGAAATACACTTCATCAGGCTGTATCATAGCTCAGCTCCTTCCTGTATGGATTGTTTTGGTCACAACTAAAATCTTAATAGCAGGCTGATGACATACATGCCAACATGAAATATACTTACAGAAAGATATCCCAGAGACTGTTCTATAAAGACACCACTCATATCTGATGCTGCTGGACCTGAATTTGGTAAAGAATACAGCTGTGAGGGCAGGGTGTCTTACTTATTCTGTAAATAATTCCTTCACCATGGTCACAAAACTGACACAATTTCCAGAATAGTCTTAAATATTTCATATTTTAGGAGACCAAGAAGCAATTGCATACATAGAGCACCTTGCAAACTCCTTCCTGTTGTGCAGTGCACTGCAACTCTTTGCTGTGAATATTTTTACAAAGTCCTCTGAAGGCAGAACAGATCTCACAAATTCAGATTATGAGTTCAGATAAGGGTCTTTTGACAGGACATCTGTGCTGCTGAGGCGATTCTCAGAGAGGTCACTGTGCTCCTGGACCATTTCTCTCAGCCTACAGCTTGCCTTGTACAAAGCTGACACTATTCCTCTAAGAGAAGTCAAGGTTCACTGGTGGCTGTAGGATTTGTTATACTGCTGCTTTCCAGTGAAAACGATGCCACCCTCAGGGCCTTTTGCAGAGAGATGTAGCTGTGTTCTAATCTCAGCTGTAGAGGTGAGCTGAGAGCTGCTCTGCCCTCCAGCACTCTTTGCTGGATGGACTTTGTGGGCTACAAGGACCCAAGGATATGGTTCAGGATAAAGTCAGTAGTGCTATCTTTATTACATGAAGATTGAGGATCTTAAAAACTCAGCATTAGAGCGGCTTTTACAGCTAGTTACTCTGTTGCAGAAGTAGTTGTATAATTTCAATAGTAGCAAGACCTAACACTGATGGGTTTTTAAAATTCTTTCTTAGGTTATTAAATGTAAAATTTTAAAGATTATTTTCTCAATAATAATTCGTCACTGCAGGTGGTACCCAGGAGTACACAGGCAGCATGCTGGAGAATCTCCCTCAGCTCAAGTTCCTCCCTCCTGGCCTGGAAACAATGGAAAACAGGCACAACCCAAAACCTGGAAATCCAGTTCATCTGAATGGCTTGTGCTGCCAAGATGCTGACTCTGGCCATGACGGTGGTCACAGCTCAGGCTGTGTCTCTGTCAGAGGCAGCTGGCAGTGCTGGTGCTGGAGCAAATCAAATCCTCTTACCTTAATTTCTGTTCATCAGGCTGTGTGAAACAGACTTGTGATTTCAGTCCCTTTTTAGGTGCAGAGGAATTTGAGCCTGTGAATGCAGGGATCACTGGTTACACTTGAATCACTCTCACCCTTCCACACCTTGAACTGCCAGATGTCCAATGCTGGGCCGCTGTCAGCAGCAGGATGGATTGAATGAACCCACAATGAACCCACATACAATCTCTTGTATTCAACAAGCAAAACAATTATAGCTATGGCTGGGTCACTGCATCTTAGGGGAAACAAGACAAATCCAGATGGTCACTTTTTACTTAGAGCCCTCATTATCCTTTTTCTTCTCTGAATCATGTCCTACACTATGTAGAGACCAACAAATAGAACAGAGCACAAGATAAATTAAAGTCCTGAAGAAATCAATTTAATGGAATTTTTATGTTGAATAATTTCATTATTCTTCAGAATTTGGTGATTTGTCTTTTTGTATATATAATTGATCACAGGCAGTCAAGAATTAGAGTTAAAACTTTTTACAACCTTGTATGATTTTGACTCATAAATTTAATGTATTTATTTGTCTAAATGCAGGCAAGTATCAGTATTACATATAATGTTTTCTGTATTGCCAGAATGTACCTTCAACCATCTAGAGCCTGATAGTGCAATAGGTTTTTCCACTATAAATTTTGTGAACCTTTAGGATGGCAAGAGAATTGGATAAGTTCCCAAGTCCAAGATATATTTTGTGCCTAAGGTACCATAGGCCTAAATAGAATTAATAAAATTTTAGACTCAAATGACAAATGACATCATACCCCCTGAATATTTTAGTGCTTGGTTTTCATCTTTCATTTCCATGTAATTCTTGACCCTTTCCAGTCAGATTTGTCATACGAGCAATATTTTAGAAAAATGGATGTAAATCTGAGAAGAAGGTAAGATGAAGTAAAGATTACAATCATGCTAAGAAGCCATATTTCTGGAGCAATTGAGATTATGCCGTGTTCATCAGGGCACAAAATTTAAACAAGCAATTTCAAGCACAAAATCTTTAAAAATAAGTTAACTAAGTTAAATCTATATTAATTGAAAGCTGCCTTCATGCAGGTGCTGTAACAGTGCTAGAGAAGTGAAATGTGCAGTCCTAGGTATGCACAGAAATGGCCAGAGGTCACTCCAAACAAGCAGGTATACAGTGGAATCTTCAAGGAGCTTCAACAGGGATATAGTGCAGCTGTGGTGCAGCTGATGTCCCCTTAAGTCCATTTAAATTGTCCTCAAGATATTTAAATTCCTTTGGATTTCCCAGTTTGGCACAGTTGTTACAGATTGAAACAAGCCACAAGTGTTTTTTAATTTACATCCAGTCCTACAAAGAATACAATATGTTATTAATAAGGATCATCACAATGAGACCAGCAAATTTTCATTCAGTTGATCAGTCCCAATAAACCTCTTCCTGCTAAAGAGTATATTCTGGTAATTGTATCAAAGCAGATAATTCCTGTAAGTACAACTACCACCCTATAAATATGAAGGTTTTGGCTTCTAATGCCATGTTTCACAAAACTGAAATATTGATGATGGTCTTCATTTTCAGGAAGGATTTAATACTTCAGTAGTAAAACACAGAAAGGGCCTTGTTGTAAAATTCACTAGCTGGATAGCATTTTGTAATATTCAACTGGCAAAATCACAATACATTTTTCATTATTATGAAAAAAGGACAAATTAAAAATTCATTGTTAGCTGTATGTGAGGTGGTATAGTGTTAAAGACTGAAAGAGAAAATGATAATTCTCTATTGCATGAACTTACAGGAAAATCCATCTCACTGTATTAGATAATAGCTCCCAAACTTTTTAAAATAAGATATTAAAATATCTCTGACAGCAATTGAAATGTAGTTTGTCTTAATTAAAAGTTGTTCTGTTTATCTCTATGTCTCATGTTACATTTATTAACATGCTCATTTGATAGGTTTTGTTGTTGAGGTTTTCTGGTGGTGGTGGTTTTTCTCTTCCTGGTACACTGGTCCTAAACTAAGGGCCGTAGTTATGAGGCAGGGGTGGTGCATATAGAGTGAGACTATAATTTCCAGTGCAAATTCCATCTTTCACTTTCCTCTTGACGGGGGAAAACACTGAACCCATGGAACACAGGATTATGTATTTATCAAGTTCAGGAACAAACTGACAGGGAAATGCCATAAAGAAAATGTATGTATGGAAATCTATGGAATTTGGACTGATTTATCATAAATTACAATCAAGTTTGTTAATCTAAAAGAGTGGAGTTGACTAGGACTAACAAAGTACACAAAGATGCATGCTTTCCTGTAAAAGAAGAACCTGGAAGGCAGCTTCTCAAAACTGTTCCTGACAGGACTGAGTAATGTAAATATCATACAGTGCAAAACCCCACCAAAAAAAAAAAAAAAAATCTTGAATTAGCTTTGGAAAGGCACCACTTCAAAACAGAAGAAGAAAGTTTACCTCTGCATATAGTCCTTGGCCTGGTTGTCTTTGAAGACAGAACCTTGGAGGCAGGCTGACAGAGACAATCAGCTTAGACTGGCCTCTAGGCATAACAGTTCTCAACACCATGATTGAAGCTCATGCTAGTTGATGTATAATATGAAATCTTATTTGGAGGAGATGGAGGGAGGGGATGTAAACCAATAGAACCAGAAGAAAAATAGCCTGGAAAGGGTGAAAGATAAAAATAGCTTGGGAAGGGAAAGCTGCACTGCTCTGAGAGACTCTGAGGTTATGGTGAATCTCTTAATTCCTCTGTGTGTTGATAATTCTCTTTCATCTATCTTTACTCACAACCATTCTTCACAATCTGTGATTCATAGGCCTTCCCAATTTCCTCTTGCATCCTGGACATTGGTATTTTTCTAATAGTGTGTAACACTACATTTTATATACTCTCTATCAAACCATTGTTCTAGATTTCAACAATAATGCACATCCACATTAACTTTGTTGTGTGTTTTATGATCCACGTCATCACAGAATAATATAATTTGCCTGTAAATTTTAGTTAAAATAAGCTCTAGTGTCAATGTGATCCAGGTTTCCCTCTAGTAATCGTCTAAGCAAAGCAATATTTCCAAATGCCAATGCCACTGGAGCCAGAGCAATGCCCTGGGGGGAATTCACCGTGCAGGGTGGTTCTATGAAACTCAGTTTTCTGCTATGTAAAATGGTCAGTTAATTCTGTGATTTAATCTGGACCTGTATCTTGCATATGGAAAGAAGTTCTGCATGTAGGAAAGCTCTGGATCAGTCCCACAACTGAGATGAACTGAGACATGCTCATTGCATATTTTTTGTTCTGAGATGAGAATATCTAATGTGTAATTTATGCCCACTTGTTTCTGGATTGGGCAGGGCACATTTCACCTAACAAGTTCTTCTCATCTGTCTTGCATGTATGTGGTTCCAAATGTTCCCAGCTATACCATAGGGACAGGCAGTGAAATGCTCATCATGAAGGTTGAAAAAGGGTTGGTTTATGACCTAACTTATCACACTGTAGTGTATGTAGTAAAGGCTAATAAAACATTAAAGAAAGCAGTTCATTTCATCAGCTCACCAGGGTGACATCCTTAATATGGAGGTTGAGAAGTCCTCATGCCCTAGTAGAGTTTATTCCCTATCTCTTTGTTGCCAGAGAAAGGATATTGGATTGCATATGGTCTGATAGACTATCTCCATTCCTCTGTAACCCATTAAACTAAACAGCCTCAAGCCTACCTATGCTAGCAAGGGAAGAACTGAAGGGGTTTTTTCACAGCTGGTAGTCTGAAGAGCTGTAACAAATACTGGATGTCTCTTCCCACTGACTGTCATACTATTTTCTCATTATCTTCCTCCATAGGTGAATGCCTGTTTGTGATGAGGAGCTTCCACCAGCTGCAGTACCATGCATTTTTTACCCCAAAGCCATGATTCTTTGGTTGGAGCAGTGCTTTGATGGAGAAGAGGTGTAAGGCACTATGGATTCCCTTCTTCTAGGCAAATTAAAGTTTCACCTTCCAACCTGGATTTACACATCAGTATACATTGAAGAAGTGTCTTGAATAGTATAATCTAATTGAGTACCTCGTTCCTTTCAGGAAGCTAGTGTTGGCTCCTGGCTCTGACCAGGAAAGCATTGTGTCCCCAAACCTGCTTTCAAAATCTGTAATGCTGAGATCAGATTTTTTGCAAAACATTTTCCCATTACAGGGTTGTTGGATATCCTAAATCCTTAAAAAAACTTTTACAAGGAGAATGACAGTTAAAAGTAGGTGCAACCAGTGTTTTTACTGTAGTTTCAAAGTAGTTCTAAAATTTTATTACTTTATTTAAGGCCCCAAGCTAAAAGATTTATCAGTCTGCAGTAAGCAGCATCCTGTCATAAGAGCTCAGCAGTAAGCAGACAGCAAGCTGCATTGCTTGAATGAAAACGTGAAGTATCATAAAAACTCTATTCTATTGGAAATGGATTAAAACAGAGCCTGTGGCCTTCTCACTAAATCACAAAAGAGACTTACTACTGTGAAGGCTATTTTCCCCAATTTTTCAAAGGAATATTCCGACTAAGAACTTTGGTTTCTTTCTTTTTCCAAGCAGCTCACCTCTGGATAAAGCAAGTGTGTCTCCAAGGGACAGAAAGACTCAGGAAATGGAAAGAGTTCTTGCTCATATTCAGTGCTCAGGGGTCCAGAAGGCTCAGCTCCCCTTATGAGCAACAGTGCCTGATGAATGTTCTTCCTTACAGAGAGAAAGCTAAGGGAGGAATGACATGATTTGTCCCCTCTCTGTCCTCAGCAAGATGGAGCCTCTGAAGAGAGTCTACATTTCTGCAGTGGGGTCTGCTAATGCAGTACTTGGAAGAGGAAAGAACTTTTGGAAAAATTTATAAGCCTCTAAATGTGTTCATCAACAGGTGAAATGTAGCAGATTCAACACTTCCCAACTCACCAGCAGGCGCCATTGTAGACACGTGAGCATCTCTTTTTTAAAAGACAGAAAATAGTTTTATTGGCTTTTTTGAAGTCTGACTGTTTCCAAACACAAACCCAGAATTCCCCTGTGATGTTTCTTTACTGGTGTGTTAAGGGATGCTGCCTAACTGGGCACGGACAGGGAGGTGGAAGACATTTCATGTTTTACCAGCAGGAGGGTGAGACAGCACAGAGAAGTGCAAAACCAGCAAACACCTGCAGCCAGATCTGCACTGAGTGCCCCATCATGGTACTAATTAAAGCACAAATTCAATCAAAATGCAAACTTCAGAGAAGATGTGGTTGCAGCTTTCTGCTCTCTTCAGCAAGAAAGAAACATGCTTGACAGCGTTTGTCTTATGTGCTCTGTTTAGGCCATTTTAAAATTTAGCTCCAAAACTAGCAGATAGTACAGAGATTTATTAATTTTCTGCATATGGAATGCACCAGATTTTACTGCTGCTTGGTTCTGCTTCAGATGGATAGATATGGATAGGGTTTTTTAGTTAACATGATTTTATCTTGAGCTAAACAAAAAGTGCAGATAACTTGGAAAATAATTATTTCTCATAGCTCTTCTTATTTCCAGTTTATTATGGTTTTTATATGTTGTCAGGGCCAGGATGGTATTATGGCAACAGCAGTTGCCCAGCAGTCTAAATTTCCAACTAAGTGAAAAAAATTATGAATATTTTTTCTGTATGGAAATAAAAAAAGAGCAATATTCTCTACTGAAAATCAAACAGATTTTTAAATCTCAGAGGTGAAACAGACTTTTCCTTCATTCTCATTTTTGTTCTGAATATAAACTTCATCCTGCAGCTGAGATTTTTTCTTGATAAAAGCTTAATTGAAAAGATTAAATTCCAAGAAAAGTCCAATTTTTGAGGTGAGTCATATTCAAGCTCTAAAAATATTGGCAATGTTTGATTCTGATTTTGATTTTACTCATAATCTTTCACTGTATTTCACTCATGAACCATGTCAGCATGTATTGATTTACATGTAAAAAAGAAGAGTACTGACTCACAGTAAAGGTCAGCTGTGCTGAAACAGATCTCACTGGCATGCTAAACTGGTAGGTACTGTGACAAGATTTTAGCATTTTATAGGGGAAAGAAAATTGGAGGGAACATTTATGTAATCAGCTGGGTGTTGTCCATGGTAAATGAGCAAAGGGATAAATGCTAAAATTCAAGACAAACTGGTCATCTACTGGACACAAGAGCTGCCTCTTAGTTATACAATAAGATAATACAAAATCTGTTTTAAAAGTCCTAAAAGTGATCAAGAAAAAGTAATGCTTAAATCAAAATATTTCTTTATGTGCCAAGGACTGCTCTGAGGGACAAGAGGGGGGGGAGCAAAATGCAACCTGAACAAAACATTCTTCCCCATCCTGCTTGGCAATCCTTCCTAAGGCAGGGTGCTGTTATCTGGGTAGAAGCACAGCCAGCTGGGACACACAGTCAGTTGGAAAGCTGCTCTCAGAGGTTTGCTGTCAAAAAGGTGCCTTGAGTGGACTCCCAGGAGAATGTGTCCAGGGCTGGTTCTATTTGATATTTCCATTAGCCACCTGGATGATGGAAGGGAACGTATGCTTATGAAATTTGCTGACAGCTCCAAGGCAGGATGGATGGCAGGTGGTATGTGGGATGGGATCAGAATTCAAAATTATCTTGATGCATTGGAATGGGAGGAGGTTAGACAGGGGGGAGGAAGGGAGAGGGAGAGAGAAGGAGGGAGAGGCAGGGAGAGAGAGAGGCAAAAGAAAAGCTCTACATTTAAAGAAGGGAAAGAATGTTAGTAAATACAAAATGGAGACTAAATGGCTAGCCTTTAGCATAACGGGGAAGGATCTGAAGATAGAAGAGGATCAGAAACTGGCAGCAGTTCTGTCATGAAGGAGGCAAGTTACACATTGAGAGCAATCAATGGAAGAAACAACATAAACCTGGAGAAAGAAATCCATTATTGTTACTCATGTTTTTATCACAGACAGAACTAAGTACAAGTGAATGTTGCCTGAAATTATTCAGTTACTTCTTTCAGGAGCTGAGCCAATCTTTTATACCTGAATCTTCCATATGGAAATGCACAAATAAAATAATTGCAGTGTTGTCTTTATGCTCAGTCCTGTAGCAGTGATGCTGCTAGCTTTTAAGAATTAGTTGGCTTCCACTTCAGAGTCTTGTTTTCCAGAGTTTATATAACTTGGAAATATAAAGAGAAAGTAATGCCAAGGTTAAATAAGAGCTATTTATCCTGGCATACTTATTTTTAAGCTTTGAATCTTTCATTCTATCCCACCCCCCCCCATCTGGCACTGTCAGTACTTTGCTTTCTTGCAGCTGCATAATTTCTTCACTTATACTTTCTAGTTATAAAAAAAGAGAAACTAATAAAAACTCCAAAACAATACAAAACAAAAAAAAAAATGCCCAAACCCAAAGCTCTGCAGCAAAACCCCTTAGATATTATGATTCAACATGCTTTAAATAAGATGGTAAATATTTATAGCTAGCTTAGACATGGGGGAGTACTGCTTAATTCCCTTCAGTACTTGCATCAAGGAGACTGCAGCTCTGCTTTCAATGTGAAAATGATTGGTTTGTTATTGTGTTCTTTTCCCAGAAAGAAACATTTTCAAATTTTCTCAGTCTCCCATCAATCTCTGGGTGCCACTTACCTTGGCTTTTTCATTCAGAAACTTGAGTCTATGTATACTTGATAGTGACATTCATATTCATTGTGACAGTTGAGGAAAAAAACCACTAAACTGTGTAGCTAAGTCAGTTTAATCTCTGTACCCTTAAAAATGTATAAAGCAACATTTGTAACCTTCATGCCTTCTCTTGTCTACATAAATGAGCCCTAGAGACATCTACTTTTATAGAGCAGGTAAAGAATCCTTCTTTTCACAAATTTAACTATATATATAGAAGAAATTTCATCTCCATCTAATATCCCATGTGTGCGCACGTACAGAAGCTGAGAGGTCAGTTTGCCTGAGTGAGTATGCATATAGTGAGTGATATATTTTACCACCTTTGTTGTATTGAAATGTAGAAACTTATTTAACATATAAACAACTTTTTTTTAAGTGGCTTTCAGCATGGCATTTGTGCTTGGAGTATACATAACTTTTTTTCTGTATTGCTTGTTCTTGGATATTTACCAGTGTGCAAAAGTGGCAGCATTTGAGGTACAACTACATATTATTGGTCATTCTACAAGCTGAAAAGAATCAAAATCTCTGGTAAAACAGAGCACAAACACCTGTATAATTCAGTCTGAACTTTAATAATCTTTTCCCCAAGTTCACAGTACCTTCTTAGCCTGTCCTATTTTTCAAAGCAACCAGAGGCAGAGAAGGTATTTAGGAGGTTAAAAAACTTATCCTGTGAAAAGGTAGAGAGACTGATAAAGAGAAGTCTGAAAGGAAGAACCTTTGTAAGAACATTAATCTGAGAGGTAACTAATTTCTCTTCTTCAGGCAGTATCAGAAGACTTTCAAATATTAGGTCCTCTTCTAGTAATCTATAAATATATACAGGTAAATACTGGCTTCATAGTACTTGTGCAGAGCTGTCATACAGTGGGAAAATTTTCACTTTATTTCACAATAGCTCTTCTTAAAATTTCATTTTCTTTTACACAAAGAAGGCAAGACATGCACATTAGGGCTCGCTGTCTACTCAGAACACACGGACCAGGCTTCATATGTAATGAAGGGTTTGTTGTGGCAAGGCTGCACTTGCACTCAAGATTTTTAAAAGGAAGGCATGATAAGTAGAGGAGACTGAAAGAAGAACATGCAGTTCCACTGTACTCCTCCTTTTCATCTCTTTGTAGCAACACATAAATTTCTGTGAAATATCCTTTTGATATATACATTCACCATATTGAAGAGAAGGCAGGCCTAACTTTCCTGTCAGTACCCTGTCCAAACAGATCGAGTGACATTCTTTTAGACACATAAATATGTACAGATTTTGTGGTACACCATCATATTCTTTGACAAATTACAAGAAAGTGAGATTATGATAACTTTGCTGAAGAGCAGCAGCAATTCTTGATTCAAATCTTAACAAAATACTAGCTCTTTTCTTACATTCTCCTTCATTTGTCTCCTCATATCTATGGCCAAAATTATGCTTGTTTTAATTAATTGTTCTTGACTTGTGGCTGTCAGAATTAACTGTAAGAGTTTGTTTTCTTGGCAGATGTCTTTGAATCATGGATCTGGAAAGATGGCTAAGACATGTTTCTCATTCTTTAATGCACATTATGTGAAAGACCTTTTCAATTTTAGGCAACTTGCTGTCCAAAAGGAAAGAAATGACCTCATCTGTCAGTTCTATGTGTTTTGTCTCACAGAATGTTTGCCTCAAGCACAGCAGTGGTAGATGTATTTACAATGTCGCCACAAGGATGATTTCACAGCATTTATTCTGACTTTTCCAGAAGGTCTTGAGAAGGATGGGGTACTATTCCCACTCAATTTAGTAGGTGATAAAGATGAGGAAACCTGGTCTTCATCACCATTGTGATTATGCAATGGAAGGTGCCCCATGCTCAATATGTTGGTCTTACATACGTAAGCAATGGGTCTTGCCTGACCTGAATTGTATTTGTTGTCCATCAATAATAATTATACCTTCAATCTCTTATGATTATTTTTACTTTTTCTGTAAGTGTCCACTTAAATGGAAACAATATTCTCCATGGAAAGCATGAAGGTTATAAAGCATATTATTTCATTACTCCAGTATATATCCCTGAGAGGGTCCAGGTAGGCACTGATATAAAGGTGAATTCTTCTGAAGCCATTTTCTCAGCCTTGAGCATAAGGTTTCTGGTGACCTAGAGATCAGCTGACTCAAAATATTACAGTTACAGAAATTTCTGTGGATCTATGTACTTGTACATTAACTTTGACTCTGTGTATGATGTGCAAAGATGTTTTCCCTTATGATTCAATTTAAAATTCACTGTCTTCTGTAGAAGACATTCCTTTCTTCTATGTAGACTGCAGACAATAGCAGAATTTCTTGTCTTTGTCCTTGCTTTCCTGCACAAGTGTTATTCACAGAAGGCTGAACACAAGAAGCTCTTCCAGATGAACACTACGCTCAGATTTGCTCATGACTACTTAAAAAGTCATAGAAATTACAATAGAGAAAAGACCACAACAAGCAGCAAGAACTTCTGTTACAACCTCACCAAGGCCCTCCCTTTAGGAGTGTACAGAACATGAGTTATGGTACTGTAAAAGCCTTGGTACTTCTCTCTGCCAGAGTGAGTTTCACCCAGGCTCCCCATAGCAAATAAATCAAAGCTGTTCTCCAGTATAAGAGGTCTCCGTACAACTGAAAGGATGATACTTGGAATTAGTTGTTGTCCTATTTGGATTCAGGGCATGGATTGTTTTACCAAACTAGGATCTACTGCTTTCTGTGATATTAATAAGTGACAACAGCTAGTATATGATAGACCAGTTAATATCTGATAGACTGCTAAACATAAATCATAAAGTTTTATAGCTAGGAAATCTTGATCCAAGATGCTCTCTGAATTATTCAACAAATTTCAATAAAAGCACAAATAAATTACCAAAAATATCACTTGGGAAAACAGCCTTTAAAAACTAAAAAGTAAAATCCATGAACAAGATTATTTAAGCATCTTGTCTACTTTAATTGAGTTTCGGTTTTATTATGTTTGAGAGAAATGGAAGCTAAACAATTGCAACAATATTGAGTCTTCAGAATCCATTTTGTTCTGGTTTACAACTACCTAGGAAAATGCAAAAATATCTAATGGAAGACACTCTCTGTGGCATTTTCCACTTCTCCATGTAGGAAGCACAGACCATCTCAATAGGCCAACTCTTTCAACAAAGTTATCTGCAGAGTTATCCCTCGTTCAGAGCAAAGGTCAGCTGTGCTGAAAGTGATCTCACTGGCATGTAAAACTGATAGCTATTGTGATTAGATTTTAGTATTTTTTTTTTTTATTGGGTAAAGAACATTGGAGGGAACATTCATGTAATCTACTGGGTTTCATCCACGATAAATGAGCAAATGGCTAAATGCTAAAAATCAAGAAAAATTGGTCATCTTATACACACCAGAGATACAGAGAGTAAAATATTACAAAATCTAAATGTATATTTAACCATCCAGAATAACAAAATTTGGACTACTATCCCAGTCCCAGAAGCTTGATTCAAAATTTTCTCTAAGTGTCTGATGATTCAGCTTTTTTATCCCCTCCTCATTTCTGCTAGAGAAGTTAGGACTTCCTATTCATTATTCAGCTATTCATTCTATGCTGACTGTTGTCACTTATGGTTTTTTACCTCCCCATCTGTACAGAATTTTACCTTTTTTGCCACCTCTCAAATCAGAATTGCATTCACACAACAGTAGTTGAGAAATGATTCCCACCAACAGAGGTTATTTATGACTACCAAATCCCATAGCCTCAGGGAAAGTGGGAGTCATGAATATTTAATTTACTGATAAAATGAGCCTTTCTGTGTAATGAATTGTTTGAAAGACAGAATAAAAACAGATTTTAAGATCACTTATCTTCTAAAGTCAGCTTCTATGTCCTAAAAAGTGTCAATTGATCTTAGAAAAGGTCTTTGGCATGTATGCCACCTATTTTAAATGCAAATATGGTTGCATGCATTTTAAATATTTCGCTATCTGCATCCCAAAATGATACTTAGTAATCAGTAAATTTTGAATAAATTTGAAAGTCTACAGGGATGTTTCCCAGCTGTGAACAAGACACGGAGCCCATGAAATCTATACAACTTCACACTTGCTTAAACATTCCTTTAATCTTTTCTCTGATACAAATGCCTTGAAGGAGGTAGGAATGAGGAAAATCTACAGACTGGGATTAATTTTCTACTTGAATCTGGAGTAGATACTTAAAGAGCATTGACAGAAAAAAAGGGCATTCTAATTCTTTCCAGTATTTCCTCTCTATTCTATTTACATATTGGAGTCCTAGCTCTGTGCAGGAATAAAGTCTGCCAGTGATAAAACTGATATAACATCGATACTATAAGAGGGATTAGGAAATCAACCTGGAAGGCTTCCAGTAGTATCAGATAATCAGGATGCAGCACTTCACACATGAGATTGTAAAATCCAGTTCAGCAGACAGCATACATACAGCTGCTGCAGGGCAGACACACAGGGCAGAGGCTTTTCCTGCAATGTCTACATAGTGCATGAGATCATTCTAAAAAATGTGTTAGCCTGAGAGTAGTTAAAACTCCTCTGTGAATGTGTGTTCATTTAAGTCACATAAGCAGAGATTTTGTCCTGCCATTTTGTCTCTTCAGCCATGCAGTATGTTGATGTTTGCAGCAAGACCCTGCCAATGAGAAAATAGCACAGCTCATCTGTTAGGAACAAGGCCAGTTCTGCAAGCTCAATATCACTGCTGCTAGAGGTCTCCAGTTTCCTTACTGATATCACAGTCACACTGGTTCTGGGTCTCTGAGGCTCCAGACTTCCCCACACATCATGTGCTCATCAGTGGAGTCTTTTAACTCCAGCAGCATTTGTGAAATGTTGATCATGCAGGATATTGTTTTGCCTGGGATAGTGTTAAGGTTCTTCATAATGATGGAGCTGTTTTGGATTTGTCTTGAAAATAGTGTTTATAACAGAGGGATGCTTTTGTTACTGCTGAGCAGCATTAAAACAGAGTCAAGGCTTTCCTGCTTCTCACTTCATCCGATGAGTTATCAGGGTGGGGTGCACGAGAATTTGGGAGGAGACACAGCCTGGACAGCTGACAACAACTGATCCAAGGGATATCCCATACCATATAGCATTATGCTCAGCCTATAAAGCTGGGCAAAGCAGGAAGGGGGGACATTCAGGGTGATGTTGCTTGTCTTCTCATGTCACCCTTATGTATGACAGGGTTCTCTTTTCCTGGGGATGTTTGAACCTGCCTGTCCATGGGGAGCGGTGAGTGAATTTATTTCTTTGTTTTGCTTGCCTGTGTGGCTTTAGCTTTGCCTATTAAACAATCTTTATCTCAGTCCATGGGTTTTCTCTTCCAACTCTCTTCCCATCCCCCGAGAGAAAAGTGACCAAACAGTTCTGTGGGGCTGAGTTGACAAGTGGGGTTAAACAGCAGAGTCAGACACAAAACTCAGTAACTTTTCATTCCTTGGACTGCCATGTTGTTGACATTGGTCCAGATACCATTTTAAACTGCCTTTCCAAATTTCTGCTCCACTGACCATGTGGTAAAACCTACTGGAGGATTAAAGTTTGGGCCGGCCCTAATCTTGGCTGCATCTGTCATTTCTGCTCCTGTACCCAAGGCAGACGTCTCCCCAGAGGCCTGTAGAAGTGTGATGCTCTCCATCTTTGCCTACTCTGTGGATAAACTCCATTTCTGTGCACTGTATCCCCCTGGAGGTTTCACTTTGGCCAGCCAGCAAGTTGCACCAGAACTGTAACAATTTCTTTTTACTTGATGTAATAGTTCAAACAGGAGCTGAAGGGACTACCCTTGGGTCCGTCCAGCCACAGGGATCTGAAGCACAAGGGGGCCAACGTGTCAGTATTTGACAGGTTAATTGTGTGTTCACACCGTTCCAGAACATGTGCTCTTGAATGAAAAGGTGTCATACCCTGTGACATCCAAGAGGAGACAGACACTGCTCACACCTCAGCCTTTGTTGCCATGTAGACTTGTAGCATGCCCTCCCTGGCAGCAGGGCCCGTGGCAGCTGGTCTGTCACACAGCTGGATGACAGCTGACTGTGTCCTTTGAGACCTGGAGTGCAGCTGACAAGTCCCCTGGTATCACATGCAGACATACCATAGCTGGGGAGGAATAAGGTGTCAAACCAGCTTTGCCTGATGTTTAGGCCAAACTGCCTGGGCTTTTGCCTGATGTCTCATATTGAAAGGTTATTCTTGCCTCTGATTCTGTCAACTGGAAGTTTTCTTCCACTTTCTAAACTAATTCATACATACTAATTCATGTTTCCTTAATTTCAAATTTTCAGTAAAGTTTTACCTTTAACTGTAGTTTTTCAAACTGATGTTAAAATGGTAACTAAAATGTAGTATATATTCTTACTGGTCAAGAATTATTTGTGAAGATCCCATCTGAGTCAGGGTCCAACACCATATTGATTTAGCTAACTAGTTAGAAAGTATCTAGCAAAATTATTTTCATTGCTATTAATTATATCATTGTATTAAGATGCAACTGTGCCATAAGGTAATGCTCAAAATTTATTAATTTCTGTGTTAATTATATGAAAGCTGCCAAACAAAGAGCACTATGAACCCATCATCTCCCTTTTCATTAAAGTTGTCAAGTTAAATTACATCATAAGAATACATTTATAACTCCATTAAATATCTACATCATTAACCTTAGTATCTTATGCAATCAAAATGCTGAAGTTTTATGTTATTATTTCATAGACTGGAGACACGATCATTAGGCTCTTTCTGCCTAATTGTGTGTTTGGGGGAATCATTGTCATTTCTATTCCTCTTATTTAAATGTAAGACCCTAAAATCTGATCAGGAGAATGGGAAATGCTTCATATGAAGAAAGACTAATCAAAATTGAAATATTTCAGTTGGTAAATTGGTATTACAATGAGATATCATCACTGTTTCTATATAGGAAGTGCAGATAGGGAAAGAGAGTAATTTAATGTAATAGACAAAGCTGGCAGAATAACAAATGTATTTTATGGCTAAGAAGGTAATCAGAAGAAAATTTCTAAACTCAAAGCATCAGGCAGGAGCTTGAAACAACTTTTCAATCACTGCAATAACTGAAAATGCCTTACTTTTAAGGTGGAGCCTAAAGAGTTTATGGAGAAAATTGTGAGGATGTTGTTAGTGATAGAAGAAGAGTAGACTTGTGTCCTTGGGGATATTTTTCCAGTCCTATGCATTAGGTTATCATGTTAAATGAACCACAGAGATTGGTGATGACCAGAGGAACGGTGACAGGATAAGACACTCAGGTAAACGGATCAGGTAGGACATCAAATCAGCACCAGAAAAGAAGGGACAGGCCAGGGTTCTATGTTTCAAATATATGTATCTGTATACATATAAAAAATATGTAAAACCAGGTCACAGAAAGAAACCATCAACCCAAAGTGCTATGCAGACTAAGACGAACTTTTGTGCAAAAATACAGGATTCACTATGGGATCCATTGTATGTTAAATGACAATATTTTGTTGGAAGAGAGAAAATTTGGACATGGTACAAAACTTATTATGGGATCTTCAAGAGATGTCTCAATGGCAGGGGAAAGAAGGGATCAAGATGGACCAGGCAAAGCAAAATGGAAGAGGGGTGTACAAGCGGCTAGAGACTAGCATCAGGAATACTGGATTCAGCTACCTCTAACGCCCTATTCCTATATTCCAATTCAATTACTTAGCTTTAAGTACTATTTTATTTTATCTTTTTGTCTACCTTAGCAGCATTGTTTAAATTCCTCATTTTTTTTAGCAAACTCAGCTTTAAAATTCTGTAGCATTCATGGTGTTATGAATATGAACGAGGCTAAACTTTCTCCAGAGAAAGAGATTCGCATTTATTAAAATAGCTACAAGGAACGGAGTACTCAGGATAAGCCCAGGCACCCACACAGCCAGTCAAAACCAAAACAGAGCGCTAACCCCAAGTGCACTGGGTTCTCCCCAAAAAAACACAAGTATCCAAAAAGAAGAACCCTGACCCAATTGAACTCCTGCCATTTATAGCCCCTTTTGAGTCCAGGATCGGTCCATTTTGGATCTGCATGACGACTGGTCCATTTCCAGGCTTCTCATTGGTCTTTAACGCCGTTCATTCTGAACCAATCGTTTCTGCAGGGCTTCAAATGATTGGTCAGATCATCCATCCAGTCCGTCTTCGACCACGCCTTGCCCCACCAGACTGCCCTTCCACCAAAACCTTGACCCTTCTCCTAGCACATTCTAATAAGCCCCCCCACCTTTTAACATAATACAATTAATATAACATAATTAATACCATATAATTGAACTATACCCTTATTTAACGTAACTTAGCTTTTACCTATAACAATGGACACAATGTTGAAGATTTTGAGGGCTTTTTGTTTAGCCTTATTTTTCCTCATCCTTTCATTCTAATGTCAGTAGAGTGCACTCTACTTAATGAATTTGGATTTTGCTTTCAATGAGAAAGGTAAGCCCTCTCTCTTTCCTTCTGTCACTGATTGCACTTTTTATTTCCGTTTATTTATATTACTCTACTTTTTAATCCTCTGAAAGTTGTTAAGGACTACATTTTAGGTAACTTCATGCTCTTTCTCATTGAAAATGAACCCCACTCTAAGTATGACAATAATCTTGGGTAGCTTTTAGAGAAGTTCTTGACAGGCTTCTTGTGGAGGGTTTATAATAATCCTCAGGATTATAGCTGTGTCTAATTGCAGGCTCTGGAATTCCAGTATCAAGTCTGTCCTCTCACTGAAGACTTACACACAAAAATGTATTGATGTCAACATATGTATTGATATTGACATCAATATCATATATCGATGTCAACATAATCACAGGTGTTCTACTTTTGGCAATTTTATTATCTAGGTTTATCTCAAAACCTTGTAGTTTTATTTTTATGGAAGACTGACTGTTTAAAATGTTCAAATAAGTGCAAATTGTGCAAATCCCATGTTTCAGCAGTACAGTCTGTTTTCTACCTTCTCTAATATAGGCCTAATCATTGTGAGAAACACTGAATGACATTGTTGTTACTATTACATCTGCTTATCTTTGCCTTCCAGAAGGAAACTTGGGGATAGTGTCTCAGCTTGAGTAAATCACCTCAACCCACTAATCTGAGATAACCAGTTGATTTCAATCAGCAGAACTATCTATTGAAAGAAATGTCATTTCTATCTGATATTTGAAGTCACTTTTCTCT
The DNA here is from genome assembly GCF_028551555.1 of Melozone crissalis. Taxonomy (NCBI): domain Eukaryota; kingdom Metazoa; phylum Chordata; class Aves; order Passeriformes; family Passerellidae; genus Melozone; species Melozone crissalis. The sequence goes on from NW_026535780.1 coordinate 25,148,575, forward strand.
TTCTTCCATTGCCATTTTTCACAACCACTCCAGCTGGGGCACAAGCTACCTTACAAGAGTCATTGATCCTCTCCTACAATTTTATATCTTCTACCACCACCATAGCTGTCCTTTTTATTTTATTCTCACAAGCTGTCCTTTTTTATTGAATAACATCACCTTTGATACCCACAATAAATACAAGCCTGTGTTTTGAACGTAGGAAAAACCCCACATTTATCAAAATCTGGTGAAAGAGTCACTCTTCTGACTGCCTTTAGCCAGCTTGCAGCTCCCAGTTAGAATTTACTCCCACTGAGAATAATGATAGATGTCTTCTTTAAGCCTGACTTGAAAAATAAAAAAAATCAGCTTCTTCTTTTTCACAATACACTAGCAAATCTGAAACACTTTTGAGGGCTTTGGGGCTTCTTTTTTACATTAGGAAATTATATTTTTGTCACTGAGTCTACTGTATTTGAAAGTCTATGAATTTTAAGGGGAAAACCTAGAAAACTAAAGACACAGTTATCATGCTCTAGCAGAAGTAGTAGTCCTCTTTTAATACCTGGAAAAAAATCCCAAAAAACCAAGTTCTCCAGGAGGTACATACAGAACACTAGAATCTGAGCTTTAAACATGCTTCTGCCTCATCCTTGACAATAGAAGTAGCTCCTTTAGGTTCAGGTTTGTTATTTTAGGTGATATTTAACTATTTAAGTCAGCCATACTCACAGAAAAAATCCTGTTTCTCTTAATACTCTTAATGTATTCCTTCCAGACTGGTCTTTTTTCCAGATACTATGACTGCTATTTATTAGTTCAAATACACTTGAAAATTTATGCTTTCTCATAAAATGTCATTATTTGCCTATTAAGGTGGTCATCTTGTGCATCTCACTAATCATTTGATGCATTCAATATATAATAGCAAAGCTGCCCAACTGTCATCTTCAATACACTTTTAGGATTTCGTCTGTTTGTAGCAACTTATTTTCTTAAGCAAATATAAAACCTGTAAAGTCATTGCATGAGTTATGCATTTTAAGTCATGAGTTATGATTTTGAGATTCATGATTGCTTTTATCAAATCCTGAGAAAGCATATTTACATTATAATCTTGAAAATCAGTATTCTCAAAGAAGAACTATATTAAAGACACCTTTTAAAGAGAACAACAGTAATAGAGTTGATGAAGTAATTAGTACCTTGTCCTTCTTTGCACATTGTTTAGAAGTGTGGTCAGAAGAGCCACAAACAGAGAAAGACAAATGAAACAACAAGATTATGAAGGATACTGAAAAAAAAATGGACCAAGTTTGTTCTGACAAAGTCTGATGTGTAATTCAGAGTGATTTCTCTTAGAATGCTGACTGCTTACCACACAGAGTCATGGCATGTGCAGCTGTACATCTGGACAAATAATGCCTCTAAATAGTCTAAGAGGTACTTAGGGTATACATTGGACTCTTTAGGGATTTTCCCTACACATGTTTGTATCCCATGTGACAGGATAGCTGCCTCACATGTGGTGCAGGTAAGAGCTGAAGAAGAAATAAATGTTGGGAAGCAGCGTGCCTTGTCCAGCCTGCAGTAATCACACATGATCTGCTGCTGTGGGGTACTGCTAACAGTAAAAATTGGTGTGTAGAGAGCACCTCCAGAGGAGACAGTGCCTCAGGTGCAGAGGGCTGGGCATGGCAGACTGTGCAGGAGCAGCAGAGCGTGCTGAGGGCTTGGATGCCCTTTGCCAGGCACCAGCACCAGCCCAGACCACAGCCAACACATTGCACAGTCCACTCAGAGTGGCTCTGCACTGCTCCCCTCACAGGCCAACAGAGGATGCCCAAAAGTGGCCTCTCCACTGGAAGAAAAAATTTAAAAACGCCTATAGATTACTGGAGGATTATGTTGAATAAGTAATATTCTTCCAATTTTGAGGCAATTTAGTGGCTACTTAACTTTCTTAAAAAAGAGAATATTGCTGACCTTTCCTTTTTGATATATGAGCTCCCTGGCCATGTCTGGGCTTCATAAAATTTAAGTGCACTAGGGACCTCATTATTTTATTACATTTCAGCATTGGTGACTCAAGACTGTGATTTTTCAAGTTATGCAATCTGTGAGAACATCTTCGTCTTGGGGAAGGAAAGAATATAGAGAGTAGTTTAACCACACACCTCCAAAGTACCTATTTGAAATTGTTTTGCTTCTTCAAAAAGTCTGTAGTTTTTCTGAGTTTTTACTCTACAAACTAATGTAGATTATGTCAAGCTAGTTTTATGCTGACATGTTCAATAAGATGCATCTTTTAATATATGTTCATTAAGGATACATTGAAAATTTCCTTCTTATAAATGTAGATGAGATGATTTCATCCTAAGTACTAAATATATTTATTCAAAAAATGTAGGGAAACAGACTGAACTTAAAATAGGCTTTGGTTCTGCACAGACAAATGAGGAAGTAGCAGGGGAGGGATTTCTCTCTATTGAAAACTTTTTATTAATTATTTGCATGAATATAAATTAGTATTCAGAATGTCATTGAAATAAAATACCTGCAATAACATTCAGATGTTATTTTTGGCATTCCCCTCATGCACTCCTGCACAGGAGGAGAGAAAAAGCACTAGCCCTTAGAGGTAATAGATTAAAATGCTGAAGAGTTATCCTTAGATCAAGAGCAGAATTAAAAGTAAGTAATTTTTTTTAAGGTTTGTGTGTGTGTGTATGTGTGTGTGTATGTGTCAATCTGAAAGCTTCTTGAAAATTACCAAAATTTTGGGTTCACGCAAAACCTTGTAAGGATATTTCTTGAAAAACCATTGCTTTCATTCATTCCTCATTTGCAAATGAACAAGACTGTTTATTGCAGCAAATCCAGCATGTACCATTGTTTTCATTCCTTCAGGCTGCTCCCCTCATTTTCCCTGAGTACAAATTATACTCACAAAACCCATATTTATTCAGTTAACATTAGGTACTGCCTAAAATTGTTGATAATTCTTGCAGTGTTTACTGTCTGATTTCCTGCTCCATTGCACATGAGAAGCAGCAATAACTTTTAAGGCGATGAGCCAGCACAGATGATGTGGTCTATTTGGTATTAAAGTGTTGTTTAAAAACATCCCCAGAGCAAATACTACATGTGATTTTTTTTTAGCTGTAATTCTTCTCGAATTATGTGGCCAGTGCTGAATATAAAAACTTTTACAGAGATTAATTTCTCTATATTTACTACCACCAACTTTTTTGAGGGTATTAGTAAATTTTTGCATCTAAAACTTCAGATTGTAGGATCAAATCACATAAAAGTGATTGAAAACAATAATTTACTATTGAAATTTGTGCAATTACAAGAGAGTTCAGGCGTTGAACTCTAACTGTATACAAATTTGTTTTAAACTTAGTAGACACCAGCAAAGTCTGTAAGATGTTCTGACACATTATTTTATTTCCATGACTATACTTTTGAATAAGAGACTAATATAATTTACTAGCCTTAATTTCTGTTTTAATGTTTGTTTTGAAAAATATATCCTGCCATGAGAAAATTTGATATATTTTTTAATTAACAGAATTAAAGAAAAAATAATCTAAGTAATGTTGTTTAGCATGTAAGTCCCCAGACTTGATTAAAGAAGAGACAGAGAAGCCAATTCAATGTTTTCCATCTGTCACTGATTTTGCACCTGCCATTGGCAGACTCGGGAGCATTGCTGAAAGAGGCTCTGTCATATTTCAAACAGCAGGAATCTTCTGGCACTTGGCCATGGACTCACCTTCATAATGCCTGAAAATCCACATGTGGTCCTGCTGCCAAGATGCCTCTGCCCATCCCTCTCACTCCAGAGCAGGGGGAAGATTGAGAAGCCTTTGTGTATCTCCTAGCTAACAGCTGCTGAATGGAAGATTCCAAACTGGTATTCAGTATTGTACAAATATCCAGAAGGAAAACCCTGGTGATGCTAGGCAGTGGAAAATCAGTTGAGCTGAGAAAAATACTGGAAAAAGTATTTTATTTCTCCAAAATAGAAAGAGCCATGCAGAATATCTTTTCTGTTAAACACAATCTTGCTGCTTGTATAAGAACATCTGCAAAGATTTTACTTTGGGCAGAGAGAAGCTCACTTGCTGAGCTGATCTTTGACACCACATTCCTGTGTTAAGAAATCTTGTGCTTAGCATTTAGACAGACCTGGGAGAGCATAAGCTTTATCAAATACTGAAAAAATCCTCAGCTTAGGCTGAAACCTCATATTCTTCCCTTTGCATTTGAGAACTCTGTACAATTTTCTTTGCAAGGATGATATTTCAAGTCAGGAAATTTTAAAGCAATTACAACAATTATGTTCATCACCAGACTCTGCCTGACAAATGAGTGTGACTGCAGTGACCTCCTCAGTTTCTCCCAGATGCTGTCTTTCTCACCACTAGTGCCATTAATCAAAGATGTGACGCACATATCTCTGCACAAAACTGGAAATGAGTCAGCCACTATAGATCTATGTGACTTCTTGCAGATGCTCAGGCACCACTGAGTCGTGACTTGAGCAACCAACAGCTTCAAAGCTGCATAGTATTTGAAGTATTCTTTCCCAGAAAAAAATCTGCAGGAATCTTGTTCCTAGTTTAGTTCTATTACATAACACAATGTGCTGGGTGCCACAGATCTGTGCTGCACATAGGTACTGCAAGGGTGGAACTATGAATATGTGATTTTTCCCTTTCCTTTTCCAAATATTTCCAGCTGAGAGAATCATATATGTATGTTTTATACATCTCTGACCATGAGCATTTCAAGCTTTCATTGACCTGAATCTCACTGTGGTAAGTTTTATCTTTCAGCATTTTCAATAAAAGCAGATATGTTGTTAATAAAGAAATTGAACAACTAGTCTTTATGGTTATAGCACATAAAGGCCTTAATTAATTCAGTGGTCATTAATAATTAATTTATTGGTCAGAAATTTTAATGTAAAAATTGTTATTAAAGGCTAAAATGTTATTCTCAGCCAACTTTAGCAATCTAACATTTAAGCTTCCAGTCCAAGATGGGCATTCAGGATCCCTCCACTATCAAAGATGAGACATTCTGCAGAAATTCTGTGATAAGCCAGTCACTAATTTCACCTATTTTAAAATTAAAATAAATGCCCTTAGATTTGGTTTTCTCTGTTGATTTTCTTTATTAATTAGCGACTCAATTTTTGGATAGCTAAAATTAGTTGCCATGAATCCTAACTTAAAAATTATGGAATGCTCAGCAAATTATACTCTTAAAAAAGGGGTTTACCTTGTTTCAGTTTCTTCTACTAAGATATCCCCATTAAATGGTTAGTCCTGTTGCTTTAATATAAAACAGCCTTAGACAGATAGCAAAACCATAGGTTTAAAAAGCCTGCTGGCAAAAAAATGTTATTTTTACTCAATGAACAGACATTTCCCAGTTGAGAGTAGCCCTGCATTAAACATCAAATATGTATTTCTGCTCTGGAAAAAAAAAAGATTAGTACTATTCTCTTCACGTTTCACTGATCTATCTGGTGGCAAAGATAGTAAATGTTTAATTCCTTGTTACTTTAGATTGACAGAAAACACAGATCTTCAGGGCTCACCAAGGATATACAATGTCCAGTTTTTCCTTTCACTGAAGTGACTGAAAATATTGGTCTTCTCAATATATTTCTTTGCAAATAGATTTGTTCAAATCTGTATGTGTTTTTAGTCATCTTTTGCTGATCTTCCTGCTTGAGCCTATACAAACCAAACCCAAATCTGTATGATCACATGGAAAACAAGAGCTGAGATTGCCTCTGGCTGCCTTAACTATTGCCAATGCAATAACAGGCACATGTTAATTAAGAATCTGTTCACCCTTAGCATTTGTTTCAGTGCTTTACCAATGCTGCAGTAAATATTGCTACTAGAATTAATGCAAAACTCACCAGATTTTTAAACATTGATGAAAAAACTATGCTTTAACAAACTTAGCTGTGTTTTTAAGATTACTGACTAGTCAGTACAACCTGATTCTCTACACAGTAATAAAAGGATTCTTTTCTAACTAAAGAACAAAGCCATGCAATGATATGTAGAAAAAGACATATCCCTTTTTTTAAAAAAGGACAAATCAAATAGAACAAATGAAACACAGGGTTTCAGCATAAGGAGGGTGTGCTAGAGAATATTGATTTGTTTAGTGAGTTCAAGTCTCCTGGGCTGTGTTAACTAAGACACCATCTTGGCATATAATGAATAAAGTAATTCAGGCTAAATATATAAGGGAGACCCCTTAACCGCTTACACTCTTGAACACAATTTTCCATAGAAATAGCAGTGGGGAGCTACCAATGTCACCCATTTAAATTTGATCTAGTTAAGTTTATGGAGAGGTATCTATGAGACAGCTGTTTGAAATAGCAGGGGGACTTGATCTAATGACTCTGCTAACCTGTGCTCACTGTACTTATATTTTGAAAACATCAGATTTTACTTACTTCCATGTGTTGGGTATTTCATGTTTCAAAAAGATCAATAAAGAATGACTACCTTGTTATGTGCAGAGAAGTCTTTTATTTCATGGCATGAAATTCTACAGACTTAAAACCCAAACTAACACAACACACTGTTATTACAATATACTCCATATCTAGTACTTTCTCCTCATGAATACAATAGCAGTCAGGCTGCATTCCACAGCCTCCATTTTATTTATGATACTTTTTAAATTTGTTTTCATTTTTTTGCCAAATGTTTTAATCCAAAAACTAGAATTTACTTTTTCATATTTCTGGGAGTTATCAAGTTTATCTTTTATTCCTTTCTCACACAAAACCAACAAGATCTTTAGGGATTCTCTTATCTTCCTGTAACATGAGCATATCCCTGCTTCCCAGCATAACCATATTTCTTATTCTTATGTCTCGTTCTCCACTTTTCAGTGGGATACTAGTTGTATATGAATACTGTTCCTTAAGTTTAACTAGAATTATATTCATAAGATATTGGAAAAATATATCTCATAGTAAACTCAAAAAAAAGATACATAAGATCACAAGCTTTAGATATAACATCATTCAGATTTGTTGCTCAAATGTCAATGGCAGAGCAGATGTAATTTGAGCAGCCACATCTATGTGAAAATACCTTCATCTCATAAAAGTCATATCCCATACTATTAACAAGCTATCTTTTTTATTCTGTTGGGGTTTTTTTTTCCCCAGAAGAAAGAGCTATTTTACAAGAGGCAACTTACCAAGAAATTTACCTGAGATATTTGCAGTGGTTCTCCTCCATGGCATGGTGTCTGGAAGTCTAGAAATAGTTTAAACTTATAAATTATATGTACAATAATCCTTGTTCAATCATAAAATAGCTTCAGTTGGTTTGTTGTTCTCTTTTCTTTTTTCCTTTCCTTTCCTTTCCTTTCCTTTCCTTTCCTTTCCTTTCCTTTCCTTTCCTTTCCTTTCCTTTCCTTTCCTTTCCTTTCCTTTCCTTTCCTTTCCTTTCCTTTCCTTTCCTTTTTTCTTTTCTTCTTATCTCTTTATAGGACAGTACAGTTACTGGGTTTTTTCTGACTTCTGCTTCCAGCTGCTGCAGCAGATGCATTTCTTGGGCTTGGACAAATCCCTGTCGTTCCAGTTTCCTTTTCACTCACACTAAAAATGTGGGCCCTACTGGGTGCCTTAAATCACTGAAGGAAAGACATGAGGCATGGGCCCAGGCCAATGATGAGGTTTGTAGCTAACCAAAGTGAAATGGTAAACAAACCCCAACTTGTTCTCTTCCTACCCCTAGTCTCTGTCAGGGAATTGTGGTAACTCTGGAGGTGATGACTGAAAGCCCTGGAAGTGCAGAAGAACTTTATTTTGGCAAGGGTAAAGCATATGCCTTGTTTTATACACAATCCTTCATTCTGTGTTCCTTAAACTAAAAACATAGCATATACTGTTCTTTTACCTAAATAACTGTGTTCTGAATATGCTCATCTACTCTAGAAAAGTAAGTTCAATTCTTTTCAGAAATAAAGTTTTATAATTAGATTTATGTAATTAGACTATAGAAAACAATCCAGAGGAATGGTGATACATATTTTAACATCAAAGATTTGCAGATCTTTCCCATTGACCTTCTCTTTAATTACTTTGTCCTTTGGTAATAAAGTTAGCAGGAACTTTTTATTGTAGGATATTTGTATAAGATTAAAAATATCCCCAGGAACTTACACACTGTCAAGAGTAAATTAATCTTGCTGGAACTAGAAGCTTGGCAACTGAGTCATACTGGCCTGTAATATTCTGACTTCGTGTAAAAGCCTTCAAATTGAAGTAGTATGCTTCAAGAGTGCTTCAGAGGATCTTATTTCCAAGATAAGATTCCAATGAAACACAGAAGAATGTAGGTGATGTGAAGATAATGCATGCTTTGTATGTTGCATAGTCACATCTCTTGCTTTCTCTGGCCAGAGAGCATACAACACATATAGAAACAATACTCTCCCCATTCCCACCCCCAATATGCATAAATGAAAGATATATATATAGTCATGAGAATAAATACAATGTTAAAATTAACTAAAATATGTTAATATGAGAAGAAATTAAGTGGAATTTCAAATTAATTTCCTTGCAGTATCTTTAACACTGTGTGTTAGAGTCTAGGATTATGTTACCTTGGTTGCCCAGTAAAGAAGCTTGTGAACTAGAACTGCCTTACTTTCTTGAGATCTAAACATTTCAGGCATTACTCTCATACACATTTCTCATCCAAAACTTTATAGCAATCCCACTGTAGGTGGAGCACTTGCAAGGTGCAGTGTGAATAGCTGTAGTGAGGAATGGAGATGATCCATTCAACAGTAACCAATGAGACCTATCCTTAGTGTAGCACCCAAGAACAGAGAATTTCTCCATGGGAAATGAGAGATGTTGGGGTGTTGACAGTGCCAAGTGGAAGGCTTTAGTGTACACGCTGCATGAACCCACACTGTTCACCAACCTGGGGATAGTGAGAAAAAGCACTTGGACACCTCTCAACAAGCAGATTCATAAGATCAAACAAAGTAACCCTAAACAAGAGTGTGGTGGTTTGACCGGAAATGGGATTTCTGGGATGCTGTAGTCAAACCAATGGGTGCTCAGATTTCAATATTGGCACCTGATGTGGCCCTTGGGACATTTGGATCCACCTCTGAGAACACAGGGTTAAAAGCAGGGCTCCCCCCTGGAAGGTTCTCTTTGGATTTCCGTCGGGAGAGAGTTCAATTCCTCCCCTGGCCCAGCTGCTGTCTGGGTGGGGTGGCGGGAGGAAAGCCACGCGGCCTGGGAGAGGTGGGCCTGACCCTGAGGGGCCCACGGGTGGAAGCATCGAAGAAATACTGAGAGGTATCCCCCCCACCCCCCTTCTGGGAGACAGAGCCATGCCTGGGAGTTACCTTGAAACTTGATAAACATGTGCGGCAGCAGGCAGCACGGCTGAGAAACAGGAAAGGGGGGGGGGGGGGGGGGGGGGAGGGGGCAGAAGAGGCAGCGATGCGTCCAGCCGCTTGTGGGAGATTTTAACCCCTTTGTGGACAATGAAAACTTTACAGAACGTTAAACCTTCCTAGAAGAGTGATGAAGGTTTGGGCAGAGAGAGAGATATTGGAAGAATGGAGAAAATGGAGTTTTTTGCTGGACTCTTTTTTTTCTTTTTGTATAGCCATGGATTATTTCCTTGTGATACAGAGACAGCTTCCAGGGGGGCCATGCCTCAGAACCAAGAGGGTTCAGTGTGGGTACCCCTCGGCCCCAGGGGGTGCAAAAAAACATGGGGGGCACAGATGTCCCGAAGGAGAGACTGTGGCTTTTTGGAAGAAGACAAGGCATCCTTAAAAGGATCTAAAAGGAACCCTAGAAGCAGCTCTGGTCCATGCGCAGTGGTGAGAGCACTGAGCATGGAAGAAAGATGTCACGATGGCAAATGATCTCCGGGCAGTGCCACGTGTGACAAGAAGCCCATGGCACAAAGAAGCACTCCTTCTCCTCTTGATGAACTGAAGATTGAGTATTCTAAAGGGTGGTGCCAGACCAAGAGTTGGTGATTTGAGAGATGTATTGTATTGGAATTTGGTGGGGGGACGAGGAAAATGCTTTTGTAAGGTTTTTATTTTCCTTGTGTGTTTTTTTTTTCTTTCCTTGTAGTTTAGTTAATAAAGTTTTCTTTATTTCTAAGTAGGAGCCTGCTTTGCTTATTCCAGGTCACATCTCACAGCAGACACCAGGGAGAGGGTATTCTCATGGGGGCACTGGCATTGTGCCAGGCTCAAACTATGACAAAGAGCTACAAGTTTACGGACTGAGCTACCCAGGGAAAGTGAGATTATTTCCCTCCCAGATGAAGGCTACAATCTCTTGCTTTCAGCTCATCAGTTTTTAGAACTCACTATAATATGATGGGGTTGAAGGGTGGAAGTGTGGGTTCAAGTTCTCAAATTGAGAAAATCTTCATCTTCACAGCTTAACTTTGGCTGCCATTATCATGGCCTCTAAAGAAAATACTGCTTGTGCAGTCTGCAGTGTTCCTTTTTCATGTGTTGTACAAGTTACTGGAGAGACAAAAAATTTTCTTTTGGTAATTACTTGGACTAAGGCCCTAGAAACGTTTGTGGGGTTTTTTTGTGGTGGTGGGCATGCCCATATCACAAGGCAGAAATGAGTAGGCTGTACCTAGTTTTAGCTGTGATTTTTCTGTCATTTCTGCACTTCTTAGTATTTAACTGTGAATGGCAGTATCCTTTAAACATGCTGAGATGTATATAACACTGTCCATCCACAATTTCAAGAAATATATGGAGTGATTTTTCCTAGGCTTTATTTTTTGTGTCCAATTTTCTGTCACTTATTCATGAGATAGCAAATGAGGAAATAAAAAAAATTGCTTAATCATCTTGCTCTTTTTCTAGGACATTATGATAAGCAATAGCAAATTCTCAGAAATACCTATAATATTAAATACTACACAAGCTTGGGAAATATAGTTCCTGTTGAGAATATTGCTGTTTCCATTAAATGAGACACACAGCTATTTTTTGGTAAAAAATCTGCAGTGCCCTGGCATTGTATTAATGCAACGATTTAGATGAAATTTGCTTAAGATATTGAAGTTTAATACTCTTCAGAAATGTTAAACAATAGATATAAGGTGGTTGATATTGCTGTTTAACTTTTAAAAGCACAGGAATACAGAAGGACAATATTGTGTTTAACACATCAACCTGCAACACAGGAGACTGGAGCTGAACTCTAGTGTTAGTTATTGTGTCTGTAATGGATTCTTCATCTGAAACAGCATGGCTGACAGTACTGCCTTTCCCCAGCCCTTCTCCTTGCACCCATTCTAATTGCAAGCACTCAAGAACAGGAATAATTTCTTGCTGTTTGTGTGAAAATGATATGGTTTGTAACACAGCTGTGACCTAGTCTGGTCCTGTTGGCACTAGTATGTCACAAGAAATGTAATAGTCTTGCTATTATTTGTCAGAGTTTAGTATTACAGTGTAACAGTGATTGTGTCTACTGCACCATTGCCTGCAAAATCCTGGTCCTTTCTCTGAGGTCTTCCTATAGGTCTTGAAAGGAACTTCTTCCATTTTCCAGGTCTCATGGACTGACCCAGAATTTAGGCTGCAATGAGAGATGCAGGGCAAGCATTGCCTATGCTGCTTTGGGTAACCACTGCAGTATTACTCAGGTTAATTCTCACTTCCTTGGTTTGCTTTTTGGTACTTGAATTAGCTACTCTGTATCTGTTGCAGGATCTAAGAAATTCTTCTGAATTGAGTCCCTGAAAAGTCAGGGATCATTGCAAGAAATATTTCTGAACCAAGATGGGAATAGAAATCAGAGAACAGTGGTAAGGTATGCAGTTCAGAAGTAATTCCACAAGGACAATCAAAGCAAACTTTTATTACCCGAAAATTGCTTTAGGGGTGGTAAAATATTAAAAACCAGATGGTTTGACCTTAGTGCAGTGCAAGTCTTATATGCAGGTTTAAGGAACAAGAACTTTCCAAGAAAGGTGGTCTGACTGAAGGCCCACTCTCCCCTGTGAATTGACACCACATTAGCTCGTGGAATGTAACACATCTCAGCTGAGATAACAGCACATTTTCAGAATCCTTTTCACACAGGGAATGAGTCAAAGGCTCTTTAAGTCAATGGCATTTTTCCTTTCTAAAAGTATGTATTATTAAATCAGTAGAACTGAATTAATGGGCAGACCTAAGTGAAGTAGTAAATGTAGATTGACATTAAATCTATGGTTCCTACCCTTGGTAAATTGCAAAGTTTTTAATTCTAACTTCATATTGCTTCTTCCTGAATAATGGTATTCTAAGCAATTTATTTATAAATTTCAACACTGGAACCTCTTGATATGAAACACAAACTTCTATGGGTGAACTGGTAAATCAAAATTGCAACAGACAAATGCAATCTATGAAATGACTCAAGTTACTAGAGGGAGAAATTTGCTGTATGTGGGTCAAGGGTGTGTATGCAAGGAGAAAAGCAGGCAAAAAGAGGGGCATAACTACCCAAAGGAACCTTTCCCTTCCCAGGTCATGGCTGCTGTGAGTCACACATAGCAGGCCCTTATGAGTTACTTGGTGAACTTCAGGGGTTCCTTTGGTGCACAAATTTGTTCTACATCTATACTAAAGGTACACTCTGAGGTGCAGCACTGATGTGCTCAAAACATGTTCCTTTCTCATGGGTTCAAGGCCAAAATTGCACCCTGAAGAGGAATGAATAAAACAGCAGGAGTGTTCAAGTGGATCTTGAGGAAGTAGAAAAGAAGTTTCTGTCTCTTTTTCTACCTCAATAAGATGTTCTTCTTAAGGACAGCTGTGCACATTTATTTCCTTAGTTTGAACTTTCTCACTCAATTCCCTCATTAGCTGAACTATATGAAGTAGAAGTTCAGAGGCGAACTACCAAATGGAATCACTAAAGTTTTTTAGAACTTTTCTCACAAGATTTTTAAAAAAAGTAAGAGAAAATACTAACTTTGGTTCAAAGCATAGATAATGTATTTAAGGGCTATAGAATAATTTATGCTTGCTGCAGAAGACTGGACTGAAAGAAATATAAAAAATCAATATTGGTAAAAAAAAAAAAACTTCAAAGGAAATGTGAAAACTCTGTAACAGGTACTCTGGTTTTGCAGCATTCACAATGTAAACAGCAAGAACTTTTCTCTGCATGAACCCAGGATTTTAAGTAAAAACCCAACTAAAAGTACTAGTAAAAACCAAGCTATAGCTACTAGTAAAAATAACTGTTTCCAATTTTTTTTTCTCAAAAGAATGTTTTTGAAGAAAGTAAGGAATATTTTAAAGTGTGGGAAGGTTTTGATTTTATTAATTAAATGTATCTTCTTCCATATTTCATAAGCAGACCCCCAGGCATCTTTGTGACTTTCACAGATCATGGCTTTCATGTTGTAGAAAAAAAATCATGCCAGTACTCTTTCATATCTTGTGTAGCTCTAGGTATAAGCAGCTAGAGTTCCTTACAAATTTATCATCTGTAAGACTTCCTATGGATTATATTTAAACTCTTGGAAGTGGCAGCAAAAAACCCAACCCCGTGGTAGGAACACATTAACAAGATTTCCTGCCATGACGATGTGTCAATATTTTATGACATTTGACTCTGATGGCAGGAAAAGTGTGAATTCTCGCTGCTGTTACACTGACCTGAATACTTCCTTACTTTGGAATTGCAAGAAAATGAACTTGCATATCTACTCTGCTTCTTTATTACATTACTTCACCTATTGGAGAATGGACATTGTCTCAAGACAACAGACATAAATTTGTTGCAGAAACTTCCTTTTCTTAAGTAATTTTCATAGTCTTTCTTTTGCAGTTCACATTTCAGTAAGAGCAGAGCTCCAGAGAAGCAGAGCAGTGAGTGCAGCTGGAGTCACAGTAATCATTTCTCCCAATTTTGAGAGCTACTGAAAGAGCAGTGAAACCAAAACCCTTACTCTTGTTGTCTTGCTGAGGGAGGAATAACTGAAACATCTGTCAAGCACTCAGCCTTCACAAGCCTCAAATCATGAAGTTTTAAAGATAAATTGATTTGGTACCTCTCAATGGGCAATGTCCAACCTTGTACTTGGAGACTTAGTAGTTCTGTCTTATAAATCCTATTTGTAAGTATTGCTGCCTTGAAACTAAAAATCTTAGAATAAAACAATCTAAAACCATAAAACCACTCATGCAATTAGGCATCAAACAGATGAGATGGATGGTTCAAGTAGCTCTGTCAGAGCCTATGAAATCCACCTCCCAACACCTGAAAGAGGGCAGAAATCACAGCAATCAGAACCAGAGCAGTGGCAATGATCTCCAAGCCAGGGAAAACCCTGCTCAATGAAACCTCTGGCTGCAGCTGGCTGGTAGCAGTGCAACAATAAAACCACCACACAAAAAAGAATGAAGGCAGGTGTGAAAGTGACATCAACAGCAAAAGAACTTTGGGATAGCTGTATGTCTCATAATGGAAGAGCAGTAAACTGAAGTCTGAAAGGCTTTTCCACTTTCTTCTTTAGATACTTCTACAGAAAATATCTGAAGGAAAGCAAACAAAACCACAACTGAAAGCCAGAATTGCTTAATCCAGGTATTAGCTCTTACACCACTTGAACAATTTCTTTAAATAAAAAATGCTGAAGTTAGTTCAGCTAAATTGTGAGGGCAACTGCTAAAAATATACTGAAAAAAATGCACTGTTCTATCTGTTTAGTTTTCAGAAGTGTTATTCCTTATTATCATACTCCTATGGAGCTCTTTATGTACCATTATTTCTTCCTACTGCCATAATAACAATGCTGTCCAAAAAAGCAAATAGAAATCTTCACACCAGTGGGTAGGAAAACACTGAAACAGGAGAATTTTTTTCAACTCTGTGGACTCTAATTCACATGGAGACAATCCAGACATATGTATCTAACACCTCAGGATATGTATTTTACATTACAAGTAATGCTTAGCCAAGGATCCAAAACCACAAAAAAGATTTTAATGAAGGACAGTATCAATTTGCCTCTAGCATATCTGTAATTTGAGTATAACTTGGACTGTCTTGTGGGAATTCTGCTTGTTTGAATAAAATCTGAATTTGTCTTTCCTGCATAAAGATATTGCTTAAAGGAAAAACAGCTGCATTATATAATATCAAACAGCTTAACGACTACATCTAATTATATTAAAGACTAAACTACTGGAAGCAATGAAAACACTTATTTGCTTATAAACATGAAAGCAAATGGGAAGCAGCAAGTTTAACATAGACTGTGCTATTAATGCCCTTGAAAAATCTATGTCCTTGCCTTTCCAATAACAAGCTACATTTTGTAGGTCATACTGTAAATCATACTTGGAAAAAAGCTCCCTGGGTGAAGTTATTAGAATTGCTTCTAGCAACTGTCACTGTCTTTAACAGCAGCATTGCCCATTTCTGGAAAAAAATTTAAAAAAAATAGGAGAAGAACTGTGCAATTCAACTTTCTTTTCTTCCAAGCACAGGAAGGAAATGTTGCCTCAGTTTCCTGAAATACGACCTGAAATATTCAGCTTTCCACAAAAGAGATTAGAAAATGAGTCTTTACAAAATGAAATATGAATCATAAAGATTCAACACTTCAGATATGAAGATTCAACAAAACTATCAAATGGGTTGAATTTTTCACCAGACTAAGCATTGAACTTGCATGATGGGAGATGCAGCCATCTTCAATTCAGCAGCTGTAGCAATGTGGGCAGAAATACCTCAGGACATCATAGAGAATGAAAACCTGAAGGCTTGCAGTACCTGACAGCCTTCATTCAAAGAGAAGTATAGCTGAAAAAATAGGAAAGACAAAAATTATTTATTTTCTCATTCCTTTTCATCTTCAATTCTCCTTTCTTGGAATTTCTTCTGCCAACAAAACCTGGTTAATGTGTGCTAATACATGACTCATGTCTAGTAATAGCTGGAATTGGAGTTTGATACAGGGTGATTTACTGCATGTTGGCTTTCTGAGATGTCCTTCAAAGGTAGTGAAAGATGGTGGTAACCCATTGGACACCATAAGCTGATATATCAACTGATACTGGCACAGGAGTCTGCCTTGTGGTCAGGATGCCATCCAGAGGGACCTGGAAAAGTTCTGGAATTGGGCCCATGGTAACCTCCTCAGGTCCAACAAAGCCAAGTGCAGTGCACTTCACCTGGGTTGGGGAAACCTCTGGTATTGTTACAGACTGATGGATAAACAAATTGAGAGCAGCCCTGCTGAGAAGGATTTGAGGGTGGTGGTGAGTGAGAGGCTGGACATGACCCAGCAATGGTCACTCACAGCCCAGGAAGCCAAACTTGTCCTGGGCTGCATCCAGAGCAGTGTGGGCAGCAAGTGAGGGAGGGGATTCTGCCCTTCTGCTCTGCTGTGCTCTGGTGAGAGCCCATTCAGACTGCTGCAACCAGGTCTGGGAGCCCCAGCACAGACTGGAACCTACTTTTTGAGTGGTTCCAAAGGAGAGCCATGAAGATTATCAGAGGGCTGGAACACCTCACCTGTGAGGAAAGGCTGAGAGAACTTGAGTTGTTCATCTTGGACAAGGGAAGGGTCTGGAGGAACCTTATTTTGGCCTTTCAGTCTTAAAGGGAGCCTAAGAAAGATGGGTATATAGACTTCTTAGCAGGACCTGCTGTGACAGGACAAGGAACAATGGTTTAAACTGAAGAAGCATTGATTTATATTATCTGTAAGGAAGAAGTGTGGAGTTTTTCAAAATGAAGGTGGTAAAGCACTGGCACAGGTTGCCCAGAGATGTGGTAGAATATGAGAATATTCCAGGTTGGATGAGCTGGGTCTCTGACCAACCTGCATCTAGTTGAAGATGTCCCTGCTCATTGCAAGGGGTTTGGATTAAATTACTTTAAGAGCTCCTTCCAACACATTCTAGGATTCCATGTAGTGAGAATACAACATACAGCATGAAAATATTCTGCACTGGAAATTAGGAAAAAAAAAGCAACAAAGATAAATTGAAAGTTAAATATTTTTTTATTCTTTTATTCTCTTATGACCATTCATTCTATATAATTTTTCTAGAATTTTTTATTACTGGCATTTAGAATAATGAAGATTTTATTATAAGCACTTGCAGGCTGCACTGGTTCCGCTGATTGCTGTACATTCATCATGGGTGATCCCAGCATCTGTTTATCGATCAGTGTTGTCTGTGCATACTCCATACATTTCCTTTGCTATATTTCTGTCACAGAGCCTTTCCTTCCTGCAAAAGTTAGTAAGTTTTGTGAGAAGCAGCTCTGGGCGTAGTTGTTTGCCTGAAGTTACTTGCATGATATTATCACAGAGCATAAAGGGCATCTGAGGCTAAGCTCAGGCTGGGCAGCAAAGGGGCTCCTGCCTCTCCAGGCTCTTGACCTGGGCACAGATTTGTGCCCAAGCAGTTCAACACTAACCAAGCAGGAATTCAAGTTCCACTGTCTGCCTGTGCTCAAAGAACTGCATAGACATCATCTGCTTTAGATGGCTGAGTGTACTACAATCTATATGGCTTGTATGCTAGGCTGCATCATTAAAAAGTTTATATTTATCTCTGTAATTTACTCTCATTATGTGTAATATGAAAGAATAAATGAAGAAGTATAACTATTCTGACAGATAGCTACTTTCCCAGTGAAGAATTTGCTACATCAAATGAGCTAAACATTTATTTAATTTGACAGCAGTCGTTGTCAGCTGTTTCAGAGATAAACCCCTAGAATGATGTGTATAGAGACTTTGCACTAGAAAGTAATTTTTTCATGGATTTAAGGATATTCTCTTTGTAAGTGAGTTTGGACAATGGGCATAATGTTAGAGTCAATTTGATAGCTGAATGTAGCTGAGAATTGATGTCTTATAATTATCAAGTTATGATGTAGATTTATTCCTTTTAAAATTTTAACAAAACCCATTTCCATTTGTTCTATGGCAGTGATTTTCACAGGCTGAATATGAATATGTTGATATGTGAACTATTTACATGCAGTCTAATAAATGTGTTGCCTTTGCATATTCTTTTGTTTCTATACTGTGAAAGATAAATAGCACTGTTTAATTAGCATTGTTTTTAAGATTAAATAAATGCAGGGGTTTTACACTTTATTTTACTTTCTTCAGTACTAGTTCCTTTGCTGTCCAAACAACTACCAAGCCAGTAAATTAACACAAAATTTAATGGCAACTTTTAATTCTGTGTATAAGATCCTAAGAAACCAACTCAAGGCAAACCAGAACTGTTTAAAAGCTGATAGGACAATGTAGTCATTCAATTTCTTGCTCCTAGTATGATGTCCACTCCTGGGAAACTGTTTCTAACTTGTTTAGATGTAAACAGTGACATTTTAATCACCAATTATCCCAGGTGACTGGAAAAGGGGAACATCAAACCCATCTTAAAGAGTAACAAAGAGGATCCTGGGAACTACTGACTTGTCAGTCTCACCTCTGTGCCTGGGAAGATCATGGAAAAGATCCTCCTAGCAGCTCTGCTAAGGCACACAGGGAACAGGGAGGTGATTCAGGGAGACAGCCAGCACGGCTTCACCAAGGGCCTTCTGTGATGGAGTGAGTGCATTGGTGGACAAGAAAAGGGCTGCAGATGTCATTTATCTGTACTTCTGTAAAGCCTTGGTCATAGGCCCCCCCCAACATCCTGCCCTTTAAATAGGAGGAAGAAGGGCTTGATGGGTGTTAGGTACTGTTAGATGTATAAGAAACTGGTTGGACAGCCACATCCAGAGGGCAGTGGTCAACAGCTTGGAGTCCCAATGGATATCAGTGGCAACTGGTGTCCCTCAGAGGTCAATATTGGGACAGTGCTATTTCATATCTTTATTAATTAAGACAAAAGGATGGAGTGCACCCTCAGCAAATTTGCAGAAGACAACAAACTGACACACCTGTGGGTGACACACCTGAGGGATGGGATCCATCCAGAGGGATTTGGACATGCTTGAGAAGCAGCCCATGGGAATCTCACAAGGTTTAATAATATCTACTGGTGCTGCACATGGGTTAGGGACAACCACTGGTGTCAATCCAGGCTGGGGGATGAACAGATTGAAAGTAGCCCAGCTGGGTGGGATTTGGAGGTGCTGGTGGATGAGAGGTTGGACATGACCCAGTAACGTGAGCTTGCAACCCAGAAAGCCAAATATGTCCTGGGCTGCATCAAAAGCATCTTTGGGATCAGGTTGAGGGAGGGGATTCTGGTTCTCTACTCCATTCTCCCACCTGGAGACCCCACCTGCAGTGCTTCAGCCAGGTCTGGGGTCCCCAACACAGGAAGCACATTGGGAAGCACGTGTTGGGAGTGAGTCCAGAGGAGGGACACAAAGTTGATTAGAGGGGTTAAGCGCCTCTTCTATGAGGAAGGGGTGAGAGAACTGGAATTTTTCAGCCTGGAAAAGAAGGTTTTGGGGTGAACTTATTGAGGCTTTCCAGATCTGAGGGGAACTCACAATAAAGATGAAGAGAGACCTTTTACAAGGGCCTGTAGTAAGAGGACAAAGGCGAGTAGCTTCAAACTGAAAGAAAGTTGGTTTATATTAGATATTAGGAAGAAATTTTTTATTGTGAGGGTGGTGAGGAACTGGAACATATTGGTGGAACAGAGAAATTGTGTATGCCTCATCCCAGAAAGTGTCCAAGGCCAGGCTGGATAGAGCTCTAAGCAACATGGTCTAGTGGTTAGCATCTCTGACCAGGGGTTGGAAATAGATGACCTTTAGGGTCCCTTCCAGCCAAAGACCTTCTATGAATCTGTTATTCTATGGTTCTAACTGTGGGATCTCAGTCTCTCAGAACTGGGGTGCAGGGTGAGCAAGACCCCCCCTGGGGGGCTCGGGAGTCCTGGAATGCTGCCAGAGATGTCTGGTGGCTGGACTTTGATCCCACATGGGAGATGACATCAGTATGAGGACGGGAGGATTTCACTGGGGTGAATGGTGAAGGGACAAGTTAATTGGAGTGTGAGATACAGGGCTTAAGATTTCTGTACAGGGGGGTCTAGAGAAGTAAGATGGAGGAATTGGGGCGTGCCCTTCTCCTTCTTCTTCTTCCTCTAGACCTCCATCTTCTGTGGTGATGTTGGCACTCCGGGATTGGACCTTACTAGGGGAACACTGGTTAATAAGGGTAGAGGGTATTGGAGAAAAATGATAAATATGGTATACGTAACTCCGGGTATAAAGATAGGTGACCGCCCCAGGGGCTTTCAGTGTGTGCCCATGGCTGACTGCTGAGCAGAACTCTGTCAGGCCAAGAGAAAATCTTTTAGATAAGCAATTAATAAACACCAAGACCAAGAACAAATCTGAAGCTTCCTCTCGTCCTTTCGAACCCGGGGGCCCAAGGCCATCTTTGGGCTTTTCCCCAGACCATCTGAACAGCCCAGAAATCCCACAACTGGCGTCCGCTGTGCGGGCTATCTCCCACCAAACCTTTCGGGGGGGGGAAAGCCCTGAAGAGCTGAAGAGCCAAGAGAACAGCACTGATAACTCCAGAGGAGGGAAGCCTGAAGAAAGAAAGAAGAAAAAGAAAAAACCGGCCGGGAGAAGCTGCAAAAATCAGCAGTCACTGAGAAATCCCATCTCTCAGCTTCTGCTGAAGACAGCTCGTAGCAGAGCGGCCTGGACTGGGACCAGAAAGGCGCCTCTGATCCATCCCTCGTAATCTGCTGGACGGAGAACAAGGGCCTCCAGACCACGCTGGCGACAGATTCGGTAAGAAGGCCAAAATAATACTATGGGGGCAACACTCTCCCAAGAACAACGGGAAATCTTATCCACCTTACAAAGTGTAGCAGAATTATATACAGAAGGGATCCCAAAGAAAGAATTAAAACAGCTGTTATTATGGGCAAGGCTCAATTACCCACTTGCAGAAACATATCTTTTGTTCGAAGTCGGGATTTGGCAAGAGATTAATAGGCATTTATATATTTTAGCAACAAAAAAAGATGAGACAGCGTTAAAGCTACTCTCGCCGGCAAGAATCATGTTACAAGGTATTGCAGTCCAGTCTAAAAAACTGGAAAAGCAGCGAGAAGCTGCGGCACCCTCAGAGGAGGGGGCGGAGCGGCAGAGCTCCGGGAAAAAAATTGCTCTGGCTTTGAAAGGCCAGGGGGAAAGGGCTCTCGAAAAAAGAGAGCAGGAAAAAATATTAAAACCCCCGATCAAAAAATGCAACAAACCCCAAGGGCGTCCTGAAACTCCAGAGAGTGTGGAGGAGTCAGGAGCAGAAGGGGGGGAGCAGGAAGATAAGGGATCGGGGGGGGGGCCTGCTCGCGGCGAAAGCGGCGACGCGGCGGCGGCGGCGGGCGCGAGCAGCGCCGGTGAGGATGAGGACACGCCCGCGGAGGGCGAAACTCGCAAAAACCGGGGGATAGACTCACATACCAGCGCGGGGGCGGCGAGCGCGCAAGGCGGGCTGAGGGAAAACGCGCAGCCCCGGAGGGCCGCCGCGGCGGGACGCAGGAGGCGCGCGGGTGTGACGTCAGAGCCGGTGCGACGGTCAGCTCGAATCGCGGGTAGAGCCGGGGTGCCGGCGGGGGAGGCGAACACAACGTCAGAGGAGGAGGGGTCGGATTCCGGGACAGACCGAGGGGCGGGAACCTCGGAGGTGAAACAGGGGGGAGACGATGATGACGTTACCTTGGGGGACACCGGAAGTAGCTCAGAGAGCACGCACGCGCAGAGAGTAAGACGCGGGCGGGCCCGAGCCCGGTCCCCTGTGACGTCGCGGGTGAGGAGGGGCCGTGTTAGGGATTCTACGTCCCGCGGCTCCACACCGTCTCCAGATCTGGTGCCTTTGGTCTCGAGCCTCGGAGTTTCAGTTCCTTCCCTCCATGGGAGACGCCGAGCCGGAAGAGGAAGTAGGGTAGTCGAGATTGCACCGTCATCCGAGCCAGGGAGGCCGGTGACAACGCCACCTGGTGGCAGGAGGGCAGAAGTGCACGACATGCCGGGTCGGCTCGGCGGAGCCACAGCGCCATCTCGTGGCGAGACTGCCACAATGCAGCAATTTTTTCCAACAATATATAAAAAGAAAAGCACCTCGAAGAAAACAATGTTAACACAACAAAGGGATTATCCATCTGATCCACCGATCGTGAGACATTTTCTAAACAACACACAGGCAAAGCTAAAGGGAGATCCTTTGGTTTTGGTCAGAAACCCAGAAACAGGTCAAATAGAGGGTCCTTTCAGACTAATCTCTTGGGGAAAGGGTTTCGCTTGTATCTCCACAGATCGAGGTCTGAAGTGGGTGTCGGTGCGGCATGTGAAGCCATTCCGAACACGAGAGCACGAGAACGCTGATCCAAGAAACAAAGAGACGAGTACTCAGACAGAAGTCGAGACTCAGACTGCGAAAAACGACCCAGAAGAGAAGTAAAAAAGAGACCAAGGACCTTGGGGGGTTTTCACACAAAAGCAAAGTAATGGGTTTCATGATGCTTATGTGCATTGTTTTTTCATTCATTGCAGTAAGCAGTGGGGGAGATTTACCTGTTAGTCAACCAAGGCAAAATGTATGGGAGGCTTTAGCTCGGGCAGCGAATTTAGACAGCATCTGCCTGACACATTCAAGACCAGGTAAACCGTTTTCAGCATGCATGGTTGGATTGCCAGTGGACCAATGGCCAGTTCCAGGGCACTCTGCAATTAACATTTCGCAGGTCATTAAAAATCCTATAAAAGAGTGGTGTGCTTGGACACACCTGCTTCCTGTGGCTTCTACAGAACCTCAGGAATTGGAGATTTTTGGGTCCATGACAATGAAACTCTGCATGCAGTTTGAAGCTCCGAAAGTCACAAAGGTGAAAACTATTGATTTAACTCCCACTCATGAATTTTATAAGAATGCCTCAGCTTGGTGTAAATATACAAAGAGAACTACCAAAGGATCGATCCAAGTTCCGGTGCAATTGCCGCGGGGTCTGTTCTTAATTTGCGGGGACAGAATTTGGCACGGCATTCCTGCTAATGCCACGGGAGGTCCATGCAGCATTGGGGAAATTTCAATGCTATCGCCTGATTTGAACATGTTAAGAGAGGGAAGGCACAGAGAAAAAAGATCAATACAGCAATATGCAGCAGATTGCAATGATGAAATGTTTTCTTGGGACAAGAAAACGAGTATTGCTACAGCAATCTTCTCACCTCAGACAGCATCGGGGGTGGCCTTGACTCAGATCGACCGCATGGGTTGTTGGTTGAGCAAACATGCGCGGTCTGTGTCTGTCACATTGGATGATATGTTAAAAGACGTCGGTAGTGTGAGACAGGCGACTCTTCAAAATAGAGCAGCAATCGATTATCTATTGCTCGCTCATGGACATGGGTGTGAAGAGTTCGAAGGGATGTGCTGCATGAATCTCTCAGATCATTCAAAGTCAATTCATGAAAATATCAAAAATATAAAGGACAGCATAAATAAGCTTGGTGAGATCACAGGATCATGGATCGATCAATTGGCAGAATTCTTTGACATCTCTCCCATTTGGAGAGGAATCTTAAAAATAGGGTTTTATGTTTTAATAGTTCTCCTAGTCCTCATACTTGTTGTCCCATGCATATTTGCATGTTTAAAACATGCAATGAATCGGATGGCGAAAAAGATCTTTTTGGTGCAAACAGAAGGGGGAGATGTGGGATCTCAGTCTCTCAGAACTGGGGTGCAGGGTGAACAAGACCCCCCCTGGGGGGCTCGGGAGTCCTGGAATGCTGCCAGAGATGTCTGGTGGCTGGACTTTGATCCCACATGGGAGATGACATCAGTATGAGGACGGGAGGATTTCACTGGGGTGAATGGTGAAGGGACAAGTTAATTGGAGTGTGAGATACAGGGCTTAAGATTTCTGTACAGGGGGGTCTAGAGAAGTAAGATGGAGGAATTGGGGCGTGCCCTTCTCCTTCTTCTTCTTCCTCTAGACCTCCATCTTCTGTGGTGATGTTGGCACTCCGGGATTGGACCTTACTAGGGGAACACTGGTTAATAAGGGTAGAGGGTATTGGAGAAAAATGATAAATATGGTATACGTAACTCCGGGTATAAAGATAGGTGACCGCCCCAGGGGCTTTCAGTGTGTGCCCATGGCTGACTGCTGAGCAGAACTCTGTCAGGCCAAGAGAAAATCTTTTAGATAAGCAATTAATAAACACCAAGACCAAGAACAAATCTGAAGCTTCCTCTCGTCCTTTCGAACCCGGGGGCCCAAGGCCATCTTTGGGCTTTTCCCCAGACCATCTGAACAGCCCAGAAATCCCACACTAACCACCAAAAATATAAAAGCAGACTGTTGCCAAAACAGTGCAAAAGCTTCTGATTTTCATGTTAGTTTAGTAACTACCTATATGTGATACTCTTTCAGCTATTATAGATACTGCAAAAATATAAAAGCAAATTGTTTCCAAAACAGAGCAAGGATTTCTGTCTCCAGTAAGGACTTTCCACCTATTTCTATAATGAAATAAGTCTGAAAATAATTGATTAACCAATGTGATATAAATTGAGACTGAATCAAATAGAATAATTCTGTAAGAAATATGTGTGTGCATCCAGAAGAAAGTAATTACACAAATGCAATTGAACAATCTCCTGAACCAGTCAGAGTTTTGCAGCTTATCTTTAATTTGTTTTGCCTTCTATACCAACTACTGTATTTCAAAGTAGGAGATGGCAGGTTGTTGTCTCAAATTCCCTCAAATAAGCTTCTAAATTGGGATACACTGTTTTCTCCCTACAGGAATCCGTTTGGTCTAATTGATCTATGACTCAGTGAACTTTACATTGACACTGAAAATACAGAATATTCATGACCTTGTCTATAAAAATAACAAGAGGAGGTACAGAATGGTATTTACAAATCAATTGGACAACTGGAATACAATGTTGTTTTTCTCTTTCTGCTTGGTGCTTATTCCTGATGAGTTTTCTGTTAAACCCTAATGGCTTGCCAAGGAAACTTAGAAATAAAGTAACAAATATCAACCACTAAAAGAAGGTGAACAAAAATTGTGAGTAGTTTAAGATGCATTTTATTCCTTTCTAAAATATTTGTGTCAAAGCAAAATGTCTTAGTGTTTATGCAAAATTTAGCTTCAGCATATTCTATGAAAATAGTTATTCCTGTTTATTTATCCTGAAACTGAAAACAGTATTTATGTTACATGATGTGATTACTTCAACAAATATGTTCTCCATCTAAATGGAAAGATACATCCTTTCTTTCACAAAACAGATGCATAAAAATTGATGCATAAAAAGATTTAATATTTTATGTTTTCTCATTTTGTTTTACTTTACACAGTCAGTGTAGGAAATACTGCACAGTTGTACATACCTAATTCAAGCTCTGGCCTTCCAGTTTTGTAAAGAAAAAATGAAGAGTTCAATCATATTGTCATAATATCTGCATTAAAGAGTAGCTTTCTGATCTGGATGATGTTCTTCAAGTATTTAATTAAAGATGTCTTATTGCAATTTTTATTTAGGAAAGGGAAGATGAAGAAATTAGCCACAAGAGGAAAAAACCCTGGAAGATAAGGGATCCTTTATCCCAAAATTAAATATTTTCACATATCGCAAATGAGTTCACAAAAGGGATTATAATATATAGCACAAAATCATAGAATAGTCAGGGTTGGAAGGGACCCCCAGTCATCCAGTCCAACCTCCCTGCCAAGGTGGGTCACCTTGAGCAGGTGATGCAGGAATGTGTCCAGGTGGGTTTGGAATGTCTTCAGAAAGGGAGACTCCACCAACACCCTGGGCAGCCCCTTCCAGTGCTCTGCCACCCTCAATGCAAATTTCTCCTTCATGCAGATGTGAAACTTCTTGTGTTTTACTTTACAGCCATTGCTGTGTGTCCTGTCCCTGAGCACAAAGATAAGTCTGACACTGTTCTCTTGGAACACATCTTGGAGATATTTATGCGCATTAATGATAAATCCTCTCAGTCTTCTCTTCTGAAGACTAAGCAGGCCCAACAAGGCTGGCTTTTATATTCAATTTTAGTTGAATTATAACTTTGAATTGGCAGGAAATTCATGTCTGGCAGGAAGTATACAAAGGAAGAGGTAAGATCTAAATGTTAGCTTTTAATTAATTTCCTCATTTAAGATCACCCTAGATGGAAATGTGATTACTCAAAAGTCAAGGCATATATAAACTTCCTGATATTTCAGTTTTGGAGGAGAGCTTCATATGGATTCCTTTGATGACATGCTTTGTAATTTATGGTGTATTTCCAGTTTTCTACAGCGATAATTTCTGCTAACTTTGAACAAAGTTTTGGATAAGTTTGAGTTACCTTTAATTTGTGAAATTGGCTTAATTATGATGCATGCAGAGGCTGCAGCAATGTTGTGCTGCTCCAGCATCCTGGGGAATTCTGATCTGTGAACAACTGATGACTATTCATTGCATCCTTACAGGTGTATGCTTAAGAAACCCTCACAAAGAGGCGCTGAAGCAAAGACAGAGGAAGAATACACGATTCATGTCTTTGACACTCATCTTTTGGGGAGCTCCCTGGCTTTCAGATTTTGCCTCTCACAATCCTGTGCATAAACCTCTAGTACCAAAACTCTGAGGGGCTTGCAGGGCTGTGCAGCCATGTGGACTTGACGGATATGTGGGGGGAAGGGAATGACCGCCTCACAAGCACTTGCCAGGGAGCTACAGAGAAGGGTAGGATCCCTGAAGGTGCCCAACACCATGACATAGGTCCAAGGTGGTTCAGCTACCTTAGTTGCTCACAGGCTGGGCATGTGTGGAAAGCCCCATTGTGGGGTGCTTGCCCTGGGGTCTGTGCCCTCTGCAGGACTAATGCTCTGCACACAATGGGGAAAGCAAAGCCTGCTTTGGGCTCATGCTGCCCTGCCATGGGATGCACTGCACCAACTCAGTCAGCAACAACACTAATGGCAATGACCAGAGCAGCTGCACTTGCTGCAGCCAGCCTCAGATGCAGGATGGAGAAGCCATCTGCTAATGCAAGTCTTGTTGGAAGCAAAGTTTCAATGCATTTCATAGGGGCATTTATCAGAGTATCTGTCCCATCATGACCTCTTGCGCTTCCTAGCAAATCTCTGTAAAAAGAGCTTCAGCCTACAGTAAGCCACCTTAGGAGGCACAACAGATGATTTAAAGGACAGCTATTTGCCACTAGTTTATGCTGACCCTATATACTGACGTATTTTAAGGGCAGGGACAGCTCATACTGCTTTAGCTCCTCTGACTCCTCCTGCTAAAGCTCCTCTTTAGCTTCTCTGACTGTGCTGCAGGAGAAGACCTGGCCAAACAGAGACAACTTTCTGCAATGTACTAAATATTGATTTTTGAAGTGTATCTGGGAGCATTAAAAAAAAAAAAATTACTTCATTTACTGTGAAACCTGTGTTTTGAGTCACAAACCTTTTGGTTTGCATTAGCAAGGCCACACTGAGCAAGGGTATTGCAAAGCTACCCTGGTAGGCTGGAACTAGTGGCAGAGAAGGATGATCTATCCTCTTCTCACTAACAGGAGACATCCTGATATATAAATAATAAAATGGAAAAATAGCAACGGTGCTCCTCAGGTACAAAATATTTCCATTCATAAATGGAGAAATTCACTTACTCTATGCAAACCATAAAAATCAAAATCATATGTGGCTTGTTCCAGGGGCCTGCACAGATTTTGCATGAAATGAGCCAGTTATTAAACATGCTGAAACTGAAATGAGTCAGTGTTAAATAATGCTCTAATTCCTCTTTGCTTGTTTCAGTGACAAATTCCATCTTAAACAGTTAAGTGATTACAAGCTTTCAAATTAAATTTCAGGATGAATAATTAAACAGCAATCTCTGACGTCTATGAGAAATCACATTCTCTCCTCTAGAAACACTTAGAGTAATAGATACAGCAGTAGATTGGTAACACACTTCTGATTAAATTTAGTCTGCCTAGAATGGCTTCTCATCTATTTCAGTCAACAGTACACTGAAGCAATTGTATGTTTTATGTAATTTGGTTTCCCGTTAGCAAACAATAAGATAAAAAGTCTCCAAAATACATTTGCATTTTAAAATTAGGTAGGTTTGGTTACTTCCCTGGGAAATAGCCAAAAATATAATAATTTAAAACTGAAATGTATCTTTGGTGAATTATGTACTTAGTCTGGAGCTTTTTACTTGATGAACAAGTTGAGAAACTTCTTAGAAAGAAATGTTTGCATGTTTACTTTATAGATAAAAGTTATTTCAGCTTAGGAGAACCTTTCTTTTCATCATGACAAAACTCAAATCCTCTACATACAGAAGTTTAAATAAAAGAAGAGGAAAGGTTAATAAGTTACATTTTATGATGGCATTAATCCAAATGTAAAATTTTAGCCAAATCTCTACTTCCTAGTACTATAAAACAGAAAATCTAAAACCTTAAAAATGCCTGAGAAATTTTATCATTCCAACTACATTTCTTTGAGGTACTTTCTGTAGAAATCATTCCTTTTGCTCCACCAATTTTAGAATCTGTGCAGAATGCCAGGATGAAGAATGTCAGGATGAAGGCCTCTTTTCCAACCTTAAAAGCCTATAAACCACAAAACATCCCGGAGTGCCAGGTAGTAGATGTTTAGGATGATGTCTGTGGCTGGAAATGCTCTGAATTGTTTCTTAGAGCTGAGTATTGTATGTTTGTAGCACTAGGTCAACTCAGTTTGTGATGTCATTAAAATATATCCAGTAATTTCTCCTGTGCATTATTATGGATTTAGCATTAGTCGAGAAAAACAAGTGACATTTTCATTGGCTTTGCATGAGAGCTGTACATGAAGAATGAAATACAATAGAAAAAACAATCACAAGGGTATGAGTAGAGCCTGTTTCTCATAATCATATGTTTTTTGTCCTATGTGTTTTCATGAAACACAGTTGTCTCGCTGAACCCATGCTCTAGAGCCAAAAAAACTTATTTTCCGCAAAGGAGCAAAATTGCTCTTGGCTACTTCTCTGGAATCCATATCCCTCTAATAACCTTTCCAATGGCCAATGTACTCACCCTTTTTTTGTCTTTATTTCTGCTTTTTTAATATGGTCATATGTTTCAGAATAATGTCAAGCCAGATAGAAATTAAAAGTGAACATTTTTGACCCAGAGATTACTGAGATCAATGACTTTTATTGGTTTTGGATTACACTCAGATTAAAGGAGCAGAAGCAACTCATTATGTGATTCATATTTTCAGAAGCCTGCCTCCATGCTTTTTTGAAAACAGTAACCAAGTTTTCAGAAGAGTCTAGTACCTTATCTAATGAACTTTAATTAGCCTGACCAGAAATATCACAATGGGAGCTTCTGGATAGAGAAAACATCTGAAATGGGCCTTTAAATTCTGATCATATGTCAGTATATTTCCATGCACATTTATTGCAATGATTAACCTATATCATCCCTTTTTTATACTTCTCTAAAGCAGCATACTTGCTCTCACACCTGCTTGAAAATCAGCAAATATTGCTGCCCTCTCCAGCCACTGTAAAGAAAACAAGAGAGTACTTTGTGTTCTGGTATGAAGTTTTTGGTGTTAGATTCATAATCTAATAATATTTCTGCAGTTTCAGTGGTTCAATATTGGACCATCCTCTATTTTTCCATTTTTCAGTGATATGCAAATGATACTTTAAACTCTTCCAGTCATTATGCAGATAACAGCCTTTTTCCTATCTTATTCTGTTGTTTCACTTCTACAAAATGTTGGCCTGCATATATGTATGGAGTGAGTATGAGTGCCAGGAACTAATTACTTGTTTCCTTTAATTTGAAATTACTACTAGATCTCAATTCTTGGCATGGAAACACAAGAACACAAGTGGATTTCAGAAATAAGGAGAATAATTTACATCAGGTAGGACAGCAATCCAGCGATGAAATATTTTCAAAAGAAAGGAATTTTCAGTTTCATGGTGACGGTCTGCTGGATTCGGAAGATGAGAATTTTGTGTAACTTGTTGGACAAGACTGAAACATTGAAAAAATATTGACTGATTTCAAAATTATATAACATCTTGAAAACATAAAGTAGAATGTCATTTATAAAAAAAGAGCTGCAAAACTCCAGTAACTCCCAGTGACTCCATACTTATCCTCTCAAAGAGAACAGTGACAAGTATCACCATTATATCCAGGAAAACTTAAATTTGAACTGCAGTACCTGCAATGCAGACATTCTAGGAAGCAGCAGTGTGAGCAGATAATAAGGGCAGAAAACACTGGAGAAAACACTAATCTACACTTCAAGCCAAAATGGCTCAGAGGGTTAGAGAGGTCAAAGCACTTTAGTTTTACAGCCAAAAATGCATGAGAGTGGTGTTACAAATATCACATTAGCCATCTCTTGCTTGTTAAACGGATGAGTCACAGTCTTTCAATTCAGGCTTCAAAATGAGACCAGAAAAAAATTATTATGCACTTCCTTGACACTGAAAGGCCAGGTTCTACCAACTAATGTACCAGTTTGTAAAAATGCTGTAAAAGGCTGGTATTCCACTTAGTCATTGGAGACATAGACAGACATTCAAGCACCAAGCATTTTCACCTTCATTTATTGCCAAAGTTAAGTTCCTTTACAGTCACATTTTTATGCATCTCATTTTTTTCCATTCATGATTGTTTTCCTGTGGTATTTTTGTTTTAGTTTACATCAGCAGAAAAACATGAATAGTGTTTGTTTCTCTGATAAATGTAAAACCTAAACAACAGACTGAGTTTCAGGTTTCCATTCAACATAGTTCAACAGAAGTGAATGCCTATCCTCAGAAAATTAACTATCTAGCTTGCTTTTGCTATGTAGTTTGTCTTGAGCTTTAAATAACAGAGGTGCTCATTGCTACCCATGTGTTTCTGAGAGTAAAATCAGCCGCAGAATTATTTTATTTGTTGGTCAGCATTAGACTAAAACCACCATCACTCCACTCTGCATGACTATAGTTTAAAGAGGGCAGGACTTTTGTGCACACAGCACAGCACCCTGCACTTCCACATGTGCCGTGTCCAATATTCTGGGCACAGTGAAGCATCCACATGAAGAGAGTGAAGAGCATCATCTCTTTGCAAGGAGAAACTAATGAATATCTACAGAAGTTAGATATTCCTTTCATGAATACAATCCCTGGAACTCCTCTTGCAAGGTACTAAGGAGTATATGTATTTATACACAATAGTCATTGAAGACTATCAGTGATTTTCAAGTTAGCAAGTTTGATTTGCTAAGAGTACAGCTAAGACACAATCCAAGTAGTGAAGGTCTGAAAACTTAGTTGGTTCCCTCCAAAAACTCAGTAGCTATGATCTCTCAGTCAAGCTGTTGCTTTGGTTGTGCTTACTTGAGCAACATCTGTTTCCTGAATTCTGTAACCAACAAAAAGTACTAGGACAACCTAGAAATTTATAAGATTTCCAAGAACTGCCACAAAAACAATAATTATCCCAAGCATATTAAAAAGCCAAGTTGTGACACACAAATAAACAAACATAGGGCTACCTATAGCAACGATACAGCAATTAGGATTTACACTAAAAATACACATCTCCCAGTGATCCTGCTGTTCTTCAGGCAACTTTCCATCTCTCAAGCTTCTCATATAAAGCAAAATTTTTCCTAAAAGAAATAAGCTAAATGGAGGTAAACTGTCAATGCCACCAAACTCATGATTCACAGACACATGTCATACACCTCTGGGAAAGCAACCTTTCTGCCTTGTATCTCTCACAAGTCAGCATTGTCCCTTGTTTTTTGCCACATAACATCCTATGCTTTGCCGTAATTTCCTTCTCTAGAAAGACTTCTGAGGGATTCTTCAGAAGCAAGACTTTAAAGCTTTCTTTCTGCAGGCTCCAGAAGTCACTCACAATATTTGTCTGTACCTTAATAGCATTATCAGTTAATCCATTAATGACTGACATGATTCAATTTTTTTTAGCACAAACAAGTGATCGTCTGATTCAATTTACAGCTAACATCTCAGCAACTAAAGAAGCACTTTGTCTCCTGACTTGTTAGAGGGAATTGACAGGAACGAACTCTCTAAGTGGTGCCATAATCCTGTAAATGTGAGGACAAGCTCAGGTGGCTAGCTGTGTTACCTATCACAAAGGCATTAATCTTGCCCAGTTTAGGGAATCTGCAGTTTGATAAGCCAGCACAAACTCATGTGGAACAATAAATGTACCACCCACACTCATAAAGAAAAGTCAGTCTAAAAATTTACCCTTACACTGTAGTTAGAGGCTGATGAGTTTATGCCTGCACTTATTTTAGAAAAGGTAAGAACTCACAAAGCCCTACAGTTTCTGTCCTCTGGGGAAACCAGATTTATCTTCTAATTGAACACAAGATGGCAGAGCTTCCCAGTGGAACTAGCACAAGTCTTAGAAAGTTTGGGTTATGCCTCCTTTCCGGCTTTAAAGGTTTGCCATCCACCCTTGCAATGACTTATGGAAATGTCAGTGTCTTCCAGTGACCTACTGTGAAATCAGAATTTTGCTGCCATGTCTGGCGATCTAAGATAAAGCAAATTGTATTATAAGCCAAATTCTCACCCTCTTATCCATTCTAACTGGATATCAGAGTTTCTCTCACCAACCCAACAACCTGGCAATTTAGATGGATTAAGAAACACCAAAAAAGAGAAGAATTTTTTTTTTTTGAAATTTTTTAAAATTTTTTCAATCCACCTCTAAGATTTCTGAACATAATCTGTCTGAACTAGTCCCTGTTTTATTGATTTTAATTATGCAATATAATTTCTTTGGTTGCAATGCTACATAAACTTTTCCGGACAGCAACAACTTTGATCCAAATGATCAAGATTTTATTCCTAATGGTCTGATAAAAGGAAAGGCATCTTTTCTCAGTGAGCAGTTTGCTCATCTTAGAAATGTCACTATGTGAAACAATGGGAGGCTTACTAATGTGGAACATTGTGAGAATGGAATATTACTATATCAGCCAAAGTATGTGTAATAAAAGAAGTTGAATAATTCAGTCAGAAAACCACATGGTGACAGCAATTTTACTTTAAGATGAGCAAATTTTTTCCATTCTCTGAACACCTATCACTCATTATTTCAGATGGATGATATTTTAATTTGATACATTTTCATGTTAATTCCTTTGATTCCTGAATACATTTTCCAAGAAGCCTAAGATGCCCCTGATTGTACTTAGCTTTAGATGTCATTGGAGTGAAAAGATCACATCATTGCAGATCCTTTGCAGGCAGAGGATGCAAAATTGATTATAAGAAAGAAAAGAATATTGCATAGGCAAATTTCCAAGATTCTGCTCATTAATTTTGTCACTAGGATAATTTGTTACTCAGAGTTGAATGAGATTCAAAATAAAAATTTTAATTAAAATGTATCAGATATTTCAAGCTATAAAAGGTGATACTATAAGAGAAAAATCTATTAACAGGTACAAGAATGATATAGAAGAAAATATTATATCTTGACTCTTAAACTGTACTTCTCTACATGAAAATCATGATATGTAGAGCTAATTTTTACCATAAATTTTGAAAAGAACTAATTACATAGAAGACAAAAAAAAAAAGCTTGCACAACATATACACATTTTTAATGCAAATTAATGGAAACACTTCACCACACTTAAGAATTTAAAAGATTATTCACTCATCAACATTTATATGATGTTACACAAATGGCAAAGAATGGCAAAGAATGCCATTCATGATGACAAAGCAATTTTGACCAAAGGGGGAATATTTTTATTCCCTTTACATATCAATATTTTCTTGTTCCTAACTTTCAAGTTAGTTTGTTGTTATAGCTATCAAAATTTGAAAAAAGAGTCTTACTTTGTTTTGATCTGACCTCTGAGCACAGGTTGTTGATAGGTAATGACAACATGAATGTGGGGAACCACTGCATAATTCAGAAAGTTTGGTTGTGTGACCCTGGTACAGAGATTGAGAAATTGAGATGCAAATTCAAACCCTCCTAGAACCCTTTCAGTTAGGTATGTGGATTAGCTGGTGACCCTTGTTTGCTAGAGGGAAGATTTAACCACAGTCAGAACTGATTGGCCTTTTCTGACTGTGGGTGACAGCCTCTTAGTGACCACCTTGTCCTTCTCTGTGACAGGAACTGAATTCAGAGACTAAACAAGCAAAGAAGTGTTATAAATTTGCTTCCTGCTTACAAATTCAAAGACCAGGTTCAGTTTAGCAGCATAAATGAGCAGTTTACATGCATGTTCTTTTTTTTTTCTCTCAACTACTTTCTGTCCTTTTTTTTTTTGAGGCATGTGTGTGAGAAAATCATTTATTTTAACCCAGCTTAGGATCATGTGAGTTAACTCTGCAGCAAAGCTTCAAACCTATAGTTGACTCATCTAGGAACATAATTTTCCAGTACAAGGAAGGAAATAGTACTGTGACTCTCCAGAAGAAATTACATCCAGTCCAAAATTAATAAAATCAAAGTCTTTACAGGATTAAATTAAGCTAATGGTGTTTCAGTTTTTCTTAGTATGATTGTATTTGGCAGCAGTCTTATCATCACTATTTCTCTGGCATGAGAAACATACTCAAAGAATAAATACAGATAAAACAGCCTGGGCAGAAATGTTTTAACTTTATGCAAACCAAGCCACAGTTGTTTTATAAATATATTCCCATCATGTATCTAGTATATTTTATGGGAAATATAGTATTGAGATAATTTAAATTATTTTAGCTACAATAAGAGAAAAAAGTAGTGAAACTGCATGTGCAGGTTTTGTCTGGGGTAGAGTTAATTTTCTCCATAGTAGCTGGTATTTGGTTATGTTTTGAATTTGTGTTGAAAGCAGTCTTGTTAATTCAGGGATGTTTCATAATTGCTGGGCCTTTCCTGCTCCTCATCCCTCCCTACCAGTGAGGGGGCTGAGAGGGAGCACATTAGGGACAGTTGATCCCAAATGCCCAAAGGGATATCCCACACCATGGTGTCGTGCTCAGCATAAAAAGCTGGGGAAGAAGGAAGAAGGATGGAGCGACATCCTCACTAATGCCATCTGTTTTCCCAAAGCACCCTTAGGGAGGAGCCCTGCTTTCCTGAGGATGGCTGAGCACCTGCCTGCCCATGGGGCATGGTGAATGAATTCCACTGTTTTACTTCACCTGTTAAATTGTCCTTATGTCAACTCATGATTTTTTTTTTCATTTTTGCTCCTCTTATTCTCCACCAAGGAGAGAAGGGAAATTGAGCAAGTGAAAGTGTGGGGCTTAGTACAGAGACAGAGCTAAACCACAACACTTGGAAGCTCCAAATCAACAATTACAAAAAGCTTGTATGTAGGACTGACACATTTAAAGATGTCTAACTTATTAATCAGAATTTATGCTAATCAGATTTCTTCACTTGGAAGTAAAATAAATAAATGAATGTTTTCATAACTGTGGAATCCTGGATCTATAAAGGAAAAGGTCTGGTGAATAGACAAATAGATAATTTTATTGGTGGGCTTAAGATACAAATAAGAACCTAAAGTGAGTTTCCATACTCAGAAAGCTCAGTTCATGAACTCCACAGTGCAGTCCATGTGACAGCTAATTTAAGAACTGGAATCTGTGATCCTTCAGTGAGGCAACCATGTTGAGTACACAGCTAGCAAACATGATAGAAAATTGGTCAAAATTACAGACTACTTATACAGAGATGCAAAAATACAACTTAAGGCTCAAAGTGTCTTCAAAACACCTGGATAGACACTTTTCCACTGTCCAAGCAAAGTAATTCTGAAAGCAGCACGGATGCTGATACTCTGATATTTCTCAGAGAATTCCCTATACTCCTTAAATGGCATATGGAACATACAATTTATATGCCACATGAAATAATCATATTTTTGAGAAAATCTAAGCCCTTACCCCTCTGTTACTGAGATGCTTCATTTCAAGCAGCATTTACTTTTTCTTTCTGATCTACATATTTTCACTTCATTTTGTCAGGTTTTGAAACTGCATTAGATTACCAGCACGAGTTCTCAAAGAGAGTTTTCTGTTAGAATTGCAGGACAAATGAAAATGGGGCCTTTCTATTAAAGTGTCTTCACAAATGAAGGAGACAAAATAAATCTCATTGCACCAATAAGTAAAATATGAAACCTATCCTTTAAAAGATAATCAATAAATTCTCTGTTATGTTACATAGAATACTGCCTGGAGAAAAGCAATGCAAGAGTTTAAGATGAAGGATATACAGAATAAGCATTTTGTTAGAACATTTCTACAATACTTGAATGAAAAAACAAGTGGGCCACCTTCTCTTTTCTTCATTCACAATTGTAAAGAAGGGATTTTTCCCCCTTGCATCTTAGCTCTGAGGTAGTAATAAGTATTTTTGATTACTTCAGGAAAAATCAGATCTGCAGTGGCTTTTATTAAGTATATCATATCCTCTTAGTCTAAATTTTGTCTCTCTATAATTCTATACTTTGTATTTTTATTAGTCTTTTTCCTTTAGACCACACAGGCTGTGTCCTAGTATTAATGGAAACTTGATGTGCTTGAGAGTTGGGCTCAATGTGCTGCACAGGGGTCTTCACAGTCTTTTGTAGACTGCAGGTGTCATAATTTCTGTTAAGTTCTCTAAGTAATCAAGACTATATTTGTTCTCTGAATCAATGAAAATCATTCTCTTCAGACTGTATCTAATACAAAACTAAAATTTCCACAATTATAATTCAGTCAGGAACTTGACTTCCTATTCCTACGATGATGTCCTTCAGGTCACACATTTTTAGTAGGAAAACTGCTTGAATAGCAAACAATTAATTTGTCAATTTCCAGAGGGAAACCTGATTATTTTCTGAAGAAGTAGATACAGTATAAGTGGAAGAGTTTGGCCTACTCCTTTGGATAAAAAAGTAATGCTACTGAATATTTTATTTTCACAGATATGTTGACCACAACTACATTAAGAAAGCTGGTAAGTGATACTGCACGCATTAAACTGCTATTAGATCTAAGGCAAAACTAATCACAACAGTAGCTCTATTTTTAGAATCCTGTGCTGATAGGACAGTGTGCACTGCACTGGCTATCATAATTTCAGGAATGAAAGTGAATTTTTTTTCTGCCATTAAAAATGTGTTTCACTTGCGTGATTACTGACCTTTAAAATGAATCTGTTTTATTCTAATACAGAAGTGAAATCTAAAACCCAGGCCAGCAGGAGTATCTGTGTAGACTAAATGGGAGTGGTAATTGGAGAGTGATTGCACAGCAGCTGAATAGGGCTCCTTGTTTCTTTGAAATGGAAATATAATGTAGGATGTCAATTACATTACAATTACAAAGAGAAGACAAGTGATAATCCTAGCATTTGGCTGTTAGTGTTCATTTGAAAGACTCCCCTTTCCCACTGGAAAGGGGGAATATGCTTCAGTGAATATGGTTCAGTGTGCATAGGAATATATATTCTGTGGGTGACAAATGACCAAAGAAGTGTGAAAATTTCTAGCGCAGTTACCTTTACCTTTCTATGTGCATACACACATACACACACATGTACAGACACACAGACACAAATTCTACATTTGTTAGCAGTAGATATGACAACAACAATTCTTTGGAGTTTATCAATCAAACTAACAAAATGTCCCACTGGGAAAGCTATGTTCAAGCCTTCCTCTCTAACATGAGCTTTTTATTTTAATCTTCCCAGAACCTGGTATGATTGAAATGCATTCAAGGATGTTAGAGAAAACAGGTAAGAAATTAATTTTTTGCAATTGGTGCATCTAAATGACATCTGGATCATTGCTTTTCATCACGTCATCTTATTTGTACCAGTGTAAAAGAATTTAAATTGCTGAATTACTTATGAGAAATAATCTGTAAAGACCAGTGTCTGTATATGGCTCTATGCAACACAACAGAGATATGTTGTTTCCTACCTTTAAAACGGGCATAATGCCTGAAAATTTTGGTTTGGGTACATACAGACCTTCTGAAAGCAAGTTCATGAACTATTTATGAGTATATAGCAGTTATTTACACAGCAGAGAGGCAAGACTAAAATGATATAAGGCTAAGCATCAATTTCTTCAAGACCCAAACAAAGGCATTTGAGGAATGATTGTTGGTGACTGATGGTGAAGAGCTCAGCAAGGAAGTGTTGGCTTCCATCGCTCATTGCAAATTGCTCATATTGAAAACCTGAGCTAAACCTCCAACACTGCTGTTTTTTGCCTTCATGATTTTTTACTTTTCCTTCATTCTGCTTTTTCCTGAGTTTATGGCTTACTAATACTAGCTCAATAAGCACCTATGTATTTTTATTTCTTTCTGTCACATGCCTTTAGCCTATGAATTCCCTTTCAGCTCAAGAATTTTTTTTTTCGGAAACACCAGTTTAAAGTTACCAAACTGAGCTTCATCAAAGTGGGTCTCACTCCTGGACAGCTGAACCCTGGGTTGTCAGCTGCAAAAGGGAGCAGCCAGGCTTTGGTCAGTACCCACATGTGTTCTGGTGCTGATGTGAGATAACAGCTTCAGGGAACTTACACTGCTGAAAATTATTAACACAATTTACCTGTGCACCGTGTAATAGAGAGAAGATTTCTGGAGGTTACTGGGTGGGTACCTTTTTATATCTACCATGCTTCACCTGCAGAGAAATCTAAAAATCTACCCACTGCAATAAATATTATATGATCCATGTCTACCTGCAGAAATGAAAATGTTGTATGAATCCCATGAAAACTGTTAGCCTGTGAGAAGCTGGTGTCTTCAATTCTAATATTCTGTAATAGTGAACAAGGTAGACAGAAAGTTCACATGCAGTAAGAGCTTACATCTCTATTAGATGTATTGATTCTATGTATTAACAGTGGATTACATGATGCACTTGTTTTTCATTTCTGCACTGCAGCACAAGTTAATTTGAATTTACCAGAAAAACAGGGAGAAAAAGTATGCTGGTTCAATGAATCACTTAGAGGGTATAAATATATTGTTTAAAAAGTACATATGGTTTTCAAATGACAGAAGTGTCCAGGAAAAAGACTTACTGATGTGAGTGAGACAGCACCAGCTGCATCAGAGTCCTGTAGCTAGAAAGTAACATTTGGACCAGCATAATTTATAAAGAAAAAAAAATTACTTGAACATTAGAAAGATTTTCTGGTCCTGTAAACAGGGATATGGAGCAATACTGAAATCAGAAATATATGTACATTAGTTTGTCCTGGAATACAATATTGTGCACAGGAAGGGATTCTGATATTAGAATTACTATAATTACAGAATGTTTTTCTCACATAATGTACACTGTTCTTTGTATCAGTTCTTACGTTGCTACTAAACTCACCTAGAATTTCTGGAGAATGACTTTCGGAAGGTGAGGCATTGACTGCCACTGAGGGTTTATTTCTTAAGGTTCACTTCTGTAGAAATAATTTGCCTGAACAGAATCAAGGTATAGCTTGGGACTCAAATATTTTGTCTTCTTAAAATGGAACAGAAGTGTTAAAGAGTCATAACTTGAGAGAATTCTGCAGAGGGGGAACAGCTCTGCAGAGCTCTATGGCCCCATTGCCCAGGGGTACGCATGCCAACAGCACACAGGTGAAACAGCCAAGCGCAAATCAAGCATTCATGAGCAGCAACTGGGCATTATCTTGCATGAGAGGATGTGGTATTTGAGAGAAAAAGAAAAATATTCAGGACCTCAGAAGGAGCTGTGTCCCCAGTGCCTGAGAGACCCAATGCAACTGTTGGACACATGAAGACGAAAGAGCTGAGGTATGGAGGGACCTTTGTGCATTCCTGCAGCACGTGGCACTGCTGGAAGGCTGCTTTCTGTTAAACTGTCAGCACTGCAGAAAGAACAGTAGGAAAATAAAAGAGGTTTTCAAGACATTTGGGAAGTTTATTTGGAGATTGGATAATTTACTTAACGATCCCATTCCGTTTTACCAAAGGAGCAACAAGATGCAGTTACTGGAAGTTAAAATCAAGCAAACCCAAATTAGAAACATGATTATCAATTGACATAACTTCTCCAGAAACACAGTCATTCATATGATGCATGAAAGCTTGAAATAGCATTTAGATTCACTCCACCTACAACCTCAATAATTCAAGTACCTATTTCAGGAGATTTATAGTAAGTACAGAGGAATAATCATGTTCAAGGGAGTACTGAAATTTTAGAAAGCCTGAATCACCGAAGGTGTTTCTTAATTTATCATAAATTCCTAAATTTGGAACCTCAGATTTTAAAAATTCAGTGAGATAAATCAGGGTTTCAGTCTCACAAGTTAACTTGCACAACTAGCTGAATACAGTAAAGAATAAATTAAACAGTAAAGAATAAATTAAATTAAAACAAGGGGGAAATCAAGAAGCAAATGAGTATGAGGAAAAAACAGACAGAATGAGAAAAGAAATAAATTTTTGAAAAGCAAACAGATATCACCACCTTGTAAAAAACCTGTCTCAGGGAAAATGGTACTAGTGATTGCTCTTGAGAATCAGGGGACTCTGAAGTGGAAAGCTATTCAATGGGTACAATGCATGGATACAGTCCAATGGCTACTAAATAAAGGCAAATAGGTAACCTGAAATGCATCATTTAATAAAAACCAGTAGAAACTATTACTTTTCTGCAGATATGGGAAAACAAATTTTTGCTATCTTTGCCCTGAAGATGATCTTTAAGATGCCAATTGATTTCAATGTGAGTGAGTAATAATGGAGTAAAGGATTGCTCATTTTAAATGAGGCTGTCAAAATAACGTCCTGAGCAAATTAAAAGATCATATAATTGAGAGAACCCAGGATCTGTGGCATCTAATACAGCCTGAGGACTAAGACATATTCAAGAAATGGAATGCAAGCAATGAAAATGTAGTCTTACAAAACTGATGTTGAACTCCTACACAGTAACAAAGTTGATACCTATTAAGGTAGAAGCAAAATTGAAGTAGGATCTATTTGGAGTGCATTCACAGTTATACACAGCAGTCCCTTTAGCAGAAAATTAAAAACCCAAACCTAACAATTTCTCCTGCATTGATACTGTCACTGAAGAGGTAGTTTGTCAAAAGCAAAATGAAACTCTATTCTCACTACCTCTAGAAAAGAGAGGAAAGTAAGTAGAGAACCAAATCAAATGGACATGACAGTAAATTAAGATATCAGAAATCTAAAAGAAATATCAAATAATACACATCTTGCACTGCATAGCCAGAAGAAAAAAGATAGACAGAAGGGAGATCACAAGTTTACAGTGCTAGAACAGAAAAATTGTTCCAGGAGTGATAAAGTGTGCTGTAAGCCCCTGGTCATTTCACTTATGTAAGTCCTTAAAAATAAGCAGCTTTGAAAAGGTATTGGTCTAGCTATGGAGGTGATAATAACAATGTATAGCAATGATGAGTCACAGACTTGTGTATTTCATCATTTCATCTCCAGTTTTAAGGACAAACATCTTATTTGAAAAGTTATGATGGGTTTTTTCACTACTAAGCATATAAATATTTGCACAACTGTGAAGAGGACATAATGTACATAAATGCAAATACAAAATGGATAAAACCAGCTGGTGTATAATCAGTATTTCTATCAGTAGTTACCTCAGTAGAATTTGCTGCATGTAATGGGTTGACCCTGAAGGGATGCCAGATGCCCACCAAAGTCACCCTATCACTTCTCAACTTGACAGAAGACAAAGATACAAAGAGGCTGGTGGGCAGTTATCATCATGAGCAAAACAGGCTTGTGGGAAAAAAAGGGTAGGAGAATGAAGAAAATGTCCAAATCTTAAAAACATCTTATCTCCCTCCCCGCCTTTTTCCTCAGCCTAACTTTACTCCTGATTTTCTCTACTATCTTCTCCTCCTCAGTTGTGCAGGCCGATGGGGGCTACCTTTTCCTTCAGGAGGAAGGTCTTCTCACACTGTTCCAGAGTGGGGTTCCTCTCACAGGAGACAGTTCTCCATAAACTTCTCCAGTGCGAGTCCTTCCCACAGGTTACAGTTCTGCTACTGCTGCAGCGTGGGTCCCTCACAGGATCACAAGTCCTTCCAGCAAACCTGCTCCAGTGTGTGGGCTCCACAGACCTGACCAGAAGCTGGCTGCAGTTTGAACTTCTGGTGGGGAGACAACTTCTTTGGGCATCCATCTTCTCCACCATGGATCTCCATGGGCTGCAT
Organism: Melozone crissalis; assembly: GCF_028551555.1. Taxonomy (NCBI): domain Eukaryota; kingdom Metazoa; phylum Chordata; class Aves; order Passeriformes; family Passerellidae; genus Melozone; species Melozone crissalis. Next base: position 25,190,879 of record NW_026535780.1, read on the forward strand.
GGGCACAGGGACAGCCTGCCTCACCACTGGGTACAGGGAATCTTAGCTCCAGCACCTGCAGAACCTCTTCCCCCTACTTCCTCACTGACCTCAGTACCTGCAGAGCTGTTTCTCTCACAAAGTCTCCCTCCTCTCTGATTGCAGTTGGATGCACAGGTGGTTTTTTTCCCCTTTTTGAATACGTTGCTCCAGAGACACTCCCACCATTGATGATGGGCTTAGCCTTGGCCGGTGGCATATCTGTCTTGGATCTGTTGGACATGGGGGAACCTTCTAGCACCTTCTCTTAGAAGCCAACCCTGTAATCCCCAGCAACCAGAACCTTTCCACACAAAAAATAGGAACCTGATACTACATACCCACAAAAGTTATACTCAAGAGACGTTGTGCAGCTTTAGCTGATGCCATATTTCAGAGTGCATTGCACTGTATGTAGACTACTGCAAAGAATTCAGTGGTAGCCTGAACTGCCCATGTGGCTGACTTTTTCCCCCCATTTGTTCTCACAGCAGTTTTATGGGCTGTTACAGGGTCAGATTCTCCTTCTCATACCAAACAAGAAATAATTAGGCTTGCATAACCATAAAGACAAATTTTGACTTGTCATGGCAAACCTACACAGTCTCAGGCAGAGTTCTTACAATGTGTTCACTTGTGATGCACATCTGCAGATTTAGGAAACTGCCTCTACAGTCACATGAGAATATTTGTTTTTAAGCTGAGCTCCTTTACTGCTACCTATGCTGACTTGGCAAGTACCTGGGATGCAGCTCTGAATTCGGGGAAAACTTCATAATCTTGATCTGTGATAGTCCTGGTTTCTCATACTGCCAGGATAATGCAGAGTAATCAATGCACTCCCCTAATGTGTTGTAGGACCCATAATGAAATTTTGTGTCTCTCTATACTGAATGCAAAGAAAAAGACCTTTTGGAAAATCCATTCTAAAAAGTCCTCCTGGTTTTATGATTTAGCAGATAATATACATGAGAGTCTAACTCCTAGAAACTGATCCCTCTGATTTCTTCTTTTTCCTGATATAGTTTGTTTAAGACTCATACTTAATGTTAATTTGCTCAGATCACTGCAAATCCGCCACTGTTATTGTGTATCAGTCACTTGAAATGCCTCCAATTTCTCCATAGATGGCAGGTTTGCATATGCCAGCAAAATTTCAAACAGGATTTTTTCTAAAATGCAGCTTCAGAAAGATGCTGCATCATGCAAAAAAAGTTGAAGGCTATATTGATAAGAATAAAATTTAGTTGTAGAGGAGAGCAAAGAGAAATTTACACTGTCTAAATATTGCAGTTAATATGTGTATTCTCTCTGAGCACATTATCATTAATATATGAAAAAGTACAAAAAATATACACATTATAGTAAATTTTAATTACTTCTGGCATACTAGTACCAAGGTGTCATGTGTGAAATGTCCTAAGTTCGTATTAAAAAAAGTTAGTTAGACGCAGTCCTGAATTAATTTTGTAGACAAGCACACTTGTAACCATGGAAGGGACATCCTCCTAATGTCTTAAAACCCTAAAATTGATTCAAAGTCAAAGACTCTGCCTGGGTGAGTTTGAACTTATACATGGGTTCAGAGGCAAAAATTCTCACCTGCAAGCAATGTTAGGCATAATTTCTTCTAAACTACCTGTAACTAACTGAGCCTGTGAATACTCCTCAATGTTAATTATCAGCTACTAATATACCATTTATTTTCTGATCTTCTGTGCATGAGTTACAATGGTGGAGTGGGAAAACTTAAATTTAAACCATGGCAGCTTGAGGATCTACCCTGTAGGCTGCTCCAGCAAGGCTCACCACAAGCCATGCCTCGGCAGCTGGGACTGCCCCTCAAAACAGAGAGAAAACACTAATTCATCTTAATTTGGAAACTAATCAAATGTCCTCTTGTATGGTATTGATTTCCATGTAGTCAATGGGCACTCTGTGTCTTTGACATGTGGCTCAGAAACTCAGGTGGAGAGAGGAGCTCTGCAGGGGGAGAGGAAGCACATCCATGCCCCTGCCCTCCCTGAGCTCTGTCATTCACCTGCTCCAAATGTCTTGTCCTTCTTTCCCCAGGCAGCTAGGGAGTAAAGCAAAGATCAAAATTAAATGTGAGGGGGGGTTATTCCTTGTGTATATTAAAAAAGAATTTTTCACCTTCTTAAAAATTACTGTATCCATCCTCACAGTGAAAGAATTGCTTTGAAAATTAAAAATCCAGTTAGCTAAGGACAGAGAAATTATACCAATCATAGATATGACTGGATGAGAAGCAATGGCAGTGCAAGGTGATGTTCAGCAACCTGGTAAAAGAAATCCTCTATTATCTTGTGCTTGCAGTTAAATAATTTGGAGGAATTATAATCTTAAGGATGGTTAAATAATAATAAAGCCTGTAAAATCACAATGAAAAATATGATATTATTTTGTGAATGTTGTAACATATGGGTCTGAATTCGTGGAATCAGATTTGCAATGCATATACACATAGAGAAAACACACAGGAGCATATTATTCAACAGGCACATGGAATGCTTCCCAGTCAGCTGTCTCCATAAGACTTCATTAATTTAAGATCCTGCTGAAATTATACCATGTTCATCAGGTTAGAAAGAGAAAAATAAACATTTATATTTGCTTCATGTCTTGGGTGTAAGGTGCCAGTTACTTTGCTGGTACAGGCCTTCAATCATAACAACTATTCTTCCAGGAAAATTTTCCTTTTATTTGTTTTGGAAGTTTATAATTTGGGTCTTAAAAGTAAGTAATTTCATGCTTCAGGTGCAACAATATATTGAGACTTCTTATCCTCTCCTCAGAAAGGGAAATGAGCTATTATCAGACCTGGTGCACCCAACGTACACTCAAAGCCTATTCCTGCTAAGTTGTAAGTAGAACTTCTCTGCTATCACTAGGTTTTGACTTAAAACTTAGAATTCATTCATTGCTGCTGAAGATGACTGACAATGTTAGAATGGATGGTAAATGTCTCACAAGAAATATTTTTTTGTGCAAACGTCAGCATTAGTTTACCCAGTAATCACATCTTTGATACGACACCACTGGCAATTCATATGAGAAGTAAAGCCACAGTCTTTGCCTGTGTATTCACAGTAATTTTCCTGACCAAAGTTATTAGTAACATTTTATCATCTGGGATAAGAAACTTTGAAGTCAGACTAGATGTATTTTCCATTCATAGTGATTATCATAAAATATTTTTTATGCAGAAAAGGAAATCAGCCATTTCTACAACAGAGAAGTACATTCTTTAAGTACATTTGCCCTTTGCCACTGATTTTGTCTGAACCATGTTTTCTTAAAAAATTCAAATATAATTTTCCTTTGTCAAAAGCTGTCAAAAGTAATATGCATATGAATACACAGGTATCAACAATGCACAATCCACCTAGTAGCTGATAACTGTGGCATCACATAATTATATCACTTGCTGTGAATAAAAGTTATTTAGGCAATGTCACCTTTCCTGATGCTTAAAGTGATGAAGAAAGAAAAAAAAACCAAAACAAAGCTCTTCATTTGTTTCTGTGCTTATATATATGTGTGTGTGTAGTATGCATAGAAAAGTATATAACTTGTTGCATGGATGAGGAAGTGCAAGGCATTTCCTCGGCTTCCAAATTAAAGCAACATTTTATGAACAAAGATCTGTGAAATAAAGGGATTGAATTAAGTGTGAATAATCTGATACATTACATTGGCTCCAACATTGCTGGCAGATTGGTGCAAGCAGAAACAAACAAGCAGTTGGTTATGCTGACATTCTTTCTCTAATATGACTACTTTGTCTGCCTGTTTGCTTTTGGCTGTATACTGCCCAGAGCACAGCAATGACAATCAGGACGATGTGTCCTCTGTAAGCACAAAAAAAAAAAAATTCATTTTAACTTAATCATGTATTTAACATACTGATTTGCACTACATTTCTAAAAAAGAAAAGGCCTCTAAAGTTACTAGGTCACTACATGAAAAGCAAGTTCCTGCCTTTTTTCAGCTTTCATGAAACTTCAAAAGTGACATGTCAAGGTGACATTGTGGGTATTTCCTACACCGCACCTCTGTGGTATAAAATACCAATCAAGTTGCTGATATGTTGGGTCTGTCATAACCAGCTTCAAACCCACTGTCAGCAATGAGAAAGGTAACACAGTCCCTGTGTGACTGCAGATTTTGTAACCTCTGTGTATTCTTGTACACCACAAGGAATCTGCTAAAAAGATGTTATTACTACTTTTCTTTTTTTCCCCCTTTTTTTTAAGAACATCATCAAGTTTTATGTATCAAAATAGTATCTTTTCTGGACAGTTTTGTTTGAGATAATTCCTATACTAAAAGAAGGGATAGCTATACTACTAGTTCCACATACTGTGAATTATTTTGGTAAGGTCTATTTAGTTGACAAATGTTTGCACAAATTTTCCTGAGCAAAGCAAGTAATTCTGGCTTTTGCAGAGTCTGATGCAACTTACTTTGAAGGGGAGCAGTCTGTGATGGAAGACCTAATTCATCTCAGTCTCCATAATGCCACAGATCTGGAGACAAGCCTAACAGCAGCATCAAGAATGAACCTAAAGAAACCAATTATATTAGTAAAGGCACCATGGGCTCAGTATCTGCAAAGCTTCCTCACTACTACTACAACAAAATAAAAAAAAGAACAAAAGTTAAAAAGCCTTTCACTGGATACACTAAATCTTCAAAACCTCATTTTATCTGTAAGAAAGCTGCAAGACAAGTTATCAATTGTTCTACCTGATCCTTTCCTTGGATGTTTTTGAGAAGTTGTCTTTGAACTGCCAGCTCTGTGTTTTTATACAATGCTTCTCATGGAGCTTTTCAGCCAGAACCACTTCTGGTCATTTTCAAACAATATTTTAAAATCCTCTGCTGGTTCTGGAGCTTAGAGCTTATTTTCCTCTGTTCAGGGTAGATGGTGAGATATTAACTTCCAAAGTTAGTGCATCTACTGAACAAAGGTTCTTTACCTGGGATGTTCAAGTCATGCATTCCTTCCAGCAGAGCAGAACATTGGCTCTATCTGCTGCCCTTTCTCTCCTCATACCAAGAGTTTGACTCCAGCTGTTTTCCTTAGATGACAATGCGGTTCTGTCTACATTACTGAGAAATCTTTATCTGCTTTTGCTGTGTATTTTGTAGAGTCAAGTCAGAAGGTCTTACAAAATCTTTGACTAGCCATTGTGAGCTGTGGGCATGGATCCAGAAATGTTCCAAATTTCAGTGGCTTTAGACCAAAGCTACAGGTGAAAAATGCAGTAGAATTCTGAAGTGTTTTTCAGAATCTCATTATGTCAATTGACAAGTGCCTCAGTAAATAGTCAAAGCTATGCAATCATAAGCTACCAAATCATAAGATGAACCAGACTTTCCAAGCCACTGAGATCACTTTGGACTATTTATGGCCTATAAAGTGAATTTGCAGAACACTACAATGCATAAGCTTAAAATTCAGAAACATGCTGTTATTTGAGTTCTGTGAATTGTGAACAAGATAGTGCATTAGATAAACCAGTGGCCTAATCAAGCCTGGGAGCTTTTGTGTCAGTTTTTGTTGGTTCAAGAAATCTAGCACACAGAACAATAACCCTCTCTTTGCTTTAGTAGATCTTGGAAATGCATATTTATTATTCCCCTAAACCCATCGCTGGAAGAGTATTAATAGCTAGGACATGACTAAACTGATCCATACAGCATAGCAGGGAGATGAGGTTTTAGGGATAAGAAATAAAAGCCCTCTGTTAATGTTAGAAAAACTTTACTGATATCACAGAAGTCATTAAACTAGGCATTTTACAAGTACTCCTACTTTCTTTTCCCTCATAGTAATGCCAAAAAGCACAGGTTATATTGCTGGCTTTGCTGAGAGTTCAACATCTTCTATGTTCCCACTAATGACTGTGGTAAAAGTCACACTTCAGGGTGTAAATTAATCACTGGCATTCAGAAACTGAGAGCGAATCAATAAAAACTTGTAGTACTGCCTTCCTTAACAAATTTCTTTCTAAATACACTTCAGCTATTTTGGCTGGTTATTATGAAAGTTTTTACTTAACACTTGCAGCTTCTATTTACCCCAGACCTTGCCAGCGCCCTGAGTGTGTTGCCCTGCCAGGGATGCAGCTAGAGGGTGAAGGTGTGGGTCCTGAGCCCAAGGCCAGCTCCCTTGCTGGCAGCAGGAGCTTGGAGCAGCTTCTTGTTCCTACTCTGGTCCAGCCCCACTGCCGGGGCTTGTTGGCTTGGTCGTGGTGCTGTCTGAGCCCTGCAGACTCGCTGGGCTGGTCAATGTCTCCAGACCTGGTCCAACCCTAACGCGCTGCTCAGCACCCCGGCCCCTTCTGGCTGGGGTCTGGGTGCCTGCCAGCCCTGCTGCCTCTCTGCACTCCCTCCTGGCTTACCTGGAGCGGCAGCCAGCCCTCACAGCACCCGGCGGTACTGGCTGCCTCCTCTGATCTGAAGAAGGTGACAATGCTACAGAAAGCCTCCATGGAAGTTACTGGAAGGCAGGAGCTCTGTTACCATTCTGGAGCACATCCTGAAAAGTGTACAGTTTAATTTATACTTACATTATTTTTAATAATTTAATTATTAACAATTTGAAACATCTTAGCTTTTTCTGGAAAAATTTTCTAATTCAGGTAATGAAAAGACTGTTCCTCGAGATAGTAGTTAATAATCTCACTTCAGCAGACCGAAGTCCACTGCACAGGACTCTGCTTTGTGGCACCGGGGAAACAGGGGGTGGCTCACCTCTCCCTGATATTATGCATTGCACATAGCTGCACACCAGCTTGTGATTCAGTTTTATTCTAGGTATTTCTGGAAAACTATCTTATATATGAGCCAAATGAAAATGTCCAGCTTATGTCTCTGCTCATGCAGTTGATCATTTTCTGGAATTAGAACCACATCACCAAGAAATAGCTTTCTGAGTATGTCTCACACAGCCAAAGGGAAACAGTATGGAAAGAAATTTCTAGTGAATGACAACAGCAAACCACCCTGGCATGCGCCCAGTACAGACACTGAAACTGAACTTCTAGTTCAGCTTCACAGTATGCACTTGTCCCACCTTTTTGTCCATTTCTTCAGGCCAGAGACCCTTTACAAGTTGTGTTACCTATGTCACAGTGCTCCACTCCATTGTGGTGACCTGGAATTCAGGTCTTTCTGAGCAAAACATTAGGAATTATAATCACTGTAGAGATATGGACTCCTGTAGAGGGAGACTGAGGCCAGTTCCAGATTCTAGGCTCCTATATAACTATCTCTGCTGGCCTAAAGAGTTCCACACTGAGAAGGACCATTGGGGCACTTCAAAATCTCAACGTTCACGTTCCAAGTCAGGTTTCTAGGTTGCCAACAGAATGTGTAGGGAATCATATACGATAATCTTGTAGAATTAGTTACTGAAAACTCTGAAAAAGGGGGATGTGATTCAGGCATAACTCAAGGAACTAGGTATCTTCAATACATTATATTTCCCAGTGAGGTTTCAGGGTTTTTAATTCTTCCATTTGTGACTGAAAGACCTGCACAGTACCAAGAACCAAGGACATACATTTATCTTCCTTGTAAAAATGATCCTTAAAATAAGCAGAAAAGTAAATGTCACCTGCTATAGAGTTCTGTGACTGAAATGTGAAAATTTTGAAAATATCCATGAGAAAGAGTCAACAGCAAGGAAAGATGAGTGTTTTTGGTCTTCTAGCTGCTCAGTTCAAAAGCTACAGGACTCTCGCAGTGAATTTAGTGCTTGTAAAGTATAAGAAGGAAGAAAAAAGAAACCTTTCCCTCTCATAAATATGGTAAGGAAAAGATATGTACCTTTGCATTCAAAAGATATTTGCTTGTGCATGCCTTATAAGATATAGGGTCTTTCTCATCTCCTATATGATATAGGATCTCTTTGTAGGATTATTTTTAAATATTATCTGCTTGAAGGCAATATGCTTAGTCCCTGGGTGGGAAATATGCTTCATTTAAGTCAACTGCAGTCTGTACTGCTGATTAAAATACAAGTGCTGATGTCCTTCACAGGGAGTCTCATCCATCAGGCCTCAGTAAAGAACTTGGTAGAGAAAATTATGGTAGGAGGAGGGGAAGGATGGTGGACAGTGTTCCGTGAAACATGGAACAACAACAGCAACAACAAAAAATCATTAATTCTCTGTTCTTAAAAGTTCTACCGGTGTGAGAAACTGGCTTGGAAAAGAGAATTTCAAACTGTTTGATGGTTGCATGTCCTGGGAATTCAAATGAACTTTGCCATCACTGCCATTTTCATAAAAGAATGAAATCTCCAGCAAGGCACAGATGGTAATTCTGAATGAACAGATGATTATGCCAAGAGAATATTATGCTTGAAAACACATTTATTGATATATTGAGTATATATATTGAGTAAAACTGTTAGAAGGACATGGAAAACAGAACCTAGCTCTTTATAGAACACCTGATTGCAATAAGAAATTGGGGATTGGCTAAAGGCTATTTCATTAATTCTTCAGTCCTGCTTACTGAATAAATTGGAAAATTATCTGGAAATACTGATGATTAAAATGGTACTATGATTTATGAGACCCACAAAAAATGTGTAAACAACACCAATTAGATATTAAGCTGTACTTATCTAAACTGCAAAGAGATTGTGGAATAGTTATTGGATTTCCAAAGAGAGGGGCCAAATTCTCCATTGACTTGGAATCTAAATTAATTCCATTGAACTAAAAATGTCCATTGGTGTTTATGGATTCACAAGCCCAGCATATGCCCCTGATTATGCTGTAAGTTAACTCGTTTACAATTGTTAAATGCATTGTCTCAGACTTATTTCCAATTACACCTGCGTCATCCCCCAGCCAAGGTGGGTTCCCTGACTTCAGTGGAATTGCTGTGACTGCAAACCAGGGCTTTGATATGATGAGGCATCAGAATAGGGGTGCATAATTTCTGCATTACTGGCTTTGAAAATGTTGATTTTACAATTCATGTTACTATTATTAAGTAAAGACTGGAAGCAACAGATTTGCATTCCAAGTCAATTTTAAATCCAAAGTTGCACCCTTGAGGTCAATAGGCTCTTTCCTGTGACTTCAAGAAGGTTAATGTAAGGGAAGAAATCCATCACATGAGATTTTTCTCCAGGTGAAAAATACCCAGCAGAATGTCTTGCAGGGACACTTCAGAGGTGTGAGCCACAGCTTTTTCCATACATTTTCTTAAGCATGGAAGGGGAATCTCGAGGACAGATCACACTGGTGAAATAGTACAATCTCTGTAGCTTGAAGAAAACTGTATTCATCACTAACATGGAAATAAAAAATAAATACATATCCCTTAGAAACATTTATCCCAATGACAGTGATGAAAAGATAGGAGGGATTTCCTAACCCATTTAAAAATTATTCACATTCAGTTACAACATAATGTATGAATTTAGGAATAACCAAAGGATTTGAATTAAATTTGGGGCAGGGGGGAGGAGAGGGGAGAGGAGGAGTAGAAGCCAAAAAAAGAGAAACATAGTCTTTTAGGTTTCTTCTTCAATGTGAGACAAATGCACATTTTAGTAAAGGAGAAATTAGAAGGAAAAGAAGAGATTACAGGAATTCCTTCTTTCCACATGTTTAACTGCTGCTGTAATTGAGGGGTTTGTATCATTAAATGGAATCCATGGGTCAGATCATAAATCCATTTTTTCAGTGGCACAGGTTGATTTCAATGCCAATAAAGTCATATTAGTGCAAAGCAGTGAAACATCATCCACAAAGCCATTTGTACGTGTGAGATGAATACATTAACTTCCCAGCAGATGGCTGTGAATTCTTCCAGACAGAGCCTGTCTTGGGCTTTCAAGAACCATTTATCAAAAGGAACACTGAATCATCTTCAGTTCTGAAGTAATCACTCCAGGGAAGCAAGTGCTAAATGGTTTAAAGATCAGAGACAAATGTACTGCATTGTCAGCCCCAGGTGCAGTGGCTACTGGGCTATGCATCCCATCAACTGGGGCTTCATAAGCACCCAATACGTGCTGCTTTGGGATGACAGAGATACATAGCTTGAGTATTTCTTTAGAAAAATTTCTTTGAACCAGTGGGGGAAAACATGTAAATTGTATTTTGAATATCCAGAATGATACAGTATCTCCATTTCTTATCATACTTCTGGATTCTGCCATTGTGAAGTGAGAAGTGACCAGCAGACATTTAGAAAAAAGGAGATCTGCATTAGGTAATCATGGAAAATATTTCCTAGATTTTTAAATCTAGGAATTTTTAAGTAGGACACAGAAACCTATTTGGTAAAAGGCTTTTACCTTCAGCTAAAGAGACCCTGTGTAAAATTGATGGAATAATAGGATTGACATTTGTGGGTTTAGGACACCTTACACTGAACGGTGTCAGTTCAATGTGCATACCTGAATTTACAAGGCTTGCCTTCAGTCCAGTGATGTAGCTACACTTTACCCTAGTGGGCTACATATCTCCCACTCAATCAGGATGAAGGCACACAGCACCTCGAGAGGTGAGTGCTGAAACTCAGGGAACAAATAGTGATATTCTTACTGGGGAATTAGTAATTTTCTTACTGGCATAGACTCATAACAGGATTTTCTAAGTGGCTGATGTAATGCTATGTCTTACTTCTTAGCCATCCCATTACAAACACACTATGTGGGGAATGTATAATGAGCCATTAGAAAATTAGAAGTCTGCAAATATCTGGAGGGCGCTGGTCATGTTTATTGGCTATCATTTAGGAAAAAGGGGACAGTTGCTATAATAGAAAATGAAATGTCAGAATCTTTCAATCAATATATTCTACATATAAGATGGGTATGCAAAGTCTGGAACAGACAAAAATTACAACTTCCTTTCCTAATTGTCATCAATCTCATCTATAGTGCTCTGTCGCAGATTGCTTACGTACTTGGTGAATATAGCAGTCATCATGCCATAATGTGCTACAAATGTTAAAAGGGCAAGTGATGGCTGTAGTTTGTTGTTCCTGTGTACAAATGTTCAATTATACTCTGTCAAGCGTAAATCTTGGAAAAGATTAGACAAAAACAATCTATGAATGGCATTACCAGAGAGGAGTGCAAATCCATGTATTCAGAAATGAGCATTGTTCTACCAGATGGAAATGTCAGGATTAGCATTCAGATAATTATGAAATTCCCAGCCCTTCCCAGGTTCTCCTTTGCCTGTGTGCAGGTCCATGGCATCAGCTAGTGACAAGAGTAGAATTAGTCCCCATATATTTGACAGCAAGGAAATGGAAATTCAGGGGAATTTTCCAATATCAGATAATAGCATAAATTTCCTTTTTAGGCATAGCTTATTCTTTGTGTTTTTTAAATTGGATTATGGTTGACAGAAAATGTTAATCAAGATTTGACTATAATGGTTCCAAACCCTAAAGAATGCATCAGGATTTGTATAGCCCCCACTGCAGGTAATATGACTGAATGTTCAAATAGCCACTAGAAGACAATATCATAAGTAATTGGAAAATTCTGCCAGTCATAAGGAATAATACCCTAATGAAGCAACAAAAACAAAGGATAAGACGAGCAAAAGGACTAAATTCATTTTCTCACAGAGTTTTTTAAGTAAAATTGTTTTATGCAGAGAGCACTTAATGATTATCTGTTTAACTATTTTAATGAAAAAATGTACAGAATCTAAGGCCAGATTTTTTTAAAAATAAAAGTGTGAATTAAAACCTTCTTGACCATTCATTTCTCTCCACTAGTCTGGAGGAAACAAGACAAAACTTCTTAATTTTACATACCATTATCAGAGAAATTATAAGCACAAAAGTCTGATCCTTCATCTAAAGGAGTGAAAGTATGCAGAACCACTCTACAGTAGAGAAAGAGCAAGGGGAAACTTTGTCTCTTCACTTAATGGAGAGGAAAAGAAGTTTGTATCCCCTCATAAGCTTCTTCTTTCCTATCATGAAGCAAGAAGATTAAGTTTTCTTCCCATGTAATTTCTGTTCTATAAGAGTGGAATATTTGTGAAAATGTGTCTCAGCACTTACTAGAGAATTTTTTTAATTCTTTGCCTTCGTCTTTTCACCCTTTCAAAAAAATAATGTTGGAGACAAGAGGAGATTGGACAGCTGGATTATCAGGCCAAGCATTGGTTGCTCTCAGTCCTACTTAGCTCATGTGGTGCTGATGGAATGCACTACTCCTAAGGGTGCCGGAAATCAGGAAGCCTTGTAGGACCAAGGTCTGCTTTATGTGGGATAACTCAGTAAGTCCAATGGATCTGGGTATTTTTGGCTGGATTCCAGTTGACTAGGATAGCATCTATGAGGTAAGAAACATAGCAATTAACACATTAGTCCCTCAGAAAATCAACACAGCTCAAATTAGGTGGGAATGACACTGATTATTACCCTTGGATTGCCTATTTTTCTTCTTTCAACTGCTTATCAATAAAATGGACATTGACTTTGGTAATTCTGGTCCCTAAAACCAAATAATATTAAAAAAAAAAGCCTTGTCCAAAAATCAAAGTAAAATCCCAGTTCCTGATTTCCCGTGAAGCAATAAAATAATGTATTAAAATGTTGAATAAAGTAAAACGCCTTCAGAATTAAAATGCAGAAGATGAAAATTATATGTTTGGAGAGAATGAAGCTGTGACTGGCATTAGAATGAGACTGCCAGTATCTTTTCCATAAAACAAGGAAGATAGGTGATGCATATTGTTTGCTCAGCTTAATGTCACTAAGTATTAAAGTATTCATTTAGTATTAGAAATCTGTTAGGCAGTGGACTGGAGAGCTGGGTTTGTAACTCCTCATGCATACTTCCTAAATGTTATCAGCAACCCCCTTCATTTATCCTGAGCACTGGATTCCTTCTGTGCAAAGAATAAGTTACAAAAGGTTCTCAGATAACTTGGTGGTTGTGGATTTTTTTTTTTACCATAAATGGCATTTTATCTACACTGCATTGTGGAAATATAACAAATACTGTTCTTAAGAGATTAATGATATTCTGAATATGCTGCAAATATTTGTGATTAGGAAGCAAACATCAACTAAGAAAAAAAATTGGAAAATATATAGCACTAATATGTAGTTCTCATGTAAAATTGGGGGTCTTGTTTGGGATTAAATGACTAGAAAGGATAGTTTGCCTAATTTGTCTGCTAGGGCATGTCCTTTGGCATAACAAATAATAAAGCAAAGTTAATGATTTGTGATGCTCATCCTCTACAAAGGATCATGTACTAGTGATTGAGGATGAAAATTGAAAAAAACCAAAACACCAAAGCAACAATTTCAGAAGGAGAAAAATCACCCCATAAACATATCTGGACCCATAGAAGCATATTTACATAATTGAAACTTTATTGGCAGGGTAACAGGCTGGAAATATCAGTAAACAGTTCTGGAAAGGAGCAGTAAAATTTAGGTCCTGAAAAAATAAATTTTCATATCTTAGCCTTGAACCTGTTGACTTGGTAGAAAAATTGTAATCCCTCCTCCAGTGGAATCAAAATATAATTACAGGTGCATAGTCAAAGATAATCAACCACAAAACTTAGTTCCATAGGGAGCTGCTCAGAAAGTTGTAGATTCTTAAACAGAAACAACAAAAAATTTCAGGGCAGTGATGCTGAAACAATTACCTCTTATTTTCATCTTTTAAAACCACAATTCTAAAAAGGTCATATGTTCCAGTCTAATTGATTTGAATAGTTAATTTTACTTGAAAATACAACCTATTAAAGTGTAATGGTTTTTATGTATACTGTTCCTTGTTGGGTTGTGGTAATGGCCACATTACATTCTGCCCGGTATAAAAGCTTCAGAGCTGACACCTTCTTAAGAAAATGAACTGGAATATTTTGGGGTTTTCTTTTTTTAGTGAATCACAAAATATGTTTTTTATCTATTGAAAACACAGAGGGGTTTATTAATACTTTTAACAGGTGGATGTATGTCACTGGATGACTTGAGTTTCCCTTCTGAAAGGAGGCATTAGATGACACATCTTGTCACTTACAAGTCCCCTCTGTTTGTTATGGAAATCCCTGAAAGAGAATAGAACCCACAACGCTGTTATTTTCAGCATCTTAAAGGATCTGCTGCCCAGCAAGTTAAAGGATGGAGTTGTAATTCCTGCTTTCCTATTCCAATACATCTCTGTATGGAATTGTCAAGTAATGATAAAATAATTTTACTGTGAAGTCACCCCACTGACACTACCACAATCATTTTTCATAGTTTTTGTAGGAAGCCTACTGAATGCAAAACTAGAAAAGGTATTTCTGTGAGGGTGTCAGGAATGCCTGACAAAATCTGCAGGTGCTATTCAGTCTTACAGCTGTGAGGGGAAGGGCAGCAAGGAGGGCAGGAAAACCATTTTCTTGGAGTTTTACAGGTCTTGGAGCTCTCAGGTTGCTGTCAGTATTTCTGCTGATACTGGAAACAGCCAAGTTACAAGTAACAAGTAGAAACTATGCATTTCATGTAGGAGAATATAGGAAGTTTGTTTCAGGGACAAAGCTTCTAATAAAATTCTATCTACCTATCTAGACATCAGGAATTGAAATTTCATCCCTGAAATTCCAGGCATGGGCTGGGCCCTAACAGAGAGAAAGGAAGAAGAAGGTTTCAGCTTTCTGAGTACAGTAAGGCAAATATAGTTAATGGTTCATTTGCAGTAAAACTAATGGTCCCATTGTTCACCCTGGAGAAGACACAGTGGAGATCTTAGAGCACCTTCCCTTAGAGCACCTAGAACCCTGCCTATAGAGGGCCTCAAGAGAGCTGGAGAGGCACTTTTTCCAAGAGTTTATAGTGACGGAGCAAGAGGTAATGACTTTAAACTGAATGAGGGTAGGTTAAATTGGATATTAAGAAGAAATTCTTTACTGTGAGTGTAATGAGGCACAGGAACTGGTTGCCCAGAGAGGCTGTGAATGCCTCACCCCTGGAAGTGTTCAAGACCAAGTTAGGTGGGGCTCTGAACAACCTGTTCTAGTGGAAGGTGTCTCTGCCCATGGCAGAGGGTTTGGAACTGAATGATCTTTAAAGTGCCTTCCAACCCAGAATATTCTATGATTCCATCCCACAGTATGCAACTGGGAAATCATAAAGCATGTTGGGCACACAGAGTAATTTCCACAGCTACAAATAAGATGATGTGTGGAAATACAGATTTTAGGATTTGAGGAGTGTAGGTTCCAGGATAGAAGACATGCCTTAGTGCTGATCCTGAAGCTTAACAACAACACCATAAATATTGAAGAGTAAAAGAAATCTCGCTGGATTTCTCTTTGTGGAATGTTGTTAATCAACCGTAGAATAAGTTTGATGCTTTTAAAAATGAATCCTGAGCTACTTCTCAGAAATGCCAGTATCTCAGTTCTGGGCAAAAATTTGTAATTGGGCAATAAAATTAAAATTTAATCAGACAGCTAATGACAACAAAATCTAGAACTGTTTAGTGCAGACTTGTGCTCATTACCATTTCCTGAAATGTTTATACAGTCTTAAAAAGTGGTGAATCAAGTCTTGAAGTGACCTGGGGAAGTAAGCTGACGCTGACACATATGGATTTGTTGCTCTGTCTTCAAACAAATGTTTCATTGTTTTATTCTATGTTAAAAATGAAAGGCTATATGGAGCTATGATTCTGACTCATTGGTAAATTATGTCATTTTGAAATAGGAAAAAACCCTACTTCAGTGATAATGACAGCAAAACTAAAGTAAATAAAAGAAAGTATTGACTCAAACTACAGAAAAGTTATTAAAACAAATATATTCCTTCTTAAAGCAAAACCAGAAATAAATTGACCACTGTGCCTTTGTTTATTTTTCCGTATATGACAAAATACAGATCTTTCAAAGATTATTAACTTTTCTTCGCTGTTTTTCTGATCAATTTGTTAAGTAAAGTATTTTATATTTTGCTTGGCTTAGTATTTGTTTCTGTGCCATATAATCAGCTGCATATGAGCAATTTTCATTATTGAAAACTGTGATCAACTCAGTGCACTGAAATTAACTATATGGGAAAAAATACTGATATTCCCAAGCCAGTGATTTCTGTGTCTGTGATCTCCACTGAATGACCAGATATTATTGAAAAGAAGTAAATAAAAAGATCAGACATAGCAGTTCTGTGAACTCATGACAGATCCTCACTAAGACTTGTGGCTGGCTCAAGGGCATTCTTACTAATTAGTCTGATGAGGATTTTAGTATTCTTTGTGCTTTTATTGAAGATGAGAGGCATTCATCATCAAGCCAGGTGACCTGTTTTTGTTAAAGAGGTACTATGACTAATGCGCATTTCAAACCAAAAAAGATAAAGAAAGATGACAATAACTTTCTAAAGACAAAAGAGGAAAATTAAATTTGGATGTGAAGCAGGCCAGATAAATACTACCAGCTTGAATTTTTAAAATAATTTTAAGCATTAGTTGACTCCCCTTGAGGTCCAAGTGCATAAGTAAACATGAAAGAACTGGAGGTGATATCTTGATCTCTTTTAATTCAGGGTTTCAGTCCAAACATTTTACCAGATCCTAAATGATGATCAGTAGTTATTCACAATTCTGTTATTCTTTCCTCTAAAGACTGTAAATATTTGAAATTACTATAAAGCAAAGATATTATTTGACTAATGTGAAGCTTTCCACATTGCTTTATGTCATGTATTTGAACTGAAGAAAATAGACCTGGGAGAAACTGTGGAAAGATATTCAATCCATCTTTGTACTCCACTTATACCTTGTCTGTGATACTTGCCAGATCTACCCAAATAATTGCTGATATTGACGTTTTGTACTGTTTACATGAACTAAAAAAAACCTTTCAAGTATTTTAATTTAAGAACTGTGAGTATTTCTAGTCCCATCTCTTTACATAAGTCGCACTTAACTGTATCTTTAACCAAAATCTGTAATAAGGGAAGTGTGTAGGCAAATATGCTTATACACATATTACAGCTACTGGAAATAGAGGATTTCCAGATCAAGGTAGTCAAGACCCTGCAAAGATGAAGAGTGGAATAATTAAAGATAAATGTCTCATAAATACTTTAAAATATTTATTTTGGAAATTTCAGGGAAGGACATGGGACTTGGTGGTTGGTTGCAACAAGTAGGGAAACTATCTGCATTGAACAGCATAATCATAGAAAAAATATCCATGCTTCTAGTGAGTTGGGTTTATCACTTTATACATCATTTAAAACATGCTGAAAGGAGGCTGTTAGATCAGAACATACTCTTAAAACAGGATGGAAAATAAGTGAGTCAGAACACTTTGAAGATTTGTGAATTCTTGCAGTGTTCCTGACTTGGCTTACTGGGTATGACTCAGTTGTCCAGGCAAAAGTGTGTATTGTCATTTGAGATGCCACAGGTATCTCTCCTGCCTTTTATGTCTTCTGCAGGGTAATGGTCTGCTGTACCAGGTCCAGTGCCATTTCTGCCAGCCCCATGTAGATATCTTGGAAAGCCTGCAGCATCCCAAATGGCTGCAGACTGAATCCCACCAGCTGCGTTCAGTAGTAGCTGTAAACCACAATTCATGCTACAAGAGTGACAAAATGTCCAGAGGCTGCCACTGGGAGAGAGTGGTGAGAAAGCAATTAAGCCCTTTTCCAGGGTAGGAGACATGGAGATGTCTCACATTTGCCTTGGATCTTGTCAAAATTCTGGCAGCTGGGGAGCACACTTTTATTAGTGTGCTATGAGCAGTCCCCAGCATTAATGAATCAGTGAATTATTCAGCTTCAAAAATATTACAAATCCAGGCCAGAGTTTGCCAGTGCATGTGGTACTGCCTAGAAAGACAGAGGCTAATCAAAGCTGAAATTTTACGGACTCTTTGATCATGAATGTGAGAAGAGAGGGAAACGCCAACATTCCTATGAAACCTTTGAATCTGAATACCAAAGGTGGCCACTCCCTCTGCAGATTTGAAAGGTATATTACAATTGTTTTGCTAGAGGGCTACTTCAATTAATATTTTGTTTCACTGGAGACGACTGAGTAAGGCCTTTGATCCTAAAATATCATAACTAATGTACCCTTTTCAAGTGCTAAGCTTTATTCAATGAAAGAAAAAGGGAAAAACAAACACACTGAGGACAGACATAGCTATCAGGTGCAGATTCATGGTTTACTGACTATCTTTAATATTAAAATTCCCTAAGGCTTATGGCCAAAGTTGAAAATATTTGTCATAACTGCAGTGGTAATAGAACAAAGTGCCACTGAACATAGATCCTAATGTCTGCTGAGCCTTAATCTAGCAAAGTGACCCACACAAGGAAATGTTTTCAAAGGTTAGGCAAATGTGCTCAGATCTGTGTGATTCAGATCATGGACCTGAAATCACACCCTGGATAAGTACAGTAAGCCAAATATTTAGACACTAAACTAGGTAACAGTCTCAGATAAGCAAATTTTTCTCTTATGTTTATTTATTGCAGCCCACCACCAATACTTGCACCCTCTAAAAGAGGTCTTAACTAATAAGATAGTGTCTCTCACTTTCTCTCCTTTATCCCTATCTTCTGTCCTGCCCCTGGTGTAATAAGTAATTTTCTATACAAAATAGTGCAGGTTGAATAGGTACAAAAGAAGATGGTCCTCCTTAGCACAGCCAGTTCTCTTGGGCTATGGGGAACAGAGGCTCAAATGCTGTCTCTGAAAGTGATATAATTGTAGCTAAACTTATCACTAGGAGATATATGTGATTGGGCATTAATGAAATTTAACATAGAGAATGTCTTGTTTGAGGAAGTTTCAACTCAAATTTCAACTTAAGCCATGACTCTAAGGTGATGTTATGTGCAGTAACATTCTGACAGCCTGAATTTCAGTTAACATACAAATGAAAAAAAAGTAAATGAAATGCTGCAGTACAAGATGTCTGAGCTACATGAGGAATGGGTAAGAAGAGCAGAAGATTCAGAATAAGCCAAAAGAAGAGATGTTGAGAATTCTGAAGAATTTATATCATTTAGGGTGTGTGCAAAGTAAAGAGATGCTTACTGACTTGCAAAAATCTTTAATGAATATAGAACATATTAGTAAGAATATATCCCAAAACTAAAAAAAAGTGGATTTTTAGGACGGGATTATCAACAAAAAGTAACTCTGTTTTTGAACCAAGCTGTTTCAAAAGACTGTGTCATCCTGAGCCTATAATTCATAATGATAGACAGTGAATGAACAACTTACAAGGAGATATCATAAACAATATGTCAAGTCTAAATGAAGTTTTATGCATGCTCAGAAATACCTTGAGTGTTAGAACATTTTGAGTAAGCTCAGCTGCCAGAGCAATATTGCTCCAATCAGTGCTGTGCCATCCCACTGCACGCCATAGCAACACTTAGGGTAAATTACACAAATGCAAAAGGAATGCAGAAAGAGAGCTGGAAGTTCCTAATTCATAAGACAAGTGTAATTTAAGAAACAAGGTTTTGTTTGGGATATAGAATGATCCCTACAGAGGAAAGACCATTTCCCTGTTGGCATGCTCCAAGCTCTGTTCGCAAATAGATAATAACTGTGGAGTACTTTCAGTTCAGTGCTGAAGACTGCCATTTCAGAAGGCTTTTGGGAGTAACCTTTTCTCACTTTGATCCCTCTGAATCCCTTCTATCCTTTTCTATTTGATCTGTCTTAGGCCTATATTTTTTTTTAATAAGTGCTTAGGAACACATGAAGAGATGAATCACTTACAAGTACAACTTTCAGTCAATACTCAGTAGGTAACTATGCTGGTTTCATAATGCTTCCTCAATGGAGGTGATCTAATCCAGCTCTAAAATGGAAAAGCCATTTCTTTCTGAGCCATGAGCTGTCTGATAATGAAAGAAGGGCAAAGAAATAGAGATTTATGTGTGAACAAGAAATCCATCCTCAGAAATAATTGTCATCCAATTTTATGTCTTGAGTAATTTCAGTGATCACATATCAGCGCTATCATTAGCACAACTGTTAGCACAAGGCAGTAACACAATATTATAACTATTCTGCTGTTTGAAAATGGGTTTGGTGCTGTGGACATCAATGGTAAGGTTTTACTTTTACACAAGCTAATTCAGGCTGTTAAACAGCCATGAGCAATGTGTTTGCTTTGGATACCTAATTTTATTTGCACATCTCTGTTTCCAGTGCAATGTGTGACTGGATGCATCTCCACAGTGTGCTTCATTTAATTCTGAGCTTATGGCTAAAAGAAGTGGCAGGAATCACCCTCCATCCCCTGACTATAGTGAAGCCTCGATCACAGCGTTGACTTGCTGCCTTTTAGATTACTAAAGAGGAATGATTTCTGTAGAATGCAAATCCAATTGCAACAGCATCCCAGCCATGTCATTATAACATTCATTTCTTCACACAGCACGTGCTGGTCTTGCCTGGCATAATGTCAGTTTTCTTCATAGTAGCTGACATGGGCCTGTGGTTTGGATTTGTGCAGGAAACTGTATTGATAATTCAGGAATGTTTTTGTCATTGCTGAACAGTGCTTGCACAGAGTCAAGACTCTTTCTTCTTCTCACCCCACTCCCACAGCAAGGTGTTTGGCGGTGGACTAGAATTTAGAAGGGAACACATCTGAGACAGCTGACCCCATCTGACCAAAGGGATATCCCAGATCATATGGCATCAGGCTCAGCATATAAATCTGGGGAAGAAGGAAGGGAGGATGTGCAAAGTACTGTTGTTTTTCTTCCCAAAACACCATTAAATGGGATGGAACCTTTTTTTTCTGGGGATGGTTGAACACCTGCCAGCCCATGGGAAGCAGTGAATGCACACATTGTTTTGCTTTGCTTATATGCAGTTTTTGCTTTACTTAATAAACTTTATCTCAACCCACGAGTTTTGTCACCTTTGCCCTTTTAGTTCTCTCCCACCAGGGGGGAGTCGGCAAGCAGTTGTGTGGGGCTGAATTGCCAGGTGGGATAAACCACTACACAGTCGAAGGCACAGATGAGCAATTTTCATATTCTCTTTGGTTTATTCAAGTCAAAAGAGACTAACAGAGATTATTTGATGTGACAGAGAGAAAAAGTGTGTATTAGAAAAGCAACCAACAGTAAAACAAATATATTGTAGTATGTATTTTTTTGCTTACTAAGAGGAAGATCTTCAGCTCATCCATTGATTGGCTCCCAGTGGTAACAATTATATTAACAGTATTTCTGATGATATGTAGTGTTGAGAGTTATGTCAGTACATCTCACTGGTAAAGTACATCATTACACTCGGTAAAACTCTGTAGACAGGGAGAAGTTTGGTAATAAGTCAAGTTAGTAACTTTACAACAATAGCATGTCCCTGATTAACCACTGAATGACTTCCAAGCTCTGCAGATGGAGTCAACACCAAAGGGATCTCTCCATCTCCCATTATTTATTTTATTACCAGGTAGAGGTAGCATAACGTATCTCCCTGCAACTCTACAGTTGTGATAAAGGCCAAAGTAAAAGAGAACCTAAGAAGGGATATTAGAGGTTTGGTTGGGATAGAAGAGTTGATCAATTTGTCTGTCAGACACATGCCAAAGTAAAATGCTGTGATCAAGAGGTGATATATGAGGGACTTATGTCATAGATTTGTAGATCAAGTATAAATCTTTGAAATACAATCATAACTGCTTCATCTATCTCTGGGGCAAATCTTTTCTTAGCTCTGAAATGAATATCAATTAAAGCACATGGAGGAGACGAAGAGGGAATGGGAAAGGGAGTGGTTCATCAGAGAGGTGTAAGTTGGTGGAGGATCTAATGACAGGATTATCATGCTGTGCTTTGCTTTTTCCATCAAACCCTAAGAGGACAAAGCCAAGCCCAAAGTCTAAGCACAGACAATGGAGCTTCTGCAAGAGTAGCAGCATCAAAAGCAAGTGGAGCTTTTATTAAATGTGTGTTGTAGCTGGTTAAGCAGGTAACTAAGATTTTACAGTCTGTATCCAGAGAAGTGGGTCTGATATCTTCATTGTGAGTGTCCAATCCCAGGATGTTGTTCAAGTTCATGCTGGATGGGGCTTTGTGCCACCTGGTCTAGTGGATGGTGTCCTTGCCCACTGCAGGGGGACTGTGAATAGATGATCTTTAATGGTCCCTTCCAACTCAAACCATTCTGTGGTTCCATGATTATGGCCCTGTTGGAGGTTTTAAATTGTTTTGGATGGTCAATAATTGAAAAATACATGTCCTTTAGTCAGGAAAGGTAGGAAGAAAGGAGGGTAGAATCATTGTGTGGATTATTTTCTTCACATTTTAAGGTATTTTTCATTAATACATATATTTATCAAGTACAGCATTCATTTTCATATTTTTATAAATGGAAATACTTTGTAATTTCTTATTCAAGTATATCACTACAATGAAGAGGAAGATTATGTTAGAAGCTGTCCTAGCCATGGAACCTACTGAAAGGAATGTACATCTCCTACCAATCCAGAAAAATCTGGATGTGCCAAAAGAGAGAAACAGTGAAACACCAAGAGAATTAAAATTAGCTTGCTGCTAATAAAATTAGCTTACCTTGCTGGCAATAATTAGTGATTTTCTTGTTCTGATACAGAAGTTAACTCACCAATACGAGGTGGGAAAAAAATGGCTACATGACAGTGAAAGTAAATAGTGTTTTCTTCAACAGTAGTATTTTTGATCTGTAAAACACATGGTCTCATCACTAGATGCACTCAACATCAGCCACAACTACTTTCCAATCCATGCTCCCATAACACACACAAATGTTAGTACTCATACTTCTTTAAAACTGCCATTGAGTATTTTTCCTCTCAGTAAACATCTTTTTTTGATGTAACTTTATATTTAAAAAAACACTTTAGGGCCTCTGCTCAATATTCTAAAAATTTATCTGTAAATATTTTGATTTTGGAACAGCACAAGAGTAAGTTAAATGCTCTGAAGTATTACACCATTTATCCAAGTCCCTAGGGATAAAAATGCTTAACACATGATCAAAATCAAGTTCTATTTTTTAAAGTGTGCATTCTGCTTTTGATGTAGTCTACAGAGAGAGCAGGCTTTTAGAAATGATGCAAACTGACAACTGATGTCTGGCTTATTGACATTTAGATGGGTAATTGTTTGCTGGCAGCTTGTCCAGAAGAAGTTTCCAAAGCCTCAGTGTACACATCACCCAAAGCTCTCACTGAAGGCCAATCTTAAAATGTCACTGTAGAACATAAACAGATAAAAGGTTATCCTAATTAAAGCTGTGATGAGATAGTTCAAGACTATCAAAAAGAGGAAAAGAATTATTACAAAAGTAGTCTAATAAAATCTTTAGTATGAGAGGAGGCTTTTGTTGCTGGTTTGTTATGTTGTTTTTTCTTTAATTTACAAACAAGATATTTAAGAGATACTATATATAAAATATATTTTTTATCAAGTACATTCATTTTAATTTTCATTAATTCTCATTTTAAGTAGCTTTTTCTAAGCTTTTAGAAAAGGAATTTTCTTTTTGTAAAATTTTTACAGGTCTTGCAGGAATAACTGAGATCATGGGGAGCACCAGAAGAGTCTACATGAAAGGCCATGTGGAGGATTAAAACAGTGCCAAGAGGAGTACTGGCAGCTTCTCTTCTTATTCACTGCTGTGTTGAATTCCTGTTGGTTGAGAAATAAAATCTTACTACTGTGTACAAAGACACATCTGCCTTATCATTGCCATCTTGTCACAAATACTACTCCCTTTTTCAGCCCCCACAAACTGTGTGAAAGAAATTGTTGCACTATGATATGAGGGTACTGTATACGAGTTCTGCCAAATTGAAAATTCAACATATATCTAATTACTTAGAGAGGCATGGCCTGAACAATAAGAAGCACTGGGGAAGATCCGTCATTAGTGAATCCACCATCTCCCAGGTTCCCCACTATGGACAACAACATTTGGCTGCTTTTCACTTTATGTCCAAGCAACTCTGCAGAAAGGAGTTAGGGAACATCCTGTATGAACCTATTGGTTTTTTTTAAAAAAATCTTGTGTTTTTAAAATAAGTCTTATGCAGAGCTATGAGAATCACTATAAATTCTGTACATCTGTTCATGGCAGTCTCTCCTCTTCCCCCTCACTGCTCCCAGGTGACTTTCTGTATGTCCCATTACACATTGTTGCACTTCCACCAAACAGCTGCTATTGCATGAACTGAAGGTTTGGGGATTTTGTTGTCATATAATTGGCATACTGTTGTTAGCCCTGAACAAGCCATAGGAGAAATGAAGAAGTTCACAGGATAATGCCTAGCAACTCAAAAAGGGAACAAAGATGACA
Organism: Melozone crissalis; assembly: GCF_028551555.1. Lineage (NCBI taxonomy): Eukaryota > Metazoa > Chordata > Aves > Passeriformes > Passerellidae > Melozone > Melozone crissalis. The sequence goes on from NW_026535780.1 coordinate 25,215,258, forward strand.
CCACTCACTACACCAAATTTTCACATGAAGGTAGTTGCTGTCAATCCCTCAGCATGACTGACTGGTGTAGCACCCACATTTAGAAGAATTAGAAATGTAAATGTAAGTTGCTTTCCTTTCATATACCATGATTAGATGAAAAATTGTAATTAAAATACCATGCAGGTCAGCAGTGCATAGACTAATAAATTCCTCATCACTACAACATCACTATGTGGTTACTCAACAAGAAACTCTTTCTGCACTACAGCCATTTCTCCCAAGGACAGTGCAAGAGCAGAACATTGCTCTCTGTTGAGTTAGGGAACAGGATGCAAATACATGTACAGTTTCTGCTGGTATTTTAGCTCTTGAACACATTCCTCAGTGTATACCCTTGAACAGAATGGAAAAGTTACTTCAAAGGAGCAGAAGCTGAAAAAATAATTTCTGAAGTGACCTGCACTTAGGCTTCAAAATCTACATGCTCCATCTTAGAGCTCTAGTTGCATTCTGAAGAGTGTGTTGTTAGGGACAGATAGAGTGCCAGTTCCCAATCTTTGATTAATTCTTTTAAACATAACCACAGTGTAGGACAAACTGTCCTTCCCATTCTCAGCATATGATCCTGTCAGCAAATATGTCAATACTTACTTTCCCTGACCCCCTCTCTCTGCATCCTGTCAAGACTTCCTCCTCCAGAATTGTCATCCATATCCTGCCCCATGCATTTTCCCATTCTGTTCCCCCAGATGCGATTGAGATCTCCCACAGCTTTACCTCTCCTCCACAGAAGAATGCTGCAATGCTTTCTTCTTGCATTCCACAAACCCTACCAAAGTGCCAATGGTGCCCTGACCCTGTAGGCTGCTGATTACAGCGGCGCCTTGTGCCACTTCAGCCTGCTGCTCTCTGAACCTGGTACTGCTGCTCTGGCTCTTCGCTTTGGAAAACCTTCATCTCTTGGTCACCCACCTGCAGCATCTAGGCAAAGAGGGCTCAGCAGCAGCAAGAGCACAGTGCCACTCTGTGGGGCCACCCCAAAACCCCACAACAAAATTCTCTCAGTCTTCCTAAAAAGTACATATTCAGCTTCTTCATCTATGAGGTTAATCCATGGCATTAATTAAGCATGATGATTACAGATTTGTAGCCATCTTGCTTTGCAGGTACTCAACTGAAAACTGATTTCAGAACTTTTTCTTCCTGCTGAAAACTCTTCATCCTCTCCCTCAAAATGCAGACTTGCTTCAGATCTGTCAGCTATGTTTTTATGGACCTTTCTGTATCCTGTTTTGGATCCAGGATTCACAACTCTTTTTTGCCAAATATAGGTCTGCTGCCTACACAGCAAGAAAACATTTGGAGTTGTGACATAAGAGTCAAGATAGGAAGGTGTTTAAAAAGACTATGAAATTATGAAGAGAAAATATGGCGAACAAGACCTGTTAATGTAAACTGGTGTATTGAATTGTGCTGGATTAGACAGCCCACAATGAAGGTAAATTGCTCATCTACTAGCTTTTATTTCCATGTAAAGATAGTGTGAATATAGCAGGAGGAATCCTGTGCTATCAGGTAAGCAGCCAATATCACAATAAATGTAAGACAGCATCCGTGCACTTTTTATTTAGAAAAAAGAAAAGAGGTAGTGAGCTTATGTCAGTGATAAATGTAGAAATGAGTGCAAAGCAGGTTTGCAGCATGGTTTCTCTGCAGATTTTGCCATGTGTCTGAATTAAAGCAGAGCATTACCATTGCCACAGTTTTAACTGGGTTTTGTTAGTGTATGTGTGTGTGTGTGTGTTTGTAGTTTCTTCTCAGAAGCTGGTCTAAAAATATTTACAATTGCTTCTGAAGAATGACTCAATTATTCATGGAATTCAGACTTTCATAAATTGTAATAACAGTTTAGGGACTGACTCCAAACCTGTTGAAAGCAGTTACTAGTTTCCAACTAGTACCAAAAGAATCTGGATAAGCATAGAAAGATCCCCTTGAAAATATATATTGCTATTGGTTCTATTAAATACTTCAGAAGAGGTAAAATCCTTCCCTTAACCCCCTACTAAATTGAAGTGAAAACTGATTCATACATTACATGGAAATTTATTGACATTTACAGAAGGGCAGAAAGGTGCCTTTCAAAAAGCCACACTTTTGCATGCCATTTCTCCTGTCAGATCAGGATAGGAAGAGGATGAGGTAGATCTGCAGTGCTATTAAAAAGCTAGGTATAAAAGAGATCAGTGAAATGCCAGAATAATTAATATGAACATTATCTGTACTTAATTTGGCTAGCCTAACACCTTAATTAATAATTCAAATTAATTTCTTCTTCAGTGATATTTCTCAGGAAATATTTATTCTGCACATGCTAAAATCTGCCACCTACAGAACTTCAGCAAAACCAATATAGTGAATAAAAATATTCCATTCTCTCATAGGGGGTTAGCAACACAGGCTGTTATTAAGCTTGCCTGGCACTTTGCATTATAAGACTCTGCTTCCAATCACTTATAACTGTGTTAGACTCTCATTCTCATGGTTGCCTGCCAGGTGCTACTTCAAGATGACATTTGGAAAGTTTCATTCGAAACAGTCAATTATGAAATTAAGACAGGGAAAGAAGATTTCCTTCACTGAAAGTTTCACAGGAATATTGTTCTAGTAACAATTGTTCTTTTAAATTAAGACTTCAGTTAGCAGAAAGTCTTTCAGTACTTGAGCAGATTTGCATACAAAGTTGATGGAGTCGGTCTGACACTATTGGTCACGTACTACAGCAGTGAGAAGCCATTTCTTAAAACAATCTTTAGACTGTCAGATCAGAGATTGTGTGGTCTGTCATAAGATTTTTTTTACAATGGGATATTTTCTGTCCACAGAGATCACATTCCCTGAGATTTATACTGCTTTCATTTTACAATTAGGTGCCTTTCTGTGCACAGGTGAAATGAGAGAAGTCCAGATGACTGGGCAATAGCTCTTGCTAAAGTCAAACACTGGGTATTTGGTTTTCAGATGCGCCCCTTTCCTCAGGGTCACTGCAGGGTTCTGGCCCAACATTTGTAGTTGAGGAGTAGAAACAACATTGCTAAGCAAACCAAATTACCTCATAAACAGTTGTATATGAACCTGATCAGCAGGAAAAAATTGTGGCATGTTTTCATATGGACACACTGCAACTCCTCAGATGCCCTGCATGCCTCAGCACACACTGGCCTTTTGGAGTAGGTAACCATGCCCTCATGGCCAATTTAGAACAATGCATAAGCACACAGAAAGATAAAAACCTGTGGGAATCATCCTTATGTGGATACCAGGCATTTTCATAGGTACATACATCTTCCCACACCAACCCTCAAAATCAGAACTGTACTTACAGGACCAACTCTGGCTGTGCTCTGCCCCTGTCTTGGCCTTTCCAGCCCCAAGGTTTCATTTTTCTCTCCATGTGTCCTGGGCAGTCCAAAGTTCCCCCTGTAGTCAAGGCTGGAAGGCTGGGGAGCTGTGAGGGAGGACCATGTGGGGAGGAGGGAAGAGCAAGGAAGACTCGTCACTGGATTCACACTGAGGACATCTGCTTTGTCCCCTTCCTAATCACCAGGATCTGGCAAGGATCTTTGCCTCCCCCTCTCACAGCCACAGCTGAGGTATAATGGCCCTCACTCTGTATGTAACATCTTCTCCATTTGCAGAGCTGCAGTATATCCTACTCTGGTGAGGTTTTCTGCTGTTCAGAAGCAACAGCTCTTTAAATCAGGTGGAGTTATTCTACAGGGCTTTTCTTTGGCACCATGGACAAAGAGGATCTTCACAGCACCTCCTGTATTTCACAGTCCTCTTCTTCAGGCCTCTAGTCTAGCTCTGCCAGCTGTCTGGTTTCATCGTGACTCAGGAAGGCCAGGAGATGGTGGCATATGAGAAACCAGCAAGGTTCTAATGGCGGATTCTAAATAATAATAGCGGGCTTTAAATGCAGATCCCTAATATCACGTTATAGGAGGAATTTTAGGATGTTGCACTGAAGTGTAACATCTAAATCCTTTTTTAAAATGCTCTTCACTCTTTCCTGTCCCTGGAAGAACCATCAGAACATCCCTGACTGGCCTGACCTGTCTCACCATCTGTGGTGGATGCAGTGTCTGAGGGTATGTGCCTGCCCCCATGTACTGGCCAGCTGTGCAGAGGAAGTCTCCTTTCTAGAGAAACCTCCTCTACAAAGAATGAGCACTAAACATGTTGGATCCTCCCAAAGCAATGGCCATTGCATCTGACAACCTGTGTGTGTGGAAGATAATCAAGTTACAGGGATGGAAGGTCTGACAAGGAGAGGATACGCTGGGAGCTGCAGGTGACAAAAGATTTTGAACATCAAGGGTTGCCCAAACTTCCACTGAAATGCAGTCGCAGATTATTCTGAGTTGGAAGGGGTCACAAGGACCATCGAGTCCAGCTCTTAAGTGAATGGCCTGTGCAAGGACCCAACCCACGACCTTGGCATTGTCAGCACTGTGCTCTGACTGGCAGCTGCCCTGCCCGCGTGCACTTGCTGTCAGGCTGACATCTGCCTCCCAGCAGTTAGGGTGCACTTGTGATTCCATGGATGCTGCAGTGTCCTGCCCCTGGGCCAAGCCTGCCTGCCACTGCTGCTGCTGGGCAGGGGCAGCGGGAGGACACTGCAGGGCGGGGGCCTCAGGCCCTCCTCACACAGCGCAGCACACACAGCATTTTGCATGTAGGGAAAAGCTACCCCTGTTTCTCTAACAATGTCTTGGAGCACATGTAAGTTGGCTGCAGGCTGCATTACGCCCTATGAGAAGCTGCAAGGCTGCTTGGGCCGTGTCTCCTGGCTGGTGGGGAGGCAAGGAGGTGTGTGGGCAGTCGCCGCCATGCACAGCGGCTGCTCTGGGACACAGCGGTGCCTGGCAGAGCTCTGCTCCACAGGCAGACTCTGTCAGCAGCAGGAAGAGCTTGTGAGGTCTAGGTCAGCACAAAACTGATCTGCAGGCAGGGGAGGAGGAAGAGGACCTGCAACCCAGCTGGATTTCTGACACTGGGAGGGTGTGTGGAGCAGAGCAGGGCAGAAACCTTTGTGCGATGAGCACTGGTGGGCTCGGCCTTGCTTTTGGTTGTGCAGCTTTCTCAGTGTCATGGGGATCCCCATGAGGAGCTTGTCAGGAGCATGGCAAAGGAGACACCCCACAGGTGACCTTCTCCACTCAGGTTAGGGTTAAGTTTAGGAATAATTTTAGAATTATATGTATTGAGGGAAGAGGATCTTTAAGGACATACCTCTGCAATTTTTAAGAGTGTAGAAAAGTCAGAGTTTAGGAGAAAATTAAGATTATGGATCAAACCAATAAAATTGCAGCAGCAGGAAGGAGCTTGTGCCTCTGTCTTCTAAGAATTGAATGCTGAATTCTTTTTGAACCAGTTAAGGAACTACTGTCTTGTTAGCCATGCTCCTCATATCTTTATGTGCTCCTGAACAGACTGTAAGGAATACTTGAGTATTTACAATGTTGATATGACTGGATTGTTGCTAGTGTTGAGCTATTGTTAGGGTTAATGATAGATGAAAAAAGAGGGGTGTTGGGAGTAATTTCTGAAGTGTGTACTTCTGGACTGTGCCCACTTTTTATTTAACCTCACATGTAGACAGTATACATCAATAAGCTTTTTTATAACTAGAAAAAGATACTAGGAGAGAACCCAGTGTGTCCAATAACACATATGTTCAAATGTTTTCACCTGTACTAGACTGATCTAAATTCAAATTTTCACACCAGGGGCTTAACGGAATAATTTTTTTTCCCTCTCATGTGTATGTTTAGTGAAGGACGTTGAAAATACCTGTAAACTGATCCTTGTAGGGGGATAGAATATGAGAAAATAAAGTTTTCTCATATTATTTCTCAATCTTACCGCTAAGGAGTTGCAGCTGGGGCTAGTTATTAAGGATTAGGAGCAGGCCTGCCTTTAACAGGCCATAGCTGTAGCCAATAAGAAGAAGAGTGTTATAGTAGAGTGGATTGGTTGTTTGAGGGGGAACTGGAGTTAGTTGGCTACTATGAGAAGAAGGATGAGTCAATGCCTAGAGGAGATGCCTGTGAGAAACATCAAGGAGGTATGGAGCTCTGGCAATATGGAACTCTTGCAATATAATGACAACAGATCCTCATTCTGGGATACATTAATTTCTAAGATATTGGGTGAGTTAATGGGAAAGAAGGGAAGACAGTCTCCAGGCAGAATCAACTGGTCCCTATGGAAAGCCCAGACTCTGTGCAGTCTCCCTCTTATCTTTCAGAAGCAGAGAGCACCAACAAGGAGTGGCTGTCCTTGCCTGCCTACCATGGGCTTCAGGAGTGCAAGAACAAAAGTGTGTTCAGTGGATACAGAGCTGAGAGAAAAGAACCCGAACTTTTTGGTGGGGAACTGATGATGCTGTTTCAGCTGCATGATCAACCTGAAAATGGGGGAAGGGGGTACATGCCAAAACTGGAAAACCCACAGGGAAAGCAGTGTAAATTCACTTTACAAGCCTTCCTTTTTCATATTGCTCCTTGAAGTTATAGGTTTTCTGGTCTTTACATCATTTTAATGCACTTGGTAATGACCACTATATTTTCTATTTTGATTTATGTGGGATTTTTACACTGCTTTCAGCTGCTTTTCAGTATACGCAAAGCTCAATCATTGTCTCACACCAAAGACTATTTGTTACACCAATATCTCCATTTAGATGCACTCAATGACAACGACATCCTATGGCTGGCATTTGCAGTGCTTTCAGAACCACAATACTGTGCTTAGATTGAAACTAACTTAATTTCATGAAGGAAAAAACATGTGGTAGATGTGATTGTAAATGTAAGCAGAAGTTGGAAACTAATTGTTTAACAAGTCTCCACAATCTCATTTTAGAGGAACCAACAGATGTTAAAACAGTCCTATACCTAATATTGATTTGTTTTCCAGATGGTTCTTACTTAACTGTATCTTATGATACATCAGTGAGTCACCAATATATTATTTATGAAAGCAGGATGCATTTAAGTTATCTTTAGAATGCAAGAGTACCTTACTAGAAATATAATATTTAGCAGCTCGTGCAAGGAATACAGAGTAGAGCAATTACTGCTTATGAACCTCATTTTTACAAGGTAGAAAACAGGCTAGTCATTTATATGCTTGTATGGAGAGTGCAAAACACCGCTAGAGCAAAGATTGTGTTTTATCTACCCTGGTGTTTGTGGCTAAAGAAAGTACACACATTAATCTTTATTTTTTGGTTTAGAAATGATTAATAATGAGACAAGGTCTCTGAGTCATAGAACAACCAAAGAGCTATGGCACATGGTGAATTATAATGCAACATTAATGTACATTACAGGAAAACTATGCAATTTTGGGCATTTCTGTTACAGGATGTTTAACAGTGACCTGCAGTGACTTGCAATGTCTCATGACCTGATAGAGGGAGCCACTACACAAACTTTTCTGGACAAATAATTCTTGTGTTCTTCCCATGTCTGGCAGGATGCTGCATGTTCTAGAACATATTTTAAATGCAACATGAAATACATTAACCATGGGAAGGCAAGTAAAAGGTGTGTAATTCTGCTAGTGTACCTCAAGATTTACAGGGAGTTGAAAGTCTTCAAAAATAGTCTCCCAGTAGAATGACCTTGTAGTAAGGCACAAGATGAAGGGTTAAATGAGGGGAAATTGGTCCAAAGTGCCTTCCTATACACAGGACTGAGGATGAGGGGGAAGAAGGAAAAGTTGGTTGATTCTTTTTCATTGCCAGTGATGAAATAAAACCTGAGAGAAGAGCAGTCTTGCAAGAAACATTTCTATAACTTAAAATCTCTAGGGGTTCTCAGCAATATGATTTTATCTTCCTGTATTTGAACCCTACAGAGCTGGCAGGGATTATTCTACATTGGGGGGTAATATTTCTACCTTTAAGCTGCATCTTTTTACTTGGAGGAATGTGAGTCTGAATGAGAGCTGATCTCACGTGCATTGCATGGGAATGGTGCAATTGTATCTTTCCTTCTAAGTGGTTACCTCTTACAAGACTAAAGAAAAAATGAATCCTTAGTGTTACCAGAACATTCTCCTCCCTATATACTGCTATTAAGGTTAAGACAAGAATATAATGCTTGTTTGAAATTTGTGTAAAGGAAGATTAAATATATTTTCTCTTGACTTGTGTCAAGTAGTTCCTGTTACAGAAGACTTAGAGCTGCATGCATATATAAACCAGAAAGTTACTGGAAAGTATTGGTGTTTAGTAATTACCAGTCTGAATTATTCACTAATATAATACCTATGTAAAGTAACTTTACATACTGCTTCCACTGATCAAGACACTATGAAATCAGTCTTACAAGAGTAAAATTTGTTACTCATTTAAGGGGCCACTAGAGCTATGATTCTATGATAATACATGAAATTGTAATCCTTTAAAGTGGTGCCTTCAATAATTAAAAGTCATACTGTACAACTATCTGTTCACAGTATGTTGCTAACGACTGGGTACCATGTTTTCAGTTTGTACCATTTGCCAAATTTTAATTTTGGTCTGGCACAATATAGTAAGATTTAGATGGAGGTTGCTTTCTTTTCAAATTAGATAAGATAATATATATGCTCTTGAGAACAAGCCAAGACAAAAGTATATATTTTCACACCTGAAGAAATCTGTATCTAGAACTTACAAATGAATCTGAAATTTGTCTTAGAAACCTTTGCATTAGAAACAGAATTTTGAAAAGCAGCCCACACCTGTCCTAGTTACAAACTATTCAAAAATGTATACCTTATATATTCTGACTGCCAGAGCTACCATAAATTGTCCAAGTATTTAATATCACCAGGTGAACCAATTAATACTAAATTCCTCAGATTCAGAACTCTTGGTGCTACTGCCTGTTCTGACTCCAGGGAGACAACTGGGAGCAAGGGGCTTTTTCCCAAGGGCACGTCTCATCTTTTCCAAGATCTAGAATGTCATTGAAGAATGCTGCCTTAGAGAACCATAGATGGGATATGACTTGGAACTGTAGAAAAGGAGCAACCCTAAACTGGAGAAACAGCTGTGGCTTCTGCATTTGAGAACTTCTAGAAAAAAGACTTTTGAAGAGGAAGAGGAAACAATTCAAAAAAAGGATGTTCCCACTTCTTTCATATGAATGAATGAGGAACTTAGTGATCAAAATTTTTATGTTCTCCTTGAAGGAAAGATATATATATATATATATATATATATACACACACGTTCTGTGAAATATTATGTATTTGTAACTTGCTCAGGTCCAGGTCTCTAGCTATTCTTGGAAAGAGAAAGAAAAATATGCTTGCCTGACATTTACTTGACATGCACAAAGACTTAAAACATAAGTTGTCATTAAGTAGGAGACTGTCATAGTTCCTTCAGGGTTGAATCTAAGAATGTGCTGGGCTTTGTGCAACTGTCTGTACTGAGAAGGGAGAGAGCAAGGCTTGCAGCATTTGCTGTGAGATTTAACTAAATAATGCAGTGGACTGAATTCATGTTTCAAATCCATTATTAACTTCATGTGTGACATGAAAAAAGCATGATATTGCATGAAAGATGTAAAGTACTGAGACCTCAGCTTTAAAACAGGCACTGGATAAAGATACAAGTATAGCTACTTCAAAGGTGCTTTGAATGAAGTGTCTCGGTACTGGCATTTTGTTAGCATTAATAGAATTTTAGCTTACAATGGATATCATCTTCAAACTGATGTACCTTATTTCCAATATATAGCTTATCACTATGCAAGACTTGAATTTATGCTACAGAGTTTACTGAGCTTTTGAAAAGGCAGGAAGCTTCCTGATGATAATGTAAATAAGATCTTCCAACTCTGACTCTGAACTGTTAGCTTTGCAACATCCATTCTCATATTTTAGGTGTGCTTGATGAAGCTGAATTATACTGAATAAACTGCTGCTCTTTCATCTTTGGTTCACTGATTCAAGCTTGAAATGAATTGCTGAGTAAAGTGAAGGTTTTTTCAGGTCAGGCCATATTGCATAACAATGGAAAGTTGCTCATGCCAGAATCTCTGCATGTAAACTGTCTAGACTGAGTAAACACAGAGGGTCCCCACAGGTTTTGTGTTTTCTTTATCTGTCAGGACCGAAGTCTTGTTCTCCCCGCTTTCAGCGCTGTTTTCCACGGCAGTAGTACTACAGCTATCACAACTACATTGATTCCTTCATCCTGCTGTCATTAGAGAATAGCAATACTTTCCTTCATAGCAGTACTTGAGTTCTCGGAGAAGTGACTTCTTTTTGTCAGTAGTGTTAGGGCTTAGGGGTATCTTGAGAGTGTATCAGATGAGCTTTTGCTGAAAGCCAATGTAATGACAAAATTATACACAGGAATTACTCCATGCAAATTTGCAACTGAGCAGTGTAATGTCTTACATGGGCCTGCTCTCCTCCCAGGTCACTCTCAGGATGCTCTCTACAACTCTTCAGCAGTTTCTGCTCTTTGAATATTGTTGCTATCCTGTAAAGCAAACCCAGATGAACTAGGCGACAGTGCCCTTATTTTGTACACCATTGCTGGGATAAATTAATCATGCTGCCTGAGAAATCAACTACTCCTTCTCTCTTTCCTGAAGCACAGGTTTAGAGCCAGGCTATTGGTTAAAATGTAGCTATTTTGAAGGAGGAAGATGTGAGGTCAAAGCAAATGCATGCTCTGCGCTGAGCTTACAGACTGTGGGTGTAAGGAAAGCTTGACTGTGAAGGGTCATGCTCAGTGTCTTCCTCCAAGAGCCTCAGCCTGCTATGGCACCTTACTCATCCTCATGCCCAGATGTGCAGAAACCACATGCAAACCTGGATTTTGGTTATCTTCATCAGGACAGTGTCTTGAGACAGGGAAATTCACTCCTCAGACTAGACTTGGACACCTTTATTCTAGTTACCTAAAGTATCTTGGGCTTTTCAAGGCAGTCGGTAGTGCTGATGTTCCCCGGGCCAATGGAAGTGACAAGTTGATCAGCAAAGTCTGTGCACCTGAAACTTGCTCCACTGTGCCTTTATGGTGTATTGCTAATGCAGGTCCTCCTGGATCACAGTGGATTTGTGGGTACTGGGTGACTGTACAGTGTTTGCCACCTCAGATAGACAACAGTAGGCCCTACATTATCTACCTCTTCAGAGACACAAAGTTAATAGCATCAAAGAATCATAGAATTGCCTGCATTGGAAAAGGCTTCTAAGATTGAATCCCACTGTTAACCAAAGCACTTCCAAGTCAGCCTCTAAACACTACATCTGCACATCTTTTAAATACCATTATGATGGCAACTCAACCAGTTCTCTGAGCAATCTGTTACAATTCCTGACAATCTCTTCCATGAAGAAGTTTTTCCATTTCAAACTTCACGTGACTTGACTTGAGGCCATAACCTCTTGTTCTATTGCTTGTTACTTGGGAGAACTAGACCCAACACTCACCTTGCTATAGCCTCCTTTCAGGCAGATTGAGGCTGTGCTAAGGTGTTCCCTGAGCCTCCTTTTCTCCAGGGTAAAGCACTCCAGCTCTGTTGGGTACTCCTTGTTAAGGCTTGTGTCTGAGCTGATGGTGCTTGTCTTCTCCAGGACTTTATCATCCTTATGCAGATGACTGCAGGCCACACAGAAGTTCAGGGTTAATAAGTATGTGAAGCATGTGGACTGTAGACTTCACCCAAGGGAAGATTTGGTGGTTTCTACTTCACTACAGTCCTGTGGGAACAGATCAAGTAGCAGTCCTTCTGAAGCTCAAAGACCCCACAGTGTGCTTTGCATTCAAATGCACATATCACTGTTCAACAAGTTAGCAGAAAAGCTGTTCTGAACAGATAGGGATGCAACAAAGAAGGGAAACAGCTGTAGGCTCTCTGAGAAAACACACACAGGCTTGCTTGTGCTGCACTATTTTGTTGTTTGTGAGAACACCCAACTTGTTCACACTTACCAATGCTGTTCAAGGACAGGTGTGTGTGACCCATTGTAACACCCCAAAACATTTAAATGCAAGGGCGTTTACTGAGGTTTCTTTACTCTGGGTTAAGCACACAGGAAATATATCCACCAGATATTCTCAAGAGGTCAAAATTTTACAGAAGTGTACTGGCAAAATATAGAATATAGAATTTTGTTTTTCATCATTTATTTTTTAAACAAAAGTGTTAAATAGATTAGGGGTAAATAATATAGATTTCAAATCAATCTTTGTAGGAAACCACTATCACACATTACCATTTTCTCTTTGCAACCCCATTTTAAAAGCTTTGAATCCATTTAATGTTTTCAGGCTAAGTTAATAACTGAGATTCTTGTTTCCTAATAAAAATGTGAAATACTTTTAGGGCAAATGCCCGACAGAATTATTCAAAAAGAAAATATTACTTATGTTATTTATCAACTAAATCCATAATCTAGGAAAAATATCAAGTTTAAAAACTTTTATTTTTCATAAAATAAAGTTGATATTACAAAGAGGGGAGTAAAATTATTTATTAATGATGATGTCAAACATTCTATTATTTGGCTAGGATTGAGATTTGATGGGTCGTTTGCCCTTTTAAAATATTGGCATAAGATTTTTTCCAGTTCTTTGTAATTTCCCCTGTGTTTTAGGCTTTATTAAAAGTCAACATACAGGGCTGAGAAAGATTATTTGATGATTCCTTTTTGGGGGTTTTAAATGCATGTGGTTCACGTCTCTTGGTATAAAAAGAAGACAAGAGAACAAAAGGGATTTACTGGTTGCTGCTTTTGCATTCTTCGGGAGACTGTTGGAATGGAACCTTTAAATTCCACTCTTTCATAAGCTCAGTCTTCTCACTTACAGTGTTGGGGTATGCTTGCTACAATCAACTCTAGCTCTTCTCTGTTATTATAAACCCTTTCCCCACCATCCAACCAGACATTCTACTAGTTAAGGGGGTTCAAAACTAATTGTTCAGTAACTTGTCCAGATAACACTTGTGTCACTTCATTCTTTGTATTCAAATAGTGAAAAAAATTTCTGTATACTTGTATTAAATATTATGTATTATAGAGTGTACCTGTATTTCTTTATTCTGGAAAATGAATAAGGCTCAGACAGGAGGGGATCTATAAGTGACTTTTTAAGAGACGGCATAACACTCTTCACATAGCCATGAGAGGGGATAGGTTCTATGTAGAAAAAAACCCCAGAGGTGATCCTCCTCAAATAAATTTCACACCTGAATCTTATTTCCTTTTTTAGACAAGGTGAGACCAAGTTTTGAGACTTTTCTACATCATTCTGCATTTTCCGAGTAACCTCCCACTAAAATGGCACATCCGTCTATGGCACAGAAATCTGACAGCTTATTGAAATGCAGTGCCATTAACTCTTCCTGCATGTACATCAGTGACACCAAACAGCATGACCTGAGACTACTATTATATGCTTTAATTTGGAAGTATCATGCTGAGCTCCATCTTCCACTACATTTCTACCCAGGCTTCTGATAAAACAATGTAATCAGCTAAAACAAGACTACATGGTAGCAGTAGATGCATAGCATGAACATTTTATCCCTTAAGAATTTCTTTATTAAACTAATTTTGTTTCTCTCATTAATCTCATTGAAGATTGTTCTGCAATAAAGAAAGGATGTAATCTGCCACTGACTAATTGCTTCAGACTCTTCAGTTACCATATCTTCATTTGCAAAAGCCTTTCCCCCTGTGTTCCTTCTGGCTACTTAAATAGAAGGCAAGCTGAGAGAAAACAGGTTTTGTATGTCTTATCATAAACCTCTTAAAAAATGCAATAAAGAGAATTTTAGTATTTTTCACACATCCTTAAAAACCTGGTTTTTAAGGTTTTAATTTGCAAGTTTAAGGCTCCTCCCATTATGTGTGTTTTGATCCTGTCAGTAATTTCTTAGACTGCAAAGATCTGTTTCTTTGCATTATCTGCACCTTCTGGCAATGAGACAAGCCTCAAATTATAGACTTTCAGTTGCCTGACTATTGAATGAAGTCTGAGCCCTGAACTGTGAGGAAGACAGGCCAAAATAGAATTCACTGAGCCCAAAATGTTAATAGGTAATTTGTTTAAAATAGCTAAGATAAGAAATACTTAATGTCACAGCTGAATGTTCCTCTGTACACCCATCACTCTTTCTGCATAGATGGAACCTCTTTCCCACCTCAGAAGAGTGCCCTGAGCAGCAGAGACAGCCTGGTGCTCTGGAGTAAGACTCCTCTGCAAGACTATTTTTCTTGCAAATGATAATTAAATACTCATCTTGTGTATTTTGAAGAGAGCAAGTAGAAGTGAGTTTTCCTCCAGCCTGTTGATAAGGAAATTCATGCAGAAGGGAGAGAAACTCGTGTTGTGCACTTTTCTCCAATACTTATTTAATCTGGAATACTTGTGGATTCCTTAGCTGCAAGCATCCCCCTTCCCAGCTGAATACCATCATTAGAGCAGTGAGCGACATTCCCATCCTCACTGAACAGTCCATTGAGCCGCTGCTTTTGTCATGCAAAATGAAACAGCTTCTGCAAAAGAGACAAACACAGCACTTCACCTTAGACTACTCAGGAGTCTAATTGCTGGATATCCTACAGGGAAGTGGGAAACAGGGATTGAAGATCTGTCAGGCAGAGGAGGCAATTAGATCATAGATTTTTGGGTGAATGTTCAAGAGTTTGAAAACAACTTGAGATGACAATACCTCTTTCTCTTCCAGCTGTATTCTTGTGTAAACCTAATCTGTCCAGGTTTTTAATTGTTTCTTCATCCAAATAAAAGAATTATGCTGTCTGTGAATCCTGGGAGGATTTGTGTAGAGAAACTCATGACTGCAGTGGCTGAAAAAACATTTCTGTTCATTTCCAGAGCAGATCTCTAGGCATAAGGACCACTACTATCAAAACCTTTGATAATGAGGGAGTTTGGTCATGATCAGGATTTGGCAGTAGCATAGTGAAAATTATTAAGAACAAGATTTTTACAAGCTTTTATGACAAGCCTGCCTTCATTTTTCTGCACTCCAAACTCTAAACTTAGAAACAAAGTATGAAAATGCGGTTTATTCCTATAGGGTTTTTGTGAAGTACTGAAATACTTCACAGTAATGAAATTCTGTAATGAATATCATAAATAAAAATTTCTAAAGTAACTTCTTGCAGATAGCATGTCCTGTTCAGTGCAGTGCGTACTGTGGTGCTTTGTTTTTTTATGATATTTCAGAAGTAGCCCTTATTGAGCCCTTTAAGTTTATTATGAAGTTTTCTCAATAAATTTGTATTGGCACCCTGTAAATCCTTGACTTAATTTTCTGTTATAGAGTTAGTTCTAAAAGCTGTAGAATTCATTATAGCTGTCAATACATCTGTTGTAAAGTTCAACTACACATATTACTAACCATCTGAAATGGTTTGCGACTTGCAAGAGTAATACAAAACATGTAAATCTCTGTTAACCAGTGTGCAGCATGAAAGGCTGTTGAGAATGACATTGAGAACCATATTTTCAGAGGTTTACAAAACCTTATAGTGTGTTATCTTGTTCTCTACGTTTTAAGGCAGATAAATCTTCCCCTTGCCATCTGTTAGTGGGTGAGGGGATCAGGCAATGGGCCATGAATTCTTTGTACTTCAGATACCAAACCATCTCCCCAGCCTCTTACTAACCACAAGTTATTCTGCTTCTGTGCTGCAAATATGTTACAGGCCTGAATGCAGCACAGGAAGGGGGAAAAAAGTTTATGTGGCCATATTCTTTGTTGCCACCATTGAGGGTGTGCTGCATCCCACAGTTCTAAAACAATTTGTTAGCTTCACTGTAGGAAGTGAAGCTTTTTTTTACCTAGCAAAAAATATTCCAAAGTGTAAGTGCAGAGGTACATTAAAGGTAACCCTCAAAATAAATATACTCTTTCTGTCACTTACCCTCTTAGATGGCATTTGTCCTCACTCCATCACGTTTGTCTGATTCACATTCCTGTACCAGAATGGCATCTACTGACTGCACTGTATTCAAGCTCGCCCAATGAACAGATTCTCTATACTCATAAATCAGTCACTGGGAAATGTTCTCCTGAGGTGTATTCATCTTTAAAATACACCATGCTCCTGTCAGTAATATGATAAACTGTCATTGATTATATTCAGGGGAATATTTTATTTGAGACAATATGGTCACCTAGTCCTTGTGAAAGCCATCATCTTCCTTTCCAGAAACAGGGAAGAGTATGACAGGGAAACACAAGGAATATCTGATTTATTTTCTGGTTCCCTGAAAATCTTAAGTAGTGCTTTTTATCTTCAAATGAGTGATAGAGTTGGGGATTAACTTTGGATATAATCTCTAATTTACCCGTTGTCCATGGGCAAGACATCTATATTGTCATAAGAATTCAGCATTACATACAAAGGAGTTAAAATTACATTTCTACTGCAGGAGTGAAGGTCATGGTGCCCTTGTGTTTCCTCACAGTTTGTTTCGTAAATGAAATTTATTCAATTGTAGCCTTGCTCTGTCCATTCCTCTCTGCCTGTGCTTTTTGAAAACTTCCAATGCAGGAAAATAGCACTAGTTTAAGAAAGGTGACTTTTATGACATATCCAAGCACAATGACTAAGGAGAAAAAAAATGGCTATAGTGTCACTCCATGATTTACCAAATGTCAGAGAATCCAGAAATGAGAGCATAGTTAAAAATCTTGTATATGATAGCAAATGCTTCGCTCAGATCTCATTCCTTAATTCACAGTAGACATAAATCCATAGGAAATCAGGCTTTGGATTTTTCTTCAGCACTATTTGCTTGGATCATTTTGAATTTTTAAGAAAGTCTGTCAGAAAAGCCAAAGAACATTAGATACTTAGATCTAATGTTGGGAAAGTTGGGAAATAAATGACAAGAAAGTATGAATTTCCATTTTAATTTTGTCTAAAAAGTATAATTAATATTAAACCTCTACTCATTGCGGTCTTCACTGTTATCTATGTGTTAGATATGTGTTATCTATACACAGTATTCAGGGCATAGTGGGATCTGAAGATTTGAGGTTAGGTAATCTCTATGACAATGAGCTGCTTTAAAGACATTGGACATCCATTAATGAAGTGTTTATTATCTGAATTTGAACAGTCCTGGAGGAAACACTGGTGAAAAGAACTCTGGAGTCACTAATTTATATTAACCGGACATTTTAAGATTTTTTAAAATTTTGCATTTTGCCATCAGGGGAAAAATTACAGTTCCTGGGAACATTTATAAGTTGGTTTAAATATGAAAATACTACAGGAAATACCCTGAGCTTTCAACCCTAAAACATATCTAACAAAACCATAGGCTATAATTCAGTTTTTCAGAAGTGTTCTGAGGAAGCATCTCTTCATCATTCAACACATCACAAAAAAGGAGTAAATTTGGCAAGTAGGCATTCATACAGCTGTGCATCTGTACTTATACCCCCATACTCTATATCTCTTAATAGCTCCTGTGAAGACCCCACTAAATGGTAGGAGAGTCCCCCAAAGCTAACTACATTCATCCATCATTCTCATACACCTAGGAAACATGAACTGCCCAAACACTGCCACATCTGCCCCTTTGGCAGGTGTGAACAACAGACATGGTAACTGCCACATCCAAATGACAACCATCGAATTTGCACTTCAAAGGAAAAATCAGGAAAGTTTTACTTGGACTCCTTCCATTATCTCACATTAAAGGTCCTTCTGGGCTTAAAGCCTTTTGCTTCACCTATGTTTGATTCCCAAGCCCTGGGTATCAAACTAGCCCTGCCTCAAAATACTTTGTTTCTGTGGGATTTTTAACTCAGGGATAGCAGCTTTTGACTGCAACATATTTGCATCAGTTGGCTTGGGATCTACATGGGTAAAGGGCAGATCTGTATGAGTCCTGGGCAGGGAATTTTTTCTTGATTGAATAGAACCCTGTGTTAGATTTATGAAGGAGAAAAAACCCCAAAATCATGTATATATTTTGTTAGCATAGTGTAATTTTGCTTTGGTAAGAAAATACTGAGATTATTCCTTATTTTAAATAGCTCATTCCAGAAGAGAGTTCACCATTTGTGATGGTGTTCACAGGGGTTCTTGGATGAGGGAAGAGACGGAGATCTGACTCCATGTTTCAGAAGGCTTGATTTATTATTTTATGATATATATTACATTAAAACTATACTAAAAGAATAGAAGAAATGTTTCACCGGAAGGCTAGCTAAGCTAAGAATAGCATCAGAAGGAATGATAACAAAGCTTCTGTCTCAGACAGAGAGTCCGAGCCAGCTGACTGTGTTGGCCATTAATTACAAACAAACCAATACGAGCCAGTCACAGATCCACCTGTTGCATTCCACAGCAGCAGATAACCATTGTTTACATTTTTTTCCTGAGGCCTCTCAGCTTCTCAGGAGGAAAAATCCTAAGGAAAGAATTTTTCATGAAAAGATCTCTGCAACAACCATACTGCACAGAATTACATTTTCATTTACCGTGAGGAATGCAGCTCCTTCCTGATATCCCTCCCTGGAGCTTCTCACTGGTTTGCTTAAGTGGTTCCCCTCATTTGTGAACGTCATCCTCAGGCTGCAAACCCTTCCAGTGGGGGACTCTCTATGGGAATTATGAGCATCTAATACGGGGCTATGAACTCTGCAGGACACCTTAGGACTGGTAGTGTACAATATGGGTGTTACAGACACACACACACACACATTGAAATAGGCCTCAGCAGCTTAGTTGAAAACATAGAGGAAGCCCATGTTACAAAAGGAGTTTGAATTCAAATCACCGAAATGCTCCAAAATTCTGGGGCTGTTATTGTTGTTTTTTGGTTTAGTTTGGTTTGGCTTTTTTTTTTGCTGTCAGTCAGTATATTCTGATCCATCTGATCAAGGCATTTTATCATTGATGTCTCATGTCCCTCAACCTGACTAGTTTTAGTTTAAAATCACTTCCAAAGTATTTGGCCACCCAGTGGGATTGTCAGAGTCCAGCTCTCACAAGAATTAATTAAATAGCAAACAGGAACAGGCCATGACAGCATATTCATTTGGGTTACTTTCTGTTGAAGGCTGATGAGGATTTCACTTCAGTAAAGAGAAGTGAACTCAATCATAATAGAATTTAAGTTTGAATTTAAGAATAGTTGGGATATAATAAAATAAACTACTTGCAGGAAGGAAAAAAAAAAAAGAATACTCAACAGTTTCTCTGTGTGTGCTATTTTCAATCCTTTTCAGAATTCACATGTTCTTTAGAGTTGTATACATCCTTTCCTTTTCTTCACAAAGGAGCAAAAAAGCAAATCAATAAATTATACCCAGAGGCAGAAAACTATAAACCCTAATGAGAGTTAGAGCCTTAAGATGAAAACGAGCAGAGATTCCAGCATGTTTTATAATTTTAAGCAATGAAATTTCTGATTTACAATATTAGTATCAAATATAAAATTTTAATCAAAAATTGATTTGGTTAACAATCTCTTCCCCATGTTGACCAATCTCCCAGGAACTTAAATAATGCAATTTTTGACCAGGGCTGCCTAGAGGACAGAAACAGAGGAAATGAAAGACCTCCAGTCATTGGTTTCCAACCTTGGCTTTATAAGCAGACAGGTTGCACGGTCCTGTCCATGAAATTTCCTGAAACTTATTGCTTTGTCATACAAGGATCCTTTTCCCTTTTTATTGTGTATGTATATATAGCTGATATTTAGTGATTTATTCCTCTACCAACATTTGCCCTCAGGGAAAGATGTTGTTCTTCCTCTTGTTAATGACAATTCCTCTTGTATATTTAGGGAAAACAAAATCTCTCCTCTCAGCCTCTGCTTTGCAAAGCTAAACAAACTAAACTGCTCTTCCTTTTCTCACTCAGTGAATATTCCATGTTCCTGGTAAAACTTTGCAATACCGATTCCACTTTACATCAGTAATTATTATCAAAGAGTGAGTTGGTTATATTTATGGATTTAGGTGAGGACACGCAAAAATCAGAAATAGAAAAGATCTGTTAGACCTATATTTGTATCAGTTTTCAGGTTTTTGCCCCCTGGGATATTTCCTACTAATATGTCTTTTCTGAAATATCTCCAAAAATGATTGTTCTTCAATTAAAAGCTCAATCAAAATATATAAATCAGAAAGAAACCTATAATCAGGAGGCAATCCCCCATGATCATCAATTTGCAGATAAAAATTATGTTTTGCTTTTGGAACTCACAAGTGAGCAAGGATTGAAGACAAACCTGAATAGAACCAATGTTTTTCTAAAAATTTCTATAATTTTGTATAATTTAGACTTTATTTTGTCTGTAAGAGCAGAAATTATACTTCAGCCTCTCGTACAGAAACCTTCTTTGAGTTAAAAATAAATAGTATTGATGTTTTAGGATAAAAAAGAACAATAGGAACACAGGTATTTGTTTTACAAAGTCACACAAATTTTCTATCAGCCCCCTTTTTGAAATTTACAACAATGCAATTGGTAATTGCATATCACACACAATACATTCAAAAATGTAATTAAAGAGATTTCTGTCCTAAGACATATAAGGAATATGCCTTTTAAAATGCAGGCTTAATGCGACAAAAATCAGGTAGCTAAAGTTCTGTGTATTGAAAGAAGTTTGAGAGATTTACTTGTTTGATAAAGGACCTAAATGCAAATGAGCACCAAGATCAAACCACTATTAAAATAATTTCGATCTAGACAATGTAGCAGAAATAGTGGTTAAAAGCACAGCTAAAAATATCTATAGTGACTCAGAATCTTTGAAAATCCACAATCAAAACAGCCAGTAATGTGCACCTGTGACCCTTTTATTTGTTTTTGCAAATGCTCTATCTTCATTTCTAAAACTATTTGCAAAGCAGGGCCCAAAAGCAGAAGATGCCAGAAGTGTCCAGCCTGCTGAGAAACAGCAGGTTTTTGCTGTAACAGAAGCACCATCAGAGCCCCTGTTTGCATTGGCTTAAATACTGCTTAAAAATATGATATGGGTTGTTTGCTGCCGTTTACCTCTGAATCATTCAGCAAAGAAAAGATAATGGGGACCAGAAACTCACAGTGGCAACAAAAAGTGGTGTGCACATACAGGTCTTAAGTATGGGAAAATTTATTGTGCATATTTTATCAAAAAACAAAGGTACAGAATTAAAACCTTTAAAAGCTGGGTTCAATAAAGGAAGTACCTCTGTATTTTTCCACCCTTCTGTCCAACATGGAATTGAAAAATTCTGAACTATTTCACTTGCATAATTTTGAATAATTTTGGTCTTATTTTGAAATTTTAAAAAAATTATCTATACATATTTTAAAGGAAAGGAAAACAGTTTCTATAATGTCAAGGTCAAATTGTGCAGCAGAGATTTTTTTCTTTTTAAAATTTCAAATAAAAAGAAACACTAGGATTTTTTTCCTAAGCATCCCCATTTCTCCCCTTTTTAAATTTAATTTGGTGTGTTCTTATATAATTTCTATCAAAATATAGACAATTTTAATTGTTATTTACACTAGTTCAGTATTTTTATGGTAGCTGGAGAATTTGCTCGTCTATTTGTTTTTCTAGTCTAGCTTCAAACAAAGCTGGAGTTGAATAAGAAATTTTCAGCAGCTGGGATATGTTTGCATTGTCTGAGATCAGCCGTGTCAGTTCTGCAATCCAGTCATTCCATTTTTTACCTCCACACAGAAGTACATGGACATCATGATGCTGCCTTCCCCAGACCAGCATGTCTGGGGGCTTCCTGATCCTAAAACATCCATTTGATTTTCAGTAGCATCAACAGCAGAACTTCCATCGCCTTGATATTTTGTCCACAAATTCCCAAGGACACCCATGACAGCTAGCAGTTGGAGTTAATGCTTCATTCTAGGTAGTTTTTCTTAAAGCTTACACAAAACATGCAAAAGAAATTTGTCGGGTTACGCCCAAGGTGAAATTACCAAATCTCAAGGCAACTTTTTCAGAGTGATTCCATGAGTGAAGTGCTTAAGGGGCACATACAATCAGGTATCTTCATTAATATCTCAGCAAACTCTACAGTGCATTAATGTTTCATGGTCTTTTTTGTGCCTTCCTTGCCTTATCCTCCATGCTCCTTAACATTGCTTTTGCTGGATGCCAGCCCTGCATGATGCCTGAATACAAACACTGAAATGCCACTTCAAGTACATACCCTGACCAGCTATATTTGGGCAGCCTATATGACATTATATAACAGCACATATGCTATAGATCTAGATTTTCGTTTAGCTAAAATAATTTTCTCCAGTGGCTTGAATTTAAATTTTGCATTTATCATTAAACAAGCTCAGCAGTAGTTTACCTTTTGGCTTACTGCACCTCTGTATTTTTCTGCCAGAGGTAGAATATCAGGGATGACATGTAGCATTTAGCAAGTGAGATTTCACAATTATTTTTCAATTGGTTCTAGTTTGCTTTGTTTGTTGAGATTTATTTTAAATGGTGGCACCAGTTTTCTAGATGGTTAAAAGCCACGCTTTCCAAAGCTTATTGAAAATTCATAAAGCTTTATGAAACATTGTCATGTCTTTCTTTTTTAAGCATATAACTAATTCTCCTTAGAACAGTATCTGTAAAATATCGCTATTTTCAGCAGTTTTTTTTTTAATAAAGGTTACTGAAAACCTTAATTTTTCTTTATTTGTTATTGTTGACTGTTTTTTTTATTAACGGCTTTTGCTTTATAAATCCACATGGAAATTGCATGGAAGGAAAATTTTTAATTAGTTCCAAAGCTGTTCCATTTCTGCTAGTTATTAAAGGCCATCCTTTTAAAGATGATCATACCTTGATTGCTGTTAGCTTTTAGGATAGTGGAATATATGGTTTCTGTGAAATCATAGATGATCTCAGCACACTTCTGGTCTTTGTACTGATTTACAGAAGACAACCAATGGCTCAGTCGTGTTGGTGCACGCTGCTGGCCAGGCTCTGCTGACTACCAGAGCCTCATCTTCCTTTGTAAACAAGCATATGACTTGTTAGAGATTACTGAGGGAAAGCAAGGGACCATATTAGATTGAATATTGATCTCAAAGCAGTATGCTGCACTTCTCTCTAGTTTTTAATAGCAGCACTAATAGCACACTGCTTTTACTGCTGCACTCTGAGGCAGATATTCCAGCAGCTTCCTGGAGCAGAGTACTCCACACATGCACTTCTTCCCACATTAAAAATCTCATATTCTCTGTTTATTTTGGGTATGCCCTAAAATAATTAAATAACAAAAAGCTGTGATTTTCTATTTCGCAGGGGCTCAGCTTGAGTAACATTGAAGGAAGCCTGGAACTGATCTACGTTTAATTTTATTACTGAAGAGATCTAAGAAAACCTTTCTGAAGCATTTAATAAATCTCCATAGTAATACAAGCCTGTGACTGTTTTTACAACACCTTGTTCAATTATTGGTTTCTTTGAAAACAAAGTAAAATAATCTCATGTATATAAATTTGTATAATGTATGAAAGTAATGCAAGAACTGAAAAAGTTTCCTATACACTACTGAGAACAACACACAAAAAATTTTACAGTAAAATATTCACTTCTAAGTTCCCAACTGCCTGATAGAACTTTCAGTTAAAGAAGTCAAGGATGGATATTTAAATTCAATGTCTAAGGGAAAAAACCTTCAAAGCCCATAAATGGCATAAAAAGTAGATTACTTCAGATTGAGTGGGAGAAAAATATTGATTACAATAAAGAAAATGTCTGAGATGATGATTGTCAACAAATTTCAAATGCTGGAAATGCTGAACTTACTCTGAATAAAAACACATTCCACATTCTTCCTATATTAGTATATAAAGCTATTTTCCTTTCACTTTCATGAGGAATTAATATGAAATTTGTTGTTTGAAATCCAGCTATGTTTTGAGTTGTTTCTTCTAACAATTCTATTTCTTACATACAAAACCTTTCTGCAACAAAGAATATAGATCTGTTCACTGGCAGCACTTGCATTTGTGTCAGTGCATATTCTGTGTAGCAATGGCAGGATGAACCCTTACAGCTGTGCTCTTATCAAACTCCTCTATCAGGAGGCCGTAGAAAATCTGTGGGTTGTCGCTGCTTTTCTCTCATGGACCAAAAACTGCTGCTCTGAGCTGTTAGCAACAAAAATGGATGTTTGACATGATCAGGGAAGGAGAAAGCACATCATAAAGATAATGAATTATAGAAGCATGTGTTTCCAAGGATTTCCAACCACTCAAGTCCACTGACCATTTCTTATGGATCGTATGGTAGCAAAACCCCTTGGGTGCTAAATGGGAGATACAGTCATTGATAACAGCCACCAATTATCAAGAATTATGGGATATGGTTAGACCCTTCTATAGAAATCTTCTGAATAGCTCCTGCAAGGTATCTGTGTATTCAGGACATAGATAGGAGATAGGATTTTGGCCACTGTGAATTCCAGTTCAGGGAAGGCTATTTATAGCAAGCCTCCAAAGGCTTAATGCTTAATGAATATTAATAGTGGAAGTGGGAATTTTTATATAACATCTTGGTTTACCAAACATAAAGAAAGATTTTGTTGCATAACCCTTAAATTCTAAAAAACAGCATCACACCATCAGCTACCTGCAGAGTTAACAGAGATCACTCTCATGGTTCAAAGCATGGATATGATCCATCCTGGGGATCACACATAATTTGCTACAACTGATTTTATCATAGGTATTATCTAGCCCAGCATACAGCCCCAGCAGTAACAGGAGACACTATCAGAAGACAGTATATAAGACTAAAATTTTGAAGTCTGTTCCCCTAGTACTGCCCTAGAATTCACAGCCCTTGGGTTCCAAGTACTGAAGGCACTCCCTGGCCTTTCACACATGTATTGCCTATGGGTTTTGCTGATCCTTCTTTGAGCCTGTTGGTCTGCCTACAGAGCTTCTTGAGGTTATACATTCCAGAAGATCACTGTCCAGGCGAGGGGGTGAAAGTGCTTTCTTTCATCAGTGTTCCAGTATTTTCACTGAGTTTATGCAGTACTGTGGGATTTGAAAAATCATTCTCATCCACTTTTTGCTGTATGTACTGCTTTCACAACTTTGAGAATCCCAGCCACATGGCCCTTCATGCTTCTCTTCACATGGAAGAATCCCAACCATTTCACTCTCCCCTCACAAGGCAGTTGCCTGCTCATGCCAGTTGCTTTTCTTTTATCTTTTCTAGGTCTGTCCTTCATGGTCACAGATGAAGCCCAGCCTCTTCTCCCAAGGATGCCAAACCCTTCATTGGCTTTTTTGACCTCTGCTACATATCAAAGTGGGAGCTCCAGAGAGTGGTCAACAATGACTCCAAGAGATCATTACTGAGCTGCAGCTGAAAAGTCTAAGCTCAGTAAACACTATTTAGACTATTTCCTCTAAGTCTATTATCATATGCCTTGTGAATCCTTCTCTTCCCCCTTCATTCCAGGGAATTCATGTAAATGTCTCAGTTATTCCTTATGGAAATCCCTATGTCTCTATCCCTATGTCTTATTTTCCAATCCTAACAAAAATGTTCTTTGTTTTCTGTTCTCATTCCCTCCAAAAGCAGGAGGAGGGAGGGGAAAGGAGAATTATGTGCCCCACATTCATGTGCCAGAGTTCCCTGCTTTATTACCCATACCACCATTGTTATCCCCACCCTGGAATTTCTGTACTTTCAGTTTGTTGGGAGCTAGTCCCCTTTCCAATCCAAATGCAGAATGAAGCATCAGTCATCTGGTTTTATTTTGTTCTTCTTCACTCTAACCCAAAATCTCTTGCCTTGAGCACAGCTTTACACGTATTAATCACACAATATTTTCTGTTACTCTGAAGAACTTCTCCCATTTGGACCACAGACTGATAGCTGGATTCTCTCTGTGCATGCCTCATGTGATTCTACATCCTGGTCTGCATCAAAAGCAGCATGGCCAGCAGATCAGGGGAGGTGATTTTGCCTCTCTACTTCACTCTGGTGAGAGCAGCACCTGGAGTACTGCATCCAGTTCTGGATGCGCCATAAACAGTATGCGGATGCCTTGGACTGAATCCAGAGAAGTGCTACAAAGAGGTTCAGAAGGCTGGAGTACTTCTCTGAAGACAGGCTGAGAGTGTTGAGATTGTTCAGCCTGGAGAAGAAAAAGCTCTAGGGAGAATTTAGGGCAACCTGCCAGTACCTAAAAAAGGGCCCGCAAGAGTGTTGGAGAGGGTCTTTACAGGGGCAGGTAAGGAAGAGATTTAACTGAAAGAGAGTGGGGTTTAGATTAGGTATTAGGAAGAAATTTTTCCTTCTGAGAGTGATGAGGCACTGGAACAAGCTGCCCAGAGAAGCTGTGAGCATGGCCCATTACTGAGAGTGTAGGAGAGGCCAGGCTGGAGGGAGCTTTGAGCAACCTGGTGTAGTTGAAGGTGTCCCTGCCCATGGCAGCTGGATTGAACTGGATGACCTTCTAGGTGTCTTCCAACTTATCCCATTCTATGATTCTGTGATCAGTCTACGATACTCAAACATCCAAGTTCTATCCCTTGAAAATAAGTTTTGTCCTGTAAGCAAAGGAAAAAAAAAATAAAGAGGAATATTCTTTCTACTGCACAGGAAGCCAGGGTACTCCACTGTGTGGAAAAATTCCCTAGGACAATGAACTCAAAAGATAAGGATGCTAGAATGTACCTTTGAGCTATACAAGGAGACAGCAGAGAATCTGAATATTGCTGTCAAGGAGAAGGGTGAAAACAACACTGAAAGGAGACAGCTGGGAGGGCTGAGGTGAAAGTCTGAGAGCCAGAAGCAATCAGTGGTATGTCAGAGCCTTAGTTCATCAGCAATATGGAATTATAGGGGATATATTTGACAAATACAGACTCACTAGAGTATCCTCAAGCAATATGAAGAGAGATTGATAAAGCACTGTGCTTTGCATGGAGTGCAAAGCTGCACATTTTCTGAGCAATGAGGAATTGGTCCCCTTCTGTCTCATGGGACACAGCAGCACAGCAGATATTTAAATCTTTGCTGCTGCATAGGAACAGGATGCAACTCTATGGATATTTCTGCTGAGCAAAACTTGAAGAAGAAAAGAACTGCTTTCAATATTCAGATGGGTGTCTACATCTAAATATAGTTCACTGGCTGGTGCAGCAGATGCAGCCACCACTTACTTGCTAATGTCCAATTTGATAATCTGCATCTGGGTGATTATGGTCTTTTGAAAGCTGGAACTTGCTATCTTAGGCTTTATATGTATATATATATGTGTATATACATATAAAAATTTCATGCAATTTACAACACTGTGGTTTGAGTAAGGAAAATCCATAAATGTTTGTCTCTCATTGTGAAAAGGAACTATATTTGATAAGTTCTAAAGAGATTCCTTATAAACAAAGAGAAGTGTGAGAGTTATAGTACAATTACCCATATATGATAGATACGAGCAGAATGATAATACAGACTGCAGAAAAACCCATGTTTTCTTTGTCAGTATTTTAAGATTTGTTCTCATGATGAAGAGTGTTCTGAACTCCCTAGACAGTAAGAATCCCCAGCTGGAAGCTACTCTCCTGAAACTCAGGACATCTTTCAGGCTCCTGATCTACCCAGATCTGTATGCTGGTAAAGGTGCAAACTGTTCCAGGAAATTCTCCAGAGGCTGCCTACTGCTCCTGCAGAGATCCAGATGCAGCCAGAAATACATTATCCCACTGTTATCCCAAGTCTGAGTCTGCATTCAGAAGACTGCCTTTTCTATTTGCCCTGCTGTCTATCTCAAGATCAATAGCTTCAGCTGAAAGAATTACATAACTCCCCCCCTCACTTTGTACAGTTATGCCTCCTGCATAGCTTACAACTTTTTATAATACATGATGTAATAGTGGCTGGACTAGAGAATATAGTGTGCCTCATGTCTTAGTAGTGCAGAGAATGAGGAGAATGAGGAGAAATAGTGAACATGTGTAGTGGGCTGACCCTGGCTGGATGCCAGGCACCCACTAAAGCCACTCTCTCTCACTCCCCTCAGCAGCTAGACAAGGAAGATATATATATAGATATATATATATATATATAGGGGTTCATGGGTTAAGGACTGGGAGAGATCCCTTATCAAATACCATCATGGGGAGAACAGGCTCAAGTTAGAGACATTAATTGAATTTATTGCTAACAAAATCAGAACAGGATGATGACAAGTAAAATAAAACCTTGAAAACATCTTCTCCTCACCCCTTCCTAGATCTACCTCATCCCCTAGCAGCTCAAGGAGGCAGGGAATGGGGTTTATGGTCAGTTCATCACCTGAGGCTTCTCCTGCTGCTCAGGGAAAAGGGGTGTCCCTCTCACAGGAGACAGTTCTCCATGAACCTCTCCAATGTGAGTCCATCTCAGGAGCAGCAGCTCTGTGTGAACAGCTGCAGTGTGAGTCCATCCCATGGGCAGCTGTGCTCCCAGCACTGCTGCAGTGTGGGTCACCCTGCCATGGGTGCAGCCCTCCAAGGACAGCTGCTCCAGCCTGGGACAGGGCCCTCTCTCCACTGGCTCTTCCACAGGGTCACAGCCTCCTCCAGGCACCCACAGCTCCCGTGTGGGTCTCATCCACAGGTGTGGGTGGATTTCTGCATCCCTTTGGACCACAACAGGCTGCAGGCCACAGTTGCCTCACTGTGGTCTGCAGAGGAATGTCAGCTTCCATGACTGGAGCAGCTTCTTTCCCTCCTTCTCCATTGACCTTGGTCTGCAGAGTTGTTCCTCACATACTCTCACTCTGCTCTTCTCTGGCCACAATTACAGCTGCCAATCTTTGTTAAATGTCTTCCTAGATCTGTTATCACAGAGTAATTAGCAGCATTTCTAATTGGCCCAGCCGTGGCCAGTGGCACGGTGCATCTTTGGAGCCATCAGGGATGGGCTCAGTCGGACACGGAGGAAGCTGCCAGCTGCTTCCCACAGAAGCCACCCCTGCACCTCCCCACCTTCTGCATGCCCCCTCCCCCCACTTCCTGCATACGAAAGCTTGGCTTTAAAAACCCAACACAACCTGATTCACTCCCTTTTTAATACTATAATCTTTGTGACGTCATCTTCAGTATCTCCAAGTACTGCAGTAGTTACCTACACAATCTTGTCTAATAATCTATGCCATTGTATGTCATTCTGCAAGGGAAATTGCTTCCTTGCTCTCACTTTATTTGACAGCACTGACAAGTAACACTTCCTTTCCTGATTATACCCACCTACGTGTAACTGAGGGTTTTTTCCTGCAGTAGTTTTTGCCGAAGGCTGTGTTAGATTTCCGATGAAGATAAACTTCAAGTGATCTCTCATGTCTAATGAAATAAATGAAAAATTTTGAATGTGGTCTTGAGTGTATATACTATTGTACATTATGGCATCAGAATAGCAGATTATCATGATGCAGATTTTGTCTGATGTTTTTTATTAGCAGTAGTTTAGTATTTTTTAAAGATGCCTGTGTGTGTGTGCGTGCAATAGCCATTTTCTGCATCCATAAAAGCAGAATTCAGTAATACCTCTGAACTTCTGATAGAGTAATATAATTTTAGACTCTGTAGTATCTATATAAATCTAAAACAATGTGGTGCTATTATGTTTATTCTTGTCGCTCTTTTAGGAAGGTAGAGAATGATAAGCCACGGCTAAAAAACCCCATCAGAAATTCCCATTCACAAATACTTAGGCGGCTTTCAATTTCAACAGCTCTCAGTTTTGAAACACAGCAGTGTCAGTAAGAGGTGATCATGTAATTTCTGTTGCCGCATAGATCTTCCAGCCTAGCAAATTATATTTAGGAGGGCTGTTCTTCACGCTTTTCGCCTCGGACCTGCCACATTCTCATCTGACTGCTCTGAGCTTCATGGGAGAGCTCCCGAGTGTTTGTCACTCCCCAAGCCTCGTCCGCATAAGCTAACGCCTCGGAGCAGGATGGAGATGTCTCCAGAGAAACGCCGCATGAAAAACGCCGCTCGGCATCCTCTCCCTCACTAAGTAGAACTCATTTCTGAAGCTGCTGCTTCACGGGGTGGCCTGGCCCTGAGATAAATGGCCCGGTCCGAGATACGCTCCCGGCCCCGATGTACGCTCCCGGCCCGGCGCTGGGGTGAAGGGGGCAGAGCCCGGCAGCCGCCCCGCCGGACGCTCCCAGAGCCCTCCCGGCGCCCTGCGCACCCCCGAGCGCTCCGACGGCCGCAGCCGAGCGCACCGCAGCGCTCCCGCCGCAAAGGCGCGGGCAGGACTCGGTGGCGCGGGCATTGCGGGCATTGCGGGCTGCGCGGGCTGCCGGCAGCGCCCCGCTCGCAGAGTCTCTCCTCCGCTGGCTCCGCGGAGAGAGCCCCGCGGCAGCGCAGGCCCCGGCTGCGGAGCCTCTGCTCCGGCTCCGGGGGAAGCGCTCGCCCGGGGCTGCGGGGAGCGCGGCGGCCGCCGCCCCTTTAAGCCCCAGCTGTTCCTTTCTGCGGCGCCTATTTTTAGCGCGTCCTCTTGGTAGCATCCAGCTCTGCCCCCTCTCTCTCCGCGCTCCCCCGTCCCCCCGGTGGTAGGTTCCGCACGGCGGGGGGACTGAGCATGTCCGAACGCGCTCGGCAGCGGCCGCCGCGCCGGGGCTGCGCTCGCTCGCAGCGCGGGAAGGAGGGCGCGGGTGCCGCCGCCGCCGCCCGCAAGTAAGTTTGTCCGCGGGCGCGGTGCCGGTGCGGGCTGCGGGCGAGGGGCAGCAGCCGCCGCCTTGGTGCCGCAGGGGCGGCCCGGGGCAGGGGTTCGGCTCCGAGCTCCGGCGCCCCCCGCCCCTTGAGGCTGGCGCCGGGCGGGATGCGCGGCGGGACCGGCTGCACCTGTGCGCCTCGGTGCGCGCCCCGGGGCGGCCGCAACTTCTCCGCTGCCCGCCCCTGGGTCAGCGCCTCGCGGCCTGGCTCGGCTCGGCTCGGCCAGGCGGGTCCGTGCCGCACGGGTCGGCGGAGGCAGAGCGCGTCTGTCCCCTCGGTGCGTGTGCGGGCGGGGACGGCCCGAGCGCGGTGCGGTGCGCTCCGAGCGCGGTCCGCGGCTGCGAGCGGCACCGGGAGAGGCGGGCGGCTGCGCTGGCCCCGCGGAGAGGGCGCGATGCGAAAATACCGAGAGAGTGTCGGCGCAGGCAGTGCGCCCTAAGAGTCAGCGAGGCTGCGGTGCTCAAAGGAGTTTCTGATTTAACAGATGATGCCGCAGGAAAGAAACAGTTTGCGGAGAGAAACTGTTACGACACAGGTTTTTCGCTCTCTCGTGTGATAATTTATTCTAGTTGTTCCTTCGGTTTAGAAGAGGTACCGTGTTTTAACTTATTGTCCGTAACCAACAAATACCGAAGTATGCCCCGAGATTTTTGCCTCTGAAAATGGGATTTTTATATTAATTTTAAAAATGCTTAGTTTGTTTTTCAGTTCACCTGTAAATGGGTTTAACGCTACGTCTTCCTAGTACTAGTGAACGTAAAGTTTTTCACTTAACGTTGAAAGCGGCATGGTTTAGGTACTTTCTTTTCCTGTGCTCTAAACCGAGGAAAGGTTTCAGAAGCTGCTTCCCTATTCAAAGGAAGTTTTTTGATGTTTGCAAAGTTGTATTAAGATAGTTTACTAATTAAAATCATTATAGGGGAAGGGGAATTTGGGGCGCTTAGTGTGTCACTGGTGGAAGAATTGGGCTGAGGGCCAGTAAGATGTTCTTGGTGGACAGCCTATTTTAATTTTTATTTGGCTATGTCTGTAGGTGTTGTCAGTCTAATGACCCGACTTTTAACATTTTTAAGCCATGCTTATCTTTGCACAATGACTTAGATTTGGTGTAGTACTCAGACATGAATATTAATATAAGCTTAAATGTCTCTACGCTAAGCCCCTTCAGAATTTAGGTGCCTTTAAAAATAGTTACAGACGCAGAAGATGCCATTGCTACTGTGTATATACTTGAGTCTGTTAATTAGCTTTATGCAGTGGAGACGGGAAGGCTGCTGGATTCCGTACCTCTGCAACTCCTCAACTTTTCCCTTCTCCCAAATGAAACTCCCTCACCTCCGCCCGCCGAGGCAGCGCTCCCGGAGAGTAACAATTGATCCGTGGGTTTCTGAAAGCCAGTTTGCACGATTTGGCTCTAGTTTGTGCACAAATAAACTGCTGTCCTGTCAGTTACATTTTTAAGAGTATGCAGTAATGGGGAAAAATGGAATTCTTGAGTTGATGCTTTTTGCCTTCTGTAAAAGACCCCAGGAAGATGCAGCAAGAAAGAACTGCCTATGTTGACAGCATAGTGATAAATAAGAAGGGAAATTCTTGTGCATGGCAACCTGCCATTTTTCTCATGTGATTAGATTTTATCTGAAATAATACCCTGTATTTTAAAGAATAAATTTATTTAAAATATGAGAAATAGTCAGAGTTGGAACTTTAAAAATGCCTTTCCTTATGTTGCTGGAGTAATAATTTGTTTAATTATTTGGATTGTATTTTACTGTTAGGATGTTTTAGTACTATTTATTTTAGTTCCAGAGATCATACATATTGATAGAATTATTTTAGCATCCTAACCAGATCAGGATTCTTTGATAGTCAAGCAATTGCTAATAGAGCATATAAGGATATCCTTAAAATATATGCTGTGAATTATAATTCCTGTGCAGTCTCAGTTGATTATTTTTTCTTGTCCAGGTTTGAGCCCAACTAGTGGAGATGAGAAAATTGTTACAGTAACAATGGGGTTACATATTAGGTGTTTGAGAATGTCTAGTTAGCAGCTGCAGTGTTTGCACAGCTATGTTTCCCTTTAAGCAGGAAAAAAAAAAGGTAACTAATCTTCTTTCACAGTGCATATCTTTCTTTCTGTTAAGACTTTTTCTCCATTGTTTGCTTAATCTAAAGAAATATCTTCCATGGGTTTGTTTGTTTTAAAAAGTGTGTCATCTTGCATTGTAGGAAATATACATACTCCTCCTGGATTTGGGGGAATAACAGACCTATTAAAAGAAATGTAAAACCACTTTTTTTTTTAGTTGAATTTCACTTAAAAACTATACCCCCTTGGTCCTCCCCCCACATCCCCAAACCCTGATAATAATGACTTTTTTTTTTTTTTTTTTTTTTTTTAATAGGGACGTGATGATTATTTAAGTCTGGTAGCAGAAGGCAGTAGTCTAGGATTGTCAGCACTAATGATCATGTGTTAATTCACAAGTGCTCAAAGAGCACTTGTTTTTGTTGATGAGCTACTGTGACTTCTTCACCCTTCAGTGAGTTGCTGTTGTTTCTTAAGTTACTGTAGCAAAAAAATATTAAACTGTGCATACTATTGAAACATATGGGAGGTGACAACCTCACAGAAGCAAACAGTTGCTGCTGGCGAGCCTGGTCGGGTGTCAGATTAGCACAAGATTGTTACATGATTGTGGATGGCTTAGCTCGGGAGATACTGATACTTTTGTTTAGTAAAGCCGTTTACTTGAACGTGGGATATGGCTTCCTTGTTCCTTGCAGCAGATATTTGTTAAATACGGTGCCTCTGGTGTGTGAGCTGTTGCCATCAGAGGCAGAAGGAGCATTTTGAAATAGGCAAAGAATTGTGAGTTTTGAAGTCCATGGGGAATACCTTCAGGTGTTCAAACAGACATTGCTCTCCTAATATCATCAGGGGTATTTTGTGCCTGGGCCAGATGCTTGTGTGGCTCCTGCAGCAGCGAGCTGTAAATTACCCTGCTATTCCAGCATCTGCTCCAACAAGATTTACTGAAGATTAGATAGAGATACAGAGAAGGTAGCTCCTGGATATCTCATGATGTGTCATACACTTTAAGACAGGAAGTTATTTGATCTGCAGGTTAAAATCTAAGATGGATCAGAGGCCCCTGTCACAGGAAAACCTTATCTGTGGCTGCAGCAGTACAAGTAGTAAGTTCCTCCTGAACATAAAGCTACTGCTTGTATCTCTCAACTACACTTTGAAGCAAGTGATGACCTCCTGCTTTCTTACATTACTCTGGCAAAACAGGGATCTAAGACATATTCAATTTGTTGTTGTTGTTATTATTCTACTGCCTACTAATAGGGTGAAATGAGAGAGAGAAGTAGGGGGGAAATCATAAACTTATGTCAGTCTTCCATCCATGTTCCACAGATATTATACTGAGAGCTAATTGGAGGTTTGTTTCCCTAACTCTTAAATGTCATGAGGACCATGAGCCCCACTTTGTTACTCCTCAGGAATACACTTATCTTTGCTATTTGATGATTGAGAAATCATGAAAGAAGAGGGTATTTGACATGGGAGCAAAGGGAAGACCGAGAGAACAGCTACAAGCTGGATGTGTGTTATAGAGGAGTTCTCAGCAGAGCATGAACACAGAGCAAAAACACTGCCTGTCACAAAGACAAGGATTGGAATTTCTCTGGGACCAATGTGTAATGTGTTGCCCATATAGCATGAGTTCCTCCATTAAAAACTTGAGAATATGAAAGGTGTATCAGTCTCTTTTTTTTTTTTTTTTTTTTTTTTTTTTTTTTTTTTTTTTCCCTGGACCTGGTTGTTTTCAGGCTTAGAGTGATAATCTAAATCAATTTATGTATTTCTGGTGAGCTTTTATTCCTTTTGATTTGGGTCCTATTCATTACCCTCCCTCACCCCAAGGTGTAATAGTGGATCAACTTTGGTAGCCTGACTGATTTGAAAAGGAGAGTTAAACTTAACATTTTTGAAGGAATGAGGAGATTTCCCCCGGACAACTGTGGGCATTGTAAAACTTGAAGGGACCTTGAGGGACTTGAAGTGACTTGATGAGACTTACCACTTAGAAAAAAAATATTTTTAATTTAATGTTTTGGAGTAAATCCCTCTCAACACTTGTGTGTCCATTGTGCACTTTCCAGTTATTAATTAGCCCAAGTTTTTGCTATTATAAACTAATTTTTAGGCTAGTGTTGTTTTTATTCAACTTCCAGCTATCAGGTCTGGCTATTTGCCTGTTCAAAGAGCTACATACTGTCCAATTTTTTAATAGGAAAATCTGTATCAATTGATGAAGGCCTCTTAATAAGACTGAGTTCATCAAATGTTTTGCTCTTTATGTATTTTCACTCCTGTTTTCTTTTTGTTTCTGATCAGATAGACTGTTTTCTGTCTCTTGGAAGCTGTGCACCTGCTGTGCCCTGGATGAAAATGCTTTTCCTAATGTGCAGTAACTTTGCAGACAAATTAAATGGTAAAGGCAAGATTAAGTCAGGGCCCTAATAGGAAGGAGAGACTGTAAAGAAAGCTCTGATGGTGAAGTAGGTACAGGTTGTCTTATCCTTTGCTGGGAAATCTATCAGTGGTCAACAGTGAAAGATGAATGCAAGGAATTTTGAACACTAAGCAGAGCTTAACAGACCTTAGCAAAAGCAAGACCATTTCTGTGGAAGATGGAACTTTGTTAGGCTGTGAATGGGAGCCTTAGTTGTGCGAGATCCACTGCTGCAGTTTACACATTATTCAGTCATCAGTGACCAAAGACTGACACTTTGGATCAGCCTGGGACATACACCCTTTGCATCCCTGTGAAGAACAGTTGACATATTTGCAATCATGGATATAAAATGTTTCTTACTGACCATGTAAAACAAAGCTGTAGCAGTTCTGTCTCAAACCTGGGATGACTCTGGAAACATTACCTGTTGAAAGTGTTGGCACCTGGTTTGTTCAGTTGATACCATTTGTATCCACTTCTGTTCTGGAAGGCATTGTCACAGCCATCAGGATAGATTACTAGAATCCATCCTGTCTATCTTCAGTGGGTGATTTCACCCACACAAGCACCAAATTTGGAGAAAAAATATGCAACATGAGCACGTAGCTTGGCTGCTTAAATGCTATGCTTTTTCTTTCCAGACATTATGTATACAATTGTCATTCATTTCACTGTGAACTTGACTTGTGGAAACAGAAAAGAATTGTCTGCCTCTTGTGTTCCTTCATATAAAATGCTTTTGGGACACATAGATATGAAACAAATTTTATAGGTAAGACATAGTTCAACTGAAGCACTTGCATAGGTAAATAGTATCCAGAAATCTTTACATAACCTTTATATATGACATGCATACAAAGAGAAGACTTAGATACTGTAGTCAGAACTGTGTTTTTCCCCTGAGCATAACACAACCAGATTCCATGAAGATACTTCCTAAAATAATTGTAAATACATTATAGATATTCCTAATCTAACCATAGCTATATAAAACCTTAGTAATAAATAATATTTCATAAATATTACAGAGCGCACTAAAAGTGTTAGTATTTATAGTCACTGTAGTGCAACTAGATTCACTTGCAAGTCTTCTTTATACTTCCTTTCTGATTTTAAATTATTAATACTGTTCTATTTCAGAAATTGATATTTGTATACTGTTGATGTAAATCCAATCTATTCAGTCATGTGTTTGACAGTTGAATTCCAAGTGGTCTTATGCATTTTGTTGCACAAAAAAGCCAGGGCATCCATTTTGTTTATGAAAGGATATTCCAAGGTGATTGATCAATTAATATTACATCTTTTGTAGCTTCTGGAAAGAGAAACTGTAACAGTTTTAAATCCCTTTAGAAAAGGAAACAACTCTTATCCAGGACTACAAGAAGCAATTGCAAGACAAAAGGATGCAATGGAAAGCAAAACATTTTTTTCTTCTGGCTTTAATTCTCTATTGGGATCTTATTGTTAGTGTCTTTGGGTTTTTAGAAATTTTCTCTGGGATTACTTTTATTTTTTGTTTTTTTCATTTTTCCTGGAGTGACTATAAACACTAACTGTGGTGAAATATTATAGCCATAGGAATAATGCTAACTCATTAGTAGTCAATCTCACTTCTACATGAAACCTCAATCCCCTTGTTGTACTTTCTGCTTGAATAGTTTTCAAATAACCACTCTAATTTTATTTGTGGAGTTAAACTACTGATAGAATTCCCACTCATACCTTCTGTTGCCATTCCTACATCACCATGGCAAAAATAAGTTGTGTCCTTCTTTGCATGCAGTTTCCATATGCCAGAAAGGATGATAGTAGCAGGAATTGGCTGGTCCATGTGGAATGCTTGACTGTGAAACTCTTTCCATATGCAAACTGTCATATCTCCTTTTTCTTTTTCCTTCTTTTTTTTTTTTTTTTTTTTTTTTTCACTGAGGTCTGCCTCACCTGAAATCCTGCATACCTGAGTCTGTGTTCCACTGAGAAGTTTTATCTGAAGAAATGAGAAACTTAGACACCTCTAAAATGGGAACAGTTGAATAGCTAAGTGTAAGAAATTGTAAGGAATGTTTAGAGGTGGCATTAACTGAAGTGGCAGTAACATCTGTACAATGAAGATAGCACAGCATAGCATGATGTGAAAAGATAAGTTCATTAATGTTGGTGAAATACTCTGATGCTGTAGTGATGATCACCTTGGAGAGGCTCATGAGGAAATTGATACTTCTGGCATCCTAGCAGAGCTTAACTAGAGTTCCCTAAGGCTATAGACTGAACAGCTCTGGTCAGACTAGACACCAAATACCTTCTCTGCTTACTCAGTAAATGGTGCTGTCTGAGTGTTGTGGAAACAAGTGCAGTGCTCTGTGAAGACATAGCTGAACATCGTGTAAAGCTGTTAATCTCTTCTTTTGGAGAAGATTGTTTAGACTCTTGGTGACCTGTGGTTCTTAACTGTGTTGCAAATAGCAGCCACAGTATGAGGTGTTGGTTCCTACTGAAGTCCCCATCAAACTACAACCAACTTTCTGAACGGGGGGGAGAAAAGCTCCTTGTACTGATGATGTGACTGTGAAAGAAGAGATCTGTGTAACTCTGCATAGTCATTAGTGAGGGTAAATGAATACAGACAGCAGCAAATAAGGCAGAATTAAGATACAAATGGTCCTGATTTTGGTAAATGTGATAATTTTCCTTACACTCCATAAAGGAAATGTCTTCAAAATCATGTTATATGTCTGCTGGAACTCTAGTACATGTGTACATCATATCCACCAGCACTAGCAGAGGTCTGCAAAGTGGTCAAACACAGTGATGGAGGCAGTGATTGTTGTTGCCCAGGTGGAGGAGCAGCATGGCTGGCTGGAGTTCGCAATGTTTGGAATGAAATGTAACCAGACGTTATAGGTAGGTATCTTAAAGATGATCTAGTTCCAACCCCCCTGCCATGGGCACATCTCCCACTAGACCAGGCTGCCCAGTGCCCCATCCAGCCAAGCCTTGAGCACTGCCAGTGAATAGGGCAGCCACAGTTCCTGTGGGCAGTCTGTACCTGATGGTTTACTGGGACACAGGGGACAACAAATTCTCACTGCTGTTCTGTCACAAAAGTTGCAGTAAGTGTTGCAGGAAGTTTTGAGCAAGGCTTAGATTATTCCTAGATATAAAGCTTGACCTCAATGAAGCTTTAAAGGGAAGGTATTGCAGATATAGTAATAGTGAGAAACACCCTTACCTTCCCATATGTACTTTCCCCAAGTTCCTTTACCTTTCCTTTCCCCAGATTTCCAGGTCCTGTGAGTCAGTCAGGGTAAAACTGTAGCACAGGCAGAATGCAAAGTTGTTACTGCTCTTCCCAGAATGCCCTCAGTCACTTCCAACCACTTCTATTTCACAGGTACACACCTGAAGGCAGAGATTTGGCACGATTTTGTGGCACGGGCAGTAAAAATGAATTCTCCTAATGAATTAATATGTCATCTTCTGTCACCTCCCTTGGGGAGCATAAGATACCAGTGGTTGGAGCCCATGGGTCTTTCTTCAGCTGAAATAAAGGAAATCTCCTTGAAGAAATAAGAAAATTGTCATTGATAGGGAGGAAATTGTTCCATCTCCATGATCTCTAAATTCCTGTAACTGCTAATTGCATCCTGTTTTCTACTTCCCCTTTGTAGTTATTTTAATTGCAACTCACTGCAGTGAAAGTACCTGTCTGTTGCTGTCTGAGTGAATCCAAAAGGAAGAAGAAGAAGAAAAAAGTTATTTATTCTACATTTTTAAAATACTCAGTCATGTTGTAGATCAGTTGTCTGGGTTTAGTTTTTGGAATGTATACCTCTATGTAAGCCAGTACATCTTTAGATAATAGGAGGATTTGGTTTTTGGTTTTAATAACTTCCTCTGAGAAGCACAATAACTCAATTTTCCAAGGCTATGTAAGTATTTTCCAAGTATATTAATTCACATTTGCCAAAATAAGTCAGTTTTATACCTGTGTGAGGGCAAAAGCAATGACCAATTTGCTTTAATATCCATGAATTAGGTCGCGTCATGTTAAATGGAGGTTGAAACACTGACAGATTGCCCAGAGAAGTTGTGGCTGCCCCATCCCTGGAAGTGTTCAAGGCAAGCCTGGATGAGGCTTTGAGCAACCTGCTCTAGTGAAAGGTGCCTCTGCCCATGGCAGGAGGGTTGGAACCAGATGATCATTGAGGCCCCTTCCAACCTGAATCATTCTGTGATGATTATTAGAAGGATTTTAAAGAGTAGCCTGAAAAAAGTGGGAATAAATGAATATAAATGGTGCCAATCTACAGAAATACAGACTGATGTGGTGTGAGGCAGTGAAGCTGGTGTCAGCAGCTTGTGGTGTTCTAGGTGCTGGTACCTGACATTTTATACCTCAGTGCTTCAACAGTGGCACCATGCAAATTTCAGTGCATCCAGCATTCAGTTTCCATGCCAGGATTATATTACTCAAGTTTGTTTGGAGTTCTGGACTGTTGCAATTTTAAACCACTAGTGTTTTGTCATGTGTCTTTGTGTAGGAAGATTCCCATTTAATACAAATTGAACTGTGATAAATTAATGATTGTGACCAACTCTGAGCTGTAGGACATCTGAATCCTGCAACTGTCTTTATGTTAAAGTTACAAGCAGTGGGCTAATTTGAAAGACAATCTTATTACATCTTCCAGACTGTTCTTGGTGCATTGTTAATCATACCTCTTCACAACTCAAGAAAGGTAAAATGATAGTATTTTCTCCAAAGAAAATAAGCTTATCATCCATTTCTTGATTGTGGATTAGAAATGCAACATTCCTTCAGAAGGACTTCAGAATATAACCTCATAAGAGGCTTTCTCCAACACACATCTATTGCATCCAAGAGAAGTTAGGAGAACACAGGCAAGACTTCATTCTGGTAAATCATCACAGCTAAAGCAAGATTACTGTCATTGTTCCCTAGTATGTGATGTTTAGAAAAAGTTTCTGTTCTTTGAAACAATAATTTTATGTGTTACTTGTTTTGATATATTGTCTCAAGTAGGCTCTTGATGTTGAAGAGAACATAGTTGTATTGCTGCATAAAATATATGTATCACTTTGGATGAAGGAAAGTTTTACTCTGTACAAATGAGCATTTGCATTTATACAATATCATTATGATTTAAGGTACTTTTAAGTGTGCATGACTCCTAATTATGAAAAACAACACTGAATCTGAGGCAACCATTTGGGTCAAAACTTTTCTTTGCCTATCCCAAATCATCTAGTCAGTCTGCCTGTGCATTCTTTGGCTTTTTTGAATCTTTAGTTATTATGGATACACTTTTAGTATTGCTAATTGGCTACACTAAGATTTCCTTTCTTAAAGTAATGCTGATGCAGAAAAGTAGTTTCTGTGAGACCACTAGGGGAGTGTTTTAAGAATGGTTGCACTTTGAGAGCCTAGTCTCATAAAATGACTTGAGAATGGCTGGTTAAAGGTGAGCTACAAGAACATTTAATTTCAACCTTAAATTAAGGTATTAACTAATAAAGCTTGTGACAGGAAATTACAGAAATGATGGCTTAGTCTCTATGAGTACTACTACGTTGAAGTTCATACCTAAACTTGTACTTTTTTCTTTCTTGCATGCTATCTGTATTTGGAAGTTCTAGTTCTGATCTTTCCTATCAACAGATGTTTTTGCTACGAATTTATGATCTAAACCAAATAAAACTGTACAGGGCAACAATAGTTCCTCAGTAAAACAAAGAAGCTTAACTCTTCTGTTAAAAAACTATTTCATTAGGCTCTAGAGTCTAGGACAGGGACAGACTTTGACTAATTTTATTTTAACATATTGAAGAGCTAGATAATTTTCCCTTGCACACCTCTACAAATCAACAGGTAGTGAAAAATAGGTTTTTCCCATGTTTTAGTGGAGGATCAGATAGTGTATTGCTAACAGCTTTGAGCCATGTGTAGAAAATATTCCTACCTTCTGTTCATCAATAGAGAAACAATGATGTTTATATATTTATTATAAATAAGTCCATGTGTATTTTTTGTCTTCTTCTTCCTGGCTGATTGGTGGAACTAAGCTGCCATGAGCTGGATATGCATGCTACTAAAAGTATGAATTTTTAGTTTTTTCTTAATCAGCTTTAAAAGCACAGAAGGCATTTTCTGGTGCAACACCACTGATTTTATGACTTTTTTTGCATGTGAGTGGCACCTAAGTGTTGTTCACCCCAATGGACAGAATGGCTGCAAAACATATTGCTGTTGGTAATGTGGTCAGAAGAGAGAACTCATTCTGTGATATAAACCCTTGAGTATTTTAATTGTAGTATAGATAGGAACAAATACCTCAGTTTTGTTCTTTGCTATGTCCAGCCTGACATGGTGAGAAAAATAATTTGCACAAGTTTTTTGTACAGTAGTATTTTGGGTAACTCTTTTGTTTCAAAAATTGCAAGTACCTCTACTGTGCTTGCCAGTAAAACAGAGCTTACAGGAACAAAGCAAAACCCCCCTTCATTCTCTTCCAACTAATTTGATTCCTGCTAAAATCCTGTTTATGTTTGGAAAGGAATGACCTTGAAACATTGTAGTTCACAGTTCAAATGTTTTGGTAAATATTGGCTTATATACTGGGTGACCTGAATAAAAATAATTAGTAGGCAGTAGAATCTTTTGTTGTTGAATTTCTCATTATCTTTTTGAGGTGTTCATTTTTTCATGTCCCTCTATTTGTTGTACGAAGGATAAATTTAGTATTGTGGAATCAATAATGACATTTCCCATTCCATGGTCATAGCTCTTATTTAATGCTTTCAGCACAGTCATTTTTATAGATGCTCTGCATAATGTATCAGCATGGGCCAGATTTTTGTCTGTGACTCAGAAAATGTTGTAATTATAATGGTGCAGGCAGCTCCATCTCTTACTTATGAGGCTATAGTCATGGTAGTGAGTTTTCTACATGAATGGAGAATTTGTAAGCCTGCACCAACATTAAATAAATAACCTCTGACAAGTGTTGAAATTTTATTTCAATTATGTGCTAGTGTTTGGTTTCTGTCAGAGGGCTCTGTTGTTCTCCAGCACCCCCATTATGTGCATGCATTTGCAGTGAAGGGAAGGTAATTTGTGGCCTCCTGTTCTGCTGGGTAGTGGTGAAGCAATTTTGGTAAGAATGTACATTGTCACTCTTGCTCCTCTTATTCCCTGAATCACTTTGCAAGTGCCACAGTTGAATATTGCTGGAAAAAGTGCCTAATGCAGACAGCCTGAAATTATGTGAAAACTGGTTGTAATAGCCTCAGTTTAATACCAGAAACAGAATAGAGGAAACTATGCAGAAATATAGATAGCCTGAATAATCAGCTGCTGGTGGAAAACTCGTGTGTGCATCCAGTCAGGCAGAAAAAATACTGACTTCCACTCTAGTTCAACAAAGCCACATGAGTTTTTAAAACTCATAGGCATGGGCTTAATTATTACAGTGTATCAATTTTACCTGAATTTAGGGAAAGGAAGCAGTGTGGTTTTACATTAACAAGATGAACAAAGCTGAACTAACACCAGTGTCCAGTTCGGCATTTGCAGGGCACAGGTGTCTGGATGTGCCCTTTTCCTGTGTGCTGCTGTACTTTTTGGGATGATGCAGTTCTCAGGTTATATGTGGACATCCCAGCTAAGAAGGGTAATAAGATAAGTCCCCTGTGGCTAAAAAAAGAACTGTGCTAAGCTTGAGGATGACGCACGTGTAGGCTTTCCTTTGGACTTCCACCTGGAACTGCAAGAATACATGAAAACCCCCTTCCTCCTCAGCTAACGAGATCTAGGGGAGTCCCATATTGGACACTTCCTGTTTTAATCTGCTGAGAGCAGCCTCCTAAAGCAGGCACATTTCTGACCTTTATTCAGTGATCTGTCAAAATGTCTGGTGTGATGTTCTTGCTCAACCCTGATTTCAATTCTACTATTGTAATCCTAAAAATCTTAAACAGTGGAGTGAATGTCCAGTGTCATTTTAGTAGCAGTTGAGCAAGAGCACTGTTATTATTATCTCATTGCATATAGAGTTGAATCTAATAATAAGATATTATTTAACCTTTTTGATGGTTTTCATATTAATAATGACTTACAAAAAAGTTAGAACATTAAGAAGCAACTAGATATATGTTTCTGAGGAAAAAGAATAAAAAAATTTAAACCAATTCTAAGTTTTAATTAGAAAAATATTAACTGCATAATAAGTTTTATTGCAAAGGCATAACTAGGTCCCATTTTCTTCTTCCGTAGTTGAAAAGTCTCATGTGAGCATTTATAAATCTTAAAACTCTGCAAATGGAGACTTGAATACCCACACCACATTT
Organism: Melozone crissalis; assembly: GCF_028551555.1. NCBI lineage: Eukaryota > Metazoa > Chordata > Aves > Passeriformes > Passerellidae > Melozone > Melozone crissalis. The sequence continues at coordinate 25,258,925 of NW_026535780.1, forward strand.
CACTTCTGTCTTATTGATCTTAAGGCATTGTCAACATTGACAAATAGACAATTGCAAATCCATCTTAAAATTGAAGTGCTTGCCATTTGCATGATATTCTCTCAGGAGGCTCCTCTGTCTGAGATCTGTCTTTTCAATTACCATTTGCTGTCACTCAGAACTTCTTGCACTTTAATATTATAATGCAAATACCTCTGAGTCTATCCAGGTTTATCAGTCCTTTTTCTGTTTCCATGCTGTTTTCAGTCCCAAGTAGATTTAAAGAAATGTCCTCAAACAACTTGATCGATAAAGGTTCACAAAGCAATAGTAACAGTTCATAATTTCCTGGTTCTCTGAAAAACCAAATAATGAGATTGTTTCTCTTTTCAATTTTTAGTGGAATTACAGTTTCATAAGACAGAATTTAGGGCTTCAACAGAACTTAATTTTCATGGCATAAATTATTTTCAAGATAAGAAAACTCTAGTAGTGGTAGTATTTGTAGTATTCCTAGTGATGAAAGCAAAACAAAGTGACTTAAGAGTGCATGTGGTGCTTGTGGCTCCTGTCTTATTCCTGTACATGAAATTGGCCAGAAAACAAAATAAATACCACAGTAAAATGTTCATTTAATTGTCTACTCTGTTTTAATGCTAAGGTCAAAGCAGTATAATGTCTGTGCTGATATTTTTTGCTGTTCTAAATCTTGGGTCTTAGCTGTTCCTAAATAGAATTAAATTTGGTCATTGCTAGACATGATTTTCTGCAGTGCTAAATTCTTACTGATTTTTAAAAGTTCAAAAATACTTGGGCCTTTACTGAAGACAGTAAGAGCTGTGTGGTGATGGTGGTTGAAATCAGACAGAAAGTTGCCTGCCAGGACACAGTGTACACAAGACCTTATCTTGCCAGGCTCCATCATTGAATTCTGCATAACCAAATTTGAACTTTGTTCTTGAATTTCCCAATGAGGGTGTCTATCTTTCTATTCATGGATGACCCCAACTACCTGACATACTACCTTATTTTCTTAAATTCAGCCCTCACAAATACTGTGTCTTTATTTTTCAGGTTAAGCATGGCATCTTTAGTATTCCTGTTTTGTAAGTAGCAGTACAGGTAACTCAATTGAACCCTTTAACTTCTTTTTTGTCTGTGTACATGTTATAGGAAAACTAAAAGCAAAGAGTCATTGTGAGATGTTTGGCTGCAAAACTAAATGCTAGAAGATGCTAACAAACTGAGCGTTTTTTCTGATATTTTACAGTGATCCTTTTGGAATGGATATAACCTGCTTTTAAATTTCTCCAGTTGTGGTATTAAATTTCTTGAGTATCCAAATGTGAGTCTTATGTCTCTTACTGTTGAAAATGCTGTAGGTTTTGCTCAATTACTTCCTTGTCAGTGTGATTCATATATTTTCTACAATATCTCTCATTTAACAAAGTAAACGTGTGTGCTGTTTCATTACTCAAGTGGTGAATTTTAATTTGTTTTATATTTTAATTTTTTCTTGAGAGTGACTTTATTACCTCAGTTTTATGAGTCAAAAAGCTCCCTTCTGTGAAATCAGTGTGCTTTTTCTATTTGAGTGAGGCAAATTCCTGTGTACAGCATAAGCACTGAACTAATTTTACAGGCTTTTGTTAGGAAGTTTAAAGGGATTTTTGATCCAGCTCTGATCTTGTCATACACATATCCTTAGGATTTCTGTAGTCTGTGTTGTAGTGAATGCTCTGATGTGAATATCTTGAGTCATTCATTGTCTGTGTCCTCTCAAGTGCTTTGGATGAAGACTGTGTTGGATGTGTGTTTAGGGTGGTTTGTGCAACACACATTGTTCCATTCATCTCTGTGCTTCTCCCCCTGTTCAGAATGGAGTGGGTATAATTTTGGCAGCAAGATTTCATTCTACTTGTTGCTCATTAAATTGAAAACTCCATCTGGGGAAGATATTAATTCCAACTGTTATTCTGGTGCAGCTTGTTGTGAAGTTATTTATTTCAGACTGGGACTGACCAGTGGTGTGTTGGATAAAGAGGAACTCCTTTGGAAATCTTTTTTAGTATATTTAGGTGTGTACATACAGCTTCAGACTATTTCATGTCCTAGCTGATCTATGTTTTCTTGAGTATGTTTATGACTTCCTCTCTCTCTCTAAAACATGTAAATTTTCATATAGATTTATCTATTTTCCTATTTTTTTTTTATTTCACAAAGTCAAAAATAAAATTGCATTGACCTAGATTTCTTGCAAATTCTTTAGGTTCTATTGCAAACACTACTTGGAAATTATAGTTCGGTTTGAATGGGAAGATTTAATTTTTTTAAATTGCATTTTGGCTGTCAGATGAAGTATTGTGTCTAGTATTGTGTGAAGTGTTGTTTCTTCCATATGCAATTGAAAGTTGGTAATTTAGACTCAGCCTTTTGTGAGCAATTTTTTACAATATTTAAAATTCCTGTCATATAACAGAGGATCATTGTGAAGTATTTATGGAGGGAATAGTCTCTTCTGATGCTGCTAGATTGGTCTTGAGATCTTGTTTCTAATTAACAAAAAGAAGCCCAGCAGCATCCTTTCTTATCAGGAAGAAAACCAAGGAAAAATGTAACATTGAGATAAGACAAAAAGAAAAAAAAAGAGAAGTTCTTCAGCAGAATCTTGGAGACAGTCTCATGAGTTGCACTTTTACATTTTAGATTTAATTTCCATTTGGAAACTGCTTAGGAAAAATAAAAATAAAATATAAGATAGGACTTTTTTTTGAAATAACGATCTCTTCTGATCTTTAGCTACATTTGGCTGCTGCAAAATACAATAATTAGGTCATAGACATATAGCAGCAAATAAAAATGTAGTAGTTAAAAGATAAGTCTAATCACAGACAAAATCTGATACTCAGTATACTCTGTGAGTGGCTTGCCCTTTTTTCTCACAGTCTCGTGGGAGTGTGTTCCTTCTGTAAAACCTTCCTATTTTCCACATTTTGCCCACCCCTCCTTGGGAAACTGTGATTTCTTGCAGGGAAGCCTGCTAGGAGGTCCCGCTGGGAGCAGGTGTGGACCCAGAGCATTCTTCTGCCACCATCACTCGCCATCTGGGCTGCTTTATTCACTTGGAGTTCACATTCTCAAACATATGTACTGATATTTGTTCATTTCTATTTTCTCTCCTGTGTGAATTTGTGTATTCATAAACCTGCATGTCTTGAACAGTGATGGTTTGCATTCTCTAACCCAGGAGTAGACGAAGGGCTTAGAGCAATGGATATTTAGTTTATTAAAAAGCAGAATATGTAAACCAGCATTTTTCCTAAGTTCTGTGTGTGTTTAATATTGAGTCTTTAATGTCTATCATCTCCTGCACCCTTGATTTTATCTTAGTGAAAGGAAGGATGTCAGTTCTAAAAACTACATTTAGAGCTGTGACAAACAGCATTCACTGCAAAATGGGATTTCTGATGGAAGTAAATATGCTTCCAAACAGTAATTCTGCTTCCCAAAAAGGCAGGCCCACTGTAATACCCTATGATGGGGTGACAATCCAGGGCAATCCAGGCAATCTGCTTGTCTCACTGTAATTTGCTACATATGCTTAGTCCTGAATGACTTAAAATTACCATCTTCATAAACCTCCAAAAGTAGGGTGTGTGCCCCACTAGATTTATGCATTTAAACATGGTGGTTCTGTTCATTCATTGCTGAACAAAGAGTTTCTTAATTCTGCTTTGCATACATACATATGCTGAAGACCTTAGTTATTAATAAAATATAGTAACTATTTTTTCAACCTTCAGAAATCCATTTAGGTGACAGATAACATTACAGTTGATGTACCTGGATAGACATGTTGTGATTCCTATATGGCTTTTTGGAAATATTGTACACATTCTCTTGTGAGTTCAGGAAATAGGCAGCTCTTAGTGAAGTTTACAGTGTCAAAAACAGGGAGTGATTTGTCTTCTTTGGGCTATGTTCTTTAGCTGTGTCAGGATGGTAAACAGAAACTCCATGTTAATCTGACTTAGTAAGGAGCTTTCAGGATGCAAGTTAGCAGATTTGTAATCTGCCTGTTTGTAAACAGATACTGTTTTTGACCTTGCTTGTTCTGGATGTGCTTCATCACTGTAGCTTCAGAAAAGCAGAACACATTTTCCCCATTACCTAAATTGCACAAAAAAAAAAAAAAAAAAAAAAGGAAGTCAGAGCTTTCTGCCATATATTTCTCAAATATCTGCATTATACCATAGCTGAGGGCCTAGTGCTGTTTTCATGTTCTTATGCAATGCTTTTAATCCTCAGTGATCAGCATCCTTTAAGAATTAGAGTGTCCAGTTTTTCATTCCTGTTATTTTTATGGGCTCACAGTACACATACACTTGTGCTGCTTAGAAACAACTGTGTGAAATAAATTGATTAATAACGAGCTGTATTTAAGTGTTCTACTGCTGGGCCTATTGTCTTTTTCGATTACTTTTTTTATTCTTGTTTTTATTAGGCAAAATAAATCATGCTTGTCATTTAGCTGGCTGAAAAAAGGTGAACACCAAATTCTTAAATTCTACCTCTTTAAAGTGCTGAGTGTTAATTGGGCTTCTGAGTAGAAACTGTCTTGAGAGGCAATGTGACTATATTATAACTGTGTGAAAGCAAAACATCTGCAAGACTTAAGGAACATCAAGTAGGTTTGTTTTCTAATAAGGTACTTGAGAAGGAATTAAAATTATTAAAAAGATATTACTGCTGTGACATGTAAAACAGTAATCCAGTGGCTTGTATCTTCCATTTCTCACACAGAAAGCAGAATTTCCTTAGTGGGAATCTCAGAGACATCTCATCCTTGGAAGTTTGCTTGCAGACCTTTGTCTTTCTAAGATTAAGCGAACCAAAAAGGTGTCAGGTTGGGTAATACTGTGGAGATTTTATTGAGAAAATAGGACCAGATTTCACAAAGACTGCATGTTTTTGCATTTTCCTCAATCCAGTATATGCCATGTCAACCATATCTATTCTTGTGTCAGTGGTGCTTTAGTCTGGCAGTGGGGTGTTGGTATTCCTGTTGCCTTTTGTATGGGAAGTTAAGCCTCTGGATAGCTTTTCATGGTGTATGCCCATTCAGAGTATCAGCACTTGATCCACGAATCCCAGCTGCAGAGTGAGAGTGTAGTGGTCACTCTGGATCTAACTACTGCTCTGTAGCAACTCATTTTCCTTTTACATGAGCTTTTTACCCCATGATTAAAAATGTCGAATCCAGAAACAAGTAGCTGGACAGTGTGAATTACTCAGAAGTGCTGGTTGCAGTCAATTTCCCCTGCTAACAGAGAAGTAATCAATTTACTCTTTCTTCTTTTTTAAACCCAAAAGTATACCTGAAGCTGACCAAGGAGCACATGGCTAATATCTTTATCAAAAGAACTTTTAATTGATTTATATTAATTGATTTGTGAAGTCTCCCAAAATCTTGCAGGAGCTGCTGTATTTCTTTATGCTTAGTGAACTCCTGCATCTTCCCAAAGTAAAAGAGTAGGTTCTGATACTGGAGACTATTGCAGCACTGCAAAGATGGCATGCAGCACATCATGTCCTGGCACATTGTATCCTGCAATCAGTGGGCAGATACTCTGTAAAGCAAAATTGAGTAACTCTATAGCAGACTGAAGCATCTGTCTCACCTACTACCTGTCTTGGCTTCATGCCTCTTGCACCTGATATCAGAGTCACCTTGCATTGCTAGAAAAGCTGACAGGCTTCTGGAAGGTATTTGGGATCTTGACTTCACTAAATCTCATTACTCTGTGTGGTAGAATGCCAACTGCTGCCATTTTAATTCACACTAAATAGTCACCAAGTTCCTTAAGGTGAGTGGAGATACTTAATTAGGAGTAAAGCTGTAAACAGAGTTTCAAAATCTCATTCAAGGAAATCTGGAAGCGACTTACAGAGAAACAGGAGAATAGCCATCTTGCAAAGCACTGCCTTTTTTGTTCATATTCATGTGTGTGCACTAATACTCCTGTGCACAGCACCTTTGTCTCTAATGGAAAATTTGCAGTCAGTTGCAATTTGGCTTAACATGCTGTACTGTGGCCAGATATTCAGAGAAAGATTTTGGATCTGAATTACCCATTTTTCCTGCATAAAATTATTGGCTGAAAACCTTTTTGTTTTCTTTTTTTCTCAGCTAATTCTAATGACCATAACTGAATTCAATGGCTTTAGACTGAAAAAGAGTAGATTAGATAAAGAAGGAATGATTTTCTGTGAGGACAGTAAGGCATTAGAAGAGGTGGCCCAGAGAAGCAGTGGATGCCCTGTCAGTGGAAGGGTTCAAGGTCAAGTTGGATGTGGCTTTGAGCATCCTGGTCTAGTGGAAGGTGCTGCTGCCCATGGTCATGCCATGCCCATAGATGGTCTGTTCAAGTCCTTTCCAACACAAACCATTCTATGATACTGTAACTCCACTTCAGCTTCTCCAGCCATTTTAAGTAAATGAAATATATTCAGTGGCAGTGATGATTGATCTGCCTATCATATAAGGAACTATGAAGCAGTTTGTAGTATGTTAAAGGCCTAAATGTTGGTTGCTTATATTCAGCTTCTGTTTTGGGAAAAAAAGATGTCATAAATGGCAGAGTTAAGGAGAGAACTGCAGAAGAGAGGTAAGCAAGCAATGACCAAATAAAAACTGCACAATGGAAGGAAACTTATTTTGGTTTCCTGAACATGATACAGAATGGAAAATGTTTACCAGTGTTCATGACTAAAAAGAGAACCAGGTCATTCTGCCTTTCTTCCCTTCCATTGCCACTGTAAACACTCCCTCCAAACAGACCCTTTCAAACAGTTTTGTGTTTTTAGGCATTATCTTGCATGTCATGACGCTACTACATGCTGCCTTCCCTACTGAGAAACTATTATAGCACGCTGGACAATAAAGGCTGCCTGCTGTGATGAATGCTGGCTACCCAAGGGCAATGACATCCCTCCTGACTTCACTTCTGAGTTGCTGACTGTGCCTCCCAGCAGACCTATATGAGAGATCTTAAGAATAAACTGATCCTCAGTTTTTTTTACTTAATCTTAGCTGGTTAAATAAATTTTTAAAAATCCTAAAAAAATGAAAATTGTTTAAAGTGTTAAAAAAAGAAAAAAACAGGTTATTGTTGTGTACAAAGTAACCAACTAACAAAATTCATTTTGTTAACAGGAGGAGGAACTGCAAGTTGGCACAGATGAAGGAAAATGGTTTTTAGTCTACTCTATACAACTGGGTGACTTTATTTTTAATTTTTATTTTTTCTTAAGGCTTAAAAAAATGTATTTCAACATCTGACTTATGTATGGTTTCTCCAAGCTGTTTATAAATAAAGCTGATCAAGACTTCTTATTGATCAGATTTTGATTTCTTCTCTCAGACAAAATAAACCCAAGAATGCTGCATTTATCTGCTTGTAGGAATATTCTTTTCATGTATTTAGATAATTGCAGCAGTAGTTTTATCAGTTCTTGATGAATTTGGAATTTCAAAGTAAGAGTCAGTTTCCTTCTGTGTTTGTTATCTCATGCTTGATTTTTATTAATTTTACATTTAGCTTCTGATTTGATTGGTATCTTGAAAAGTTTGTGATACAAACTGTAGCATTCTGATTATAAAGATTTGGAACAATCCTTTAACTTCTGTTACATTATTTAGCTTTCAGATCTTCGGGTCAATCCAATTATCCTACAATGTTTTCCTGATATTCAGCGATGATGTGCAATATTTTTGTTACAGCAAAGCTACACTAGGCATGTTTCCCTCTAACAGGTTGTTCCTAATTCTTTCAGAACCTACTGTGCAGCAGACATATTTGATTCCTCAGGGTGCAAAGGCAACCAGAATGACCTATTCATTGCTTGTGTCTTACCCCCAAAACCTGTAATTAAGTCTGACTTTATTGAAGCTGTAGACTCTTACGGGGTAGTGACATGGACATGCAAGCTGTTGTCAAAACAGAATATCCCAGTATCTAGAGCCTGGAAAAAGCATTGCCTTCCAAAGATTCTTAAACAGTTGTGATAAATTTTGATTTAGAATAACATGCCAGGAAAGAGATGCAAGAACAGTTTCACTTGCACGCACTGGAGTCTCAATTTTTTAATTGGGTGTGCCAGGATTTGCACTGTGCCAGCAGGTTGCCTGGTTTGCTGGCTTGCTGAAGGCTATGGCATCTCTTCAACTGGGATTTCCTGGGCTCAGCTCCCACTGTGGCATTTTTGCACTTTTTTAGGAGATACTCTCAATGGAGTCTTTTGAAGCTATTCCAATAGTTGCATGTGACCCACTCCAGGAGATTTTACCCCAAAACCATTAGCTTGACCTGTGTTCTTAATCAGCTGTAATCAGTATCCCATATTATCCAAAATGCTTATTCTGGTTGCAAAATCCTGTAATACCTACATTACCCTTGACAAGGATGATTTTCAGTTCTTCCAGTAGCCATCTTTTGGAGTGCCAGGGCTGTGCCAGGGCCAACAGCTAAGCCAGTCTTACCTCTTGTGATACTGTCTCCCTAAAATCATCCTGGAATAAAAGGTTGTAGAGCCTGTGTTTGAAGGTAGTTTGGCAGTCAGGAACCTGGTCTTCATTATAATTAAGTGATATCTGAGCAGCCCTCTCTCAAACCCTGCAGAACAACCACCTGTGTTTGGCATACCTGAAAGCCAGAGGGGGCTGTCATCTGAGGTGCTGATGGGGAAATCATCAGCACTTGAGAAAATGTAATCCTGAGACTGGTGTCTCCCAGAAATTTGTAAAAGTTATGATGTGGTGGTGTTATAAACTTCTTGTAGCAATAGGAATACCATTATTGGTGAATGGATGCAGTAATTTAAACTGCAGAACAGGCAGAAGTGTTTATATTAAAGATCTGTAATTCCCATGTTTAGCCTTTTGCTGGGAGGAGTTACATACCATGCAAAATTTTCTTGGAATATAATTTCAAATGCCAAATTAAATATCTTATTTTTTATTAATAAACTATTTGATGTGAGTAGCCTTGTGGGCTGTTCATTCCAACAGCCTATGTGGTCCGAGAGATGTTTTTTTATACTTGAAGGGATCATATTAATATTCAGCTTTAACTCTTGCTGTCTGCTCTGCTACCTTCCTAATCATAAATTTAACATTCCAAATGGCAGATTTTGAACCTAGGACAAAATTACACTAGGCACAAGTATAAATCATGTGAGGAGTGGCTGGAGAGCTGCCCTGCAGAAAGGAATCTGGGGCTGCTGGATCTGGGGCAGCCCAGCAGTGGGAGCCAGCTGTGTGCCCTGGCAGCCCAGAGGGCAAAATGCATCCAGGGCATCAAACACAGCAGCACCAGCTGGGCTAAAGAGGGGATTATCCCACTTTATTTGGTGTTGGTGTGACCTCATCTTGAGCACTGAGCCCAGTTCTGTACCCCACCATTTAAGGAGGACATGCAGGTGCTTGAATGTGGCCAGAGGAGGACAACAGAGCTGGTGAAGGGGCTGGAAGTCACCATCCTGTCAGGAATGGCTGAGCACTTTGGGATAGGACTGGAAGGAATGGCCTGAAGTTGTGTCAGGGGAGGATTAGGTTAGATTAGGAAAAAGGTGGAAATCCGAGGTGTTTGGGCACTGGAACAGGGTCCCCAGGGAAGTGGTCACAGCACCAGCCTGACAGAGTTCAAGCAGAGTTTGGACAGTGCTCTCAGGCACATGGTGTGACTTTTGGGGTGTCCTGTGCAGGTCCAGGAGTTGGACTTAATGAACCTTGTGGGTCCCTTCCAACTGAGCATGTTCTATGATTCTATGGCCGGTTCCTTGTACCCGTGGCTATAAAGCTGCTAGAGAAAGGTGTCTGTGACACAGGTGCCTATTCAGAGACGTGGCAAACTTGTAGCAGCTCAGCACAGTGCAACACACTTCTTTAGTTGTTTTTCTGTTCAAAGGCTCCATTGCTGTTGCAGAATATGAGATTCTGGTAGTCTAGATCTGACTTTTTTCCTATTTTTTTTTTGGCAGGGGAGGGCAGTAGATGAAGTCATTTGAAAGCTGCAAGAGTAAGAAAATGGAAACATTGTCAAGAAAATACAGAAATATCTTGCATTTTAGTGAAATTCAGATAAGACATTTCTTATCTGAAGATGTAAAGGATGGAAAAATAATTTTGATCTATTCTTTGAATTGGTTTGTTCTTACCAGCTCTTGGCCTGGGGACAGCAGAGGTTAACAGCAGTGCAATATTTCCTGTACTTCTACATGACAGTGAGCAGGGTGATGGTGGTAAAATATGCTGTACTTGGACTACTTGCCCTAGCTTTAGTTTCAATGATATTTTGGCCCCACAGATGATTGATGGACTCAATATTTTATTTCTTTTATTTATTAGTCAAACCTGAACTCCTATGAGCTTAATGGCTTCCACACTAAGATATATAGGAAGCTGGCTGAAGCAATCACATTAATAAATTCTTTTTGAGAAGTGTGATATATTGCTGAGTTACAAGAATTTGCAGATATTAGACAGGGAATGATTAGCTCTATAGGAACACTGGGAAAAAGTCCTGAGAGAAGTACAGTAAACTGAATGTTAGTTACTGATATATGCTGATGAGGAAGAAGAAAAATACCAAAATGGAAGGTAGACCCAGCATCTCCATATCAAAGAATAGTAAATAATTTTATTTTACTGAGTTTGCATTGAATACCGTCTATAGTTTTGGGTATCTACAGTTTAAAATGTGAATAAGGGTGATCAGAAACCTAAAAAAAACATGATGTCTAGTAAAAAATTAATTTTACATGAATGTTTTGTGTAAAAAAAACCCCAAACCACTGGGGAAACATGGGAAAAGTGCTTAAATATGTGAAGTGCTTTTGTGAGAAAGAGTAAAGAATTGTTCTCTGTGTCTGCTGGGAAAGTAACAAATATGTGGCAAAGAATTCTGGTTTTGGGAACTACTCTGTAGGGAGTTACGTGTTTTGTGGGGTTGGTGGTTGGAGACAGGGACCACACCCCCCTCAGATCCCTGTGACAGCAGAGAGCTTTACTGTTCAAACTGACTTTATGCAGGGGGTTTGAAGCACCCTGATCTGCTGCTGGTTGGTGTGACCCCCACCCAGCCCAGCTCCCTGAGCAGTCTGCAGCTTAGGATGCAACGTGAGTGGTGAAGTCTTGTGGAGATTTGAATCCAGCCTATCCCTGCTCATCCCAGGACTTGTTTCACCTCTAGGCTGGCTGAGGTTGAAGGTCTGATATGACCAAATTTATTTGGCAGCTACAAGCCAGCTGCAACTGATACAGGGAACAAATATCTAATGTTTAGAATCACAAAGGATCTCAGGTTGTACAATCTCCATCCTTTGAGGTTTTTAACAAGAGGTTCTAGTTCGGCCAATATATATTAGAAATGGCTTAAATACATACTATTTTGCTTTGGACAAAGATTAAACAAGAAGCAGTCTCCTGATAACTTTTAACTGTTTAGCACTCTTCTGTGTTCGTTAAATTTCTGACACTAATGTGATCCACTTATTGTTTGTTCTACCAAATAGAGCCTTAAAGGTTGAGCATGTTCTTTGTTGAGCACATCATTGACTGGTTTCAGTTTTGGGGTGCTCCTGGGATTTTCCTCTATTTTTTGCTGACTTTGTAACATAAATAAATGTGTCTTCTAAGAATAGTATATTCTGTGAGAGTTAATTTTGTAATTTCTTCTTGGAAAGAAAAACAATGGAACTTGGTCCGTTGATCTTTAGGAGTGCAAAGTAAGAACTGTGGCTGCAGCCAGTGTTTTTCAGGGTGCTACTGAGAGAAATTAGTGATGAATTACCTTTAAGGGCCACAGCCACACATGAGCCTTTTGTGTTATGATAAATCCACCTGAGCTACAGCTGTGCTTGGTGGGGTGAAAGCTGTGAAAGCTGCATAGTGCCAACAAGTGGAATGCTGTAGTTATTTACCAAACTGAAAGGGTATGATTTGGTCTAAAGGACCTCTTTACTCGTTCTTACAGATCTGGCCCAAAATTTTGGTCTGAGAGTGACACAGTCTATAGGCTGCAGCACTCTTGGATCTGATTCTAGCTGAGAACTTCACTGTACAGCTTTCATCTTCAAAAGGGGCAGAAGTAGAAAGCAGCAAAACTGGATGTATATAATTTGGGAAAGGAAAATAAGATACTGTAAATATTTTATATTGTCATTTCTGTATCTGTTACTTTCAAAACATACCATTAAGTGAATGGCAGTGAGACAACCACAGTGATTATGAATGAAAGGGATATTTTGGTGTTGGTAACATAGGAATAAATAGATAAACTTGGCAGCTGATTAGGGGAGACAGTAAGTGAACTGAGAAGAGCTTTATTTAATACAATTAGGAAAACCTGCATTATCAAATCTTGAGGTATAGTCTTCAACCATCTAGTGACTAAGCACAAATGCTCTTCACATTGTATTGAATAAATGTCATTCTTTTTATTATCTTCTTTTTGAATAACAAGCTAAACAAAGTGAAAGTGTTTGAGTGTCTATTTAATAAGAAATTGATATACTGAAATCACTATTTCTGTATAGCTAAGTGACATCTTTTATTTAGATATAAGTAATTACCACTGGAGCTGTAGTTAAAATGAAAATCATTATCATAGTATTAATTTAAAAGTCAAAATTTGAAGAACGGAATCTATGTATTCCTAAGATGAATCTACTACTGTTGTTGTCTCTGGCTTTTGTAATTAGGTCCAAAAACCCCCTGTTATGCCTCTTTTTATGATAATAGGCTAATAAACTCATGTACTTGACATATTTTTTTTTTATTTATCTGAGTTGTACTCACTCTGGTCTCTTGAATTAGTTCAGATAATTACAGCCAAAGCTTATCTTCATTTCTCTATCCTCCAGAAGTGTCTAGCTTTGGTTTGGCTGACTGGAGACTCATGTCTGTTCAGTTCTGTTCCCTGCTGCTGATCACATGCAGCTGACGTTATTTTATTCTGAGGAGAGAGGGTGTTTATCTGTTAAAAAATACAATGCTTGTGAAATACTGGATTAGCTTACAGTGCCACTACATTTCATAATAGAGCAAAAGAGTACAGGAAAGAGCAGTTCATCAGCTTTGGTCCCAGGAATTATCTTATCTCTACATCTTTGTTTATGTGGAATTACTTATGATCCCTGCAGTCCTCCCTCTGCTGCTGTAAATTATATAACTGTGTTATATTTTGTCTGCAGCATATGGAAATCTGATACATTTTCTCAAATGGCTTGTAGTCAGACAGAAGTAAAACTGGGTTTACATGGCAAGGATGGTAGTGGGGAAGTTGCAGGAGTGGCTGAGCACCCCTGTGCTCTGAGCTGAGCACATCAGTGATGCTGGTGGGGCCTTTGTCATAACTGTTATAAGAATGGGTGAAAAAACCTGTGAGGCAGCTGGGAGAGAGGAGTGAGGGGAAAAAGAGGGGAACAACTCTGTAGACACCAAGATGAGGAAGGATGGGGAGGAAGTGGTCTGGGTGTTATAACAGAGAGTCCTTGCAGCCTTCCTCCTCCTTGCAGAGCAGAAGGAGGTAAGCCGCCCTTCCTCAGCCCATGGGGAGCCATGGTGGGGCAGACATCCACTCTCATCCACTCTGCAGCCAGTGGAGAGCCTGGGCCACAGCAAAGCAAGCTCTGAAGGAGGCTGCAGCCCACAGACAGCCCACGGAGAGGAGCCCACGCTGGCACAGGTGTGATGGCACATGTCACCCTTGGAAAGGACCCACCTTGGAGCAGTTCATGAAGGGCTGGTTCCTGTGGGAGGAACCCCGCACTGGAGCAGGAGCAGCTGAGATGAAGCGTTTTGGGGTGACACAACCCCTATTCCTCATCCCCCTCTGCTGCCTGAGAGGGGAGATAGAAGTCAAGAGTAAAGTTGAGCCAGGAAAGAAGGGAGGATGGGAGAAAATTTATCAAGCTTTATAAATCTTTGTAAATAAAGAAAAATAATGAAAACCTGATCAGTCCTGGCTATTGCCTGTGAGTCTTTTCTGTATTCATGCCGTTTTCTCCACATCCACTGCTTAATTAATAATAAATAATTGATGGTCCTGCAATTCTGCCTAGAGAAGGACAAGCAGTTTTTAGCAGTCTTACCCCCTCCCCCCCATTTTAGATTTCCAAGGAACTTAGATTTTAAGACCATCTAAAAGATGTAGACAAATGTACCTTTATCCTGAAATCTTAGGAAAGGAAGTTCTATGTGCTACCATGAAGGTGAAGGAGGGTAAAATACCCAGGGCAAATTTTTTTTTTCTGTCTTTTTCTCCAATTTAAAAATCAATACATTTCTTTAGGATGCCCACAGAGATCATGCAAAGAAATGATTTCCTATTACAGTAGTTAGGGTTTGTCTTGAATTGCCTACAGGCAGAGTTGGATGATCTAACAGGGGATGAGTGATAGAGCACAGCTACACCACCACATTGAATATATTGTGTGGATTTAGAGACAGAAGCTACACTTGCTCTTTCCTTCAAGCAGAAAACAGTCTGTTATCCTGTCATTGTATTTGTACCAGCATGTTTTAATGATCCCAGCTTCAACCATCATTTCACATCCCCTTCTCTGTTTTCCCTTCTTCATACCTAGACTTATAGTATCACAGGATAACTCAATTTGGAAGGGACCTCTGATGGGTTCTAGCCCATCCTCCTGCTCAGAGCAAGGTCAGCTCTGAGGTCAGTCCAGGTTGTTCAGAGCTTTATTCAGATGAGTTTTGAGACACTCAAATGAGTGAGGCTGCACAACCTCTCTGGGCCGTGAGGGTCAGTGCTCACCTGAGCTTGCTCCAGTTTATCAGTGTCCTTCTTGCATCAAGGGCAGGCTGCAGAACTGGATGCAGTATTTCAGGAAGGGTCTGATGACTTTAATAAAGCAGTATGATCCCTCCCCTCTGTCTGCTGGCCCTGTTCCTGCTAATAAAGTCTGGAATGCTGTTTACCATCTCTCTGCCTGAACATGCTGCTGACTCATGCTCAATTTGCTGCCCTTCCAGCCAGGCAGTACCCAGCCTATGCCATTGCAAGAGTTTCTCCCTTCCTAAATACAGGACTTTGTATCTGTCCTTGCTGAATTTCATGAGCTCCCTGTCAGTTCATGCCTCTAGCCTGTCCAACTCTCCCTGAGTGGCAGCCTTGTCCTGGGCTTAAGCTGCACCAAGGGAAATATAGATTGGATATTAGGGAAAAGTTTTTTATGGAAAGAGTGATAAAGTTCTGGACTGGCCTGCCTGGGGAGATGGTGGAGTCACCATCCCTGGATGTGTTCAAAAAAAGACTGGATGTGGTACTGAGTGCCATAGTCTAGTTGAGGTGTTAGGCTGGGTTGGCCTCAATGATCTTGAAGGTGTCATCCAAAGCAGGGATTCTGAGCATATCAACTGATCTCCCCTAATCTGAGGCCATCTGCAAACTGGATGGTTGTGCATTCCATTGCCTCCTCCAGGTCTTTGATAAAGATCCTATTGTGTAATTCTGTGTGAACATCCTTGAGGGTGGTTTTCCGAGGCTGTTATGCCACTTTGCTCTGAGGACAGTTCCTTCCACCAGAGAGGGAGTAGATTCAGCTGAAAGGCAGCAGTTGACACAGTTACCCTCAATAAGCCAGAGAAATGCTATGGGAAATATTTCTGTGCAAAACCAAAAACTTCCAGTGCAAATGAAAAAAGTCCAAATCTTGAATTAATGTTTCATTTAATATATTGTGTTACTGTATCAGTTGTATCAGTCTTTTTTTGGTTTTTTTCCCCCAGAAAGAGTAGTTGTGCCTGAAGAAAAAGGAAGTTGAAAAGGCCAGCAAAGTTTCTGCTGAGATAGGTAGCAGTGCTGAGTTAATGGTTGAACTTGACCTTAAAGGGTTTCTCCAACCTAAACAATTCAGTGATTCCATATCCAGCACCTTCCTCTTCCTACTTCTGCACCAGTCACCTTCAGGGGAAGGGAACCTGCTTCAGCCACTCATCAATTTTATGCCTGTTGGTTTCCCTCAAATAGCTTGTCCTGTTTCCTGAGACCTTATGTCAATCCTTAATGTTTTTATTTATATCCAAAAAGAGACAGAAAGCATCAGAGCCCTTCAGTTAAAATGCTTGCAAACATAAAGGCAGTCCTACCTACTAATGTAAGATGCTTATGAATGATGTTCTTCACTGGAAATGGAAAAGATCATGAAATGATTGAATAAATTTGGCTTAAAATTTTCTGTGTCAAAGTTCCACTGTTGCTCACAGGGTCATAAGCAACTGCCATTTTTAAATATGGGAGCTGGACTTCTAGATCACAATTTAAATACCTCTGAAAATTGGATTCTGGAGCGTGAATCTTGTTATTTCTAAGAGAAATAGAATGCCTGACAGATCTTTTAGCACATTTACACAGTTAGGGTCCATGTTGTATAATCAGCTGTCTGAATGGCTTGAGACACTTGATACGTGCACTGGGGCAGAGGCTGAGTTGCAATCCTTAATCTGATCATGTTTCATCTCTGAGCTGCATATCTGACAGTGTAGGCATAGCTTCTGGTTAGCCTGACAATCAAAAATAAGGAGCTGGAGTGTGACTTCTCAGAACATGCTGGGAATGTGTATGCCCCAAAACCATTGATTTTCAGTTGGAGTGGACACTTGGCCTACTTAAAGCTTTCAGAAATTCCCAATCAAGACAAATAACTGGAAGCAGGCATTTGTTATGCTCTCAGTGTAGAGGGACTGGTGTTAGTAAGTGGCAGGGAGAATAATTGCATGGGAAGGAAAATGTACTTCAGGCTGATGATACTTGTGCTTCTTGCCCAGCTGCAAGGCTGTGATTCTGGAACAAGAGAATATGGAAAGGAAGAAGGAGGTTCCCTTCAACTTATTGCAGCTGTACAAGTTAAGGAGACACACTAAAATAAACAAAAAAAAAAAACCAAAAAAAAACAAACCAAAAACCTCTGCACAAACCAAAAGAGAAAATGCTTTAAGAGCAGCTGGTAAATTGAGACAAAAATGTCATTGCCTCAACTCATAATGAAATATAGTGCTGTGAAAATGCTGCTTCCTCATCTGGAAGTAACAAACCGTTTCACCTGGTGTCATTTTATCTGATCTGACATGGAGACGTGAAGTCCCCCAGAGCATCTTACAAATTTAGAAGGGAGTTTGTAGACAAAAATTCTCCTGTCAGTCAAGATCATGTAATCACAGCTTCTTCCTGATGGACAAAACATTTGTATTAGATATCCCATTTACATTTAACAAATCAACTAAACTGGGATAGAATTTCTGCATTTGTAAGCTATTTTTGCTTTAAACTGAACATTTGAGAGAAGGGCAGAAAGGTTGCACTGGCGTCAATATTATGCAAAGTGAGGGCAGTGGTGATCACCAGGGAGCTGAACCAGGGCTGGGAGCTGCTGCATTCTCCTGGGAAGGACCTGGTGACAGAAGCTTCATCTGGAGGGGCTGGCACACGCCTGCACTTTCCAGGTGCTGTTTACCTGCTCCTTAGGCAATGGTGGACCAGAGTGCTGTGAACAGGTGCTGCAAAAGCAGCTTGATTTGAGGAGCTGGGAGGATGCAGGGCTTCCAGAGCACTGCCTGGGCTTCTCATCATAGTTGCTCTTCCCAGTTTGTGCAGCATTTTGAGTCTCTGCTTTCAGTTCTGCTGGAAGCTGCTTCTGGCTGCTCTGGGAATGGCTGAATCCTGCTTTGGGACGGTGAAGCTGCTGGGGAGCAGCAGTGTCAGCCTTGTCCCAGCTGTTAGCAGAGCAGACACACAGACACACAGTATCTCTGCTCTCACTTGCCTGCAGTGGTGGTGAGGGGTTGCAGGGGTGGCCTCAGCACCCCAGAGGGCAGGTTCCCTCTCACAGACTGGTGCCAAAGCCCTTTGCCTGTTGGAGGCCTTGACTTGGGTGGCACATCAAGGGGAGCTACTGCTGGTCTGTGTGGGGCTGCAGAGCTCCAGGGGCCTCTCCTGGGGACCCACACACTGACTTGCCTGGGGAAGGAGCTGCTGGGGGGCAGTGCTGCCACTGAGGGGGACCTGGGCAGGCTGAAGAAATGAACTGGCAGGAATCTTACAAGAATATTCGCTAAAGCATGTGTAAGGTTTTTCCAGTGGGATGGAACAACCTTGTGTAAAACGATGGGCTGGGGTGAAATGCCTGGGAGGCAGTGGTACAGAAAGGGATCTGAGGGGCCTGGAGAACTGCATTTTGCATGACAACCAGCAGGGAGCCCTTATAGCAAGGAAAGTCACCTGTTTCCCTCAGCTGCATGGGCAAAAGCTTAGCCAGCAGGTCAGGGGAAGGTCCTTGCCTTCTGCTTGGTATTTGTGAGACTAACTGTGGAGCACTATGTCCAGTTTTGGGCTGGACAAGAAGGATGTCAGCTTATGGACACCAAATGAGCTGGCCAGGGGACTGTAGCAATGGCATTCAACAGAAGGCTGAGAGAGCTGAATCAGCTGAGGGTCAGAAATGGCAAGAGACCACCTCAGTATTGACAACAAGTACCTGAGTGAAGGGTGTAGAGGAGATAGAGTTAGATTTGTCTTGGAGGTATGATAAGAGGCAGTAGACACATGATATATAAGAGTATATGTGATATATAAAAGTTTATGATAAGAGGCAGTAGACACAGGGTAAAATATGGAAAAGTCTGATTAGATGTTACAAAATATATTTTTACCATGGTGGTGATGAGGTACAGGAACTGGTTTCCAGAAGAGGTTGTGGGCATGTTCAAGACCCAAGCTGACACACCTCTGAGCAAAATGATCCAATTATACTTGCTTTGAGCTGAAGGCTGGACTAGGCACCTAATTATTTTAATATTCTGTAATCTCATATTTTTATGGAAAAGATGGAATTTCTCTTTGTAATAGTAATAAATAGTAATAGTAACAACAATAATAATAATAATGATGATATTTCCTGAGGTCTGTATTAAGTAGACCCACACCAGGAAATTTCTTATTTATAAAAATATTTTCTTTCTGGAAAAATTACTCATTTACTGATATAGTCATTCAACAAACTGAGCACCAAAACACAGTTAAGATATAAATTTGTATAGCTTTGTTCAGACTGGAAATTCAGAAAGACCTGTTTAGCTGCTTTAAAGCACATGCATTTCACTTGGTCACATGAATTTCACCGTAAGAAGCAAGGACTTTTAGATGTTGCACTATCATATAGTATTATGCCTAACTCTTGTTGAGTAACTGCTCTAATAATGTCAGGTTTAAGTCCTACTAGGAGGATTTAGTCTTAGGGGTTTTTTAACTTTTATCTTGTGTTTCTTAGCGTTTGCATACTTTTGCTAGCTTATTTTTTTCTGTAAAATTGCCAGGTATTCTCTGAAGTTTCACTGGAAGATGTTTACTATGTATACTTATTTTTCAGGATATTAAAATCAAGGTTCTGAGTTTCTTGATTTAAAAATATCTCTTTTTCTTCTCATCCAGGTCAATATAAGCAGCCTGTGCAGAGCACTGCATTCATAAATGTGAAACCGGGTGAGCCCGCACCATCATGTTTGGCACTAAGAGGTCAGTTTCCACCATTTTTGTTGTGCTTTTCATCTCCAAAAAAACCAAAATAGTATGGCTGTTGTGACTAATCTGAAATTTTTTACATTTTCTAAAAATATTGTTGTACAAAACACATCAGCTAGATATGTTACTTTTTCTATTATAATGGTAAGGTTTTATTTGCTGTAAAGCTCTGGTCTGCTTTGTCAGGTACGTGCCATGCAGGCCAGTTAGCGTCAATGGCAAAGAGAATCCCCAAGGCAAGAATGCCAAATGTATAATGTGTAAGAATACCACTGTAGTAGTGCTGGAGGACATCCCTCCTGCTTTCTAGTATGGAAAATACCATCAGGACAGCAAAGCACAAGTCTGAGATAGGTTCTTTTCTGTCATTTTAAGGAGTCTGTACTGATATGAGGTAGTGTCCATCTATTACTGTCTTTGATTTAATGTCATAAATGTCTCCAAAAATCAACAGTTTTGTGTCCATGCGTCTTTGATAAGCACCAGGTAACCTGTATCTGTCCTCAGCCAGTGTGCCCCTGCTCCCCCCAGCTCCTGCAGCCACAGGAGCCTCATGGCACCCGGTCAGGGTATCAGCTACTGCACCTCTGGGTCTCCTGCAGGGCAGTGAGATTTCCCTGTGTAACAGAGGTACTATAGACCATTCCCCTCATTGAGAACTCCCTGGGTTTTGTGCTACTTGGCAGCTTTTGGGTTTTTAGTAGAGGCTAGTCAAAGGCTTCAGCACTTGTGCCCCAGTTGCATGGCGGCCTAGTGAAATGCTTGCCCTATGCAGCAGCAGAGCTCCTTTAGAAACACCTCACTCTTCTGAACTGTTGAGAAGGGGGAGGCTGCGTTGCCCTTAAGAGGCACATTTGAAGAAGAATCTTGCATGTCTGCAGGAGCGAGAGGTGGCAAATGATAAGAAAAATCTGCTTGGATTTCTGAAGCTCCTGCTTGGGTTGCAGGAGGTTTCAGCGTGAGCTGCAGCCCTGTTGGGGTCAGGGCGCTGCCCGGGGCTCCCCAGCTCCTGCGCTCCCACTCACAAGGCCAAGAATTCACCTTTGTGCTGGCTGAAGGGGGACTGGCAGCCAGCTCCAGACTGCTACCTTGTATACAAGATGCATATGTAATACATTTTTAGGGTATCTTTCCAGTAAAATGAAACTTTGTATTTTTAGATAAGGATAGAATCCGTTGTTTTGTCAGTGTGATGGGTATGAGAAAACTGCTGAAGAGGGTACGGTAACAGTCAAAAAACTTCCCATTTGAGGATTTCTGCTTTTAATTAATTGTCTTTGCAGAATATTAGCACTCAAGTAAATCAAAGACATTCTACTAAGTGACATAATTTATTATATTACATTATATTTAGGTGGGTTAGTTATTTTTTCCAGTGTGTACTTTAATCCCTTATGAACTCTCTATGGCCTGACCTAAACAATTTTTCCCTCCTAGGATCACCTCTTTATCTTTTCTTAGTGTTATAATGCAATGGCCAAAATAAGAGTTGTTTGGTAGGCTTGACATTTTATTTTTTTATCTTTTTCCTCACAAATTTAATCTTGATTACTATGCAAATGAAAATTCCTCACAAAGAATATTACAAACAATGTGAAATTCTCTTCCATATCTACAAACAAGGTTTTCTGAAAAAAAAGTGCATTTGCTTTTGAAACAAAAGCTCCTTGTTTCTCTGCTGTACCATGTTCTGCTATGTCTCACTTTATGCAGATTCTCACTTTTATGCAGTTCTGAAACACTTGCAATAAATAAAAGGAGGAAAAGAGTCGCAGTAGACCTCCATAACAGTAGCCTTCTATGTGTAGACTAGGACATTGCAATTACAAGTATTCTTGAGATTGGTAACATGTTTTAGTTAGGCAGTGATTGAGTACTTGTCAGATGTTCTGTTCTAAATGTTGCAGTACGTTTTGAATTCAATTTTCATAGAGGACTATTTATTGTGATCAAGAAAATCTTGAGGTTCTATTGATTATTTTTAAAGGCTGTAAAGGCCTATAAATTAACTGCCTCAGTTGAGAGTTTTTGAAATCTTGGTTTGATACATTAGTTCTTTTCCTAAAGAGAAATATTGTATTCATTTGGAGGTATAATGAAGAACAAATGTATTTTTCTGGAGGAAAGGATAACATAAGATTTATTTTCTTGCAAAATTTGGTTTTAATTCATTCTAATAGTACATTACTAATTATAATCTCCATGACACTTTTCATGAAATTGCATAACTTTGACTCAAAAATAGAGTTATCTCCTGTCACCAGATCTATGGAAGTTGTCAGGTGTATATAGTATCTCAACTGCTTTTTCATCAACAATTTTCTCTTAATTTTGCATATAAAGTTAATTTTTAGGGGATAATCACTGTTGGATGGGCTGGTAAAAGTGACTCTCCAATCACAATAGCTTTGAAAAATTTTGTATGTGAGGCAGATATTTCTCAGCCGCTTTATAAGAGACTGTTGCTAATGGGAACTGACAAAGCTAACAAAGAGGTGAATTCCTCTTAATTTCAGTTTAATTTGAGAGCTGATCCCATGATTTTAAATGCTGAACTGTTGTTCTCTGTGTTGTTGTTGTGTTCTCCTCTCACCCATTGCTCTATCGTGCTATTTTTTTCTCCAATTAATTTAATCTGCAATAAACACCAGCATTGAAATAGCAGAGGTCAGTACATATTCCAATGAGTTCCTGTGTGTTGTATTATTCATGTTTTATACTCACTGCCATCTTTCAAGAGCAATTGCTGATACCATTCTCCTCAAGTGGAACACAAAATATTTAAATAACTTTAGGGAAGGGATTTTTACTTTATGGGAACCAGCCTTATGTATGGAAGAAGCACAGCAAAGAGAGGCCCCAAATCAGTGCATCCCCAGGATCTGCAAGGTCGGTCTTGTTGGAACCCTAGATACTAAGAATTTTAAACTTTCTGTGCTGAAAGGCACAGAGCCATGAGAGAACACTGCATTTGACCTAAGACTGTAGAGAAGGCTCCCAAAATTGATTAATAACACTGGGATTATGGGTGTGTAATTAATTAGAAGTGTGATCTTACAGAGTGAAAAACTTAGATTTAAGATTTTACTATGTAGTAATATATGAGAGCCAAGGTAGAAGGTCTGACTGTCTTGCCTACCACTGTTATCATGATGTTTAGGGATGTTGTACTTGCAGGGACCCCTGTGGCAGGGAGGAATGATGAATCTGACTCCATGTTCTCAAAAGGCTAATTTATTATTTTATGATACTTTATTGTATTGAAGAATACTATACTATACTATACTGAAGAATATATATATACTGAAGAATATATATAAGAATGTATATATACTGAAGAATACAGAAAGGATAGTTATACCATGCTAAAAAGATAATACTGAAAACTCATTACTCTTTCCAGAGTACTGACACAGTTTGGCCCTGATTGGCCAATGAGTGAAAACAACTCACACCAGAATCCAGTGAAACAATCACCTGTGGGTAAACAATCGCCAAACACATTCCACATGTGAGCACATCATAGGAGAAGCAAATGAGATAAGAATTGTTTTCCTTTTTCCTGGAGGCTTCTCAGGAGAAAAATCTGGGGTGAAGAGATTTTTCCAGAGAATGTGAATGCCACACAGGGATATTCTTATCTGCAGTTATTAATGTTCTGTAGTTTGGAAACCTCATGTTGTATAGCTCATTTAAACTGTCCATGCAACTGGAGAGTATTTCTCCTGCTTGGCTCACTCAGCTTTCTTTTGCTTCTCTAGCCTAGATTGGAATGCTTCAAAAGATAGCATAAGTGACAAATCCAGCCCTCAGAGCCAAACCATTTGGTCCCTAAATGAGTTTAGCAGATTGAAGGAAGCAATTGTGAGAAGCAGGATGTGAGGAGTACGAGGACATTTGCTGAAGTGTGTGTGTGATAGTGCTCTGTTCCAGGAGCTGCATCCATTTGTTAAGAGCCTTGCACATGGTATATGTTCTAGTTGGTCTTGCAGAGAATACCACATTGGTCCTGTAAGTCCACTAGTCCTGAGGGTCCACTAGTACCTCTAGGTAGTTAGAAATTAGCTGCCACATCCAACTCTGTCTGTTTCCTGCAAGAAGTATGGTGCCTCCTTCTCCTCCTTTGCTTTGAACCTCAGGAAGGTCCATAGGGCTGAGAGAGTGGCTCTTGTGTGCTCTGCTGCCAGCACTTAGGCTGTTGAGGGCCAGTGTTACCAGTGTTTGAGGTTTAACTCAAACAATTTTGGAGAAAGAAAGAAAAAGAAAAAGAAAAAAAAAAGAGGAAAGGACTCTGATTTTTAGGGACCCTGATTGCCCTGATAAGAACTCAACATTTCAACATTTTAACTGTACTCTTTTTTGTGGAGAGCGTTTTATTTACAGGGTGTGATTCCAGCCTGAGGCACTGTGGCCAGTGCAGCTGGTAGCTTCTGCTGGGTGATGATGGCTGGTTTGGTGCTTTCTGATGGCTGGCCAGGTCAGTCTTGGCCAGTGGTCCAAGAGTTTTATAACACAGCATTTGTTTCTGGAGGCAAATTTTTTTCTTTCCAAATTGTACTCCAGTCAGCCATCCTGGAAAGCTGCAGTCAATTTTCTTAGGCCAGGTCTGTCAGCAGCAATTTGAGTCCTGTGATAAATAGAAAACAAACCTCTCTTCCAGTGTCTAATCATATTGCCATGTTTATAAACTTAGATAATAGTTAAGCTGGACAAATAGTATGATTGGTATAGGAGGATGATGAGATTTGGAAAGACACATCAGCTTTTTAGTCACTGACAATTACTGACTTTCTCATATCTAGTTTTGATTAGAAAGTTAAGGAAATAATGTTTATTTATGTTATAAACTCCTGATATGAATAGACTGTAGTGTTTTCAAGATTATTTTCAAGATAATATAAGCCTAATTTCTTCTTTTCTTATAGTTACAGGGAGACTGTGTTCACACAGGGTTTCTAAACTTCATGGTTTTAATTGCATTAGACCTGAACTATTGCTATCTTTGTCCTGATACCTGCCCTGCCAGATTCTGAAGCATGGCAAATGGATGCCCACAAAGCCCTGTCCATTACTGAGCACTAGGACCATATGCCAAAGTTTTTTCTTTGGGATTTGCAAGTGTACAAAAATAATTATCTGGTTTCACCCTAATTCTGGTGCTCACCATCCCCTTTCTTTTGCTTTTAAATTGGAAGTGACACTCTGAATGAAGCTATACCATATTTTGTGAATGTATTCTCTGTTACAGAATTAACTATTTTATTGCTGAGCTCTGTTATGGTAGTGAACTGCCAAATAATATCTATTGGCATGGACTCTTTTTAAGTTCATTACCAAAATATGAATGCACTGTTTCATTGCTTAGGGATCTGGAGGCTGACTAATGTGAAATGATAAGGCAGCTGTGACACTCGGATTTTATTCAACCAGAACAGATGCAGTCTAGAATACAGATGTACATGGGCAGCACAGAGTGTAACAAACACAGACAGGGGTACAGAGTGGGGAACAGAGCAGAACTTGACACCATGTAAGCAGTAGCCAAAACACTGATGTGTTACCAACAGTCTTTTAATCACAAATTCAAAACACACCACCATATGGTCTGCTGTGAAGAAAATTAACTGCATCCCAGCCCAACCCAGTGCAATGCAAAAACCCCAATCAGTGTTCATATGGTGAAGCTTAAGCTCCAATAGAATGATTGTATGTCTAATAAAAGATAGAAAATACATATTTTTAGTTTTACAATCCATCCAATAAAAATATGACTTCCTACACACACTAATAAAGTCACAAAATTTTTACACAATCATGAACAGGTTTAAAAAATTTCTTGAAGCAACTGCATCCCTAATTAGAAAAAGTGAATGAAATCCTGAATATATTGGATGTTTTAAGAAATGAAAGTATAAAATAAATTTAAGTCTGTTTAAACTTTTCTAAATGGTTAATGTGTTCTCAATTTTATTTTTACAGAATTCTATTTCACAGTAAGGCTCTACTTTGTCTTATGTAGAGCCTTTTAAAGGCATTTACATGAGCTAACTAAATAATTTGGTATGTATATTTTGTTAAAGTCATCTCTATTTCTACAACAACTTCATGCTGTAGGTCCAATATTCAGAAGTATTTAATTATCCTAATTGTGTTTATTTGCTATATCTTGGAATTTCTGTAGAAGTGTCTGATCATTGCCTGTAGATTATTTAATTATAGGATTACACTTGCACTTCAGCTATAACCTTTAATACCACAAGTTTCTTCTTCAAATGGAAGAAGATTTCAAAGGCTGGCGCTTGAAAATACAAAAAGAATCTTACATCTTAGTGACAGGATTGGGGTTTTTTTGTTTTCTTTGCAGTGGAATGAAAAGTGTTTATTTGTTTCTCAGTTGATCTCAGACAATAAATGTGTGAGCAAAACTGCAGACACCTTTCTTATTGTGGTTCCAGATCCCTTATGCTTCAGAAGATTCAGGAGGCAGAGAATTTCTGAGCAAGGCCTTAAGATATACTGTGTACATGGCTTGGCTTTTTACTTTACAGGGATGTGTTTCCTGTTATACCCTGTTCAGGTTCCTGCAGAAGGGAAAACTGCTGCATTTCCATAATCAGTGGAATTCTTTTTGCTTCTATTCTAGAAGTCAGGATTTCACATGAATTTTCTAATAATGGTCTTTAGCAAGAGTATGCAGGATGAGGAAAATGTTTTGTTTTTTTTTTTTAAAAACTGCATTTACAGGAAAAATATGCCAAGATATAAACTGAAGGTCAGTCTTGCTGAATGATGAATTCAGTTGAAGGCACTCATGCCCCAATTCAGTCATTTCTGCAGGCACAGGAAAGCATGAAGAAATTTCCCAGGCAAGGATGAACTTTTCCTCATGCTCAGATTTCATACTGAGCTTGGGCCTCAGTGCCCTGCAGATATCTCCTGTTAGTGGTATATATCTAGTCTTAGCAGAGCTGCTCCTGCTAGATTCTGCTGCAAAAATAGCTTAGTAACATTTCTCTGATTGTTAGGAAATGAAATCTGTAGATTAGAGAATTATCATTGCTGCTACATGTGAAACTTACTCTTAATTTGAAACCACTCTTGTTTAATTCCAGCTTCAATGTGAAAAGCACCCATGTGACAATCAGCACTTAACAGAGCTAAGTGGCATCATCCAACTTCTGCTGCATTTTCATATGGAAGAATGGCTATACTGGTGGTCAAAAATACATTTTCTCTCAGGGTTAGCTTGCCAGATGCATCTCTGAAGCCTTCTGAAGCAGAACTGGTACCATATAATGAAAGCAGTTGCTGTGTCTTACAGACTTTTTCAGATGCTTCTGGCAATTGCATGAATTCTCAGATGTCTCCCTTTTTTTGGATGCTTTTTAAAATCCCTGTTCACAGGGACAACACTGTATCAGACTGAAAGGCTTTTCTCCCTGTTCCTTATTTCTTAACAAAAATCCCAATATCCTGATAAAAACCAGATCTCATTTCACAATGTGCCATGTCTGCATCCTGCTTGTGTATGTACAAAATCCCCAGGTAAAGTTTTCAGCATGGTAAATAATAGATATCTGCACAAGTCCCATGCTTTGTTAATGGGATTTTTTTATGCTGCTTCCTGATACCTTTTCAAACACTCACACTGGTGATGTATTTTATTCTGGTCTTACAGAAGACACTTTGGTAAAGTGTATTCTGATTCTGTATTCAGCAACATGAATCAGTCCTGGGGAACGGGCCCAGCTCACTGTCTGTTTCTGTGCTGTATTGCTGCAGACAGTGGTCATGGGCTGTTGGCTCCTTTTTTATGTGGCCATAAATTGCCTGTTTTGCTGACACTTTAAAGTAAATGAAGGATAGTATCAGCACTGCTGGCTTTCTGGCAGGAAGCCTAAGAGCAACTTGGTATACCTTGTGTGCCTAACTAATGCCACTTCAATGGAAGGTTTTAATTAAGTGCATGTCTGTGTGTGCAGAGAAGAAATCAAAGGCATTTGGTAAAAAGAAAGTGTATCTGCTCCAGAGTCACTGAGGAGAAATTTGGTGGGAACACTAAATGGCTTTCAATTAATTGGAAAATATTTTCTTAAATATTATCAGAAAAGACAAAAAAATCAGTCTGAAGGGAAGACTATAACATTATTCTGTAGATCTAACTCATTTGCCCCATACTTGTAAGATGTCATAGTAGTACAAGTTAGAGGAGTAGAAGTCGTAAAACTAATCTGATATGCTGGATTTTATCAAGCTCCCTAATTGTAGTTATGAGAAGAACACTGGAAACTGGTTTATCTGGGGCCAATATTTTTGATTTGTCCTTTCTGTAGCAGTTTCTAATCTTGCAAACATCCAAAAATTCATTAATACAAGTAAAATTTTTATAGCAAATATTTTATAACCAGGTAGCCATATTAAAACTCTAGCTGTTGAAACTGAACTTATCACATGGGAATTTCATCCCAATTTCCTCATTCTCACAGTTACAGGAAAAAAAGTGCACTCAGCTCTCTTCAGACTGTCTAGAGGGATTGCTCTTTATGAAAAAGAGAAGGTCTAAGGAGCAGAGATAATTCGTTTACCACTAGATATGGTCCATGATTTATTTTGGATAATGTTTGATATATAATTTATTATTCTATTGCATTACAGCAAAGCTCAAAGAGGGCAACCCTTTTTTTTGTAGAAGGCTTGTTACGTCATATTGTATTTGCCTTAATCCCTATAATCTTTTCAAGGCCTCAATACAGAGTGCTTTCCACCCTTTTATCCATCTTTCAACCAAAGTAGAAATCTGCTTCATTGCTCACTAAATGTTTTTCTAGAAGAAATGGAGTTTTCTCAACACCCAGTCTGAAACTCTGCAGCAAACTCTATGAGGAGCTAGAGATGACCACAAAGTCTTAACTTTTGTCCCTGTTTGATCTTCCATCTCTAATGTAACTATGAGTTATTCTTTGCATTAAATAACCACAGTGAAAGAACAACACCTAAGACTTGTCATGGCAAACTCTTTTGCTCCCCTGTATGACATCTTAGTTTAAAATAATGTTCTTCTGTGTACTGTCAGATAAAAGCTTCCCCCATTCGCAAAGCCCGATTTTTTTTGCTTGTTTGTTTGTTTCTTAACATGGACAATGTTATTTTATGAACACAGAATGTCTGATTTCCTAATATTACAGAGATGTGACTCCTGGGACTGGAGTGTTGGAATGGAAGGATACATGCTCTGTAGGAAGGACAGGAAGGGAAGATGAGTAGGGGCATCACCCTTTATGTCAATGACCATGTCCAAGTACAGCTGTACATGGAGCTCTGGGATGGATGAAGAGCTGGCCAATGGCTTATGGGTCAGGACTATAGGCAGGGCAGGGACAGGTGACATTATAAGGTTTGCTACAGGCCACCCAACCAGGAAAACCTAGTGGATGAGGCCCTCTGAGATAGAGAGGAACAGCCTCATATTCTTACAAGCCCTGGCTCTTATGGGGGCCTCCACCACCCTGATATCTTCTGGAGGGAGAACTTAGCAGGGCATAAACAATTTAGGAGGTTCCTGGAAAGCATCCCTTCCTTCTCCAAGGGATAGAGGAGCCAGCAAAGGAGAGCTGCTATGCTGGAACTTGTTCTCACCACATAAGAGAGGCTGGAGGGGAATGTGGAGCCCAAGGGCAGCCTTGTCTCCAGTGACCATGAAATGGTGGAGCTCAATACCCTTTAGGGCAGCAGGGTGAGTGCTCAGCAATCTCACTGCCCTGGACTTCAGGAAAGCAGACCTAGTCCCTCTTGAAGTACTCCTCTTGGTAGAATACCATGGCATAAAGACTCATAGGGAAGAGGAAATAAAGAAAACTGCTTGATATTCAAAGATCACCTTCAAACTCAGTGGAGATGCAGCCTAACAAATAGGATATCAGACAAAAATGTTTGGAGGCTTCTGTGGATGAACAAGAAGCTTCTGGGTAAACTCAAACTCAGAAAAGAGTGTGCAAGCAAGGGCTCTTGTCTTAGGACAGATGCAAAGAAATTGTCTGGGCAATCAGGGGTCAAAAGTGGAAAACTAAAACCCTGATAGAATCAAATCTAGTCAGGAACATCAAGGGCAACAAGTAAAGTTTCTATAGGAATGTGAGTAATAAAAGACAGACTAGGGAAATTGTGGACCCTCTCCAGAAGGAAATGAGAGAGATCTTGTTACCTGGGGTGTGGAGAAGGTTGAGGTATCCATTGCCTCTTTTGCCTTAGTCTTCACCAGCAAGTGCTCCAGCCACAGTGCCCAAGTCACAGAAAGCAAAGGCAGGAACCAGGAGAATGAAGCACCACACACTGGAGGAGGAGATCAGGTTCAAGACTATATAAGGAACATGAAGGTGCACAAGCCCATGGGACTTGATGAGATGCATCCATGGGACCTGAGGGAGTTCTCAGAGAAGTTTCTAAGCCACTGTCCATAATACTTGAGAAGTCATGGCAGTCTGGTGAAGTTCCCACTGACTAGAAGGGGGGAAACAAAACCCCTGGTTTTAAAAAGGAAAAGAAATGGAGACCTGAGGAACTACAGGCCAGTCTGTCTCCCCTCTGTGCCTGACAAGATCATGGAGCAGATCCTCCTAGTAACTGTGCTGAGGCACATGCAAAATAAGGATGTGGCTGGTGATTGGCAACACAGTTTCACTAAGAGCAAATCATGGCTGAAAAATTTGGTGGCCTTCTATGACGGGGTTACAGTGTAGGAGGATAAGGGAAGGGCAATGGATTTCATCTACTGGGACTTGTGCAAAGCATTTGACACTGTCCCACACAGAATCACAGAATAATGAGGTTGGAAGAGACCTCTAAGATCATAGAGTCCAACCTATGCCCTAACACCTCAACTAGAATTTAGCACCAAGTGCCATGTCCAGTCTTGTTTTAAACACATCCAGAGACGGTGATTCTACCACCTCCCTGGGAAGAGCATTCCAGGACTTTATTATTCTTTTGGTGAAAAATTTCTTCCTAATATCCAACCTATACCTTCCCTGACGTAGCCTGAGACTGTGTCCTCTGGTTCTGTCAGTTGCTGCCCAGTGGAAGAGACCGACCCCCACCTGCCCACAGCCTCCCTTCAGGAAGTTGTAGAGAGTGATAAGGTCACCATGACATCCTCTAACATGAAGAGCCATGGATTTGATGGATGCACCACTCAGTGGATAAGGACATGGATGGTTGTTAAACTCAAAAAGTTGCTGTCGAGGGCTGGATATCCATGTGCAGGGCAGTGACAAGTGGCATTTTGCTGGGGTCAGCATTGGACTGCTGCTGTTTAACAGCTTTGTTGAGGACATGGGCAGGGAGATTGAACCTGGCAGGCACCCTTGGCAAGTTTGGCAATCACACCAAGCTGTGTGATGTGGTTGACATACTGGAGGGAAGGGATGCCATCCAGAGGGACATGGACAAGCTTGAAGAGTGGGCCCATTCAAACCTCATGGAGTTCAACAAGGCCAGGTACAAGGTCCTGCACAATGACTGGGGCATCGTCCTGGGCAGAGGATGGATTGAGAGCAGCCCTGAAGAAAAGGACTTGGGGGTGTTGGTGAATCAATAGCTTAGGATGTGCTGACAATGTGTGTTCTCAGCCCAGAAAGCCAAACGTGTCCTGGGCTGCATCAAAAGCAGTGGGGGCAGCAGGGCAATGGAGGAGATTCTGCTCCTCAGCTCTGCTCTTGGGAGATCCCACCTGGAATTCTGTGTCCAGCCCTGGGGTCCCCAACACAAGAGGGAAATGAACCTGTTGGAACAAGTCCAAAGAAAAGAGGCAAAGATGGTCAGAAGGCTGGAACAGCTCTCCTGAGAAGTCAGGCTGAGAGAACTGGGGGCTGTTCAGCCTGGAAAAGAGAAGGCTCCAGAGAGACCTCTTAGGACCTTTCAGCACCTAAAGAGGGGATGTGGAAGAGCTGAAGAGGGGCTTTTCACAAGGACATATGAACAAGGGATAATGTATTTAAACTGCTAGGAGGTAGGTTTAGATTAGATATAAGGAAGAAATTCCTTACTGTGAAGATGTTAAAACCATGGACCAGGTGCCCAGAGAAGTTTTGGGTGCTTGGAAGTGTTCAAGGCCAGGCTGAAGGAACCTTGAGGCACCCTGGTCTAGCAGGAAGTGCCCCTGCCCATGGCACAGATATTGGAACTAGATAACCCTTCCAACCCAAACCTTTCTATAATTCTATTTTAATGTCTTTATTCCTGCTATTGTTGTAAAAATGTGAGTCTGAAGACTGAAGTATGTAAAGCTTCCTTCTTAGCCTGTATACTTCTTTCAAATGTATATAGTAGATGGGGAATCTCCTGGCAAGGGGAGAAGTAAATGCAACAGATGCATAGTAAGAGCAAAAATGCTATGAGAGTAGTTCCAAGAATTGAAGGTGGCATTAAAAGGTTATTTACCTTGTGGCAAATAATTGCATTTTGCCTGACTTTTATTACTGTGAGAGATGAGAAGTATTTTGGCATTTATTATGATAAGTGAGTTGTAAACAGAATGATCTTGTTTCTCTGGGTATTACAGAGCAATATTAGATGCCTCCACAGCTCATGACAAAGACAGGAATCCTTATTAACAACATAGGGAAAATCCAGAAACCAGAAAAATTATGTATCTTAGAGTATTCCAATTAAAGTAATGAATGCTGTGGTCTTAAAACCTTCATAAGATAATGCTTCACATTAAGGTACAGCAGTGGTCCTGTTCAGAGTGCAGGAAGACATGAGGAACATTGCCCTTGCCCAGACACTGGCTTGCACACGGATCCTCAGGCAGTGCACAGGCAGGCTCTGGAATATTTTGCAGCAGCATGTGAATGCTAATACTTTCAGAAAATGCCCGAATCCCATTTTTTTTTAATGGGAAGGTAGTTAAACACTCTAAGAGTCTCTCACAAGATCTGTCCTGGCAGGTTTCTGTCCTGGCAGACAATCAAAACTGGCTGGAGTTCTGAGCAATCTGCTGCAGCTGAGCTGGCTGTGGGTGGGGAGGATCCCAAGAGGCCCCACCAGCCCCAGTGACCTCCTTGCAGGGTTCTTCTTGCAGAAATACCACTACAATAAGAAACCTCTGAGCCCCAGATTTCTGGAAGCAATGAGGCTTTGTCCTACTGTTTGTCCTGCTGATTGCCACTGTCTGTATTGATTTCTGTCTCAGGGCTGGTCTTGGCCACTATCCCAGAGGATGCTGATGCTGGGCATTGGGGTGATCCAGCATGGATGTCCTTGCATGTATTAAGAGGATATTGGGCTAGATTGCGGATAAGGAGTAAGTCTAATGGGGAGGACAGATTAGTTAGGAGAGGAGACAATGCAGCTGCCTGTGATGCAGTCAGGGCAGCCCAGGAAGAGTCCTGACACCAAGATTTTGCATGAAGTTTTGTTTTCTTATCAGTTCCATGATGTAAGGCTGGGGGGGCCCTTCTCTTTGAGGATACTTTGATGATCCTGGGTGCTTTGGTGAGGAGTCTGTTTAGCTGTGCAGCAATGGTAACCATCCAGCCTGCTGTGCTGTGCTGGGGAGAGTGGGAGCTGCCAGAGCCTAGCCTAGCACTGGCACTAACACTGAAAGAACAGGAAAATGAGTTAATTCCAGTTAAACCTGAGTGTGACATTCCCACCCTGAGATAAGGGTTACTATTTCTAGCAGCAAACAACTAGTGGTTTGGCTGACACTAAAAAGGCAGCATTATCTTTGAAAGGGGAGTGTGGCTTTTGCAAATGGAGCAAGACTGGCCTAAGGACAGGCATGCCTACCAAAAGATACTGTTTTATCCAGTAATTTTTATGAAGAGCACTACCAGCAGAAAGAATAACAAGCTGCCCCATATTCTGACTGTGTCTGTAGGAGATCCAGATGCGGCCATGGCTTGTGGCAGGTACCTTTTTCCTCTGCTGTCACAAGGGTCTCTGTGCTGTCAGAAACAGCTCTGTGTTACTTTCACTTTCCAGGCACGTGTGTTTCCTCATGTCAAAACTGCCCTTTGGACCTGCCCCTGTGCAGTAGGAGTGATGCCAGTAGAGATCCAGGACACTTGTACTGAGACATGAGCTGCTGCATGCCTCATCCTTAGTACAATGATTGACTTGCATTGTCTGAATTGGTTCCAGTTCATAAAGCTGACATTTATTTAACATCAGAATTAGCCATCAATGTTCTTAACAGAGTAAGTCCAGTTTTCATGTTTTAATAATTGTGAACAGCATGGAACCCGAGGTAGATTTCTTTCAAGGTAGATTCATTAGGGCAAAAAGAAAGATCATTAGTGGCTGGTAATGGATTGTTTCTTGCAAAGATAAACGCAAATTCAGACGTGCTTTGAACTGTCAGTGTAGGCTTGCTTCAATGACAAAGGGAACAGGTGAGCCGTGGTATCCTGATTATTCTTTTTGCTTTGGTTTTAAAAAAAACCTTTGAAAACCACAAAGTGCTGGAAATATACTGTCCTGTCCACTAATGAGCAGTAGAAGTAATGAGATATCTCAAAACTCCCTCAGTGTCCACATACTTAGCAGATACTTGTGTGAACTTCATCTAAATCTTTTCAAAGTGATGCCTGGCTTTGGTGTCAGGAGAGAAATACTGGAAGTAGTTTCCATCTATTTCAGTCATTCAGTGACTCGTGCTGAGTGGCAAGATCAGCTCAGATCTGGGTTTCTATTATGCTTTGTGATGGGCATATGAAATGTCTCTTCTGTACTGTATTCTCCCCTAGTCCATGGGCAACATTCATAAAACCAGGAGGAGTAAAGTTTGCTGATAACCATTTGTTTGTGAGAAAAATTTTTTTCTGAAGGAATAAGTTCTATGTGGAAATATCCTCACATGTAGGATGGTGCAGTAGTGGTAATGGTAGAGTCTCAGGTTGCCCAGAAAATTATCTATTTCCCTGAAACCCTTCAAGGGGATTTCACACAGAGTGTGGAGTCTGCCTCTCTTCTTTCCCCTTCTGGTCAATAAGAGCTCTGCTCACATGTACAGCTCTGGCTGCAGCTGCAAGGGAATCCTTATTGCTTATTAATTTAAAGGTTGTATTTAATAGAGGCTTCCTTAAAGCAAACTGGCCTTTGGTAAAGCACAGCAGCTTTCTGTGTCTTTTATCTTGTGTTTGCATTGGCACCCATTTGTTTGAAAAAATGTGTATTCCCTTTCTCAAAAAAAAAAAAAAAAAAAGAAAAAGAAAAAAAAAAAAGAGAGAGAGAGAGAAAGAGAGAAAAAAAAGATTTGTCATTCTCTGTATCTTATTTGCCAGATGCACTGCCTTGTGCACCATGCCACAGAGAGAAAAAAATTCTGAGCTCTTCATTTTTCTGTACGTCTCACCTTGTGACATCTTCTCTCAGGAAATATTCACAGCACATGCAAATGTTGAGAGTTTGGTCTCAATCCTTGTGACCAGCAATGTATAAGGTATATGCAGGTTCTATCTCAGAAAAAGCTGATCATGTGCTTCCTTTAATAATGAAAGTTGTTTAAATCTGAAGATCTTGTCTAGCTGATGTGATTATTTTAGTTTTAAATTGACTGCAGAGCTGAACATATTCATGTGAGGAGCCTCACTAAACAGCCTGTATATAAAAGAGTGCAGATATCAGCATTTCATTATAAAATACTAAGCATACATGCTGATAATCAGATTTTTTTTAAGTAATTGTTTTTTCCCCTCAAGTACCTCTCTAGATTCTGTCTAGTCCATCTTGTGAAAGTTTCTGAAAGCAAATTTATAGGAAGAGATTTGTCTCCACAGAATTAATTTCTGTCATTCTGTAAGTTTCCATGTGTTTTGCTGAGATTTGGTGCATATTTGTAAAAGTGACTGTTACATACATAACATTAATGAAGAATTTGACAGATTATTCTGTTCTGTTCAGGCCTTAATTCAGGAAAAATGATCTGAGAGAAAAGGAATTGAACTTTATAGAGATTCCTTAATGAAGTCCTATGGTCTCTGTTGTTTATGATGGCCTAGGATTTAATCTTCCCTCTCCTCTTTCCTTAGTTTTGTTCATTCTTATAGTCTGTAATTATGGAAGACTTGGCTTGGAAGAATATTATGTTTTATTTTGTGATTATATTGAAAATCCAAATGAAATCTTATCTGCATATATAATTTACCCATTGCAATGTGTTACTAGAAAGGAAATGCTGTTAACTGCAAACTATGAAGACTTCTAGGCTGCAGAGTTTTTATCCTGTGGCTCTGTGCATCTGTAATGTTGCTGCTGTATCACACAAGATTTGCATCATGGGATGAATCCACTGAAGTAACTTGTGAACTGTGCCTGGAGCTGGGGCTTTTCTTATCTTGAATGGTGGCCAGAGCCCTTTGTAGTTCTCTCTCTCTGCCTCCCATGCAAGACTCTCAGTGGGGATCAAAGTAGGGTCAAGAAGGGATTGTAGAAAAAAGCTACAGTCCTGAGTAGATATTTGAATGCATAATTATTTAATGGTCTTCTCATTTGTAGTTTTCTAGGATGCTTAAACCATCTCATACTGTAGGTACACCTGGGCTGATTTATTTGATCTCAATATTCATATTATAATTGAAATGAAGCTACGGAGGTTCAAGACCTCAAAGCTGCTGTTTATCTTCTAACATTTCATTATTTGATGGTTTATATGTATATCTATATATATCTCTACCTCAGTTATGTTTTTTCTTCAAACTTTAGGAAGAGTCTACTCTCTTAATTTAGATCAAATTACTTCTAATAATATTGATTCGATTCCTCTGTAAGGTAGATAACATACTTCTACTTTAAATTGTCTTGGTGGGACTTGATGGTTTTGTTTTCAGGTTTTGTCCAAAATGGATCCCACAGAAAGGCCAGGCAGTCCTGCAACTTCAGAGTTCAGGGTTACTACTTTGGGTGGCTTTAGGTGGCTGCCTGTTGATCTTGTTGTGTTTGTCAGATCCAGACACGTTGGACTTGCTGGGTGTTCACAGCAGGCAAATGTGCTGCTTCCATAATTCCAGTTGTTGTAGAATTGCTGTCAGGAATGTGGAGTTAAACACTTTAACAGTTCAGCAGAGGAAAGTGTAGGGGGATACAGTATGGGTAAATGAAGGTGGTATAGAATGTAATCTTATCCCCTAAGGAGTTGCAGCTGAGCCAATAACTAAACATGAGGAGCAGGCCTGATGCTAACAGGCCAGACCTGCAGCCAATAAGAAGAGTGTTGTAAAAGAGTGGATTGGTGGGAACTGGAGTCAGTTGGCTGCTGTGAGGACAAGAAAGAGTCAGTGCCTGGAGGAGCTTCCTACAAGAAACATCAAGGAGGTGTGAAACTCTAGCAATATGGAACCCTTGCAATGTAATAACAATAGAACTATTGCACAATAATGACAACAGGAAAGTGTCCCTGTATCCATTAACAGCCTGTAGTGCTGCTTGCCTAGTAAGAATGGATGGATTAACACCACCCCTTGGGTTAAGTCCTGGAGAAAAACAGATATATACCCTCTGTACACAAAGTGTGGTAGAGAAGTATTTTGTGCAGGTAAGCACTCTACTCAAGGATTACTTAGTAGAATTTGCAGATGGAAGGAATTAGTTGCCTTTGTCAGAGTTGGTGTTATTATCATGTAATTAAAACACTACCTGTTTGTTTCTTCCACTGGGATAATTCATTGATTCACCTATTTTAGCTGCTCATTTATAATGATTTAGTGTTATGTGTTTTCAGAGGTCATTACTGTATGCCTGCTGAGGGCTTGCAGTGCTGGGTATTTAACATTAACTAAAAATCTTAGTCTTCTACTGCATTCATGGGAAGAATGTTCTTGTGACTATTGTTTGTGGTTTTGTTACTCAGAAATACTTTGTATTCTAGAATTTCACCTAATGTGTATATTACATGAAAATTTAATTAGTTTACTGATTCACATCTGTTTTTGTGAGCTACATAAATTTTAAAAAATCAAGAACACAAAGCAAAATCCAGAGTATTTTGGAGAGCAATTTAAAAGTAAAAAAAAAAAAGCACCTAGCATTGAGCTGGGAGCTGTAGTTTTAGAAAACATCCAGAGCAAAAATAACTGCTCACCTCTGGCAAAAGAGGGAGAGAGAGGTTTTGCCTTCTCCTTTTCATGCTCTCCTTTGCTCACTCCCCTTCTCCTGCTGCTTAAGCAAGTGCCAGAACGCTGCAGGTGGTGCCACTCCCTAGAGCAGCAGGAGCCATCTCAAGGCAGTGACATCTGTCCCTGCAGGGTGAGGTGCCTGGCCTGGCACCTGGTGTCAGAGCAGTGCTGGGAAGGTGGAGTGCTGCTGCAGCCATGGTGGTGGAGAGCAAGCAAAACCCCACCAGATTTTGGGGGCTGCACTGTGAGCTGCTCCCTGCTTTAGGCTGAAACAATTAGATTTTCCATTTTAATTTAAGACACCATTTAAAAATCTTAAAATAGAACAGAATAGAATAGCAAGTTCAGTTGGCAGGAACCTGCAGTGATCATCAACTGCCTGACCAGTTCAGGGCTGACCAAATGTTAAGGCATGTTATTAAGTGGATTGTCCTCTAAAACATTGAGATAGTTTGGGCATTGACCGCCTCACTGGAAGCCTGTTCCAGTTTTCTATTGCCTTCTCAGTAAAGAATTGCATCCTAGTGTCTGGTCTGAAACTCTCCTGACACAGCTTTGAACCATTCCCGCACTTCCTGTCAGTGGATACCAGGATGATGAGAGAAGGACCTCCCCTTTTGCTCCTCAGGAAGCTGTGCAGCGCCATGAAGTCTTTTCCTCAGCCTTTTTTTTCCCCCAAAGTAGAGAAAGCCAAAATCCTCAGTCTGAGTCCCAAAACGTAGTTGTCAGGAGTGGGATTCGAACCCACGCCTCCAGGGGAGACTGCGACCTGAACGCAGCGCCTTAGACCGCTCGGCCATCCTGACCCATGTGGGGGTGCTGTGGTGGCGCTGTCATTGTGTATTTCTGGATATTTTTAGTTATGCATTGCTGGTTTTTCACACGCAGTGGGTGCTAAAAAAATATTCAGAATGACAGCGTATCTTGTGTTGACTCTCTGGTGACCATAATAACTGATGTTTATTCATACATGCAGCTGCTGGGTTCTGTGAGTGAGTGTTAGTGTGGGGAGAAAGAAGCAGGTACTTTTGCATGTTTGTTACATATGCCATGAAGCAGACATTTGAAGCTGTACAGAAATTAGTAAAAACGTGGTATGCAGTATGGTTCACAATGACATTGCTTAAGGTTGATTAATTTCCTGTAATGTCTATGAAAATCCTCCTGGGATATATACAAGTTTTTCATGGTAAGAGTTCTCTGATATTTGAAAGGGGACTGTGACACTGAAGCAAATTGTACGTCTCCTTGCTGAAGGTTTTTTCCAAAAAAATTCTTGTGCTTGAAAACGGAATCTAGGAACCTCTAAATATACAAACTTGGTCAGGATTTGGAAGTAAAAGTAAATATGAAGGACAAGAGGTGTGCTTGTTTGGAAGCATCAGGTTAAAGTGCAGTGTCTTTGTTTGGAATATAAACATACTAGAGAAAAAAAAGAAATGAGACAACCATAAACTGACTGTCAGAAATGGCAAATAGGATATTTTTATTTTAAATAGAAATAAATAATATAATTTATGTTAATCATATCATTAAATTGCTTCATATGTTTCTAAGGAATTATTACAATATTTAATAGAAATTTATTTAATATATACATTAAATTAATTTTTAATAAATTAAGAAATTCATATATTCATTATATGACAACTATATATAAAATAACATAAAGAAAATTAATATATTAATTACGATAAAATTAATATATAAATATAATAAATATATTAATATATACATGTATAAAATTTAATAAATAAATAATATATTTATCATTTATATATTAAATTATATAATAATTTCTTTAGAATCTTAAAAAGCAATATTTTCCCATGACAAAAAAAGTCAACTCTCTGTACTAAATTGGCCAAAAGTTGGTACTGGTTTTATTCGATACTGTTCCTTCTGAATTGAGAAACCAGTTCTTCTGGCTCCAGTTTGTCAATGTCTTTTTCTTTGGGGAGCCCAAAGTGCTGGGCTGAATACTTTGGTGCTGTCTCATGGGTGCTGAGCTGAGGAAATAATGACTTGTCTTGACCTACTGTCCATGTCCTTCCTTGGAGACACACAAGAGTTGGCTGGACAAGGCTCTCTCTTGTCCTGACTTCAGAGTCAGTCCTATTTTCAAAGCTGACTTTGCTTTGAGCAAAGTTTTAGAGCAGGTAAGTTCTAAAGGTCCCCTCAAACCTAAACTCTTTTGTGATTCTACAACTATGTGCCATAATTTTGGACAATTTTATGTAACAGTGCTTGTGAATTGAGAGTATTAATACTGTATCTTGGCTATGCTGTAATGTGTCCTTTCTAGGGCAACAAGCAGTCTTGTCTGAGGCCCAGCACAATGAAAAGATGAGCCTGTGTGACCAATATTCTTGTAACATACTGGAAATGTTATGTTGGGAGTCAGGAGTTATGCTGTAATTTATGCTGCATTTCAGCAGTCTTGGTTGACTTCCTGGAAGATGCAATTTTCTCATATTTAGAATTAGTAATATATTTAAATTAAAAAGAAACAAGGCCTTGGAATGGTCAAAAAACATGTTTATATGTGCTGAAATAAGAGTCTTATTTAGCCAGTGTAGTGCTGTTTGATTGGGCGGTTGATTTTTTTCTAAACAATAGCTGGTGGACTGATAACTTTTTCCAAAACCTTGGTATATAGCAAGATGGGCAGAGTGCAATAAGCAGAAATAGAGATTGCAGAAGTTTGACCATAAAAGTCAACTCATAATGTAGTAACTCCAGAATGAGCAGCAGTTGCAGCCTACACTCTTTCTGCTGTCAGCACAGAGCTTTCTGGGTCTTCAGCCAGCAGCTCCAAAACCTTGTGTTCCCTACTTCAAGACATATTGATGATGTAATGCTGACTGAATTGCTTGGAAATTAACTAAACAGGTCTTAATTTAAATAAAATCTAAGTTGTAAAGATACCCATTGGCTTCTACACTGGTAGATCACACAGGAAAGCATAACTAAGTGCATACCAAACATACAGTGACCTTGGTGAAGAATTTGCTCAAGTCTACTCGTGGACAGCTCTCCCTTAACATTTTGGGGCATTTTTTGGCACAGAACTTCATTAACTACAGAGTTAATGATCTGTAGCATTCCCAAAATATCTGCAGATCTGGCTGACTTGCTGGTTAAAATGTAGTCATACTTGGTATGCAGTTGCCATCCCGACTGAGCTCTAATAAGTGAACTGAAAACCTCAATAAAAAGGCCATATTTAAAAAGATGTGTGCATTCCCCAAATCCTTTGGCACAGACTTATGTAGCTGCCTGTCCATCACACATTCACAGTCATCAGACTTGAGGCTGGAGGTTAGTGTTGTGCTGTGTTGCAGGATGTTGATGGGCCCAGCAGATGTGATCCTATCCACTGAAAATAAAGTCCCTGGGATGTAAAGTGCATTGGTATTATCCATTGAAAGGGTTTGCTCAGCTAGTTCCTGATGCTCTGATGACAGCAGGTGCAGAAGAAACTCTTTGGCAAAAGTATTGCTGTCGACAGTGTCTCATGTTTGACTTCTGCTGGTGCCCAAGCTAATCAGGGATTTGCACTACTGTCAGTGTACAGCAGCGGTTGATGTATTTAAGTGCTAGGTCCAGTATCTCCAGTAGTGGAGATAAAAGGCATCACATATGAGAGGCCTACTCCCACCTTTGCTTATCCCTCCTGTTACTGGGTAGCCCTTCCTTGAACACTTTGGGTTTGTGTCCTGCTTTAAGTAAAGCTTCTCACAAAGTGAGAGCATCTTTTGTGCTTTTCTTGCTTCGAATAGGAGAGTTGCTTTCCTCCTTATGTTTCAGGTGTCTCCCTGGGGCCCTGAAAGAATTCAAAAAGAATGACTGTGTCCAATGGGACTGATGCCTCTTCTTCCAAAGAGAAAACGGAGCACGGGTGATAACGAGATGAAATGTGGTTAAATCGAGACTTGACTTCCAATAATGATGCCTTTTCACTGTTCTTACAACTCCACATTTTGCCCCTAATTCTGCAAAAGCACATGTGCTTGATTTTACAGGTATCTCTAATCCTGTTGTCAGGCCTTTTTTGGCTGCACAAAGAGAAATATAAAGAGATTCATAGACTCAAAATGTTGTCAAGAAGGTGGGAAGCTCTTTTCCTGCCCCCTGTAATCTTTGGGGACCAGACCCACTCATTTACATGAAAAATATATTTATATCAGTAGCCTAAAGAGACTATAGGCTGGAAACGAGACTGCTCTGTGTCAGAACCATGCTGTCTCAGCTGCCAGCTGTCTTTGCAGCAGAACTTCAAGCTGAGTTGTAGTCACAGGTAGGAATAGTAATGGAGGCTTTTTCCTGGGTATATTTCCTCTGTTCCAGTGGGAATTAGAGATCTGAGGGGCACAGCTGAGAAAAAAAGTAATCATCTTACTATATTGAAAGTATGTTGAGAATCATCTTACTCAATTTAATGGGTCTTTCTTAGTAGATAGCTCATCCTCAAAAAACCTTATAAGCAAGAATGCTCATAAACCTCCTTTGAATTAAGTACAATCCCTTAAATTCCCCAAATAATATCTTCCTTTTGAAGATACAAAGCATATTAAATATGTGGAACCATGTGGTGTTTATAGGAGATCAGGAATACTAGAGAAGGCTGGCATAGCATGTCTGCACTGTCTGTGATAATAAGAGAAGATGCCTCAGGAGCATATGTTATCAGCAGGATCCAGGAGAGATACAGCATCAATGTGTGAGGCGGGGGAGGTAGGATTCCTTCCATTCCCCTTGATGTGGGTGCTGAGTCCCAGATTTTCTTTCCTCCCAAGTCACTATTTTGTCAGGAATGTGAACACCAACTGGAGAATTCATTGCTCTGCCATTGCTGTCTGTTGAGTTGGAATAATGTTTTTTTTCTTAATACTTTTAACTCCAAGTGAAATTGATGATTTCTTCCAAACAAAAAGATAGAACTGCCTTTATGTCTTTGTCTCATGTCTGCTGTTCACAAGAGTCACAGGTGTGAGTTTTTGTTCCTGCTTAAGGCAAGGCATTAAGAGCTGAGAGGGCAGTCAGTGGATTTCTTCTCTGTTTTCACTTGAACATACTCAGAAGAAGAGCTGAGCTCATTTCTGTTCCTAACCTGTCCTCTTCCTGTCTGGTAACCATCAGCTCCCATGGATGGATGTAGTTACATTTATGGTTATCAGTACAGGGTATGGATGGGCTACAGAGTATCAGAGTATCAGTACAGAGTATTTAACAAGGCTGCAGTAAAAGGTAACTCGATAGCTGACACTGGGCCAGAACTTGACCTGCAAAATCCTAATTACTAATTGATGAGTAAGCATCTTACCTGACTTTCAGCTTCCAGCTCAAGTGTTCAGCAGTGAAAAATATCCTTCTGCTTGCTAAAAAAAATAAAGAAAAAAAGAATCTGTAAATCATTGGAGATGTGATAAGCGTGGAAAATTACAGTGACAGAATAACTACATTTTATTGTTAACGAGGACTTTATTTTTACTTTTATATAGCAAATTCCTAAAATATTTGAAGCACAACTGCATATTTATACTCTATTAAAGTTCTGTCCTTTATAAATAAGGCAATAGAAAACAAACTATTGAGTTGGAAGGAGTCTTGTCAATTATTTATATTAAATGAATCAGATGATGTTGTGTGTCGCAGACTCTCAAGTGGAAAATCCCGTGATAAAAGTAGTTTATCACACAACCTGTGGTGGAGGCCCTGTGTCCTCTCTTGGCGGTTTCCAGGAAGGCTGAGACATGGTAGAGAAGTTTTAGTTTAAACAGGGCTAAATAGGGTTTAGCTGGTAGGCCTGGATGTGGAGAGGTGATGTAGCTAACAGAGGATTTAGTGAAAGGAAAGCTCAAGAAGGGCTTGCCTTGTGCTAGCTAGAGAAGGGAGAACCATATGGGACCATCTAGAGTGTTGCAGGTGAATGTCTTTGCCAGATATTTTCCAGGGTAAGAAACAAGCTTTGAAAAAAGGACAATACCTGGCTGTGGCTTGGTTTCTATTTCCATGTTATAAAGCCACTTCCTACTTACTAAAACCCTATGGAAAGAGTAAATCCCAGGCCTGTTGGTACTGGATATCAGTTGTGCTTGAAGCCTCCTTTTGAACACTGCAGCTCTTCTCTCCTCTCCAGATGGAATGGATGGGATCTGCAGCCTC
The DNA here is from genome assembly GCF_028551555.1 of Melozone crissalis. Taxonomy (NCBI): domain Eukaryota; kingdom Metazoa; phylum Chordata; class Aves; order Passeriformes; family Passerellidae; genus Melozone; species Melozone crissalis. The sequence continues at coordinate 25,302,783 of NW_026535780.1, forward strand.
TTGCTCTCTGATACACAAGTGAATATTGCTTCTGAGGTGCAGAGGGAATGAATTTCCAGCTGATTTTATATGGGGCTATTTGCAATAAAAAAAAAGCATGCAACCAGTGAGTGTATCACTGCTAATTATCACACAATGAAGATAATCAGAAATAACAATGATATTGTTCTATTATGTAATAAGAACACCAAAGTATTGAATAATGATTAATGTATTATAAAATGTGGAAGGTTTCTTAAGAGTGTTGTAATTTGGAAAGTGGGGATGTTTTAGTGCAACTGTCAGTACTAGGGTCTTGTGACTGTGTTATGCAGTATGTAAAAGAAATAATACTTTAAGTTCAAGATATTCCACCATTCACTGTGTACAGAAAACACTAACACAGTAGCTGTCAAATATTAACCATCCCTTAGACTTCCCTCATTTTCTAAAAGCATGATATTTATATGTTTACTTTCCTTATACCAAAGAGACATAGTATCTTTTTTCTTTCCCTCAAAAGGCTTTCTATTTGCATGATTAATATGTTCCTTGCATACTGTAAAGAGGAATATCTGCTTCACTCCGGTGCCCAGGCTGACTCCCCATCGACTATGTTCCAAACTAACATAAGAATTATTTATGTTTGCAACAAAAAGAAATCATGCTGCTTTGGAGTGTGGTTTTCTTGTTGACATTTTAGAAACTGTTCCAGGCTCTTCTTAATATTTAGACAAACAAATATGTTTGCTTTTTTCTGGTGCTGCTGTTGACATTTCCTAAGGGAATTGCTGTAGATGTTAACAACTTCCCAGCACAGGCATGCTGTAATGGAAGAGTTCTTTGCTTGTGGCCCTGACACAAATTCCCTTTAACTGATGTTTTTGCTGAAAGTAATGTGATTGTGATAACTTATGTGAGTCAGGGTAAATGTGAATCAGTCCTGGCTATTTTGGGGAGCATAAATGTCTGCTAAACTCCTCAGTGTTTTGCTTCTTGCAGATATAACAAGCAGAAGGTACCAATTTATTGTGTGCCTCAGAGCCTCTGTGCTGCACAAATATCTGCAGTGCAGAGCAGGAAGAAGGTCCATGAGGAGCATTGGTAATTGGTGAAGCCTGAAGGCCAGGGAAGCTTGTACCTCTACCTGCAGAAATTGGTCAGTTTGGGGCTTGGCTAATTTTGGAATCAGTAGCTATGAGAAGAACCACAGAGTGGAGTGTGCCCTTGTGTGTGTAGTGTGTGTAGGTTAGACACAGACTGATGTGTGTGGGTTGAACCTGTGCACTGCCGTAACTTTACTGTCTGGTCAGTACAAACAGGGTGTGATTATGTTAGCCTTTAACTCTGGGCTGTCCACTTAGAGAATTTATATAGCCTTTTATGGGTGAAGATTTTGAAGACTTTTTAAGCAGGTTGGGTTTTGTTCTGGTATCCCAGATTAAAATTCTGAAGCTCTATATACAACCAGCCTGTTTAGCATGTGTCTGTATTAAAAATGTCTGCATTGTTCCCACAAGAAGCAGTTATAGTTTATAATCTTTTAGCAAGGCCATATCTTTTTCTGACTGGTCATGTATTGCAGATAGTGAACAGATTTTCCTCAAAACTCTTTGCTGTTTCAAAATCTTTTCAGCTGAAAAACATTTGTCTCTGGGATTATCTTAACCTCAGTTATTATATTGTCTGCAGTTTCAGTGAGAGTGTAGAGAAACTTGCTTGCAAGGCAGTCATGCAGCAGCATTTTAGCCATGTTTGTTCCATTCCTGAGCCCTTCGGCTGAGGCTTCAAGAGGCAGTCTTTGTTGGGCTGCGGCTGTTCCCCTGCCTTGAAAAAGAACAAAAACTGTCAGGAAGAAAGATATTCATCCTAAGGGTAGACTCCAGTTACATTAAATAGAATAGCAGCCACTTGGAGATGGGACTGGAAGGCAGCCAAAAGGACACTGAAATTTTTCAATAGTCTGTCCCTATCCCTGTCTTCCAGTGATCAACAGAGAATGTAATTTCAACCTTCAAACTATTCACTGCAACCAAAGGAAACTGAATGCTGTTCTGGCTCTATTTTAAAGAGCTTTGTAACCTAGATGAGGAGATACTCTTCTTTTAAATGTGCATGTTGTTCTACTATTGCAGTAAATCATTGTGGGTATTACCGCTTATTGATTTAAGTAAATTGTCCTTTTGGCTGTCTTGTTTCATGAGGAGAAAAGTTGACCTTGACCTGTGGATATGACACATTTTCAATTGGTGTTTTGATTAAGGATTTCTCAGATGGTTCTTCCTGCTTGCATCCTTAGCTGGAGGCAGTCAGCCAGGAATTGCCAAGTGAAGTCAAGTTTTGAGGCATTCGTGTCGTGACAAGATCAAATGGCTTTCCTTGTAATGCCTGTAAAAGGCTTTAACTGTGTGCTGTACATTCTTTATGAAAATCTATCAGATTTATGTATGTAAAGGCTGATGCCCTGTGACTTCTAGCAACATTGCAGCCTCATGAACCTCCAGCAATTTCAGGCACGTATTTTCAGTATCATTTTTCCCTTCCTTGTGAGAAATCTCTGCACCCTCATGCCACTATAGGGAGATGTAACCCATTGAGCTGGGTGGGTCCTCTCAGCTAAAATAAGATCAGAAATAGCTGTCAGAATAGGTCTGCTGCCACCTGGTTTCAGGCACTACTCTTCCCTTCCCAGTGGAATCTCTATGAATGTCTCCCAAGGAAGAGAAGAAGCCGAGGCCTTTTAAATTAAAACATTGCATTTTAGTAAAACCAGGGATGCGGGAATATAAGAAAAATAAGAAATTGCATTATGTAGGTAAAAAATCTCATTCCTACTGTCAGATATTTGGGAACTTTTAAAAATTATATATATTCTAATATTTGTGCAGTGCGGTTTTTCTGTTTTTCTCTCCTTCTGAAATGTAGAGTTGTATTTGTGTGCTATTAAAAAACCCACCCCCCTGTCCCTTTTTTCTACACATAATGGTAGTGAAGTAGTTGCTAGAATAGGAAAGCAGAGGTGAGAGGTGTCCTCTCTGAGTATGCTTTGATGTGAAGAAGTAGGGATGACATTTGGCCTCAGAAAGATGATCTGTAGGATTCAGGAATTGAGAATGATAGGTACAATAGGTATACGCTCTCAGCTTCCCACAAAGTGGCCTGCTCTGTTTTGTGAGGAGGTGTCAAAGTACAGGGTAACTAAATGCTCTACTGCCCAGGTCATGGGAGAGTGCCACAAAGTATGGCACTTGCTGTGAGGTGTATGGGGTGTTACACAAATGTGGAGTCTTATCTAAAGTACCCAGTGATCATGGCTGGTTATTATGAAGAGCATCAGTTGCCACTGTGAGTAGTACATTGGCTTCAACAGAAACTACTTGGTGCATTCAAGAGTAAAATAATGTCCTTCAGTTTTTTCCTTAGTTTAGGGAGGGCAGCTTTCTGTCATGCAAGAAATCTGGATTTACAGCATGTTCACAGCTAATATGCTCTTCAGGATGGATATGCTCTTCAGGATAGATAGAGGTGAAAGAGCCATCTAATATCCACCTTTGAATTCCGTATTTAGTAAACATACTGAATTGAATGTATGGCTCAGATTTCTGTCTCTCACTGTGCTTGTGCAGAGTCTTTTGTTGTTAAAGACCATGATAGATGAGGTGAAAATAATGACAGATGTTTTCTGTAATGTGGATGGCATGGCTTGCTGTCATGGGGATCCTGGACTTAAAAAGGGCACTGCTGTTATCCATGCCTGTCCTGGGGGTGCTTTGGGAGAAGAGAGCTTTGTTCAGCCAGAACTGCATCTTACACCTCAGTGCCACACAGACCTGCAGATGCTTATGACTTCCCAATCTGTTTGTCATTAAATGGTCATTAAATTTTCTATGACTATTCTTTTCTGAGCACAACTAGTTCACTAGTTCATTATAAGTGCTCTGCTTTTATTTTTTTTCCACTGTGCTACAGCAAATAATGAGGGCTGTGAAGAAGACTGAATTAATAAAGAAAGGAGATGGAGAAAAGAGAGGTGAAAGGGAGTGACAGTGAATAAAAATTAGGGACAGAGAAGTTACATATGTATAAATATTTTGACAGCTCTAGAAAAATGAGTAGACTCAGGACTATTTATTAAGGAAGGACAAAGGACAATAGAAATTGCAACTTTTAACATATGGGGAAAATATTCCAGGTGTCTTGCATCATAGTTATAAGTTTTAGTTTTTTTTAAAGTGTTGGAATTTAGAAAATAAAATTGAAGCAAAAATAGAAAAAGGAAAACTGAATAGTGGACCACAGAATGAAGAAAGTGACTGAAAAGGAAGAGAACCAGAGAGAGAAGGCTACCTAAATCTACTTTGCTCTAGTGCATTTTATGTTCTGAGCCATACTTAGTGCCCCAAACATTTCAAAGAATTTAAAAGGTGATTGTTTATGGCTACTGAAAATGCATGGATTTTTTTTTAATAAAAAAAGTTAATTAGCCTGTGGAGCTGAAATCACAGAGGCAAAATTTCTAGGGAATTCAAAAAGGCCTTCACATTTGTCAGCAGTAAAGAAACACCAAGGATTTTGTGAGGACAGTGTGATGTTTCTGCTAAGGATTACAGGAAAAATCTCCATTGCTCTAGGGATGAAACTTCTGGCTGACAATGGTCTGGAAGGAGCTTTCCTTGGGTTTTCTCACAGGTGCTGGCTGCTTCTAAACTGATTTTTGTGGTGTTTTAGTTCTTGTCATGCAATGGGGCTAAATCATACAACTCATGCTAGAGAAAAGGGGCAGAAAGTGATAAATCATTCTGAAAACATTATGGTCAGCCAAGGTCACTTCTGAAGTCATGGCTGAGCAAAAGGAGGACAGCAGACATCATAGTTACAGCCCACCACTCCATGCACTTCCCATTTCTGCAGTGAAGGAAAAGCTTTTTAGATGAAGGTCTAATGAGTCACATTAGCTGGTATTTCATCTGCCATAATAATGGACCACAATCAAAACATAATAATTTATACTTCTGTATGAGGTGTTTAAGTAGAACTGAATGAAAATTTACTCACAAGATGAAGACATATATTGCTATTTTTGCCTCTTTAGTTTTGTTTTAGTTTTTCTTGGGTCATAAAGAGCCTTTTTATTTCAGCATAGAACTACTTCATCTAATAGAGGAGTTTTTGATTTTTTTTTTTTGAGCATTTGTACATGTTAAACAATAGTCAAATGTTTGCTTCATTGGGCTAGTGAAAGGAGAGTTGAGGTTTTCAGTGCTGAAGTGTTGCTTTATTACTGCTTCCTGCAGAGCCATCTCCATCATACGTTTGCTCTTTAATTTGCCAATTCTTTTTAATATATTGTTGTTATATGTCACCCTGTCATGGTTTGACCCGGAAACAGGATTTCTGGGATGCTGTAGATAGGGCCAATGAATGCTCAGATTTGAATATTGCCATCTGGCCCAACCACTGGGCATTGGATCCACCTCTGAGAACACAGGGTAAAAGCAGGGCTCTCCCCCGGCACGTTCTTTTTTGGATTTCCGGCGGGAAGGAGTTGGGTCTCTCCCCCGGCCCAGTTGCTGGCTGGGCGGGGGGAGGGGAAAAGCCATGCGGCCTGGCCCGGGAGAGGTAGGCCTGGCCCCCCCCAAGGGTGGAAGGAAGAAGTAAAGAAATGCCGGGAAGCAATGGGCAGCCTGTTCCCCCCCCCGCCCTTGGAGACAGACAGAGAATGAGTGCAGCCTGTGTTTGTGGCCTTCACCTTGAAATGTAGTAAACATGTGCTGGCAGCAGGCAGCCCGGCTGAGGAGGTGGAGGGGGGTGGTGCAGCCAGGAGTCCAGCCGCTTGGAGGAGTTTTTAACCCTTCTTGGACAATGAAAACTTTACAGAACATTAACCCTTCCTAGACGAGTGATGAAGGTCTGGACCAGAGAGAGAGAGAGAGTGAGAGATGTTGGAAGAATGGAGAAGATGGAGTGGGAGCCATGTTTCCGTGTGATACAGAGACTGAGTCCAGGGGGAGAAATGTCCCAGAGCCAAAGAAGATTCAGTGTGGGTACCCCTCGGCCCCAGGGGGTATATAAAATATGGGGGGGACAGATGTCCCAAAGGTGAGATACTGTGCTTTTCTGGAACTGGACAAAGTATCCTTAAAAAGACAACCCTGGAAGCAGCCCTGATTCTTGTTCGGTGGTGAGAGCACTGGAACAAGGACGGAAAAGGCCACCACGACACATGGAAGGACTCCCTCTCCTCTTGAGGAACTGAAAGTTGAGCATTCTAGAGGGTGGTGTTGGATCCAGAATTGGTGATTCTGGAAGATGTATTGTATTGGGAATTTAGGGGGGAGGAGGAGGAGAGTGTTTTTGTGAGGTTTTCATTTTCCTTGTGTTTTCTTTTTCTTTTTGTGTGTAGTTTAGTAATTGTTTTTGTAGTTTAGTTAATAAACTTTTCTTTTTTTTCAAGTGAGAGCCTGCTTTGTTTATTCCTGGTCAAAATCTCACAGCAGACACCAGAGAAAGTGTATTTTCATGGGGGCATTTGGCCTTGTGCCAGTGTCAAACCTTGACACACCCTCAAGTTGAGTGGGGTTGTTCTAGTTTCCTTGATTTCTTTCATTAAAATTACTGACTTTTAAACTCTCTTTTGGAGCTTAATAATAGCCAGTTTTGATATAGTAACAAAAAAAGAAAGCCTAGACCTTTAAGAATATTCCAAAGAGGCTATAAAACAGACTATCAGATTACTGTTCACTTGAAATGATCACAGTGATAGAGAGATTAAGAGATTAAGAGAAATTTGCATAACTCTTCAAACAGGAAAAGACAAGATTGATATTATTATACCAAATGTGACATTGAAGAGCTTCGAATTTATTTTCTCGCAGTTCTTTCTGGCCTGCTGGGTTAGTGGAGGACAATAAGCCATGCTGGACCCACTTCTTCCTTTAGGTTCTGATTTCATCTGGAGAAAGGATACTTGAATTGATCTGGTTATTTCATGCTTGCAAACCACGATTACTTGAGAGTATGATTTACAGTTAAGAACCATAATGGCATAAAATTTAAGCGCTCAGAAAAACACTGGATTAAATGTAAAGATAATGTCACATTGGAAGAGTTAATACCTGATGCACTGTTGAATCTTAAATTCACTTGGTAATGAAGAAAAATGTAACTCAGAATAAAAGGAGAAAGAAAGCACTACATTTTCCCCTGTGAGCAAGCTAGTAGAGAATTTTCACAGCCTTCCTTCCATTTTATGTCTGGACATAAAATAGTTATATAAAAATGTAGGAGTAATCAAGTATTCCATATACAAGATGAAATTCATATGTCTGATTTTTTTTCTGACCGACATATATGCTTGGTAGTCTTCTTTTCATATGTGTTTAGTAGTGTAGAGCAGTTCCCTGGAAGGTACAGGAAAGAATGTGAAAACTGATGAAGTGAATTCAAAGAAGGAAAATGAAGAATGGATTAAGAAATTTTGGATTAACCAATTATGGAGGTAATTTGGGTCCATGAGAATATAGTAATGTTTCCTAGTGGCTGTACCCCAAGATACCAAATATATCTTTATTCCTGTTTCTGGTCCCCACTCTCCCTTCACATGCATTGCCTTGTGAGTTAACAGTGGGCTTTCTGGTCATGAGATTAGACCTTCATCTAAAAATTAGATTCATGCTAAATCCCAGCTCTGAACAGTTTTGGGTAACGCCAGAGAGGGAAGTCCATTCTCTGTGTAGGTGAAAGTTCATTTAAATATAGTTTATGATAGGAAGAACTTCAGAAAAAAAAAAAGTGCTTCATTCCCAAAGGAAATTACTGCAACATCTAGTTTGATAAGGAAGTTTTAATTTTCCTGCACTGGATGTAATCTTACAAAATTGCCAAGAATTTCACTGCTGATGTTAGCAGAAGCAAGTTCAATGCCTGGATGATTTCTTTGTTAATTGATGCTACTGCTCAGAATTATCTCCTTATTGTAGCTTGACTTCGTTCTTTCTCTTTTGTTTTTTATCACAATTTATGATGGCAAAAAAGGTTCAGAAATGTTTATTAAACCTGTTCCTCTGCTGCTTTAAAACTGTTAACCATGTTCCATCTTTATAATGATGGATTAAGTACCCTTTACTGTCATACTTCTTTTCTAATACTTCCTTTCTGGATGGGCCAATAAAATAGTCCTAAGAGAATGTACAAACATATTAGGGGAAGGTTTTTTTTCTCCTCAGTATCTCCAAGAAGCCAGCCCCACTTCTGGAGCAGGAACACTATGATAATATATCACATGCTTGTTATATCAATTACTGTATATCACAAGCTGCTAAGGTCTTGTTTTACAAAAAGGCTGCCAGTTGTAATGGCACATTGAGGATATTTAATAGCACTCATGCAGAACCCACTTCATCACTGCTTTATAGTATGTGAGATAACAGCTCAATAAATACTCCAGGCCAGCCAGAACTGAACATTAACTACAAAATTTAAAATACTTCATTCGTTTCTTGCCAAAAGTATTGGACACATACAAAGCACTTACACCTCCTGCATGGTTAGGAAAAATATTGTTTTGCAACATTAATTGCAAGTCGACTTCAAATTATTTTAGTATAAATACTGCCTTTGCAGAATCAGATTTTAAACCAACAAAGACACATGACTATTTACTACTCATGGAATAGGATTAGAATAATTATTAGAATCACTGGAATATGGTACGAACTTAGCATTCTGACTTCAAAAGCGATTGCATGTTTAGGCAATTCTACATTTTCTTAAAGCCAAGCTAAGCTGATTCCACATGACAGTGGTTTTAATGAGGCTCAATAAACAGTACAGTTTGTAACCTCAGGCCAACTGCTGAGCAGAAGCCAAGAGCAGTGCTACAGCTTTAGTGAACCCATTACTGTGAAAGATGGTGGATCCTGGAGCAGCCTGAGTCACTCATTGCACAAGAGATGAAGCTCCAATAAATAAAAATGAATATCTAACGTGACGGGTGACAACTTCATGCAAATGTGATTTTCTCTGATTTGACAGTGCCTTGATAAAGTCTTAAAGCATGTGGCTTACTAGCAACCATTTAAATTTTTAGCCATTGAATCTTCTGTTTTACTTGCAGACATTTGTATTTGGGGCTTGTGGTTTCCTATAGGTATTTAAAAATTGTTTTGCTTGTGTATTGAGCCTAATTCTCAGAGCTACTCAAGATCTAGAACAGCTTCTATAAACTGTTAGAGTAATCAACAGTGCTGAAGTGCATATATTTTCTTTGCCAATTTATGGTTATTTTTTTATCAAATTCTTTTAAAGGTGAATTGATATAGGTTGTTTCCTACCCTTAGGGGCTGATCTTAGACCATGTTCCCCCACCAGCACATTCACTGACCTGGAGCCCCATGAGAGCAGTCTGCATCCCCTGTGAACGAGGTGAGGAAATGGGGGCTAATGAACCAGCAGAGGCAGCATAACTCCTCTTTTAAGGTGCTATGTCTCTCTTAGTCCTTATGAAAGTATTTCTGAAGGGTATCTGGAAATACAGTATGAATGGATTTAGGGGCTAAAAAGAATAGAAGAGCAAAACCGAGATACTTAATCTTCAAGTGAACAGCGAGGCTGAACCAACTCTATGGATGATTTATACATCAAAAGCATGGACCAAAATAAACAGAAGAGTTGGCAGCACAGGACAAAAAAATTGGTCTTGTACAAGAAAATAGTTACAAATTAGTTTACATTGCTGGGAATAGTATAGTATTTAGTGGGTGATGCTTGGACTTGATCTTAAGTGTATTTTCCAACCTAAATGATTCTGTGATTCTGCATGATGTGCTGGACTGTTTATTCATATTTCCCTGAGATAATCTTATCAAAACCCCTTAAATCTAAGAATCAGAGTTGTGATTCTTATATATGTTTTTTCTGTCATCTTTGCAAAGTTGCTGAATCACAACATTAAAGTGGTTAATGCTGAAGTATAAGCTGTTAACAGGTTTACCATTTATGCTTTTGATCTTCAGCTTAGTAAGATAGCAGAAAAAGATGTTAAGATAACACAAAGCTAGTGCAAAAAGATTCTGCAATCAGATTCTGTTCCTTGTTTAGTGCAGTTAAATTACCAAATGGCAACAACAAAGATTAGGTTGTCATCTGCTGACATTTATTTCAGTGGGAAACAGGAAAATGCACTGTTAGAAAGTAATATCAGAAACACTAGGGATTTACAGAGATATAAAGATACAGATGAACACAACAAAAATCAATATGGTTAGTGTCCTCAGTTCCATCTCCACTTTCCAGAATGATATAGTTTCTATTTACAGTTGGGAAATATGTCCTCAAATACTGGTGGCATTGCAAGAAATATTCTGGGGAACAGTCAACATCATCACACAGACCATGAAGAGACAAACCACAGCTTTTAATCAATGGAGGAAGGGAAATGAGTGTTACTAATATACTATTCTCCCTTACAAGGTGGCAGGCCTGATACAGTGCAGACTGATATGTCTGAGCCAAGGCACGAAATGCAAAGCCAACTTTGAATGGGTACATCAAACACTTTGAGTTCCAGGCAGCAGGATCCATACTGTGAGATTAAACAAGGGTTGCTAGTTTGGTTTTGCCAGCAGACTGACTGTTGGTATTTGAAATTGTTTTATAAGTGGTTATCTTTCATGTTTCTTCATAGAAATATGGAGAGACTGGCATGAAAATTATTTTTTATCATTTTATAGTGTAATTTCCTATTGAGTGATCCTGCCAGGTTAAAATACACATAGGGAAGAAAATGGTCATGGTCATCCTCCTAGGCTGTGGTAAACCAGAGGCTTTATGGGCCTAAAGCTATATATGTAAAGGTAGGTAACTGATCATAACATATAATTCAGGATTAATGCTAGATCTGGACTTTATAGTATCTTGTATTCTAAAGAATTTGGCACCTAATGTCTTTTTCAATGTTGGTATTCCTGCACTCAGAATAAGTGATTGCTGACCTAGGGAAAGAAATGGGGCATCTGTGCAGAACTCCAGAATTTCAATGGCTCCACATTACAAGATGCTGGCTTATTTACTGAGTCATAATTTATTGGTGTTCCCCATCTCTATAAAAGTTTAAAAGTATAAAAAGCTAAAATAGACTATAAATCCAGAACCTGATCCCTTCTGATGCATATCTAGGTTCTGTGGCCAGTTTTCCTGAAGGTACCCTATGGAGAGTCAAGGATCACCCCAATTTTTTTTTGTTATACCTTGTGATGTAGTCCTACCACTGTGATAATCAAGAGATGAAATAATTTGGTTTTGAGTAGAAATTGATGACGCACATATAATAGTCCATGCCCGGCCTCAGAATTTTTCATGCAGTGAAAGGAGAGCTTTCCCTACTTCCCATTGGTATCCCCCATGTTTGTGGTGCCTGGGACAGATTTTGAGTGGGTGTGGAAATTGTGCTGGTGGAGGTCTCGTCACATGGCACACATGATCGTGACCACCCTGCCTGAAATCCCCTACCCACAGCCAAATGGGGGGGGATAAGCTCCCCTTGTGCCACCCTTGGCTGTGCTAACAAGGCCATGCAGGAGGATCTCTCAGCAATCCATCTAGGGTGGATTGATGGTACCAGGAATGGAGGGAAGGGAGGGCTGGCTGTTGATATCTTTATTGATTTAATCTCCTTTGCCTTGAGAGTCTCAAGCTCATATCTGTGCACTTCAGTTATTAAAAATTACGTTTTAAGTTCCTAACTGCAGGCAAGCTTTTGAGTGAATGGTGTAATTCTCGTGATCAAAGCATGAGCTTTATTTTTTCAAAATTACAATACAAGCTTCAGTGAATTGTTCCTGTGTCTGCTGAAGCTTCTCTCTCATTCTGAATAGCAGAGAAATAACCATCTTTCTTTTTTTCTTTCCCAATGAGATTTGCTGTTTGGTTGATACTCCTTTTGAAAGGAAGTTCAGATATGAAAGCCTGGGACAATGATAATATGGAAAAAGATATTTTCTATCAGTCTTCATGAACTTTACTGTTCTGGGTAGAAGGACCTCATTTGGCCTAAGCAGCTATCCCAGACTACTGCAAACTGGTAATTGAGTGCAAAATTAATACTATTTTGTTAAATTGTCACTTGAGTAATTGTTGTACAGCCATTGCTCTGCTGCTGTTGTGATTGTTTCTCAAATAAGAAGGTTTGTTTTTTTTATTTAGATGCTGATTTTTACATGCAATAAATGAGACACAGCTCTCACTGCTAGGTGAAGACAGAACTTCAGAATGGATTTAGATACTTTGAAGTATTTTTAACTTTAGTGGTTCCTTTTTAAACAGAGAGTAGATGATGCTCACAAGAAAGGTCTTTTGCAGTCTAACCTAACACTCTACCCAGGCAGTCTAAGGCCATAAGTGTTTGAGGAAGTTGATGTTACCCTTTTACAGAGAAGGATAGCTTCAACTAGAGTTGAGAATCTTGTCTGTAGCATTTTTGCCTTAATATAGATTTACTTTTAGGGACAGTTTTAGCATTAGGCCTTTTTTAGCCTGTCTCATATGTGGATACTAATGGTGGCATCAGTGAGTCTGATCATCAATTGTTAATTAAATTTCTAATTATTTCTAATAAGAGTATAAAAAAGAATAATATCATATTAAAAACCTCTGTCATATTTTATTAAACAAGCTGACCCTCTAATTTTCCTGTTTCTTCAAGAACTGTAAAAATGTCAGTTTAAATTAGATTGCAGTTTATTGATGGACTGCTAAGCACAGTAACCATTCCATCCTGTCTGTTTGAATGCCAAAATCTCGAGCTGTACCACAACATCCTGATGAGCATTTCTACCACAGCTAAAGCAAAGCTTTAGCACAGGTACCTGCACTGAGAGAGTCTGGATTTAGAATCCCTTATACCTGAAAATTTGTAACGAAATCGGTCCTAGATTGATTAGCTGAAGTGCTCACGTACAATATTTCACAGCCAGATGAGCAGTTTTGGTGCTGCGTTTGCTGCTGTGATGGCAGAGACTGTGCTGGGAGCCTTGCAGTCCCTGTGGGGCACGTGTCCCACACTGCAGGGGCACAGCAGCAGCTGATGTGCTGCCTCTGCAGAAGGAAAAAGGTGTTTTTACCCTCCCTTGATGAGCCAGACCCTGCAAGGAGAGGAGAAGGAGCCGGTGCTGAGGGCTGGAGGCGTGGTAGCACAGGCAGCCCATGGCTCTGGGAGCAAAGCAGTTTGTCAGAGCCTGGCAGAGCTTCACCTGAGGGGTATTGTAAGAGACAGTGTTCCACAAAACTTTGAAATAAAGAGCAGAGAACACGCATGGTGATGGCTCCCTTCCTCTTCCCATTTCTCTTGAATGTGAGTTAGCTGCCACCCAGAAGATCTGAAGGATATGGAGAGAGGAAAATGACACAAAATAGTGTAGCAGTTACCATCTTCTATCCTGAAATGTGTAGAGCCAGACAATCCTCAGAGGTGATTCAGAGAAGAGGTCAATTCCTTTATATTTGAAGGGGAATTCGAGTTTTTGATATTTGTATCTGATTTTTTAAAGCAAACGTGTGGTCTTCATCTGAGTGCTAGCTGCTGACAGGCAGCAGAGGAGCAGCAGCAGCACAGCTGGAGGAGGTGGCATTTATTTATGGGGCATTTGCTGCTGCTCAATTCTCCACTGTGAATCCATGAAGCTGCTGGTTGTACTGAAAAAAAGGAGGATAGGGATGCTCAGTCACCTGCATAGCTCAGCCTCCAACATCAAGAGTCACACTGAAAATGACATTGAAGTGACATTGGCATTACCTGGAGGCAAGGAGATGAACAATGATATTAAAATGATGTAAGGAAATAAAAGGATTTTATGGATGAGGGTCACAGTTAGAGGTCTAGATGTGTGTCCATTTGATGGAAGGTGGACGGGGAAGAGGAGCTGGAGGCAGAGCTGATCCTGCTAAACCCAGAAAAAAGGGCAATTAAAGCAGTCAGGTAATTTCATATCACCAAAGTGATATGAAAAGTGTGGCAGGTTCACAGTCACAGTGCTGGCTTTGTTGCCACTGTCTCCCAGTGGTCAGAGGCACAGTGAATAGCTGCTTCCTTCTCCTACCCCAGCCAAACACCAGCACCCTCTGAATTAGCAAAATCCCAAGCTGCCACATTCCTGTTTGGCAGTGCTTTGGCACAAATGGGCTCAGGGAAAACAGCAAAAGCAACTAACCAGTAAGGTGAAACAGTGTCACTTATAACTATAAATTATCAGCCATCAGCTGTCCTGAGAAATTCTGTCAGGTACCCACATCAGTTTCTGTTATTAAAATCATGTTGTAAATGCAGACTTGGATTTTGAAAGTTAAAAATGAGCAGGGATACAGGAGCAACTGTGGCTGCAGAAGAAAATATAAGTAGTCTCATGAGTACATATGGTCTATTTTTCAATAGTGTCTATTGGCAATAGGAAGGTAAAAAGAATCTGTGGAGTTGAAGACAGTGCAGCAGAGCTTAGTGTCTCAAAGCCTCACCTTTTCTGAAGAATATTCCAGATGCTGCTAAAGTGGTTATACATGAATATGCTACTTGTAGTGATGCTGGTTTGAGTTCTGCCTTTTTTTTGCCTTTTGTATGTTCTCTATTCTTCGCACATATATTTGTGGCTCTGTAGCCTGTTGTATTAGTAGCTCATTTTCCCAGTAATTTTCCATGGCCTTTCTCTGAGCAGAAAGACACAACAAATTCCGGAGCTCCAAGCCCTGAGGGGTGTTGGGGTACAAAGCCCCTGTCCTGTCTTGGTTAATCCTGGGAACCAAGGCTGAGAACAACTCTTGGAAATACATTTAATGGACAAGTACAGCTAATGCTGAAGGGGGGCTCCAGAAAAGGGGTTTGACCTAGGGGGGAATTGCATCACCATTTGTCCTCCTAATTGGTGCTTTTTATCAATTATGCTAATTTCCTAAAACCTATTAATGTGCATTCACCCCTGGTGGGGGTGAAATTTTGTGGACATCTTTCCATAACTGCTCCTGAAAGCCTTCAAATAAAGACCCTCTTTTATATCACCTCCTTATTAAAATTATCTCAAGTTTCACTTCCAAGTTAGGAAAAAGGCAATAGTAGCTATTCCTTGGATATGTGAAAGAGAGAAGAACTCTTCTTGGAATAGGCTCCTTTTAGTACTTTTGCTGTTGTTTTGCTGTTTGTTTTTCCCAGCAGTAGCCTAAAAATAGTTTGAGCTGCTGTGGTTCAATACAGATACCCAGTTCAGGTACATGGTAATAAAATTTGAATAGAAGGTCTGCGTGTGTTCTGTCAGGAAGGTGTTAAGGTGCTCGATGACTGTCTTTGCACGCTGCTAATTTGGGCTGGTGTTTTTAGTTGTATTCCCAGTAGGAATGGCACAGAGTTTCTCCCAGACAGCTTTGATAGCTGATTCCTGTGGGAAGGGCTACTACTGAGTCACAGTAGCCATCCCACCAAGCTCAATGCCTGCTTTGCTCTGATAAACCAAATTTCCAATTAAAAAAATCCAGAAACAAAACAACCTCCTAAAACTTCACATCCTCTTCCTTCCACTGAGATACTGATTATTTATTTTCCCCTCTGGAATTTCAGGGGAAGGGATTCTGGATGTATGTGAAGGCTGTATTTATGGAACCAGATTAACCTGCAAGTTCTTGATGAGGATTTATCTTGTTCATTGCATGTGAGGATTGTGGCATTTTTCTTCTTTTGTTTTTATAGCAGAATGTTAGGAGATGAGAGAGAAGTACTTCACAGAGATTGTATAGACTACGCAATGGACTTTATGAAGATCTGAAGAGATGCTCAACCAAGAATTCTTCAGATAAATTATAAAAGAAAGAAGTGAACTTAAAAGGATGTATTTTATTTTTAAAATTTTCTAGCTCTTTTTATTTTCTATGACAGCATATTTAATTGTGTCATGTATTAAATAATTCAGCAGACTAATAATGATACAAATAATCTGAAATTAAAAATAATTTGTGGCACTAAAATCATAACTATAATTAGGTTTTTTTTGTTTCTCTAATATTCCTAATCAGAACTACTGCTTCACAAAGGGCTGTGAAATAGTCCTGTTGGGCATGCAAGGTTCCTCATGAGCAGTACTGAGTTTCTAAGGTCTGGCTTTGATCTTTTACTAGTATTTTAGTTTTGGTGGGACAGAACCCTTGGGATTAGAGCTGTCAGGAGGCCTGGAGAGTGCTCGGCTTGTGTGCTGGAGAGAAGGACTGCTGTGATGTATTAATAGTGGATTGCAACTGACGTGCAGAGTAGATGCCTGGATTGTTTTGAAAAGTACATTTAAAAATTTTTTTGTGTCGGTTTTGTTTATCAAGCCCAGAGGTAACTCAATTTCTAACCATGATTTCAGGAGTAGTTTTTGCTATTATTGAGACTTCTTGGTAACTGCATATTTTGGGTGGTATGTTTCAGGTACTAAAATACACCCAAAACTGAGTGCTATATGAATTTTTCTCCAGTAGTCTTTGTCTGGAGAAAAAAACTATAAAAAGTTTTTATACTACATCTCTGCTGGACACTGCAGTTTGCATATTTTCCTGTTTTCAGAGTCTACTGTCTCTCCTGGCTTTTATTTCCAAAACATGCCAGCAGTGGAAGTCAGGTGGTGGGCACAAAGTAATGGCAGCAACATGAAATAAGGCATTCTGTGGGCTCTGGAGATGCACGGTGCAGAACAAGCTGCAGCTGAAAGGTGACAAATCTGAGACAGTTGAACTCTGTGTGTAGACCTGAGAGACTCCGAGCTAGATCACAGGTAGGTGCTGAATTTCTGCACATGGCTCTTCACTGTTCGCTAACTAAAAATATTTTCTGGAACGGAGAGTGCAGGCACCTTGCTTTGGACTTTCCTAACTCCCACTGTGTTCAGTGCATCCTTCTGTTGATCAAAGCAGGGCAGATTGAACAAATCAGGCTCTTTTGCGGAGAAGAGTACAGAAACACGCTGAATGTCAGGGGAATGTGCTGGGCAGAATATGGGAAGCGGCTCAGATAATGCTGCAGACTGGTAGCAGAGATTGTTTTTTCTCAAGGAACACAGGAGGTAAGAGGAGGGTGGCAGCAAAGAGGACTCTCCTGGGGGCTATGTGACCTAGATGGGTGGCTCCTAGGACCAATGGATCTCCAATTCATATTCCTAAAAGACTAGGAGTACTTCAACTAAACGTTTCCACGTATCCTCAATGAATTTCTACACCACAAAAAATAAAAATTCCTTCAAAAAGACAACCTCTTAATTGCTGCTGACAGTTTACTAGGACTACTTCTGACCTGCCTAGAACATTAAATGTTAAATCTCTTGTGATAACAGTGAGTCTGGATGAGCTGTTAACCATGTGTAATTTTATGGCATACAATATGAAAGTTTGTGATTTACATGGTCTTGCCCTTGGCAGCATTACAGCTGGACTGCTTATCACCTCACACATTCTGCCTACAAAACTTTCTATAAAAGTAAATGAACAGTTAAATGTACAAACTCTTTTGTAGAAGTTTTGTTGTTGAGGGATGAGCTAAAAAAAAAAATAAATTCCTCTATAGAAGCCTTGTATTCACATTGGGTTTTGTTGTCATTATACTTAAATGAGAGTTGCACCACCACTGTGGATAATAAGAGCCACCAGGATTGGGGACTGACGACTTTTTAATTCCTTTTTCCTGCCTGAAGTATAGGCAGAAGTTTAATTTCCCTTACTCTCTGGAAATTTAATCTTTTTAAGATTTTGTTCATCTTGGCTCTGGTTAGAACAGTTGAATCCTTTGCATTTGTTTTCAAGACTGGAAAGTAATTTTCCTCTAGTATTTTCCATACCTAATCATTTAAATTCAGTGACAATTCACCTTTCATCCTTCCCTTATGAGCTGACTAGATTGAACTCCTTTAATTTAGCATTGTGGAGCTTATTTTTTAGCTTCAGGGTTACTTTTGTTCTCCTTCAAAGTTTTCAGGAAGTAAGTAGAAATAATAAATTTTATCATCAGAAAAGTCATTTTAATCTGGTAGTGTTTTAATTCAATCACATAAGAACAGAGAAAGATTAAACTATTTTTACCCTAGTACCAGACCCAGGTTTTATGGGAATACAGGCATAGCTTTAGATAACTAAGTCTGTCTCTGAGCTGTCTCCTTCTAAGTCAAAATCTTTTAACCTTACTTGGTTGAAATTATCTTGGACAACAAAAAAAGAACATTGAAATGAAAAGTTTTTCTAAAAAAGTCTTGTTGACTGGCATTAATTAGTTTTCTTGCATCTAATTACTGGTAATCATTGCAATGACAACAGTAAAGAAAAAACCTTAGAGGTCTTGAATTTTTCTGAGTGGTAAGGATATGTTTAGGTAGCAGTAAATGCTATCACATTTTAATGAGGAGAAAAGATTTTGAACTAGCTTTTGAATCTAAATATAGACGTTTACAGTTAATTTTAAGTGCGTGTAGGAGAGGAGAGGATGGCCTTTTACCAAAAGCAATGGTTTGTGTTGCTACATTGTTCATTGGAGCAAAACACTGTTTGGGGCTGGATTTGATATGCACATTTCTTTATTAGAATTACTGAACAAAAAAAGAATCAGTGACTTTCACAGAATTGCACAGTAAAATCTTCTATAAACAAGAAATTAAGTTTTCTCAGTGCACTTGATGCCATCCAGTGATCTGTTCCCAGATTTATTTGCAGGGCGGTTCCTGGGCACACACACTGCTGCGTGGATGGAGCGCTGTCTCGCAGGCTGTCAGCAGAAAAGGCTGATCATCTCTGCAGGGAACTGGTGCCAAGCTGGGCCCTGCAGGGCTATTAATTCCAAACTCTTCCACCATCTGCTTTCAGGAACTAGAGAGGGGAGCATCACTGACCTTCGGGGTGTTTTTGCCTTTGGCTATTAAACAATCTTCGATAGTTCTGAGCCCTGACTCTGAGCTCTGCCTGCAGTCTCTTTCTCTCACTCCAGTTCCTACAGAGAGCTTCAAGGTGTCCAACCCATTAGAAACTTCTGAGCACATTTTTCCTGAGTATGGCAAAACTAGATAGAAAATTATGGGAATAGCAAATCAACCTTTTATATTCAGTGAGTAAGGGTTCAAAAACAAACCAAGGAATGCATCCAGACATTTCTTTAAAGGTGAGAGCACATGTCCCAGATGCAGAGGGACTCCTGCAGACTGCAGTGGTGTTGCATCCTTTGTAGTGGTGCCATGTCTTGCTCATTGTTGTGCTGTGTAGGTCTGCACTAGCTATAAAATCCCAAGGAGGTATAAAATGGTGAGGAACCCTGCCTGCTTGTGCACAAACTCAGCAGCACTTATTGCCCATGTGTGGCACTGGGCTGGAGCAGTCATCCTGCTCGTTTTGTGTCCCCAGGAGTGGTGACAGTCTCTGCTAGCTCCAGCATCTGATCCTGTTACATCAGAGTCTGGTTTCTGCAAGTCTGGAGGTGGAAGACTGGGAGGGATAGCTAAAGCACTGGCAGAAGAAACAATGTGAGATAATGCTTAAACTGAATATTGGGAGCACTAGGAACTCCCAGGCTCTCACAGGGAGGTTTTTTGAACCCCCCAAAATCCTTACTAGAGGGCTGGTCTGCTTTGAGATATGGGTGGACAGTCACTTCTGCCATCTGCCTGCATTGCCCAGGCATGCAAAAGAATTGTGGTGAAAATAAAATAGCTGAATTACGTAAACTTGACTGCCCTTCCAGCTGGGAGAGAAGATGAAGCTTAATGTTACAAATGTGGTGGTCTCAATGGCCATTTTTTATTGGACATGATAAGACTGTCAGCATGGGGAATGAAATGCATTTGAGCCTCTTGCACATCTGCACTGGCCTCTTGCACATCTGCACTGGCCTCTTTCACTTGAAGGATTTATTTTTGACTTATTCCATTGTGCCTGGAGTGCTTAAAGTGCCATTTGCAAAATTAATCCTTGAAATGGAGGAAGAATACTCATTGCATTTGCAGAAATTGAGTGGGGACTAAAATCCTCATTCAGCAAATATTGCAGATGTCACATTGTGCTAAAGAAATTGGCAAAAATGTTGAGTGGTTTTAGTCTAATTTTAAACCCACATAAAATTAATGGTCAATAGGGATACATAACCTTTGAATATTTTGAAAACAAGAGAAGCTTTGAATTGACTATGGTCAATTTGAGTAGTAAAATAGTTTTTAAGATAAATGCTTGTCCTGGTTTAGGGCAAATTTGGGAGAAAACCTCCAAAGGGGGTCCCTCCAGGAAGCAAACCCACATGGCCCCTCCTCCCAGCCGGTTCAGGAAGTATTCCTTGGAGAGAAGTGGAAAGAGCCTGTTTATTTAACAGTCACAGCACCCCCCAGCACACAAAATGAACAATACCAGATTACACCACTCTTTCACTGCTCTGGAAAAGATGACAAATTCAGAAAGTCTCTCTCTCAGGGGTGGTCGCTCTGTTCTCAGTCCCTGCAGTGCTGGGGCAGCTGCTGCAGCCACAAGGTGCAAACCCTCGGTGTTCCCAGGTCCCAGTCCAGAGCAGGTTCGAGCAGGTCCAAAAAAAGGGAAAGAAAAACAGTCCAGGGAAAAATTCAGTCTGCTTTGCTGAACTAACTAATGGGCAGAAGGAAAAGCAGGAGCAAAACGCAAAAGCAGCACCATGTACGGCCCCGTCTCCGTGTCCTGCCGATTGTGGGGGAGTGAGCAGGCTGATAACTGATAACAAGACAAAACGTTCACTCTTCAGAGCCTGTCTTGAAGGCACAGCA
Organism: Melozone crissalis; assembly: GCF_028551555.1. Taxonomy (NCBI): domain Eukaryota; kingdom Metazoa; phylum Chordata; class Aves; order Passeriformes; family Passerellidae; genus Melozone; species Melozone crissalis. The sequence goes on from NW_026535780.1 coordinate 25,323,527, forward strand.
CAGACTATCCAGCATAAACAGAACACATGGCTGGGGATAGCATCATAACGTCACCCTAGGACAATGCTATAAAGGATATTTATGAACTTTTAAATTCTGTTTTGTTCTTTTAAATGAGAGCTTAAGAACAGAAAAATTTGCATATTAGTTTGGTAACATTCCACTTGAAAATCAGAAGAAAAGAAAAAAATGTGTATTTAAAGTAAATTTTGATGAAAAGTTTAGAAATGCCTAAACAAATGGGGGGGGTTTCATTTTTCATGAAAAAAACCGATATTTTAGGGACATTCCAACCATTGTTGCAGTCTGTGACTTTTTTTTTTTTTTTTATGAAAAGCATATTTTTGTCATTCTCAGGTAATTAAAATTTGAGATTGGTGGTTTAGGGAACTATTCTGTGGACCTATTTTTTTTTTTTTTTTTTTTTTTTTTTGCACTGATAGCTAAATAAGTTCCAAACATTTAGTGCAAAAGTTAAAGCCAAACAGGTTTCTGAATGATTTATGATTTTATTACCTTATGTATTTATTTCTTTTTTTAAAGTCAGAGTGATGTTCAGCATCCAGTGAGTCTCCCACTGTAAAGCTTGTATTCAAAATTGGAGACAAATTATTAATAAAATACATTGTGTCTGCTAGAGCCTGCCATTAAATGATGTCCTGGAAACAGTTCAGTATTTGTTGTACAATAGTATTAGGGAAGGGAAGCAATAATACAGCGTCTTTTTGTCGTAGCTGAGTAAGTTATTAGTCTTAGACTAAATGCCTTTGTGTAAACAAGAGTTTAGTGTTGAGTTTTTCTGTGGTCTTTTGCCAGAAGCATTATGAAAAGCAAAGTTGCTGCATCAGTCCTTTTACTAGTCTTTTCTGGAAGAAAATGTATTTCATCATATGTTTGCAAGTCTGACATGAAAATATTATTTAATGGAACGGTCTTTAAGTCTTCTTTGACCAGTTCTGTCCTCAAATGGGTATGAAAGTGTGTAAATAAAATTATTGCAGCATCTTACTAGCTTCTGATTCTCCTGCCTTCTCCCAGCGGCAGAGCTGCAGGGGCTGAGGCAGCTGCTGCTGCTCTGCAGGAGGACAGAGCTTATCATTATATTGGCATTCAATCTCTCCCTTGTGCAATTCTTGTCCCTTCCCTTCTTTCCATATTCCTTCTGTAAATATTAATATGTTGTCTTGTTTGAATTTTAAGACTGATCTTTTCCCCCTAAGAATGATTTTCTGTAATTATTTATGCTATTACCAATTTCTGAAAGATTTTCTTAAAAGCTATAAACTCAGTTTGGGAATACAAAACAAATCACTTTTCTTTCCTTGGCAACGAAGATGAAGGAAAGCTAGAAATGTTTGTTTATCAAGACATTCAAACTTATTTAGAATTCAGACAGCAATTCCTGTCTGTTTAGACAAATATTTGTTCTTCTTGTGAAGGTAGTTCCCAGTGCAAAGTGATAGACTGGGTACTCATGCCAATACCTCTTTAACAGTGATTTAAAAAGCAACAAAATATTTTAACATTTTGGACTAGATAATCTTGCAAGCAAGACAGAACCTAGAAAACATATGGCAACTTTCACTGTTGTGGTGCCCTCCTCATGAACAATTTCAGAGTTGGGGATTGTCACTTCTCTTCTTTCATCCCTCAAGGCAGTCAAGAGACTTCCACCCCACAAGTCTCCTTGCGGTGCACTGAGAAGCCAGAGAGTGCAGCAGCAGCAGCACTCATGCCTTGTTTTAGGTATTAGTTTCTTCCTTCCCTATTGTACATTGCCACAGAGCAAAGCAGGGGTTCTCTTCCCAGCTTCTCTTCGACTCTTCTTTCTCCCTCTTCTCAGGTTTTTAAGGTTGCAGAGCACTCAGGCTGTGTGTGCAAAATCTACTGATGTTTTAGTATTTGTCTTATTTCAGCTCTTTCTGAGCTGTCTGGAAGGGAATAATGTAAGAAAAAAACATTTGCATCCTTCGTTTGCTGCTAATTTGGAGTAGATGCAGCACTACTGTAATTCTTACCAGGGAATCTCAGACATATTCTTCTCTCAATAGGCACGTGTCTACTTATGTCTATAATAATGTATGAACCGTATAACAGATTTTTCCATAATCATACTAAATATTTATGTTTTCTTTTGTTTCCACAGTACCCTTCATGGTAAAATAGGTTTCAATTACATTAGCTGTGTTTCTGGGTTTGAGTTTGTTTTTGTGTAGTTTTTTTTTTCTCTTCCTGTGTTGTACTAACAATCTCTAAGTTGTTATTAGTACAGCACTATTTTCTGAGTGAAGAAATAAATACCACTTGACAGTTGACAACTGCTTTTAAACAGAAGAAGCCATTACTGCAGTAGCACGTGATGGCAGAGTGACTGACGCAGTGCCTGACCTTCGCAAGCAAGTGCTGGTCCAGCTGTCCTGGTTCTTTCTGTCAGTGATGGCTGGGTCTAGCAACAGCAACATAAGTGTGAAACCCTTGTATTCAGGAGGCTCATATATCTTCTGCCTTTGTGCTGTTTAAAATGGTTGCTAGGGAAGACAAAGAAAGGCCTGTTTGGAGAGGAAGATGGTCAGAGACAAACTGGTTCCCAGTCCACTCTGCATGTGAATAGTGCTACACTGCAGCAACAATAGCACTAAAGGGAGATTTGTTTATTTTTAGCTATGTTACATTGGTTTCCCATTTGTTTGTTTTCTTGAATGTAAGCTGCAGGCTTCTGTGTGCACATGAGACCTTGGAATGCATGTAGAAAGAAAATGTACATTAGGAGCAGAGCTAGAGTTGTTTATAGCAAGAGGTTTTTAGAGGTTTTTTTAGCCTAGAGAAACATATCTCCATGTACTGATTATATATTTGCTTGAATCTTTTTATTATTAGCCCTAATGGGACCATCCCTGTTTGGGATGATGACAGTCATCACCTTAGTAACACCTTCCAACTCACATTGCTGCTGTGAGCAGTTTTCTGTTGTACTGTGGAATAAATCTAGTATATCAAGTGCATTGGAAATTCAATGAGAAACAGTGATTTCTTGTTTCATCCATCAGTTGTGCTTCTCAAACCTGTAACTACATGAGAAGAATATGAAAGTAAAACTTACAGGTCACTTAAGTCCTGGATAAACTATTAGCAAAATATTGCTGCATGGGAAGTGTACATGGATATTTCTGAAATTACTACCACTGTGGCTATTTCTCATTGGGGAAGTTAGTTTTCTTCTCAAGAGTCCAATACAAGAAAAAAGTATATGCAAACTTGAGATGAGTGGTGGATAGAAATCTACTCCAAATACATTTGCAACTAGATCTCCTATTTGTTTGGATTAGTTGGATTTCTGTGATTTGCAAGACAAGGTGCCAAGCAATACTTTGCTCTAGAAGCCAGCTGCTGAACCTTCACTGCTGGGCTAGGGTTTCTTTTTTTCCCCTCACTTTTTGTCACTGCTTCTTTATGTTTGCATAGGACACTTTGTCTGAATTTTATCTATGAATTATCAGATTTGGGTAAAGTATAACAGCTTTCTACCCCTTTGTACTTAAACTGTGTCTATGCACTGTGTCACATGGTAGGCAGTGACAGAAGGCTATAACCAGCAAGAATCTGGGTTTTTTTTTACCCTTGGGAAGACCCTTTGAACACAAAATGCTTGTAAGAGACACATGGTAACCAGCTCAGCACAGCATTGCAGTTATTTAGGGATGTATTGTCTTGACAAGTCAATGATCTCCATCTGAAATGGGGGCTTCTTTTGTAGGAGCAACAATGCTGCATGTGTACAATAAAATGCCTGAAATCACCAGTGTCAGAGAAACCAGAGAGGAGGGCAGCAGCTGACATTAATTTCATGTACCTCAATCTGACAGATTCATGTGGCACAGACATGTGCTCTGGATATAGATCCCAAGACACACAAGTACATCCACTGTTTGATTAGGAAATAAGAAAATACAGCCTGCATTTCTAGAGCCTCACTCAACCATTGCCTGAGCCACATGGAAGTTGTCAGAACAGCTACAGCCTTTTAACTAAGAGCCTCAGAAGGAAGGTCTATATATGTTTGTTTCTAAACTAATATGTATATTTTTCTTATTTAATCTGGTCTAAAAGGGGACCAAGAATCTGCCATGGGGTGTGCAAATAAAGAGGTGCTTATGTTGATGCTCAGCCACACAAGTGCCATGCTGGCACAGATCTATGATTTCTAAGTTGAACTTTCTGAACAATGACAAGTTCATTTTGCCATGTGTTTCTGCTTTGTGCTGAAATAGATCCAAACCCCTCATATCAACATCACAAATGAAATTATGTGAAAGTGTCTCTTTTCAAATTAGAAAGACCCTTCTACTTTTTAATTTGGCATCTTCTTTTGAAAACAACAAAAAATGGACCACAAGTGACAAAAATGTGCCATACAGAAACATTTCCCTTGGAATTGATACACCCTGTGAAACACTGTACTCCTGATGGAACAGCATAATTCTGTGGGGTGTGGGGAAAAAAACCAACATGGCAAAACCCACCCAAAACATCTTGTCAAGTTTTGACAAAATCTAATATCTTTTCAGAGAAGTCTCAGAGTGAACAGATTAATTCAAACTATCTGGTTCCCTTTTTTTCTCTTAAGAGAAAGAAGAAAAAAAGAACAATTTTCCTTGAAAATATGGTTTTTAAAATATACTTCAGCCCCTGACCTTCTGACACAAGCATACATCTAGCACGTTCTGCTAACTGATATGAAAAAATTACTGGCCTGGAACCAAATGTCTCATTGAAAACTAAGATGAACAAAAGTGTCATTCAGACTTGGAAGTGTTAGCTAGAAAAGCTAAATGCTTCTCTATGTGCCCTTATAATTTGCCTTTCTCTAATTTGTCAATAGATTCAAGTCTGTCTCCTCCTGTTCCTCAGACTACAGGCCTGTGTAAGGAAGAGCAAATTGACAACAGTGTGCTTAGTCCAAATGCGTGGACAACACCTGGGACAAGTGCTAGTGCTTGGTGATGTTTTTGAGGATCAGATGCACTGACAGTCTGTTGCACATATCAGTCAAAATCCTGTCCCTGCAATCTACTTCTGTACTCCCAGGAGCACTATGTGGTGCACATAAGTCCAACAGGTTAGAGTTTATCTGCTGAAAATACACTGCTGCTTTAATAATGCTGTAGTAATGTATTTTACATTCCTTGTTTGAAAGTAGCAGGTGATACATGAATGAAAAATCTTATTTAGTATATTGATCAGCTCATCTAAAAGCTGATTGATCTCAAGATCTCTCATGAGAGCCCACCTGGAGTACTGCACCCTGCTCTGGGACATGCAGCACAGGATGGGTTCCAACTCTCCACAGGGAGGCCAACAGGGCCACAACAGGGAGCTTGATGATCGTTAAGTTTTTGTAATAAGAGAACAACTCTTCCTGTTGTTCTCTTATTATAAAAACTTCTATACCTTCTTGGTGATTTCTCATGAGCAGTTCCTCACAGCACTGACTCCTTCCTCCTTGCAGCACAACCAACAAACTCCAGCAGCTCTTCTTGACTAGCTAACCCACTCTTATAGCACTCATCCTTACTGGACATAGATGTGGCCTATTAAGGGCAGGCCTGTTCCTAATCCTTGGTAATTAGTACAGCTGCAACTCCTCAGGAATGAGATTGCCTTCTGCACCATCTCTATTCTCTTACATTCCATCCCCCACACCTTCCAACCCAAACCAGCCCATTCTATATTCTATGATGCTATGATCTTGTCAAAAGTCTCTCTCCAACTTTATTGCAGGCTCGTTTCAGGAAATGGAAGCCTGCAGTTAGGTGCTTCCTGAAGCCTTCCTTTTGCTGGGCTGAACAATTCCAGTTCTCTCAGCCTTTATTCACAGTAGAGGTGCTCTATCCCTCTAATCATCCTGATGGCCTCTTCCAGACTCTCTCCAACAGGTCAATGTGCTCCCTGTGCTGACAGTTCCATAGCACTCCACACTTTATGGAACACTCTGTGCGTGAAACTGAAATTTATTTTGGCGTTCAGGGCTAAACCCGACTCAGACATTTGGCACACTTTCACAGGTGATGTTACATGTCTGTGGGGCACAGGCGGACCCACACGCTGTGTCCTACGGCTGATCCTGCCGGCAGAGCCCATGCTGCTGCCGATGGCTCCGTACCCACTGGCAGTGCCCTGGGGCCTGCGGAAACCCCTCTGTTCTCCATCGGAATTGGGACCGGGATCGGGGCTGGGGGCTGCGGCAGGGTCAGGGAAGGGACGGGACAGTGAGGGAAGGTGGCAGAGGCAGTGAGGGGACAGGGGTAGTGAAGGGATGGGGCACTGAGGGGAGAGGGGCAGTGAAGGGACAGGGACAGGGCAAAAGCAGTGAAGGGACAGAAGCATTAATGTGGCAGTGAAGGGCCGGGGCAGGCAAGAGACAGGGGCAGTGAGGGGACAGGGGCAGGGCAGAGGCAATGAGGGGATAGGGGCAGGAGAGGGGCAGTGAGGGGAAAGGGGCAGGGCAGGGGTGGCGCCGTTGCTTGGCCCGGCCTGGCAGCGAGCGGAGCAGCAGCCGCGCGGTGTCCGTGGCCAGGGGAGATTACAGAGCCACTCTCGATGCCCCTGCTGTGCCCGCCTGGCTGTACAGACCGCTCCATGGGCCGTACGGAGCTGTGCTTCAGCACCCCCGCCCCACCATCTGTGGGGATGTGGTGGGTGTGCCTGTGGCTGTCTGTCCCCCTCTCTCCCACCGCAGCAGGAGACGGAATCCTGCCAAGGTGGGATCCTTGCACAAGGTTATGGGATGTAGGGGGATACAGTATGGGTAAATGAAGGTGGTATAGAATGTAATCTTACCCCCTAAAGAGTTGCAGTTGAGCCAATTATTAGGCATTAGGAGCAGGCCTGGTGTTAACAGGCCACACCTGTAGCCAATCAGAAGAGTGTTATAAAATAATGGATTGGTTGGCTGAGGGAACTGGAGTCAGTTGGCTGCTGTGAGGACATGGATGAGTCAGTGCCTGGAGGAGCTGCCTACAAGAAACATCAAGGAGGTGTGAAACTCTAGCAGTGTGGAACCCTTGCAATGTAATAACAATAGCACTCTTGCACTATAATGACAACAATGGGAGCCTTTGCAGTGAGCCAGTGTGTGAAATAAATTGTTCCTCTTGGCAGCCAATTGACTTGTGACTTGCTTCCCGGTCCGCAGGCTGAGCCAAGCCCAGCCGTTGCTGCTGTCCCTGACTTTGGGCTCTAAAGGATGCTCTGCTCTGCTCCAGCTCCGAGTGGCTTTTGTGGTGCCACAGAGGACAGAGCAGCCTGGACAAGAGACTGACTTCTTGACTTTTTACACCTTTGGGTGTGACTGGGCTGTCTACAAATTTACACAGGTGCTGGGAAGGTGTGGGGCAGAAAACGGCTTTGAAACTGTAAAAAAAGAGTTTGTGGTTTTGAATATATAGCATGGGTATCACAAAGGAATGTTGAATTATCATTGGTTTCTTGAAAAATAATATTTCCGTAGGCTGCAATTAATTTAGGATACTTGTAATTTTGTGAAAATTTTACATATTTTCTTTCCTTAGAGAGCAAATATATTTATTTACTGAAGCTATTCTAAATGTAGAAGGCAATTAACCTTTTATGAAAGTTGAAGCAGACTCTTACATGTGCCAAGAGAGGTGGTAGACGTCCCATCCCTGAGAACATTCAAGGTGAGGTCGGACAGGGTTCTGAGCACCCTGGTGTGGTTGACAATGTGCTGCTCGTTACAGGGATGTTGCCCAGATGAGAATTAAAGGTCCCTTGCACCCAGACCACACTCCTAGCTTATATGGAAAACTGTCTGTACCTGCAGTATACTTGAAGAGCCCAATGAAAGATGAATCTCCTGGAAGGACTCTCAAAAGCTTTTACTTTGGTCTTGCAGAGGACACCTCCTCCTATGAAACTGCAGTATTGTTAATAAACCTCACAAAGTGACAGCAGTAGCGTTTTCATCCACACAAATCCGCATGGTGTGATAGCACAGCCCTCACATGTGTGTTCTCGGCTTAGATTTTAGCCAATCACACATAGAGCAAAACATATTGACAAGAATTCTATTTAATCGTATGAAACACACGTAATGGTAGTTAAAACAAAGACTGGTTCATAAGAGACAAAGAACAGAGATCTATTCATAGTAACTTTCTAAAGATATGCATTAAATAACTTTGTTGCAATCTATAAGCTAGTTCTACAGAGGTCTATTATTTGTCACGTCTGCTCTACTGCTTAGAAAACTTTTTTGCTGTATGTGCAATGCTAACAAAACTTCTGCTTGAGGCTTGCTCTTTTTAACTATTTTCTCAAAACTCTCTAACTTTATGAATCTCAACACTGCTTTTCACCTTCCTCCCTCTGAATCACCACTTTGTGTCACAGATATCTTATAAGGCTTTTCTCCTCTGTGAAAAATGCAACGTTTGCACCAAAAAAAGCTTTAAGGGTGGGTGACCCAGACCCGTCTTTGTGACTTCTGTTTCATAGATCTCTCTGGAGATCTTTGGATGTATCTAAAATTACTTGAAAGTAACTTAGAGGAGATGTGAATTAACATGATTTTACAATTCCTCCTTAAAAGTGGTAAATAAGATCCAAAGAAACAGGTTTTCATGTGTCTTAAACTCACCAGTGTGTATTGGGTGTCAGCTGGGGTTCTGGGCTGGCCTCTCTGAGGACTCACTGCAATGCAAAGCTGAGCCCATCAGCCAATGTGGGCAAAATCTTTAAGAAAGGGGAAAAAAAATTGGAGGACATGGAAGAACCAGGAGTGAAGTTGAGCCTAGAATGGGAGAGGGTTGGTGAGGGTGGTTTTGGTTTGGTTTTTTATTTGTCACCATCCTACTTTGTTATTAGTTTGTAATAAAATTAAATTAATTTCCTCAGGTCGAATCTGTTTTGCCTGTGATGGTAGTTGGTGAGTGATCTCCCTCTTCTTATCTTGACCATGAACATTTCCATCTTATTTTCTCCCTCGGTCTTGCTGAAGAGGGGGAGTGAGAGCAGTTTTGGTTGGCACTTGACAGACAGCCTAGGCCCACCACACACAAACACCAGGTGCCGTTAAAGAGACCAGATTTTAAAACAAAAAATTTGGAGTCAATCTCTAAGATTTAAAAGTGAAACAAGAATGCATGTCTAGCATCACTTTTTGCATTCAACAGACCAGACTCAGCACTAGTACTTTAACCTTTGTTTGCTATGTAAGAGTTGAACAATTTTAGTTTTTCAGAATGAAGAAAAAGCCTCAAAACCTCTGTATTCTTCTTATTATGTTTATTTTATTATGTTTATTTTATATATCATATAGGGACAGTTTTAGAAACCTTTTTGTGACTTTGGCTCATTGGTTGTAAGTAAGCTCCAATGTTTCATGGTCCATTGTTTAGCTTGCCTCAAGAACTGATAAATACTAAAACCTGGCACCGTGTCCATGAAAACACAACTTGTTTTGCCAATGCATGAGAGGTGTTCTGCATATCAAGCAATGAGAACTCACAGTCACTTTGAACAAACAATTCTCATGCCATTGGTTTGACTTTATCTAAGATTTGTAATGAGACAGAGGCTCTATTGTCTTTTATAGCTCCAGCTTTACATGAAGAAAAATTGTAATTTCTCAGTTACTAGTATTGTGTTGTTGCTTTTTTTTCTTACTCCTAGCTATAGTGTGCAGAAATATTTTGCCTTACAATCCTGGCAGGAACCTAAACAATAATTTGTAACTGGAATTAAACAAAATAAGGGTCTGCTCTAGTTACTTAACATTTAGAAGAAATTGTGCTGTTCAGAAAGCTGCATGTAACATCAAAACCAGGCTTAATTTCCCCAAATCCTATTACACTCAAGGTGTCAAACTGAAAAAAGATCATCCACTGTCCTATATTTCCTTTTTGGTTTCTGTTTTCCTACATATTCTTTCTATACACTCAATAGAGGCATTAGGAAAACAGGCATATATGCACATCAGGATATAGATGCACAGAGCATACATGTGCACAGTAGCTCTAGATTGCTAATTTTATTAAAGGAGTTCCTGCTTTTTTTTGTTATGGATGTTTTCCTTTCCTGTCTAGCTTCCTCTACCCTTGAAGTTTTTACTCAATGTTTTATTCTGGTAAAGGAAAATTCGTGGTATATATTAGACTTAAAATGAAGAAGAATATAAACAATATCATTAGTTATTTCTTCAGATACAGATGTTTGATCTTCTCACAGTGCCTAATTTCAATTTTGTTGCTATTTGAAGTCGGTTCTGCTTTATGAGCATTTCTAACAAAAACAGCCTAATCCCCAATGCACAGCTTCTGCTCAAATGAACTCTGCCTGAATTCAGAGAACTGCACAGTGTTTGGCACACAGGGTTGAATTCATTCACATCACATTTTGCTGACAAATTTTCCCTTGACTCCCCTCTCATCAGTAGAGAGAATAAATAACCCTCAAACAGTTAAAGTCAAGGTAATCAGTAGGCAAGCGCTATGACTATCTCTTTATGTATAACTATGACATTTAGGGACATAGTTTGGTGATGGATTTGTCAGTGTTATGTTTACCATGGGACTCAATGACCTTAAAGGTTTCTTCTAACCTAAATGATTCTATTATTTTCTTTTCCAACATTTGAACAAATTCACAGAGACTGAAATATACACTGATGTGCTTCCTAGAATACGAAAAACCCCATACATGAAAATAATTAAAACTAGTTATGTTATCTCCAGCAATATATTAGCTTTTACCCTTTTAAAGTGCTGAGATGATGAAGGAAAGAAAATTACTTTAATAGCAGCCTGACCCAAATTTTTTCCAATATTCCTGAAATGAAACAAATTTTTTACCTGAACTTTTTAACTTAACTTAAGAAGTTAAGATTTTTTCCCTAAATAACTTAAACTTGTGTCTAATCCCCTAACAACCTTAATCAACAATTTTATTACAAAAATCTATTTAAGGCTAATTACTTTGATAATATTGCTAATAATCCAATGGCACAATTCTTAGCAAAATCAGTGCAAAATATCTTCATTCTCATACCATCACATAAGAGCATGCAAATAATGTGGAAATATTGTGAAAGTCTTGCAGAGAATAGGTGTCTGTTGTGTTGTTATACTCTGTGCTGCCTTTTACGCCCAAGGCCCTTTAATGCTACCTTGAAATTAATCAGAAGAGCCTGTTCTGCAGCAACATCCTTGAAAGGATACCCAGCCTAGAAGATGCCCACTGGGACTTCTCTGCATGTGCTGACCCACATTTCAGGGAGCTGTTCCTCCCCCAGGCCTCCTGTGCAAAGCCTCTGAGCATCCCTGGCTTTCTGCAGCCCCTCTCCTGTGGCTGCCCCTGGTAGCCTCTAGCTTGTGCCCTGGTTTGGGAGGTGTGAGAGGAAGCCCTGACCCCACAGATATGCAGATCTGCCTAACAGGTCTTGCCATCCTCAGCCTTTTGCAGGGAGTGTGAACTTGTTTCTCTTGCGCCTTTTCATGGTCAGTAGCCCTTGGTGGCTGCTTTGGCCACAGGGCTCCTGCTTGGTCACAAGTGGCCGATGCCGGTACCGCTGCAGAGCTCCGAGCACTGCTGGCGATGCCCTTTCCTCCTGAGACTGCTATCAATAGGCAGAAGAGCACAGGCAAAACCTCCCATGATAAAATTGCCCCTTCCCAGCAGATGGAGGCAGCTGTCATGCCTGATCTGGCAAGATGCTCTATTTATATGTAAGAAAGGGCAGCGTGCCCTGCTGGTGTCAGTGACCTCTATTATAGTATGCAATATAAGAGCACAGGGAACACGGGGACTGAGCAAATTAAGCTGTCTGGGTGTGCTTTGACAGACCTGAAGTGATTTGTGCAGGGCTGTTACACATCTTACAGCTTCTTGGTGGCAGCAGCCTGAAGGGCCCTCTTTTTTTGTTTTCCTTGGGCTGTTCTGATCAGGTCCCAGGGGCCAATAAAAACGTTAGAAACTGGTAGAAATGTTAGGCTGCTGAAAAATTAGATCTCAGTGACACTCGGGGAGATGGAACAGCAAGGCTGACCATGATGCAAAAATGATGGGCTCTCTGCTTCTGAGGTCCTCCTGACATATGTTGGAGCTTTATGCTGTTGTACTTCCCTCAGTAACTAAGCACGATTCATGCAAACTTGTCTGCAATAATAAATCCTTGATAGATTCCTTGCACCCCTCAGAATTCCTGCCCTTTAGAAATTAATGAGTTGTTATTTCAATTTATAGTGCTTGCAAAGTTTTTCTTATTTATTCCTCTTTTAACCTGTTTGTTTTGTTTTTACTTTTTGCTTACTTGTTTTAAATGGATGGTAATGTAGCTCCACACTTCTTTCCTCCTGTCCCACTCTGCCTCCAAAAATCAAAAGATGGATGAATCTGAAGTTACTAACGCCCATAATATTAACATAATTAAATTCTCAGTGTGACTGTAATTTCAGGATGAACCTAAATATTCAGACAAGTATTTGTAAAAAGATTTTCTATTGCTGAATCATTGATTCAAGTTTTATTTCTTTGTATTGTGCTGTTAAAATGATAGGTCTGACCTCTTAATATCTTACATCTTCCAGATCTTTTACCTGGGGACTTAGTGGTTGCCTTGTTGGGTTCATCTGGGCATCTTTAAGCTAATTAGTTTCCTCTCAGCAGAGGTGCCTCAGGCAGTGCTAGTGTCTTGCTCATTCCTGTTGGCTATTTACCTTTTCAGTTTTCTTTTTTAGTGTCTTGAACCGGACTATTTGAATTAAGTAATAGCAAGCCAGAAAGTGGAAAACTGTGATGAAAGAAACAGGAATTTGGTTTAAATGGTCTAATTTTGTCAAGTGGCCAAAGTCGGAGGCAGATGCACCTCTCCTTTAAGACAGATAGTTTTGAAGGAAGAGAGGGCCTTTGTTTTGCATGCAAGACATTTTCTGTGTGCCCTGTTTTTTTCTCAAACTTCAGGATGATCTTTTAAAGACTAATTCTATCACTTCATATGAATTTGCATCTCTTTGCAAGATCTGAGGAGCTGACACTTTTCAAATAGTCAAGAGTGTAATATGAGCCCAGAGATGCCTACATTTGGCATATTTTGGGATGTATTGTCCCTGCAGCAAAATGGAACCTGTCCTAGGGTTTGAAGTCCTTTTTTAGCAGACTGTCCTTCCTTACATGTGAATAGAACTGTTTAACTGTTTATCCAGAAGTGCTCAGTTTTTTTGCAAATTAGTTTTGTAAATTCATGTCTGGAGCACATATTTCTTTTGGGTAGAACAGTAGCAAGGTCTGGCAGGGAACTGACAGAGTTTGTTGGGCCCAGAAGTACAGATTTTATCCTTTTTTTGGCAAACTTGACACTGTACCTTACAGCCATTTCTAGATTGAGTGGTGTCTGTCTGTCTTCCACTTCTGAACTCTTCCCTGTCTCAAATGAGAACCCTTCTCACCCACATGTCTTTGTCTCCTTCTCAAATTACCAGGATCTGGATGAGGTCACTGCTCAGACTCCAACCAGAGTACTCTTGGAAGCTTCCAAGCTCTCCTTGGCTCACCTACTTAGATATAATGGGAGGTTGCATGCTAAGTTAGGCTTCAAAATAAGACAGATCCACCTTTCTTAGTGGTTGCAGAAGGGAAAGGTAGTGATGGAACCTGAGAGTTCACAAGCATAACTTTCTAGTATGTTAACAGCATGTCATATATCTCTTGGGAAATAGGCAATTTGGACAGCCATATAGAGGCTCAAGGGAAAGCACTACACTGTATCCTGGAATGGGCAAATTGTGACAGAAATGGCTCTTTCCAGCACAAAATGTAAGCCTTTGGTCATTCTTCCAGTGTGTAAGTTTGTGGGAACTCAGCACATCATTCCTGATGTCCAGAGTTGCCGGGACAACCCTTGGGGTGCTCAGAAGTCCTGGAACGTTGCCAGAAGTGTTTGGTGGCTAGACTTTGACCCTGCACGGGATGCAACGCCTGTATGAGGATGGGAGGATCACACGGGGATAAATGGTGAAGGGATAGATTAATTATAGAGTGAAAACACAGGTTTTGGAATCTCGGTACAGGGGGGTTCTAGGAGACAAGATGGAGGAATTAGGGCGTGTCCTGTCCTCCTTCTTCTTCTTCTTGTCATCCATCTTCGATGGTGATGGTGGCACTTTGGTTCTTACTGAATGTGCACTTGTCAATAAGAGTGAAAGGTATTGGGAGGAAAAGGTAAATATCCTACATGTAGTTTTTGGTAGAAAAATAAGGGGCCGCCCCGAGGGAGGTCAGTGTGCCCATGGCTTGCTGTGCAGACCTCTGTTGGGCCGGGAGAAAATGTTGTAGATAAGAATTAATAAACAACACTGAAGAACTGAAAAACCTGAAGACTCCTTTCATCCTTTGGAGCGCGGGCTGCCTCAAGGCCATCCAGAGCCTTACCAGGCCATTTCAACAGCTGAGACGGGGCGTAAGTTGAGCTGGGGTAGTTGGTTAACCAACGGACAGGTCTGCCCTAGGTTTCTGTTTGAGCACTCTAGATGACTCCAGAATGCACAATTACTACCAGTGCTGGAACCGGTATGATTTTTAGCATGCATCTCAAAATTAACACATTTCTTTCAAATTATGCTTTCCCAAGGCAACTTTGTGTTGGAAATACTTAATTCATTTCTGTAATTCATCATGCTTACTTTGAATAAGGAATATCCTAGCACTGTTGCCCTATATATGGAAAACCATGAATGGAAGTATTATAACAAATAAAGTGAAATTAACTGTTTCAGGTTTTTTGTTGGTGTTTGTTTGTTTTTCCTATTTCAAGTACAACAAAAAATTTAGCAAAGACAGAAACCTGAATTCGAGCTGCATGGCCATATTCAGCTGTCTGCACTTATGTGGAAAACTTCCAAACAGTTTTTCACATTTGCTTTATCATTTGCGATCAATGGGAATGGATGGTTGCTGTATATAGCAAAATGTTGACATTAGTTAGGGTTTTTTTTTTTTAATCAGTTTTTACCAGAAACAGGCAGAGCAGAGGGGCAAAGCTGCTCAGAAGTATGGCATGACCTCCACAGAAGGAGAAAGTATGCAGGGACTGGTTCGAGTACATGTATGTGTATACACACACAATGGTCTATACAGCATCCATTACATTTAGCACTCTGTAGGTTTGAAATTGTTGCCCAGGGACATGCAGGTTCTTTTGGGGATCTTTGGCAGAGTAAGGATTGGCTGCAGGGTTGTAGTTATAATTAGAACCTTATTATTGCATTAAAATTTTAATTATCAACATAGGTTATTCTTATCTACTATTTCTAGCAGTTAGTGCAGCTTAGCTACTCTTAGCATAGCTTGCAGAGTATCCTTAGCAATTATCATAACAATTATCATAGCTTTCAGAATTGAAACAGAATTTCTAGCAATTAGTGTAGCTTTCTTGTTTTTTAGGCCTTTTCATTACCTAGACTGCTACAGTTTGGGTGCAACTCTCAATAATCTGTGTGTGATAGAATAACCACAGTCTAGGCTCAGACTTTCCCTAAAGCAACAGGAGTCACTACATCTCAGAGGAAGCAGGCAATAGCAGGGATGCTCCAGATCCCCAGGGGTCATGGGTTTTCCTGTCCAGCAGCAGTTCCAGTCTCTATCCCACTTAGGACTTGCAGCTGCTGGACTTTATGGGCAATATCTCTCATGCTGGTAGCCTTCCTTATTCCCTAATGGGTGTTTCCACAACCTGGTGGGCAAATGGTCTGCTTGTATTGCTGACAGGAGTATCATCTCTTCCAGGGTCATAATTTCCTGGTGACAGCCACAGTGTTGAAAAGGGGAAGAGAGAGGGGGATGGAGTGTGATCAGCACACTGACATATTGTGGTGTTTGTCTTAGAAAATGGTGTTGTTTCTGCTAAACATATTCCCAAACCCAGGAATGGGGTACCAGACACAGAAACAGAGGAATTTATTTTTCACCCAGACCAAAGTAAATTGCCACAAGTTCCTAGAGGGACAAAAAAAGCATAAGTAGGCTGAAAAAAGGATCAAACACAGTAGTCCAGATATAATCTCTTTGATCTATTTAGCAAGTTCTTAAGCTACCTATTTTCAGCAGGATAAATACAGAGGAATAGTATGTTTGCCATTTTCCTTATGTTCTCTCTGTAAGTTCCAGTTTTTGGCTGTTCTTGGGAATAGGATTGATGAAGAGAAAATGAGTTTTTTAGGCTGGTTCGAGTACATGTATATATTTACACACACTGGTAATGTGTGTAAATATATACATGTACTCGAACCAGCCTAAAAAATGGTCTGTACAACATCCATTACGTTTAGCAGTCTGTAAGTTTGAAATTGTTGCCCAAGGACATGCATGTACTGTCCCAGTTATGCTGGGTATTTAATGGAAAGTGAAAGAATATTTAAAAAAAAAAACCAACAAAAGAAAACAAGCAAAAAAACCCCAAACCAAAAACTTTCCCCCTTGTTCTGCTATTGCAAACATACCTGCTTAGCTGAGCTGTGCCTGGCTGCCTTTCTCAGGCTCTGCATGCAACTAGGAGGGTACATTAATATTGATGAGCCTTTGATTGAGGTGTGGAACACAGGATTGCTGCTTGGTCTCTTTGACACCATGATTTACAGTGACTTCCTGGTGGATAAGACAGGAATCTGCTGTTGGAGTTTTGGCTGCTCAGCTGCACACACTTGCTCAAAGATAGAAATGTAGTAGCTAATAGTTATTTGCATGCTGTTGGATGTGTAGAATAACAAAGTGCCAATAACAGTGCTATTCAACATTAGTGCTTGGAAATACCAATTCCGTTGAAGATGTCAATGTATTTAAACATTTTGCAAGGGAACTGTGTAAAGTGCATATGCCCCTTTCTCTCACAGTCAGTAAGGTGTATAACTGTGCTGTTATGAAACGTGCACGAAAATCAGGATTCTTGGTATTCAGGAACTGTGGTATATGTGGAGTATCCAAGAGCTTTTACCTGTAGTTGCTTTGTGTTTAATTTGCAATCAAGACATAGATCTTTTAGAACATTTTGATATCATTTCAAGAAGATTTGCAGTAGCTGTCTGTAATATCTTTTACATCAGGATTGACAATTGTTCATGTGATTACATAATGCTATAAGTTACTGTTGGTCAGCATCTTGTTTCCTAAACATTTTATATTCTTTATATCCTATCCTAAAATTATATCCTGCAGACAATGTAGCAAACATTAAAGCAGGTGTAATGTGCTCTTGTAAGTGTTTGAAATTACCAGTGCTCACCATGTGCTAGATAAAATGGGAATTTAAGAAATTGCTTTTTCTAAAGTTGCTAAGGCCAGTTAGCTTCTGATTTAATGTGGAGAGGAGGAAAAGTGCTGGTTCTGAAAGGTGTATTAAGATGTAAAATAGCATAGTGCTTCTGAAGGACTGTTTTCATAGTATATTTTTGCTCTTCTTTTGAGGCATGGAAAATATTGCTGTTTTAAACTGATATATCCTCAGATTTACAACTTTTTTCTTGTTTTTAATTAGAGCTCTTTAAAAATTACAGAAAAATGCTAGGTCTGAAGAGATATTTTCAAAATAACATTATTTCTAAAACAAAACTGCCAAAGGTGTTGTACAACTACAGAAGAGAGCCAAGAGAAAAGTGAGATGGCTGTTAATATTTTGATTTCCAGTGGGGCATTTTCCTTGGTGTGTCGGAGAGTGTCTAACCCAAGCAGTCCTCTGGGTAAGTCCACTTAAAATCAACTTTGCACAACAGAGCTGAATGTCAGCAAGTTTTGGATCAGTTCCTGGGGGAGATAAAAGCTCAGAAGTACTTAGGTGTTCAGTGTTGTCTTCTTTAGTGCTTTAAAGTCTGTATGCATATTATATGTAATGATAGTTTTGTAGTATTTTCCTTAGTTTATAAATCTGCATAGCTTCTGTATTACTTTTGTTCACGCACTTTCAGATTACTAGAGTAAAAGAAGTTTTCAACACAAATATTCATCCTATGTTCTTACTAATGTGGTGAAAATTTACATTTGTAGAAGTTTTGCAGTGGTAGGCTATGAAAATTTTCCTTACTGTCTTCCATGTTTTTATTTTAACTACATTTAATTAATTAATTAACTGCAAAAGGAAAATATGAAAAGGTAGAATCAGATAGAACTGTATCTTTTTCCCCCGCATTTTGCCTAATTTATAGTGAGAGATAGATTACTTTGAGTGTAGGAATCCATATGTTAGTGCCTCACAAATAAAATGTTTCAAAATTCTGCTGTGTTTTGTCTGCATACCTTGTTTGTTTACAAAAAAAATTTCAAGGGCCTCTGTAAAACAGAGGTAAGTTTTTATACTAATCAAAAACCTTTGAATTTGTCATGAAAAAAATCTAAACAAGTCTCTCAAAGGGTTCCCAGTGCACCTAAACATGAAATGTTAAGACTCAATGTCTATATAGACAGCCTGTATAGAAGCAGCACAGCAAATGAGTGAAGACTGAACTGCCCGGTAAAGCAAGCACTGTGCCAAAAGGGAGGACCCAAATCATGTACAGTGGTTGCTGTTCCTGTGTCCTCCATCATCCTGGCCTGACTCTGTTATCCAGTACCAGTGGACACACAAAGGACTTAGCTTCCCACTCTGTGTCCAGTTATTTCTTTCTCTGCACCATTGCTGTGAAGTGCTGAAATAACACATTACAAGAACAGCAAAACTGTCCAGAGCCTGAGCCCCACCTAGTAACTGGAAGATAAACTCTGTGAACTAAACTGCCAGCCAAGCAGAATGTGAAACAAAGCAGATGAAACAGTTATTTAGTAGCTGGGCATCTATTTTATTGTTCTGGATTTATCCTTCTGGACAAGGCCGAAGGATACACTTCACTGTATGAAACAAGCACAGAACATCACCAGAAGGGAAGCTACAGGCTGGAGACAAGGATAAATTCCCAGCTGTATTAGGAGAGTGAGCACAATCTATTTTGTCATTAAAACTTTTAATGAGAAATTAATTAATTCTTATTCCATCTGCTCTCTGATATACAAAGCTCCCCAAAGCTCAGGATCTAAATCAGACACACATTTTCTGAAGCCACATCTGCTTCATGGTTGCCAGAATGTGCTGCAGGACTGGCTGCTTGCTGCTAGTGCCTTACAACTCTTTTTATAGCCAGCATAGCCTTGAGATGGTGAGGAACATGTTAGTGTGAGACAGTCTGTGAGAGGAGACAGAAATATGCAAACTGATCTGCATGTCTGTGCTCTGCTCAGACTGAAGAAGTGCCTCAGCTAACAAAACACAGTATGAACTTCCAGATCTGTGCAAGATAGATTGTAGTAAAGGTGTTTTCTGAAGGAGCTATAACTAAGAGTTACCTGAGTGTCTGGAAGGAGGGGGTAGGAAGGAAACATCTTGTGATCCTGAAAAAATTGAAGTTGAGACAAAAGGGGAGGAGTTCTTGGCTGCTTTACCTCTTGGCATATCCACAGATTTCTTTTCCACGATCTCTATTAATTGAGGATGTTTCTGTCATTTATCTGTGCCATCATCAGTCATATGGCTCAAGAGAGGGCTTGCAAAGCAGCACATTCTTTGTCCTGAACTCTGTTTTAATGCAGTCTTCAAGAGAAATCTTTTCAAATCCTACATCCCAGCACAGGCCTGTGATGTTGCTAAAAGCCTTGCCATCCTGTCTATTGAGTGTGTCTCACATCATGTGGTCACCACAGAAAAACATTGCCTATATGTTAAAAACCTGGCTGAGCAGAGGTGGTCGTGGCCAGGCCCTGTTTACTCACCAGCCTCATGAGGAGCAGCTGGGGTAACCGGGGTTGTTTAGCCTGGAGAAAAGGAGCGGTAGGAGAGACCTCATTACTCTCTACAACTCCCTGAAAGGAGGGTGTAACAAGGGGGTCAGTCTCTTCTCCCAAGTAAAGGGAAGTGCTTAGAGTCACCACTGCTGGAGGTATTTTTAAAAGACGTCTAAATGTGGCACTTATGGATAAAATTTAGTGGTGGACCTGGGATAACAAACAGTTGGGCCAGAATGGTTCCATGGTTCCACGATCTGCAGCTGTGCTGCTCAGACCTGCCCCTGCTGCTCTTCTGAAGCTTGCACAGAGCCCACAGCTGGGCCCAAGCTCGGTTGGACCTGTGTAGTCTGGACATCAGACAGGAACTGGCTCAGGCAAAGCCTTTCCCAGATTGTATTTTTGGGTTAAATCTGTCTTGGATTCAGTTATAAGTGTAAGGTGGGGGTATTTCTTCCTTGCCTTATAACGATTACTGATGATGAGGCTTTCTAAATGGCAGATTAGTGTTGACCTTTATGAAATTTTATCAATATTGTATTGATAAAGCAACAGAAATATGTGTATTAGTTGAACAACATCTATGACAGAGCATGAACCCCCTCCATGTGTAACAGTAAAAACACATTGTCAATGGACTTTTTGCATGGAAAGAAAAATACCTGTCACAATTTACGAAGTTCCTAAAGTGAGAATGGGTGAAGGACCTGACAACTGACCTAATTATAGAAGGCCTGACTATAATGAGGAGTATTCCAGAAAATTACTAGTTTGTCCAATCTAAAAGAAGTACATCTTACTGGGTAATAAGGAGACATACTCCTCTATAATACTGCTTGAAGAATGGTTCCAGAAAATACAGCTATAAGCAAATAATTTAATAGCAGTAACAATATTATGTTCATAGTAATGCTACACATAAGGTAGAAGTAGATATCAATAGCAATGAGAAGTCTGTTAAATATGTACCTGTTAAATGTAAAATACTGCAAGCCCTGGTTTGTATTTTCATTTTTTTATTTAGGTTTTCATTTGAGACTAGATTTCATTTTGGATTACATTTTGTGAGCTCCCCAGATTCATCTACATTTTTGTGTGTAGTAAATGGTTGGAAGGAATTGTCCCTCTTCTATTACAGGTGCAGAAATATTTCTGCATTTTTTGTTTGTTTTTATCTTTCTAAGATTGTTTTTTTCAGTCAGCCATCATCTGACTTAAGCTCAATTTAGCATATACAAATCCTTTACTTTTGACTGTTGTCAATAGTACTGATAGGCTGGTGTCCATTTAATAAAATGGACAATTAATTTGAAATTCCTTGATTTCAGATGTCAATAGACTTGTAGAATAAACAGTTCCATTGGAAAGAATATTAAGTTGAGAGATTTTGGAGTAAGAAGACTTGCTGCTGGATTCTAGGCTTGCAGCATTTTTGAACATGTGGTTTTGATCATCTTTTAATGATTAAAACTTTAAAATACCAAACCAAATGATGCATTAATGCAGTGTTAGACTAATGTTTTTTATTAAAGAACAAGAAGTGCAGTAAAACAGTTAGCATGTTCCACTATTTACATTGATGGCATCGTAATATGATCAAGGAAAAATATATTGGCAATATTTGAGGTCGGGATCATAAAGGAAAATATTTAATGAATTTTGCAGTAATATAATCATCTCATGCTCAAACACATTAAGAGAAGATTGTAAACTTTTAGCATATTTACAACACTCATCTTGCTTTAGTAATGAAATACGCTTGAGAAAAAAAAAGAAATGTAAAACCTCCAAGGAAGTGCTAACTCCTGACTGTGCTATGCAATGAGCAAACACTGCCACCACAATATAGCTGTTTTAAAAGGTAGATACATTGCTTGTCCTGCAGCTCTCTGGTGTATCTGGAATTCAGAGTGAGGCTAAGTGATTTCTGTGTGTAATTCTCCAAGACAGTGAATTAGAGAAGATTCTTAACCCTGTCTCTGGATTCTAAATATGTTCAGTGCTGTGGGAGCACATGCCTCTGCTGCCTTCCCTGCTAGTTGGTGTGTAGGAAAACCAATTAATCTGGCAAAGCTTTGCTTTGCTCATAGGGCAGAGGATCCAAGGGCAAGAGAAAAGAGGCACAACACGTAACAACCAGCTAGGTTGGGATCCAGCCAGGAAGCCTTGCTCTTAGAAAATTGTTTCCCTATGAGACAAAGTGTTCAAAATGTTGCTGTCCCCTCTAGTGAAAGATATGAGTGTTTGTGATCTGTTTCAGTGGAAAGGAAGATAAATTAGTTCAACACAGTTTATGAGAGCACTGTGGTGAGCTTCACGTCTCAGCAACAGAGGTACAACTCCTTTAAATTATTGTTTATGCTCGATAGATGATCATTTGACCATATCCTTATGCATGACATAGATTGCTATTCTGAGAACTTGCTCTATAGACCTTTTGTAAATTTAGGCAAATGTATGAATTCTTGATTTCTTTGGGGTGGAGAGAATCAGAATCTCATTTGCAATTGCCCATTCTCCAAGGCTCTTTAATGCTTCTTAAACTAGTGGGCACACTGAGTTCAGTGCCCCAAATTCTAACTCATATAATGTGTATCCCTGTAGAAGATTTGCTCAAATTAAAGTAGCTTAAATATTCATATGACCCAGCTTTTTTAGACTAATTACAGAGAAAATAAATTAAAATATATAATCAGATCCTTGCATGAAGTACTGGAAGAAAGCTTTGCAAAAATTCCCCTGGGAAGAAAAAGTCAAGAAAGGTTTTACAGAGTGCTTTCCAGTCCCTTTAATCTTGAGAAAAAAGTTCTTTTACTTATGGTGACAAAACTGTGCAAATTGTAACTAATTAGTCTCTGATTAGTTTGTCTTTACTTAGCTGTTATGAGAGGTAGGGAAGAGGAGATTTAGCTTGGGGTGTGCTGTGCATTTGCTTTGTTTTGCCTCCTTTTCTAGGGGATAGGAAAAGATGTGGAGTAGAACTCAGTTAGACCCTACCTTTTTACCCTGAATAGAAAAACCAAACATTTCACATGGCATAAAAATTTATTTCTCTTTCTGTCTTACCTTTTGTGGGTTGTTGGGACTGCCATGAGTACAGAGCAGCAGAGTTCAAGAGTAGCTGTAGTGGATGGTATGACACAACTTTCTTCTTCTGCCCTTGGTATCTAAGCAAGTTAAACAGAGAAAATGAAGCCATTAGTGATAATAATTCAATAATAATAATAATTTCATAATATTTACTACTGTGTGCAGTAGATAAATTGTGCTACTCTAATTATATAGACAAGAGTAAGAAACAACTCTCTTTTGGGTTATTTGAGCATTATTACATCAGCTCTACAGCCCTATCAGCCACATTTATATGTCTTTGCTGTAAAATGTCAGTGCTGACGTGCCATTTTTGAGGCTGTAACATCAAGACAATCTATATCATGTTTTCTTTGTGTTTAAACACTGCACACTATTATAAAACTCTCTGTTTAATATTTAAAAGATCTTTATTAGCTTGAGTTGTACACTGGTAAAATGATGAAGGAAAAAGCCAAGTCACTTTGATTTTAGTGCTCAACCATCTGCTCTCAGAAATGAATACATTAGCTATCACTTCACCACACCTTCAAAGAACAGTACTTAAACCTTCCTGACATTTTCTCCAAACATCTTCCGTAACTGCACATAACTCATAAACATCTAAACAAGGATGAGTCATCCTGTTTTTAAACCCAGTGGCTCTTCTGCACTGAATAAATAGTGCCAGCCGAGATAGGAAATTTCTTTTCAAAGAGAAGCTGAAAATGTTTTTAGATTTATGCTGTCATCCTCCACGTCAGCAAAGCCAAGATTGCGTCAGCGTGCTCCAGATGCGTTTTGTGTTCCCTGTTGTTTGCAGCGCCCAGAAGTGCAAACCAGCTGTTGTAACAAAGATGTGCCTTCCTTGAGTGAGGAGGGCTGGACTGAGCTCACTGTTTGATGTGGCCCTTAGGAAGGAGCTGGTGACTTTGCTGCACTCCCAGCTGGGACTTGTGGTAGAGCTGATCTCCTGGCAGAGGAAAGGTAAGGAGGATGGTGTTACTGATGGATAGAAGCTGGGATTTTGCAGATCTGCCTGATCCTGGCTGATGTAGTGTATCACTCAGCTCTCTGGACATGTGTTTATCACTGTAAGTGTTTGTGTCACTGCAGTTGAGGTTGGTCAGTGCTGTGGTACTTGCATGGTGTCATTTTCCTATCTGGAAGAAGCATTGATACCAGTTGTTCTTGAAGTCATAACTTTCCATGTATGGTGTCTATTCATATCAGCTGCTCTTCAATTTTGAAGTCACTGACAATAGGTGAGGGAACAAACTCCAAGAGCCTGTTGCTGAACAGGGTGAGAAATGGGGTTCTGATTGTTGTTGTTAAACATACTGCTCAGTCCAGCTGTGCTACAGGGATTTTTCTGAATGTTTGGTACCTTTATATTAGCCAAGCCAAGGCAGAGCCACTGATTCTGAACAATAAAGAACTAAGAACATGCTGTCATGTGCTGTCATGCCTGCCAGCATGTCCCCAGTGTGTCTCTGCCAGCACATCTGTGATCAGACCTTGAACCTTTCTGTTAGCTTCAAAGCTCTTGGAAGGCCTTGCCTGAGTTGTTGGTTGGATGTGCCATGCCAAGTGGTGGTAGATCTGCCTCTGCCTCCTCTCCTGCAGCTGCTGTGGAGTGCTCTGGCCTCTGGGAAACTGTATGGAAGGCTGTACACTTGTGAAGCACACTTTGGGTGTAGGGATTCACTGCATCTAAAGCATTCTGATTGATATCCAAAATGTGCTGCAGATTTATGTTCTGCAGTAGTTTTCCTTGAGATTATTAAATTTAGTTGTGTGTGGGAAAGTTAAGGAGCAGATATGCTCTTAAGACTGTTTTTATGGGAGAAAATATTTGCAAGTTCATAAGAATGTAAATCACCCGACCATTGAAGCCCTCTGAAGTTTGCTTCATTGCCAGGTGAAGTGTTCAATACCTGAATCTTTCCGTTGCTGTTACAGGCAGTACTCTGGAGTGTTGTCACAGTTACTTTCATGCCTTTGGTAATGCACATCAAATACTGCCAGAGTACAGCCTGACTATCAGATTTACTGGAAGATTAGCTTGTTGCTGTAAAAGTGTCCCACAACTCTTGTTTGTTTTACATTCAATGAATATCAAGAAGAATTTCAAAATCCCTTCATCTTCTCCAATACACCACCAGATTGTGTATATCAATGTGTGCAGCAGGAGCTCAGATGGGCTTTGAACTCCACAAGAAGCCAGTGAAGTAAACTTCTGAAAGAAGTACCCTGTGGAGCCTAGAAGTCCATGGCCAATCCACCCTAGGATGTGCAGACTTAGGTACCTGCAGCTTTGTGAGGCTTTTTTCTCCCCTTCCAGCTGAAGGTAGAAGCTGCAAGATGAAATTGGAATAAGGATGGGACAAAAGAAGACCTGAATGAAAAAACTATTTGTTTTACAAGTAGTTTCTCAAACTTAACAATTTTCCTAACCAAATCTTGAGAAATATATGGCCAAACCATCAACTACATTTGTCTGGAGTTCTTTTCTGCTATTAGTATGTATTATACAAAGTAAGTATAAAGCTAAGAAATAGCACTTTATAGGAATGTTTTATTGATAGAATTTTAAAAAGTAACAAATTTTATGAGAATAAAATTAAGAAGTTTAAAAACTTTTGGGAAGACCTTAATTTCAGGGGAGAAAAATCTGATCCTTCTCATGTTAGATATCAATAAGCAATTCCAGATTCATTGACTCTTTCAGAGAAATTCACTACTCCAGACTTAGGCAATTGGTTGCAGATTCATAAAATGGTGAAGATCTACATAATTTTATCATTTAAGTATTTTTATTGTTTATATTAAGATTTCATTTATAATTTATAAATTCTATTTATTATTTATAATAAGCAGAAGGACGTGCTCTACAGCAGAGGAGCTGTGGCACTTGGATGAGCCCATGCTGGAACAGGTACTCTCCCAAAAGGACCATGGCCTAGGGAAGGCCTGTGCTAAAGCAGAAGAAACAAGTGAGAAGGAAGGAACAGTGGAAGAGAGGAGTGCGAAAAAGAGAGTGACTGAGAAAAACTGCTGTGGTCTGACCCTTCATCCTCTGGCCATCACCCAAGGGGCTGAGTACAGCCCACAGTAGTAACATGATCAGTGGAGACCAGGAAAGGACAAGGAAAGTGGTCTGCAACAAGGTTGTGGCAGATAGAGGGGGTTTTTTCCCTCTTTTGTTTCTTTCCCAATATATGAATCGTTAATTAAATATTTACACTTAATGTAAATTAAATGTCCCTTAAGTGAGGCTGCAATAGTACTTGGTTAGTGATTTCTTTTGCCTGCAATAGTACTTGGTTAATGATTTCTGTCTTTATTTCTACCCAGAGGTTTTCTCATTCTCATTATTCCTATTTTCTGTCATGTCTCATTGGGGGTGGAGAGTTAGCAGCTAGGTGGCTGCTTGGCTGCCAGGTGGGATCAACCACCACAGCAATCTACACCTTTGAAGTTCTGCACACATGCTTTCCCAGTATTTGTTACTGTCTGCCATTATAAAAAGTCAATCATCATTAGATTTTTCCACACTGATCTTCCTTACACCTTCTAGAAATGTAATGTCTTCAATTAAGATGCCTTTCCTTTTCCCTTTCCTACTGTTTCCAAGTATGTTAAACATAATCAAAATAATTTACTGATGTAAGGCACCAGCATGTGCCCCAGCATAGCTTCTATTTCAGACATTCAGGGAAAAAGAGACACCCAAAATGCTGTGTTTCCAGTGATTGATGGCCCACTTGAAATTAACTTGCTCTCTTTTGCTCTTAAAAAAAGGAAAAAGTGGCACTGGCTGAAAAAGGAAATACCTAACTTGATTGTCACAGAATTAGAAGATAAGTGCTGGCATTTTATATATTTTTTAAATATAACTTCTATCTTGACAAGGAATAGGCACAGACATGAGCCCCTTCTTTCTGTTGAAAAGCAAAACTATGATTATTATTTTCTACAGTGATAAGATTTTGACCTCAAGCTACTTCTTTCTGCAGCGATAATTTGTCACCTTTAATTGCCAAAAGTGTCTTTGCAGGTGGCCATTTTTCACTTGCACAGAATTTATTTAAAGTTTGGGTCTAAATTTGATCCCTGCTCACAGTTAGACCTGTCTAATGGTATGTGAATTGTGACAAGGAATATAAAAGAATTTTGAAGGAGGGATGTTATTTTATAATGATGAATTTCTTCTTGTGAAATGCATTAAACTTAGGATTCTTTCAGCTTCTTTTGCTTATCCTAGCAGATACTTGTCAGCTCATAGGATCCAGGCTAAAGACCACAGAAAAAACTTTGGAATTACAGAAAGCAGGAAAGATTTTTTTAGAATAAATAATTTTCTAGTATGAAATATTGCCATTTGCTGGATTCCCAGGAATGAAATAACAAGGAAACCAAGATATTACACTGATTTTCCTCTCACAGTAGCCATATGTTTCAAGTTACTATTAAACTGGTATGATATCTTCTGGAAGAGTGCAGATGAGTTGTAGAGAATGGGAAATGCTGTTGGTGCAAAATCAACTAAATCTTGAAATGCAAAAATATCACAATAGGTCTGTTTCTTGGACATTCTTATTGAGAGGAACATTTAAATTTAACTCTCAAGATATGAATGCTAGAGAGTTTATAGAAACCGGCAAAATTAAGAGTCTCATTTTTTCTATTCAGTATCTTTAAAAAATAGAAGATGAAGAGCTTTGTTCAGTTTTGAGAATATGCCCCATTGTGTGTTGCCTTTATTATGAATTGCTGGAATGGAGTCTTTCTTTGCGTGCCTGTTTAGAAATAGGAAATAGATTGTATTTTAATGTAGTCCACTTGTTTACTTCATATTAGATGCAGGAAGGTGTATTTATATTTTCAGTATTTATTATATATAGCCTTTAAAATGTTCAGAGTTCCTTAAGAGAGGGAAAGGAGCTATAGGACAGTTTTCACTGAAGTCAAAATTACTGTGGTTTTTGCCAAAATAGGATGTCTCCTCCTAGACTAATCACTTTACTGCAGTATTTGTTGTGTTTTCATTAGAACTGACAAAAATAATGCAAAAAATATAGCAAAAGCAAATCTCACACTTGTTTAAGAAAATGGGAAGTATTTGTTGTTAACTTCTAAAAAATAAGAAATGTAAGGTTTTCCAATAATTTTCTATCACTCCAGTGGCGAACTCTCGGTACAGTCTTCTTCATTAACTCATTGGGGAGGGCTGGGCAGCAGGGATTGAGCATGAGCCAGTGGTGCCCAGGTGGCTGGGAAGGCCCGTGGCATCCTGGCCTGCATCAGGAATAGTGTGGCCAGCAGGAGCATGGCAGGGATTGTCCCTCTGTGCTGGGCATTGGTGAGGCCACCCCTTGAGTGCTGAGTTCAGTATTGGGTCACTTCATGGAAGTGCTGGAGCATGTCCAGGGAAGGGCAAGGGAGCTGGAGAAAGGGTCTGGAGCACAAGGCTGAGAGAGCACCTGGGGGAGCTGGGGGTGTTTAGACTGGGGAAAGAAGGCTGGGAGGGACTTTATTGATCTCTCCAACTCCCTGAGGTGAGCCTGTGGCCAGGTGGGTGTTGGTCTCTTCTCCCAAGGTACTAGTGGTAAGATGGGCCTCAAGCTTTACCAGGGGAGATTTAGATTGGATATTAGGAAAAAATTTTTTATTGAAAAAGCTGTCAAATGTTGGTGGAGGCTGCCCAGGGAAGAAATGGAGTCACCATCCCTGGAGGTGCTTAAAAGCCATGTAGATGTGGCAGAATAAAGCAGCCCTACAGTAGCGTAATTAAGCCAATTAGACTGTAGACAAAGACATTCCTTGCTCTTCTGTTGTGTTTTCTTTAATCTTTTCCAACAGAGATGTTTCTGTGAAGAACCACTTCTCCCTCCACTCCTGAATACAGCTGACATTTTAAGTTTCTGCTTGGGTGCCACGCTAACAGGCTGCCAGGTCCAGTTATACTTTGTGTTACTGGTTCGTTTGGAATGGGGAAAATTGGGAGGCAAGCTGTCAAAACATGCCATGAAAAGCCATGAAAAGAAGGACTTTGTCATACTAATGCAACAGAATTTGAAGAAAACCACCTTTGTCTATGTATATTATAAATTCTAGCCCTTTCTTTTACCTGGGCCCTCTCAATTTTTCTTTTTAACTGTTTCTGTTCTGACATTATTGATACCCCATTTCTCTGGGAAAGTGCATTCCCACAAGATTCTTCTAGTTTGTCACATAGAAAAGACATGTGACAAGTCCTGTAATGTCAGTCTGAGCCCTCTGTGCAGCCAAGGCAGGCAGAATTCATCCATGTCCACATAATGCTCTCTGACTGCTGATTATGCAACATTATGATGACAGGGCATAAAAATGTTCCTTTAGAGAGAACAGAGGTTCACAAAAAATTTCATCAGTTGAGATTTTTTTCTAAAGCATTCTTAAAACACTGTTAGGACATTGTAAAACTAGAATACTTACAAACTTTTTTTGGCAGTCTACTGAAAAAGGAAAAATGGAAAGAAAAACAATGCAATAAAATAAATGAGACATGAGAATAAGAAGAACAAAGACAAAAGTTATGAAGAAATAACACATAAAATATGTGGGAGAAATAAAATAGAGACAAAATAAAGTGATAATGTGTGGTTGCAAAAATGTATTATTCTGTTGAGGACCAGTGCAATATTTGTGATCACTTAAAACTTGTGCAAAATATCAAGAAAAACTTTAAAGTGAAGAAACATTGAAAAAAATTAGTGGAATACCCAATTAAAAATATGAGATAAAAAGGATTAATTCCAGGTAACCTTACTTGCAAGTGCATGTAGCTTCTGCTTGTGTTTGCAATGGAGTATGGAAGTCTCATGTTCCCTTGGTGTAAAGCATTTATTGTTCTGAGAATTCCCAGTACCCATCAGATACTGAACTCCCTGACCTGGTAGAGTGCATGGAAGGGCAGAGCAGACCAGTCAGCCTTAGGAAAATCAAAGTTTGCCCATTGCAGAAGGATGTGTCCTTACTATGCAAATATAAGGTTTAAATGTAGAATTGTGAAGTCTTTTAGAGTTCTTCCAAATATTTAGGGATGCAATATACATGGTGATGCCATAGAATGGTCATATCACCCTCCACATAATACAAGGTGGTGAATAAATAAAAAAAAAAAAACCCTAGTTATTCAGATTTTTAGTCAGCTTAAAATTATTATTTTTACTCAGATAATAATTAATTAATTAATTAATTTTACTCAGATAAAATTATTTCATTTTATCCCTCGGTTTGCAAAGGCAGATGCTTTATTACTTGTCTTTGCTTCTCTGCTATGGAAGATTATGAACAGCCTTTATTTCAAGTTACAGACAGTTCTTTCAGCAAGATTTGATGACAGAGTGACAAAACTTTAATTTTTCATTCCTACCTATGGCCAAGCTTTATTTCTCTGATATAGCTCTACCAGGCGCCCAAAATGAGACTGATTCTCATTCTCCTCTCCAAGAAATATGGTAAATAAATAAAGGGATGTTAACCAGGGCTTAGATAGGGCTTAAAATCTTGAAGTCTATGAATTTGCCTGCAGTTATGTATCAGTCTCATATTCCTGGCAGAATGGAGTAGTGAAGTTGCAATGAATATTTCTGTCTGGCTGTAGAGTCCAGCCTTGATCAGCCATGGCAGCAGGGAAAATGTGCCACAATCTCTACTGGCACCTGCTGCCTTTTTTGTGTGCCTACAGAAATGCAAGCCTCAGTTCCAGCCTCATGAGTGCAGTGTTGCATCAGGAAAATGGTTCTGCTTCTTTTTACTCTGGTACAAGAATTTGGCCCTAATGTAGGTTGTGTCAAATAGAGTGTGTCCTGAGCTGAGTGACACTGGTCTTCATGTCATCATCCTTTACTTGCACCAAAGGAGCCCCTAGTGAGTTCACAAGCACACTTCTGATGTTTGTTTGTTTCTTTTACCACATCAGGACATTAGTTTCTAGCTCCTAGGATTTTCCTAGCTTCCTTCTTTGTTTCTGCAAGTCAGGGTTTCTTAAGGAGCTTATTTAAAATGGGAGATTTCTGCTGTAACTTATAACTAATTATTTTACCATAATCTTTAGAAAAAAAAAGATAAAATGTTGGTATTAAAAATAGCAATGCTTTGTTTTCAATCTTGCATTTTTCCTTTGCTCTAGGGGTTTGGAAAATGTGTCAGCGCAGGTACATCACAATGTGTACTTAGGCCTTACCCACTGCCAATCAAATTTTGCTAATCTGGGATATCTGTCCTAAAAGAAGATGTACTGAACCTGCAAAGAGAAAAACTATTTATAAATAACAAATGTATGTCCACCATCATAGGTAGAAGGAACACTTTTGTGGTATCCCTGTCCACTCAAAGGAGTGAAAGGCCAAATCTCCTGGCCAGAGGAACTGCATGGTTTATACTCTCTTCCCAGAGGCTTTTGAGGATGCAGCATTAGCAAGGTATCACTCCTGCCTTTTCTTAGGAGCAGTGGTGGAAACCCCAGAGATTTCATACTACCTGAATTCTCCTCCATACTGGCATGGCTGGTCCCTTTTTGGCTGCTTCCTGCTCACTCTTCCTGAGATGGGTGCTCTGCAGAGCTGGAGGTGGGGTACAGGTGACAGCTCCTCTGGTGTACACAGATACCACTGCCAAGTGACAAAGTGGGGAGTTGAAGTGGAGCAATGAGCTCTGGAATGAATCAGAATGAAGGGATCAGCTTGGATTACAGGGTATATCCTTCCCCTCTGTGTCTATTGAGTCAGGCACAAGGCTTGTGTATGCTGATATCATTCAGCTGTGGGTGGTTTCCATGACATGAAGCTTTAGAGGACACTAAAGAGCTGGTGGTGTTTTGGGAAGCTGTGGGTCAAATATGAAGCTATGAACATGAGAAGAGACAAGGTTAAAGAACAGTGGCAGGAAATGTAAGCATTGTGAAAATGGCTGTGCAGAGATGGTGGAAGCTTCTCAATGCTGGTAATTTACTATTAAATAGACTTGTCACAACCCAGCTTTGTGTCAGGTATGGCTTGCTGGGGAGTGAGGAGGGATATGGTCTTCCAAGGAAAGCTCAGGTCCTGTGTGTCTATGTACCACATTGCCAGCCTCTACCTCTGCATCCTGGACTCACAGTTCAATTTGTCTTAATTAGACAGACCACACATTCCATGTCAATGGATCCTTATTTAATGTCCTAATTAATGGCCATATTGGCCATTAGGCCTCAGTCTGAGAAAAGACAGTGGGTTTTGTAATTGTGGGTGTCACTTTCCAGAACTGCTCTGTGTCCCAGTTAGCTGCCTACACCTCGAGGTGTGGCTGGTGGCTTCTGTTTTGTCTTTAGCTTTTTTCTGCTTGTATTTGTTGGTGAATATGACCATGGAAGATGACAACAGTGGAAGATGTTATAGATGTGCAGAGTAGGGAGGTTTGGCACAGCAGCCCTCCTGTGTTCTAACTGGCTTGTTACTGATTTTCAGTTCATTATTGATTTTCTACTCACAGGTGGAGGTGTTAGCAATAGTCTGGTAAAGATGGAGACAAAGGCATTTACTCTGTGGACAAAACCATACTCAAATCCATGAGTTTGGAAGTTAATATTGAATTAACATTTTGGATGCTGAAATTAAACTCTTTGTTCAAGGCAAAAAATACAAAAAAATATTACTTAGCTTTGGTTCTGAGCACTAACTAGCATGGATTTCAATAGGTGTTTCTGGCTGTTCAGTGCTTTTGAACACAGGACGTTCCTCTAAATGGGAATAGTGCAATTCATGGCCTGAAATAGTAATTCCATTCTACTGCTCAGCATCTGATTGCATTGCCTTTCAGAGCAGAGAAAACTGCTGAAGAGAAAGATTTGTGCTGCAGAGAACAGAACAGGGAGACAACTTGTACTTTTTTCAGTGGCCTGAATTTAAATGTTCTCTTGTATGCACAGGAAACATGTCAATGTAAATATTGAGAAAGAAATACGGTATTTCTACTTTTTATCTGCTGAATTTGGAAAATACCAACTGAGCCAATACACTTGATAAAGCTTTGCCTTCCAAAGCAGTGTAGGTACATATGCACACTTATTTTCCCAAAAGGTTGATGCTAAAATTGTTGCTAGGACAAAATTAACTGTAGAGTCTATGCCATGAATATCACATTACACAGTTTTTTCTCTTATTGGTTTATTTGTGCTCCTTAGCCTTTAAAATGCTATTTAGTTTCCTTGCAAACAAGTTCTTGAAGCTGAAAAGTCTGGAATTAAGCGCAGTGAATTTGCGGCAAGTTTCAAAGAAAAATGTTCCATCCAGTTGATGTAGCTTTGGAGGATGAGGGGCAAGCATGGAGAAGTAAACTTGTAGCTTTTCAGCTGGGAGGGTTCTGACCAGTGATGCAGTAAGTTCCCAAGTGGAAAGCTGAGTTTAGGCACTGCCTAAATTACTGGAGAGATGTCATTGCCATATCAGTTTTCTGGTGTATCTGCATTCATCAGTGGATTTTACAGAGAATGGAAATTCTTCTGCTAGACATTCATTTCTGCCCAACTGTATTCTCTCATTTATGGGCATGTGCCCTACTGCTCATACATCTCTGTACCTTTTGCATTATGAAGGAGCAAGAGGAATCACAGTGGAACCTTCCTGCTAGAGAGGATACCATGCAATGTAGGGTTGGGTGTGCAAAGTGTGCAAGCAATACTATACATAGAGCTTCTTGGAAAATACCAAACTGAAAATATTGCAGCATGAGTGGTCTAATCTTTTTTTCTTTTTAATAGCTAGTTCTTATTTGAGTACCTTTTCTTTTTATGTCCTTTATGTAATACAGAGAAGGATGTTAGCTAACCATTTAATTTAGGAAATGAGCCTTTCTAATGTTATGCTTCTGTTTCATAAATTTCAAAATGAAGAAATTTGATCTGACAGTTTACAAGCTGGAAGTGAGGAAGAACAATGGACATGGGCTGTGCCTTATAAGGCTGTCCATGTATTCTCCTTGAAAGGACAGGAAGAAAGACACCATTGCAGAAAAACACAACTGCATTAGTAATGTTTAATAATAGCATAGATGTTAACACCATGGGCTACATAATGAGATTTGGTTTGTTTTGAAGGTGATCTTAATGATCAGTGCTGTTTCAGTAAAGGCAAATGGTGAAACCTAAGGTCATTGCTGATATCAGTTCCTAAATTTGCATTCAACCTTTTAAAAGTGTTGAAACACAATATATGTCCCTTAGATGCCACTTCTAGAACAAAAATTTAGACTAGGAGTCAGCGTGTTTCCAACTGAAACCTTTATTTCAAGACGCAACCGAGAGTCCAAAACTATTAAAATAATCACTGTTATTATTTACTGTTGTTATTTTACTGTTATGGCCTTTGGAACATTAATTTTATTACAGGAGCCAGGAATCAAATAGAAACCTAAATACATTCTTTATTTTTTTATGAAGCTTTGCTTTAAAAGACACTTGTCAAAAGGATGGCTCACTCTTACATGATGTTTAATACAACAGGTTTAGGTGTTGTCAATGATACATTATCTTATGGGGAAAATAACTAAGCTAGTTCTTACTTTTATATTCACTCCTCCTGTAAGTGACAGCTAAATGGGAATAAATTGCCTATCTGTTTCCAATTGTTACTTTTAGCCACCTGCCTTCAGAACTTCAGAGATGCTTGTGAACAGCCCTGGTGTTGCTTTTCTTCCCTGCCATATTTGTAGTTAAAGTCAATGCAAGAAGTTTTTTATATCTCAAACCTAATTTTCTTCTGGGAAATTAGGGATGTATTCCTCCTTTCAGAGATGACCTTCAGTGTTTCTGTTCTTCCTCTAATCAGAAAAAAAGACGTATTGCAGTTCCCCAGTTTCCAACAGGATTAAAACGCCTTTGTTCTCTAAAACTGCACGGTGTGATTCATGGGGTTGATTAGGCAGAAACCTTTTTCAAAGTTTCTTTAAAGCTGCAGTTCTACAAGCCTGTTACCCCTGATAAAATTTTGTGGTTTGCTATATTCTCACATCTCATGTGAGATGGCTCTAAGAACTATCTAGTACATTCAACAACTGCTGGTGAAAATGAAGAGCATGAAAAATAAAATGTGACTTGCAGGAAAGCTGGAGAATTCCTATTTATGTGATTGCCCTGGATGAGTCACTGAAGTAGAAGTGAGATGGCTTGTGATGAGGGAAGGTAACTGCCTCCAAGGGTTTTCATTTCAGTCTGTCCCTGGTATATTTGGTAGGGGAGACATGAGATGGGATGAGAGGTAGGGAAAAGCAGATGCCTTCCTTCTCCACAGAGTATCTAGGGGTAAAAAACCCAAATACTCGATGTGGTTCCTCAATGAGGCTAACAGTTTTGATGAAGGGAGTTGGCCTGATCAGTGATAATGTGGCGTCTTTGGCAGTCTCAGGTCAGAGGATAAAGGGAATAGACACTTGCACCTGGAGAAGGAAATGTTCAGCCTTCTCTTTTATTCATTTCAGAGCTGAATTGCTCTGAAATTTTAAATCATGGCAATGATTAAGCAGTCTCCTGAATGAAGCAGTTGTGAAGGCACCAGCAGCTCTGGAGAGACAAGAGATAAACTCTCATTATGACAGACAGGCCCTGACCTGAGAAAGGCTGACATCAGTGTCATTGCAAGTGGTTGCTGAGAAAGCCACTTAGAAAATGAATTGCTTTAGCCAAGCATTCCTGGTATTAGAGGAACACCATGGAGAAATGATTTTTGAATTCTTCTGTCAGTTCTTAATGCAGGTCTTGTTTTCCTGAGATTAGGAATATTTAAAAACAGCTTTTCTTTTTGGTATATAGTGTATGAAAGGGCCCAGTTTCTGAAGCAGGCTTTTTGCTTTAAGACTGCTGGCAGCATCTGACAAAGGTGCTTCTAACTTGATGCTCTGGTATTAAGGCTCTCTCATTGTCTCATAAGAAGGCTAATGGGTAAAACAATTCCTGTTGGTTTATAAAGGCACATCCACATTATAACATTAACGGGGGGATGCCTTTTGTTTTAAAGCCATTTGTGAGAAAAATAAAACCCAACAGGAGCAAAAAACCCACAAACAGGCCATGATCA
Organism: Melozone crissalis; assembly: GCF_028551555.1. NCBI lineage: Eukaryota > Metazoa > Chordata > Aves > Passeriformes > Passerellidae > Melozone > Melozone crissalis. The sequence continues at coordinate 25,359,502 of NW_026535780.1, forward strand.
CACAAGATGGTACTTGCAGGTTGGTGTCTGTGTTTGCCTCTTTGGGGCTCTGGAGAGCCTGGGGCGGGAGGAGGAGGAGGAGAGGAGACTCAGAATGGACCTTCAGGGTGGGAAAGCATTTTGCTAGAGGAGGAGGGAGCGAACTTGAAAGGACAAGGCAGGAGTGACCCATGTCCTTGGGCCGCACCTTTTGTGATAGAGCCTGCCTTCCTGAGTGAAGGCCTCTGTCAGGGGGTGATCAGTTCAAACTGCTACTCAAACAAAGGCCTAAGAAACAAAATGGAAGTGATTTCTTACCAGTGTTGTGTACAGCTAGTTTAAATAGATTTTGAGTTATTATTTGCATTCCTGATTGAAATGTGCAGGTTACTGCATCTGCAGTAGTTTCCCGATATTTTTGCTCTTGGAAGCTTTCCAAAATCTTGTATTATTCCTTCACCAATGTTTTCTTCTTAAAAAAAAAGAAAAAAACCTCTTGCAGAGAAGAGTCCACATAAAAATAATTATTGAAGTGGCTTAGCTCAGTTCTATGAATTTTCTTATCTGCCTTTTTCTTATGTATGTGTTCCCTTAGTCCTGAAATCATGGGGGTAGTGGAGCAATATGAGTGGAGAAATATCAGATAAAAACAAGGAGGTTAAGATGCGGGGATCTTCAGAGTAGTGCCTTTTGCTTGGTGGGAGCATGAGGAGGAATCAGAAGAGAGCTAAGCATGGGAAACAGGAGACTTGCTGTGGTTTTACAGGGTCATCCAGATCAAAGACAGCTCTTACTTACTGTCTGCTGAGCCTACACATCCTGAATCATGGGCCACTTGTATGGATGTGAAGATATGGAGATGTAAAAATCTGTAGTGAGTTAACTTTGTCTGTGTGGAAACCTTTTAGGCATTTAGTATCAGAATAAAGTGAAAAAGGCAGTAAAAGGGAGGTCTATGGTTCTTGCAATTTTGGAGTTTCTGATAAAACCCGGAAGCAGCAATTTTAATTTTTCGCTTTGTTGGCCCCAGTGAAACACAATTGTATCAATGACTCTTTCTGAGTAGTGATGAGCAACTAAATAATCTGTGTGAGTGGTGAACTGAAGCACTGATGAATAAACAAGAATGTCAACTGTAAGAAGGTGGCAATAAAGTGCTTCCTGTCAGTCTCTTTTCAGAAGCCTTAAGATTCAAATGGGGGAATGTGTCTCAAAGAACATTCAATCTAGCTCCACTAATGACTAGTGAACAAAAAGAGAGTAGAAAGGCAAATTTTCTTTGGACCAACATCCAAATCTACAAATCTAGCCTCAAATACCTACCACCAGTAAAAAGTTTAAAATCTTAATATTTGACTGATGGGATCATTCACAGTAGAGAACTTTATCTTTAAGCTTTGAAAATGCCTTCCCTGAAAACCTTGGAAGTGTTCTTTGTGGGAGAAACAGCCCCTCAGGCTTATGAGGGGTTGTGTGAAACATATTGAATGCATGCTTGCATGCAAAAGTGTGTCTTGGCATAAAATTGATTTGTGTCATCTCACTCCCTGGAAATCATTCCAAAAGTCACTGAATTTGCTTTGTAATGACTTGAAGATCTCAATTATACATTTAATTGCTTCATGGAAGGCAGTTTGGCAGAAAGGTACAGTGAACGTATGGGTACTTTAAAATGCAAAGGCATTTGGGGTAAAAAGAAGTAAGTAAAGAAAGAAATCATATCAGATGGCACTGGGAACTATTTGGGAATTCTGCTTTTGAGCTTTTGGTTAGGCTTTTTCCTAGGTATTGTAAGTGTAGAACTTGATTAAGAAGTTCTCAAGCCCCCCCCCTTTTTTTTTCCTACATAATCTCTGTTAGGAGCTGCATTTTACAGAAATATGTACTGGTGCTGTAGCAGATTTAGGAGATCAGAGTTACAGTGAAGGAAACCTACAGAAGCACTGATTTGCTGCAGTACAATATTCTCTTACAGCCCCGCTGCATTTCCCCAGTCATTAAAATTCTGCTGCTGCAGTTTGAGTAGGGGGAAGACCTGAAATGGTTGAACAAAATGCAGTGAACATTTCCTAATGTTTATGCTTCTAAAAGATACTAAATATAATTCTGGGAGGGAAAAGTGTTCTTGTGAAATCAAGTTTAGCAGATGCCAGGTTCAGCTAGCATCTGTCCTTATCACGCAAAGTTTATTGGTAAAATTGACTGCTTGTTTCTTGTAGGAAGCATTATGCAGGTAGGGCAGGTTTGTGTTTGTGCCAGCTTGCTGTGCTCGAGTCAGCATTGATTTTATAACAGACCAGCTCATCAAAATGCTTGTAGTTTGCTGATCTTGATGAGCAAGCCAGAGTTTTAACTCTTGGCATTCTCCTCAGTGCAAGGTTTTCCTGTGCTGAGAATGGACAGTGGTGCCTTTTGTCTCCATGTGCTTGTGCAGCTCTCACCTTTGCTCCCAGGACTAGAACCAGATGTAGTTCTGTGCCAAAAAATGTGCAGACCTTGGTGTGGTGGACATCTTCAGTAGCTGCTTGCTGGATGAACAGGAAAATGATTCTAATTTGGCAGTCATTCAGTGAATTCTCTTTTAATGTGCTTTGGGTGTGTTTTGAATGGACTCCTTTTCATCCATTACACCCCTTTCACAGAAAATATCTTCTTTTGCTTTCCTTCTCTGAAAGTTCACTTCACTTTTATATGAATCAAATGAGAATTACCAGATCTTTTATTTTCATAGTGACCCATGTTTGAATGGATGAAAAGTCAGAGTGATCGTCGTGAATATTAAGAAATCAATTTTTGTGGATTGTAGAGATTCTTTTATGGTTCCTGAGTCAGTATCATTGTCTCTTTTGGTTTTGGTTATTTTGCTGAGACATCTGGAAAATAAATTAGGTCTGTTGACTTTTCCTGATCTGCTTCCAATCACAGTTAGCTTTAAATTCTTTTGATGGGTCCATCTTCCCTTACAAAAGTAAAGACTGATCCAAGTAAGACTCTTGTGTTGCTAGGTTAGGAAAGCATATGCTTTTTTTATGTATGCAAGGATTGTTTAGCTTTCTTATTCCAATAAAATTCCATGTTGTAAATTGCTACTGTGTTACCTATTTACTATTTAGCATAAGCAGAATCAGAAGGGTGCCATCAAAATAAATTGTCTTTTTTTTCTTCCTCATGACCGTCTCTTGAAATGATCTGTGATTATTCTGTTCCTTCTCTACTCTGCCTGTTCTTCCACTTCCCTCCCACACTCCCTTTTTCTTCAAAGTTTTATTGCTCTTTTTTATTTCTAAAGTGTACATATATACAGATATATTATGGGATGGAGATTTTGGTTCCCGATGAGGTTTTTTCTTTCACATCTTGCAATTGATTTTCACAGAGTAGGATTTCAAATGCCACTGGCCCTATCAGCTTTTCACTAAGTTATATAACTTCTTGATTTCTCAGCACTCTGTAAAGATGAAATGCAGTAGCTGCAGCACAGATGAAGATGTCAGTTCCCATACATAACATACTGTATCTACCCTTTCTCCCCTGTTTGTTACCTGTCATTTTATAGAAGGAAATTACTAATTTCTACCATACTAACATTAAAAGCTTTATATTCTCAGAATGTATGCATTTTAGTGATTTACTGAGTTCCAAGCCTTTTTTTTCCCTGCAGTCTATACTGCAGGGAATACTGCAGTATATAAAATGTAATGGAAGTTCAAAGGACTCTGTATTTTGTTCACATAAATTATGAGTACAACGATGTTCTAAATATATATCTTCTGGTCACCCAATTATCTTGGAAAAGCTGTGGGACAGGATCAGCAGGAGGTCACTGTAATGATCACTACTAAGAAAGACACTGGACTGGATTTCTGTCTGATTTTAGGTATCTCCAAACGAATCTTTGTGGTTGCTTTAAAATATTTCCATAAAATACAAACCTGACATTAATCTTACAGCCAGACCAAGTCTGTTAGTTCTGGAGTTAGTTTAGCAAAACTAGGCACTTTTCTAGAGGGAATTAGTATTTTAGACAAAATTTGAGAAATATAAGAACTTCCTAATCCAAAGCTTGACTACCTCTGGGTTTTGCCTTTGTTGGAAAGTTAGGGGTTTTGTGCCTAAACTATTCTGAAAGAGAAAGTCTTGACTTCATGAAACACTGGAGGTCTGTGCTGAAGCAGTGAGGCTGGAGTATTTATGCTGGCAGGGTTTCAAGGAGAGGACCCTACCTGGTACATGCAGCTGGAGCAGAGCCATGCATCCAGTACAGCAGGCAGGAGCAGGATGTGCTCAGTGAGGGCAGGCACCAAACAGTGCCTCCATCCAGACTGGATGGGCAGGAGAGAGCAATCCTACTGCCTTTTTCCTTTTCTATTCCCTTGAGTTTTGTGTAAAGATTTTAATAGATATGTTCTACCACTAATGTGGTCAGAAGTTACCCCCAAATTTACTGGGGGTACAAATTTACTTACCTGAATGAAGTCTATATGTATACAGAAGGCTATTGAACAGCATGAAGGGAATGGATTCCAGTCTCTTATTTCTATTTTCTGTTGTGTTATATTCTTAAGTTCTTATTTCTCACATTTTTCACATGTGAGGTGAAAGAGGTTTTACCTTTCTGTACCTAAGAGCAATTAGCAAGGCTTAGCCATAATATTTTTATTTCCTAATAGCTCCTTTTCATAGAAGATAAACCAAGGAAAACAACCACACATTGTGAGATTAGTTAAATACATCTTGAAATACTGCCAATAGTTCCTGAAAAGGAAATGTGATTTACTGATTCGCATTTAGATAAAAAGCATCTGATTTATCTAACAGGACTTCTAAAATCTTGACAGTTTTATTGCACGCATCTAAATGCAGCTTCCATGTTTTAGCTTGTACGCTGTTTCCTTACAAATTCTGATCAGGTGGTTGTTTAACACTTCTGCCTTGGAGCTGAGCTCTAGTTAGGAAGCTAAATACACAAATGTTTCCAAACTCACTTGCCTCATTTAACATACTGCGGCCTCATTTGTCTTCTGGGCTCTGGTTTTGATCCTTTGAAACTGTTTAAATATCTCCTTGTCTTCTTTTTTCACACTGTTAGTCACTAACTCCTCATCTCCTGTATTTCTCTGTTCATCTATCCATTGAGTCTTATGTTTGATCATGGGGATCTGAACCTGGCAATGTCAGCCAGGCACCAACCTTGAGGTGTTCTTTGTTCTGGACTAGGGAAAAAAACCTTCACTGTGCTTTGATAAACCTCAGTTTAGTGCTTTTTGATTGGATTCTTCTTTCATTAATATCATTTACTGTACCTATGGATTGCCAGTGTCTGGCAGTGGGTGTAGCTGCAGTGCTTATTCTGCTGTCTGGACTTGAAAATTAAAATAAAAAACACATTCTGCTGTCTGGATTTGAAAATTAAAATAAAAAACACTGCAGGGCAGCTGTGTTATACAATCTCTTGTTTCTATGTTTATCCAACTCTATTTTGTATCATTGTGAGCAGAAAAAAATTAGGAAAAGTTTGTTGCTTGTCATGGGCATAAACCTAAATGGTGGTTCAAGGGAAAGGTCATCCATATCTGCTGGAGAGGACATGTCTTTACTTCAATATGAAAATGAATTATGGCTTTAGACTGTCCTCATGAATCTCCGAATGTGCTGCCTGTGAGTCCCACTGCAAAGGGAAGAGGCATGAGTGGTGGTGAGGCCCTTCCCAGCACGCACGAGCTGCAGCCTGGGCAGCAGCCATTACTGCCTCTACAGAGGCAGAGGTACTGCCTGGAGTGCTGATTGTCATCCTCTTCCTTCCTCTTCTTCCTTTCTTTGCCCCAGTGGCTCCCCCACCTGCAGCTGAAAGGTTGAGATCCCCAGTCTGTGGATGAAGCTTGGTCACCTCATTTAAACCTGTCACAATGTCACTGCAGGGTGACACTGCCCTTCTTGCTAGGAGCATATTCCTTCCTTCTCAATCCACCAGGACTGTGGTGGTAACTGCTCCTAAATGTCAAGCAGCTCCTCTGTAAATGTCTGGGAAAGAAAGAATAAAATAGTTGTGCTTATTGCAGCGTGCATGCCCAGGCACTGTGGTCCCAACAATCCTCCCCATGCTCCTGGACAGAGAGTGCTGTTACTGAAGACACAACAGTTCAAACACTGCTGACCAGGGGAGCTCATTGAAGCACAGGAACACAGAGGCAAGATGTGTCCTGAAAATAGTAAGGGAAAAGCTGAGAGGGATCATTTTTCTTTGGTGTTGCACTGAAATGTTTTGCTTTCCAAGATCAGTGCCTTAAGGCAAGGATCTAAACAGGCTTGTATCATCCTGGGCACATTCTTGCCTCTCAGGCAAGAGCAGCATAAACTACTTCATGTTTATTAATGCCATTTCTTACAAGGCTTCTAAATGCTCTGCAACATAAAATCAGTATTTTAATATTTCAGTGTTTTTATGGTATAGTGAGTTGGTAGATAACTCCACAGAAGGGTGCAAGCTGTCTGCTCTTGAACTTCAGCATGTGCATGTTTCTACTGAGGCAAGTGGTCTTTGGCAAGCTGTGACCTGCCTCCACAGCTGGTTCAAGAAATACAGTTCTGCCAGAGTAGGATGCTGAGAAGAGCCCAGGTACCTTCACCTCCTGCAAGTCAGATCTTTCTTTTTGCTGTTGACATTAAAATTGACAGCTGGAGATTTACATCACATATGTAAAAAGAGGTTGGGTGGTATCTCTCGATAAGCCATGGGGTGCATTGATGGTCACCTCCTTCCCAGGATGGAGACAGCTGAGCCACCTTGCTGGTGGCCTCAGCATCAGGCAGGGACACAAGGATGCCATGGAATCAGTAGCCCTGTCAGGAAGCTGGGAGAGACTCAGGATTACACAACTGGTTTATTAAAGACTGAGCAGGAGCACACTTCATCGTGCTGCTCTCTATTTTAATTTGACTGGCAACATTTGTCAGAAGAAAGTCCAGCTTCTGCAAAAATGCTGACAAACTTGATAACTGCAGTACATTATGTCAGGTTGGGTTTATCAAACACAAAAATTAAAAATGAAGCCTTTGGTCTGTAGATAATAAAATGAACTTTATAACTTGTAAAATATGAGAGTACCTTCCTTTCTTAGGCAATGTCCTTTCCTAATGCTAAACTATTAAAAGTGGTATAGAAACAAGGTATAGGGTTTTTTCAGGAAAAGCGTGAAAAATGTCTTCTGGTGTGCTTAAATATTTTTTAAAAGTAGATTTTTTAAAATATAGACCTTTTAAAGAATCTTACATGTTTATATAAATCTGAATCGTGTAAATACTGGAGGACATATTTATTTTTTCTGTGACAGATGTAAGTGGAAAGTTCACCCTGCCTGCTTGAAGTTCAGGCAAGAGGGACACCTGTGTCACCTCCAGCAGCCCACAGCCCTGGCACTGTGCACAGACACGGTCTCCCAGCAGGAGATCTGGTGGTGACAACATTTTCTTTAGTCTAGAAGTGCCTTATTTCCACTAAATTGAAAAAATCCAAATGAATCATAGCATTTTTATTGAAGATGGGTATTTTAAATTAGTGGAAATCTTCTAGCTGTATCTTCAGTGGCTTCTGGCAGCCAGTGATATGCTTTGAACATTGCACATGTAATGCAAGCACATGTCTATGCCTGCTTGAGCCAATTCACTCTCTCTTGGGGATGCTCATGCCCTGGCTCCCACTCCTGCAGCTTCTGTGTCTCCTGTGGCTTCTGCTGCTTGGTGCAGCAGAGCTTCCCCTGTGCACAGTCCCTCTGCAGCCAAGGGGATGTATTATCATCATTGTGGGCTGTGCCTGGAGGGTAAAAACATAAAGAAATACTTTTACAACCTTTATACTAAAGTAAAAAGTTATTGAAAATGTTCCTCCTACTTGCACAGAACCGAGAAACAAAATAGTTGTGTGGGTTTTCCATTTGTTTTTAAATAAGCAGTATTTCACCACGTATCTGTTCTGAAGTATGTTTCTCCTTTATATATAGATTCTCAGTACAGCCTGTTATTAGTCAGCTTATGAAGGGGCATTTCTTACTTCTTAGGATGACAAGAAATGAAAACATATATGCCCAAGATAGCATTTTCTCAAAAGGTGCCATTAACACACTTCCCGTTTTCTATTTGTGTCTGGAGGGCCCTTACCAGGGCTCTGGATCTCAGCTACTGTGCAGCTGCAGTGTCTGAAAGAGCAGAGCGTGGGCTGGCATCCCCACTCAGCCCTCTGGGCCATCCTGGGAGCCCTGGTGGGAGTGCCAGAACCTGCTTGGCCATGTTGAAGACCCTGGGTGAAAAGAGAAAGCTGGATGTACTTAATCAGAGCTCAGTGCTTAGAGCAGGAGGGTCTCCTGACAGAAGGCAGACAGAAGGATAATTTTGTCTTAATTATAAAATATTCCTGTATATTTGAAGACCTTTATTTCCCATCTAGTATAAGCTAACCTGATTTATGAATAAGAAGTGCAAAAAGAATGAGATAAAAATTTATAAAACCTGTGTGGCCAGTATGTGGTGAAACTCCCTCAGGTAAACAGAGTTTAAATTAACATCTTTTCAATGAAGGATGTGGTGTATAGATCAAATATTAAAAAAAGTCAAGCAATATAAAGCTCCTTTTATACTGTCTATATGTTTTCTGCGTGTTTCACTAAAATGCCAAAATGATACTTGTTATTTAAAATACTTGAATTATACATAAGTTGGAAGGCAAAAATTCAATTCTGCTTTGGCAATGATGATTAAAGATTTCTCATTTTGCCTCGTCTTTAACTTGCCATTGACAAGTTAGGTGTCTCCACAGAGATTTACCTGATATAGTTATATCCTGCAGAACACTCAGAACCAGTTTGTGTTCCTAGCAAGGAGAAATTCTAGATGTTTTAACCTCCTCATAGAGACTTTGCCCAAAGGGCACTTGAGCCTCAGTACAAAGGGTAAATCTTGTGGCTCGAGGAAGAAGTTGTTCCATTTGGAAAGGAGCATGAGGAGAGTTTGGATGATTTCTTGTGAGATTTGTGCTTCTGCTGCCCTGGACTGAGTCCCCTCTTGAGCCCTGTGATCTGTTGGCAGCTCACAGAGCATGGTGCTCACACTCTGCAGTATGTCTTGATGCCCTCACCAAGGGCTGTCTGGCTTGCTGCACCTCTGCCCAAGGGCTGGCGTTCAGCTGCAAGCAGCTCCCTGTGACAGGGCACAGGCATCAGGAGGCAGCACAGGATGCCCAGCTGCAGGAGGAAGGCCAGACCAAAAGGTCCCCACTTGCCCGGAGGCACTGCAGCCTCAGGGCTGTTGTATCTGCCTGGGCTCAGATGTTGCTGGCTGGATCTCAATCACTGATGGTGGATTATCAATTCCCCTTTCACAGAATGCCTTTATACCTCACTGAATTTTCAGTGGTGAGATCAGAATGTCTCATCCCATTTATATCTCATGGAATAGAGATAATAATGACATATAAATTAGTTTTATATTTCAAATGAGGTCCTAAAGTTGTTTCAAGCTGTATGATTTACTGGGCAAGGCAGAAGAATGTGCAGATTTGCATTTCCATATCTTGTGACAAACATATCCACAGCCTGTTATTTGAACCTGAGCTGTGGTTGCCTGCTGTGCTGATGATTATTTGTTGAGATGGTAGAATAGAACACACAAATCTGTGGTACTGTTAGAGCATTGTACATTTCAACCTGCTCTGCCATCTCTTTGAGAAGTTAAAAATCCCCTTTTGCTTCCAAATTTGACTACATAAATGTGTGCATGTTATGACTGCATATAACACAGCAATCTTGGGAACATTAAGTGCCCAGGGATATTGCAGCTGACTTGTAAACAACTCAGAAAATAGTCAAGCATAGGGCTGGAATCAGAAATGTAAATGCAATTGCCTGAATTAAAGTCCATGGATAAAACATCTTTGTTGATGCATAAATTACCTGCAGCTAGCACAGAAAATAATTGATGCTGTGCCAAAGTTAATTACATGGAAAAATATTATGAGTTTGTATGGATTCACTGTAAGCAAGGTATTCTGTAACTCTGAGAGTATACCATAGAGGTCCCAGACCACTGGATGCCCTGGCCCTTGAAAAGTCTAAATTCAGTGAATGGGAGGGAAGATGATAGTGTAGAATGTGATCCCCCACAGTATGGAATGTGTGACAATCTCACAGTAATTTTCAGGGGAATAGGATCTGGGTGCTGGTTGCACAGCCTATAATAAAGCAATTTCAGAAACTTCTAACCAGCTGAAGTAAAGACTTAGAGATACAACCTTGAAATAGTCTGGACAGTTTGAATCCATCTTTATAAATAAAGCTGCAATAGATACAATCCTGCAGCATTAATGAGACAAACAGGAATGAAATAGAAATCATTATCACTTTTAAATCATTATGCAAAATTTTTCTGGGCTGAATATGACAGAGCTGGAAATATCAAGACCCATGAAAATTGTACTGAAGTAGATTTGCATAATGCACTGGAAGAGCTTTTGTGAAAATGGAACTAGTGGGAGTTATTTAAATAACAGTATAGCAGCTATTAACAAAATAGTGAGATTCAAAATAGTAATTTACTTTACTCATCTCTTCTAAAACATGTCCAGAATCAAGATATCTGTCAGCAAATAGTACAGCCTTGCAACCCACCTTCTCAAAATTCTGAAAGATCAAGAAATTCTCATCCCTGACAAAACACAAACCTTAGTAGCAGAGCATATTATTTCCACCATGTAAAGCAGCTGTAAAATATTATACAGCCATGGAGAAGCCATATGTTCTTGAGCTATTAATCCTTGCACAGGCTTAGGCAGGAAAAGAAGAATGAATCGTATACGCTATGACTATTGGAGTTGAATTATGTATTTAGTGTGATTGCTGCCATTTTCCTCTCCATCATCCTCATCATCATCATCATCATCACCTCTCTCCCTGCTCCTGCCATGCCTCATCCTCCTGGATGTACATCTCCAGGCCCATGTGTGGTGTGGAGAGCGCTCTGACTCCTTTGCCCGCGGACTCACTAACGCTTCTCTCCCAGGCAGTGAGAATGCCTTGTCACACTTGAACCACAAGTGGATTCTGGATTCTCCCGCTTGGAGTTCATGGATCTAACCTGGCAGCCACCAATCTTTATGTCTTCTGTAAATGATCCTCCAAGGGTTTACCTGTAGCAGTGCTGTCATGCTCCCAGGAATAATCACAAGGTTTGTGTTTATTTTTGTAACTCTTTATTCCGTGATGTGCCCTTGAAACCCATGAGGCTCCAACTTTGCCTATAAATCTTGTTAAAAGGGTGTGGGTTGCCTGTTCCACGCAGCAAAAAAAGCTATTTTTCAATTATTTAGATACTATTCATCTTCTCCCTGAAGCCTGGTCAAAACTTCTGGTTCGATATTGTGCTTTGTTATAGAGTGAGGGATGGTGGCAATTTTCCTGCATGTGCTGTGGCCACAAAAATAGGTGGTTTTGGTTTGCTTTCTGGTACTCTGACAATTAACAATTGCTGTGTCTTTGCATGGTAATTTTTAGTAATGTGTATAAAGGAAAAAAAGGGTGTTTTGTATGCTTCCTCTACTTGTTCAAATACATAATGCTGTGAGTATAAAGCAAAATACGATATTGAAATGCCTCTTTTTTCATATAGCTCTCATGCCTGCAATGCTTTCTTTGCTGAAGCTGGGCTCAGTGTTACGTTGTTAATACATACCTGCCACTTTGAATTGCTTTGTGGGCTGAGTAGGTGTGAATTCATTCCTAATCCTTTCCCATCGCCACCCATGTGAAGATCACGTTGTGTTTGCTCTGCGCCGTCAAATGATCTCCTATGCTGCTTGCATTTTCTGAAAGCTCTGCTGCATGATCACACATTGAGGAACAGGCTGAAGGGCTTTTCTGCAGGTTTTTGTTTGTTTACTGTGAGACATTGATTTAGCGCCGTCCTAAATTCTAGTTTGCTTTGCGGTGTTTGGTTTCTTCTCCTCTGCAATTCATAATGGCCAATTTGGATTTGAATTGCAAGTTTGTTGCACTCGGTTGCCTGCAGTACTTGGTAGTGGATAATTAGTGATAATACAAAAGATGGAGCATGCACTGAGTGGCTCTTTCCCTGTGAAAAACCTCCACTTTCCAGCAATCCCTGGCCCAGGGAAATTGTTTGCTGAAGTACCCGCATGCTTCATAGCCTCTAATGGATGCTTTCTGCCTGACTCGTGTCTTTCTTTTCTGTACCAAGTGATACTCCTGGTCTGTACAATTATTTCTGTCATGCAATTATATATACGCCATTCAAAGAAGTACTTAGCTGTGTTTGCTCCAAACATGTTGCTTGTCTTCCTTTGGTTCTTCTGCAAGTTCCATTGGTGTAAAACCATTTGCCTCCCCCTTTCTGAGTGCTGATGGGGTGATTCCCTGCTGGTAATTCTTTCCCACAGTCTGTTTCACCTTGCGCCATGAGGAACAAACTCATCATCATCACAGGTGTTTTCTTCTGTGCCAGTCTAATTCTGCTATCTTCCTTTTGGGAGGGGATGGCCAGAGCCATAGCCAGGTCATACTCAAGAGCATTAAGCAAAAGATTTTCTAGCAGCCCTCCATGGCATTGTCCCATGCTGCAGGCAGGCAGAAGTGTGGTAAGTGGAGCCTGACTGCAGACCTCAAGCCTTTTGCTTGACCCCTCTGAATTGCCAAAGCAGGCAAAGAATGCCCCAACCAAGTGCAGATCTCTGTCTTGTCTTTGGGGTACAACCAGTGTGTCCACAGGAGAATAAAATAACTTGGGGGCTCTCTATGCAGACACCAGGGGGTTAGGCCTCTCCTGTGTTTAAGTTGTCAAGCCTTTGTAGTATTGGTTTAAAACAGAAGTTTGCCTGTTTTGTTTTTTTTTTTCAAAATCAGACAAAACCTTGCCGTCGACATCAGTTTGAACCACATTTCTTGCTACAAAGAAATCAAATTCATAACCAGCTCTTCTGAGCAGTCAAAATTCCTAAATGCTTCTCTGAAGAGTGAACATCACTTTTCTAATGAAAGGTTTTGGTTCTCCTATTAATTGTGTAGTAAAATCTCTGCAATAGTCACAAGGGGCACAGAGAGGGGATTTTTGTACTTGGTAGATAAGAATGAGCTAGGCTTTCCTCCAAATCTTTCTTGCAGCAAGGGATTTTTTCTTAGAAATTCACAAAGACTAAATTGTACAGATTCCCAGCTCCTGAGATGCTTCTTTTGGCTGTTTGTTTCCACTGTAAATGATTTCTTCTTTTTTTTTTTTTTTCCCTTTTTTTCAGTCTGGACTACTAGCCATTAAGGTTTTAGGTGCTTTCAAGATCTCTTTAGAAAAGAGTGCCTTATTGTTTTTGTCATCCTGCTTTACAAAAAATGCAGTTTGACATTGTAATATTTTTAAAAATGCATGGATTTTGTTAGGAATGGAATAGGTTTGAGATAGTGAATGCCAGGAATGAAATCCTAATGCTCATAAATTCTAAAGCAGAGTTTCTGGGTAATTCACTGGCTCCAGGACATCCTATATGTCTGGAGGCCTATATGAATGGCATACCAAGCACCTGATGACTTTTTTTTTTGAGGGAACTGGTAAGAAACTGTTCAAAGTGACCCATTCCTGGGAAGTGCTGCTGGGGAGCTCAGGATGCCAGTTGGGCAAGAGGAGGTAAAAACATCTGTCAGGTGGTTTCTAAGATGCAGTAGAAAACCTTGCAGTTGTATGCAGAGGAAGGACAGAGAAATGAAGTGCAAGTTCAACAGCTAGTCAGTGTATCTACCTACAAGGATGTCATCTCACATAGCTTGGAGATGCACATTCCTCCTGGATTAGCTGAATGAGCTAACCATCAGTGATTAGTAACCAGAGAGTGCTAGAGGCAGATTTGGAATTTGTGCCTCTGTTCAGTGGATTAGAGGTACCAAGGCTGCATAGAAGGTTTTCAACAGCTGGAGTTACTGGGATGAGCAGCGTTATGTCCTAGGAAAACACAGTGAGGTGGAGATGGAGAAAATGGGAGTTTAATGGCTTATTAGCAATAGTGCAATTGAACTACACAAACAGGTGCATCAAGGGTGTGTTTGAACAGGGTTGTGTCAAACCAAGGTGCTGCTCAGCTGTGTTCCAAGCGAGCACAGACCTGGTCCCCAGCAGCTGAGTAACCCCAGCTTTGGCCCAAGGATGTGTTGTCTCGATTACTTGTCAACAGCTGGTCCTTCAGAGTTATTCCATGTTAGCTTCTCCTCTGAACGAGCCACTTTTGCTAGGAACATGCCTAACATGTTCCTAGCCTTTCTAACATCCCAAGGAGAGAACAACCAAAATTCACAGAAGCTGCCAGTAGCCAGGAGACAGCAGCAGTAACCAGTTCAGGGTTCCACATGTCCCAAAGGCTGCAGATTTTGTTAGCTTTGTTGCATGGTTTTCTCTCCCCTGGAGTTCTTATGGTTTAAGCATAGTTGCAGAAAAGGAAAGTTTTGCCCCTTCTACTTCAGATCTCAGTCAAGTTAGGGCTGTTTCCCAGCCCCACCAGTGCAGCTCTGTCTTTGCAGCCATCATTATCTGGCTGTTGGCTGGGAGGCTCCAGCAGCAGCATTTTGTGTCACACCAGGCGATATGGGAAGACCTGTGTTGTCCATTGTTGAAAAGTTAGGTGAAGGCTGCTACAACATACATAGAATAAAAGACAAAAAAGTTTTGCCACAGCATTTCTTATACCTTTTATTTATTTTTCTACAAGCAGGCAGCCTGAAACAAAGGAAGAATGAGGACTTTGATCCCAAGACACTTCATGTTCAAATTTCTTTCTGACAAGGAATAAATAATTTCAGCCCAACTGTGCAGCTGTAATATATATTAAAAAAACAGCAGAAAACCCAAAACCAAGTGCAACACAAAGCTAGTAATAGAGCAGGATGTTGGAGAGGGGTCAGGCTTATGTAGTATTCATTCTCTTTGCTCCAAAATGCATGCAGAACTTGGACTTACTTTCAAGACATGTGGTCTACTGAAGATACAGTTTTTTTTCAAAGTGTTTTTTCAAACTGTTTGCTAGCCATGGCTGTATCAATATACAATTAAGGTGGGCTGAAGGAAGATGTATTAGAGTAAACTGTTTGTTTTTGTCAAGTCATTGCCATAAAATTGTGTCCTTGCTTGAACCTGTGTCCTGCTCAGCTGACCCTGTTATTGCAGTCTGGATTAATTCAGACCCTGTGTCTTTCCTGCCAGCAAAAGCACTGTCACCATGGTCTCTCAAGAACAGTTTGACAATATTACATGCACTTGCTTGGCTGTCATGCTCCTGCTTTGTTAATTTTGGTACTTATTTCTTTGGAAGTCTTACTTTTAAATTATTCTCAATTGCAAGAATAGATAATTTTTTGACATTAATTTGCTACAGGCATTTCAACCAAGTCATTTTTTAATCATAAGTCACTTCAAAAAGGCCATGTGAAAATTTTACTGTGCAGATGACAGGTATTATCCCTTCATTCTTATGTGATGGTAGAAGAATAGACAGTGTATTTGTAATAACAATCTGGTGTTCCCCACAGTGCAGCAAGCTATTTTATTAGCTACTTCCAGACAGCTTTATTAATTGGACTGTCCTTCAGACAGCCTTGGTGATGAAGAATGTGTTCATAACACAGCTGAAAGTATAAATCATAACAGTATTTTTCAATTTGTAACATTTATTTCCACTCACCTGCTATCTTCCTTTGGGGCAGAACATGGACTTGCATAATGCAGGACATATGTACCCTTATTGATCTGGAGGCCTCAGGATTATGGAGAGGTGCTGAACACTTTGCAGCCTCTTTGCCCACAGCTATTTTGCACAACACAGAAGCAATACCCTACAATCACAGTGAAATCTGCGGTCTGAGGTAGAGCATTGCTTCTTAAAAAGTAGTAATTCTCTTCTCAGAAGTCATCCTTTAAATCTTCAAAGGTTTCTAGTGCTGAGGAACTACAAAGACTTTTTATACCACCTGAGAGATGGTATATTCAACAATATAGCAGAATAACATTATGATAGAACAGCACTTCACTGTTAATAATTCAATGAAATATTCCAGCCTTCATTTTAGGTAAATATAGTTGACCAGCTGTAGGCTTAAAGCTGGAAGTACTAAAAACAAGGTCTCAGTTTCAGGAACATAATTTCAAGCAAAAGAGCTTTCTTTTCTTCTCACACAATGTTTACTCAGAGGATTCCCTGCCCATTCTTGATTTTATATGTATCAGTGCTCACAGTGCTGTTAGTTTATCCCAAGCTGTGTCTCCACTGACTCCATATGTGGGTCCACTGACCAAGGCCCTTCAAGTAAGGATAGTTTTATCACAGTGATAGTTTTATCCCATATCTCTAGGGCTCTTTGAACAGCAAGAGCAAAGTCAGCAGCTGGTTTATGTGGAGCAGTAGTTGTTCATTGTTTCTCAAAATGTCACTCTTATAAGTCATTAAAATAAGCTACTGGTGTTGCTGCCTGAACACAGCGCAGAGTTAAACCAGAAACCATCAAGGCTGGATGCTGCCTACCTCAGAACTTTCAATGAGTTCTGGAGTAATTAAGGAAAACAAAGAAATATAAATCCAATGATGCAGTGTCTAATTCAGAAAACCCATAAACTAGAATCTGCTGGAGGCTGGAAAGATATCCATTGATGGACTTGTTGGAGATATTTGTCTAGATGATGCAGTACAGCCTTTCTTATATGTAGGAGTGATAAATGTCCCTGTCAACCCACACTGTTTACGTGGAGCAATTGGAGCTGAGAACCACTATTTCGAATGCAAGACACTCTGAATTAGTCCAGAAAAAGGTTCCAGTGAAAATTGAATGACATAGAGAAGTAAATTTCTAACTGCCAATTTTCTAACTTCTAGTCCTTTCTCTGGACTAAGCAATACTCTGTATGAGTATAGTTATTTTGCCCTCATAGTGTAATTCATAATATTCTACATACATGTTGATACATTAACATAACTTCCAAAGGCTGATCACGACCTGTGTATTTTCCAACCTATTTAGAGCAGTTGTTATTATTATTACAATATTTAATCAGTTAATATCTTAAACTAGCAGATTCCATACTAGTGGAGTAGTCTATGCTGTTCAATTGCAGCCAATAGCTGGAGAAAATGTTTGAAAAATAAGGAATTACAGAGTTAAGAGGGAGATACTTAGCATTGAATTGTTAGCCTAATAAAATTATCCTCTAG
This sequence comes from Melozone crissalis, assembly GCF_028551555.1. Taxonomy (NCBI): domain Eukaryota; kingdom Metazoa; phylum Chordata; class Aves; order Passeriformes; family Passerellidae; genus Melozone; species Melozone crissalis. Next base: position 25,376,717 of record NW_026535780.1, read on the forward strand.
CATTGCAGAACTTTATCATTTTACTTCACTCGCTTCAAAATTTCAGCATTGTTATGAGCCCTTCCTCTCAAATCAATATCTCACTGCAATGTCATAAACCTCTTTTATTTTCAGGATCAAATAATGTAGTCAGCTATATATATTTATAGAGACCTAATTTAAGAAACATATTGACAAAAACCAATGTGTATGCTGTGAACTCCATTGTAACAGGTCATTTGTCTATTCAATAACTTTAGCAGCATAGTAACCTCTATTTTATGTTACTAGAGATAGTGGAGATATCAGAACTATGGTGAATCAGTGACAGGGGTGTACTCACCCCACTCCAAAGTGGGGTTTGAGAGTTAGTTAAGTCTTTCCCTCAGAACTTTGATAAAATGCCTAGATCTGAAGAGGAGTTGAGAGTGAAAATGTCATTTGCCTCCACTTTCAAAAGGATTTTAACAATGTCTCAGAATATATTTGTGCACAAATTGTGATGTGCACAAATTGTTATGTCTGGATGTGTGTGCAACTAGAGAGGTAAAAAACTAGTTTGACAACTGGGGCCAGAGAATAGTGGTTAATAATTCATACAATATCTCTCTGCCAGTAATGACCTGAACACTAATTTCTTCTGCAGATAGGGGAATTTCTTTTTCTTTGTTGACTGTTATTGCAGTGCAAAAATGATACCTGACTTTAGTGGGATTCTTGAGAAAAAATGCATTGAAAATACTGCAGAATGGAAAATGCAGTTGTAGAGCTACAACTGGATTCAGAAGATGATACATAAATTCTTTTCTCTCAAGGCTTTCTGTGACTTTGTGCAAATTATTTAATTTCTTTGTACTCCCCTCATCTGTGGAAACCTAAGCCAAGCAGCTGAATGACAGGGTAATGGTGGGCAGCTCAGCTTGGAAATAGATTAGGGACTGATCCTTCAAGCAGCTCTGCAGGCTGATCTGAGGGCAGCTTACTATTTGGAGCTACATGGGAGATGGATGTTCTGTAACTGATTTAGCAGAACCTGAAAGGGGAAATTGATGCAAGGCCTAATTTATCACTGCTGTTCCCTGTTCGGCTGTGACATGCATGAATTATTGTACAATGAACAGCAAAATATCACTGTTATTCTACACATAATCTAGGTATAGAATGATGATTAGTAATACTTCAGTGTTTTAAATTGCCTTTAGATTAAAGAAAAAGTCGCAGTCGGTGGATATTAGTGGGCCAGGATGCAACCCAGTGGCAGCAGAAGCTCAGACCCCTCAGCCCAGCAGACCTTCCCCTGCCCCGCAGACAGCGGCTCCCGAGGAGGAGCAGGAGAGCAGCACCAACAGCCAGAGGCGCAACCCGCGGAGGAGCGACCTGAAGAGATACTACACCATTGGTGAGTTTCCTTCCACAGGAAAAGTCAAATGTGCTTTCTACTAAAGCAGGGGCTGTTCCTTCATTTGTGGTTGGTTTCTTTTGCTTAGCAGCAGTTAAGCTGGCCTCTAAGTTTACAAATGCTCACAGTGAGCAATAAGTTATCATATCTTAATGCTGATGTCAAATTGCTCCAAAGAATTAACCTGCTTTATTTATCTGAACTCTTTCCTGCTCCTTTTTTTTTTTTTTCCATAAGAAGAAGTATTGAAAAAGGCATAAAAGCAATTTTGAAAGGGATGCTTTAGGAAAAATGTAATTCTTACAGTGGATTGCACTGGAATTTCAGCAGAGGTTGTTTAGAAGGTTCCTGATTAGGAAGGATTTCCAGTTTGGAGAGGGAAGAGGCATACTGAGTGTGAAATTTTTTTTATGGGACTTATTGGTATCTTTCCCTGAATATTTTGGTTTTCTGGATTTTCCTCTGGAATGTCAGCATTTGCATGACTCTTTAAAGCCATCTTAGGCACCCCAGAACATGTTTTGCAGGCTGCTTCCCCACAAATAATTTTGAGATTATGCTTGACTCCTTTTGGCAAGGTTGGAAGGGACCACAGTGGGTCATCTGGTCTGATCTCCCTGCTAAAGCAGGCTCATCCCAGAGTGCAAGGCACAAGATTTTGTCCACATGGCTCTTAAATATCTCCAGTGAGGGAGAATCCTCAACCTCTCTGGGCAGCCTGTTCTAGTGCATGGTCACCTGCACAGTAAAGAAGTTCTTTCTCGTATTCAGGTGGAACTTCCCATGCATCAATTTCTGCCCATTGCCTCTCGTCCTGTTGCTTGGCAATAGTTTGTGAGCTGTTGAATTATTGCAGTATAATGTGATTGTTTCTTCTGCTCCAAGGGAACTATTTACATGTCTTTCACTTGTCTAAAAGATCAAGAAAAATGTGTTTCCTTAGACATCTTTCACTGTGTTATGCCTGATCCCTTGAAACTGGCTGTCATTGTAAGTTATGTTGCTTTTAAAGAAGGAAACTGCATTAGCAATCTACCCATTTTAATAATGAAATCTTTATTTTAAGTGGTGAGTGACTGTATGTGTTTGCGTTTTGTGATGCCCAAAAATTTTTCTCTGTGGTTAAATTTGACTCACTGAAATTTCTTTTGGGACTCTTTATACAATCTTTATATTGTGAAGTCCAATCTATATGTGCTTTGAGTAATCACAGACTCTGAGCCATGGTTGCTCAGGATGTAACCTCTGTGCTGAAGTAACAGAATGTTGTTTGTACATTTGAATAATTTCTTTGGATATTGTGCAGCACTTTTTTGACAGACTTGTTGACTGGAAAAGGCCTCTGAAGGTTGTATAGTCTTGTGTCCTGTTTAAAGCAGGACCTCAGCCAGCACCAGATAGAACAGCCAAGGCTTTGTCTTGCTGAGTTTTGACAGTCTCCAGGGGTGAATGCTCTACTGCCTCTCTGCCTGTCAGGCTGGAACATGGACAGTGTGTCCACAGACAACAGCAGTTGTGGGCAACTTGCCCATAAACAGATGCTGACATTTGTGAACAACAGTTGCAGACCCTAGGGAAGTATGAGGGGAACAGACCACAGAAAGTGGCCAAACTTGCATGTTTTTTCCAAATATCATCTTCTGTTATCCTTGTACAGAGTATTGGGAGAGTCCAGAGCCATCTGGACTGACCCAGGATGGGAGAGGTGCTGGTTTTCTGTTCTTATACACACAACCTTGTCTATGGGACTTGTCTAAATCACAAAGATTAAGTTGCTAGAGCCAGTATTACTGCGTAGTGCATTATGTCTGACTTTTGCTGACAGGCAAATTAAAGAGACAAGAGCTGCTCTGTATCTTCTCAAATGTTTGATGGCACACGTTCCTGATGACTGTGGAAATGAATGGTTTAATCTTGGACAGCACAGTACTGACACCAGATGAACATGTTTACTGCGCTGAGTTGCTCCAATATTGAGTCTATGGCCTTGGTACCTGAAAGAATAATTGTCTTCATAGAGGATATGTTAATTTATGACCTATATCACCCTCTTGACCTAAAATAATTTTTCTGTCACTTGTCTCAAAAATAACTTCTGATATTTAAAATATAATCAAATTTGTTACTTTCTGAGGATGAATTTACTGACACACCTGTAACAGACCCTTACAAACCCCTCAGATTCCTGTGATGTTTTGTGTAAGATTGGCTGTTATATAGCATAAACAAGCACACTAGATCTGTGGCCAACTTAATACAATTACACAGAGGTTTACCTTGTTTTGCCCTTGTTTTCATGTTGTTCTACTAAAAGCAACCTGTGTTCAAGATCAAGTAAATGGACTGAGAAAATATGTTAGAAAAGTAATGCTCTCAGCTGACTTTTTTCTTTTATTTTAAAATTAGTATTCTGTTACTTTAACCTCAGAACAAATTGACAAATGACAGTGTTTATGGCAGTGAGTAACTGAGCTTGAGCTAACAAGTGCCAAATGTGTTTTGTGTTACTCTCTTGCTCTTTAAGAATTTATTTTAAGTAATTATCATGATGTGTAAGGTACTTTATAGATGTGACAACTGAGTTCAAATACATAAAAAAGTATCACATCTATGTTTAGACTTGTGCATATAGACAGTTTGTGCTTTAAAATGGAACTGTCAGCATCACATTGCCCATTAAACTAAAACTTATTTCGGGGCCTAACAGGATTTGTTAATATCTGTCCATTTTATTCAGTAGCCATGCAACATATGATTATGTGTAAGAAATGTGTAACCAGTTTTACTTCATCAATTCATGGGAAGGATTTAAAAAATCAAAGGTATTTTAAAATATGTGGGTTTTTTTATTTTGCTATGCAGAAAGCACATCATAGATCTTTCTATAAATCAGACTCTGTTTGCAGATCCAGAGATGTGAGCACTTACCTTGCACACATATGCCTTGCAGAAGAAATTGTAGCAGCTTGTGTATGCTTGCAGCTACTGTGAGTAGGCGCAGGCAATTGTCTGAGAGGCTGGGTTTCTAAAGGCTCTCTAGCATCAGAATATTTTTAATTTTTTGATTGTGGCACCTTATGTGCACACAGATTTACCCCAACTTTCCAAAACTGATTGAGCAATGAGGAAGGAATGTCTGGTAATTCCAAGAGATTTTAAAATTTCATCAGCACTGCTCCTACTTTAGATAGCTATAAACAAGTTACTTATTTTGCATTTGATCTTTCCCACAGACTACACTTCAGGTGCTTTCCAAACTTAGTGAGTCTAGTTGCACTTTTGAAAAGTGGGGGGAAAAGTAGGTAAGAAAGAGAAGAACTGATAGGAGTAGGCAATGGGGAACAAGTTGTATGCTTGGTTGGAATGAAATAAAAAATGGAGAGTCGGTGAGGGGGATAAATAGCTCTTCCATATGGCAGGCTCAGCAGGCAGGAAGGCTCCAGCACCTCCAGCGCTGAACTGGTGTGAAGAAATTGAGTGGGAACCTCTAGATTAATAAGATGAGTGTAGGAAAAACAGTCTGTATGGTGGGTTGGATGAAGTTTTTTGGAGAACTCTAGAAACAGCACCCAAGACCTTTGAAAATAAAAACCTAAAATTAGACTTTTTAGATGCTTCGAGCACTTAAAAATCCAGGCCACTTATTTCTGAAGTGCTTTTTGTTCAGCAACTCCCTCAAAAGAGAAAAAGAAGGTGCCTGGGTCTTTAGCACTCTGAAAAAGGGGCTGGAATATTAAACAATGGAGAATGATATGGGTAATCTGAATTCAAAACAGGCTGTATCAGCTTAATACCCTGTCCAACTAAAGAGCTACAGCCATTTGTAGGTGGCTGCATCTCAGCTGTGTTATTTGTAGGACCCAGCTGAAGGGTAGTGGGACTATTCTTCACAGCATGATGCCCCAGGATATGCTTTTAGCAATTTATTAAGGTGAATGAAGTAGTAAATGTCACCCTATAGAGACATGCATTTGAGGTGTATACTCAGCTGTGCAAGCCTGGTGTATCGTGCTTGGATACCTCTAAGAGGACATAGCCAGTGACTGCCTACCTAATAACCCTGGTTTTGTAGATGTAAAAGGCCTTCTTTTGTTCTCTCTGCCATTAAAATAAAACTGCAGCACTGCTATAGAGTAAATACCTGATTTAAAAATAAGAAGGTTGGATAAAAATATTTTTCTGATCAGGCAAAGAAATTATGAAAAAGGGCAGAAGTTCATACTAGAAAATGTTATAGTGCAGTATTGGTGGGGAGATAAGGAATGCAGATTTTTTTTTGTTTGCTTCTTTTTTTTCATTGTATCTTCTAATAAAAGCCTCAATGCAAGTGTTGCTGATCAGGCTCTTGCTAGCACAGCTCATTTCATTTAGAACAACCATCAACTGCCTCAGGAGACATCTTTTGTTGGCACAATCTCTGTCATCAGTGGAAGGTGTTGCTGCTACAACTACACACACTTAGTAGTTTAGACAGAATGCCTAAGTATGTATATGTACATAACAGCATAGGGACACTTGGGAAATACTAATTGCCAAAGTTCCTTTCCCTACAGTGGTCCATTTTTTAAAAAAAGTTAATTTCATGTTCCACTTGTAAAAAAAAAAAAAAGAGGAAAAAAAGAAAGAAGCCCTTTTCTCCTTCATTCTCTCTTGCAAATGAGGTCAGTAGAATTCTTAACAGAGAAAATATTTTCTGCTAGCTGAACCTTGCCACATTACTACTCTGAATTAACTAATATAAAAATCAGTGTGGAAGAGAAATTAAGCTTTTGGGATAAGCAAATCTGAATAAATACATATTAATTGACTAAGTTTCCAAAACAATTGTCTAGTAGCTAATGCCAAAGTGATAACTGGGAAAAGACTGATGTTTATGTGAGTTCCTAATCTTGTTTGTAAGAGACAAAGTTTCAGTGAGTAGTTGCTTCAAATTTAGCTGGGATTAGTTTTTTTTAGGGATTAATTTAGACTCACAGAATGGTTTGAGTTGAAAAGGACCTTAAAGTCCATCCAGTTCCAATTCCTTTGCCATAGGCAGAGACACCTTAGCACTAGACCAGGTTTCTAAAAGCCCCATCCAGCCTGGCCTTGAGTACTTCCAGGGATGGGGTGTCCACACCTACTCTGGGGTAATCTGTGCCAATGCCTCACCACCCTCACAGTAAAGAATTCTCTGTAGTATCTAAACTAAGCCTCTTATAGTTTAAAGCCTTGTCCTATCACTTCATGCCCATGCCAGAAGTCCCTCTCCATCCTTCTTGGATGCTCCCTTCTTGTAGGTACTGGGAAGTTGCTGTAAGATTTCCCTGGAGCCGTTTCTTGTCCGGGCTGAACAACCCCAACTCTCCCAGCTTGTCTCCACAGGAGAAGTGCTCCAGCCCTGTGGTCATTTTGGTGTCTCTCCTTTGGATTCGCTCCAGCAGGTCCCAGAGCTGGAAGCAACACTCAAGGAGAGGTCTCAGAGAGTGGAGTAGTGACAGAAACATCTTTCTGGACCTTCTGGCCACACTGCCTGTGATGAGGCCCAGGACACATTTGGCTTTTGGGGCTGCCAGTGCACATTGCTGGGACATGTTGAGCCCCTTGTCAACCAGCACCCCCAAGTCACTTCTAATAATTCGGTACTTCTAAATGTATTGTTGTGAAAAGAAGATGGATATTCCAAAGAATTTAATGAATAGAAATATAAGTTATAACTGGTTACAAGAATTATTAGTAATGCACAAAGCTGTATAAAACAGTATTTATAAAGTGAGACTATATTAGAAATTATTTTATGGGGAAACCTAAAACATAATGTATCTTTCAAGTGATTAATAAATCCATTCTTCCTGTTATGAAAGGAAGAACTAAATGAAAAGTGATCAGCTACTACTTAGAAGATACAATTATACCTAACCTTTGGGATATATGCTTTCCAGTGAGTCTGTTTAAGCTATGACTGTTGCAGTGATTTGGAAACATAAATAAATATAATTTTGTTTAGATATGCAGTAGATTAATTTTCTTGCTGTTTGCATACATTCCAGTTTGCTTCCATAAAAATATTACTTTAAAATATGTCAGGAATATCTGTTTAAATGTGAATTCATACACATTTGTTACTAAATTTATGTAGCATCACAGAATCTGCCAATATAAAATTAATGTGTGGCATTAATATCAGTTCAAGTGGTGATTTCATATCTCAGAGATCTCTCACCCTGCTGGAGCTATTGGAGTTGCTGTGAGAGAGCTAGTCAGACATTACAGTGAATCTGCTACTGGACTCAAAACTGGAAAAGGACAACATTGATCCACCTGAAATTACAACCTTATTTACAATCAAGCTGAGAGTTTTATGGAGTTTACCTCATGGCACTACCCGCTATCGAGTCACTGTTTAAAAACAGAGTTAGGAGGTTGCCTTTTACATTCTCCTCTAAAATAAGCATAAAATTTATTTGAAAGACAGACATTGTGGCTTGTTGTACTATTGTTTTCAGTGTGCAAACCTCTTCCTGCTCTGCAAGAGGTTATTTGGGCTAGTCTAGAAAGATATTATTCTTTTTAGAAGACATTATCAGATATTTGGTGTTTTTACTGTAGAGAGGTTTTCCTGCAAAGAATACTTCACTTCCTTTCCAAATAACATTCTTGTCATTTGGCCATTGAATATATTTGCTTCTACTCTTCTGCATAATTGAATGTGGTTCTTTTTTGTAGTGGCTCCCAAATTACTTTGGTTGTTTCTTCCTGATACCAGCAAAGCACATAACATACATAGGTGTATTAGCTGTTAGATAAATGGTGGAGTTTGATGCAGTAGGTGCTGTAAATTTCAGCTTCATCTTCTCACTTTTAGGGGACAGGTGGGAGATGGAGCTTCCAGCTCTGCCTCAAAGCATCCAGATGCTGCTTGGACACGTTTGCAGAGTTTGACTCTGTCCCATTCACTCCACTTATAATTTCTTTATTGAAGACTCAGTACTTTTTGAAAAGCATCATTCTGACTGCCTTCTTTCAAATATGTTTTCAGAAACTTTTAGAGGAGGAGGTAACCTCATTACCTGTTTGTGAGTGATAAGGAAAGGGAAATAATTTGTGGAATGTGTGGATAATATGGAAAGTATCTGTCATAGCAACAGTAACTATGCAAAATCCTTACTCATTCAACCTTTCTGAAGATTTTTATTAGTGATTCAGATCACATAGCTACTCTGGATGGGCAAGCAAGCATTTATTCATGTCTTTGTTTTTCTCTTTTTTAGTATTTCAAACTTGGAGCCATTACAAGCCAGTTTTTAATGTTGTATTCTTCTTTTGTCCTTTACAGATACTCTGCATATCCTTTGAATTTAAATTAGTTCTGAGCTATAGAGACAGCATCCACCAGAAAAGTGATGCTCATTAATGTCCTTTCATCTCAGTATTTCCCTTTTCTTAGCATCTGGTTTTGGTTTTAATCATATAGAATGCTATCATATCATCTGCTGAGTCATTTTGGGCAAGAAATATTTCAGGATTTTCTAATTCTCTTGCTTTACGTCAGGATAAAGATGAAATCTTTTATAGTTCTGCAGACAAGCTACCCAGCTTGCAAGATCAGCTAGTCATGTGTACTCTTGAGATACTAAAGTTTGAATCTCCAGAGGAAGAAAAAACAAAACCTGATCTGACCCATAAGCTCTCAGGTCTAAGAGGTTGCATCATCCTCAGTCCTCTCATTGGAGCTTTCTGTAGAAGAGAAAAATGACAGAGAAAAAAGGACCTGATTTCTAACATAGTGTGCCTTGAGCACCAGTCTTTTGAGTACTGGGAAATAGCAAAGCCTTCCTCCTAGCAGTGCAAGAACAAAGAGGGAAAATACTGATTCAGTGCTGAAATAGCTGGGTGGTTTAGTGATAGCAGAGGCAGATAAGACTGAGGCTTTTGAATCTGGAGACATAGTTCTGGGAAAACAGTTGTTATTGGTAGTGGAAAAGGGCTAAGTCACACAGTCAGTGATTCTGAGAAAAATATTGATCCACAGAAGGTGATGGGACCCATTGGAATACATAGTAAGGATGCTGAAGGAACTGCTGAAGTCACTGTGAGGTTCTCATTGTTGAAAGGTTATGGAGATCATGGGAGGCCCATGATGTCTTGGAAAAGGCAAATGCTAGACCCCTTTTCAAAAAGGGCCAGAAAGATTTTCTAGGGCTGTTCCATAGGCTGTTCAGCTTTACTTGTAATGGTCATCACCTTCCAGAGCAGCCCTGTGCCCATGTTGGGGCACTGTGGCCTAGGTGGTTGGAATCCTTCATGGCTGGAAAAAACTCTGGAGACAGCAGTCACCAAGGCCATCAGGGGCCTTGTGAGGAACAGCTGAGGGAGCTGGAGAAGGGACACGTTGAAGGGCACCTTACAGCAGCCTGTCGCTGTCTGCAAGGAGGCTGCCAATGAGATATCTCTAGTCTGCTCTTTGCTGTGGTGCAAGGCAGGACAATGGCACGCAGCCAGCCTAGAGATTGAAATATAAGAGGTTTAGGCTTAATGCAAGGAAAATTATTTTTTCCCCAGTGCAAGAGAACATACAAAGAGGTTGTGCTGTTTTTAAGACCCAACAACTCCACCTTCCATAAATACAGGGAATGTTAGCACACCAAAGCACCTGTTGTGATTATTCATATTTTATTCATTCTGAAATCAAGTGTAATTTTTTCAGACAGCTCAATAATTCTATATAGCTAAAAAATTTACTAAAATTGATTTTAAAATTTGTTGTATTTTATAGTTAAAATAAAGTTTAAGGTAGCTGAATTTTTCTGATTCTCCACTCTCAGAAAAAAAAAAAAGAATGTTTAAAAGGTCTTAAAATACCTTGGCCCTTGGTCCAAGGGGAGTGTGATATTTCTGATTTTGTAATTGCTTCAGTTCTCTGTATATATATCATGAAAGCTATGATTTTGGGGCATTAATCAGAAACTCAACTTTATTGATGTCGTCAAATGTCCTCATATGTTTCTTATTTGTTTCCTTAAACTTTCTTTAAATTCATAAAAAGCCCTTCTGAGATGAGGGGTGTGGGGGTAGAAAAAGATATTATGGAAAGGATCAAACCACAAATACTGCTAGTGACCTGTTTGCAGAGTGACTTCCTGACCCTTAGAAGCTGACACTGAGATGGTGAATGAGGCCATTGAGCTTCCTTGCATACTGCATATATCTGAGCATGAAATCTAAGATCAAAATCTGGACTTATTTATTGTAGAATAACTACACTGAAACCAAAGTCAGTATGGAATAAAGTGATCAAATCCATCTGTGCAGGGACACTGATCCTGAGGCATGACCCACCTCAGTCTCCACCACCTGAGATGATGAGGTGGGACCATCTCCCTCCTGTTCAAGGAGGTTGTTTTCCTGTGAGAATGATCCAATTCAAACATGTAATTCAAGCCATTTATACTGTGCCAGAACAGACCTTACCCATTACCTAATATTTCTGGGTCCTTAACATGAGGGGTTATCCAATACCTTGAAGCCTGCACTGAGCTTCAGTCATTTTATTTCTTCCTTTTAAACAGATTTTTACCCTTTCCTATATTCATGTTTTCTGATTATTTATCATATTATTTTGCTAGATGTTGCTTGATAAATATCGCTAGATAAATAAGAGTCAGATGTGATTTTCAGGAGACAGGTCTTCTGAGCTAGGATCACGCCCAGAACAGCTTGCTGTGAAGGTCCTTTTGTATTTTAAAAAAGTGGCTTGTTGTTTTGCTTCTTTCCCTTAAAAACATTATGGGAATTGAGTGTTGTCACTAAGCCCTGATTTTTATCTTGAACCAAGAAAAACAGTTAGATTTTATCATGGAGTTATTGTACTGTCGAACATCCCACAATTACAGAGCATTAGTATGCACATAGCAGTATGCAAAGACTTTACAAGCATAAAATATTCAACATGTACAAAAATTCTTTTTATAAATTTAGATACTAATTGGCCAGATACGTTCATGAAAACTAAATAGTGGCAGCAGCCTGCTATGTTTCCAATGAATCTCATTAATTAATATGCTTGAGAGATTCTTTTGTTCTTTTAATTTGTAGAAGATAGAATGACAGACTGTTTCCTCTGCCAGAGGAAATGTGACAAGCATGACCTGTTCTAAGGGTTGTTGACTTGCAGTTTCTCAGGCACTTTTTTGCCATACATTTATTTAGGAACCTGTGTGACCACTTGGGTATGGAATTAGGTGCTTTTGTCACCTATTATGTTTTTCTCTTTACACTTCTATGTAAAACAGTGCTGAGGTTGGCTCTTTGATAGTTTGCCAAGTTTCTGATGTTCTTGCTCTGAATAAATCTCAGAGAAAATATCTCCTTCCTACAGTCATTTTTAAAAACATAAATGTACTAGGAAATAAAATTATGATTTGAGAAATTTGCTTCAGTTCTGTCTACAAACTAGATGACATGTTCTATTTAAAACTAAAAAATTCTCATTTTAATAAAACATGAGACACTGATTGTTCACAGGTCAAGACTTCCCCACATAGCAGCTAATGTTAGCATCAGTTAGGTACTGAAATCTGCTGGGATCTTGGAGAGAAACCATCACCAGTGTGAATCCTGAGAAAATGCTGAATTACACTACTGCTGACTCTCAGCTGTCTAGTGGTTTGGCCCAAACTCAGCTCCAGTAGTAAAAGATAAATCCCTGTAGTATTACAACATAATGCACAGTTGAGTTGATTTTGATATTTTTAGTTAGAGTAGAACGCCTTTGTCATGTTATCTGACACTGATCTAAATCTGCACTGATTTCTTGTGATTTTTTAAATCAATATTAAATGCACGCATTTCAAACCTGTCAGATAGAAGATAATATGCCAAATGAAAAACATAAAACTTATTTCTTATTCAATGTTTGCTGGAAAACATACCAAGCCCAAGCAGTTTATCCTTCCTTAAACACCACATTTTCTCTGCTAGGTTTACTAGTGGGACTGTAATTCATCACAAGTAAAAAATACGAGAGTAAAGATAGATAATTTGAGAAGTAAAGGGCTCACCTTGAACCCACAGCAGGCTCTTCCAAGAGAGCAGAATTTATTTTTCCCTGACAAGGTGGTTCTGAAGGATTGCCTTTTTGAATGAGAATATAACCAAGTGGAATAATGTAGGCTTAGGAACACCATGTCATTGTTACATGTGATTGTAAATAACCTGCCAGAAAACACTTTCTCCAAAAAGCCCCATTAATAAAGATGGATTGGGTTCAACTCAGTGTCTCAGTGTTCATTGAATGACGTTCCTGTATTTGATGGTCTTTTAAAAGACACATCTCTTTTACTGCTTTACCACCATATTTGCCATCAAATTGATTTTCCATTTCATCTACCAGAGACAGAAAAAGCATAACTTCATTTGCTTTTGGATAGTTGGCAAACTTCTTCTTCAGAACAATAAATATTTTTCTCTACTCTGCTAAGAACAAGATGCTGCAAGTCCTTTTGACTGATTTAATTTTTGTATTTTTCAAGAGGGAGAATGTGCTAAGTGACAGTTAAGGACAACTTGAAAAAAGGATTATTTTTTACACATAAATAGTGAAGCTGTCTTGCACTGAGAAAGAAACAAACCTCTTTATTACACCTACAGTCTAAATTACTTAGCAAAGAATGGCTAAAAGAGGCTTTCTTTCATAGAGTTGAAATAAATATGTCTGAGGGATGTTTATTCATCTGTATAAACCCTGAGTTATTAAACTCTGCTTGGGTAAAGAAAGAGATTGCAGGGAAAGGTGTTGGAGTCAAGGAATGGCAGCACCACAGATATGAAGAATATAGTGTCAGTGAAACACCAATACAAGAAGAGGGCAGCACAAGGCTAGGTGTGCAAGTAAGTGAGAGTGGAGCCCAGGCAATGAAGAGGAGCAGAGCTAACAAAAATATTTCCTTGATAAAAATACAAGTAGAGATATGGAACGTCAGAAAAGCCCCTTCTCATACCATAATCCAGGGTTCTGTTAATTAACCAGCCTTCTCAGATCCTTGTTCTGCTGACAACATTCCTATCCATCGCATTTGGTATTAAGACATTTTTAATTTTAAAGGACAGGGAGAGAATTTCTAGGTAATTTACCTTATTAGGAAAAAGTCAGAAATCTCAGTTCTAGTATACTGATAATGTCAGTTATAGTTTTGTGAGGGAGAAAAGGTGGGAACATTTAGTCTGTTTTAGGTACCCACTTGTGTCAGCGATCCCAGGGGTCTTTGGATGAGGGAAGAGACGAAAATGTTGACTCCGTGTTCAGAAGGCTTAATTTATTATTTTATGATATATATATATACTACATTGTAACTATACTGAAAAGAATAGAAGAAAAAGGTTCATCTCAGAAGGCTAGCTAAGCTAAGAATAGAAAGGAATGAATAACAAAAATCTGTGTCTCGGACAGAGAGAGACCCAGCTCTGCTGTGAGTGGTCACTAATTCCAAACAGCCACCCGAGACCAATCCTGGATCCACCTGATGCATTCCACAGCAGCAGATAACCACTGTTTACATTTTGTTGCTGAGGCCTCTCAGCTTCTCAGAAGGGAAAAAGTCCTAAAACAGGATTTTCACAAAAGGATGTCTACGACACCCACTGCCTTGCAGACTTACACTTCCCCTTTCCTACTGTCAGGATGACTTACGTGTGAATAAGATGTAAAATTAAAGGGGGAAAACCTAAATATAATTTGATTTTTAGTTGTTAAAGACTTGAGTGGAATCATGTTTTTCTAACCAATACACATCATATGTATGAATGCAAAATTATGTGTAGTGCTATCTAACCTCATACACTGAAGAGGTATCTGTTGCTTATTAGCACAACTGATGTTTCAGTTTTGAATGTTCGTCAGTTGCCTGTAAATTAGGATACTATCTGGAAGATGCAGGCTTGGTCAGTTTGATTTGGGGCTTTTTAGCACAATGTATAGATTATTCTCTCTTTGTTAAAGGAAGCAGTTAAAAATATAATCTCTACAAACTGGACAGATTGTTAATATTTGCAACTATTCTTATTTTCTGGGGGTTACATTACATGACCTTCATATTTATCTGCTCAGTGAAACAAGTTCCCTTAAATCCATCTGCAGTAATACAACAGCTTTCTTCTGGATTTTTTTTCCCCACTGAAACCGCCTAGGCTTCAGTTAGCTTGCTAGTGTCTTGCTTATGGAAGAAGTATCAGAAATATGAAACTTTCATGCAAATTATCATTATCTATATCAACACCAGCCTTGAGATGGAGTTTAGATATGTGTTCTTCTGAAATGTCAATGTCTGTTTTGGGAGATCAGCTGTATTTTGAAGTCCAAAACAAAACCCAGTGTCCAGGTCAGCTGGCTCCCCCCATCCCAAAGCTTCCTGGGAGGTCCTGGGTACCCCCAGGGTAAATGGAGCACTCCCAGAGCCTAGTGCTGAAAACAGAGATGTTGGAGTCTGTATAACAGTGCCACCAGGTGATGGCATAAAATGTAGGGTTTGTTGCTACAGGAATTTAGTGCAACAATTATTTGCAGGTCAGCTCTGTTGTAAAGCATCATTTTCCTCCCAAGGCTAGTGTTTGGAAATCTTCAGACAAAACGAAGAGATTTCTGCTGTAAGTTACATCATAAATACAATGCCTGTGTCTGGGGGCATTTATTGATCTTTTTAGGAAGAAGGGAGGAGGAGAGGAGGAACAGATTGCTTTTGTGGTTCTTTGCAATTTTTCTGGGTATCAGGAGGCATGTTTTGGTTATGGCAAAGGATCCATCTCTTTGAACTTGCCTACTTCTAAAAAGCACAGATGAAGGAAGAATCAGGACAGTGTTCTAACAAATGTTATTTTTGTGACACCCAAAGGCATGCAGGATAATTGTTTTAATTGTTACAATGGCAGTTTGAATTTAGGTTATTCATAGAATGATAGAATGTTAAGAGTTGAAAAGGACCTTAAAGATCATCTAGGCCCAACTCTCACCTCCCACCACTGAGGTTGCTCAAGACCTTATACAACACCAAAACTGCCAGGGATGGGGCATCCACAGCCTCCTGGGCATCCCATTCCAGTACTTCACCACCCTCACAATTTCTTCCTAATATCTAAATTTCCCCTCTTTCAATTTGTACCTGTTGCTCCTTGTCCCATCACTTTAGTTCCTGATGAGGAGTCCCTCTCCAGCTCACCTGCAAGCCTTCTTCAGGTACTGGAAGGTGCTCTGAGGTCTCCTTGCAACCTTCTTTTCTCCAGGTTAAGCAGTCCCAGATTTGGACTCATGGCCCAACTTGCTCCAACAGTTCCATGTCCCTCTTATGCTGGGAGCACCAGAACTGTATGCAGCACACCAGGTGTGGTCTCACAAGAGCAGAGGGGCAGAATCACCCCCTTTGACTTGCTGGCCATGCTCCTTTTGATGCAGCCCAGGATTTTGTTGGCTTTTTGGCCTATGAGGCCATACTGCCAGCTCACATTGAGGTCTCCATCAACCATCACCCCCAAGTCTTTCTTCATAAGGTTGCTCTGAATCATACCTCTGCCTAATCTGTGGGTGCGCCTGGGATTGGGATTGCTGTGACCCTGGTGTAGAACCTTGCTCTTCACTTTGTGGAACTTCATGAGGTTTGCACAGCCTCACCTCTAAAGCCTGTCCAGGTCCCTCTGTGTGGCATCCCTTCCTTCAATGTGCTGACCACACCACACAGCTTGGTGCCACCGGCAGATCCATGCTGTCCACACAGATGTTGAACAGTTCAGCATCGATTAATGCTATTTGAGGGCAGATTTGATTCATGTGTGATATCTGTGATGATCCTGCTAGAGTAATTTATGCAGAGAAGTGCCTAGGAATGTGATTCTATCCTAGCGGGGAAATTCATATCAACAAAAGAAGGCATTTGCAACTCTGAGGAGCTTTACAGACAACTAGTGTCAGTTGCTTGTTAACACTGTAGGCATATTAGCACAATAAACCTGTTCTCATGCAGCCTACCATCACAGCAAGAGAAAATTGAATAAACAGAGTCCCTTGCAGTATATTCAGGAAGCACTGATCAAAGTCATGCAGAATGATTCAGGATTTGAAATAATTTATTCTTTAGCTGTATTCAAGTTTGTTAATATAAACAGCATCTTAGGTTAAAGTGTAATCAGATCTCATTGCTTGAAGCGAGCTGCCCCCAAAGCATATCCCACTCAGGGAAATGCTAGAAGTTGCTAAGTTAATGTTTGGTGGGGGAACCATTTGCCAGTTTTATACTTGTATTCATTCCCTCTACCAGAGCTTGTTTTGTCCTGGGGTGCAAGGATATAGAAGAAACATAAATACGTCCCCCTCTTGGAAATTACTTTTCTTGTTTAGGTGAGGGAGGGAAGATGATGTTTGCCCCTCCTTCCCTCCCTCCCTCTTTGAAATCACAGCAAAGAGATAATGCAGAATTAGGGTGTCTGGAGGTTTATGAGAGCCCTTACCTTGCATGCCATCATGCCATTCTGATATTTTCTGTGATTTTGGAGTGAATACTTCTTCACTTGAAGAAGCAGGGTTGTATATAAAATAAGTACATCATAAAACTTCTCTTAGTAAAAAAAATCTTAGTAGAAGGGTGCTTTGAAGACAGCTGGAATATTTATTTGCTGGTGGGTAGAGGGTTTAAATGCACTTTTTTCTTGTTGTATTTAAGTGACCTATAAAGAGAATGGTTTTGGTCTGTTTAGCCTGTAATCCAACAAACTGTTGTAATACTGCTGCCATCAATACTACAGGAACAGGTTCAGCCCAAATTATTCAATGCAGATGATTTCTGTTCATCACGTTGTTTTATTCTGGGTTTTGTTTCACTGATGCCAGCAGAATCAAGCAATTGCCACCACCTTTCTGAGCCGAACCCTGCCAGAAAGGCTGTTGAAATCAAAGAGATTAATTCGTTTCTTAAGAAATCAAGAGTCTTTCTTCCAGTTATGTAATGCTCTAAATTTTGTATTGAAGTATATACAAATTCCTGTTCAAGTGAACTGAACTGCTCCCATGGAATTCAAATTCAGTCGCTGTTACTGTGGGCTAAATTAAATGGATAGCTCTCCTCTGTTTTATGAGTGCTGATCCTCTTTGTTTTCATATGCTGATAATACCAGCAGGTAAATTAGTTTCTTTGCAAGGCAGATTATTTGCTCTGCTGTCTTATAACATTCCTTGTTCCTGATTCCAGCTCATATTTCTGGCCTGTGAACAAATCTATAAATATGTGAGGGCAGGCTGTCCTAACCAGACAAGTGAAATTTCCTGGTGAAGGGCAGTGCTGGCAGATGATAGTTTGCACCAACTGGAAATCCTAGCAGAAGTCACCAGGATTGGAAGAAACTTCAACAGATTTGGGGGTTGCAGACATGCTCTGAATACAGATCACATTAGTTTCTTCACAATAAATTATGTATGGAAACAGTCAAGTTATTAGTGTTTCTTAATGGCTAGTGATTTGGGAGTTTTTCAAATGCAGCAGATATTTATATGCTGCCATCATTCGGAGGGAAGAGAGGTTAGAGCATTGCTCATCCCACAGGGAAATTAGCTGTTACCCAGTTAACCACTTCAAAGCATCAATGCCTACAAATCTGATTATCAAATTAGATTAAATATCTTCCATTTAGCTCTGTAAAATTTATGAATTCAGATAATTTAAAAACAACAAGCAAGCTTCACAAAAATTGGGGGCAGAGGCAAAAATGTACATTTCTTTATATACAATATAAATATAATCTGCCCTACTATGATCAGGGGTGAATCCTAGATGAAGGTATAAATCTGCACAAACTGTCAGTGTTCATAAAGTTGACTCTGAGTTTGCTTCATCAAAGCTTTAAGCAGAATGTGCCCATCATTTCTGCACAATGCCATTCAGGAGGCTGTAGGGAGTAATGGCGAAATTGGCTTCAGCTGCCTAAAGGTGATGTGTTAGGAATTACAGGGATTCAAATACAAGTATGGAATTATACTGGCAGCAAAATGAGTCTGGCAGCTTCTTCCCTTCCAGACAGGATGTGTGTGTGCATAGTGCACTGTCCAAGCAGAGCACTGCGTGGGACAAAAGTTGTTTGTTTGTTCCCCCACTTCCTGTCACAACAGACTTGCACCAAAAGTAGAACTGTAAATTACCCCCACTGAATTCATAGCTTCAATCCAAGAACTGGAATTCCTTCTAAACTTGAATTTCTAACTTAATTGGAAATATTTAATTCAGCTTTCTTCAACTATTTATGACTGTTGGGCCCGAATGGTGTCCACATCTGCTGTCCACATTTGTACCCTACATGATGATGTTTTTTTAAAAAATGGGTGCTTTTTAGTAATTGTTTAGTTTGTGTGTTGTTTTTTCTTTGAAACAGCTGAACAACACTCAGGAAAGAATTCAGTGAAACTACTTCGCAGGATTGAAGCTAACTAGGAAAGGAGCCTTTTTTGCTGTTTGCAGAGCTAAAATGTCCTTCTTGGAGACCACTCACCTCTTTTCAAACAAAAACATGCAGTGAGAGCACCATGTGGGAATTTCTAGTAACTTTGTGAATCAGGACCTGATCGCTGAAGTAAAACTTCTTGAGGCACAAAGGGGAGTGGAAATTATGTTCTGGGTGGTGCATGAAGTAATCATAGCAGCAAAGGAAATAAACTTCTTCTCTGCAGGTCTGTCTTGCACATGGTTGCTCAGCTGTCGTGGTTTCACAATCATCCACCCCAAACCATCTGTAGACATCTGTCCTGTGCCTATGTAAAATTAAATCTAAGAGTTCTTAACTTCTGCTGTGACATTAATGTGGCAGCAAAATACTTTTTCAAGATATGTGTAGTACTTCTGTTACAGCTACTGCTCTAGACTGTCAGTATGAAATCACAATTTGTGAGACATGAGCTCTGTGTCTATTGTCTAAATAGATGATGTGACTTTTATAGCAGTGATAACACAAATATTTTGTGTTCATATTTATCTAGACAGGAGATATAATACGGAAAAGTGGCTCATTTAAAAAAAAATACAGAAATACTTCTGTATCTTCTGCTCTCAAACCTTATAAGATTTTAATTAAGAATGGAAACTTACCTCCAAACATTTTATTAATGAACACAATGAATTAACTACTTCCCTCATCATGTCAAGTATTTTAAATGTTAGACACTTACTAAAATTTGGTAATGAGGATGCCCCAACATTGTAAAAGGCCATTATTTATTTTTTGAGTTAAAAATTTTGACTGATTCAAGCTAATTATAAGATTACTTTATTAAGCAGTGACAGCATCTTTAATGAACATGGTGTCTTCCCAATACCTATCTCATTTAGCAGTTTATGAGTAATACAAAGTGGTCAAACTCTTAATTACTCTGACACCTGGGAGCCCCACTAGTGAACCTCCAGTGCCTGGAGCATTACAAACAGGACCAGAGAGCCACACTGTCCCTTCTTCAGCCTCAGATTTCTCATCTGAGAGGCTGCATGGAAGGCGTGGAGATAAACAGCACAGGGGGAGGGTGATTGTGCCCACGGTGGGCTTGAGCTGGCCCTGTGGGAGCTGGACCCAGCTCAGGAGGCTGCTCTGAAGACACCTGCCTGCAGATACCTGGGTTTGTGTATGAAGTGACAAACTGAGCCAAGGGGATCCAGCACAGATGTTAAGGTATAGATCCTGTACAGAATTGTGTCTCTTCTGCTCCCACAACAGCCTTTGCCTCCCTGCACAAAGCTTTGTTGTAGCAGATGAACTTACCAAATCTGCCTGCCTGTGAGGCAAGTAGGAAACACAGCTTCTTTTTTTGTCTTTTTTAGCAAGCTGAATAAGATCTTTGGTTGGTCTGTGAGCCATTAGGCAAGCTTTAGCTGATGTTTTTGATGTCCTGAAGTTGTAGATGTTCATGACTTCCTACAGTTTGTTTATTATTTATCTAATGTTTTGTACTTCACAAAAGCGTATTTAAAGAATTTGCTGTAAATTTTATGTTTTATACAGCAGTTTATGTTTTATAGGAGGTGATCTTATTGGTGCAGCCAGAGGAACATATATGGAAAATGTTACAAATCTGTCCTTCACTGTGAAAAGATGAACAGCAACTACCTTACAAACTCATATATTGTAACCATGCATGCTCTCAAGAACAACTCTTTTCTTTTTCAATATTAAAACTGCAGGACCTATATAATTTTTTGTGTGTAATAATAACTCAGTGTTATGATGTTTTGAATTTACCAAAGTACTCACTCCTTAAGAGGTCAAACGTTTTTCAGTGATTCTGTAGAGAATATAAGCAGCTTTGCAACTGAGCAATGAATGTTACATTTTAAAATAAAATTTTTAAAAAAGAAAATAAAAGAATATATTTAAACTGATAGGAAAAGTCATGTTACACTTATTTGAGCTAATATTCTGCAATTATGCTAGTAAGAGCTCATTGAATTAACAGGAGAATATCCAGCTTTCCCACTCTGGTCACTAGCCCAGAACTAATTTAGGCTGGTGGCACTGGGCAGGATCTGTGCCTCTGAAATGAACTGGTGATATGGGAATGGTTTCTACTGTTCAAGTGTGTCATAAACCACTGTACCAATTAATACTGATGGGCTGCTTTGGTAGCAGCTGTGGCATCGAGTCTGAAAGGTGGAGAAACATAAAGTAAACATAAGCAAGTAAACAGTCTCACCCATGAAGAGGACTCTCCAGAGTGGTGTTTAAGCTAATTGGTAGGAAGGCCCTGAGAATGTGCTCAGGCTGCAGCAGGGCAGTCTGTCTGTCATGTTAATTAAGCAGGGTCTCCAGTCTGCAGTGCTCCAGTTTAATATACCATCATTTCCTTTAAATTCTGCTGCAAGTCATGGAGAACAGGTACCAAACCAGCTGTGCGTAGCACAAGGAAGCATTTTGCTTACTCATGCCACCAAAACCTGCAGTTCAATCTGAAGGTTGCCTAACCTGTGCTTGTACCTTGGAGGGCTATCAGGAGCAATGAAAACAGCCCAAACTGGGACCATTTAAGCATCTTGAAAACAGGCCAAAAGTCAACACAATATGCCTTTTTATTTCCTTTTGCTAAATATTCAGTTGCTGTATGGTTAATGACAAAGTAGCTATGAGTTTATGACTGTATGGTATGTTAATTTAGAAGACATGCATCATATCGAATATGTGTAGGGATTCAGGGACACACTGCTTCCACCTTCAAACTGATTATATAAAGTGAAAGGTTGCTGAGGACTTTGTTTTGGTATTTTTTGGGGTTTTTTGTGAACTATCCTGCCTGGATGAAGCTGGAACAAGACCCATCCAGGCTAGTACAGAGCATGCTGCTGGCACCTGTGGAGCAGAGGGAGTGAGCTCTGCCTCAAAGCCCTTAGAGCAGTCACTTCCAAAGGATGGGGCATGTGCATGTTCCCTAGATAAATGTGTCTTCTCAGCACCCACCATATTTTGCTGTGGTTTTATTCTACCCCCGGGGCACATAGCTGGGCCTTCAGGGTTCAGATATATATTTAAATGGCTACAAGATCTGCAGATGTGACAGACTGGAAGTTTATGAGACACAAAATGAGATGAGGAGGGATCAGCAAATTCTATGCATACAAAAAGGGATGAATAAAGGTAGGATGATTTAAAAGAAAAGAAAATGATAGTTATGTATGTGTTTGCAGAAACCTCAAAGACTCGAAGCTCTTGTGAAAGTGCACAGAACTCTACCACGCAGTCTGAAAATATTTTTAACCTTCAAAAATAGCACACAAACATCTCAGGGTTTTTTTTGGTGGGGGGTGTTTTTGGTCGATTGGTTGGTTTGGTTTGTGGAGGTATTTTTGGGGGGTTTTGTGGTTTTTTTTTGGTTTTTTTGTTTTTTTTTTTTGTGTGAGTGATTCCTTGCTGGATATTTTAGTCCTACTTTTCTCTTTGAGTTTGTGTTCCAAATGAGATCATTCCTGTTAGCCTATGGAGTTCATGTAGGACAGGCAATTGCAGTGGTGAACCGTGGAAACAACTTGCGTGGTGACTGCTTCTTCCTGGAATAGCATTTTAAAGGGCACAATGTGCTCACCAAGCTTACTTCTTGACATATGATGTGGATAACTTTCTCAGACATAGGTCAGGCACAAATCCTCCCATTTGACATGGCACAGCCCCCAAACAGCATTAAAGTCACGCCTGCAAATACAATGGAGTCAATTTGCTAACTAAAATTGCTAAAGACATCTATCAACTAGATTGAATTAATCAGATCATTGCCAGAGTAGCAGAGAATAGAATTGTTCCTTGATGAGAGTTCTGGGCCTCCAGTTACACAACCAAAATGGCACTTTTCCACAAAGATGTCTTCAGATGGCATTTGCACGCCTACATCCCTAGCACTGCCTGGTTTCACTCATTTCTTAGCAGGGCTGTATGAATTGTGTGTCAAGCACAGATTTGGCAGTTCCAGTATGTTTTCGGGAGAGTTTATAAATACAGTGTTGTGCCTAAAATACAATGTTGTGACAGAGCTTTTCTTTTGCTAAGTAAGTTTGTTTTACCCTGTTAATCATTCAATTTTATATGAGATGTTAGCTGTATAATAATTCAGAGGAAGAAATCATACTATAGTCTATTTTAAATGAATGTATGCCTTAGGTTTCTCAAAATATAGTAAATAATTTGTCATTACCTTTTGTCTTTCAATATCTGTACACAATAGTAGTACTTTAAAATATAAATGTAGTTACTGGTAATAATGATATGGCTTTAGAATATCATAGTTTCACTATATAGAACTGGATGTTGGTGGTGTTAATTTTTGACAGAGGAAAACATATTAGAGAAAATCAGGAAAAAACCTGAATTGATTTGAGTTGGGAGGTTTTATTTAGGTTGTTGTGTGGGTTTTTTATTGTTCATTGATATGTCTTCTCTTGCATTCATAGACTAGGTTGATTTTGAGCTTTCAGAGGACTGGTGAGTATTTTAGTACTACCTGTTAAAGCAAGTGTAGGATTTTCTTTAAGAAATAATATTGGCAAAAGTAACAAGCTCTGAAAAAAGAAAATAAAAACCAAAACTTGACCCCAAAAAAATCCATGCAGCTGGTTTGGTCTCTCTGAGAAGGTGGCTGTTTGAGGATTTGTCTCCAATAGCCTGCTTTTATCTCCCAGGAGATGGGAAGGGGAGGAGAGAGACCTGTGACAATTGGATAAGGAAAGGTTTACATGTGACCTCTGATGCAAAGGCATGAGAGCAGCACTGTGTGCAGCTGCTTAGGTTGCAGCAGGATCTGCTTGTCATCCATGTCAAGGACAGCCTGGCTGTCTCCAAACTATTTTGCATCCCTTCATTTCACTTTTCAGTGCTCTCATTTCTGGAAGACTGTATTAGCTTGAACAGAGATGCTCTCAGCTCTCTCTGACTTAGCTGAGAGAGGGCTGATGAAGCCATGCATGCTGAGAAAATTGGAGCAAAACAGTGATTCTGGGAGGCCTTGTAGAGCAAGGAAAATCCCATTGAATTTAACACACTCTGCAGAGCCATTTGTATGCCCATGTTACTCAGTTCATATTGTGCTTGTGAGCTGCCTTGGTTGTGCAGGATGGTTGCCCTGGGTAACTCAAGTGGTTGGGTTGTCCCCACACCCTGGAAGCAACAAAAACAGCATTGCCCTTGAGTTAATGAACTGTGCTGCCTCCTCTGTGAATTTTTTTTTCAGGCAATTTCAGATATAGTGGAAGCTAATGGATATGTTGACTTTTATTCTCCCTGGATAAATGGAGAATGAATTAAAGTTGTTGGATTTTGTTTGTTTTTTGTTTTCAGATAAGATAGAAGGGGATATTGAAAGGATCACCTTACTTAAGCAATAAGGTTTTATCACGAGCAGGATTGCCCTGGGCAGTAGTTTCTTTAGTCTTGTTAGCTCAGTCCACTGAAGTATTCAGCTGCACTGTTATGACAGCCATTCAGTTTATGAGCTGCCACTGCCTAGATACAAGATCTAATGTATCCTAAAGATCAAAGCTTTGATTGATGCAGTCATTGACACCATCTCTTGTTAAGATTTCTTCACGTCTTCATGGTCCATCCAGACCAGCAAGTTTGGGATCTTTTCAGTTAACCTGCGTGAGCCTGTGTCTGCGTCAGCCCTGGGCTGGGGAGAGAGCTGAACTGATTCCTGAGCAATACTGAGATTGTGCCTCCTTTTGGCTGTCATCTGGGACTTGCCCTGCAATGTAAGTGTCACTCATTCAGGCTCTGTCCTCTCCCTGGTACCAGGATGTTTTGAAGTCAAGCCCATTGCCATGCTCCACATGAACTGGTGTCCACCAATTCTATGCATGACAGATTCTGCATTGTTTCTTTGAAGTATTTTACATTAAAAAAATATTTTTTTTTAAAAATAAAGGGCTTCCCATTTATATAGTTAAAGTGCATGAAGTAAAAATTGTAGCATTTATGTAAAGTTCATAGGTTAAGAATGTCTGTAGTACCATTGCCTGGATGTCGCATGTGCCAGGACTAGGTGAGTGCAGCACTAGTACTGTGACATCTATTACCACAAAAAGTTTGTTTAGAATTGAATACCATTCCTTAACAAGGAAAATTGCTTATTACTTATTTAAGAATGGAAGAGTTGTGTGTGAGCTTTTCTGTTCTTACCTTGTTTTCTACATGGTAACAAAAGGTTAATTACAAAGACATCTTGTAATGAGAGCTTATCTTAGCCTTCCTGAGTTTAGGCACATAGCTTGTAATATTAGTAGGTGTGGTTGAGGCGTCATAAGGAATATGGAAGAAAATGCCCAAATTTTTGAGAGAGACATAAACAAAATTATTGACAGGAAGAGCAAAGAAAAAAGGCGGAAGAGATGAATAGGAGACTGAGTAGACCTTATACTCCAGGGGGCCAGAATGCTGCTGATAAACTGAAGCTACTATTAAACAGGTTTATATATGTGCCTTACATTTTTTTGGTATTCTTAGCAAAATAAGAACATAACTGGGTTTTCTTTTTCTGTATGTAAATACACAATGTAATGCTTTAAAAGTCCTGTCTGTAAGGTCAAAATTATAAAGACAGTTCCTTAATTAAATATGAAGTTGGTACTAGAGTTTATATGAATCCATGATGCTTCTGAAGGCGTTGAGGAGTCGGCCAGTTGCAAGGCCTCTCTCTGTCTCTTTGAAAGTTCATGCAGATCAGGGAGATTCCTGAGGACTGGAAATGAACAAATGCACACCCATCTTTGGAGAGAGGATCTAGACCAGTCAGGCTCCCCTCAGTGGCAGCAGCCGCCACGTGCAGGCCCCAGATGCTGAGGCATGACTGTGTACACCCAGCTGGGGCTACCAAGGGCGGTGCCTGGGAAACTGAATGCATCCTCTGGCAAGGGGACTGGACCACTGAATGAAGGGACAGCAGTGGATGCTTTGGAGTCACTTCCAGAGGCTACTCCTGATCTAAATTAGACTAGAGAAAACTCTCTAGAGATAGGTGGGTGTCGGGATATCTAGCTGGTCAGAGTGACCCCAAGAAGAGTTTTAAAGTCTCTTTTCCCAGCCTGGTGCTTGAAGGGGGAGTCAGAGCTCTTCATTTATTGGTCTCAAGGTTGTTTATTGTATCTTATCTATAAAAAATTTTCTCCTGCCCTGTCGAGATTCATCCAGCAGGACAGTTCCAGGCACTCTGCCTACCCCCAGGGCAGTGTTATGTCTTTATACTACAAATTACGTATACAATGTTTACAATTACTTTTCAATACCCATCACCTATGTTAGACAGTGAGCTTCTGCTCTAAACCAATCTAAAAATGCCAACATCACAGCAGAAGACGGAGACCAAGAAGAAGGAGAAAGGCTAGACACACCCAGTTCCCTCCATTTTGCCTCCTGAACCCCCATACCAAAAACCCTAAAATCTACTTTTCCACCCCGTGATAACTTCACAAATATTCTACCTAAACTGTTGTGGCTTGTTGATCTTCATAAAAGGTTGGTAATTTGTTCCATGGGTCATAATCAAAACCACAGGTGTTTTGGGCTCTGTGCCAGGGCTTCTGATCTCCCTGGAAGGAGTCCTGGCTGTCCTGGACAGCCAGAGGGATGTTCTGGGTTTCCACAGGTGGGTTCTGTTTTGAGGATAAAATGCTAAGCAAGCAAACAGGAATCAAATTGACCAGCTCATTCAAGGCAGTGGGAGCTGAGCAAATGGGATATATGCAGCATTTAAGTGTTGGCCAGTGAGTTCCCTGACATTTCTTACATATTAATTCAGGCTGAGTCTGAAGTGTACAAGATATAATTTGAACATTAAATCTTCGGGGTTCTTCCTACCTAATCAAATAAGAATCAGAAATACATATGGAAAAAAATATTTTGGTCTATTTATAATAGGTAGTCTAGACAGCTGGTTATAAAAGGAGTATTTTCCTACCCTTTTTTTTTTTTTTCTTAACTGAAGAAAAACTTCCACCCTATAAACAAAGGAAATAGGATAGCACCTGTAATCCATGCATCTGATATCACAATGTCTGTAAATGGTATTGGAGTGTAAGTAGGAAACAGATTTTGCCATTCAACACAGGGCTAAATATGAGTGTAGCATGCTGACTGGGTGCACATACAGGGTATGCAGTCTTGTTTGGAAAAAAAAAGAAAACTTGTATTTCTTTAATAGACTCTTAAATTTTAAAATATGCCAGAAATGCTCTATTACTTTCTGGGGTCAACTTTGCCATTATTCAGATGAGATATGCAAGTACTATACAGAGCCTTCAGAGCAGATTTGGGGGGATTTTAGGCGCACAGACAACATGTTAGGCCTCTACAGAGGAGTGAATATTTTCTGTTCTCTTCACAACTTCAGGCTGAAATCCTGAACCCAGCAAAATGGATAGAAAATTTTGTTGATTTCAGGAAAATAGGATTTCAACTTTAGAGTTTCATCTTGTGCCTATCAAAGTGAATGAGTAATGCCATTGATTAGGGTGAGATCAAGAATGAGTCATAAACCCTCTATAGTCACTAATGGTAAAATATAGATTATATCCTTTTAGGACCTTCTAGGATCTTTTTCATGTGAACTTCAAAGAAGTAATGATAAATGTCTTGATAAATAACCTTGGGAACTTCTGAAGAGAACAGTTTTCTGCCCTCGTGAAAGTCTATGGCAGATAACACAGATTTATTACTAAGCAGAATGTATATTTTGGGGGGCTGTTTGTTGAATTCTTTTGTTGGTATTTTCTTCTTTATTCTTTTTTTTTTTTTTTTTTTTTAATGAGGCAGCAGATGTTTACTAAAGACTAATTAGAAGAAATTTGTCAGCATTTGTGGATTTGTTCCTTTCATGATCCAGGCGATAAGCCTGCTTTGTTCTTTCTCTTTTCCTCTCCCTCTTTAATGAAGTGTTTCTTAATAACTACTGATTGAAATCTTCTGCACCCATATTTGATGACAGTCAATTTGGGACAGAAAGCCCTCATTACTGAATCTGTTTCTGTCACCATGCATCTTGCAAACAGGTTGGCCAAAAGTGTGTGTTAGATCCAAAGTGTATCTTTGCACATTGATGCACCTGTGTGTGCCAGGTCAGACTGGGATGAAGGGACAGTGCCTCACACCCTGGAGGCCCCTGGCACTGAGCCCTGGGTCACTCTGGAGGTCTCCTGCACTGCTGTGTCTTCAGGGGTCTGAAATCCCTGCTCCAGAGGCCAAGACTTTGATGACCTGATACCTTTTCCTAAGGTGCAGAAAGGTCTTTATATAACCATACCAGTGCTCAGAATTAACTCACTGTATTTGCTATGATGCTGGAATAGTGCATTTCTGCAACAAAACATGAACATAGAATTTGCAGGAAAAACAAAAGAGAAGGGCTGGGTCTTCTTTACTTGTCCAGTTAATGTGTCTGGTTTTGCTTACAGCTAGTGTAACTGACTGTAAGGTGGTCAAAGAAAAATAACATATTTCATATGGAATAAAGATCTCCAGCTTTGATTTCATGAGCTGGATTTGGAATGTTTACTTTATAGGTCTTATTTTTTTATTATTCCTGATTTTCCTTCAGGATTAAGTCTGGTTGAGAGAAATTTAGTTCAATGATGCAACTGAGCTTTCAGTGTGTTCATTATACTCAGATGTTGATAACCTTGAAATTTTAATACAACCAGCAGAGAGCGAATACCTGTGGCAACCCATTTACATGAATGCACCAAAATATTTCCTCCATATTCTGTGCTGGAAGACCTGATGCACTGTCACTGCAGGGAGAATGCAGGGATTTCCCCTGAGGTCACTGTTTGGATGAAAGGTGAGAGGCTCTGCCTTTCACTTTGTACTTCAGGCCAAACCTGTTCCCCTGAAACACATGGAAATCAGCAGCAAAGGAGCTGAGTTTCTGATGTGGGGCTGCCCCAGCTGCCTCCCAGATGGTGGGAGCAGCTTCTTGACTAGAAAGTATTTCAGTTCATTATTTTCCATCAATCAGGTCTTTCATATATAAAAGGCAAAAATCAGGGGAAATTATTTCTCTTTTTAGTCATTGAACTTTGTTTTCTTGATGGTTTAGTACTATTTTAGAGCTGGCTTAATGCAAATTTCAGTATTTTTATTGTCTGCAGCAACAACCTAAAACTCTATTTTTCTTCCTGCATAATGCAAGACTGATTTTCAGGATAAATGAAATTGGTTTACATTAAGTTGGATGTTTTATTAATAGTGAACAAGTTATTGTGTAGTACTGATCTTGTCTAGCTCCTCAGACTCCCCAGAGTAGATATTTCTACAGGAAGTCATCTGTAGATATAGCTGGCAATCAGGCAGAGTGTCAGCAGGTAGCATATGTATATTCTCAATTTGTCAAATATTATAGACATATCAAGGAAGACTACCTCAAAATCTCTTTAAAATGTCTTCTGCCTTACTGCTACCTCTATTTGCTGGGCAGATTCCTTTTCTTCAGCAGCTCCAGCCACAGATCTCTTGTCCCATTCCTCACCTCACGTGTATTGAAATACCCATATTTTCAATCACTGCTGTCTCCCTTTGGGGAGCTGGTGATCGGGCAGCTTCAGGAGATGTGGCTGGGGATCCTCATAGCCTTGCTAGTGACTGCACACAAACAACCTCTCCAGTCAGTCATTATTTCTTGCTGTGAGCATGCCCCATTTGAGCCTTTGCTTCCTCATAGGTACAACCTGAAATACCAGCTGACAGGTGTCACTGTTGTGACTCTCCTGAGGCATAAGGCACTCAGAGCAGGGATTCTGCTTCTAGGGTGCTGGCTGCCATCCACTGTAGTTGTTCCCTGTTTTGAAACTTGAATAGTGGCAGATTTCTGCCAATGCAGATGACACCAGCTATTTTTACACTGAGTTTTTTACATTTTGGTTTTGTATTTGTTCATAACTGATGTTCAACTAATTTAGATTAAGTTATTTTGATTTCTCACTTGTCCTAAATTGTTGTAGCAGAAGCAGTAGTACTGACATGCACTGTGGTTAAACCCTGAAGACACATGAATGCTGAATAAGAATATGATTTTCCTTTCATATTTCCAGGGTTTGAACTCTCCCTCATAGCATGCTTCTTTCTCTGATGTCATGCCAGGTTATTCCTGATACTTCCTGACTTAAAATTCCTTGTTTGTGATTTTAAGTATACTGCTTTGCTGTGCTTCATCAGAGACATTGTTATTTTAGGAGAATCATGTTGCTCCACATCAGTAATTTAGAATATATTGGAGAGACACGTGTTTATGTGTATGCATTTATACTTTAAACTCTTATCTTCAAAATTCATGCAGAAAAAAGCCCCTGAAAATAGTGTTTTGTGAAAAGCACAGAGAGTTAGTCATCAGAAGTTACCACATTTTCCACTCTGGAAATAAACAGGTACATGAAGGCAAAACAACTTAGCAGAAAAAAATATGTGGATCACCCAATGAAGTACCTTCAGGTAACATAGGCTCTGATCAAAAAAGGGGAGAACAGTTAAGGATTCAATTAGAGTCTTTGAAAAAAGACCTAGACAAATCAGAGGACTGGGCAATCACATAGTGTATGAATTTCAACAAGGGACAGTGCCAGATTCTGCTCCTGGGATGTCTGTCCATACATTCTGGCAGCCTTGGATGTATGGACAGACAGAACGAGATGCTGGGAAAGCAGTGCCATGGAAAGGGACCTGGGGATCCTGGTTAATGGCAAAGTTGACCATGAGCCAGCAGTGCCCTGGCAGCCAGGAGGGCCAAGAGTGTCCTGGGGGGCACCAGGCACAGCATCACCAGCCAGGCAAGGGAGGGATTGCCCTGCTCTGCTCTGAGCTGGGGCAGCCTCACCTCGAGTGCTGGGAGCAGTTTTGGGTGACACAATATGAACAATTGCAGAGTGCTCAAGGGAGGACAACAAAGATGGTGAGGGCCTTGAGGAGAAGCTGAATGAGAAGAAGCTGAGGTCACTTGGTCTGTTCAGCCTAGAGAAGAGGAAACTGAGGAAAGATCTCATCACAGTCTACAACTTCCTCATGAGCGGAAGAGGAGGACAGGTTCCAATACTTCACTCTCATGACCAGTGACAGGACTCATGGAAATGGCATGGAGCTGAGCCAGGGGAGGTTGAGGTTGAATATCAGGAAAAGGTTCTTCACCCAGAAGGTGGCTGGGCACTGGAACAGGCACCCTAGTTAATGGCCACAGCACCAAGCCTGACAGAGTTCAAGAAGTGTTTGGACAATCTGTGACCATGTGTTTGCACATGGCATGACTCTTGGGGCTCTCCTGTTGGACTAAGAGTTGGACTCTATGATCCTTGTAGGTCCCTTCCAACTCAGAATATTCTATGAATCTATGATTTCATGATCATATGTAATTTTTCTAAATTTCCATATGACTACATCTTTTCCAAGATGTACTCTTTGCTTCTGGTATAAGCTGGTAAATCCTAGTTAGGAATAAGTGTGTCTGGTACTGTCTGCTTGCCTCCAGAAGGCAAAGTCAGTCAGCGAGAATCAAGGCACATGCATATGGCAAAAATTAGTTCAGATCAGCTGTGCAAGAATCTGAGCATAATTCAATCCAAATTTGGTCAGTATACAAGTAAGACACTCTGCAAGTAGCATTTACACACAGCTGTGTTTTAGTGAGCAAGGGACAGGTCAGAACTAGAGCATTCATGTCATGTCCCATTCCTCCCCTCATCCTCCCTGAGTGCTTTTCATCTACCTTGTACCCATCCCCTCCAGTGTGCATCCCAGTGCCCTAAATTGGTGGCTGGTCCCTTCCCTACATCCAGGAGAAGGAAGGGCTGGCTGGAGGGTGGCTCAGCAGGAGGCACCGAGGACTTCAGTGTCAGCTCTTCATGCCTTGCCTGCAGCTGCTGGGCCAGTGCTGGCAGCACAGCCGTGGTTAAAAGGAAACTGCTGCACTGGAAAGGCTCATGGCTCACAGAAATAATGTTACATCATTCTGGACTCAGAGGAATGGCCTTCTTGTTTCTAAAGGAAAAAAAAAAAACAATCAGAACAACACAATATTTCGTGGCAGTTTTACACTGTAGGGTAGAAAGATTTTTATTTTTTTTAAGATAATTTGATTTGTTTTAACTTAAAAAGGAGAACTGTGTGAGAAACTTCAGAGATTTGCATGTCATTTATCATTCATTGTAAGTAGGTAGGAGGGATGCACATTTCTCTTCTGTAAAATTGCAAGATGTAGTAGCTGTCTTTAAAATCAAGGGCCTTTTTGGCTGACAGAAGATAATGTTACCTGTCTCATTAAAAAGTTGAACCGTGCTTTATGGCTATTTTCAAATATTAAAGTCAGTTTCAGTGTTCTGCAAAATGTGCCTAAACATACTTTATCCTTAAAAAATGGGAAATCATTCAGTATGGGCTTGCAAAAGCAGATTTCAGCTTGGCCTGCTGAAGAGTCAGCTGACAACAATTTTAATGGTCTGTTAATATAGATCAAGGAATGCTATGATGGTTTTATTATTGCAGAGTCTTTTGGTTGCTAAAGAAAACAGGATGTCAGTTTAATACTGATAACTCAATTTTCATTTTCTTTTTATTTTTCATCTGGCTCAGCATTTGTTGCATTTCAAAGATAAAAAATGAATTCTCTAGCAATAACTGTGTATATGTAGAAGAAAATTTATTTTTACATTGGTTCTCATGGAAAGGAGCACTAACTTTGTTGTTGAGTAAAATCACTTATGAATTCCAAAATGTATATTCCTTCATGTGATTTTAAAAATGGATATGAAAGTTCTAATTCTTAGAAATTAAAAAAAACCCACAGTAATGTTTCTCATGTCAAAAGAAATAAATTTTTTTTTTCTTTGAAATGTACACTTAGGTAAATGTCTCACTAAATTCAACAGGGATAATAGAAAGTCAGCTCTGTTATTCTAGTTGCAGATCTGTGTATGTGCATTCACAACCTTATGTAAAAAGGTTCTGGTGAATTTATTTGGGTTGCATGATTAAATAAAAGATGGAACTTTGACCTTGCTGTGAAAATGAAGATCTGTTTTCTGATTAGTAGTTCTCAGAAGCTTGTCAAAGCTGTGGAGAGGGAATCATGGCTGATTAATGAACTTGTATTTGATTCACTTATGTGTCTGATGCAGGAAGGTGTGGGCAGGACATATACTGCCTGTGGCTAGAGCAACCAGAGCTATTGCATGATGCTTGTGGAAATTACTCAGCTGTAAGGAGAGGGACTGAATGTAACACATTCTTTTTGCATGCATAATTTGCCATCTTTCCTCATTCATGGCCTTGTGATGGTGCAGACCATGGTGCTGCTCTGGCTTTAGCTTTAGCTTTAGCTTCAGCCCATGGCCCATATGCTTGGGGTTGACTGCAGACTGATGTGCTGGGATATTAAAACTCCACTGACTGAGGAAGCTTTTCTGAAACATGAACTCCACCAAAGGATATTGCATTTTTTGTACATTTATTTTCCTGGAAGATGTAGGCTTTTACAGTTTCAGTTTCATAGGCACCTACATTTGGGGAAAACAGGCCCCTTTGCACAGAGCATGCAAACAGAAAATATGTGTTTGTAATGGACTCAGTTTCTTAGGTTTTCAAACTTGTTGTTACTTCCTATATGTATCAGACATGAAAACCAGATTACAAGAATGAAATTAAGGATATCAAAACATGAAAAAATAGAGTATGTACCTGCAAAAGAAGTCTGTTTAAAAGTGCTAGCTTGATTAGATCTGATATAATTGTCAATCAATACTTTCAAACCCCAAATAACATGATGTTTGCTGGAACACAGAGCAGAGTTGCAAAGCAAGACTATTCCCTCCTTTTTTGATACTTACTTTTTAATTTACTTTGCTGGATATACCCTGCCTTTTTAGATTATGCTTTGTCTGAGATTAGCCATGTCTATATACATTAATGTGCCACAATTTAGTATGAATTTGGAAATGCACATCAAAAAAACCAAAGTTCCTATAAATCTCTTATTCCATCAACCAGTCTCTTGTTCAGGCCACGTGTTCTGAAGACCTGTTAGAGATCTCTTTTCAAGTACCTTGATCCCACCTGGTGAATCTTGCAGTAAAGGGAACATTTTCTTGTCTTCAAGCCCACTTTATATGTGATTCCCTGTTTTGTATGTGATTCATCCCCAATACCAAGATCAGCCTCTTGTCCTCTACAAGATGCCCACCTTTCCCCCACAGAAACTGCATGCTTCTGGCAGCAGTATCTGCTCCTGTGAGTAGCAATGGAGCCCTCCAAAGAAAACCAACCATGCTCTATATTTTTCCATCAGCCTCCAAACAAAGATTGAAGGGAGGAGACAAAAAGCAGTAGGAGGAGCCCTCTAATGGACCTGTCAGAGGCCCCTGGCCCCAGCCTTGCCAACTATGTATGCGCAGCGCACAGCATCTGTCCTAGCTCACAACCAGGCTCTGCTAGGCCTGGCTTTTGAGATAGTCCAGTTCTAACCGAGGAAACTTTAATTTGTCTGTGCAGCATAGAGTGAAAAACTATGTGAGTCAAACTGACTCCAGGTGGAAAGTGTAGGCCATTTCATTTTTTTTTCCTGAGAATCCTCCTACACATGAAGGTTTGTGAGCCCCGAGGGAGCACAGGTTGTGGTACTTTGTGGGTCACTACATGGGAGTGACCAAGGCACTCCTGTGCCAATTTTTTATCCCAAGGTGCCAGTGAGTATCCAATGCAGAGTGCTGCAGAGGATCAGTAGTCCTGAGGTCTTAGTGACCCCCTTATGCCTGTTAGGACTTTCTTCCAGCACTTTTGAGTGCATCCAAGCCTATGCATGGTGTGAATGCTCAGGATCTATGCACGTGGGTGAAGATGTAGACATGAAAGAGGTCAGAATGGGAAAGCTGGGAATAACTTGGAGACAAAAAAATAGCAAAAGACAGTTTACAAAGCTAGACAAAATGCAGACAGATACTCATAAATTACATAATGTCATTGAGGTAGCTTTGTTGAAGTAGTTGGTTTTGTTTTGGCTTCTTTGCCTGAAGAGTACTGGAGAAACAGAAAGGATCAGAGCAGTAGCTACTGTGCTTTAGCTGTTCCCAGATGGTGGCTGGCATTTTAGGGACATTCTCAACTGGCATATATCAGACTAGCAGTGTGATTACTATGGACTGGGGCTTTGATGAACCAGCCTTAGAACAGCAGAAATTCAACTGACTGTAGATTTAGAATTGAACCCTATTTTCGCAAAGTGTCTAACCACACCTAATTTCTATAAAAGTAATTATGATAACTGTAGGTTGCTTTGATACTACACTGAACTGTTTCAGAAACAATTCTGGTATTTCAGAGTTTATACAGAAATTTTATCTGCCATATAAACCTGTGTGGCTATGAATTTAAAAAAAAATAAAGAAAAAGTGAGAAGTGGAAATAATTATTTCCAGAATTGCAATATTGCAATATATTACAAAAGATTAGCAAACCACTTCAGTGCTCAAAATATTTTATTATTATAATTTGAAACAACCTGCTATAGGGGAAAAAAGGTAAAAGTACACACACACACACACACACACACACACACACACACACACACATATATATATATATATATATATATGTCATAAAAAATTATTGTAATTTTCAGTTATAAGTGATACCTGAAATGTGAAAGAATATCTTAACAAAATATTGAAGGATTATTTGAGGGTTTTTTATTACAAGGAACTATGCAAGTAGCATTTCTCCTAAATTTTTTTCCTCCTTTGCCACAAGGAAATGTTTATTTTGTTCCCTAAACAAATTTGATGTACTTCATCTGTTTCATTATTTAGTTCCTTTCCAGCATGTGCAATTTTCCTTTAAAATTATTGTGATGTCTGTATTTTTTATATTTACTGAACATTTGCAGTCTAGGCTAGGCTGTGACAGATTGGTCTTAGTCTTAGAATCACAAAACCATAGAATCACAAACCATAGAATAGTTTGGTTTAAAGGAGGCCTTTAAAGGTCCAACCCCCTTCATCTTGGGCAGCAGGCTGAAGTGTGAGCATGTTGCTGTCTATTAGAAAGAGCTCTTAACAATCACAGAATTATCAAATGTGAAACCTTAACTGTATGGAAGTATTAGCTTGAAACTCTTTTCCTCAATAAAACAGCAAGAGCAAGAAAAATAACTTAATTATATACTTTCAGGTCCAATGTTCTACCATAAAGTTTCAACTAAAATTGTCTTTCTCTCATTCCATTCCATGTAAAGGTAGTATATTTTCATGGAAGAATTATTCAATTTACCTACAAAGGGTTAAAATATATCTTAAGGTTTTTTGAAATACCTTTTTTAAGAAAAACTTTTGCAATTTAGGGAATCACCAAGAATGAGGATGTCAGTACTGTAAATATGAATTAAGGATTGCATTGCTACTAGAAACTTCACAAGTAGGTTCAAACATATTATCTCCCCATAAAATGTAGTTTTATTTTAGTACATAACTAGAAAAGTTGTATTTGTGGCTTTGAATTCCTCACCTCTACAAAGATTTATTATAAGTCACTATTCTTATGGTTTGCATTTTGCAACCCTAGGACATTTGGATTTTGATAGAATGTCAACAGTGCCACATTCTGCCAGAGAAGGAAGACTGGAGTTGAGTTTTAATATTGTAGGCTTGTCTAGTTAATGAAAAAGATGCATTTCTGCACAGAACATACACTTGAGATTCTCTTGAAAGGAAGCCCAGATCTAAAATTTCCAAGACAAGTTGTAATATTTCCACCCAGAAGACCAAACCTACCATCTGTGAAGCTGCAATGCAGATTTGCAATACACAGACCAAGATCATGTACAAAATGTGCATATTGGCAAAAGTCTGATGAGGGAAATCTGGGGTTGAGTCTGATAGCAAACCAGTGCTCACCTTACTGCTGAGGGAGCCTCATGCAGTTCCTCCACTGCTGGCAGCTTTTGGATTGGATTCTCAAATGGCTCCAACATCTGGCTCCCTTGTGAATTTAAAATGTGTTTTGTTTAAACTAACTTTGTCCTGATGGGCATTCCTTTTAGCATTAGTATTGTGCCCACAAAATGTTTTCAGTCAAAACTTACAGCTTGCATCCAGAGTATTCAGAAGTCACCATCAGCACTGCTTGAGTGTAGGTTCTGTTGCACTGCATCATTTGTTATAAGAAAACTATTCTTTAGATCACCTGTAATAAAAAGGAGAAGCAATTTAAAATTAATACAGTCTTCTCCTTTTCAATACAAACTCAACTTCAGGAGTTGAAAATTTATCAAAAAGATTGCTTTTTCCTCTTATTTAAGATCATAATTGATAGAGAGGGACCACAGCTCCTATTTTTAAATGTGCTTTCCTTGCATAGTTTTGCATATCTTTTATCCTCTATAAATACAATTTTAAGGAAGAAAAATTGTCAACTGCATTCTCTTATGCCTCCTCTGTAGGCATATAGGTGCACTGCAAAAACTTAAGGGAAATAACACCACAAGTGCCACCTGCAAATTCAAACTGCAGTGAAGAGTTTCTCTCTAGAAGGTAAAAGAGACTGGAGGAGAGCAGGGAGAAATCACTACCCTTGTCAAAGCCCTTCTGACTGGTTAAATCTTTACTTACTGGTAAAAGTTTTGGAAGAACGTAGCAGATACAGCTTGTGATTGCAGCCTCTTTATGCAGGATGGTAATTGTCAGGAGATACAACTTGAAAGTCTGAAGTTCTCAGTGCTCTGTCTTTCCTGAAGGATCTGTCTCTGGTAGACCAAGGAACAAAAAACGTGAAACCACAATTTAGGGTTCAGACTGGTGCATTCAAGTTGAATCAGAGATGATCTTCAGCTCCTGCCTGTAAGTTTGGCAAGAATATTTATATGTACCCTTTACTAAGGAAATTACAGAGAACTCTTTCAGAAGCATAGTAAATGAGAACATTATGTCTTTAGAATACACTTACACTTGGATAAGTGATTGCTACCTTAAAGCCAAGTGAAGAACAAATATATAACTTCTGTTTTAAAATGTGTGCTGGGTTGGGGTTTTTTTGGTGTGTGTACAATGCTGTCTTATATACAAACAGCCTTCAGGTTTTACCCTCATTTATGGCATCATGGAAACGTTGTGGGATGAGTCACACAGCTGGAATGCTGCAATGGATGGCTATAAATTCCTCAGAAGGGATGGGTAAGGAAGGGGAGGCACTGGGGTAGCCTTCTATGTTAGGAGTATTTTGATTGTCTAGAGCTTAAAGATGGTGAGGACAGGGTTGGTTGAGTGTTTCTGGGTCAGAATCAAGGGGAAGGCCAACAAGGCAATTATCATGGTCGGAGTCTGCTTTAGACTCCCAACCAAGACAAAGAGCCAAAGAAAATATTCTAAAAACAGTCATATTCGCTTAAACTTGTTGTCAAGGTGGACTTCAACTGACCAGATGTCTGCTGGAAATACACCACAGCAGAGAGGATACAAGCTGGAGGTAAAGGGTTTGGAGCACAAGTCTTCTGAGGAACAGAGTGGCTGAGGGAGCTGTTGTTGTTCAGCCTGGGGATAAAAAGGCTCAGGGAAGACCTTTTTGCTCTCTCCAACAACCTGAAAGGAGGGTGTGGCCTCAAGTTGCACCACGGGGGGGTTAAAATGGTTATTTGAAAAAATTTCTTCACTGAAAGATTGTCAAGCATTGGCTCAGGCTATTTCAGAAACATTGGAGTCACTGTCCTTGGAGGCATTTAAAAGACATGTAGTTGTGCCACTTGGGGACATGGTTTAATGGTGGATTTGGCAGTACTAGGTTAACAGTTGGACTTGATGATCTTAAAGGTCTATTTCAGCCTAAATCATACTATGACTCTGTCATTCTATGATTTTGGGACAGACAGCTCATGCAGGCTTCTTAAAGCCATGAACTGACAATCTCCATGCAGTAGTTTAGAATTCTAGGCATTTCTAAGAAATTACTTAAGATTTCATGCTGCTAATTCAAGCTTGTAGCTGTGCTTGTGATCACCACCCTTCACAGCTGGAAGGGGGCAGCATCTGTGCCCCAGCTGGGACTTGATGTGACAGGGACTTCTTTAAACACACCTCTGCATGGCTATTGGCCACTGTTTTCCCCAGGCCTTGCATTCTGGAGGCTCTTCCCTTTGCCAGTCCACTTCTGAGGGGATGAAAGAACATGTCTTTTGGCTATAATACATGGTCAGCATTTTTAAAGAGAACAACTTTTGATCCAATAAAAAAATTAATATCCTCTAGAAGGCCAGTTACAAAAGGAGAGCTGTGTGTATAAACTCCTTGGAAATACAAAATTCTGGGCTTCCTCATTTTGAGTTTAGAGAAACTTTTGTCTCAAGCTCAAAGGGAAGATTCTCATACACAGAAATTACTCAGTGGAAAAATACCTAGAACACCCAGAATGCTTTGCAAATCTCTCATTCCTCTTTCACGGGAATGATAATATATGGTTTTGGATAATGAAGAAATTTATCTAAGCAATTTTTTATACAGGCAATCTTTGCCAATCCTGTCCCATCCTCCCGAGCTGTACTGCCTCTAGGTTGAAGAGTTCCCCAAGAAAAGGCAGTTTAAGTTTGATGTCAAAGATAGACTAAAACTTGAGGATGAGCCTTGACTAAATATAAATGAGTCTTCACAGTTGACATTTAGAGAGCCTGAGCCATGGAATTACTTGCAGATTTGCTCAATTATATTATGTACAAAGTTCTGTACGAGCATTTGTGAATTTCTTTTCAGGTTGTGCCATTGTTATTACCACATGTGGAATCAGTTTCTCATAATCCGTGTCAGTGGAGGCTGTGAGTCCCTCCACAGAGGTCAGTGAGTTCGTCACAGAGCCAGCACAGAAGTTCCCAAAGAGGAATGGGGAACATTGAAATGTTTGTACTTCCTCAGCAGGAAAATTATAGTCTTGTGCCAGGGGCCAGATCAGGGGCTACCTAAGCATTTCTTGGGTTAGGATCTGGGGGGGAAAGAGCTGAAAAAATCAACTTAGTTTCTGTGTCCTGCTGCATCTTCACCTGCTGTTAACAAGTCCTGGTGGGAGGTAGGAGGAGGGTATCCCCCAGCACATTGCTTCCTACATGGAAATTGGAGCCATATCTTCCAGCAGAGTTTCACTGCTGCAATGAAAAATAGTAGAAAGAATTGCTGTCATCAGAATGTGCAGAATACATAATTTCTGCTTCAAAAAATTTTTGAAATTTAAGACCTTATCTTCCAACTTGGGGTGCTGCAAAATGCGCCGTGTGTTGTCTCATCACTGCTGAGATTTTTTCTTGAGCCTTCATAATTTTTTTCTTGTCATTCTCACATTCTCACTCCAGTAGGTATGTACTGTATCACAACAGTGCCTGAAGAGCTCTTTATAAAATGTGAGCAAAAACCTACTGCAAGGAATAGGTAGCTTTAGAAGTAAATAAGAAAACAGAGAGGGGAATATAAAATATTTTCTAGGTATTTAGATGAGGCACAATCCATACATGTGGTCACAGAGGAGGAGTGAAAGGTTGGACTTAATGCTTCAGGAAAGTGTGAAAAATCACACTTCTTAGGCTTCCCAGAGAAGTGATTTTATTCATGAGGAGATCCTGACCTGCTTGCTACCCCCTGCATGCTGTTTCCTGTAGGTCACCTTCTCCTGATCAGGGATTCCATCAAAAACAGAAGTGGGGGAGAGGATGAAGTGCCTCCTATGAGTCCTTCACTTGCACCAAGAAAAAGCTTTAAGGACACCAATAAAATTGCATGAATATGCTTCTTTCCCTTCTATTCCAGTAAATGTGCCCGTGCCTCCACTACTCCTGACAGTATGAAATGTGTGGTATCGTAAAATTTTTTGTATAATGAGGGAACACTAATGATGGAGGCAGAGACTGCTAGACAAAGTTGTCTTTTTACTAGTTCTACCTTTTTTCCCCTTAAAACTCTAGCTCCGATATCTGTGATTTTAATGCTGTGTAGAGTTTCAAATACTGAATCTCCATATTTCAAAGACTTGTCTTCTTCTTTTTGCCTGCTCACTGCAAGGTTTTCTTCCTTCTGTATAAATGGAGATTTTTGAGCTGTGGGTTAGAATTCATCATGGAAAAAAATGCTCTGGGAATGAAAAAGCTAACTGTACTTTTTGTGCCTTTTAAGGACACAGTTTGTTATGTGCCAGAGAAGAGGAACCAGTGAGTAAACAAAAAGGATGAAACAAAATAGTAAGACCTCCTGCATTCCAGACTATGGCAAATATGACTGCAAAGCCAAAGGCTATTGTGTGGCCTGAATACTTGCCAAAACAATCAGTCACTTATATGGCCTCATACAGGTATTATTGGCGTGCAGAATCCCTATTAATAAAGGGGTTTGCATAGGAACTAATAGCAAGGTGCATTTTTGAACAGATATCTATTGGAACATTCCTTTAAACAAAGTTTGACAAAATATACTATATTTAGACTTGTACTTTTCCACTGTCAAGATGTTACACCTCAAAACTAGGCAGAATGTCCTCAGGGAGACACACATTTCTGTATTCTGTGAAGGGGCAAGAAAAGGTGTGGCTTGCATGAACAAATCTTGGGTCAAATGTTTTCTTTAATTCTTCTACTGCATGTTGGGTTAGCTCTTCAAACAACTAAGAAGTAGAGAATGTTTCCCTTTCACTTTTTTCTTGATTAACCCTCTGCTGCCCACGGTACTAACCAGTTTATTAACATTTGGAAATAAGGTCTTGGAGTGGAATAAGAGAAGCAAAGTTCAGGACTTGCAGTAACACCACAGGAGTTCTGCTGTAAAATCTCGTTGAGATTTTCAGTGCTTTCCATCTCTCTGTGTGCTCTTCAAACAAAACCTCTCTTGACCCAGAAACAGGGCTGAGTTAAGAGTATGACCCAAGTAGCCAGAAGAAATTGGCTCAGAGAATCTTTCACATTTTTGACCATGCCCCTTCACTACAGTCCTATACCTTGGAGTCAAGCTGTTATACCAATGCCATCAAATACTTCTGTACTGAAGCAATATTCTTGCATGAAACTGCTCTGTGGAGAAATTTCCAGAATGTGATTTATAAAGCTAACACCAGAGATTGTACCTTCTTAGAGGTCAGTAAGGCAAGATTTGTTCCTGTACATATAAGGAATTCATCCAGGGTATGTGACTCATGGCACTGTGTCCTTTCTTTA
This sequence comes from Melozone crissalis, assembly GCF_028551555.1. Lineage (NCBI taxonomy): Eukaryota > Metazoa > Chordata > Aves > Passeriformes > Passerellidae > Melozone > Melozone crissalis. Next base: position 25,418,752 of record NW_026535780.1, read on the forward strand.
GAAAATCATGTAATGATACTTTGCCCTTTCTGCAGGAAATCATATCAGATGTGGAAAATAACTGCTTTCTTCACTTGTAAATTGTGTCCTGCAGAACAATAGCCGTGGCTTGCAATGGAAGATACGGCCTTAAATGTTCACGCCCTTTGTCAAACCTTCTTAACAGTGAAATAAAAGGCTTCTTGTGAGTGGAACAGTTCTTAGCTTCCTTTCCCCAGTGTCCACACTGAAGGATCCAGTACACAGTCCTTCATAGTAAAAGGAAGCAAGTGAGATCAAGTGTTTTAAGAAAAGAAGGCTCTAAAGATGCTATTTGATACTATGCTAATACACAATTTGGTGTCTCCTCAATGCAGCTTCAGGCAATTTAGTGTCTATAACATCAACTGTGTAAAACTATAAATGAAACTATAGAAAGCATATAAAACTATATGAAGCATTTAGCACTGTAATTCTGAAAAACAGCTGTACTGCATGCACAATATCTAGCATAATATGTCCTTGAGAAAAGTAGGTGAGTCAAGCAGTTTATTACTGTTTTCTAGCAATGCTGTTTTAATTGACTGCCATATTTTGAAAGGTAATTTTTTGGAGGGGGTTGTTCATACACTTTCTTTCAAACACTTATATTGAGTTTATGCAATGAATAAGATTTCCAAGTAGGCAATCCACTGTTTGTTATTATATGTGAAAACACTTTGTCACTTATAGTTTTCTGCTGTCTCCTTGCTGTGCTATTTTTATCAGTTATTAGAGAAACAAAGAATTTTCCCTCTAGATCTGGAAGAGCTCAGTCTCTACTTGTGCAATGCCCTCTTTTCACTGAATGCACCATATTTTGTTACAGAACCAGCCCACTGAGCATCTGAAAACTTAATTTAGACATGTACAATAGCATTAGTTAAAACATTTCCTGTGTTTTATATAAGTAAAACCATGAAAGACGAAAAAGAAAAAAAGGGCATTGGAGGAATTAAAGTTTCTGAAGTACAACAGAATCAATTGCTTTCTACTCTGCTGTAAGTAATGAAGTGGCTCACAGGATCCTTCAACTTTAACTAATGGAAGGAGAATCTATTACTGATAAGTGTTCACTGAAATTCAGGGGTTTTTTCCCTCCTAAAAACATTATGATCTGTAACAGGGAGTAAATGTGAAATATTTCAAGTGTGTTTGGGTGAGATTGCACATCTTTCAGTATGAAAGAAAGTAAGAAGACAAAAATGACTTGGAGATCATCCCTATGGATCTATTTGCACTTAATCTTAGACTAATATTTGTATTTCCTTCTTGAAACATTAGTTCTGGAAAACAAAAGGCAAAGCACTTACAAACAAAGCACCTCCAGACACTGGAAATCTGTCTGAAGATCCTGTTATCAAAGAAATACAACTCTGCATTACATATGTAGATGGCAATAAAATATTTTTTATGAAGTGTGTTTTGTGTCACAGCAGGGTTGGCCAGGGTGGTTACACTTTCATTGGCTCATAACTTCCACAAGACTCTGTTTGACACCAAGGCTGAAAAAGTGTTGGAAGAGCAGTTCATTTAAAGGGGAGTGTTTGGATTTAGTGGTACTAATATCTGACTATATGAATGTTTTTAAGAAAAGGGAAAATTAATTTTGGGGGAGGAAAGGACAATATTGCTTGACAATAAAAAACCCACAGCTCCTCTGCTTTTTAATGTTTACAAGAATGCTTTACCCTCACATGATGCAAGATGCCTTTGTAAAATGCAAGAGAGGCATGGCAGACCACAAAATTTAGCAAGATTTTCCTATCTGCAATATGCTATGGCAATCTGCCCTCAAAAGTCCAATTACCTCTTTCAAAAGACTTGTGAGATTGTGCAAGCTGCACACAAGTTATTCCTAATTCTTTTTCTTCAGAGTAATAATGCTGATACTTGAAGAAGGTTTTTTTTATAAAATCAAATGGAAAAGCATTTAAACAGTCAAAACGCTGCTGTGGATATCAAACGTGTGTGAAACACCCTGTTTCCCAGGACAGAATATTGCCTAGACTAACCACCCAGTGATGCTGGTTTGTTGTCTGAGACACCATTGGCCTAATTCAGACCAATTTACAAAATGGAAACAACAGCTTCTACATCCAGACCATTTGGTCACAATGTGTCACAGGTAGCACTTTGTTATGATGAACACACACATTACAGTGCTCCTGAAATCCCTATTTATATCACCACTAGAGGCTTACCCCCCTTTGCTATTCATGCAGTAAAAATCTGCCCAACCACTCCTCCAAGGCCCTGCAGCACTTTAAAGCTTGTTTGGCAGCTTTCATGCAGCCCATGCAGGAGGGGTGGGGAATGTTTATGGTACAAGCAAGTCCTTGTGTCATCCAGTGTGAGTAACTTTGGAAAGTGAATGCTATTGCTAGCTCATGCTCCCTTGTCATCAAGCCTCTTAAAAGTCATATTCCGTGTTAAGATATTGAGAAATAGTGAACTTTAATGTGCTTCTCAAAGTTCTAATTGACCTCAACATTTTTGATCCCATAAGTAAACACTGTATGCATAAGAAAACATATAAAATGATACTGTCTTTTTTCTCTACCTCCTAGCTTCAAAATGTAAAGGCAAAACATAAGTCCTCACAAAAAGGCCAATACTATTCAGTTTAAAATTTACTACACATCTCATTTGAAAGAATACTGTTTTCTGTGAATTACAAAACAAAATATGTTCTGCTTCTAGAAGAATTATTTTTTGAAATAAAATATTTACTACCAGAAATGGTGTTTAGTTTGATGTCCTTATGCAGAGAATGCTGAATGCAAATGACACAGTAAAAAGCCTATAAATCTTATGGTACTGAGGCCAAAATAATTTTTTAGAAGGGAATACTTAATTTAAAAGTTGTTCATTTCATACAACTTGAAAATGAGCATCATATGAAAACAAGTGGTGCATATTTATTTATAAATATTTATTTATTAAGGCTTATGACAATTGAGTTTCATAAAAACAGAGAAAATAAAATTCCTTTTAAAAAGTGAAAACAAAGTCCAATGGCCAACTAAAGAATTATATACAAAATAGATTAATCAGGTAGAATGTTTTTAATCCAGAGGACAGGGGAAGCTAGGAGGATATGAAGAATGTAAAATATTTGTAGGTGGGTAGATATTATGCACTTACTAATTCACACTTGTGATGCCTAATCAAAAAGGATTTCAGCATCAGGAAGCTATGACTTTAGTTTGCAGAAATCTGTTTAAATGATTAATTGTTTGGACCACTGGCTTGTTTTATATCCATGTATTTCATTCAGCTGAGTACAGTCTCAGTGCCAAACAAATCCAAATTGTCTGCTTTCCGTCACTTTTCCTAAAAGTGTTGACAGTCATAATAATGATGGTATTTATTAAAATACTAATTCTGATAATTCAGTGTCTGGGTATTTATTAAAATACTAATTCTGATAATTCAGTGTCTGATTCCTTTGGTGTCTGGTAGAACAAAGAGCAAATTCTGTGCTGTTACTCCAATTGCACTACTGAACTATCAGAAAGATGCTCTAAAAGAGCAGCCAGCACTCTCTGTGTTATCCCATACTGCCCCATCAGTAACAAGAGAGAAATGTAATAGCATCAAGAGAGATAAGGTAAAAGGTAGCCTTCTACCAGGTGATACTGGTGGTAGTTGATTCAAACTGGTAGAAAATAAATTATAATTCCTGGGTAATTTCTTAAAGTGCTTGAGCAGTCAGAATACCTGGTGTTGAAAGTTTAAATCACAAGTGATCATAGCTCCGTGGTACAGGCCTCAGGTTCCTCTTCATTTTGGCATGGAACAAAGCTTTTGGGGAAAAAGTTATGGTCATGCTCAAAGTCTTTGTGCTTTGCTAAAGAAAGCAAAGTACCAGCTCCCAGTACTTTGTGCTGTGCATCAGTAGTAAGAAAGCCATCCCTCTGATGGCTTTTAAATTAAAATAATTAAAAAAATGGCTTTTAAATTAAAATAATTAGAAAATTACTTTAAAATAAAATAATTTAAAAATTATTTTAGCTCCATCTTGCACCTTTTTCAAGTAGGAATTTTGTACCATATTAGAGGAATGACTGACATGTTGTAAGACTTTGGGAAACAAATGTTGGGTATTGCTTCTTTATTTTGTTATAGTATCATTCTGTTTGGTGAGTCATATGTGAATAGACCATTATACTTGATGATAAACTGTTTCCAGGTTGATTTTTTAAAAATGAAATATGCATAGAGGGTTACAAGCTTTTCTCAGTACCCCTTCCTTCTGTAGGCACTTTATCTCTTAATTGTAACAGATTTTCCATTCCTGACAAGAATTTTGCATGACAGTAAAAAATATTATTTTGGATTTTTAAAAAACCCATAAAATATAATCTCTTTTCCTAAAGGCCTTGAATTCTGAAGATTAGCTTTAATTTTTGAAAACCAAAGAATCCCTTATCCTATGTCTGCACATTGAGGAACACTGCTATGAAACTCCTGTGCCCACTATTTGTATTACAGAGTGCAAAGCAGCATCTGTGGAGCCAGGGCATGAGCAGGCTCCCCTCCCTGCCTGCCAGCAAGCTTGGCAGTGCAGCTGCACCAGCACAGAGGGATATTTGTGTGCTGAATCTAAACCTGCTGTAGGATACATTCCCCGCCCTTCCAGGATCACAGCTGGCTTCTCAGGGCAGTCCACAGCCACTACAATATAATAGAATATACCCAGGTTGTTTGGCAAAATCTCCTGGTTGTCCTTCAATGCTTTCTTATTCTCACATTTGTTTCCCTGTGTAGAGTACAACTTCAGAGCCCTTAAGACTTAGACATCTGAGAATGTTCTGATAGTCTATATGGATTCTTTTCCAGAAACACTTAATGTTCGTGACTCCTCTTCAAACTAAATTATCAACACTGCTTCTTGGTGAGATTTCCAATTTTCTGGGATAAGGCAACTGAGGTAGAAAAGCCACACCATCTTGTATTCACTTCAGGAGATTAAAAAAGAGAGAAACATTAAAGCAAAATAATAGCTTTTCTCTCTCTCTGCTTCAGCATCCATAGCAATAGAGGTGTTTTGTATCTCCCTGAGACCCCAGAACTGATCTTCTGAGCTTCCTCCATCTGCAGGATGGTCACCCACCCCCTTCAAATGCAAATGACCCAAGGAAAGCACTTGCCAAGAACTTCTCCTGACTCCAGAGCAGGGGGACAGGGTGGTATCATGGCTGGGCAGGGTGGGGTGAAGGTAATGTTCTACTCATGTCCACCTTAGTGTCCTATTTCCACAGCAGCCAGCAGCAGCTGGTAATTAGGGAAAGAATATAGAAGAGGTCAAATATGAAAACACACTTTGCTGATATTCCTCTAAGCTTTAGGCAATCCGTGACATAGAGATTTCCAGAAATCAGTTTGCATTTGCATTCTTTTGCTTATTGGGTCTTGATGGGTTTTCTATTAATTTTTCTAATCACTTTCTGAACCATTCATAGATTTGTCAAATACACATCCTGTGGTAATGAATTCCGTGATTCAGTTATGTTGTGTAACAAAATGTTCCCTTTTATAAAAATCTTCACAGTAATTTCAGTAGGTGCCCCAACTTCTCTTATCACAAGAAATGTGAATTGTTTTTCTCTGATCTATTTTCTGCTTACCTACATTCTTTTATTTCCTCTGCTTTCCTAGAAAGCAGCAGCTCAACACCTTTGTTGCTTTTCTCAGTATGTTTTTTCAGTACATTGCATCTTTTTTTTGAGACAGTGTGACCAGCAGTTCAATCTATATTAATTTTAAGAATTTACAGTATAGTGTAACTATATTTTTTCTAATAATTCATATTTATTTTTCCTTTTTGATGTCTATTGACTGACACTTTCATATATCTCTACTGGATAGCTCACATAAAGCTCATCACTGTGTATGTATAAACATAGGCACTTAGAGGAAAACTTGTCTTTATCCAGCATTTATCAACAATGAATTTTACTCGCTGCTTTGTTTATGTTTTGTATTATTAATCAATTTTTAACTTTTTTTAGCACATTTTACTTTTCTACATCATTTAGTACCATCAGCAGACTACATCACCGTGTTATTCTCTCCTTAGCCTAATAATGCTGTAAGTTCAAAAACATGTATCTCTGTTGGGCTGCATTGAGAATCTTTCTTTCTTGGCTCTTGCTTACTGTACTTCAAAGGATATTAAATGATGAGCCATCTTTTCCTACAACAGCTTCATTTCCTTGCTGCAGGACTTTGTAAAAAGTTTCCTGAAAGTACAAGTACACTGCTATCAACAGATTATTCTTATCCACATGATTATTGACTCCTATAGATAATTACAGATTTGCCAGCCATGATTAAAACAGTTGTTGATTTTTGCCATTCTACTTATCCAGATGCCTTCTAACTTTATTATTACAATTTAATTTCTTCATGAAATCTTAAATAAAACCAGAGGTACTTTGATACACAGAGCCCATCAAAGCTTTCTGTGCAAAAAACCAAAACAAAAAGGAAAGTTACTGAGGCTCTAAAACAAGTCTGAAGTATTAAAAGGTTGTTGTGATGGGTTTTTCAGAATTGCTTTAGTGATCCTGTCCTGGCTTCAGATAGGACAGAGCTCATTTTCTTCTTAGGAGCTGGTACAGTGCTGTGTTTTGGATTCAGGATGAGAATAATGTTGATAACACACCGTTGTTTTGGTTGGTGCTGAACAGTGCTTACTCTGAGTCAAGGACTTTTCACTATCCCATTCTCTGCCAGTGAGGAGGTGCAGAAAAACTGGAAGGGACCACAGCAAGAGCTGCTGACCTAAACTGGCCAGAGGGATATTCCATACCATGGAATGTCATGCCCAGTGTATGAACTGGGCGAGCTACCTGGAAGGGGGCTGATCAGTGCTTGGGAATGGGCTGGGCATCAGTCAGCAGGTAGTGAGCAATTGTGCTGTGCACCACTTGTCTTTCTTGGTTTTCACATTTCTCCCTCCTCCTTTTTGTTACAATTAGTAGTAGTAGTAGTAGTTTTATTATTTATTATTATTTATTACTTATTATTATTTATACTTTTACTTTGTTAGTTACTATTATATTTTACTTTGTTTCAGTCATTAAACTGTTCTTATCTCTATTTTCTTTTCTTTCCTGATTCCTCTCCCCATCCCATTGGTGGAGGGTGGAAGGGAAAGTGCAAGAGGGGATCCTTTCCTTCTAGTGGTGCAAGATCTGGTGCCTGTGCCTCAGTGCTGGTAGAGACTGTCTCCACCAGTCAGTCTCCTCCTCAGAGCCCCTGATACTGTTTGACCCTTCTACCCCCTCTTTAGCTCTGCCACCCAGGTGAGCAGCTCATCCATCTGGCCACACCCCACACCGGAGTCACCTCTCCTGCTGTGCAGTGCCACTGCCCTGCAGCCTGACACCTGGATGGTTCCATGGCAGCTCTGTTTGTGTCAGCTCCAGAGCATGTCTGCTGGAGCAGCCTTGCAGTCTTCTTTAATGACACTGAGGTATGAGCCATACCCAAGGCAGTAAATCAGGAACTCAAGAGGGAAGCTCCAATTCAAATAACTAATTTTACCTTTGTATTTAATACAAAAATAGATCAAGGTTAGACAATAGTTGTTTTTCCCTTCTCTTCTCAGTGAGATTTGCTGACCTTACTAAGGCTCATGACTAAACTAGTATGCTGCATGTATTTCCAACATAGCATAATTTATTAATATTAGAACCTATTGTTGGAAGAAATAAGCTTTTGATTTCTGAGAAATACAACAGCCTGTTTTCTTGATAGAAAGCATGTTACCAGTGCTTCACCCTTAACCCCTGTGAGTCAAATCACTTACAAATTCCAAGTCTTGGTCCTGAAGCACTGGTGTAAAAAACCTTGACAGATAACCATTAATTACCTATGAAAAAAACTGTTCTTCTGAGATTTTGTACACAATATATGTCCATAATATTTCATCCTCAAATGAAATACAAGGGAAATAGCAAGACATGCCTTTAGTAATTTTAAATGCAGCCTACAGAAGATCCCATCTAAACAAATAGAAGGAGATTAATAAGAGGCAAGCAGGATCTGTAAAGCTGTGTATGTGCATAGGTTCTTAATGGTGTGTACAGCCTTGCAGCTAAATGTTGCTGAACACAAGAGACACAACATACTGCAAATCATTTCAGGGGAAACTGTGACAGCAATCAAAACCAAGATAATAAAATGTGAGAGAGAGCAGGAGTTAAGATAGGAAATCTCAGGGGGAAACACTACTGTATAAAGGATAAAGTTTCTTAATTCAGAGATAATACAGTAATGGAGAGCCTTCAAATGCTTTAGCTATCTAGAAGCAGTGGATTTGATTTTGGAGGATAAATTCTAGTAATTATCCCCAAAAGGACAGAGTGAATAACCATCCACAAGTTTTCTACATGATATTATGGGAGCAAATGAATCAGGCAAACGCTTGTGATGTGGTGCCAGTGGGGGAGGGGAGAGACACCAGATGTTCCCTAAGAAGCAAGATTTAACAAGAAAGAAAAAGCAGAACTTCCTCCTAGTAAGATCAACATACTTCTTCTAGGTTTTAATTCAGAAGAAAATTTCAGGAATGTCCTGCACAAATTTAGGTGGCTCAGGAAAAGGTATGTACAAAAGGCTTTCGAATGCTTACTTAAGGGAAACAATCACAAAAAACCAGGTAGCAAAGGCTGAAACAGAATTCAGTCTTTTTTTAACTAATCCTTAATCCTGGAATGCACTGCCTAAGCAGGAGCAAGTAAAACAGAAAATCAGTAATTCTTATTAGAATTAAAAATTTGCAATCAAAAGGATCAGCTGTTGCCATTAGCCTTATTCTGGATTAAGATAAATTCTGATGATATTTTGGACCCATTTTTCTAGTAAATATCACTGTACTTTAGATGGCGTTTCTACATAGAACTGACTGCTCATCACTGTTCTTAAGCCTTTTTTTTCCAGGTGTCTGAGAAGAATAATGTTTTTCTAGTGAACTGAAAGCATTTTGTATCTTAGATATCTTCAGGTCTAAAGGTTGCAATGAAAACACATAACCCATTACTAAAAGCTGTAATGGTTTTTGAATTGTAAACTGATTTGGTGCCAACCAAGCATAATGAGAGTATGTGACAAGCAGTTAATTACTCCTTCAAACAGACACAACCAGTTCATTATATTACTTTAAATGTGTACTTTAAAGACATTAATTTGAAGATTTTTAATGTTATAACTCCAAGAAGGACTGTGGATTTCTATAGTATGTGGCTTTTCCTGTAAACATGAGGAATACAGCCAGTCATGAGGTTCTGAGATATTGATCTGAAAACAATTTTCTTGTTAATGCTCTGAATCAAGGCTTTTGTTTGAAATCTGAGTTGTGTTATGATTGCTTAGTCTTCAGAAATGGTTTAGAACCAGACTCTACTTTACCAACTGTAGGAACCAGAGGGACATTCTATTTTATCATGAACCAATCAATCAGTGAAACAAGTGAATTGGAATCTGGCTCTATTGTTTCTGAGCAAGTATGAGCAACTTCCTTACAGGAATATAGTGCATTAACAACTTGATAAGCATTTAGTGAGTGTTAAGGAAAGAACAGTTACATGGCAAAAAGGAAAAAAAAGGAAAAAATTCAATACTGTTTGCTTATGATTCAAATATCTGATGAATAATCAATTTTCTGAACACCTTTCATAAGCAATTATTTATCATTTGCATAATTTATGCCTCTGTGGAGGATGAGATTAGCTAGTAAATACTATGGAGTCATCAATTATACTGTCAGTGTTTTCTACATTCAGTTGCAAAACACATGATGAAAGAAAAAAATGTCAGTGAATTGATGACACAAAGACAGAAGATGTGTCTACTGAAAACTGACTCTGTTCAGCAAGTGCCATAACTAGTAAACATCCTTAAACTGCATGGGTGTTTCTATGAACATATATTCATACACCCTGGAGTCCAGATTCAATTTCATACAACTCCCTGAAAGAACAGAATGTTCTGTTTCTGTTTTTTAGTGGCTGTTCAGCCACTACTGACCTGATAAATATGAACTGAAGACCTGGAGGTCATTTCATGTTTATTTGATAAGGTAATCTATATAAAGAGCTGAGTAATTGCAGCTGAAACTAAAGTTCTTCCATAAACATGGAGAAGTCCCCCTATGATGTGCCTTTGTTCTCAAGGCCATATTTGAAAACTTCCATGTTGACATTGATATTCTAACAAATGTTGACCTGTTATTGTAGAATGGATCATTTCAACATCTAAACATATGCATGCTTTGGGAAAATAAGAAAAAATACATATTTAGTCTTAGAATATTCATTTTTGTAATGCTAAGTCTTTTGCTAAGTCTTGTTTCATGAAAAATAAAAGCATAAAAACAAGCTGGATGGGGAGTATGTATAATTTTGCAGAGAAGCTGGGTAACTGCGGGCAACAAAGCTTGTCAGTGACCTGTATCTTTGAAACTTCAGACCATATGCAGCTGAAATTGGGTACATCCAAAAGTGTCAAAAAACTGTGGCATGTTTTTGAAATCTGATAAAATTATTTTACAAGATGAGGTAAAGTGGAGTAAAATACTCTTAATTTATACTCACTTGTACTGGGTTTCATATGCTTAGTATGAATTCCTGTAACTAAGCTATGTATGCCAGTACAGGACACTTGTGAATCAATTAACATTTTTCATATATGTGTTACAGTATGCCCCAGATTGGTTTGTACAATTTATTTGCATGGTGCTTCTATCTTTACTATCTAAATTTAAATTATTGTATGAAAATTTTTGAAATCTGGCTAGAAAAGCAAAAAATTCCTTTGTCCTTAAAGGTAAAATGGACTAATAATAAATAGTCTCTCTTGGATTAGATTGGATACCAAACAAACTAACAAAACTATAATATTTCTATAATCAACTTCTTGGTAAAAACACAAAATCACACAGTGAATGTTACAGTACTTAGCTATTATGAAATTAAACATAAGGAGCAGTGCATTTTTTGATGCTAAAATATATTGTAGGGGTAAGCTGAAACGTCCAAATGTTCTCCTCAGCCTATAGAAACCTCATATCTAGGTGTGGTACCTTTATTTTGTACAGCTTCTTAAGAAATTAAAGATTTATTGAGCCATATTTGAAATACAAACACAGCAGGTGTTTGATTCAGTTTTCTACTAAGAAAACAACTCTCCTGAAAGAGATGCTGTTATGGCTTCCTGTCTTTTTCAGTGTAATTTCAAGAATGATTGTATACAAAATATAACCTATACTTGAAGTATCCCAGTCCAGAATCAGGGACTGCCAAATTCCCTTGTTGCCCATGTTTGTTCTGTCTTGTCCCTTCAGAGTGACATTTTCTGCTGACCAGTGAACAGAATCAGTGGTCAAGGTAGAGAATGAGCCCCATGTCCTTTCAATCTTACAGGGAGCTGGTTAGTAAAATCAGTGTTATATCCCTACCTGCTGAAGTCTGAAATTCCAGGTTTGCCATTTCTGAAGCTGGTATGCAGATGGGAGTTTCTTTCTTGCTGAATCTGAAAAGAGGATGTGGTCTGTGAAACCTTATGAACAGCCATACCTAGGCCACAGTGCTCTGTGAAGAACCTGCTTTAAACACACCCATTTACTTAGTATCACCTACTGGTTATCTCTTTTCAACTTCTTTCAAAATTATACTGACACTGAATTTCCCTTTGGAATAAATTGAACATTCTTAATCACAAAAATAGATCTGTGCAAATGTTTTTGCTTCTAGAACTGTGTACTTCCATACTTCATCATTCAAATTAGTTTGTTCCTAGGGAAATAGGCCTGAGAATGTGGGAGTTCTGCATGCCTGAGTTCTAATCCTTCCTTCAGGGACTGCATGTGCATTCAGCATTCTGTTCAATTTTTACTGAAACAGCATTGGAAACAGAGTGCAGTATGTTTTTCTGTGTCTTAAGAGTTTATCTTTTTCACAAGGAAACAAAAGCCCAAACAAATCCTGAATTATTTTACATTACTAAAAATAGGTTTCATTAAAAATCAAGAAAGAGGTTAAGCTTCTAAGAGGTTCTAATTCAAATTCATATTTTTGCCAATTATGAGTTTCCCAACCACACAAATGGTAGTGTCTTGACCAGAGGTGGTAGTTTAGAATACCTCACAAAGGCATGCAGCATCCCCATAGCATTAAGCACAGTCAGTGCCTTCAGAATGACTAAGGAACCTTAAATGGGGCATTTGGTTCAAGCTGCCAGAATTACATACTTGCCTGGAGGTTGTTCATACACAAATGAACGCTGACTAATTGCCAAATGACTGACACCAAGACTGTCACCTCAGAAAGCATGTACAAACCTCCCTTCTCACAAAACAGAGTGAGGCATTGGGTTAGTGCCTGCTGCACTTTTGCCTGCAGCTTGGTCACACCACAAATTTGGTAAGACCTACTGAGAGAGGCCCACATCCTGCACACCAGGCATGTGACTGGCCCAGCCCTGAGGAAGATGAACAGCATCTGCTGGCATTTTGCTGGATTAGTTGCTACAATTTGCACTTTCACATGCAGCAGATCTGTCCCTGAAGAAGTGATATTGCTACCACTTGCTAAGGTTTTATCTTTTTTTTCTCCTATGAAATACTTTTATATATAACTGTATGTTCAGACTTTGGAAATATTTTTACCCTATTGCATCCTTGTCTATCTGACCAAAATAGATCCCTGCTCTCTTTCTCACCTTTTAGGATGCAGCTCAATCACCTTCTACCTGCTCTGGTTTAGGATTTGGAGATCTAGCTACGAGACCAGGTTGTGCAATAGATTAGCATAAGGTGTTATTAAATATTACATCATAAAAGCAGACATATTCTGTGAAACACTTCTGTAGCTACTGAATGTGGGTTTGTGCATAACACCAATATGAAGGTGTCTCTCTTTGTGCCACAGTCTGACTTCCCATTTTGAGCTAATACACACCGGCTCTGAAGACAGAGGCTGGCTTGAAACTTCCCCTTTCTCCCTCCCTCCCTTTCTGCTCTCCCAGCTACCTAGACTCATCTGTTGTTTTGGAGCTTGTGCTTCTACAGGTGTTTAGACACAACTCAGATCTGGAGATCTAACTGGGGATAATTGTAACCTCAAAACAAAATAGTAACAAATTAACAAAAAAAGTGTAGCGAGTTTTTACTAAACTAAAAGGTACTTTTTAAATTGATCAGCTTTAAACACAGTTCATTCACCTGCTAAATGAATCCTTGTGCTTATACTCGTAGCATGGGAACAGAAAGAAGCAATTAAAAGCAGGTAGGACCTGTTCCTTTTTATTGGAGGGACAGTTTTAAGTGGATGAGTTACAGAGATACTCTTTTCTCCACTGATACCACAGGCCAGAAGATAAACCCAGAAGAGATCCTTGTTGCACATTTAGAGATCAAACACAGATTTATTAGTCCTCCTCAGTAAAACCCTGCCTTTTTCCAGACATTTTGAGGACAGAAAGGTAGAATGATCTGTAAAGGTGTTCAAGATGAGCATAAGTGTAAAAAATTATAAATATTGTGGAACCCATTTATATTTGGTTTAGCTTTATGGTTAAAGGGACACACATTGCTTATGTATGGAGTGTTCATGTTGCTACTACCAATGAAAAAGGAATGCTGCAGAGCTTTTCACATGGAAATATAGGCTACAGTCTTAAGTACCAGTACATTAGATTTTTAAAGTGACACTGGATTAAGTCTAGTCAGTTTTCAGAGCAGAGATCTTTTTTAAAAGTCTTGCTAGCACACAGTGGTACAACTAAGGCATAACCAAGGTGAAACAGCATCTTAAAGCCCATACCGCTGGATACTTGTATTGATGATACCTACCAAAGAATCATAGAATGGTTTGGGTTGGAAGGGTCCTTAAAGGTCATCTAATTCTAACCCCCCCCTGTCATGGGCAGAGACACCTTACACTACACCAGGTTTCTCAAAGCTCTGTCCACTCTGGCTTGGAACAATTTCAGGGATGGGGCATCCACAACATCTCTGGGCAACCTGCTTCAGTGCCTCACCACCCACAGGAAAGAACTTCTTCCTAATATCTAAACCTGACCTCTTTCAAAGCCCTTACTCTTTGCAGAAATTCCCTCTCCAACACTCTTGTGGGTCCCCTGTAGGTGGAAGGTGCTTTAAGGTCTCCTGGAGCTTCCTCTTCTCCAGACTGCACCCCAGCCCTGTCTTTTATAGAAGGGGTGCTTCAGCCCTCAGATCATCTTTGTACCCTCCTACAGACCGGTTCAAACAGATCCACATTCTTATGTTAGGGGCCCCAGAGCTGAATGCAGTGCTCCAACTGGCTGCTCCAGGTGGGAGAGCAGAGCAGAGGGGGAGAATCCCCTCCCTTGACCAGCTGACCAGACTTCTCTCGATGCAGCCCAGAAAGCCAACTGTATCCTGGGTTCCATTGCCAGGTCATGCTGAGCCTCTCATCAACCAACCCCCAAGTCCTTCTCACCAGTGCTTCTCTCTGCTCAGCCTGTTTTTGTGCTTGGGACAATAACTGACCTGTTGAACTTCATGAGTTTTGCGTGGGCCCACTTCTCAAGGTCCCTCTGGATGGCAAGTAGTATAACTGACTATATTCTTCACAATTTAATAACAGTGTAATATTAATTTTTGTATTACAGTAATGCCTTGGAATTTTATAAGTAGTTTATGAGTGTCACGTATCTTAAAGAGTACTGTTAATTTTCTGAGCATTGATACCTTAATCTTGATTTTATAGTTAAAACAGTCTAACTGAAGACTTTGTTCTTGCTAAGTAAAAACATTGCTAAATGGATGCTTTTGAGTATAGACAATGATTTTCAATACTATGAATAAAAACCACATTTCAATAAGAAGTAGCCTTTTTTATAGTTCAGAAGGACTACTTGTGAGGAAAGCAGGTGAAAGCAGCTAAAATGAATTCATAATTATCAAACATTTACCTTGAATACATCATCAAAATGCTGTCTGAATCTGAATTTGTAGACTCTATTACTGCAATATAATGAAAAAAAACATTGCCTCAAGCTTCACCATGGGAAGTTTAGATTGGATGTTAGGAAAAATTTCTTCATCAAAAGGGTTGTCAAGCCTTGGAACAGGCTGCCTATGGAAGTGGTAGAGTTGCCATCCCTAGAGGGTGTGGCACTTAGGAACATGGTTTAGTGGTGGACTTGGCAGTGCTAGGTTAACAGTTGGACTTGATGATCTAAAGGGTCTTTTCTAACCTAAACAATTTTATGGTTCTATAAATATAAACCTGAAAGAGGAAAAAAAAAAGGATTATTTCAAACCACAGAAGAAATACATGTAATCAATACAATAGCAGAGGTGTATACATGGCTGGAATACTGGTGGGCAGCTGATCTGGAAGTTTCAAATGGGCTCATCACATTTGTAAACTCATTTTTCATGCATAGATGTAATAGATTTTGTCTAAAATAGAATCACCAGGGTAAAAGACCAATCATAACTTCTTCATGGCAGAAATCCTGTCATAAAATGAAAACTAATTACACTGCTTAGGGCAAGAAATATCTGGTTGGCAGAACTGTTTATATACTAAATATCTAGTGGTACTTAGACCATGCAGTGACTCCACAGTTCCAGATTTATTCACTAGCCTTGGAACAGACAGATTACTCATCCATTTCTACTGGAAGATCTTGAGGAAAGGAAGGAGGAGCTAAATCTGTCAAAATTTTCTTGTTCTCTTTCAGTGAAAAGTTTTATTTGAAAAAAAGTCTTGAACATCATTATCTCCTGAGCAAGAACTGATTTGAGTAGTAGAAAGGTTGATTTGAGTGTACTGTTTAAATCAAGTAACCCTCAAAAATCAGCACTCTAAAATGCTGACTAAATTCTGATTTAATTGAGCAGCTGCTACAAGTGAATAGGAGTTGAAATAGCTCAGCACTTTGTTCGACAGTTCTGCATGTACACAATAGATTTGGCTCAACAAGAGCATTTTTTATTAAACAATGCCTTCATCTGCAGCTAGATGCAGCATATAATTGTATCATACTCATAGTAAAATATAAGCATATTAGC
The DNA here is from genome assembly GCF_028551555.1 of Melozone crissalis. Classification (NCBI taxonomy): domain Eukaryota; kingdom Metazoa; phylum Chordata; class Aves; order Passeriformes; family Passerellidae; genus Melozone; species Melozone crissalis. The sequence continues at coordinate 25,434,848 of NW_026535780.1, forward strand.
TTACAGTTCTGCATTCTCAAGGTGTATGGCACAGGTATAAATATCATTATATGCCTGTTCTTTCAGCCTCAATACATGCAGAACACATCATAAGGCAGATCTTAATAATGAGATTCAATGCTTTAGGTATTTATTTTTCTGCAAAACTCTTGGATCATGTTTTGATTAGTTTTGTTTTTTTCAAAACTTAAAAAGTTCCAAGAATTATGGGGATGAAGAATGCAAAGATACAAATGAATACCACAAAACAAATGTCTTTTTCAAAAAGAAAGAAAAAGTGTATACCTAGTAAGTTTTGCTGGAAGTCACCTAGTCGGTTCAAAGGTTGAGTCGGGTATCAATATTGGCAAACCCTCAAAGGAGGGCACCGGGACGTGGCTGCCTGGCACAAGCAAGGGTGGCGGCATCCCACGGCAGGCAGGGGCGCTCGGAGAGAGGCAGGGGTCAGGAACAGCAAAACCACACAGTGTCACGGCCGGTCCTGTTTTATACTTACTTTTATACTATACATCTTCATTACTGTGAAAAGATTTAGAAGTGAGGGATTGCTTTGATTTTCACGCTTGGGAATATTGAGACAGGAAAGCTGAAAGTTCGTGGAAAGCGTTGCAGCACGTGGTTGTAAAGCCTCGCGCTTCCACGCAACACAACCAACTTTCCGGAGTGCGGGTGAGCCCGTGAAGATGAACAGGTGGCCGTGAGCCTGCCCGAGGCCAGAGGGAATCGGTGTCCGGTCGTTGCTCACTCCGTCACTCCCGGGGACTGACGGAGGGGCCCCCGGCCGGCCCGGGGACTGAGAGAGGGCCCGCCGGCCGTCCCGGTGACAGAGGAGAGCCCCCAGGCCGGCCCGGGGGCTGACAAAGAGCCCGCCGGCCGGCCCGGGGACTGACGGAGGGCCCGCCGGCCGTCCCGGTGACAGAGGAGCGCCCCCCGGCCGGCGCGAGGACTGACGGAGCGCCCGCCGGCCGTCCCGGTGACAGAGGAGCGCCCCCCGGCCGTCCCGGCCCCGCCCGTGCCCCGCGGCGGCGGCGCGGCCCCTTTAAAAGGGGGAGGGGCCGCCCCAAAGTTTGCCCAAGTTGCGGCGCGGGCCGGCGGCGCGCGGGTCCCGGCCCGGTCATGGCGCCCCCCGGCCGGTAGCGCGGCCATGGACTCGCTGACCGCCCTCACCGGCAAGGGCAGCCGCCTGCTCCGCGGCACCGCCAGCCGCCTCTGGGGCGCCGTGCCCGGCGGTCTCCGCCACGGCCGCTGCCAGGATGGCCGGAGCCGCGGGGAGCCGGGCCCCGCCAAGCCGACGCCAGGTACCGCTGGGGAAGGGGCCGAGGGCGCGGGGGTGGCCGGGGGTAACGGCGGGCAACGAGCGGCCCGGGCCTCCCCGGGCAGCGGGCTCGGCTCCTCGCCCCTCCCGAGCCTTCCTGGAGTGCGCGGGCTTCGGCGGGAAGCGGGAGCAGCCGGGGCAGAGGGTCCCTTCTCAGCCCGGAGCGGCCCCGCCGTGTCCCGGGCTGGCAGCCGAGCCGGTCGGGGAGAGGGAACGACAGCGGCTGCTGCCCCGCTCCGGGCGGCTCCGAGCGGCAGTCGGGGGAGGGCGACAGGGAGGAGGCGGCGGGGGAAGGGGCGCAGGGCGGGCGGGGAAGGGCCGGCACATGGGCCGGGGCCGGGCGCTGCCGGCGCCGCGCCACGGAGCGGTTGCGGCGGGGCTGCGTCTACAAGCAGCAAACCGACTGAACGTCTTCCTGATTTCCGTGACACAACTCCTACACTTCCTTTATTAACTTCCCTTTCCTGGTAGTTTCATAGACCAGGGTGTAGGAAAGCACCTGGAGCACATGCTCCTCAATTGGCCATGTCCTTTGTCTACGGGGTTGCCTCTGCCTCTGGTGCTGCCTAGGAACGGGCAGCATTACTGGGAAGTAGGCTCGGGGATGCTAAGGGCAGAAGCAGTACCTGTGCCACTCAGTGGCCAAGCAGGTCAGTCAGGAGACAGCAGTAGGTGACTCCTTGTCCTGTGCCTGGAAGGAGGAGGGCTGCTGTTGTCACCTCTTGTCTTGATAATGCTGTTGTGGCTGTTGGTATAGGTATTGTAAGTATCTAATGTGAGCACTTAGATTGGCAAGAAATACCATGAAAACTCGAGGAGTGGTCAGTAAATGCACACATCTTCGTTCATGCAGAAGAGGAGCACGCAGTGAAATCTCTTAGAGAGGTAATGCTATGGATTGGGAGTTAAAAACAAGTCATGACATAACTAGTAAGAGCAGCATGATCTAATGATTGCTTGGAAAGAAAAAAACATATGAAGTTAAATTTGTGAAAGTGCTTTGTAATAAATAAAGAGGAGCATACAAGGAATAGTATTTTCCTCTTTTTCCCTGTTTTGAGAAGTTCTGTGTGAAGTAGATGAATGAATGTTTGTTAGAGCCTCTAATTGAGGTTGAAGTCAGGTCTCTACTGAAATGAATATTAAAACACATTAAGTTTCTTTGTTATTGTAGTGTTATTATGGAAGAGTAAAATAGTTGTTTCCCTTGAAGGGAAGCTAGGTCTGCTATTCAGTGTGGTAGGCAAGGTAATAGGAATGCCTGTGCAGCCAGTCAGATGTAGATGTTTTTTCCTTGTGTGCATTGGGTCACAGTTCTTGCACAGAAAGGATAATTTGTAACCAGCTATATTTACATTGCCACTCTTTATTTATTTCATGTCCCTCCCCGTAGCATACACAGGGAGGGATAGAGACTATAACTTGTTTCTCAGCAATGAAATGAAGTGCCTTGAATAAGGCCTCTGCAAACAGTTAAAGACTTTTTGACAAAGATTGCTTACACTCTTTTTGCAGAACCAAAGTGGCAGTAAAATGCTTTAGCATCTTCTGGCCTTTTAATCTCTTACAAGGCCTTGTGTTCAGCTGTTAGTATAAAGCGTCTCCTGTGATACATGAGATTTGTTGGAGGAAAGGCCCTATTTTCCTCCTTTCTTCTGGGAGAAAGGCTTAACTCAGACTGCATTGTAATGTTCTGTGTTTTCTTTTCCTCTAGCTTTGAGCAGAAAATGTTTCTTCACAGATGCTTTCATAATATAATGCTTAAAATTTGTGTTAATGACAAATTCTAGAATGCAGGGTGAGTCTCTGTGTTTATGGACTTTATTGCACCTTTTTCCTCACCTAGGTGAAGTATGTGCAAGGCAAGTAGACCTTGGCCCTCCTGTGCTGCCTTCCCCTTCACAGGGTTTCTGTCAGCTATGGGCAAAAACAAATTCTTGTGACTGTAGAATTCTTCTGTGGAGCATTTTGCTGGCTTTCACAAACCACCTGTGCCCTGGTAATGGGTGCTGTGGAAGCTGTAACAATGATTACAATGATTCATTTGAAATCAGACCTCTGTTTTAATTAGAGATTGGTCCCCTGGCATTAGCTTAAGACTTAATAGCAGATTCTAAATGCTCCAAATGCTTAGTCTCTGCAGTGTCCTGAATCCAGGCCTACCTATTACTGTAGTTTTAGCTCCCCACCTACAGCTTTCAGTTGGTTGGTTGGGTTTTGGTTTTTTTTTTTTGTTGTTGTTGTTTCTTTGGTTTTTTTGTTGGATTTTTGTTTGAGGGGTTCAGTTGTGACTGTGCATTACTTGTTAAGAGAACAGTTCTTCATAAATGCCTTAAAACCATGTTTCAAATTCTTTGAAGCAAAATCCAACCTTTTTTAGCTTCTACAATGAAGTATCTCTATTTAATTAATGTAATATTAATAATTTTACCCTTACTGTTTTCATACTTGTCTTTTTGAGCAGTTGAACAGCTTTTCTGTCAGGTTTCCAAGTTCAAGGAGGCAGGTCTGTTCCAATGCTGTGCTTTAAATCGCTTCTTTGGACACATGCAGAACAGTCTATAGTATTTCTTGGTAGGGAGAAAGTACTCACTGGAAGACTGAGTAGTGCCATAGGAGTCTGTAAACCTGTTTGTCTGGTTTACACTGTTTGTGTCAGCAGCCTAGTTAGTGAAAGAACTTTATAAAGATTTTTTGTCTTTTAATGGTTGTGATGGAGGATAAAAATGCAAATATAATCAGAAAGTCAAGAGAAAACATCTGGCTTTAGTAAAGGCACTCTCAATGTCAGAGTGTAAAGGTTTTCTTTTTTTAAAAATGCCTGTAAGCTTTGAAATATAACTTCTAAATATAATCTATTGATATTTTATAGGATGAGCTAATATGTATGTATTCAAGCCTGGATTTACCTAGAAACTTTAGCTGGAACAGTGGTGTCATTTTCTTGATTATTGTTATGTACTATAGATGTTAACATGCTGAAGTTAATTGTGGTTTTAGTTGCTTTGAGATGCAACTCATGGGTTTAGGCAATGTGTGATTAAGAATTATCTTTTCTGCAGAATTAACTTGAAGGTTCAGTTTAATTTGAGTCTCATCTATACAAACCTTTTACTTAAATGAGCCAGCAGTGCATCCCATAGTTCAGTCTGCTTTGCTGTGTAAGGAGAGTGTGATCAGCAGTGAGCAACATGGTTTTGCATCTTTTCTGTGATGCTGCTGAGGCTATACATTGCATGTGCTCTGTGGTTTGTGTGCCATGTTCAGGAGAGCTGCTGAGGAGCTACAGAGGGTCCAGCCAGTTTATCTAGGGGCACAGGGCATCAGCTTGTGAGGAGGGGTTGAGGGAGCTGGGCTTTAGTGATGCAGAGGGGAGACCAAGACAACTTAGAGGCAATCTGATTACCTCCTATATCTACCTAGAGGGACACACTCTTCTCAGTGCTAGGAGATAAGGAGGAGCCTGAGTTTTAGCTTAGGACAATAGAAATTGGACAATAGAAAAAACTTCACACAGAGTGGTCCATCACTGGGACAGCTCTAAGCTGACCTGATTTGATGTTGACGATAATTCTACTTAAAACTGGAGGCTGGAGTAAGTGTATTCAAGAGGCTTCTCTTCTGAATGACCCTTTGATCTGTGAGGATATACTTTTGTACCTGGAGTCTTACGCTTCTTCCCTCCAAGATATTTTCACCTCACTTCATGGAGGGAGAAAATACACTACATGGGTAGTGCTGACTTCCTGCAGTGTGTCTTTCATTAAGGACAGAAGTTAAATAAAAAGCAGTGATTCAGAGACTCCTCTGAACCAGTCTGTCAGGGAAGTTCTTATAGCTGTCTTCTATTGAAACTTTTGTTATTGTTGTTTTTCTCCCTCAGGTTCAACTTGATTGTTCAGTTCTGAACCATCTGGCCTATGGGCTTATTTACATTTCTTTCATACCAGCTTTAGAGTCTTGATTGGTAAGGTTACCATACACAGTATATCCAGTAAACTCTGTGGCTTGTCAAGGCAGCAGCAGTACATTAGAAGGATAAATGTGCACTGCCAACTTAAAATACATTTCTCAAATCCTGCTATAAAAGTTAGTATCTTTCTTTCTAAAAATCTTAGAATAAAGCAAATATAGGGCAGGTTACTTTCTCCTTTCATCTTTATTCAGTACTTCATTTTTAAGAAATTACCAGGTGTATGATAAAGTAGGGAAGAGGATTCAAACTGGGGAGACACACTTCTGTGAGTTTTCTTGTACACACTGTTCCGGATGAAGCACATATGAAATGTACCAACACCCTTTACAAAGACGCTAATGCTTTGCTTTCATGGCTGAAAATAATTCAGTTGGTACAGGCATAAGAAGCAAATGTGATCTTGGAATGTATCAGGCTGGTGACTCAGTCATCTTGTGATATGTTAATGTATGCACAAGCTCTTCTTCAGACTTCTGTGCTACTAATGTACAGGATTTCTTGAGTATTCCCTTGGTGCATGAGATGTTAAATGATCTTTTATTTCAGGTTCTGCTTTGTACTGTTGCATCTTTCCCTGCTTTTATTCCTCCAAGCTTTGAAACTTCAGAATTCATTGTGTGTCCTTTTTCACAGCCTTTGCTGTTGATTGTCCTTTTGAATTTGTCTGCTGATGTGCAATTGTACTGTGTTAAAAACTACTCCATTGGGATCTCATTAATATACCTCTCCATTCTCCTGATTTGTATTTCTCTTCTCTTCACTGCATCTTTTACATGTTTCACAATTCTTTATCCAATTTTTGCTGTTCAGCAGGATTCTGATGTATCAAATGTTTAACTGAAGTTTAGTTTATATACTAATCTAGCAGATGACTGAAACATGTTGGTTTTTTTTCTGGTATCCTTTGACTGTATTGAATTTTTGTTTTACTGTATTATATTAGTTGTTTTTCTTATTTTTTCTGGTTAATTTCAATTTCTAACGTTCAAACAATTTAGAAGTTGATATTTTATTGAGAACCTGCGTACTCATAGCAACATTTCAGGTCACTACATGTATGAATAATAATTTTCTGTTCATCAACAAGCAACCCACCTTATGTTATATGTGTAAATCTCCCTCTGGCTTGGTTTGATGGGGTGGCCTTATGTATCTGTATTGCCTGCCAGAAAAATGGAAGGAATCATAGTTACAGATAACTCAAATTGCAAGTAAGGTTGTTTGACCATGCTAAAGGTGGGAAGGTGATGACTTGAGGCTAGATTTCTCAGTGCTTTATTCTGCTTTGAAAATGTCAAGAGATGGAAACTGCACAGCTGCACTGGTCAATTAGGGGTTTTTGCCCTCTGTCTACTCAGAAGCGCTTTTGTTTCTTCTTTGTCTGTTCCCTTTTGTTCTCCTGCTGTGTATCACTGGAGAGACTGGCTCTGTCATCTTGACACCTGGGAAAGCTGTGTAGAAGGTACAGGATGGCTGCTGTTACAGTCCTTCAAAACCACTTCTCCTTCAGACTGGAGAGGCTCTGTTTTCCTGACCTCTTCTCACAACCCTTGACTACCTTGGTGTCCCTTCACCAAAATAGTTTTGTTTATCTGTGCCTTCCCTATATTGAATGTCTTCAGGGAGAGGGACGCTAGAGCCAGTATTCCAAAGGCATTGCAGTGCAAGGATAATAGATGTGCTCTCAGTCTGCTGACCGCTGTTCATAGTAATACAGCTGAGGATGCTGTTGCATCCCCCTTGTTTCCAGGTCATGCTTCTGTCTCCCGTTTTGGCTTCTGCCTACCAAGACCCTTGGGGCTTTTTTTCAGCAGAGCTGCTCTTTGGCTGTGCCGTGCCAACTGTACAACACCAAGGGCTCTTCCTTCCTGTGCAGAAGACTTGTCCTGCTGAATTTGATTAGGTTCCTTTCAGCTTGTTCCCCAGCATGTCCAGGTCCTGCTGAACAGCAGCCCTGCCATCGTGTATCTTGACTGGTCCCCCATTTATCTGCAAACCTAATGCAATAAACTTGTACAGCAAGATGTTTACGGATGCTCTGTGAATGACTCCACATCCAAAGCAGATCCATTTGCATGTGAGCAGAGCAGTTGTAGTGCACAAGTCAGCAGGATAAGCTGACTGATTTGAGCTCTTAGAAAGGGGTAGGTATCATGGGCTGAAGTGTGATAAGGCAAAGGGTAAATTCTTGAAGATAGGGAAGGATATAACTTCGTATTGCTGCTTGATGGTCAGACTGCTGATGTGATATTGGGTAGGCTTGAGCATGTACGACTAAATGGGCTTTAATATCTGAAAGAGGTAGTGAGTTATTGGAAAAGTTGACTTACTATATCAATAGTTTTCATTAAAAGATGTATTTGGACTGCAGAAAGATTTTACAGAAGGTGGAGATTGGAGTTGAGTGGTTTCTGATATATTAAAGTGTATACATGTATAATGTAAATCGAAAGGAAAGGCAACTTACTGTTGGTTAAGACATACTGTGGCATAATCTGAACATTTGGTAAAGCATTTCTGTTTACTTTGAATGTGAAATCTTATTTTAGAAGAAAGCACATGTGATGTACATACCAGGAGTATCATGCACAGAGCACATCCTAACCCCCTGGAGAAGTGTCCTGTCTTATGTTTGTTTCTCTTCAATTGTTTTTATTCCTGAAATCATCAATTTATTTATTTCTGCCTGCATGCTGTGCATCTGACTGGATAGCAGAGTGTTGTGTGTAAGGGGGATCACAAAATGAACTTGGATTAATACTGTATCTGCTGCAGGAAAAAGCTACTTTGATGTGTTCCACGTGCTAATGCAACATTAACAAGGTCTCACATTCATTGAGCTTGGGGGTTTGCTAGAGAAAAATGTGAACAAAAGCATCATGTGAAGAGTAGTGATAAGGATCAAGAGTTTTGAGGGCATGACTTGGAAAGACTGAATCAAAACAGATAGCAGTTGTTTAGAAAGAAGAGACTGAAGGAGGCATTATGACATTGCCTTGGTCTGAAAGCCTACAATTTTAGCTAAAAAACTGCAGACTACAAGTATCTTGTAGGCTAAGGCCTCTGTTTCTGGTTCCTAAGATGTTGGAAGAGAACTGTAAATAATATTCCTGTAATTATTGTAAGCATATCTAATTGCAGGAGGGGAGGAGGGTTAATGAGACAGTTGCTGACTGAAATGTAGTCCCTGCTGTTAGGAGAGTCAGGTCACCAGGTCTTTTGGAATATAAAGATTTCCTACTTTAATCTCTTTTGCTTCTTTATGAATAAATTATAATGATCTAATTGTTATTGAGCAGAACTAATCTAATAAAGATGTAATATCTGTGCTTCCTGTTTTATCAATTAGCGAGTTGTTTCCATGCACTGCTAAATAAAGATGTATTTGAAAATATTTCAGACTACTTTTCTTAATTTGATTCATTACCCCATATGTGCTGCATATTTAAGATCCTGTGAAAAACTGTGTCCTAGACAAGAATTTGACAAAGTTGCTGCCTTTTCCTTTTTTTTACACACCTGTAAATCTGAGGCACAAATGTGCAGTTCTTGATGGACAATGGATGAATATTCTTTTCTTATCTTCTTGATCATAATAAGCTTGATACTTCAAGCTCATTTATTAATTTTAAACCATTTGCAGTAATTGTGGACTTGTCCAGATTCTTTGCTTTTTCTCAGACGATACTTGTTTGGTTTATCAATTTATTTCTCTGGAAAAATTTATTTTTGTTACATTGGAATGAATGGAATAGCAGCTGAGAAACATTGCAAGTCTAGATTTAATCTTATTGTGCAGACAACAAGGTAAAAGTGAATATATTTGGCTCTGTACAGAGCTTGAAGATCCTCCTAAGCAGTTCCTAACTTGTATCCTTATCTTTACCAGCTCTTAGTGCCAGAACTCCAAAGGTGTGCTAAAAGCATCAGTGAACAGCAAATTGAAGGTCTACAATTAAGCTGAGGTGGCTTACTAAGAAATGAGAAATGCCACTCTTGTCATAATAATTTGAGCTAGTAAGTGCCACAAGAATATTTTCAGTCAACCAAAATTCAGTGGCACAGGGCCATGTAGAGGCAGTTTATAGAAACCCTGCTATAAATGTTAGCATTTGACTTTAGTTGTTTTGAGTTGAATGCCACTGAGTAATTAATATTTTAATGTCAAAGCTGCCTTATTGAAAACTGCATCTTCCTAAAACATAATGTCCATAAGCCCCCTTTTCCCATCCTGTGTAAGCATGTTGGAACAGTAAGTCCTCCTTTCTGTGTTGGACAATCATATGTAATTGTTCTTATGCTACAGTCATTTAACCTCAAGATTCTGAGGTTGTGCACTCTGACTAAATATTGGTCTTGTGTCATTTTGAACACCATGTTCTGCATCGTTCTAGTATTTTAAATCCTAGCTGAAATATTTTCTTGTCATTTGTGGATCTGGCATGCACTTTTTGACTTCAGTGTTTCAAGCTGTTGTGGAGGCCCACCCAGTCCTGAATTAAAGCATGAATCCTGTTGTTACAAAAAGTCTTTTCTTCTTTCTGCCTAAAACAGCACAGCTAAGAGCTCTGATAACATAGCACCCCAGATCCCATGTTGAACAAGTTACTTGACTCTTGAGGTTGTGTTTAAGTGTGGTCAGTGGTGTCAGGTTTTTCTTGGTGTGGTCTGAGACCATCAACCTTTGTTAGCCTCACTGTCTTGCTGCTGGCAGATGAAGTAATGGTTGCATATAACCTAACAAAATGAGAGCCTCTGCAACAGTTACCTGGAAAATAAGTAAAATGGAAGCATCAGACTGACTCTTGTTGGGTCTGAGGATTGTTAGACTTTTTTTAGCATTCTGTGCTGGCAGTTGTTTCTGCTTGCATGTGCTTCCTAGAATGCTAGGGGCACTGGCTGGAAGACTCCTTTCCTTTGCCTTCAAAAATTAATAGCTGGCTGATTTAGTGAGAGATAGAGGCCTTGTAGTGTGTCATCAGGGAGGCTGAATTAATGTTTCTACTACTCTGACCTATTTTCACAGCTGAAATACATTCTAGTTTTGTTTCTGAGAGGTTGGGTCCAAATTGATGTGTTCTGTATGAGCAGACAGCTCGAGCACTTGGGCTGTGGGCAGAGGTGTGGATTTTGGTAGCTTGGCCAGCTGGGTAGTCAGCACACAAGGAGCTCAGTGTTGCCTGCCTCCATCTCTTGTTGACTCAGGAGACTCACATTGTGTCAGGTTATGAAACACTTGAATCTGTACCCATATAGTGAGGGGGAGGTAATGCCTTCACAGACTGAAGGAATGGAAGGGGGCACTAATGGAAGGGTAGGATTTACTGCCTTCCTTATGGAAGGTAGGGGAGGAGGGGACATCAAAAACCCTAGCTGCAGACTATAAACTTTTGGAAAACTTGTGGGAGGAACTCTCCTGGCTTTCTTACAAGATGCCTTCAACCGGGACCTGTCTTCCCCACCCCTACCCTCTGTTTGATGTTATTTTCCTAAAGTTACCAGAGTTCTCTCAAATCTCTGCAGATCAAGGGCCTAGAATGGAAGCCATATGAGAAGTGGCTAAGGTCATTTGGTCTGTCAAGCTTACAGAAGAGGAGACCTCATAGAGACCTACAGCTTCCTCAAGAAGGGGGAAGTGGGAGGGACTGGCACTGCTCTCTTCTCTCTGACCAGTGACAGGGCCTAAGGGAACACCATAAGGCCATGTCAAGAGAGGTTTAGGCTGGGTGTTAAGAAAAGCTTCCTCAAGCAGAGAATGACTGGGCACTGGAACAGTCACTCTCTGGCACATGATGTGACCCTTGATGTTGTCTAGGGCATGGCCAGGAGTTGGACACAGTTATCCTTGTGAGTCCCAACTCAGGATTTTTTTATGATCATTCTGTGATTCTAAGTCTAAAGCAGCAGTGAAGGTTCTTCTGCTGGGAAGAACAAATAATTTCCCATTATTATTTCTGGCATAAGGAACAGAAGTGGGTATTTTTGCACGACTTCATTCTGCTGCTTAGTTACTGGAGAGAGAGAAGATAATTTATCTTGACTTCTTGAGTGGCACCTGTCTGCAAGGTGCCTTTGGACACTTGAACCAGTAAGAAGAAAAAAGAAAGTTAAATTTGGGTTGAGAAAATCCCCACAAACTACATTGGGCTGTATACAACTGAAGTGAGTGTACATATATTTGTACTATGGGGCTCCTTTACTTCCATCTCATGGCGGTGGAGGAGGGGAAGAAGACATCTTGTTCTGGAATAAGGGTTCTCCATTTAGAGATTATTGAGGCATGTATGGCATCCTGGAAGAGATCAGTCTATTTTCAGTTGCATCCTTTCTCTTTTTCTTAGGCTTATTTGACCCAGACTGCTCTTGAAAGAAAATAATTAGGCTATTGGCAAAGCTTTGATAAGGACTGAAAAATTTGGAACAGCTACAGTCAAGCAACTGTTAGGTTTTCTGTAGCTTGCTGTGGAGGCACCTGTTGTGCTGCGAGGTCAGGTAAAAAATTTGCTAACAAAATATTTGACCTAGACGAGGAGAATATTGGCTGCTACTAAGCCTACACACAAACTTCTAGTGTATTTTATTGTTACTGAGTTGGCTTCTTTTCCCTCAGAGACATTTGTAGTAAGTTTAAACACTATGAGTATAATCAGAAATGAATGTTTCCTCCAACTAAGTTCTAAAAAGCTGCTATTAGTAAATAAGGGTAGAAGTACCTTCTAATGTACTGAATGAAGATAGCAGTGTGCAGAATTAGTGTATAGGTTTGTAGAATTGCTAGAGACTTTTTAGAAGTAGGCTTAGTTCTGAATGTTATTCATAGCTATAAAAACATATCATAATTAATACCATCCATGGATCAGTTTTAGATATGGGTGCATTCTTCCTCAGGCTATATAAAACCTGATGAATTAGACCAAAGTTTATATCCTTTTTTTATCCATATAAAGAGTACCACAGGAGATTATTTATGTTGGGTCTGCTAGAAATCACTACTTTGTTGTCTTGTGCAGCTTGTCCTATATAGCAAATATAAGATATTTCTGAGGTAGGTTTTCTCTTGTGGTTTTTTTTTTTTTTTTTAAGATTTCATTTTGTTTCTTCTTTGGCAGAACTTGCTGTGTAATTTGTGTTGTGATTTCCGTGCCCTCTATATTTTAATAGTTTTGGCTATCCATGTAGAAACTTGGGAGGGAGTACAGGAAAATTGTACTAATTCTTGTCTAGTTTCTTCTTCCAGTGTCAGAACTGTGATACTAATTAAATCTAATAGGGCACTAAAGATGCTGTTGGTTTATAGCATGTTTCCTTAGTACTTCAGGTGAGGCTTAAATGGATTACACTAAATATTCTATTCTCAATGTAGCCAAGCTAAAATATTTTTGTAGTACATTTTATAAGGTTTCTTGCTTCTATTGAGTTTAGCTTGAAATATTTGAGTAAATTATGGTAAAAAAATTGAATGTATCAAAATGGGAGTATAGCTATTCCCATTGTAGCATGAAAACTTAATGTCTCATTCATATAAGTATCTTGGGCTCCGTAATAGCAGATACTTGACTGTTGAAGGTGGAGGCCATGTGGTGGAGGAGATGAATTTAAAAAATCCATGTGTGTGTGTATGGATGCAGATATTAAAACTCTCACTTTTCTAGAGATGTACGTGCTTTCTTTTGAACCATGTAACTACACAGCTGCATCGTGATTATCATAAATATCAAGCCAGTTAGTTTAAAATAATAGAGCATACTTTAGTTACAGATGGTTGCTTGCTTAGCCTGTGAAACAGCTCATCAGAATACAGTGCCCCAAGAAAAAGTTTTTCATTTGTATAATGTATGTAGACCTTTTAGTATGTATTTACTAGCTCTGTGTGTTTACTACAGATAGGATAACTATGAATTTAATACTAATTCTCTTTGTTTTATAAAAAAACTTTAAATACTCTGTAATTATCAGTGACAAAATATCTCCAGTGATTAGATTAAACATGCAGGAACTCTAGATCATCTCCCCTCAGATGAAAGCAGACTGAGTATGATACAAAATCAAACACAGCAATTCCAGAAATGTTTCTTCCCTGATGGGTTCAATGTCCTATTTATTCTTCATTAATGGCTTCTTGGATAGCAGCAAGTGTTTCTGCTGTTAGTTGGTTTCCAGTTATCAGTTGTTTGTATTGGTCAAATTCTTAAAGCATTGCAGAGGAATGAAGTCCCTATTTTAGCAGCTGGTGTCTGTTGGAATCAGCAGGAGTAAGCTGTGTAACTGGTGGATTAGATGTCTGCCCACGGGGCTGTAGTCAGCAGCCTGTGACAGTACTGAGAGAGGAAAATGAATTTAACACACGCATTGCCTCAATTTTTTTCAGATGCTGGCCAGAAGAAGACCCCAGACAAGAAAGATGGGCGACGAATGTCTTTTCAAAAACCTAGAGGGACTCTTGAATATTCTGTAAGTTACTGCTTTATTGTTAGAATGTTACTGCAAAGCAAATGCAGGCTAAAAAGTTGTGTTACGAAATATAAGCAAAACTGTAATGTGTATTGCCTTTAATGTTAGAATTCTGTGTATCTCATAGTTTAGTTTGACAGAAATTAAATTAGGGAATTAGGTAGTAGTACTAATAATGTTTTTTCCCTTGAAGTGCCTTTTTTTTTCCTTAGAAATTCCAAGCTAAATCAAACTGTTGACTGGTTCACTTTTAGGTAACTAGTTAGAAACAAATAACAATAGTTATATAATTATGTGCAAGTTCTTTCAGCATTATTATTAAACTGTTGCTGTCAGGAGAAATAACAGAATAAAGTTGTAAAGGAAGATGCATCTCGAATACTGAATACTGACTTCCTGGTATTCTTATAATAATTGCCGTAGATCTGTGCCTTTTACTGTATAACTCAGTTTCTGCATCAGTATCTGAAAATGGAGCCCTTCTCTCCCTGTTCTGTTCTTGAAATGACCCTCAAACTGTGCTGCAGTCAGCTTTCATATTTGTGGTTACTAAGGGAAACAGAAGTGAGAAGCATCTGTCTTGTGTTATGTACTGGAAATACAATTAAGCCTATAAATAATGCTTATAGAGTTGATGTTAAATTAGAGATGGTCTGCCACAGTTATCTTTAAATGCTTTTGAAGCTGGACATGATAAATAAAAATGACAACTGCTTTATGAAAAGTCTTCACTTGACCTCTTGGTGTTCTCTTACTCCAAGAATAAGAGATACAGGGAAGACTTAACTCTGTTACATTAAGCCAAGCTGTGATAATTGCTTAAGTACTGAGAGGGCTGTGATAGTCTTTTGGATAGAGACAGAGTATGTGTGTAGTAGAGCAAGAAGCATTTCATTAGCGTGGCTTTTATTGGAATTGGAATATAATTCTAGCCTGCTGTAAAGACTTCCGTGAAGTTGGAATTCAAAACAGAAATTCCTGCTGCTTAGATTCTCGCAGTTGAAGAATGTTAATGTAAATGTGACTGTTGATGTTATATTAACTCGATTTGGTCTGAAATACTTGGGAAAAACAGTCAGGTGTAGCTCTGTATTAGTGGCATCCATACTCAGTAAATCCAGTAATTTGCCTCTTGCCACCATGTGAGTGCTTTTACTTTGGTATGTAACATTCCAGGCAAAGTAAAAGCAACAAGCTTTCCTTTTTTAACTTGGAGTGTGTTTGTGTCAAGTTGTCATGTACTTCTGCAGGTTTTTATGTTCCAGTAGGTGGAGTTTTAAATCCAAAAATAGCTTTCTTAATATGTTCTGAAGTATGCATCACTTCCTTGTGAGTCAAAAAGATGATTCACAGGAATCAAAGGCTTTTTGTCATTAAACTTAGTCCACCTTCTAAAAGAGCCTGTAGCATGTATGTAAGATGGTGCATTTCAGCTTCACAAATACTGTATTCTGTCAGGTCTTGCTGTACATTTCACTCATGAGACTCATGGAACTCTTGAGTAGCATCATGTTAGGTTAATTTGTGTGCATATATTTCAATAAAATACACAGATATAACCTTTAGGAACTGAGCTTATGCTTACTGTAAGAGAGATCTGGTAGCTGTTGTGGTAATTTGATACTGTTATAATTCATTACTTCGTTATATGTGAAGAGGTGCCCTTGTGTCTTGTTTCTGACTTTATCCTACTTCCTATCACAGTGACAACATGTGTGCACACACGTGTATTTATATACCTGCATGTGTTGCTTCTTTGAGAAGTAGTAGAGAGTGAAGGCAGAAACCAGACTCCCCCCCACCTTCCAGCATTGTTGAAGTTAGTGGGGGCTTTTGCCTTTTTCAATATAATAATTTAATATGTTAATTTTTCCAATGGCTGCATGGTTTTAGGAGGGAAGGTCTTATTTGTATTCATGAAGTTTGGAGAGAGTTGACATCTCACTTGTGCAAACTATGGGGTTTTAATAGGAACTAGACTTCAGACCGGAATATTTTTAGAAAAAAAAATTACTATGGGACAAATGAACAATAAAATAAATTTTCTCCTTAAAGCTAAAGACAGAGTGGAGTTAATGTTTAAGATTTTAATTGAAAATTCACAAGGCATGAAAACTTGAACCTGCTGTTCTGTATGTAGCAGCAGAGAGAAGATGTCAACAGATATGCTACTAATGAACGCAAGTAAGTCCTGAACTGCCTCTAAAGAATACAGAAAAAACTGGTTCATTTCTGCTGGTACTGCTTAGACAGTGAACAGATATCTTTTAATAGAGTTTATCCTTTTCTCAATGTGAGTCAGCATATTAGATGCAAGTTGATATTGTCTGTTATTTCAGAATTCACAGTTGCTGCTCAAGCCATATGTTTTCCCCTTCAGCCTTTTGTGTTCCATCTTGTACAAACACAACTGGTGCCTGCTTAAGGTGTCAGAAGAGCCAGCTAGGGGTGAATAATGGAGCATGAGCAGAGGGCTGCTTACTGACACCAGTGATTGTAGCATGCTAGCAGGCTTGTGACTTCAGGGAAAGCCTTCTAACTGCTCTTCCTTTTAGGGACAAGAAAGAAATAATTGTGGTTATTTACAGATAGGTTTGATTTTTGTTTAGAAAACTGTTTGTGAGTAGTTGAAATGGATGATCTGGTTTATGAGTGTTGGAGGTCTAATCTAAGATTTCCCTTTATCTCTCTGGAAGTTGAAGGTTGTGCTCTCCTGAAGTAGTAAGTCCTTAATACACGGATTATGTTGTGCAGGTTAAGGAAGAGCCCAGTCAATTCCTGAAGGTCACATAAGCCTTTAGTAGACCATAGCCTTGAGGCTGAGTTTTCTACCTGTATGTAGAGAGTGCTAAGGGTTCTCTTCTGGTGCCACTAGTTCTATTGCCATTGTAAGCCTTTACATACTATTTAGAAAGCTACACACTTAGGAGTTTTGGTGTTTGTTTTTTTTTTTTTTTTCAATTTCTTGGCTCTTCCATTTCAAACCCAAGGAGTGTGTTCTTTTTTGCTGGCCACTTTTCTTTGAGCATGCCATTGTCATAATCTTTTAACTTACTTTGAGGAATATTGGAAATGTAGATCATAATGGTGATGTTACTTCATCTCTGTCTTTTATTAATTCTTTTTGATGCTGGCTTTATGATATTTACAGAGTTTGTTTTGCTGATTTTGCATATTATATAAATTAGGCATGTTAACAATTAGTTAATTTGGTCATAATTGATATTTCTAAAGGCTTGGGTACAGTGCCAAAGCTGTGCTATTTGTGCCCTTTTGTTCTCACCTTTTTTTAGTCTTCCTGTCTGTTTAATTTTGTTAGTGTGTTTTAATGCTCTTAAACTATGTTTGGTTTTCTGGCTCATGGACACCTAGTGTTGAAATAAAAAAATATTTCTGCACTCTGATTCATATGTATTTGATGTTTAATTTTTAATGGAGGAATGAGTGAATTCTGACTGTTGAGTGAAGTTCATTAAAATACCAGTAGAATAAAGTTTTTAATAACTTTACCAGCTGTTGATCTGAGGGAAATGAAGACAGTTTGAACCAGATATAGTGGTGGCTGAAGTTCTCAGTCTGCTGCTATACATAAATGCACCTGGGAAACATGGGTGCATTCTCAATGAAGTATTAATATTCAAATATTTATATAAGATTTTTAACATGTAGAATAGCATTTAAGTAGCTATGTCAATATATAGAAAGTTTCTTTTCTTAGAGGGAAGGAATAACTTCTTGCCTTCTCTTGTAGTAGTGAATTGATAGGGGAAAAGCTGGGAATCCATGGCACTATTCAAATCTTGTTAGTTCTGTGCTTTTCTACAAAATTATTCTTTGAGGTTTTGGCTGTTCAGATTCTACTTTTTAGAATAGTAGAGGGCCTGAGAACTGGAAAATAGGCCTTGGAATCTGGGAAGATATTTCAGGAAGTCTCTGTTATGTTAGCAGTGTCATTGTTTTGAGAAGGTATCTCTGCTGGTCCCTGAAGTCCCATGTAGTGTGGAAATTTCCCTGTGCAAACTTGACAGCCAAACAAAAAGGAAGCTTATACTTGCCAATGTGTTTGTCATGAGCGAGAGAAACCCTTTAGTTGCCAAGCTATTTCACAAGATGTTTTTATTTCAGAAGTTTGTAAAGAGTGAATACATGTTAAAAAGGGCTTAAATTTTGTGGTTTGAATGCTTTTGTTTTATGTCATAAGTTAGTCTAAAGTCTCACCTGCTTCAATGATTAAGTGATACATAAGAAAGATTTACTTAGCAGCTGTTGCCCTTCAACATTTATGTGAGCACAAACTTAGGCAAAACTTCTGAATTTCACTTCACAGTTTGTTTTAGCAAACATTGTGTGTCATGTAGAGCTTCTGATGGAAACCTGACTGTTCAATGATTTGGTTGTTAGTTTTGTTATGGTCTGTGGAGCATGCAGTACATATCTAGTCTTGTTATAGTCTGGTTCTGATTTCTTCTGTAGTACAGCATTAAACATGGCATATGAAAAGACTCTTTTTTTTTTTTTTTTTAATGTCTCTGATCATACAGTACTGAATGGCTGAGAGCTACTACAATACAGTCTTCCATACTGGAAATACTAGTGTAGAAAGATGTTTGCTGCTTTGTTTAGCTTATTGGCTTCCTGTATAAAAAAAAATCTCAAAATAGGTTTCTAATCCTATTTTTAAAAAGCTAATTGCCTTTTCTTTGGCAATGCTTATATCTTTTTGTTAGTGAATCTAGGTTGAGAAATGCATCTTTACAAAATGATATGGAAAAGAATTCTCTAGTTCTACTTACATTTAGCTGCAAATATATTTTAGCTCATATAGCTTCATCTTATCTTGACTGATAAAATCTGCTTTTTCCTAGTGTTTATGAAGTCTTGTGCCATTATGCAGTAAACCTTTTGGTTGTTTGTTTCCTTGTAACCCCATTATTCCTAAGGGTTTGAATTCTTTATTCTGAAATAGTCTTTGTGTAAAACATTTTCCTTTTCTTTTTTTCTAGTAGGTAATTTTGACTACACTTTGAGAGATGGAGGTCAGAATCTGAGCTTGAAAAAAAATTCTTTCTTTGGTTGGGAATCACTTTCTCAAAAAGCTTATGCTCCATCTGCTGTCATAGTAGTTGACCTGCTTTGCTTCAGCATTTTCTCAGTGATGGATTTTACCTGAAAGTCAGGGTCTAACAGAAACTTATTTCAATAGTAAGAGGGTGTGTTTATATTTATAGAGAGAACTCTTCAGCTTTTCTGTAGGTGAAAAGTGGAGAAAAGCAGTTGAAGAGAGGGAATGAATCATTCTGTGAACCCAGTCAGTGTTATATTGCCCAGTGGTAACCAGCAGTGCATTTGTAGATCAGAAGTTCTGGTGCAGTAGCTGAGCTGACAGCTCAAACTGTGTGACTGACACTTCTGGCCACTGGAAACAAAGGGGGAAGGTGTGCTTTTACATGGGATTGCAGTAGACTAATATTTAGGGGGTATTTTGTGGTGGCTTTGTTGTTTTTTGTGGGGGTGGGCAGTCATAAGAAATAAAGATATTAAAGTTCATCAGAATCTTGGTAAATTTACATGTGCTAAAATATGTTAGCCACTATTTGAACTAACTTCTTACAGGTTTGTTTTTTTTTGTTTGTTTTTCCCCAATTGATACAGGTGGAATCAAGAGATACTTTAAACAGTATTGCCTTGAAATTTGATACAACACCCAATGAACTGGTTCAATTAAATAAGCTTTTCTCCAGAGCAGTCGTTCCTGGACAGGTACTATTACACTATATATGTTACTTATTCAACAAAGTCCTCTTTTACTATATTTCTCATTCCTACCAGAGTGCTAAAGTACTTCTCTTACTGATTTTCTTATTGGATTTGTAAAAGAATTTTTCCTTTTTTCAGTCTATTCCTTGTGCCTATTAAATAACTGCCTAAAAAGAAACATGTAAGGAAGCTACCTGTGTCCCTTATATAAGATCAGAGGACTTTTAAAACTAAATGTACTTAATGGTACAATAATAACACTTAGATACAAACCACATTGTTACTTTGCAAATATAGCAGGCTGTTTATGAGCTCTAGCTCAGCAGACACATTCAGGGTAGAGCTTACAAGCAACATTCCGTGACTGTATATTACTGCCTGCAATTCTCTTTTAATAAATTGAATAATGTTTATGTTCCGCTCTGGAAACTTGATGTTTTTACCAGCAGTATTTGAATTACCATTCACTTATTATAGGTCACTGTTGCCTTTTTTCTCCCCTCCTGTTTTTGCCTTCAATTTTCACTTCTCCTTAAAAGCCAGGCCTGGAAACAAGTGATAGGTCAACTGTGGTGTCAGCCATCAGCCATTTGGTATTTGCCCTTTGTTTGATAAAGTTCTGTGTTCATTTTTGATTGCTGCAGAACTTTCTCTAGGTAGATTGAATGCATGTCATGGCTGAAATAATGTATTTGAAGTGTGAATACTTTCAGTTGAAATTTTTTTTATATATTCAGTGAGTCTGTTTCCCTATTGCTCAAATAGTAGACTCATAGCAAGAGAAGTATTTGGACACATCTTCCTCGGACACTCTTATTTCTGTCATGCTGTATACTTTTAATGCTTTCTATCTGAACTTCTTCCTCTGTTATTATGATTGAAAATCAAAATTATATCAATATAGCATTTAAAATTTGAAGTGCTAAAATTTCAAGTGCTTTGTTTAGTATCGTTTTTTCCCTCAACTCATAATTTCTTTAAAAGCAATGGGAGCAGAAACAGTTTTGTGTAGCCTAATTTGAGAAAGCATAGTAAATATACCTAAACTGGTGGGAAATCTAAAGTAAATATGAAAGCATAACTAACTTCTAACTACATTATATCTTCTTTATAGATTTTGTATGTTCCTGACCCAGACTACATATCTAGTGTGGACAGCTCCCCCTCTCTAAGTCCTGTAAGTCCCCTATCACCTACATCTTCTGAAGCAGAGCTTGACAAGGCTACAGTAAATGTAGGTATACCTATTGTCCTTAAAATTAATTTTCTCTTACATATAAATGATACAAGATAAATGTTATAGATGCTATGCTTTCTTCTTAAACTGCCCTTTTGTTTTGGGGAGAAAGTGTTAGACAGTATTTGGAGTTGAAAGTAAAATTATTCATTTTAAGAAGTAAAGACAAGATTTTAATCATTGTAAGTTATAGTTTTCAATGTGAAAACTGATTTGACAGCAAATTACTTGTAGCAAAATACTGTCATTGCACACAGAAATCTTCAATAGTTACTGTTGCATTTCTTTATTTGCTACATTTCAGAGTTTATTAAACATTTGTCTCTAATCTTATTGATGGTTTTGGCAGACAAGCTGTATTGGTAGGAATGCTCAGTTTCCCCCTGCTTGCTCTAGAGGTGTTGGAGAGAGTTCTCTAGTTTCATGTCACAAAATGAAGTTTAAAAAGGGGTTTTGGTGAAGGACTAATGCAGAATTAATTGTAGCTGACTTTTACTCAGTAGTTCTACATTTGTAGACTTTCAAAATGCTAAAAATGTTTAGTAGTCTGTATTGGGCTGTAATTCAACTCAAATGGAGATTTTTGGGTTGGAGCTGACTTTGTAGAAAGAAGTATGTCTTTCCAGGAATACTGGTTTGAGCCTGAGCTGCTCTGCAGTTTTTGCTGCTATGATTTCATTTGGATGTTTCTTCAGGCATCACTACTGTTCTTTTCCCAGTTAATTTCTAATTTGAGAGAAAAAGATAATTTCTTGTTAGCATATTTTGACACTACTTAGTCGAACTGTCAAATATCTGTTCCAGGATTCTGTGTCCTCAAAATTTAGGAAGGTTTGAGACTTAAAGCATTGAATTATTTGCTTATATGACTTGGTCCAGCCAAGTTTAAATATAAAGACTGCTTTGTTGCTGATGAGGTTCCCAAGCTGCGTTGTAAAGTCTATGGTGGCCCTTCTGCTGAGAATCACTGTTTGGTTTTGCTGTGATCTCATTTCTCTGTCTTAGCATGCCAGTTTTTATGTCTGTCATTGGTGCTGAATAATTTCTTTTGTGTTTGATGGCAAACTGAGGGTGGTGTAGCACAGTAAGCAAACTCACCTGCAATACATTCTTGTATCATAAATCTTCTAGCTATATCACTCTCAGAAACACCTATCCATGTAACGTATGTTGTAAGAAGTTACTAGAGGGAAAAGTTATTAATTTTACTATTGGAAATCTGAGCTTTTCCTACAGATTCCATGCCAGAAAAATACCTTATGCTTTCTTTTGTCAATTATTTTGTGTATCTCTTAGCATAGAGTAGATAAGGAGATTTAACCATACCTGTAATTTGTTTGAAAACTTTTTGTTGACTGTATGCTCATTTGAGAGATGAAATCTTGCAAGTGTAGAAGAAACAAAGTAAATGAACGCTTAAAAACCTCTTCTGCAAAAGATTTTTTTCATTTAGTGCAGTCAGTCCCATGCTAGTAACAAGTGGAATGTTAAATTTCATTTAACTGATGAGCAAAATAGTTATGCAACAATAAAGTATCTTGTTACATGTCGTGGATCATCACAAGCAATTCTTAAGTTCTTCAAGGAAGGTCAGATTAGCAATGAGACAATATATAATGTAATTATTTTGTTTCTGAGGCCTTTCAAAGTACATCTAAGGAAAGAAGAAATATTTGTCAGAAAATCAAGGAACAGGAATCACTTGTACTTGTCAATGTGGTCTGTGTGCATTTGGTTTTGTTTTCAGTCTTCTCTAACAGCTCAAAAGACACTCTACTTCTATGTGAGCAGTTAAGGCTAGAGGGTTTTGTTCTCTATCATAGCACCTGTCTTTCATGGTTTCTTTTCTCTTTTTGCTGATTGCTATCATGAAGGAGAGACATATTAGTATACATTCTCTAATGCTCTCTTGATTTCTGTCTTCTTTGACTGTCCCCCAGTTTTGACTTCAGATTTGCAGTTTAAATTTGAGCATGTGTCAAGGTAAAGATGTGTTCCTCCGCTTATATAATGTAAAGGAGTCTTCTCTCTGCTCTGGTCAATAGAATCAGTGATTTCTTGTTACAAATTTAATAAGAAGGCTAACAAATATCTGAATGCCTGTTCTGTCAAAAATAAGCTGACATGTTCTGTTCTTGTTCTTTTGTTTTATTGAGAATTGGAGTAGCTTGCCACAGCCATAAGGCTAGATACAAACCAGCATGTGGCTGATAAAAGACCTGCATAACTTTTTGTTAAAGCTGGGAAGTTTTTGGCAGGGTTTTTTGTTGGTTTTATTTTTTTGTTTTTTAATTTTGCTACACTTAAGCTTTTATTATGTATTTCAATAATTTTGTTGCTGTCAATAAGACTGTGTAAGAACTAGCTTAGATGCTGCTGGGTTTTTGAAAGATTTATTCATTCAGCAGTCTTAGGCACATATTTGAGAAGATCCTATATGCTTTGCTACCTATAAAGCTTAAATTCCGCTTCAAAATAATATGTAGTGACAAAAGCATCATCATTAAATTGGAAAGTCTGCCATTGTGGTGGTGCATCTCACTGCCCCTCACTTTCCCAGGCCATACTGGGGTCTGAGATTGTGTCATGTTTGCAATATGATGAGAAATAGCTTGCTTATTCAGAGTGGGCTTGCATATCAGCTGAGCGTTTTCAGAACCATTTGCTGAGTTATGTGTCACAAGAATGACCCTGTAGTTTTCAGTAGGAAGGCGTATGTGGAAGGAGAATCAATCTCCAGGAGCAGCTTTTTCAGCAAAATTCAGTTTAGTGTTCTGTATATTGTTTTGGTTTTTTGGTTGATCTGTAATGAAGGTTGAAAGATGCTGGCAAAGGCTGACGTAGTGCCTGAGAGATGATGAACTGAAAACAGTTGTTCATAATGTTCCTAGATATGATTAAAGGCATTTATCTGCAATCTGTGCGGGTGAATATAACTGAGCAGGAAAGCAGAAAACCAAAGGAAATGTGAGAGTTCCTGTTTTCTAAAAATAGTAATATTGTATTAGTAACTAAAAATAGCAATTATGTATGAAATTGAGGCCTTTAGATGTGGGTGAAGCTCCAAAACAGGGTTTCTGTGCCTATAAAATAGGCTTTGGTGAAGTCTGTCTACTGTTTATCTTTCATTTGAAAACTAATTTTTTCATTGTCTGTCCTGTCCCTAGGGTTCTGTGTGCACTACTTAGTTGGATATACTGATAGATAGTGAGATAGATAACTCTGTTATCTTCCCAGGGAAGTAATGAAGGTAATCCTCTGAAAGTTAAATCCAGGCATGTGAATGACAAAGATGGTTGGAAACAGCCAAAGAGAATTTACCAAGGCTGTATCATACCTGGCAAGACTGATTGCTTTCAGTGAGGAAATGACAGGCTCAGCAGATGAGGGAAGGCATGTTTCTTACCCTGGCTAGAGCCAGGCCCTTGACACTGCTCCAAAGCAGCCTTGTTATAATACTGGAAAAATGAACTGAATGGATAGAGTAGAACATGGGCCAGAAACATTGCCAGGATCATTGTGTTCAAACTTATTCAGCGTTTGTGTATGTGATTTTTTTAAAATCTTTTTTAGAATCATAGACTAGTTTGGGTTGGAAGGGACCTTAAAGATATCCAGTTCCAACCCCTCTGCCAGAGGCAGGGACACCTTCCACTAGACCAGGTTACTCACCTCCCCATCCAGCCTGGCCTTCAACACTGTTTGCTGTCTTGGTGGTCAGTTTCAATCCTTGAGTCCCTGTTGGGGCAGTTCTTTTATAATCTGTCCATCAGTTACCTGACTGGTCAAATTAGACAGCAGAAAATCTCCAGGAGTTGATATTGAAAAAAGCAAGTTGCTAAGGTCTTCTTTGTTTCTTTCTATTTCCTTTCAGGATTCAGATGGAGTCCAGCAGAAGGAGCCAGCTGTCTCGCCAGCACATGCGTGTGTTCGTCCTTCAAGAGTGGTATCATCCACCTCCGAAGAGGAGGAAGCATTTACAGAGAAATTTCTGAAAATTAATTGCAAGTACATCACTAATGGCAAGGTACTGAAACATTGAGGCTTTACTGTTACTGTATGGAATGTAATAATAAAACATGTTTAAAGTATAAACACAGAGTAGACTAGTCGGGATGGAATAGATGAATCAACTCACATGCATATGTCTGTATAAATATACTAATTTTTTTAACTTACTGTTTCCTTTGGGTTCTCCAGGCCTCTTGTTCAGGACATGATTGATGCAAGAAGTTGATATGTGACAGGCATCTCTGATGCTGTACTGTTACATAAATCTTGTATGTTGAGGGCATGAGGTCTGTTTGTTCCTTATGTTAATATCTCTCTTAGGTAGTTTTCTTTACTTACAGTAGGCAAAAACATATATTAAACTGTGCTGGGAAATATGCAGCTGCAAAGCTTTGCTTCCTTTTTTTTTTTTTTTTAAAGCAGGACAGGGTGAGCAGAATAAACTTCTGATTCTGCAAACAAGTTCTGTATTGCTCACCATTTGGCTTGGTGTGGTATAGTAGAAACCTTGATTTTGTTTTTTTCTTTGAAGCAGTTAGAGTTCTTTCAATAGCATCGTTACACAAAATGCCTCTAAGTTAGTGACACTTAATTAACATCTGTTTAGTTCATAAGTGCTCAATTCTTGCACAGACTTCTAGGGACTGAGGTAAAGTGTTTTGACATTATCTCAGAGCACTTTACCAAAAATCAAAATATATTGCTCCACTACCTCACAGAAAAATTACTAGTAGACACTTTATCTGTGAAAAATGCCTTCACTCAATGAATGCAATAAAATTCTAAGTACTTGTAATTTTTCTTCCTTTGCTTGAAGTTCAGGTGTGTGTATAGAAATACCACTGTTTCTGTGTTGTTCAGCAATAGGTTTCCAGATAAGGTACACTAATGATAAACAGGTTAATAGAAGTCTTCTAAAATTGTGATTTTAGATTTTTTGGCTGATGGAAAAGGATTGCAAAACTATGTGTGTCTAGGCTTGAAGCCTTTTGACAATATATGTGTATTGACTAAAGCTGCTTGTTAGAAGTTGGTGAAGCAAGTACTGGAACAGCTTTGTTTTTACTTTGTTCTGCTTTGCAGGTAATTTTTTTTCACTTGTAGTGTTCTGTCTGTAGGTGACTTTTTTAGGTTGATCCTAGACACATCCTTGCTTATCAGTTTTAAGCTCTGTTATGCAGAGGAATTGAGACCTGTGAGCCTTTGTTAGAAATTGGATGTACTGGAAAAAATCTGAGGTAAAAATTTACAGCATATTATTTATGTGCTGTAATTTTTCCTCAAGATATTACAGGGAGTATTAATGGTCTTTGGCTTGCAGCATTACAGCCTATTTTCTAAGTGCTTCAGGGAGAATTTTGTTTGTAAAAAGTTGTATAACCCATTGCACTGTCTGTCCATACTCGGGGAGGTGGGTGGGAGAAAAATGAATACTGGCTTGCTCAGATTCAAGTGCCAGATCTTGTAAGTTCAGCGTGTAATTTAGACTTTGTGCCACATATGGTAAGAATGTCCTTTTGAATGTTGTCTTGCCTCTCCTTGATACGTGTCCTCATTATGCAGGATGATAAACTTGCAAAAGTTTTCTGGAGAAAGCTTAAAACATTCATCCTTTGCCTTCTACTCTGAAAGGGATCTTTGAAGCTCATAGTTAGCCATTCTTTAGGGCTTTGGTTGTGAAGTCTGTCATCACTGTGACTGCTGCTTGTAGGCTGAAATCTAGTGAAGGGCTATTTTACAGTGTGTCTGTACAAAAGGGCTTTCATTAGGGTAAGATTGTCTAATTTCTCACTTTTTAAAACTGCTTATTCTATATGTGGTTGGAGTTGCATTTGGTCACTTGCATTTAGTGACTTTCTGGACAAGCACAGAGGAATCCTCTGAGGAGCAGTGTTTGGAACCTGGAATGTTTGCTCTGTTCATTGCACTTGCTCTTGTGTTAGCTGGTTATGGCTACTGATGGAGGCAGGGTGTTGAGCACATTAAGAGGCAGGATCATGGGAATATTCTGTACAGACAATAAATCAGTGTGACCAGTGTGCTGCAGTCACACCTTGACTTGCTAGGTGTGCCTTGTCTTACAGCTGCACTGTTGGCTTCTACTGTAGAAAAGTGTGCTGCTCGGGGTTTTTTCTTCTTTGCACTGTTCCTTGTGCCAAAAGAAAGGTACTGTAAAAATTCTGCATGATTGTAACTGAAACTAGTTAGGGAAATTTGGAATTCCTTTTTATTTTTGCTAAGTTTTACTTAACTCTTTTGAAATGTAGTAGGTAAAGGAAAATTACTAATACCGAGACTTGAAAAAACCCAAACCACTGACCTGGAAATATAAGCACAGAAAACACACATTTATTGCTCATTAGGAGAAAAGGAGCATAATGATGAGGTTCAAAATTCTTACAAGAGACAAGACATAAAAGAAATGTTATTTTCATGATAAAAGCTTCATAAATCGTAAATTACAGTTTTTATTTAACCTTGTGAGTTCAAGAATGCAGTGGAATTATTTAGAGAACTTACCTTTGAACTTCTTGTTAGGAATCCTTTCAAACTTTCTTAGAACTGTTTTACTAAGCTGCTTAATCTTAATGCGTGGACTCACCAATGTCATTGTTTGGCTTTAAACCTCCCTTTATAATGATTGTTCAGATTTCCATCTCAGGTTTTACATGGGAGTTAGAGCTTCCCTTTCCTGAGGTGTAAGGAATTTTAATGGTAAGATGACACAACTGATTCAGAACTGAATATCTACATGTGCAGTTTAATCTACCTTCCATATGTATGTTTTTATGTATCTGGATTAATATTTTCTAGAGCAGCTTTAAGACTCAAGGGATCTATTTTTTTTAATAACCTAGAATTTCCACATGGTTTCTAGTAATAGAATGGCTTAGCATTTCTCTTTGAGGATCTTAAATCAGAATTTCACCTAACAGAATTTTACTTCATGTCTTTAAAATCTGTTGCATACAGGAAACTTAATTTCTACAAGTGCTGTTTTGGGGAGTTTTGTTCCAGAACCAGAACTTCCTGTAACAGTATCGTGTTAAACTACTTAGTAGCTGCATGCAGAGTCTAGTTTGTATTTCATTTTCATAGTATTTTTTCTCTCATCAACTACTTAGTAATTATGGTCCAAGAGAAACGAGTCATTGGTTATTTTGTGGAGGATGCCCTAAAAATCTGTTTCCCAGGGTTCTGTAGCAGCATTGAGTTGTTTATAGATGTTCATCTTTTAAATTATTTTTTCCCAAGGACTAGAAAATGAGGAGATTAGAGCAAACATCAGTAGACTGGAGTCATGTAGCAGTTGGTAGCGTGTATGCCATTGTCCAGTATTTTTGCTTGAGCTTGTGCTCTGATTTGCAGATCTCTAACAACATTGTTAGCACAAATAATTCTTGTGCCTATATTGAAAAATTGAATTTGTAAAAATTTGAGTCAAAGAGCTTTTCTGAAATGTTAAGTGAGTATTTGATTTATTTTAAAGGGATCTGGGCTGAAGACCCAACTTAATAGCCCACAAAGGAGAAGCTGGCTTCATCTTTTTTTTAATATTGGTAGATAAGGGCTTTGTTTTTCATAAATAAGCCCCATAATATTCTTCACTTTGAAGAATATATTCACACTCAAAATATTTTCAGTAGCTTAACTAGGTCAGAGAAGGAGCTTGGGAACTTTTTCCTTGCTCCAAAGGCAAGGAACCAAGGAGATGATATATGGGGAGCAGACTAGGCTCTCATTAATCTTTGGTGTTTATAAGATGGGAGGGAGGTTAGTTTGTTGGAAGTTACTTACCAAGAACAGCATTACAGAATCATTTAGGTTGGAAAATGCCTCAAAGGTCAAGTCCAATCTTTTCCTGATCACCATGTTGTTGATTAGGCCATGGCACTAAGCGCCACATCCAGTCAGTACTTGAACCTCCCGGGATGGTGACTCCACCACTTTACTGGACAGCCCATTCCAATGCTTAACAACCCTTTTTGGGAAGAAATTCCTCTTGATGCCCAGCCTAAACCTCCTCTAGCACACCTTGAGGCCGTTTGTTCTTGTCCTGTCCCTGGTTGCCTGGGAGAAGAGGCCAATGCCCACCTGGCTACAACCTCTTCTCACATAGAGAGTAATAAGGTCCCTCCTGAGCTGCTTCTTCTCCAGGCTGAACAAGCCTAGCTCCCTGTGCTGCTGCTCACAGGACTTAATCTCTAGATCATTCACCAGCTTAACTGGTATTTTATGAACTTGCTCCAGCTCCTCAATTTGTTTCCTGAATTGAGGGATCCAGAACTGAACACAATATTTGACATGTGGCTTCCCAGTGCTGAGTACCGAATGACAATCACTGCCCTGGTCCTGCCAGCCACACTATTGATACAGAGATACTCCAGGGTTTTTTCTGGTGTCACCTTTATTACACCATTATTATCCCATTCCTGGATATTTTGATATGACTGTGGCATCTGCTGCCATAGTGGACAAATATATATGAGTAACCAGAAAAGTTGTTTTAGAGCCTTAAATGATGAGTGCATGATACTAAAATGCTCAGGAGTTCATCATTGTGTACTCTGATACAATAGTTCTGGAGTATGCATATTTTAGGAATGCTAACATAAAAATCTGTCTGATGCTTCATTTCCAACAAGGAAATAAAGTTTCAGGTATTTCCTTTAAAGAATAGATGCAATTTTTTCTTGACTTATGCAAAGCTGTGGTGTTAGCTCTCAAATGCTGAAGTTGCTGCAGTTCCCATCTCTCAGGAAAGACTGAGCATAATGAGCAGTTGGCTAAAGGCTTGTGTGCTCCCACTTGTATGTTTTGTTCTGATGTTCTTTTTTCCTCCCAGAAACAACAGCACTTGGTTTCTGTCCATACTAGAAACAACATCTATTGAGTAATGGGTTTTAAGGAAACTTTTACTCCTGCAAACAAGGTAGTAAAGACAGAAGGTATTTTTCCTATAAGAGTCATAGAAATTGTAAGAGCAAGTGTCAGAAACATTGGCATGTCTGAAAATGAGTGACTAAAATCTGCAGCCAAACAAAATGCTTCTTTATCTGGCTCTTACCTGAGCATTGCTTAGCTACCTGGGTTAACATTCAGTGATCCTTGGAGGTAATAATGAAAAGTGACAGAAATACTAATGCTAATTAGTGTATTATTAGGAACTGAATTTTTATTAATTTCTTCTCTAGAAAAGTATACTAAGGTGTTCATCTAGTAACTGTGGACCATGTCTAGTAACTTGTGGACCAGAATTGTTGCATTATGCTTTTTAGGTAGATAAGGATGAAATAGGTCATCTCTTGTTAAGGTGCTATAAATCTCTTGTTTTCAGGATACCTCTGTAATCTTTCATTTCTTTATAGTAATTGCAAGTGAAGTGTTTGATCAGCCACTTTGTCAAATCCAGATAAAAGTCTCCTAGGTCTGAATTCTCAATTTTTATTGCTGTAGTAAATTTTACATGGAAATACACTTTCCAATTAATTTTCATGTTGAATACCTGCCTACCTATTGTTGTTGAGGGTTTCTTCTAAGATAAGCTTTTATTATTTCTAGCTGTGTCTTTGAGGCTGCAGAGGTAAGCTTTAATCCTTAATTCTATTCAATGTACCAGTTTGGGATTCTTTGCCATTAGGTGGATCATTGTCAGTCTTCTCCAGGAAGCTTCTGTTTACAATAGAAGGTCTCTTAAACTTCTTTTTCTTATGT
Source organism: Melozone crissalis (assembly GCF_028551555.1). Lineage (NCBI taxonomy): Eukaryota > Metazoa > Chordata > Aves > Passeriformes > Passerellidae > Melozone > Melozone crissalis. The sequence continues at coordinate 25,465,310 of NW_026535780.1, forward strand.
AGTGAGTAGCCTTGCACATGCACAGATTTTTGTACTTGATATCATGGTGTTTGCTTAAGATACTAACAAGCCTGGCTTGTGGATTTTGGGATGGGTAAGTTGGTGTTTTCTGACCTGCTAAAACTGATTCTGAAGCAAGACAACTGAAATTAGTGGTTTATGTGTAACTGGTTCTTCATACATGTTATTCTGAAGATGTGACTCTCAAATATTCAGATGAGCCATGTCAAACATATAAAGCTTTTTTTCTTTAATCAATTTTGGGCCTGTGCTTTCAGCTGAGGCAGTCTTATCTGTGCTCTTGAAAGCAAGTCATAAAAGCATTGGAGTTTGTTGACGCAAATGATGTCTTAGTTGTGACAGCACATCCCTTGACAGAAAAATATCATCTCTTTATTGCCTCAAAAGCTTTAGCACTTCCTGTGCACTTAATTTATCGAGAAAGGTTCATGAGATAGCGGACAAATGAGGACCATATTATTCTGGAAATGAAGAGCTCTCTAGTGAGCTCAGTTACTGTTTTTTCTACTGAGTAATACCTAATTGTGGAAGTTGGTGTTGAACACTAAAATCCTTCAGATAGAGCAGTCATACAACCTTACTGTTTTCAGCCTTGCTGCTTTGAAGATCCACATGCAGTATTTGGGCAGTGAAAGAACAGAATAGGATATTTTGGTTGGAAGGGACCTACAGTGATCATCTAATCCAACTGTGAGCAAGACTATGACAATTTCTGGGTCAGATCTAGAGAGTATTAATAAAATTCCATTTTCATGACCATTGATGAAAGAGCTCAGATGTAGAAAAGCTGTTGCTTTTTTGTTTTAATTATGCACTGAATTGACAGAAGTTATATTTGTCAAAAGAGAAGCAGTCATTCTGAGTAGACTTGTTGACTTCTGCAGTTTTGTTAAATTTGTTTTCTAGACTACAATAGATATAACAAAATGTAGACTTCTCTTGACAGTTGTCCTCTTGGAGGACAACCTTGAAAGTCCATTTCCACAATACAGGGCTAGGAAAGAAATGGCCATAACAGCCTTGTTTCAGTACTTTAAACACCTTGGAATTATGTAGCTGTCTTCTGCTGACTTCTAAGTCTTCAGCACATGTGTTGCACTCTAAAAGATGTGTATGAAATCTGATTAAGCACTGAGTGACTAAAAGACTCAAACACAGATGCTTGGGTTGCTTTTGAGACATGTCTTCATTTTTCTGTACTAGAAATAGCATTGGTCATTGTTGAGACTTTAATAACACTTTTGCTTTGGTTGGGGTTTTTTTATAACTTGCACTTTTGTTTTTACTGGTTGGTATCTTTGTTTTCCTACTGTGAAGGTCATCAACCATCACCTGGGAACAAAATTTCTCGAGTTTAGAAGAACTGTATCTGTGTTTGTGCTGTGCTAATGTCTTCTCAAAACCAAATTGAAAACAGTCTCCTCCAATACACACCCTTAAAAATAGTTATGAATGTTTTATCAGTAAGGTAAATATTTAATTCCTTCAACAGCATGTGAACGGAGTTCTTGCGTGAAAATTTGGAATGACTGACAAGATTTGTAAAGTCTTTAGGAGTCAAGATCTGTAACTGAAGTGTTCCTGTCACTCTACTTAAAGCTAGGTTTTCTTCTGTTCATAGTTTTAGCTCAAACTCCATTGTTCCAACAGCTAAATTAATTTCTTTAGCAGGCAATTACTGTTTGCATGTGTTTCTAACTTTTTTGTTCAAACAGAGTTGAACATATTGTAAATTAACTTTGTTTTTATACTTGTATTGTATAAGAACCCTACAATTCATAGTATGAATATAAACCTCAAAGTTTTTCATAGTTAAATTTTAAGCTTTACTTGCATTCGTGTACTGCAGTAGTATCATTGTGATTAAAACTATCCAAAGTTTCGTCTTTGATAATCTTGAGTCTTTTTTATTCTAGTTTCATTCTGTAAATATGTTTCTCAATCAGTCATCGTGCCCATTAAGTTAGAAGGATTTGTATCAGCCTCTCTGTTACTTTTGTGTAAAATAAATTAGGATAAATGATAGGTTTTTAAGGTTTCTCTAAATAAATACTAGAAAGTGAGACGGAATACTTAAGAGTCAAGTTTTAGACAAAAATTGCTTTCAAACCTACCAGTGAAGCCCCTGTGGTTATGTGGGAAGGATGTCTCCTTATCTTAGTGGAGCTGTTTAGTGTGTTCTTCAGTGTGTAAGGTTTCTCTTATGTTACTAAAACCAGTTATTGATTACTTTTGAGGAATAAAACTGTTTTATTTTGGGAAAGCAGGTGGTATTAATTTGCTTCCCCAGAAAAAGCTACAGTTTCTTGTGTTTAACAGTGACTTAGTAGCATAACAGCTTGCTTAAAAATAAATTTAAAATGGCTTTATTAAAAAAAAAATAGAAAACACCTTTTTCTCACTGAAAAATGAAGAATAAGCTGAAATTTGAAGGAGAAAAATTACCACTTCTTTTCCCTCTCATTTTAGGGTACGGTCAATGGTGTGCTGCTAGTGACGCCAAATAATATAATGTTTGATCCTCATAAAATGGATCCTCTGGTCCAAGAGAATGGCTGTGAAGAATATGGCATCATGTGTCCAATGGAAGAAGTGATGTCAGCTGCTCTGTATAAGGAAATTGTGGACAGCCAAATTAAGGAGTCATTAAGCATGTAAGATAGAACAGTATTTGTAAAGCTTTGAGTAAATCTGACCTGTAGCCACATTGCTGACCATACAAAACTAGCAAACCAGCATTTTCCTTCTTTTTCTTGTTAGGAAAGAATATCAAAGATTGGCTTGGAAAGATCCTATAGGAAGTTTGCTTTGCCTTCAATTCTCACATCCTATATATGATGCAGGATAAATCTTCTTCTGTATACATGGGTACTAATTTTCTCCAATAGTCTCTTATAGAGACTATTATGCACTACCACATAATTTCTTCTGCCCTTTCCCCACTATGGAAACAGTAGTCAATGTTGTTTCGTTCTTCAATAATTTAAAAACTGGTATTCAAAATAAGAAAGTGCAGCTTTGACAATTTTAGGTACAAATTTTTATTATTTAGCATTTTTCACTTGCTTCTCAATCTTGTTGCTCTGACAAATGATTTAAACTAATTTTCTAAGATTTGTATATATTATCCTGGGCCTAGGAGTATGTTTTTCTCCCTTTATGGCTAGGGGAGGGACTGCGTATTCACCTTAGGTACAGTCTTTTTTTGGAGTAAACAGTAAATTTGGATTGGTGAGTCTAAGCAGTGGTGTTTAGTGCAGCAGGCATTTAAAATCAAATTTGAAGAGCATTAGAGAAATCTTTGTTCCATTCTCTCTGGTTTTTTTATGGCGAGCTTTTATATTGTCGTCATAAAAAGATCTATCTTGAAATCCAAAAAAATTAAAAACAAATCATGCCACCTTTACCTTTCACAGCCCATAAAGCACAAACATTTGCAGAGTGCCTCAATTATCTAGCTGTAGGGAAGTGGGCTTCTTTTACCGGGAGAGTGAAAAGCTGTTTGCTTGATGTGTAATGCTATACCCTACTTAAAATAGTTAAATTTTTTAAGATAATCAGTGACTCATAAAAATATCCTCTTACAGTTCAAATAGGTAGTACCCTAAGCACATCTTTCTTGATAATCTTAACTGTATGGACACTCAGAAGTAGTAACTTGCCTCATACCAATTATGAGCTCAGTTTTGTCATAAACCTGGGAATGAACAGGTATCTTGGCACGGTCTTGTTTGCTGCCCAATGTCATGTGTCTGTGAGAGGGCAACTGAAATACATGTTGCTACAATAGTACTTTTGGGGCTTTTGATGTAGAATGATGATGCCTTCAGCATATTTTTTTTTCTGGAAGTTTATTTTCCAGACTGAGTTTTAAAAAGTAGTTCACAGTTCCTATTTCAATTGATAGACAGTGGAAAGATTTAGATAACTCTATGCTTGAGTCATGTTATTGCAGTTGCAAAACAAGTATTTTTCTAAAATGCTTAGTTTAATGACTTAATGATGCTATTGATTTTTGTGCTCTTGTAGCACATGCATTTTCTCTTTTGTTTATAATATGAAAGCATGTGGAATGAAAACATGTCTGCTAATAAAAGGTCATACTCTGCATTCAGAGGCCTGTATGCCCAATTTGATTTATCTTTCTTGTCAGCTGTATGAACTAGTGGGTGGAACACTAGCTGCTAGCATTTTCTTCAGTCCCTGCACTTTGTGCCTTAGCTAAATATGAGGCATATTTGTACATTTGGGGGAAAGCAAAAATCTTATAAGTCTAAACAGAAGTCCTAACATCTTCAACTAGATCTGACAAGACCCATGTGTCTTGAGGTATTTGACACTCAAATCATGTTTTTTCACTGGTTTTTTTTCCCTACATATTCTGCTGTTGTAGTTAACCTCCTATTCTCACAATTTTTCCAACTGTCATACCTGCTTAAACTTGGGAAAGCAATCTTATTTTCAGTATTCAGATTGTTGGTATGGAAAATGGTCATAAGCCCAATGGATGCTTTGGTTCTTAGAACTAAAATTGCATGTTGTATGGTTTCTATATATAAGCCACCATCTGCTAAAACTGGACAAAAACATCTGACTGTATGTTTTATGGATTTCATGAACCTTACATTGTGCTTCTATAAGAGCACCTATAATGAGCATAATCCTGCAAATTTAAAGAAATGGCCTAGTCTAATAGGTAATCAATTCTAAAGCTGAATCCACATGCTTTGTAAGCAAAATCATTCAGTCAGCTAAAGCTTACTGCAAGTTTCATGTTGATGCTTAGATGAGACGGTGCATGTGCTTTGCAACCATCCTGAACTTCAACAGCATCTCAGTAATACTATCTAAGTTTATGAGACTGTGGAGTGAATTTATTGTCCTTCAAAACAGAGAATAATGTACAAGCTTCTTAAAAGCATTTAGTACTAGATAACGGAAGAGCTGGTATGCTTCTGATAGCAAAAAATTTGACATTGAGAACTCTAGTCAGGAGTAAGATTAAATATGAGAATTTTTTGTGATGGCTGTGTACTGCCCAGGTTTTTTGACAACAAAGAAAAGCTTGAGTTCTGTAGGTTTACTTGAGCGTGTTCATAGTACCTTTCCAGTCTTCCTCTTCTAAAAATCATAGAATTTCTAGTTAGTTTATTTTGAAAGGCAGGTTTAAGCAAGATTATTTCCTCTGGGTAAAATAAATTTTTATGCTTGCCTTTTTTTACAGTATTTATCAGCATCTTCAGTTTTATCAAGTAGTTTGGGGTTTATTTTGCCAAACAATGATATCTTCAAAGTTAGGTACCTGCTGAAGACACTAAACACTGTTTCAGGTATTTTCTATGGGCAGAAGAGTGAGATCTACTTTGATGGTTCCCACTGTTCTGCCTTTACTGGCTTTGATATCTGAGGTTAGACCAGGTGATTTCTGCCATTCATGTCTTACCTCTGAGCTAGGTGTCAGCTTCCTTGTAGGGTGGGATATGTCTGTACAATTGTACTGACTGCTTGGGGAGACAAAACCTAAATAACTGTGGATGATTTTCTCCTTTAGAGATTATGGTTTTGTGTAGCTTTTTGTTGGTTTTACTTTGGGTTTTATTTTATTTTTACGCTTTAAGTGCCTCTCACAATCTTGTTAGTTTCATAGGAGAGTTTCTTGTGAAAGTAATGTCATGAACTTGGGAAGTCCCTGCTGTGTTGTGCTGGCAAAAGGTCAGCCACGTTTACCATTATGGTATCACATTTTATGCTTGTTTATTACTAATGCTCTGGATTAAGTTGGGTTTTAGGGTGTTTGTTTTAAGAGCTTGAGCAAAACTCAAGGAGGAAAGAAGCTTGATACTTTAGAGATGCCTGTTATAACAAGATTCTTATTTTGCTCAACAGAGATGTAGAGCAGCTATCAGTAAGGGAACTTGGCCATTCCAAGAAGGCTGCGAAGAGCAATACAGATGACATGGATTCCAGGATTCGGGACACGGGCAACGACAGTGCTAGTACTGCCCCAAGAAGCACAGAGGAATCTCTTTCAGAAGATGTCTTCACAGAATCAGAACTCTCTCCAATACGGGAGGAACTTGTTTCCTCAGATGAGCTTCGACAAGATAAATCTTCTGGAGCATCATCGGAATCTGTCCAAACAATAAACCAGACTAGTGCTGAATGTTTAACAGTCATTTCAGACTCCAGTGAAGCTGCCAGTGACTTAAAGCCCAGTGCCGAAATGGTTGTAGGTGTTAAACAGTTTGGTACCCACTTAAGTTCAGAAAGTACTAAAATGTCTTTAAAGGGGGGACGAGAATCTGGAGAAAACAGTGCAGATGTCCTCCAGCAGTCTTTGCAAAGATCACAGGGTAGTGAGGAGCACAGCAAGGAGACAGAAGTGGGCAAGGATCAGGGTTCCTCACTAGGAAAAAAAGCAGATAATGAGATGGAAGAGGAATGTCCGGGTTGTGAAGATACCACAGACTCTCAAAAGAAAGAGGCACCTAGTAAAGGAAAAGTAGTGGGAGAGCAAAGTCAAGACTCAGAGGCAGAAGTTGAAGAACTCCGCAAGCTCTGGAAGACCCACACTATGCAACAAACAAAGCAACAAAGAGAAAACATGCACCAGGATTCACAAAAAGAGATCAGCCAGAAAGCTGTGTCTGCAGGAGATGGGCGGTTAGAAGGTGAGTCAGTGGGTATTTATGGGTACAGTATTAACCTCCGGATTTAAAATCTATTAACCTCCATTTTAATGGAAATTCTTAATTTTTTTCATTCTGTACACTGTATTTCTCCATGTGCTGGTTAAGTATCTCATTGACTTGAAGATACTCCAAAGTTAAACTTTAGATAAACTTTTGGAGAAAATATTTGATGCTTTCAGAATGCTGTTTCACTTGCATCTTGCCTTACTTTGATGATGACTAGAACAATGTTAAGCATCCAAAAAGCTTGATTCAGGAAAAGTAAGGGATATTAGGAAGCTAGCACTGTGGATACAGTGAACAGCTAGATTTTATTTCTTCACTACCTTGATTCTTCTGCAAAGATCAGGGTCCTGGGATTATTAGTTGGAAGTTACCCTTAAAGTCTGTTCAAGTTTTTATCATACCAAGAAATACGCTGTGCCTTTAAACAACTTCAATATGCTTCTGGGTGAATTTGAATTTGCTTTCTAAAAAATTCACAAGTTACTTTCTGATGTCTTCCCATCTTACTAATAGGAACAACTGAACTGTTTGTTTCTTTGGTTAGCAGAAGTTCATCTACACTTCAAAATCTTATATAATGGTTTCTTGCATGTTGGTTTTTTGGGATTTTTTTTCGTTGTTTGGGTTGGAGTGTTTTTCTTTTAAGGAAGTAACTGAATTTTGAAATTTGGAGCAGATGAATATTTACATAATTCTGTGATAAATTTGGCTTTTATGCCCTAAATATTAGAAGTATTTCTAATACTTCTGGCCACTTTCTAATATACTTACTAATACTACTTTCTAATACCTCTGGTGGATGTCAGCAGTAGTTGCTGGCTGTCACTTTAAAAAAAATCAGGTGTTTTAGATAACTAAGTGTTCTTTGGCACAATTGCTGCTTCTCTTACAAATGAATATTTGTAACTCAGTAGCATTAAATGCTTTAGTTTTGTTTTTTTTGTAAGATTGTATCATTGGCAGACTGCAGGTTGTTCGTCTGTTATGTGATCTGCATATTTGCAGAGTAAATATAGATATAACCAAAAAAGTGTCTGCATACAGTTCTACAGAAGAGTGCTGGCTAGAAACCTTATGTACACATAGTACTGCTGCCTCCCTCAAAGTTGATGGGGTAAAGTACAAAGTAAAAAACACAAAAAGCACAAGATGCCTTTTGGAAATTTGTACCAATTCAGTCCAACTTCAGTAGGAATTATTCCATCTCTTATTCTTGCATGTTGTATTAGCAGAATGCAAATAAATGATTAAATTATGAAGTAATATTTCTCAATCTAGATAGATTTTGTGAAGCTTCTAGAGGTATGATGAAACAGAACCAAGGTAAAAGCATAGATCTGCCTTATAACTATTGAAAAACATCAAAATGAATAGGACATCTGTTAGCAGCAGGTCACTAAAAACATCATGTCATTTAAGATTTCAAATATAGTAAACACTTTCAAGTAGCCTTTCTCAAAATAAAATGCTGAAGTAGTCATACTATGAGTTTTGGATCAATAACTTACCTAGGCAGTCTTTTTGTCCCTTTCATATAGCAGGAACTTAGTTGAATTTTTTCTCTTTTGTGTCAGTTTCGAGAATTTAGGTTTTGAGAACTATTGTTTTTTGAACTTTGAAGAGGTTGGGTGTGTGAGTTTGGAATTAATGATCTGAATGTTTGTTTTGAATATTGAGGTGATGCAATGCAAGTAAATACTTATGAGTAGACACATCAAGTTTAGAATAACTAAAAAGGTCTCACTTGTATCTACTTTTTTTCTTGTTGCCCAGGCTTCTGTTTTTATAGATACCTTTGTTAACCAGTGGACTGAAATAAAGTTAGATGTGGTTGATACTTTGGAGAAATTGTAACAATCTCTAATTTTGTGTGTGTAAAAACAAGTTAAAATATCAATAATGATAACATGTCAAAATATTTACAGCTTAGCTGAATATTGGCAGACATTTAAAGGAAAGACAAGAAGAATGAGACGCAGTAGCCATTGCTGAAATCTTTTCTCATTAATTCTATATCAAATTCACAAGAAGATATTGGAGAGCTTACTTAAAAAAGCATCTGAAATAGTCATTTTGAGACTTGGAGCAGAGCTAAATTGTTTGGTTTTACTTTATCTGATAGCTGGAACCATAATCCCACTTCTCTGAGCTCAGGGAAGTCCTAATCTGCTGCCTCTGAAGGACCAAAATCAAAAATGCCAAATCATTGAAGAGTATTTATCTAACACTGGCACAGAGTTTGCATGCCAGTCCTATGAAACAGGCTTTTTGGTTTATTTTTGTTTCTTTTTAGTGTTTTTTTTTTAATCTGTCAATTTACCTTTGACTTTACACATTAATAAAATACTTCCAAACAGTGTATGTTATTATGGCTAATTTACTGTACTATATAGTGCAGGTATAATTCTAAAATGTTGACTGAAAACATGGCTGAAAATTAGGAGTCCCACATTTAAATAGTTAATAGGAAAAAAATAGTCTTTTGTGAAACAGTGCTGTTCTAAACTTCATGGTAAAAATCTTATTGAAAAAATGTTTATAGAGCAAGAAGGTGATATTTTCTGTGCTTAGTGGTAAAGAAAAGATGTGTCCTGGGAAACTGAAACTTATCTGTATGTACATATAGTACCAGAGCTAGGAGAAACCCTTTATTGTCATAACTGATCCTAATAACTCTTAAAATTGCATTTTCCTTTTTTGCTATAAAAAAAGTCTCTTATGGCTGGAGGATTTGGCAAATCATCTAGTAAAGAAAAAAGTTTAAGAAGGCTTCTTATTTTACTTTGTGCTGACTTGACAATTCAGACCTTGAGGGTAGTCCTATAATTCTTTGAGTTCAATTAAATACACCACCAGAGAGAAAAATCCTGTACTGCAAAATCCAGTATCCTTCATCCTGAGGTGATGTTCATACCATTGAGGTGTTTGATATAGCTAAAAAAATAAAATTCATCTTAATCCTGTATCAGTAAGGCCAGAATGTTTTCCCTTGTAAATGATAAGTAACTAATAACATCTCTGACATATGTGAATCAAGCCAAAATACATATCTAACATAACATCTTTTTCATGTGTGTGGGATACTCTTTAATAGTGGGAGGGTGGTGATTCAGTGTTGAGAGTATGCATCAAGAATACTTTGAATACTTCCATGGATGAAATGCTGTAACAATGTGATCTGTAGTTGGAAGCAGAAATGAATGTTAGAATTTAGTATGTTGTACTCTGAAGTTAATTCCGCTGTTGTGATGTTCATAACAAAACAGGTTATTATTACTACTTATGTCATCTCCCATTAATTACTTACATAAATGTCCTATATCCCTCAATTGTCTATTATAAAAATAATTAATAATTTTGTGAAGCTCTTTAGTACCTTGTGGACAGCTTACTTTGTCTTTATTATTAGGTTCTACTGTTATGAAAGAAAAAAGACGGCATCGATCTCACAAATTTCTGTGTCTCAGGGTTGGAAAACCCATGAGAAAAACATTCGTTTCTCAAGCAAGTGCAACAATGCAACAGTATGCACAAAGGGACAAAAAACATGAGTACTGGTTTGCTGTTCCACAAGAAAGGTAAGACAGAGGCAAACTGTAAAAATCAGCAATTGCCAGTAGATGTTTGAGCTTTTCATTTTTTCTGCACCATTCAAAATTTTGCAGCAACTGAATCTCTCTTAAGTGATCACAAAAAAGGGTCAATGTCTGAAGATGTTGTTGATTGGCTTGTGTTGTATTTGCCATTGGAGTACCTCATTAGCTTAGAGACATTTTACTGATTTACTTGAGTTACTTGGGAGTTTGGCAAGTAGTTTCTTATTATACTGTTTAGCCTCTTGTTTGTAGCAAGTAAATAACAAAAGAAAGAGTCAAGTGGTGTGTGGTGGAGGAAATAAATTCTGCAGCAAAATTTTTGTCTTTTTTGGTGCTTCTCATTATTTGGAAACTTTCTAAAAATCCTCTCTGAGTTCAGAAGAGCTAGCTGGGGTTCTTTTGTCTTACCTTGTATATGGAAGGTAAAACCCTTCCATGAGCCACCTTAAGCATATCTACTGGAAAAATACCTGAATTTGTTGAACTCATTCAAAGACATGAGATTGTTCATGCTCACTCACTGGTACAGCCTTGTATTCTGAGATTATTTTTACTGCTAGGAAACTGTGACTTCTTTTCAGCCCGAAATTGTTTTTAGGGGTGTTACATCCTTGTCAAAGAGTGGGGAGAAAAGAAAGAAACAAAAAAAATATTAGTTGTCATCTGGTGTAAATACCTACCCACAATGATCAAGTCACTTTTCCGTCTTTTCTTTTGAGCTGAATGGCATAGAATGTCCAGTTGGGGCACTGCAGTGAGGACAGATATGGATCAATTGGAGAGAGTCCAGAGGAAAACAGCAAGACTATTTAATGCCTAGAAAGTGTAACATATAAGGAAAATTAGAAGTAAGTGGGGTTCTTTAATCTAAAGGAGAAAAGGTTGATTACAGAATTAAAATTATTTTATACTGAAATTGGCTGCAACAAGAAAGGCAGTAGTCTTTTTATGTCCACTGTGGATGGAAATGTGTGATGGACTGAAATTATATAAAGTATTATAGTTATCCAACAGGTAGAATTGAGTCCATGGTAGTGATTTCACTCACCAGCTTTTAAACACCTTTTAAGTGGTAAAGAGGATGCAAAGTTTTGAGTCAAAGGTCTGTCCCACTAATTCTGCTGCTGTTAATCCTGTCTGGGCCAGGAGTTCTCTTGTGGTTATAGTTAACTCAAATCTGCTTGTTCTAGAAGTATCGTATTTAATTTGAAATCAGATAAATGTTTCATATATGGCAATGGTGTAAGGATTAGTTGATTAAAGTGATCACTGTCTCTTTGATTCATTTTCTAATGTAGCAAGTACTTACCTTCAGCATAAAGCAGAATTGATCACATATTTTGGAAGAAAGGTTTCTTATTTTTTCAGCTTGTACTGACTTCCTTGGAAATTATTTTCATCTGTGAAGGGTCTCTCTCTCAGTCTCTCTCTCTAACTGAATGGGGTAGTTTACTACCAGTATCAGTTCTTTATTCATTCAATGTGTGTCCTATGTTTTTTGTAAAGAAAAAGCTATGTTCTCGTAGTGGGGAGTTAATTTTCTTAATTTGGTGTTAACCTTGCTGAGTGCTAGTCTGCATAGATGAAAGTACTTAGTGCCAATCCAGTTGTCTGTGTCACTGAGTGGTACAAAAGAGAGAAAAGCATTATTTCAGTGTTCTTTCTCTCAAAGGAGCCGGTCTGGGAAGGAGAGTCTTGTAGTTCCTTAAGCATCAAGTTTCATGTCCTTTTTCTAACTGCTATAATTGTACATAACTCAAAGTTCTTGAAGGGTAAAATCAGAACTTTAAAAAAACTTTCATACTTGCATGACAGCTTAAGATTGATGCCTCATTCAGTCCATGAGGAGTCTGCAGCCTCTTGCTTTGGACTTCTGTGATAGAATTCACCTAAACTTACACTTCCAGAATGTTTTATTCTTTGTTACTGCCAGAGGAAGATTTGCCTCCCCCTTTTTTTTTTCTTCCCCTTTTATCGTTGTTCTTCAGGAGCCTCAATCTTAACAAGGGTGATTCTGGATAACTGACCCTTTTCACAGACTGTTACTACATACCTGTATGCAGAAATGTTTTGGGCAGTGGTACATGAAAAATATAACTGCACTTTTGAGAAACTTTGAAATTCTGTATCTCTTGCTGTTCTTCAAGTGTTCAGTTTTTCAAATATTATTAAGGAAGAGAGAAGAAAAGGCTCAAATATTATTCTTCATGCTAATACAATACCCAGATATAGCAAATATCTCTGGAGAAAGACATAAGGAATATTCAAAGTCTTGCAACCAGAGCCATGAAGCTCTAGCTCTTACTCTCTTTTCCATGATCAAGAGATACTAGTGGATGCATTGCAAGTCCTTTTCTTGAGTGCTCTGTCTGTGCACCTGCAGCAAATACAAGGTAGACTGACATCTGTTAGGATTACAAATAATTTCCTCCTGTGATTTTGGGTGATTTTGCCTTTCTAACTGAAGAACAGTGTAATTTGTGGCACATAGCTTGAAATAAAGTAACTTTGAATCTTGGTACTTATTATAGTTAAAATAGCCTGTAGTTTATGTTTTTATGATTCATATATTCATCTGCATGCTTTCAGCAGTCTTCCCCCACATCTGTAGTACTTTCCACGATTTGTATTATTCTGATTATGTCTTGGAAGTGGTCAGTTGTTCTTCATAGGGAAAACAAACATGCAGACATTTTTCGAATTCTAATTTTGTTTGGCTTTATGTAACTCTTTCTAAATAAGATTTTAAAAGTCTTTGTGTTTTATTTTGGGAGTTATTTCAGTTTTAAGCAGAGGTATCCAATGGGACAAAAGTGGTTGAAAGATCATACTTATATGTGAAATCACAGCTAATCCATTGCCAACTTGCTTCCTGTTTTTTTTCTCCAGAGTCATCTTCATATATTTAAAACCTGAAAAAAAAAACAAAGAACCAGCTAGGGTTTTTTTTCAAATTTGTCTCTAATATCTAGTAAAATGTGAAATAGTATTTTTATTTTAACTTTAATACTTAATATTATTAAACATCACAAATTTACCTTATTTTTTTTTTCTGTGTCATAACTTGACTTTTCTAGGACAGATCACTTGTATGTCTTCTTTATCCAGTGGAGTCCAGAAATATATGCAGAAGACACTGGGGAGTCTCTTCGGGAACCTGGATTTATAGTGGTAAAAAAGAAGGATGAGCCTGAAACTAGTGAAGAATCGAGTACTGAAGATGCTGCTAAAGAGTGGGAGGTAAGGAAGAGCAGTATCAAAGATTTTTTTGTTGAGGCACACATTAGAATATAGTAAAATATTATTAAATATTTTCCAGGAGAAAAAAAACCACCTTATTAGTCTGATGATCATGATCATGGCTGTTCAGTTTATGCCATCCTAATGCTTTACTCTAACATCAGATCAGGGCAACATTTCACAATTCCAAATCATTTTTTTGTGGTGGAGCAAGTTGTAACTTAAAACTCCTAGGGAAAGGAATGTGAGTACAGCAACAAAGTTGGAATTTTGGTGAAGCAGACTTAATTTTCAGTCTCATAAACTGATAGTTTTCTAATATTTATTATTCCTGTATTTAGAGTGTCCAGTGTTTATGGGTAAGAATCTAAAAAAGGGATGGGACAGCAAAAGAGGAAAAGAACAGCTATTAATGATGTGTCTTTTAAATAATTTAGTAATTAATTTTTCAATTATGAGTTATTCATGCATTATAATGCTGTTGACTGTATTTTAGAAATATGTTGTAATTGGAACAGTTTCTTTTTTTTTCTTAATAATAAGCACATTTCTCTCATGTGAATCTGTGTCCACTGTGTTTCTATGGACACATCTTTACACGTCTATGTGGTTTTGTTTTGTAGTGTACATGCAGTTAAAGCACTTCCAGTCTTGTACATTCAAATGTTGGTCAAAAGTTTGATGATTCTTGTCATATATATATTGTAGAAGTATCCCATCTGCATTGTTTGAGTCTTGGGACAGCAATTGCAATCTCTGACTGTAAGATTTCTTTTGTTTTTCTTCCTCCTACCCTGCAGTGGAACATGTTGAAATTAAGGAAGTCTACACTGTTTTATGTAGAGCATAAAAGAAATTTTAAAGAACTGCAATAGTCTAACTACAGATCATAGCTTAGCTTCAAAACTTAGAACCATAGAACTCTGGATTCAGAGTTGAAATGTAGCTAGTTGAAGAATTAGGCCATAGTTGCAAAACATTCCCTGCAACTCAGTGATTTTGGGTGGAGCATTTTTGCCTTGAGACATTGAAATTAGTATCATAAAAACATATCTTTTTAACTTTCATATTTGCAGCATATGTATTGCTTGAGTTTTTACCAGCAATGTATTTTGATGTTAACTCTTGCTCAAAGCCTTCATAAATATTTGGAGTTTTAAAATTTGGCCTTTTGGAACATGGGTATCAGTGAATAGTGATCCGTGTTCTGGTTCAAAGCACAGTATATCTCTCCTTTACTGAGCTCTTCAGAAATTTGACACCTTAATATAACTACAGAATCATTTCCACAGAATAAAGTGACAATGTTTTTTTCATGGTGGAATGTGTTAGGTTTAGAAACAATTTCTGAAAGTAGTTGAGGCAATACATTTTGTGCAAGTATTAAAATCTCCAAGTTATTTCCCACAGAATGAGGCCAGACCTTAAGCCTGTATTTAGGTCTTCTCTGGAAACAGTCATAGGAAACATTTCAAAAATATTGTTTTTTCTGTGTGTTATGTGAAATTGTCAAGCTTGGTTCTCTTAATATTATCAAATAATAATTTTCTGGATTTATATGCTAATGTGATTAGTGAGATGGATAACTTGATAAAAAATGTTATGCAAGTACAAGAAATATGCTAGTGTGGTCTTCTGTGCATTTTAATTTGTGAAATGTGACTTCCTATGACTGACTTTTAGCACAAATCTGAAAGCTGTTAAAAACTTTCTAATCAGAAATGTTTGACAGTACTGGATGGTTTGAGCTGTCATTACATAAAACTGCATTTTAGTGGCTTTTAACATGTATGCTCGAAAATATGAGTAAATATGGGGAATTGTAGCCATTGTTGTCATACCCATTATTGCCACTGAATTTCAGTCATCATTTTCAATCAATGTACTTCCTTCCTTCAATGCAGCAAGCTTTTCTTCTGTCAGTTTTTGCTCCAGGTTCAATCTAAAATAGCAGGTGAACAGTATAATTGAAGCCTTTTTCTGGGTATTTGGCTGAAAAACAAGCTGCGTTTTTCAGATCACAAGGATAGGAGAGCTCTGGGTGGAAGGGAAGTGGAAATGCGTGACAAAGTGCTGTTCATCTAGCAAAGGATGAAGGTAGTGGAGTACCTTTCTTTTCCAAAATGTGTTCTTCCTGCTTTCGTTGTACAGTATCTTAAAACTAGAAGGACAGGGAAGAGGATTAATGGGTAACCCAGGGGGTGCTTTGAAACAGCTTTTGTTTCTTTGCAAGTTCTTTTAATACATTCAGGTGCAGCTTTTATTACTTTGAGAAATTCTATGCTTGTTTAGTGGAAAAGAAATTATGGGAAGAAGTAGTAAACAATGGCAAAGATCAGTAAATGAAATGAGTAGTACGTGTTGGTTTATTAAGTTTATCAATGAATAGGACTGAATGCTCATTCAAACTTCAGGTTTTGCCTGCCTACTTCTACCTTGATCGAATACTGCATTGTACATAATGTCAGGGAAAATTCCAGCACTTCCTTTAACTTTCTCTTTTTGTGTTGTACCCTTGATAGAAAATTGACTTACTAGAAATAATTATGAATCTGCTGCTGTCTCCTGTTAGCATAAGTAAAGGTGACTAATTCACAGAGTCTGAAACAATCTGTCTGCGGCGCCTTGCAGCTGCTGTTGCTCATGTTGTTACTCAGTATTTGTCTTCCTGCCTGTGTCATTAGCAAAGCTTTATAAAAAGGATACTTTTTCACTCTAAGATCAGCCCCTAGTAAAGACTTGTCTCTGATACCCACTAGAAATGAATAGGCAATAACTATTTAATATACTATCTAAGAAATGAAAGTGATGCTAAATTCTCAGTTGTGTTATCCCCATCCATTTTTCTCAAATATCTCTTTTATCTGGTACTTCAGTGAATAGGCTTACACCAAGAAAGAGAGTATTTTGACTTGTGTGGGGTTGTTGGATATTTTTTTTTTTTGTTTTGGTGCTGGTTTTCTTACCATCTGTACTGAGCTATAAGGTATATTTATCTTGGTATTCTTTTTTTACTTGATGTGTCTAAGTTCAAGTGCTAATGGCTTTCTATATCTGTTAGCACAAATGATGAATACTGTTATGTGTTAATAAACTCATCCTCCTAAGCATAATCTGTACTTGCATCTAAACATGGCAAGACTTGACAGCAAGCTGACTCCTTCTGTTGTGCAGTGTCTCAGAAACAATTTCCATTGGTACTTATAGTCTAATCTAGTTTCCTTTTTAAGTTCAAGTAGAGTATATAGTAGGTTCCTATTTAAACCTGAAATCTGTTTAGCAAACACTTGAATTGCTCTGCATTACAGTAATTCCTGTTTAAAGCATTGATTCTTCCTTTCCTTTCCCTGTCACTTGATCTCATTGCCATTATTCAAGACTGAGTTGTACTTTGTGTCCATGTAAATATAAATACTCATTCACAAGATAATTGAAAACAGGAAATTTCTTGTCTTACGACTCACAAACTGTTCTTAAAGTAGTTGGAAGCTCATCAGTTTGATTTTTTTATTAATTTTGTTAATTGTGGAGGAAATAGAAATAATTTGATTTTAAACTGTCTAGAAGTTAATTTCCAAAATGAAGCTTGAGTTGATAGATACTTGCAAGTATTTTTTCCTAGACATGATAGGTTACGTTCTGGACTTGCATTTCGTAGTAATTGCCTTTGGTTTTGCCTGTTGAATGTCTGTAGAAAACATGGATACAATGCTTCTGGACAGCATTTGTCACTCACTTGTCCAGCTGAATTGCAGTTAGAACTTAAGATGTGGTTTGAAAAGGCTTGCTACATCAAGCCATTAGTTGCAATTGAAGTTCTGTCTTCTTTAAATGGTATTTGACTTGGACACTCAGCCATCCAACATTACTGAAGCTGTATCTTCTGGAGTGTCTCAGAATTCTATTTCTGTATATTTATGGAAATGTGAAGGTCACAAACAGTGATTGTCTCCTGGTTAGATAAGCACCAATGTCCAATATCCCAGTCTTGAAACCTTTTTCACATGTTAAGTTCTTGGATCTTATCTGGACTGGAACCTACAATGTTTCTATATTAAAGTGGATATTGCAATTTTAGAATGCACTTCTATCTTAATTTTTTTGCATTCTTAATTGTGTTTCTTCTGTAAATTTGCTTCCCTTCTTTGCAGTATACTTCAGTGCTTGGATGCTGGTGCAACATCTGCTTGTTGTGTCTTGCATTTAAAATGTGATATGAACATAATGCTATATGACAAGCTGGATAATACTGGATGAGCAGAGAGAAGAGGAAGCCTGAAACTTGTAGGCTTCTTGAATGAAACATTGCAAAGGATGTGTAAAGATGAACCATGCTAACAGTCTTCAGAAGAGGAATATTTTTTCCAATATGTTTCTGGAAAGGCTGTCTCTATATGATAATGAATTGGATATACAAGCTAGATGGTTATTTGGTTTTTACATCATGTATTGTCAGTTAAGAAATTGGATGTGTCACTATGCATGTGTTGCTGTGCATTACCACAGAATTTCTAATAGGCTTTGCTCTTTTACTGGAGAATGGGTCTCTTCAATTCTAGCACTCATGTGCTATAGTAGAAATGTTTCTTTTAATTTGTTGTGGTTGGAGAAAAGGACTCTGGTGTCTGTTTACATAATCCAATGCTCTTTGCAGAGATTGGTAACTTTCATTCTTTGCAATTTCATTATTTTGTAATTAACTTGAATGATATTGCACTGTCTCAACTTCATGCATTAGAGTATTTCTTGTTTTGCTGTATTTACTGTCACTACTTAATCTATTTCAAATCTATTTATAGCTTGTAAGGGGAAATTCAGATGTTTTAATGATTTGGAGCTGTCCTGTAGTTGGAGTCACGAATGTGCAGTTGGCTAATTGATGGCTATTTCTTGTATCTAATAGAGGGATCTGGGATGGTCCCTCTGCTGAGAGTTAAAGCAGAGCCATTCAGCTAAAAAGCTTGTGCTTTTGAGATTCTTAATGGCTTTCAGCATACCTTTGAAAATCCTCAGGAAAGCTTTGTGATGGAAAAATACTTCCCTTTTTTTTCCACCCTCCCTTTCCTTAAGCTGTTGACAGGAAACAAATGATGACTTCTCAAATTAGACTTCCTTTCTTATGGAAACTTTCTCAGCCAACTAAGAAGTTGTGCCAGTCCATGTTGTATTGACACTACAGGAGATAGCTTTTTGTAATCTTTTAGTGTTTCTTGTACCTGTAAAGGGAAAAGGGATCAGACCTTACTTAGCTGTAATTGAATGTTAGCTTCACCTCCAATAATTTTTACAAAGACTCACTTGTTCTAGAAGACAGAGTAGTAATTTTGTTAGAAGCCAGTACCTGATATTTTATTTTTTAATTTCAACTGCATTCTAATTTCATTACTCCTTAACTCTACACTTATTCATGTGGGAATCAACAGCAAGTTGTAAATAAACTGAGTAATTATGCCCCTTCCTGCCTGTCCTGTTATCCTTCTGGGCTAACCTCTGTCTCTTAAGAGGGATGGAGCATGAGAAATACATGACAATTTTATTGCTTTCTTTTCTTTTGAGCACGTTTTTAAAATCCTTTTGAGAAGCTATAAGAAACGTTGTTTTTATTCAGAGAGAAGCTTTAAACTTCTAAGCAAATTGTTAGAATTGTTTAAGATAAAATGTTGCAGGATGAAAAAGGATTCAGTTATGCAGGTTCTGTTTTTCCTTCCCAGAAACAATGTGTTGGCTTGTGTTAGGGAAGAATTTTTTTTCTTGAACGGCAGGGAACAGATGACTGATAAAGTAGGCTGTGGAAGATTTGGTTTCATTACTAACTTTTGCTTTCAGCCTTAAGGGTTTCATTTCCAGCGAAAGTTTGAAATACTTTTGCTGCATGTTCTCCATTCCTTTAAGATTTCCCATGCTTTGCAGAGAAGGGGGTGATGTCTGTAGCTTGTATTATATTTTTATATTGATAATAATTCTCACTTGAAACAGTTTTAAGGGTGTCTGGTTTTTGTTCTTGTTTTAACCCTCAGTATTAGTTCACTTGTTATTTGAAAATTAAACCAAACAAAAAAACTCAAGCACATAAATAGACATATGGCTTATTATTGGGATCATACACCATTTGACTATATATTTAGTCAAATCATTGTTACATATTTGAATTCCCTAAATCCCAGCTTCAATGTTCCAATGATAACAATGTTTTTATTTGCTACCTTAATACTTCTGGTAAGTTAGAACAAATTTGTTTTTAGAGATGCCAGCTCCCATAAAACGTTTTACTGAAAAGAAAAACATTTTATCCCTCTGAATGTTAGACAGTAGTGCAAGGTGAGGTGTTCCAGGACATAATTTGCAGTAAAATACAAGTTTTGGTTCTGATTTTCTCTGCTTGGATGTCTTGGCTTTTAGATCACAGCACAACAGCCTGAGTGATGATTTAATGTTGTTCTGTTGCTGCCTGGCTTCTTTAATAGTTTCCCACAGAACTTGGAGCATGGATGATGTGGAGATTATTTTGGTGGTTGTTGTTTGTTTTGGGGGATGTTGCAGGGGGAAGGGAGGTGTTTCATTTTGGCTGTGGGGTAGAAAGACTGCAAGTGCTACTGCAAGGAGATTCTTACAGGGTTGTCATGCTTTTTAGTATTGCACGTGCCTGTTTAAATAAACATCCTTCCTTAAGGGAAAAAGTAATCATGATTCCAAAAATACTTTCATGCTGGGGCTAGCATTTAACCCATACAACAAATTTAGTTTACAGACAAAAGGATTCATTTTCTTCTTGTAGCTTACAAACTGAAAAGGCTGCAAGGCTAGCAGTTTCCAAATGCTTTAAAACTCCCTTTTTGAAGATATTCTAAATCTTCACTGACCTCTCTTCTAACTGCTTCTGGATGCTCAGAAATTACTTATAGGGTTTATGTAAGGTTGTCAGCAAAAAGAAGACAAACTATTAATTTAATATTGAATGCAAGCACTTTACCATTAGAAATTGCTTATGAGCAATTGCCCTGTGACCAAATATTGCAAGCAGTTTTTGGGGATTATTTTTGTGTTCTTCAATATTGTGTATGAGCAATTCAGCTCTGTGTCTTTAAATACTTTGGCCTTTTAACAAACTAGTGCTCTGCAACCACGCTTGAGCACAGGAAGCCTTCCTCCTCGTGTATCGTCATCATTTGCGATACATCCCCTGCTGCACCCTCGCTCATTTGCTGCCTGCCTTGTCAGTCAAATGTGAGCGTCCAGCAAACTCTCCTGTCACGGCGTCGTGGGGCTCTGCCTGTGCCTGGAGCTCACAGCAGGTACAGAGAATGCTTTCAAACAGCCTGCAACCCTGGGTTTTGTTTCATTTCTATTTTTTAGTCGCGTTTTATTTTTAGAAGGGAAATGTCTCGTCTCTGGTATGGGAAGAAGGGAAGAAAGCACCAGCCAGTTAATCATAAATGCACTCTGGTAATTTTTAGTGTAGTATGTTCATGTCTGTTATTACGGCCTTTAAATGTTGTGGTGCAGAGACAGTTTCTGGAAGTTTAAATTTTGAATATGTAAACAGGATGCTAAGTCACAAATTTTCATTATCTTTGAAACAGAATCTAATTACTGCTCTTTCATTTGAAGTAGATAATAGGAACTACTTTGAGCATTAAGGAGTTCAGCAGTTTTAAGGTGGTTTTTTTCCCCTTTCTTTTCCCTTGGAGTAATGCATTTTTTCACAAAATATGTGCTTTGTGCTTAGGTACCAAGGACAAGAGTTTGCATGAGCATACAATTATAGAAGTGTAAATTTCCTGACTTACCATTACTTACTCAGAAGTCAGTCAACCATATAAAGGTCTGGTAATACTTCTAAATTCATGGACACAAGTCCCCAGTTGTCGCATTCTCACATTTATAGTGAAGGGGGGGAAGCAAAAACACTGGCTTTGCAGTTTATTAGATATATGAAAGGAACTGGGATTTTTCAGTGTTGTTTTCCCCAAACAGAATTTTTGTAATGCTGTTTAATACATAGTAGATTCTAAAGGAAAATGTTTTCAGTGAGACCTACGAAACAACAGCTTGAGGATAGGGAAGTAGTGATCTTGACAATGTGCTTTTACCCTCTGGTAAATTTGGACGATAGTTTTCATTTAGACTCTGTTTATGACAGAAGAGTCTAATTCTTAAGAATTACATCTTACTGGGTTTTGAAGCATACTTTAAGGGTGCTGTTGAGTTGATTTTGCTTTGTTTTGTTTTTTTTAATTTATTAACATGTTTTCATACTTTATCTTTTATGTATTGTTTTTATATTTATTTTTACCCAGGATACTTGCAAAATATGAAATTGACTTGTTGTAACAAATGGTTTTATTAAATGTCTGTTCCTAAATAGCAACACATTTTTGAAGTAATAGTCTCTTTAACTTTCCTCTGTGGTAGTGGAGTAGAAAGGAGATATAATACCTAAATGAAATGTTGCTCTAGCATACCCTGTAGCAGTGTAAAAACTATCTGAAGTTCGGTTTACAAAGACTGTGGTTTTAACATGTATCTAGATACACAGATATATAGATATAACTTGCACGGGTATTTTAAAAAGTAATAGTATCCTTTGTTGTAATTGTTTCCCTTAGGACCAATACTGCACTTTAGCCAGAGTCTAACTATGTTATAAAAACAATACTTACCAGCTTTTAAGGACTGTTTGAACTAAAGAAGACTCTGTGAGAATAAAGGAGAATAACTTTGCTGTGGGAGAGGTAGAGAAGAGGTTATTTTAACATGTAAAAAGTCAAATTGGAAAAAGTTACAGAAGTACCTACAGATGGGGATATTTTTAAAATGTTGCTATGTCGATAAGACAAGCTCTATTCTTGAAGTTGGGTTTTTTCTTCAATGAATGTTCATAAACCTAATGTGCAAGTGTAATCTTTTTACAGAAAGGAAAGAGTATTGGCATAATTATTTCTGGTTTGCAAGACCTGTGGAAAGAATATTAAGGAGCCTGGCAACACATAAAGTGTACAGGTTTCTGGCTGAATCTCTCATTAGTGGTTGTTCTGAATTTGGATGGAGTCTCACCTGACATGAAGTAACAGTTACTGGGCTAAATTAAGTGATACAATAAAACAGAAATGCTTGCTTGAAACAACTAAGTTGCCCTAGATTATTTACCAGAGAGGCCTTTGTTACTTTCCTGATGATACTATTAATTTGAGCTGCGCATTTGAAAGGATTGGTACTTTCCCAGGGTAAGAAATCAAAATTTTGGCGACGTATTGGTGTATTATGCTCCTCCTTAAAAAAACCAGTAATGTCATCTTCCCATGTTTTAGTAAATGTTTGGTATTTACTGTGTCTCTTTATTTTGTGGCAATACACGAATTGCCAGTAAGTTTCTAGAATGTCAAAAATGCAGGCAATAGTTCTTCCTGTTAAAGCATTTCAGACAAAAGACATCGCACAATGCAAGGGAACAAAAGGTGGATTGCCATCTTTGGGAATGCTTGTCTGTGCTTTGCACAGCTTGGATAGGCAGTATAGCCAAAGGGGACAAAACCAATGAAAACTGATCTTGGCTTTTATATTCTCAACTTATTAGCATGCAAAGAGAATTAAAATGTTGGTTTTAGTATCTTGAATTGTTTGACACCTGCACAACTTCTGCTATTTTGAGTTATTGCTTAACTTTATTTTGTTAAGCTAATGCCTGTATTTCTTTGACAATTAGGAAGGTATAATAATAGGGGCTTGCATGTGAAAGATGAGAATTTAGTACTTCTCTGTAGATGTCAGAATTGCATGGTTGCATCAATTCAGTAATACTAAAATATTTTTAAAATCAGTTTTCCATATTAAGTTTTTAGAGTAATTGAGTGAATTAATTATATAGTTTTAGTAATAAAAATGCAGAGTGAAATCCAGTACTTTCTTATAGAGGTCATTTGGCCTAGAACCTTTCCTTGACAGATATTTGCTGTACCTGTTGTTCTAGGTAATTTGGGGGGTTATGCATCATGTTTGTGCTTTTGCCATGACTGCATGGTCTCATGCAGGCCTCTTGGAGCAAGTCTGGAGGAGGGCCACTGGGTTGATCCAAGGGCTGTGTTTTGGTGTCACCTCGACACCTCTGCTTTGGAGAGAGGCTGAGAGAGTTGGGACTGTTCAGCCTGAGGGAGAGAGGGCTCTGGAGAGACCTTATTATGGCACCTTGCAAAGCCTACAAGGGCTCTCCAGTAAGAGGGCTGGAGGGGGACTTTTCCCAAGGGCATGTTGTGATAGGACAAAGGGGAATGGCCTTAATCTGAAGGAGGAAAGGTCTAGATTAGACACTACAAAGAAATTCTTCTCTATGAGGGTGGGGAGGCACTAGATTTCTCAAGAGGATTTGTGGAATTCTCATCCCTGGAAGTGTTCAGTGACAGGCTGCATGGGGCTTTGAGTAACCTGGTACAGTGGAAGGTTCCCTGCCCATGACTTGGAAGGAGGGGGGGGGGGTTGGAGCTGTATGATCTGTAAGATCTGTTCCAACCTGAACTATGCCATTATTATAGTTCTTCCTTTGAATTATTGTGTGTTGCATTGTTTGCATTTTAAATAATTATGAAATATTTAATAATAATAAAATTAATAATTTGATATTTAATAATTATTAAATACCTAAACATAGTTGAGGCAGAATAGCAGAGGAGTTTTTGAAAAGGTTGTTTATAAGTTAAAAGAAAGTAAATGAGTAGTAAAGACTTATATTTTTCTTGTATGGCTTTCAAGGTCTGTGGAATCTGAAGTTGGTCTTTAATTGACTTTTTTCTGCTTAAAGCAGGAGACAAATATTTTCATGCTGGGCTGTGATTCAGTTAATTCTAAGCCTGTGTAATGCTTTCTTGTCATACCCGAGAGGGTCTTTGCAGGGCAGTATCAGAGCTGAGATGTAACCTTGCTCAGTCTGCCTTCTACTGTAATGGCAGCTTATGCTCAAGCACCAGGTGCTGTGGTTTCAGCAGCTGAACCTCTGGTTTCTCTGCTTGCAAATGCTGGAACTCCCTTAAATGGTTTTGCAAGGGAGCTGGGTTTTACTGATTGTGTTGCTACAGATCTTTTTTTATTAGGCCAAAAAGAGTAAAGTTGTGTGGCCTGCCTCTTTAAGAAAGTAATTTTCTTAAATCTAATTCTTAGTTCTTTGCACAAACCTCCTAAACTGTTTAATGTTTCACATGCTAAATTTAGTTATCTTGCTGGCATTATCATATCTCTCATATGAGTGTTTTCTCCCATCTTGAAAAAAATAGCTTGTTATTAAGGTCTACAGGCTTGATGTAACACTTTGTGTGCTTCAGGCTTTGATTGCATTCTTTTCAAGTTCATTTATTCTGGTTATTGCAGATAGTTCAGTTTATCTTCAGTATATGTTAATTACTGGTACAGTTGCTGTGGGCTTAGAGCACTTGGAGGCAGATATTTTACAGGGACAATACTGGTCACGGGGGGAATGCTGCTGTCATGTGACCTACTCAGCATTTCTCTCCCTGCTCTGGAAAACACCCCAGTGCGCACAACAGTTTGAAGAGGGACAGCTTTTAAAATACTGAGAGAAAGAACCATGGTGACAGCCAAACCAGGGAACTGCTGTCATTCTATGGTCCTTCCCTGCATAAAATGCCCAGCTGTCATCCCTTCCC
Source organism: Melozone crissalis (assembly GCF_028551555.1). NCBI lineage: Eukaryota > Metazoa > Chordata > Aves > Passeriformes > Passerellidae > Melozone > Melozone crissalis. The sequence continues at coordinate 25,490,516 of NW_026535780.1, forward strand.
TTCTTTGTCACCAGCAGAGTGACAGGGAGTTGAATTGACTGAATATCACACAAAACAGAAAATTAATAGCTTTGCAGCCACATGCTTTAAAAATTAATCAAATTAAATTAGTCTTAAGGTTTGGGTTTTCTTCAAATGATACCTTACATCTGTTTATCCGGTGCAGTATGACCCATGAATTAAAGCATTTTTGTGATGTAATCAAAATATCCCAAATAATCATATTTGGTATGATGGCGCAGAGTGCTTCTTCAATATTGTCTTCTCTCCAGCAGTCTAATATTTTTGGAAGGAAACTAAATTTGTCAGAAAAATAAAGTTAGTGTTTTCTCTTAAAATATTCAGAGCAGCGTTCAGTTTGCATAGGCACCTTTTTATTGGAAGGTATTCTAAAGTAACTTTGTAAGTGGCCTAATAAAACTACATTGGGGTTTTTTTTCTTCAATTTAAATATCCTGAAATATTTTTGAATCACAAGAATTAATGTTCATGAAGTTTACAGTTCAGCTAAGTTTACAACTATGTATTAAGATTCAGTATTATGTATTAAGATTCAAAGTGAAATTGTTCAGCTTGTGTTCTTTCTTAATACTTTTTTTTTTATTTCATATTCTGAGTTGGTAACAAGGTTATAGATAACTTACGTTTCAGAGCTGTTAATGCCGTTAAGCTTTATCTGTTCTTACTTCCAGAAGCACTGTTCTGCTCTGATAAGACCCTCCCATTCTTGCTGGAGACAGTTTCAGCTACTTGTTAGCTCTGAACGTTGAGCTGTGTTTGTTTTGAGGGCAGCAATGAAAGCTGCTCCCTGTTAGCAAACAGGCATGGGGGGGCAGCGGGGGTGTCACTTGTGGCTTTGTTAAACTGAGGAAACCCTCGCTGGTGTAAAAAGCTTTTTTTACATCTGCCAGTTAGCAGGATGATATGACCAGGGGCTGAAGGGGTTGATCAAACATTAAAAAAAGTTTAACTGCACTTTCATGTGTGTTGCTGAAGGACAAGAAATGTTTCATATTTGGAATTTTGTCTTCAGTTTCATTCACTGCAAGTGGCAAGCATAGCTTGTCAAGTTAGGTGCTTTTGAGATATTTTCAGAAAAACAAAGTTTAGAAACATGAGTTTCTCCAGAAGGAGAATCCTGGGCTTATTGATTGTTTAAATCATTAGTATGCAAACCATCAACTTATTGCATTAAATATTAAAACTGCTGGGTGTTTTGCTAAGTGGTTAACTCACATATACATAGTGTGGAGAGGTTAAAAAGTCATGCTACGAGTCATACAATTCATCCTGTATTTTTTCACCAATGCTGCCAATATGAATACAGCAGGTAGTATTAGATCTCTAAGGATATATTCCATGTCTTTTCAAACTTGGAATCACAGAATCACAAAGTAAGCTGAGTTGGAAAGGACCCATAAGGATTATCCACTCCAACTCCTTGCCCTGCACATCACTATCCCCAAAATTCACACCACGTGCCCAAGAGCACTGTCCAAACACTTCTTGAACTCTATCAGGCTGGTGCTGTGACCAGTTCCCTGAGGAACCTGTTCCAGTGCCCAGCCACCTTCTGATATCTACCTTTTTCCAATCTGATGTCCTGATACAGCTTCAGGACATTCCCTTGGGTCCTGTTGCTGCTCACCACAGAGCAGGGATCTGTGCCTGCCCCTCTTCTTCCCCTCATGAGGAAGTTGTAACTGCAGCAAGGTCTCCTGGCTGAACAGACCAAGTGACCTCAGCCTCTCTTCATAGAGTTTCCCCTCAAGGCCTTTCATCATCTTTGTTGCCCTCCTTTGGACACTCTCTGATAGTTTTCTATTTGTCTTTTCTTGTGGCACCCAAAACTGCCCCCAACACTCAAGGTGAGGCTGCCCAGAGCAGAGCAGGACAATCCCCTCCCTTCTCCCTTGCCCAGCTGGTGATGCTGTGCCTGGTGCCCTTAGGACACGCTTGGCCCTCCTGGCTGCCAGGGCACTGCTGGCTCATGTTCATCTTGCCATTGACCAGGACCCCAAGTCCCTTTCCATGGCATAGATTTCCAGCATCTCATTCCCCAGTCTGTACATACATCCAGGGTTGCTGCATCCCAGGAGTAGAATTCAGCACTGTCCCTTGTTGAACTGCATGTGGTTGGTGATTGTCCAGTCCTTTGATTTGCTGAGGTCTCTCTGTAGGGCATCCATCTCTTTAAGGGAATCAGCAGCTCTTCCCAGTGCTGTATCATCTGCAACAGACAGTTTCAGAGCCCTTTTTGCCCTGAAGTGCACTAACAATTCAGGCTATACATGTTACTTGTTTTGCTCTATTGTGACCAGTGCCCAGATTAACCGTAAGAGTTCAGCTGTTTTTCTCTTCTCCCACGTTCTTTTTAAAGCAGAAAAACTAGAGAGAGAGCAGAGTGTCCTTCAGGAACATTTGCTGATCCTCAAAAATTAGCCTTGATTATCCAGGAAACTGGATGCTGAGATGGCATAGTAAAGAGAGCATAGTAAATAAAGCACATAGCAAAGTCATATAGGTTGACCTTAAACTAATTATTTTAATGGAAGAGTTTTATCACAAAGGAGTATTTTGTACTGAAAACTACAGTCCAGTGTGATGAATATGGATCTGCATCTACATCCTATTAATGAAATGTCTTGCTTTCTAGATATTTCTCATATGGTATGAAAGACTACATTCTGTGTTCAAGGTAGAATGAGGTAGAAGTAGGTCCTGGAATGATAGGAAGACAGCTAATGAGGGGCAGGGAGTGAGGCAGGAGACAGAAGAATACACTGGTTTATTTAGCTTGGTGAAGTAGACTAGAAGATTATAGGGCTACAAGGAAGGAACACGAGGAAATCTTGACAGAAGAGGAAATAGCATAAGCAGTTTATTAATTATTAATTAAACCAGGTTATAAGGAACAATAAACTTCTAATGTTACTACTAACATTTCAAAGCAGTGCTCTTGAGCCTAGCAGCAACAAAATGCTGTCTGTTTGCAAGATATATCTCAATTCCTGAATGAAGTTGAAGGCAGTTTCTAGTAAGCTTAGACATATGTGACTTTAAGATCCTGTAGCTCATTTGATCAAGAAGTATGTAGTTTTGTCCACTGCAAAGCAAGAATAAAGCATGTTGGCCTAAACCACAGGCGTTTTATAGAAGGCCAGGTGCTGCATCTGAGAGGTTGAGGTATCTTAACATAATCATTTGAAGCCTAGCTCAGAGTGGATAAACTTGAGACAGTGTCTCATGGTTTACTTGCAGAACTTAGTATGAACTGCATGCTTAGTACGGGCTCTATACTTAAAATAAGCTCAGGGTTTGAGAGTGTGGGTTCTTTTCCTTTAATTTTCCAGTGGCTAGTTTGACATTCTATGACATGCTATTTATGATGTTTGTCATTGCATACCAGTGGTCTGCCATTATGCAGGTTTTTGTTCTTAAAACAAATGGAATGTGACAGTGTGCAACAGATTCAGCATGCCAAGGAGCTATTATATTGTACACACATGAATAGGTATTCATGTTTCTCTCAAGCAAGGAAAATAAGGCATCTCCATGGCATATGAAAAGGTCGATCTCTGAGTTAAAAAGCTGATAAGCAATTCACAGATGCAAGATGATGACAAGTATGCATTTGAGAGGTTGAAGGCAAGATGGCAGTGCCCATAAAACTGTCTACATTTCCACTATGTGAAACAACAACTGTATAATGGTGTCAGATTTTGAGAATTTTTTTCTCAAGAATCTCCTTGAGTAACCACACATTTACAGCCAATTGTAAGTTACCGATTGCCTCACACATGGTAGGGTGTAGCTTAAAGAAGCAGTAAGGCTAAAGGGTCCTCACATTACTGCTTTCAGGGGAATGTTCATAAGTTGCTGGTGTAAACAGTGTAAATTTGCAATGAAGTGTCAGAGCAAATAAAAGGATAAAACTACACTGTCACATGTTTGAGTGGAATATTGCTAAAGCTTTACATATAGCTGTTTGAGAATGCACAAGCCAGTGCAATTTACAACAATATTTGTTATCTGTTTTGAGATAGTAGAAAAATAATGGAGATAAATTGAGTGCTAGTAATGACAGATTATTCACTACTAAAGCTGGATGTCACAAGTATTCCTTTTTCCTTGCCTTGCAGTTGCATGGGGTAGAGTGAACCATCGCTGCTCAAGAGCCAGTCATGCATGACTGTGGGCTCTGTACTCAGGACAGTGGCGAGTATCTGGCCAAACTCCTTGTAGTAGGGACAGGTAGATGGGGAGCTGCTGGACTTGTGGTTGTCTTCCTTTGCACTGTGGTAGGCTCTAGAAGTTTTTAATATGCTCTTACTACATGGGACATCCATTTAATCTCTTCACCAGCTGTTTAAAGATGCTTTCATACCAATGATGATTTTGAGTTGTTCTCAAAATCACATTATTTGCTCTAGTTACATCAAAATTACTGTTGTAGTCCTTTAGCCAGCTTGTTGCACCTGAGCAGCATGTTCTAGAGCTTTCTGACTAAAGACTTTCTGGCTGTACACCTCCTGCCAAAGTGGAGATGCCATTTGAAGTGAATGTGTTGACAGATGAGCAACTCCGGAAGCTTTGGAGGGGAATAGAAAGTCCAGGATAAAGAAATTGTCGGGTGGTATTGGGATGTTATTAAACTGTATTCTTGCTACATTGTCTTTGTCTTCACTGGTAGACACAAGAGTTAGAGCTTACTGAGGAGCCTGAGATTTGCTTCTAGTAAAGCAAACCAGGTTCACAAGGTTCATTAATCTGAGTGTAAAGAATGTTTGAGAGGACTTTGGGCTGAAGAGTTTGGGTTAAGGCATGTAACTCAGATTGACTTTCATTTAGCATCCTGATACTGGAAACTTTATGTACTCAATCAGTTCTTTATTCATCCTAGATCAGTGAGATATCCGACTGCTAGTGCCCTTAGCTTTATTTTGTAATCTTGCTGTGTTTACTCATATGTCTAAAATCACCTACATGTGCATTGTCCTTGCAGAAACAAACATCTTTTGGCCCTTCTTGTTTGTTTGTTGTCATTGCACACTTTCCCTTCATTACTCTCCTCCAGTTTTTTCTTTCATACCTTTTTACTTTTCTTCAACTGTCAGTGGAATTATTGTCTTCCTGTCTCCATATTCAGGTAGTGTCAGTGGCTGAGTATCACCGCAGGATCGATGCTCTAAATAGCGAAGAACTGCGCACACTCTGCAGACGTCTCCAGGTGCCCTCTTCAGTAGTTTAAACCCCATCTCCAGATACTAAAACATCTTTCTTTGTAGTGTCTTGGATCAGGGCAATTCCTGCACTCAGTGGGTTTGTCTTGTCTACAGCACTACAAGGATCCAGCAGAAAATTCCTTTGTTTTTGATGTATTAAATTGTGCAATTCTATGATGGAATCAGTAATTTTATGATGGAATTACTACTTCCACCTTTTTCACACAGGAATTTTCTGTTAGAATTCGAAAATTTGTTTTCAGTGCTACTTGACTTGCAGTGTTGTGTTTTAACTTCTACTTTAGACTGGTGTGTTGTGTTAGAAGCTTCCCTAAAAAGAATGCAAAACAGGTGAAGAATCAAAACCTTGTTGCATGGGTGCTTAATTTTATATAGGAATCTTTCATCAAGAATCTCACAGTATACGGCAAGTATGAAGCTTCACAACTTCTGTGAAATAGGTAAGTATTTTTCCCATTATAAAAGCAGGTAACTGAGGCAGTTCAACATGGCAAAGGTCATACACATACACACAACCACTACTTCACTACGAAATCACTTTGGATTTTTGAAGGTCTATGGCTATGGATTGAAACTGGTAGTTGCATTCTCTTTAGGTGTTCCATAGTTTTTTGAGAGTTATAAAATTGTTAGCTGCTGTGCACATTATACATGCCTTACTGATGGAAAGCATAGCTTAGATTTCCTTAGAAGCATTGAGTATTTTGTTTTTCTCTAGTACTTGGCTGCTGAAAATGTAAAATTTTTCTTCTGTTTTTTTTATTTCTTTGATCTTGGCTTTTTTTACATATTAGTAAGCAAACAACATTTTCTTAGCTCTGATATTTCTGTTTGTTTAATAATCCAAAATTAATTGCTTTAAAATGTTTTGTAAGTAGCACAGTTACATAGATCAATAATGAGCATGAACCTTGAATCCAAAAGCTGCACTGTTAGAGAAAAATCAAAAATCTTGCAAAAAAAAATTATTCTCACTTGAGAACAGAACTATTCTGGATTTGGCCAGTGGTGGTGGAGAATCCCTGTATTAATGTTGTGCAACTGTAGGAGCTCTTTCCAAATACCTTTCACCTGATATGTCCAGACTCATGGTTTAGGCTGACTAGAAAAATCTGATGTGATGGGCTGTAGCCTATAAACTCTGCTCTCAGGCCATTTGAGAATCATGCTCTCAAATGTGGTGTAGCCTGTGTGACATTTATCAATCATGGAAGCCCCTGAAATCTGACTATAGCTCAGTCTGCTCTGTCCAACTTTGGTAGGAAATAAATCTACAAATGTTGAAGTTAGAGTGCTTTCTCCCAGATTCTTTTGAACAGACACTCTTTGGCTGCTTCTACAAAGCAGTGTTCTTCCTAGAAGGAAACTGCTTTACTTTAATGATAATAAAAAAGGGGAAAAATCCATCAAAAAAATACACCAATCACCAAAAATTCTTAACCAAAAAACTCAGTTTGCCACACCACTTGAATCTAAATTATTCATGTTTTGCATGGTGTTCTTTAATGAAAATTAAAGAATGACAAGGGGAAAAAAGCTCTCTGCTCTACAGTTGGACAATGCTGAACTTCTTGGGAGCTGAAGCAGTAATATGATGAATGATAGGCATTTAAAGTGGAAGATACTTGGAATATGAAATAACATTTTTGAGATAGCCCTCTATAAAGCAGCATGCAGATCATCTTTTTGTATGTGTACTGTCATGGATAACTGCATTTTTTGTTGTGATATGGAAATTACTTCTTAGTCTATGTTGGAAATTCTTGTTACTTTCCATTGAAAAAAGGAAAGCTTCAGCTTTTTTCTTGCTTGATACTCAGTTTAAGCACAACTTTTCTCGTGTTTGGAATTAATACTGTAATGGAGTTACTGTATTAATATACTTTGATACATTGACTTTATAGGCTGACTTTTAAATAACAAGGGTTTGTGATAAGAACTTTTTTTGTAATTATGAGGGAGATTAAAGGGGTGTCCTTTTTTTTGGCTCAGGTGGCTGTATTTGTTTAAATATTCCTATCTGTATTTCAGAGTTTTCTTTGATTTGCCTTTTTTAATTAACTAAGGAAGTTCACAAAAAGTTAGCAAAGTTTACCACGGTGATACTGTGAAATATTGCAGTCGTGTCCTGTATGTTTAAAGTATGAGGGATGTGACAAACTGGATTTGGCACATACTTTCTTGAAATTTTCAGGATTCAGGATTTAATTTGGATAGTCTGGCTTTCGTGAAACCTGGTTTAGGCCAATAAATTTTTCAGATGCACTTAATGTTGTTAAGACTTCTTTTTTTCTCTCAACATTTTAGTAAGTCTTGCTGCAGTGACTTATCTTATTAACTTCCTCACTTTGTCCTACTCCTCTGTCAAATTCCACTGTTCCTAGAAAGTTTTAAATATCCCTGCAGCTGAATTTATAGGTGGAAATCTGTTTGGATCACAGCTATTCTAGTTGTTGAGACATGGCACTTGAACTTGGAAGTGCCGGTGTGTTGACTGGAGTAAGAAGCTGTTGTGAGCTATGCCTGATGAGGAATTTTGTGGCCTCTGCCATCTCCACTCAGTAGGGTAGATATGTAGGTCACGTATTTTAAATTACTGCAGGACCCTGGATAGTGTGTCTTTGCCAGACCTCAGTGCTCGCTAAGCAACTTAAGTATTATTACTGCTTTCCCACCCCACCATCTCAATTCTTTCTTCTTTGATTCCCATAAGTACTCCAGCAGATCATCTTAGGGAGCAGCACTATTCCTAAGGCTCCATTCAAATGGTTTGCTCAAAATATATGGCAGCAGTCTTCCCAGAGTCTACTGCATATCTGAAAAATTTCTTAAGTACTCTAAAAGAGTAGTGAGTCAGAAGCTACTAATGAATGTCCGTGTTGAAGTTTTAATTCCTTTCCTTTCTGTTCTTTTTTTAATTACACTTAGAATGCTATGTCAGTATTAAAATGCAAGAACTTTTGAAGGTATAATCTGAAAAGCATTTGAAGCTCTTCAGCTGTGTATGAGAACTGTTTGTTGTTTTAGCATAAAACCGTAGCTTTCTTCTCAGTAGGTGTCCATGTAAGTTATTGTAATATAGTTGTGTACCAGTTTGCTACTGGAAACATTGAAAATCTTGATCAGATAAAATCTGTTGGATTTCTAAACTTTGGAATGACTTGCATAATTGATAACTGCATGATTTTAAACCTGTGAAGTTTTATCTTGTATGCTAGTAGGATGGCATATACTTATTTTCTTGATATTCTTTTTGTAGATAACAACAAGAGAAGATACCAATTCACAACAGGCAACAAGTATCAAAACAGACCTGGAGCCTGAAGCATTCCGGCCAAATCTTAGTGATCCAAGTGAATTACTACAGCCAGAACAAATTGAAAAGGTATGGACTTAGATATATCATTTTTTACTCTTGCACATTAATGCTATAACTGTAGTATAAAACACACCAGTAAGAAGACCTTGTGTGATATTAAATAGAAGAAAATAAGCTGTGTATTAGAAAAGGTGGCTAAGACCACTGAGTCCAGCTGTTACCGCAGCATTGCCGAGTCCACCACTAAACCCTTTCCCTAAGTGCCATGGCTTACACCTCCTTTAAATATTTCAACAGAGATGGTAACTCAGCCACTTCCCTAGGTACCCTGTTCCAATATTGACAGCCCTTTCACTGAAGAACTTGTGCTCAATATCCAATCCTGGTTTCCAGTGGCTCAACTTGAGGATTTTTTCTCCTGTCCTGTTTTGGGAGAAAAGACTGACTGTTACAACCTACTTCTCAGGTAGTTGTAGAGAGTGATGGAGGTCTCTCTGAGCCTCCTTTTCCCCAGGCTTAACAATTCCAGCTCCCTCAGTCCTCTCCAGACCCTTCACCAGCTTCACTGCCCTTCTTTGGACACACACCAGCATTTCAATGTTTTTCTTCTAGTGAGGGGCCCAGAACAGCACACCGTACTCAAGGTGTGGCCTCACCAGTGCTCAGTTCAGGGGGACAAGTCATGATTCCATTCTTGGCCTCCTGCTGTCTCATGCACAGCTGTCTGCCAAGCAGCACCTTTAGGTGCTTTTCCTCTTTCCAGCTGCTCTTCTCCCAGCCTGTAGTGCTGCAGGGACTTTTGCAGGACCTGGCACTTAGCCTTATTGAACCTTGTTCTGTTGGCCGTGGCCCATCAGTCCGGCCTGTCCAGATCCCTCTGCAGAGGCCACATACCCTCCAGCAGGTTGACACTTTTGCCCAGCTTGCTGCAGTCTGCAAACACACTGAGGATGCACTTCATCCCCTCGTCCAGTTCACTAGTAAAGACATTAAACAGGACTGGCCCCAGTACTGAGCCCTGGGGAACACCACAAGTGACTGGCCACAAAGTGGATTGAATTCCGTTCACTACCACTCTCAGGGCCTGATCATCCAGCCAGTCTTTTACCCAGCAAACAGTGCAGTTGTCCAAGCCATGAGCAGCCAGTTTCTCCAGGAGAGTGCTGTGGAAGTGCTGTCAAAGGGTTTACTGAAGTCCAGGTGGACAATATTCACAGCCTCATCCAGCAAGCAGGTCACCTTGTCATAGAGGAAAATCACATTTGCCAAGTCCTAAGTTCTTATGAACCCACCCTGGCTGGGCCTGATCCCCCAGTTTTCCTGAATGTGCTGTGTGATGGCACTCAAGGTGACCTTTCCAGGCCCTGAGGACAGACTGACAGGTCTGTACTGCCTGAGGTCCTTCCTGCAGCCCATCTTGTAAATGGACACACATTTGCTAACCAGGACATCCCCACTTATCCTGGAATACTGGTAAATGGTGGGAAGTGGCTCAGTGAGCATATCTCCCACCCCCAGATGGGATCCTGGGGTGGATCCCATCTGGCACTATAGACATGTCTGTGTCTAAGTGTTGAAGCAGAGCACGATTCATAGCTAAAATACTGTTTTTTTTTAAATCCTAACTTTGAATATGCCATGTATTCAGACAGACTCTTGTCTGTCTTTGCCCTACTTCCATTCTTTCTTGAAAACATCAGTGAAAACACAGCAGTTCTTGCTATCCAGTCCAAAGTGATTTCATTACAAATGTGTTAATTGAAGTTTTGGATTAAAAAGCAGAAGAACAGGGCAAAAAGCAGCATTTACCCTTCAGCTTGTTACCTGCTGACTTGAATGATCTACTTACTCAATATTAAGATATTGGTGGGACATGTAATACTGTTATGCAAGAATAATTATATGGATAACAAACACATGTTCTTTAGTTGATGAATCATTCTTCTGCAGGTCACTAGTAGAGGTAGGAAAAGAAACCTGCTCGAGTGACCAAAAGTAGAAAATACACATGGGAAACTTCAGGTTTAGTTCTTAATTTTTAAGGCCATGTAAAAATGGTTGAGCAGAATGTAATCTGCTTTCATTTACGTGTAATACATTCTTAAATATAAAACATATATTAAATAAAGGGTTGTCATTTTCTTGTTAATAGCTCACAAAGTCTCTTCCACCACGGACTATTGGCTATCCATGGACTCTTGTCTACAGTACTGCAAAGCATGGCATGAGCTTGAAGACCTTGTATCGGACAATGATGGGGTTAGACACACCTGTGCTGTTGGTTATCAAAGACAGTGATGGACAGGTAGGAAAATACTTGTGTGGCAGTAAGGGACCCAACAAGAAAAATATTTGAGAAGTATAAAGGAATAGCTTGTGCTTCAATCCATCATGGGAGATAAAATTATGTGTATTAAGCAAGTTAAAATGTTGTGCATCAAGCAAATTTTCTCCTTAGAAATGTGTTTTACTCTTAAGCAGTCCTCTAACATACTACATGTGTAGGAAATACTAATTATACAAGTTAGCTGTTGTAATGCAAGAGTCTGTTAATATCCAATTAATAAATTTAATTTTAATTTTTTTAATGCACTTAAGGTATTAGAAATACACTCTCTAAAACTTTCTGATGCTGGAAGGTCTTGTTGGAATGCTGTTAGCTGTGGCCAGTGTTTTTTGGTATATTCTGTGGCTGCAGCTAACATCTTTCAAGAGCTGTACTACCTTTGTTACATTATTAACTTGTTCTTTGAGTCTCTGTAGTTGTACTCTGTTTTCTTTTGACTGGGTTATCAGCTTCAGGAAGTGGCTCACATCTCACCATTTGAATAGCAAACATCCTCTTGAATAATCTCGTGACAAGCGAACACTGCAGGCAGTATGAAACTTCTTGATTCTTTTTCTGCAACTTCTGTGTTTGCTTGTGGAAGCACGTTACTGCTGTCATGAAAAATTGACAGAACCTCTATAAAATCTGTAGCATTCAGTTCACTTACGTCTCCCAGTTTGGTAACCGCAGTTTTTATTCTCAGGAAGCATGGTTTCATTCAGGGGATACGAAAACAGTAAATGAAGGGTATCTTTTCTTATTCAAGTCACAACCTGATTTTTTCATTGTTTCCTACCCCAGGAGTCCCTTAAAAAGAAAAATCCCTTCTAACTCTCTGCTAGTAGTGGACTCTTTCCCAGAAGTTCTTTAAAAATATTTTCTTCATTTACCTTTTGATCTTGAAGACAAAAACAATTGAATAGACCTGAGATGTCTCAGCAGACTCATCAGTCTCATAAATATACTTTGATGACTTCTCTAATTCACTTATTAGCTTCTCAGGATAAATTAGTAAGATATACCTGCTTCCTAGTACCTGATCTGTCCCAGAAAAAAACCGTCCTTTTTCTGGTGGGGCTGTCTTGTCACCACTATGTAGTATTGTCTGTTGCTGAAGGAATTCATGTCACTTTCTGTGTATGAGCATCTTGGCTTGAATGTTCAGAAAGTATCATGGTCGCCCTGTCAAAACATGGAGTTCATAGTTCATTTTTTTTTGTTTGTGAAACAAACCTTGCTGAATTTCAGCTTACAGCGTTATACCTAGGAATATGTATGAAAGCATGCCTTAGAATTCTAGATCAAGTAGTCACTGAACTCCACATGAGAGTGGGGGAAATCCATGTCTATTCAGTGAGCAGCATATGCAGAAGGAGTGGCTCAGAAGAGTTTTACATGCTCGTTCAGCCCTTCACCAGTGTAGTGGAAGTGGTGTTTTCAGCAGCTCTGTCTCGTGTTATTAATTTAAAATGTCTGCATTTGACAGCAGAAAATTAATTTGCACTATTTTTCTGTTCAAAACATATGGAAATTAAGCACAGAGCCTTTCTCCTCTTCATGCAAGGCTCTACAATCATGAAACATCAGACAATACTAACTAACTATGCTATTTGATAATTAGTCTGGTTAATTAATTTTATTTGTGGAGCTATTGATTTTTTTGAAAGAGGTTAATTTATTTTTAATGTCTTGTATCTTCCTGGCAGATTGCTCTTTAAAACTGCTTTCCATGACTGAAAAAAAAAAAACCTCCTAAGTACTTTATAGGAGAATGTGTCCAGGAATAGTTCACTAGCAGTATGCTAAGATAAATACTGTATATGCCCTCCAAAAATATGTTTTAAGAGACCAGATGGTTATTCATACCTTACACTCTGAGATCATTTGCCTGTTTTCTAAGATTCTAGTTCAGAGAAAATCCTAAATGAGATTCAGCCATTTTGAAAAATGACAGAATTATGCCCAGATAGTATCTTGACATTTGCTGAGCATGCCTGCTCAGTCCTCATTTGTGTTAGTTGTTCTGCTCCCTTTGGATCTTCATTGTTTATGAAAGAGGCTGGAATTGTCATATCCTTGGTTGAGGCACTTTTCTTTTAAACTAGAATGAATTTCTTTCCTGGGCTGCTTCCCCAGGTTCTCCAGATATGTTTCTTTGGTGTCCATGTTTATGAAGAATGCTTTTTTATTATGTTGATAATAGGTTGAGTAAGGAGCAAGTGTACCTTGTAACTCTTCATAATGTTCCATTAAAGGCTGCTAAGCCTCACGCTACTGAATTTTTTATTCAAAAATCTTTTCCAATCTTGCTTTCTTTGTCAGATCAATTAATAATTTTATGTAAATGGATGTTCAAAAAAAAAAACAAACTGAAACAAACAAAAGAAAAAGGCAAAACCACTACTGAACTTTTACAAACTTTAATTGTGTTAAAGTTGAGCAATGCCTAGTTGGAATTTGGAATCTAAAGCAACCTAAATTGCCTGCTCCAGTCAATTCTAGGAAGTTCTTTAATAAAGGTGTCCATGAAATCTATAGTTGCATCATTAAAATTGTTATGGATTGTCTGTCTACTGGTATGTGCTTCTGTTAGTGAACCCTGAGAGCCTTTAAAAAGAAATTGGTACCTGATTCCTGAGCATGAGTCACTAAATAAGTGGTGGTCTAGAAATGGGAGTAATGCAGTTAACCACTTCAAGGACTGTCTAGTTTTATAAAAAATCATTCTTCAGATTGTATGCACTGCAGGTGAGACTGGTTGATTGAACCTTGGACATCGGAATTCTAGTTATCCACCCTAACTAGCCACAAAAATCAGATCTCATGGAAAAATCCTAGAGACATCCCTTCTCAAGAACTAGAGTAACTGTTGGGAAGCAAATTGCACTTTTTCTGTAAAACCTTATTCTTTTATTGTTGCTTATAGCAAAGAGGTGGTCTTTCAAGGGTCAGCTTGATGTATATAGAACACAGAGAGATTGTCAAATCCTGATTCCTGAGAGTACTCAAAGCTCAACTGGACAAAACTGAGTCAACCTAATAGCTTCAAAATCAGTCCTTTGTTGAGTAGGGAGACTGTCTGAGATTCTTGATAGCTAAATGTATTCCATAATTAGAAATAAAGCTTCAGAGTCTCTTAAGTAAAGTACATAAGGTCTTCTACATGGTTAGAATCGACTAGTTTTGTGTTTTACTGGATACACAGATAACATCTTTGAGAGGATCCAATATAAACACTAGTATAAGTGTTGTGTTAAGTTTACATCTGTCTAGGTCTAGAGGCTGAACTGAGATAGTTTAAGTTTGACAAAGCTCTGTTTGATACTTTAGCTGAAGGTTAATTCCTCTCAAGGAATATCTGTTGTGAATGAAAACTTAGATTTACTTTTATCTTTTTTACTTACATTTATTTACTAGATGTGGTATCAGCCCTAAGGATATTTATCTGAAGTAAGGTATGTCACAGCTACCTGAATGTAGCTTAGCTACCAGAACTGTAGTTATTCCAAAAATGACTAGAGCCCTTAAAAGAAGTTAGGATACAGAGACTCAAATAGTTTGAGGACTAAGAAATAATTTCAAGGGTTCCTATTGCTGGAAAATAGGCATGTAGATATTTAAATATGGATTATGTCTTTCAGCAGCCCATTTTGTTGTATTTATTGATGAAACTAAATTTGAATTCAGTATGGATTTTTTTTATGCTAAAAATGCTCTATATAAGTTCACTTATCTGCACACACTAAGTACAGTCTAAGGTCACAAAATGTTTGACAAAGAAAAGTTAACAGCCAGATTTCTGAAGTCTAGTCTGTTGACTCAGATGCTTGAAATAACAAAAAGGAAAAAGTGTCTCATCTATCTTGCTTTTTCAAGTTTACATGGCAAAGACCATCTCTCAGTGCATTCAGAACCGTGGTGCAGTGAAATTCAGAGAGTGAATTTCAAAATTACGTTATTTACAACCTGATTTATCAGCTACTATCATTAGAGGTTCTTGGATTCTGTGTTGTTTCTCTGAAGTTTTTCTTGTTCTGATGTATTTTTGCTACAGGTTTTTGGTGCACTAGCATCTGAACCATTTAAAGTGAGCGATGGCTTTTATGGCACTGGGGAGACCTTTATGTTCACTTTTTCTCCAGATTTTGAAGTAAGTAGTAATGACTTTTCATGCTTTTGCTCCCTTCCTCACCACCACCCCAAGTGCATGATCTCAAAATCCTTAAGGAATAAACCTAGCTGTAAATCTGAAAAATAATACAAGATGACCCAAAAAAAATTCATCACACTAGTTTTTTGTGGAATCTTTAAGTGCAGAGTGAATTGGTAGTGTTTGCATGCTGAGGAACACATTCAACTCTTTAATTGTACTGAAGGTTTTTCTGCTGTTTAAAGTCTTCCAGGTGCATGTCTGAAAATTCATAAACTACATCCTTTTTAGGGGCATATAATCTAATCTAAGTATATTTCCTTGGTATTTTTAATTGTGTAGGAGTTTTGATGCTCAAAAACGACCTGGTTTGTAATGATATTATTTTAATTAGCATAAAATGTCAGAGAATTTTTGTCTGCAGATGTTTCCTGAATTTTGTGTGTCAACTTCATTAAACTGACTTCTACCCATCCATAGTCTGTCTTTAATGATGGTTGGTTTCCCTTCTGCCAAAATGAAAAGTTCAGATATTTTTACTTGCTGGTCTGTTTTGGTTTTTTTTTCCCCTTAGGTTTTTAAGTGGACGGGAGACAACATGTTCTTCATTAAAGGAGACATGGACTCTCTTGCTTTTGGTGGAGGAGGGTAAGTTGCAGTTAGAATCTGTTAAAAATATTTGTCTACACACCTTTGAAAAGAAAAATTGGAATTTACTTCAGTTTGGTAGCTTAGGACTCAACAGTTACCAGCCAGGAAACTTTAGTATGTGAGGTGTTTAGCTTCCAATGCTGACAAAACTTCAGCAGGAGATTTGTCTTCCCCATAGTGTGGCATAAAGTTTCAGCCCTGCAAGGTTATGATGCCTTCCATGCTTGATTTGCATGTGTGTCCTCCTGTATTCAGAATGGACACAAAATATGATTGTGGAAGGATGTAAATGTGAAAATTATGTGTAACTAGAAGAGGGCTGAATTGAAGCTGAGCCACCCCAAAACATGTCAGGGTCTCCAGAAATCATTGTCACGTCCTGGCTTTTTCCTGCCCATGCAGGTGCATGTGCTTCTAGAATGTTTTCCTTATTTGTTACTAGCATTCTCTTTAGATATGAAAGTGCTGTTATGTCATCTCTTTAATAAAAATGGAAGAGGCTGAAAACCTCTAGTTAGCTTATTTCAAAATATCTGCAAGAGGGATATTCCCAAATTAATAATAAATAGTAAAAAAAAATTAAATTCTTGTAGCATAAATTTATTAACAGTCATGAGGTACTTGTGTTAAAAACTAATCCTTTAATTCCTTCTCATTTCTAAATTTTGAGTGCAAAATGCATTGACGGATTAAATGGTTATTCTCTCAGTCTTTTGCTTTAATACATTGTGTGTCTTGCAGAGGAGAGTTTGCTCTTTGGCTTGATGGTGATCTCTACCATGGAAGAAGTCATTCATGTAAAACATTTGGGAATCACACACTTTCTAAGCGAGAAGACTTCACTATTCAAGACATAGAAATATGGGCTTTTGAATAAGTATTTCACTATTTCTACAGGTTATTGTCCCAAACCTGACATGAATCAGTGCAGCTTAAAAATCCCTAGGAGCAATATAATGTATTTTACTTACCTGTTTTGGGTTTTTTTTCTAATTTTTCAGTGTGGCCATTAGTTATTATTTTTAAATAGCAGATGTTTTTTCATGCTCTTGCATCTGTAATATACTATCATACTTTTTCTAAGCTATAGACTCTTTTACAAAATATTGACCTTGTGGACTAAAAATTAACGTTAGTTACTTTGAGCCTTGTGGCCTGCAAAATTTTCTTATCCATATTACAGTTGCCTCCCAGGTTTCCCACACACACCTTTCCTGCAATCCTGCTAGGGGGCTGCTTCATTGAATATAGCTTATTATTTTTGTATTCAAATTATGTCTATGAATGAAGTTGCCCTCTGTGAACCTCTGAGAAAGCTGCGTGTGGGTATTTGGCAGCAGCACTGCAGAGATTGGTCCAGACCAATGATGGGTTATTCAAGTGGTGCCACAAATGGATGAGAAGCTGAGCATTCCTTCTAAATGCACCCCAGTACACACGTGGTGAAGTTAGAAGATATCCAAAGTCAACAGTGCCACTTGTCTTGTTTCTTGTTCATGTGTAGAAAAAAGTCAGTTAATATGTGTTGTAGCTGCATGCTGATTGTATTTAAAGAGTGTTTTGCACATGCTGTTAATGATCCGCAGGTTTGGGACAAATACTGACAATATTGAGCTAAGTGGCAAAGACTTATGAAATAGCAAGAGAATGTAAGAATATGATAGTTCCAAAAAACTAAAAGGCTAAAGCAAGCAAAACTCAGTGAACAATTTGTAGCTATAGTAGGGCATTAAAAGTACAGAAACAGATGCATCTTTCTTCAACATAAAGTGTCAGATATATACTGTTATACTGTTGTAGCCGTGTAGCACTTCAGCTCCAAGAATATAGCTTATTCCTGTCCAAAGAAAAAAAATTTGTGATGTTTTTGAGTGGGTCTATGTTGTAAATTTACAATTAGCACCAGCTCTGATTAAAATGACATCATGTGTCATAGGTAGACAATATTGTAATTCAGTAGACTTGTGGAATATGCAAACTTACTGTCATGTGACCTCAAAAAATAAATGACAGGCTAGAATACAGTTCCAGTAGCTCTTGTTCACTTTTGTAGAAAACTTGATAAGCCATTGTGGCAATAACAGCTGAACAAAACTGTTTGTTTCAAAGCTTTTATTCTATGTTCTGCAAAAAAAAAACCAAAACAAAAAAGAACAAAAAAATTGCTGTTAAGTGTGACAGTGACTGACTTTGTGCTGAAATTTCAGCTATTTCAGACAAACATTGTATATTATCTTGTAAATTAATGTTTAAAGTAGTTTTGTTATTATAGAAAAGTGTTGATTGACGGGTTGCTTATAGCACTTTAAATTATTCTAGAAATGGAATAAAAGCCAAATGGGTTGGCTAGTAGATGTAGTTGTATATTTCAAAATATTTACATTTCTGGAAAGTTAAAACAAAAACTTATTTGAAGACAGCTTACTGCTATGGTAACGAGAAAGGGCAGATGTTTCATCCATAGTATGCTAATGCTCAATATGAATAGAAAAACAGGGCTCTGTTTCCTGTCTCTATGTATATCTCTTTATCCTTCTTAGAACTTAGTACAATGTGTAGAGTAAATGTTTACAAAATAAGGAACTGTAAATAAATTGAAATGGCTTTTCTCCCCTTTGGTCTTCCACAGCAGTATTATTGTCTTTGTGGAGTTACAACTGATTATTACAACAAAAAAAAAAATCCTGTAATGGATTTCAAGTACTATAAGCTCACAGTGATGTATAGCAAATAAATCTAAATATATGTAAAAATAAACTTGAGTTGGAGTTTATTTAGAAGGTCAAGTTTACGTAGAAGCACAAATGCTGGGTTTTGCTGTTCATTTAACAACTGAATGTATAGGATGCATTTTCTCATCTTTTTTGACATTTCTGGGGCTTTTTAAGGCCCCATGGAAAGCAATGTGAATGAAATAAATTGTCTTCAACCATTTTGAAGAAGGAGAGGGGAAAAAGAAAAGTCTCAGATCATCCTTGCTGATAAAAACATTAATTCAACTGCATGGTCTCTATCCTAATCTCATATTGCAAATAAAGCATATTTTAGTTTTTTAGAGAGTGGTGTGAAGAATTTTATAAATAAGTATAATTTGAATAATTAATGAAAGCACACAAAAGTCTTCAGTGGCTGAATGTTGCCAGGTATTGGAGCAGTCTTGGACAAGCAAATAGGAAACAAAAAAGTAGAAATAAAGGATAATGTTTAGTTAGCAATAAATGAGCAATCATGCTTATAAAATACTAAATTGGTTAAGAAATAGAAGAACATTTGATTTAAAGCATAAGTGACTGTAGCAATAATACTTGGCGAAGCAACTGACTGTGTAAAGGATCTATAGAAAGTAGTGCATGTCTATTTAGGCAAGACCATGAATTTTATCATCAGAGGTATAGTTAATTTCTGTATGACACACATAGAAGCACATTCTTGATGTCCCTTCTGCCTTCAGTTCATTATCCTTTTTCTGCAGTAGAATTCCTTTCCATCTTTCTTGGAAAGGTTTGCTTCTGTGATTGTAAAGCATTGAAAGTTTGACATTCCCTGAAGGTTTATGAGACCCATTATCTGGAGCTGACTGCCAGAAGAGCGTGTCTCAGCATCCAGTACTTAGATGGATTCATTGAGTAACTTGATTTTTTATTTGGGTGCCTGGGATCCAAACATGGAATTTTTCAATTAACACCTTTTGGCTCTAAATCCTATCTCTGTTAGTTACTGTTTTTGTGTAATCTGCAGAAAGGTCATAATTTATGGCTTAGAGCTTGTGCTTGCATCTTCCTGCTCACCTGTTTATATTGCATTAGAGTTAATTTTTTGTATGGGAATTATAATGCATGTGTAAAATTTGCTCTTGGAAGATGAGTAAGAACATTGACTATTCCTTCGACTTCAAATAAAAAAATAATCTTGTATTCTTCATTCAGTATTTGCATCTTATATCACACTGATATGTTCTCCCTTCATAAAACAGCAAGTGTCATCAGGGTATTTTGCTGTTGTCATTGCCATTTGGAGCTCAATTAAGGGAACAAAACTCCACTTTCTCCTCTTAAAGAGTATGTTCTACTGCAGTGGTAGAGAGCTACACTGTGCTTCTGTAGCAGAGAGAGGAGTTGTCCAGCTGAGGGAATGGTGTACACTCGGTAGTGTGTGCAAGCCAGTCCTGCTGGCTGTCTCTGCAGAAGTGCCTGCTCTGCTTTCTGCTCTCCTGCTTACCTTACCAGCTGTGTAATCGTAGTTCGTCTTCTCCTGTGATAATTCACTGCTAATAACACGTGCTGTTAAATGCTAAACTGCTTCATGCCCTGAGGTGTCAGCAGTGGCTTTAGTTGAGATGTTGGGGCAGTGCAATGTGTACATAGCAGCTGAAATGGCTGTGGGAGGAGGGCCTGCCGCTATCTGTTCTGTGATAAGTGATGATTGACCATATCTCCATGAACAGTATGCTCTTCACTACAGTTCATTTTATTTCAATAGCCTTCCCCTGCTTTAAAAATGCGCTGTATTACTGAACCTTGCTTGTACAGAAACATTTGTAAAGAAGGAATTATTGCTGTGGAGGAGGGAGCTGATTTCTGCTGGGTGGGATACATGTCCAATGAACCTTCCACTCACTTCAAGCCACTGTGGTAAGACTTGGAAAAATGCAAAGGTGTAAAAGTCAAATTTATTTCTTCTGATACAAGTTTCATGCTGTCACTTAAACTTTGTATTAGAATATGAAAAATGTATCAAAGTTGCTACAGAAGAAGATAGAATTTTTTCACTACCAAGGATGTGCAAAACCAACACTAGCTTCAGACAGGAGAGTGCAGGGCCTCTGTTTCAAGTAAAACATTGTGGGAGTGAATACAGTATTTAGGAAAGAAAGTGCAACTACAAGCCATCATGAGAGTAGCTGAGAGTTGCTCATTGTCTCAAAGGTTAAAGGTTTTATTTTCAAAGCAGGTCAGAACTAGGAAAGCAGGATTTAAATAAAAATTTACAGAGACTGCTTTAATGAAGCAGGTTTTGACTTGCTTAATATTTTAAATTTAAATATTAAATATTTCAATATTTAAAATTAAAATATTTAATTTTGGCAGAGGTTGTGCTAGTTTCACAAGAATGTAACACAGTATAGTAGGAGAGTTAGGGTGGGTAATTCAGGGAGTACTTTTGGTTTTGTTTTTTGGTGTGGTCAGATTTATTATCTTCCACACCATGGATAAATTTGTCACACAACTAAATGTAAAAAATGCTCTAAAGCATATAACCTACATGAAATGCTTCCAGCACCATTACTTATATCAACATTTAATATTTCTTTTTGACAAAAATGGTAAATTATTTCAGAAATTTTGCATGATGCTGCCTACAAAAAGGTAAATAGTGGAGGGTACTATGAGAAAAAATACTAGTTATGTCCTGTGATTTTCTCATCTGATTGGAAATAAAATAGTTTGAGGGGAAGAATAAGATAAAGTTAGGAGTTTGGTTTATTTTGTGTAGATTTTAACGCTGGGATGACTGAATAGGAGGCTTAAATTACCTGCAGTGAGCTACCAATCGATGAGCTTAATTCACTTAATACTTATATGCCTTTAGTGTGTATTTTTTGTGCAGGTGTTTTGTATAAGGTCTGTTGCCATGTACTCTGAAATCTTTTTCTGGTGCTTTGGACAGAGAAACCTTCAGAGGAAATATTTTAACAGCCTATGAAAAGGAGAATATATGTATGCTTATATTTTGAAGCAACTTACTGATATTTTACTTCATTGAATGTGCACATGTATTTGTTTCCTAGTGTGTGGGAGAATAACTCAAGAAATAATTAAGGAGTTCATGTATTCCTTTGACAACAAAATTTTATCAAGACAATTTAGACAGCTATAAAAGGTCTTTATATAAAGATGTAAAGAATAAGGCAAGAATATGCAGGTAAAAATTATTATATGTAAGTATTACACTAAGACATCAGTTTTGTAGGTCAGCTTGAGTAGTCCAAGAGATCTCAGGAAAAATTAAATAATCTCCAATGATTCCATCTTACAATTTTTTCTTCTGTAGAGTCATATAACTATGCCTAAGTATTAATGATTTACATAGATTTAGAAGAGATGTAGTAGTCAGTTCTTGTATCATTAAGTTATAAAATATTTGATTTATTTATACAACAAAGCTTCAAACTGGAGTACCTGTACTCATAATAAGACAGCAATATTTATTTTATCAGAGACAAGATATTAATACACCTCTACTTCTCTAAGAAGATATTTGTTTTTTCAGTTTGAAAGAATATTAAGGGGGAAAAAAACACTTCTTTTTCATTACTTGCCCAGGCATCTGCTCTGAAACAAATGCTTTTCCTGTGAAGTACACACATTTTACCAGGATATCTATTTTTACAGTGGTAGAGAAACTGATCTCTCTAATCCAGCAAGTAGCAGAGACCTTACAGAGATCTCAGATTTGTGAATAATACAATTTTAAGTCCTAAAACTATTCGTTCATTAGCACCTAGTCCTCTCTAGCATCACCTGGACTGAAATACATTATTTTAGTGACATTGAAATGGCAAATACTGTAAAATTAGGTCAGTATTTCTGTGTAATGTGGAACAACATTTTCCTCAAAGTTATGAATGCTGTTTCTCTTTTTTCACAGAGGTACATTTCAATGGAATATGATGATGTTAGTCACTTTTTTGCTGTATACAAAAGTACAAGTACCTGGCTAGTTTTTATATATTACATATTATTTTTCCCTGTATTGATAAGAACAGTATCAGCATAGATAATCAGATAAGACATTGCACAACATTACATAGAAGGTATTTTTTAGGTAGCTATCTAATCAAAACATTTTTATTCATTACATTCCAAACTCCATAAGTTTACATATGAAATAATCTAAAAAATTAGTTATATAAATACAATAAATATATAAAACCCCATTTATAAAAAGATTTTTTTTATGTGACATGTAAGAGAAAGCTGTGTCAACAGTTGTATCAACAAGAGAATACTGCAGTGATAGTTACGTATTGTGCTTGTAAAGAAAAAAATGTATCTTTGATTCTGTATTAAAATAAGGTAATTTTACTGGTATTTAAATAAATTAATTAGAAAGTGCATGCACAAGAGCATTTTTCAGATCAAAACCTTTGTCTGAGTTTATTTTGTCATTCAGCTTCTGATCTGACATGTTTCATATTCCTGTAGCTATTTATATTGCTATGGACTTTTATCATCAGCTGCTTATATTCCATATAGCTTTTTCTCCTTATTTTTTTAATGTAGTAATTAACTTAATTGTCCTGAAAGCACTTCTGGTACAAAATGAAGTCCATTTGGGTGTTTGGGTTTTCATGCACTAGTTATAAAATGCATATTTCAAAAAATACACTTTTCTTTGTGGTGAACAAGGGAACCTTATGTTCAAAATGTGCAAATGCTAATGGCAAGGGAGAAGAGAAAAGTTTTCCAAAGTTGTTCTGATTATAGCCTAACTTATTTTAATAAAGTAATGATGACATTATCATCTCTTCCTTGCCATAACATTTCTCCTTCAAAGTCCACCAACCCATGTTTCCTGGCTCTCATGAGAATCCCAACAACCTTATCTGAAATACGAACGTATCTGTCGAAGAGTTCCCCAAAAGTGACTTGGATCTTGCCGTCGGGCCGCGGCTTGGCCATGGACTCGATGATGAAGCACAAGTCCCTGATCTCCCGGTGGATGTGCGCCTCAGCTCGCTTGGCTCTCTCGGCAGTTTTGGTGCCTTCCTTTGGGCGGCCGTACCCTTCATCCCCTTTGTGCAGGCGCGTGGACATGGCCAGCTCGTGGTCAAACTCCTCGCTGAAGGGGTTCAGCTTCTGCGTTATGATGTGCTGGTCGGCCCATTCCTGCCACCTGTCCTTGAGGCTGTGCACGGCGCTGCACTTCCTGCGCGCCTTGCTCCGCGCCTCCTCGCTCAGCCGGCTGGCGCTGAAAGACACAGAAACACACCTGAGCTTTGCATCTCCTCCTTTCCTGATGCACGTCTGCTGTTGATTGAAATCTGCTGTAACTGGCTTCTGTGGGTTAGGGGTGAGCTGGAATCCACCAGGTGGCACGAGTTCACCACTTCTAAATTAGTTCTCTAGGGGCTGTTTGTCCGCATTCAGTTTGCACACAAAGGCAAGTTCCATGACTACAGCTTTATCCTGTCTACACTACCACCTTCCAGCCCTGCTCTGAGCGTGTTTTCACAAACTTTGTACCAGAATGACTTAATTCTGCAAGGGAACAAAACAGTATGTTGCTGATCACCTGCACTTTCTGTACCTTTGGTCAGTCACGCAGTTCCCCATTCCTGCCTGAAGTGTGCCTGCCCTGAGGTTAGAGATTGCTGTAGATGTATGACCTGGCTGAAGGTGATTGCTGATTGCTGTAGGTGTATGAAAACCTGGCTGAAAACTAGAGCGTAGTGCCTAGAAAAATGTCTTCTGTAATAAATATCAATTATTACAGCAACAACAAATACCTAATTGAGTGTCATAGCTCTGTCTGTGCTTCTGTATTTGGAACATGATTCTGAACAAATGTTGAAGTCCAAAATTCACATTCCCATGCGTAGCGTAGAAGCCTGAAAGTGTCAAGGACAAAGGATAAGAAAAGACCTTGAGAGATTTTATTTTATTTTTTAATATGTGTAATAGTTCTGGATTATTCCAGACAGACATTCTATCCTCTTGTGGCCAATCTCACATGTTGTGGGGGAGCTATAGATAGTCTGAGCTAGTCATTGTGCTGTCCACGTCCTGTCAATGTATATGTACTGAACTCAGTTGGGACTGTGCTGTGCCGTGACTGTGCCAAAGTAATTTGTTTTCTAATATTTTTACTCCCCAAAAGGCTGCTCTGCAACCTTCTCAGTAATGTCAGCTGAATATTAACACTAGAAAATCAAAATGCACTTAGCAAACAACACACAGGGCTGCAAAGTTGCAGAAAATTCTGTCCCCGCACTGTTTGGACATTCCTTTGTTTTCTACTAAGCTGGTTGAAATAGAGAATAGAAGTCATAGAGATGTCCCTAGCTCAGATCAGTGCACCAGAAAGAGGCCAGTACTGGGCAGGGCTATGCTAGGGTAAGAGTTGCAAACACTAAGTGCCAGGGATAGGAAAATAATTAGGAGAGCTGCACTACCTTATTAGCTGTGGAGTTGCCCTAAGATTGGCTTAGCTGTATTGAGGAACTGTGTTTAAAATGCTCCAAAATACTCTTCCCTATCAATTTGGTGAAAAACCATCAGAAGAATTGAGCATACTGTTGCCAAGTGCACCTTTCTTCTGTGGTGTGACTACAGAGCATCCTGAGAGTAAGCAGCGTGTCTGTGCCTGTAATTTTGTGTAAATGACTAACAGGTAGGTGTTGGCAGGAAAGCATTAAAATATACTAGTGGGGGAAATCTAGGCAATTTGGTTTCCCAAATGCTGCTTTATATAAACTATTGTCATACAGAGAAAGGGAGAGCTGTGATCCTTTGTCCCTTCACCTGAATTTTGCCTTCATTGTCAGATGAACTCTGGGCACAGGATTTGGCTATGCAAAGGAATTTGTCTCCTGAAGCCTATGGCTATCTCAAAAGTCACAGAAACCCCATACCAGCACAGTCTGAACTCCAGCTGAAGCTCAGATTGCTTCACTAGCTCTCTATGTGGAAGCTATCAGTTAAGGCTGGGGGAAAAAAATCCTAAGTGAATCAAAATTGCCTTGAAGAAGTGATGCCATTAGTCTCAGTGGAGTTTATGAGTAGATATCATTATGGAGGGCTTATTCCTCAGCCACAGCCAGCTGCTGCCCCTTCTCTCCAGGGACCATGAGCAGTGACAAAGTCCTAGAGCTTCGGTTCCCCAGGTTGAGTGGAGAGGAGAGGGGCACTGAGACAGCAGGAGGTTGTGCAGTCTTTGTTACTTACTTTAATTTAGTGGTCTAGAATGTAATACCTCCTTTTTCCACTAAAACTAATCTTCCTTTCTAGCAGATTATTATTGCCTTCCTCATCCAAATCATCTTCTCAGTGGTTGAGAAAACCATCTTATCTATCCTTTTGCTTTTATTGTGCCTCACATGGGCTTGAAAAAAACCTTACTTTTTTAATGCAGCTTGTAATTTAACCATTTCTAGTTGCTGAAGTGCTATTTTTGCCATTTTTTAGCTTAATGATAGGTTTAAAACATGAATTGTGTACACATAGAGGCATTTTCTCATGTTTCTAATTCTCCTACACAAAGGATTGTGCACCCAAAGTGAAGGTTTTGAACTTCTACCCACTCTAAGAAGTGCTTTACATCCAGCAATCAACTAAGTTAACCTGTTTACCAGAATGACATCCTAAATGCATTTAGGATTTAGGACCTAACCTTTTAGGCAAATTAGGTCCATGTAGCATATTTGCCCTGTTTCTGTCTGTAGAGGAAAGGTATGAATCCCATTTTAATGTTTTGAGTTTCATATCCCTTCTGTTGCATCCTTTTTGCTTCTAATCATGAACAGAAGAGTTCAGAAGAGTCTCTTATGCCAGTCAACAAGCTATCTACTAAGTAAGCAACCTTATTCCAGTAAGCAGTGAAGCTGGAAATAATGAAGGTGCTGATGTGAGGAAAACAAAATACTTGTACTGATGTTTTTTTCCTGGAATGTGGAGAGGAAAATAGGCAATATGCTTTAGCAACTGTGTACTTATGGCCTTTTTGAAGAAGATTAAACCACATTGAAAGGTTCATAAATATAGCAGGCTGAAATATTATGTTCTGAGGCTGTAAAATAAATTTTAAAAAAATGAATAGTTACAAAGTTCAGTCCTCATAGCAGTACTGTAAGTGCAGAATATTAGTTCTGTGTTGGATTTCAGTGGAAGAAAGAGCTATAGGTAACATAAAGGGTGTTATTTCAATAATTTAAATCACAGTAAATATGGCATATCAATCCTTTTTCATGTTAATAGCACTAAAATTATACATATGAGGAAAATATAAGAAAAGTTTAACAGAAGCTAGATAGTTGGTCTACGAGACAGTTGGTTTAATGGAAGCTAGATAGTTGGTTTCTACTACAACATTTGAAACTGAAAAAAAATTGTTTTAATTGAAGTTGTTTACAGATAAGTGCTGCAAATGTATATTTTTTCCACTGTATATATGGAATCGTTGTTTTGAGGTCATAACTTCTGTGAAAGGATGGTGAACACAGTCCTTGCCAAAAGCAGGTACCAAAAATTTCAAGCCCTAGGTTACTGGGGAGCTTTTTTCACTTGGGCTGTTAACCATTTTCTTCTTACAGGAGCTGACTGCTCAGCTGTACAGCAAAGCATCATTCTAATTCCATTTGAATAGTTAAAATAGCTCTGGGAGTGTGTGTTCAGATAGCTGTGCTTAAAGGTACTGCATAGTTGAAATCCATAAGTGTGTTAGTCACAGTCTAATGGTCATGATAATGCTCATCAGTAGTGAGGTGTAAAACCAAAATAGTGACCATGATACAGCCTGCCTGCCTGCCTGTCTGCACAGGGATCACAAAGTCTGTTATGGCATTTTCATCAGTTTTTCATCATCAGTGCTGATCCAGTTTTTAATTTCTGAAAATGTGATTGGGATATGGTATGAACTCGAGGTTCAAGATACTGTGGGAATTTACTTTCTTTGAATTGAGGGATTCCAAATTCATGGAATTCCAACTTTTGGTAAGAAGTATGTGGAAGTAATTCCTGCTATATTAATTTGGGACATTCACTTCAAATTGCTCCTGAGAGTATTTACAATTAATACTAAGCAAAATAATGAATGAGAATTTGGAAATATTACTTGTCAAATATATTGATTTAGACAACGTTTTCTGAGATGAATGAATAGCTAGAGGCTCTTGATGAGGTAAAAGTTCTGAAACATGGACTGAAGTATTAAGAAATAAGTAGTTCATTTGATGAACTAGTAAATCCAGTGTGAAAATTAAATATAATCAACGTGTCCCAAATATAACTTCCTAACTTTTTTCCTAATCTTGTATTAGGTACATAGTCCGATGTTGTTGAGTAACTACTTAAGCACGGAGTGATAAGCAAAAGGTCTCCTGAATTTTGATTAATTTCTTCTAAATCAAGAATAATAATTTATCTTTGACCACTTCCTACTATCCTCCCACCCCCACCATTTTCCTCATGGAAAGCTGTGCCCTTCTGCCATTTGTGTTGATGTAATGAAGATGCTTTACTTACAGAGATGGGACAGGGCGTTTAATCCTCACAGCTGTCACCTCCTGGTCACTGTCCTCCGGCTCGAGCTTGTCCTCTGCTTCCCCATAGCCACTGTCCTGGGCATCCAGGCTGTCATCATGGCACTTCAGCAGCAGCTCTCTCTTGGCCCCATCTTTGTTCTCGTCTTCCATCTTCTCCCAGCCCTTGGTCATCT
Organism: Melozone crissalis; assembly: GCF_028551555.1. Classification (NCBI taxonomy): domain Eukaryota; kingdom Metazoa; phylum Chordata; class Aves; order Passeriformes; family Passerellidae; genus Melozone; species Melozone crissalis. The sequence goes on from NW_026535780.1 coordinate 25,518,646, forward strand.
CTGATACTACATTTGAACACTTCCTCCTTATGGTTGAAGGTAATTTGTTGCTAAGAATTTTGTCAATAGCATTTGATTCTTCTTTGAGTTTGGTCATCTCGGAGCTGCTGTTGTTGTTTTCGTATCTTTCACTGAGGAGGCTGACATCGCCTCCTCGTTCATAGGCTTTGCTGACAACTGTTTTGGTCACCTCTTTGCTTTTAATGCTGAACATTTTGAGGTCTTCATCTGATTCCCTTGATTTTTTTTCAGCATCTCTTTTTGTCACTGAATCCTTTGCTAAGGATTTTTCATCATCTTTTTCTTGGTCCCTCTTGACGGATGGAATTTGCCATTTTTCAAAGGAACTTTCTTGTACAGGCTGAGCTGATGAGCTTTCTGCAGTGGGGACCCATCCAGAGGGCTCTTGCTCTTGCTTTCCATGGTGGTCAGATGCCCACTGCTGCCAGCCTCGTGCCAAGCTGAAGACCTGGCTGGCCATCCGGATCTTGTGGACAGCCCTTCTCACAGGAGCCGCGCTCGGCTTTTCTTCGGGAGCCATGCTGCTGTCTGCTGCCATCCTGGCTTCTCCCCTCCTTCTGCTCAGCACCTTCTGAATGGCCTTCCTGGAGGGAATAATGCCCTCTGAAGAGGGCCACACAGATTTAAATAGAAGCAGGAGCAGTTGATGCCTATGGAAAATATGTGACATGCTTCTCACAAAGATAGAGTATCCTCACTGTTGCAAAGTCTTTTTTTAAAACACAGGGTTACATTTCATCACAGCAGATGAATGATGCATGATGTAAACAGTGTGACACAGACCTGTTCTGGAAATAGTGGGAAAGTAACAGCTCCTTTAGTCCCCCTTCTGTGGGACTGCTGAATTTCAAGTTTGTTGGCAAGGGTCTTGTTCTTTTGGAAATGCAGCCCTTGGTTAAGAGAGCCTGATGAGAGTGACTGAAAATGCTAAATGTGAAGGGCTGTCAGTGGCTAGGAACTTTGGCCAGGGTGGACACTTGTCAACATCACAAGAAAATAGTGGCCCTTGTCATGGAGTGTGAAGCCGGAAGCAAGTCATGACTAAGGAATTTTTAGAGGTATTTCCTAAAAAGATACTGGTTTTTTTCTTATTGCTCATGTGTCCAAGGAAATTGAGGTTTGTTAATTTTTTAAAAGGTATTTATGTGTTCTCTTCCCAGTCATTATCTATTAATGTCTCTCTCTTTAGAACGTAGCTCCAGGGGGGCCTGGGAACACTATCGTGTTTGGTGTCAGCACCAAGGAAGAGGGAATCACTGTGTCTGGGGATCAGCCTAATAAGTCTGACTTGATCAGATGGATGAATGATCTCCAAGTTTTAGGGTTTTGAGAAAATAAAATATAGCCTGTTTAATTTCTCACTGCTTTTTCAGAGTTATACAAAATATAATTATGTTTACTGTGTACAATATAGAAAAAATCAGTTTTTCTAGAAAACCTTATGATTTGTTCATTCCAGAGGACTTCCTAGAATGAGTTCATATTTGAACTTGTAAAATTGTTTAGTGAATTGATACATCCATTGTTGCATGGTAATAAACATTTTTCTGGAATATAGTCTTGTGAGATTTTATTTCTTAGTATAATGTTTCCTAAATAGGAGCGGAAAATGTCATTGCTTTTTCAATCCATCATACCTTGCAGATTACAGATGATCTGTGGCACTTGCCATGTGGTGCTCTGAGGCACTCAGAACTTCAAGGGATTCTGTTGGCTTTGTTGGTGTTACATCAGCGATAAATATGGACTCTCATACTCTGCCTTTTTTTAATCTTCTCTCTGTTAAAGGCTGGGCTGTTTGAAGTAGGTCAGATCACATTTAGCTCTTGATTAATGCTATAAGACTACATCATAACTTTGACTTCCATGCAGAATTCCTCATTAATCTATGGAGTAATTTCCTCTTCAAAACTGATGACATAATGTAAGTTAATGTTGCTGTTAGATATTTACTCATACTTTTATTTTAGAAAAAAATGTGTCACCTCTGTGTACTGTACAGTCTCAGCTATTGCCCACTGCGTCACAGCTGTGAGATGACATTGTGAGATGTATCCATACAATTTTATTAAGGAACATTTGTCACCAGACATTTATTTTGGGGTAATTTTAAGGCTAGTCAGGAGTGGGACCTTCTGGTGGTTGGAATTTACCCGTATCCATGCAGGCACATGGGGAAGTGTATGCTCCCTAAAATACAAGGAAGAGGGAAGCAAAAGAAAATAATGCGCTTGCAGAATAGGAGTATTACACCAGTTCATTGTGTCAATCTGTGTGGTTTCTGGAGTGTAAGGGTGGCTGAGGCTTCAAGAATGAGCTGAAAGCTAAATACAGATAAAGGGTCAGGCCAAGGAAGGAGTGCAGTGAAACAAGGAACGGTGGAAGGCCAATCCTGGAGCATAAGGCAATCGAGATCCCTGTTAAAAGGCAGGGTCAGCTCCACCTCCATGTGTCCTGGATGGATCCTCTTTTATCTGCTCTTAAACACTACCAGGAGTAGATACTCCCCACTGTCTAGGGAACCTATCCCACTAGTTAATTGGCTGTATTTTGCAATCAAAGGCCCTTGAACACTTTTGCTCTCATACAGTATTTGCAAGTAGTTGTATTGAAATTCATGGCACTGAAAAATAATTGCATTCCTGAGTAATGTTTATAAATTGCAGCACATTTCAAAGAAGTTGTTAATATACAAACTTCTGTGGTTTTTTCTAACAGACTTGACCTTAGTATGCTGGTCATAGTCCTACAATCTTAATGCTTACATTGTTTAGATAAATTACAGTAAAAGATTACAGACTAATGAAAACCACCAAGATTACAGATCATACTATTAAATCCATATTGCACAACAACAATATGTTAAATAAATATTTAGTTTTAATTGGTCACTATATTAAGCTGAAGTGTTACCACAGACTTGTCCAAAGTGCCAGTGAAACTTTGATATAATTATTCTGGGATAACTATCTTTATAATTCTTAATTTTAGAGCATACAAGGATGTTGCCTTGAATGTGTTGAATGTTGTCTCATTTTATATGGTAGTGCTGCCAGCAATAAGTTAATTATAAATTATGTCCAAATCATCCAGTAATATTCATGCTTCGTGTGTTGTTTACTTTGCAAATGTTTTATTGCAGTAAGGTTAGAATTTATTACTTCATGATTTAAAGTTTTTATTCTTAATGAGATAATCAGCCACGGTACATTTCTGCATGTCATTTCCCTACTGTGAACTTCACAAGCCAATAGCCAGCCCTAAAGGCACAGGTATGTTTTAGGCAAGCTGGACTCAAACACATTTTCTATGTGTCTTCCACACATCACAAGGTCACAAAATGCCCTCTAAATGCTTAGAAAGGCTGTGTGAGGGTGACTGTCACAGGCTTTCATAAGTTCAGCAACTACCCTTGAGGCCAGAGTGGAGGCACCATTTCTTGCAGAAGGTCTATAGGAGAAAAGGTAATTGGAGAAAGTAATAACTTTGATGAGCAAGTTTGACACATGCTGAAGTTGTAAATTCCCTTTTCCCTTGACCTTGGCTGCCTAAACTCATGTGATTTAATTTCTTTGGCACCTTCAGACAAGTCTGCACATGTACCTAAGACCTTGTTGCTGGATTGTGTCTGCACATGTACCTAAGACCTTGTTGTGGATTGCTGCATTTCACATAATATCCCTGATTTCCTGAATCCAAAGTTGTGAAGGACTAGCTGAGGGACTGCCAGTGCCAGAGATAAAAGTTTTTGCTGTGTGATGGTTTGGTTTTGTTTTCCCCTCAGATGGATTTTTCCCTCTATGGTTATAAACTGTTTAAAATCCTTTCATTTTCTCTTTGCTGTAGAAGACTAACAGTGTCTGGGAGATCAGTATGCCATCAAATTATTTTTGTTTTGTTTAAGGATGATTAATTTTAAAGGTAGAACTGTGTCCTTCATACATTACCTTGTCAGACACTGACATAAGTTATTCAATGTTTTTGATTCCAAGGAATTTAATTTTGAACCAATTGTAAGTGTATGAAAGATGCTGTCTTCCTCCCCAGAGTTAGTGGTGAATAACAAAAACAAGATGTGTTTCTTTCCTAAGTATAACCAGCTGCCATTATCAGGAATCTCAGGAATTCTTCTCACCATGACACAGTTAAAGTACATTGTGTCATAACATCATACATTGCCAGTTGTCACAGGATACCTGTAAAAAGAGTTAGAGTTTGGGATTTCCTTATTTTTAGAGTTCACATCAAACAAATTCTTTCTAACAACAGCAGTGAGCAACTGTGTCTCATTCAGCATGCAGCTCCATGGACAATTCAGGTGTCTGAGCTCCAAGAAATGGATGTTCCTGAGCCTTTGGACTGGGTCGTGTCAAGCCATTAACTGAAAGAAGTTTATGCATTCATTGGTGCATTTCTTATAGTTGCATCCTATATCTGGCCACAGTCTTTTTTATTTAACTGAAATTGTGTTATACTGACAAATTATCCCTGTGTAATAATTACATGGAATTTTGAGTTTGCATTTGATTACGTGTCATCAGGATCCAACTATATGAGAGATCAGGGCTTACCCATGACCTAGCATGGCATCACTGCTCTGTGAAGAAGATAAATCCAACAAACTGCCAAGAAAACCCTGGTCAGAACCCAGCCTGACAGACTCTTAGTTGTGGAAAGGTAATGGGGAGAGGGAAGATGCACTGTCCAGTAGCAGCAGCTGCAGCGATCTGTGGAGTGCAGCCCCAAAGGTCCTCTCCCCCAAATTAAATGCAAGCCACCCAAGTAATAGAAAACAGTCCTGCAGATTCTCAATTGGCCAAGGATGAGATTTCAGCATAATTTTTACTGTAGTCTGGTAGAGAGACCTGGACACAAACCCAGTTCAGGATGGGTTTACATGCATCCATGGATCTTCAAGTTCCTCCCCAAGCTCTGCTACTCAAGTAACAAAACTCTTCACTGTCTTGTAAAGTTGTCCTCGCATTTCAGAAGATGAAAACTAAGATGGGGATATGGAGCCTTAAAGCCCTTTGGCATACTTTTCCTACTTTTACATATAGTGACCACAGCTTTTTTTGGAGTCAGATGCTTGCAAGAAATCCATACAAGTTTAATCAAATTTATAGAGGAAAGGGGAGAAGAGGTAAGACCACTTGCCTTTAGTCCCATTTTGCCTTTGAGCAGAAAGACAACCCTTATTTGAATAACTATAGTAAATGAACAGAAAAAAGTAACAAGCAGTAATGAAGCAATTTTGTTTTAAAATCTAAGCAAACACTTGCAGGAAATCATTTGCATCAGGCATTTAGTTCTACTTGCATTATGAAGGAATTTCTGAAGATCATTTAAACAAGATAGCCTTTGAAATAAATCCACAAATATGTTGCTATTCAAGTTTATATTGATCATATCTATTTGTCAGTGAATAGTTATCCTTTTCTGATAAGAATATTATGTAATTTAATTTTGTGGTTCCAACTTGCTGACGTATCTTAGTTTAAACTTTACCTAGAAATAGTCTTATGGCTTTGAGAATATGGCCCTTTTGCTGCTCTTGAAATCTGAGAAGAGGACTGGATATGAGGAATTGAAAGTCTTCACATAACTTTGCAATACAAGATGGATGGGAGGCATACCAGAATAGAAGAACTCGAAATCCGACACCTGGATGTAACGTGAGAAATGATAAATGTATTTTACATGTCTAAAATAAAGAAATCACAAGGAAAAAAATAAATAAAAGCACAGATCTATGTAGTCAAAATATGTTACAAACAAGAGATAAGAGGCATAATCAAATCAGTGTTCTCCAGGTATGAACAAGGCAGTGCTTCCATGCATTTTGTGACTTTTATTTTTCAGGGTAATACTAACTGCATGTTTCTGCTAATGGCTGTTTCTCAGATTTCAAGGTGGCAAATGTGAGAAGAAAATAGAATTTTCACAATTAAAAAAAAATTCCTGTGTCTAACTAAAAGTGTCCAGTTAATTAGAGCAGTACAAATCAGACCTGAATGCACCACTTCATAAGTGTTTGTTTTATCACTAGTCTGTTTAAAGTGCATTTACTTCCAGTTATCACTGCATGTGCATCCCTTGGTTCTTCTGTATTGTCTTTACAGTCTACTATATTTATTAGCATATTTAAATCTGCCAATAAAAAGTATAAACAGAAACAGGTGTGCCTTTGATGTGTATAGTGGACCCACCATGAGTTTTTGGAAGGATCATTGAAAATTTACATTTGTACTTCTAATAGAGTTACTAGTTATTGTATTTACATTATAAATATTGCAACTTAAAAAAAAATTAAAATCTTAGTTTCTAAAATTCTGTTTTGAGAATGAAGTGGAAAACAGACTGCAAATTTTAGGAAATATGTTTGAATGCAGAAAACTCTATACAAAAAAAGAAAAAAACCCTTAAAAATTGGGTCTGATTATAATATAAATGCAATGAATAGAATATAATATTCATTATAATATAAATGCAGTACTTCATTATTTGCTTTAATGTGTAATTCAGAACCAGTCTCAGAACTTGGGAAAAAGCCCTCAGTATAATTTTGGTATTTTATTCTGAAGATTTTTCAATATTTACTGAGGGAAATACCTTGAATTAGGTAAATACTGCATTTCTGTTTTAATCTATCAATTGGCTAAAGCAATTAGCATATTTTCAAATGCTCAGTCAAAATCCTGCTCTGCTCTTTTGTTATTCCATATCCTGGAAGACCCTGACACAAAGGATTATTTGAAACAATTGATGTTACGGCTCAGATTTGGAGGTATCTACGGTGAAAAGCAGAAATCCTCTTGACTAATTAATTGTGTTTTTTCTTGCAGTGTGGGGGATCTTATTTTAAAGGTGACAGCAACGTGCTGAAGCCATAACCTGTGACTGGTTCTTGACCTTTGGGTGACGTGGATGAATCCTCGTGGGTGCCGTTGGCTCTGTCTGCTCCCCGCTATCACATTCCCCTGCCACAGGAGGGACAGACCCTTATTTATTGGCTCTCACCCGGCCACCAGCTGCTCTCACAGCGTGCAGCTGTGTTGTTGTTAGCACAGGCAGACCCCTGGCTTTGAGGGAAGTCTGGTGCCCAGCCTGCAGAGGAGCGCTGCTCTCTGGAGCTGCTTGCCTGAACCCCGCTGACTTTAGGTGTCAAGAAGTGAGCGATGGGAATTGCTGGAAGATCATGTGATATTTACAGTGCTGCATGGATGTTTCCTTGGCTCATGACTAAGCTTCAGTTGCCAAGGAAGCTGGCAATGAAGAGCTGAGAGGCCCAATGGTGGGCCTAGTTTTCATTGTAAACTTCTAAACCATATTGGATTAAATTCCACACCTACCCTCATTTTAAAACTATGCTTCAGACATCTGCCTTACTTCTCACATGATGTAACAGTAATTAACAGGCCATGATTATGGGGTAAAATTCTTTTCAAAAAGAAGCTGAGAGTAGAGGAGTGGGAGCTTGAGGTCATTATTTAAAAGTGCTCATCATTTGATTTGCAGTATGGGAGCAAACTATGCATTCCTCTTGGATACAAGGACATCTAATTGCTAGTAGCAGCACCCAAACTAGAATGAGCTGTTCTGGGAAGCAGTGACAAGTATCTATTAATTTTTGTTATCAACTTGATCTTCTAATTGTGTGGCTACCTCATGCTTCAGCACAGAGACAGCTATGCCTCTTAATGCAGCGAATGACTTAGTGACACAAAATACAGGTCAGTGTTCTAACAGTGATTTTGAGGGAAAAATCAACTTCCTCATCCCCTTCACTTGACTGAGCCAAGACAATATCCCTCACAATGGTGTCAGCCATTTCAGCACAGAAAATTTGAGAAGGTGGTGAATTTTCAAGTGTGGTTTTTGAAATTTGAAAATATGTGACAGGTCAGCTTGAAGTGTTTTCCTTCTCAGGAGGGTAACCTGATTGTAGCTCTCACTGGACTGGTGACCTGGACCTTCCTAGCTGTTTTCCTACATCACTAGTCACTGCTGAATTAATCCAGTCTTGTATATCCCAGGAGATTTGCAGGCTTGGAATTTCAGTGAACACTAACAGAATCAGTATTATCACCAACTGCTTTCTTAGCTTTTCTACCTATTATCTTAAAATAAAGAAGAAACACATGTTTACATTTGAAGACTACTATGGTACTCACATCACTTGACTGGATATAGTAATTTTGGGCCAATTGCATTTTTCTTTTTTCTCTTTGGGAGAGGTCAATGGATCTGTCCCTGAGGGCTTAACAGGTTTCCCAATATAATAACAGTATCAGAATTTTAAATCAGTTGAAAGTAACCTATTTTTGCTCTTTTCTTAGCCATATAATTGCCAATAATTTTTTGTTGTTGTTGAAATTACTGCATTGTATCAATACTGGTCTTTATTTCCCTCTTGGTATTTCTCTTCAGATAATGATTTATAAAATTCCAGGTTTACTCAGGCAAGAAGGAGATTTTGAATGGTAGGAAAATATTAAAGATAAAATCTTCTTGTCATACCTTTGGAACCCATGGGAATCACATGAGAAACATTTCAGTGAGTGGAATCCACAGGCAAATGCTGGTATGAGAAAAAGTAGTGAGCAGGTGTACTTATCTAAGGCCTCTCCTATTTTGAGAGTTGAATAATAAAAAGGATACAGTTTACACAAGCCCCAGGGATACAGTTTTCCACATAAATTGCAGCCTAGGAAGAATCCTTCCCAAGATGTAGATCTGCTGTGTATACATTAAAAGTGCAATTAAAAGAGTTGGGGGTAGGAAGAACATTTCTCATTGTCATTGTTTAGGAGGTACTTGTTATGAGGTACATCAAGGGTACGTTCTCCTGAGATTCCATGGGGGATGCCCTGCTGTGATGAAGCCTTGGGGCAGCTCCTGCACATCCACCACTCCCCCTGGAGTGCCCAGTGTCCCCATGGAGTGCACAGTGCCCCTGTGGAGTGCCCAGTGCCCCCATGGAGTGCACAGTGCCCCCATGGAGTGTACAAAGTTCCCATGGATTGCACAGTGCTGCCCTGTAGTGCCCAGTGCCCCCATGGAGTGCATAGTGCTGCCATGGAATGTACAGTGTTCCCATGGAATGTACAATGTTCCCATAGATTGTACAGTGTTCCCATGGAGTGCACAGTGTTCCCATGGAGTCTACAATGTTCCCATGGAGTGTACTATATTCCCATGGAGTGTACAATGTTCCCATAGACTGTACGGTGTTCCCATGGAGTGCACAGTGCTCCCATGGAGTGTACCATGCTCCCATGGAGTGTAAAATGTTCCCATAGATTGTACAGTGTTCCCATGGAGTGCACAATGTTCCCATGGAGCATTCAGTACTCCCATGGAGCGCACTGTGCTCTGGCTCCCTGAGCAGCTCCTCCCACTGGTGCTGCTCATGATTCCTGTGCTGTGCCAGTGAGACTGGATCCATGGAAAGGCCAGGAAGCTGAGCAGTGCTGCAGGAGACTGCCTGCCCACAGCACCCAGAGCAGACTCCAGGGTGCCAGGCAATGAAGGTCTTTAAAGAGTGTCATGGGAAGAGTCAGATACCCAGAGAAGGGCTCTGCAAAAATTCAGAGGAGGGAAGACCTTCTTATGTTGTTTATTAGCGAGAATTTGTGATCCTGGAATGTGTACGGGAATAATCCTTGGTAGTAAATAAAGTAGGTTAATAATGCAGAAGAATGTCTAAGGGAACATTTGATTTCTATGACTGAGCATAGTTTTATCTAACTTTATCTAATCTTCAGTAAATTATTGTACTGAACCATTGCATCTTCCATATTTGTGCAGCTGGCTCTAGATTAGGTTGGTTCCTTGACATTTATTAAACACAGACCAGAGACTATAGCCCTTCTATGGAACGATACTTTTTTGGAAGTTGCAGTATTAGACACTAATCAAAGTGCTGTAGTTCTCTTATTTTAATTTTTTTCCCCTTACATGAAAACCATGTTGGATATCTTACTTTAAGCATATTCAATGTTTTAGTACAGAAAGAAGTTCAAATCTAGGGAAATCTGAAAGAATCAGATTCTAACATCTACTACTGCTGATTAAGGCTTATTACACAGGGAACTGCAATGACACTAGTGGGTACACTGGCAAGATAAGGGATTTTTATCTGATCCAATAAAGGGTGATGGTCCATCAAATGAAGGAAAAACTATTTTAATTGAGTTACAGAAAATCTCTTGTTATTGGGACAGGAAGATATGCACAAGTGTGGACAAACCAGATGATGAAGGACATGGAATGGAATTCAAGGTTCTGGCTGCCCAGGCTGGAGTGCAGAGTTAATGATGACAGTGATGAATGCACATACCACATACTTACACAAAGGTAAACAGTCACTGTGTAATCACCCAAATAAATCTGAATACATGATCAGTGTTTCTTTGACTGTTGGATGGATTTTTCCTGTGAAACGCATGATACATCTTACTATATAAATTTTAGGAAAGTGCTCCTCCTGCTCATTTGGCAACTGCTAACTGTAATGTGTTTAAGAATAACAGTGGCAGCAGCTTTAAAAGTACCTCAGTGACACTGAAAATCAGAGAAACATCAATGTATCACCACTTAGTTTTAGAAATATCTTCATAGGTTAATGTGAATTAATTCCTACCCACTCCATTCTAACAAAAAGTTGTCTGTCTTTACTGTCATGAAAAATCCTGATTTTCAATTTGCTATTGAATGTTTATATGCATGCCTAAATCTAGAAGGACTTTAATCACAGAATCAGAATCACAGAATAACAAAATGTGTCAGGTTGGAAGGGACCACAGTGGGTTATCTGGTCCAACATCCCTGCTCAAACAGAGGCATCCTGGAGTACATGATACAAGATTGCATCCAGAAGGTTCTTGAATATTTCCAGTGAGGGAGACTCCACAACGTTTCTGTGCAAAATCTTTCATCAAAATAAATCTCTTGATCCAAGGTTGCTCAGGTACTTCTGTAAATTAAAATGCAGTAGCTTCTCTTGGAGAGAATTTGTAAGAAGCACACGAAGGTGTGAAGCAATAGCCAAAAGGCTTCTCTGCCAAATTCACACTGACTTTGTGTTTAACGTTTTGCATCCTGTGTGAGGCTAGGACAGAGCAAGAAGCAAAGGTCCTTGTGACTGTTTTAACTTTGAACATGACACAAAGGGTTGCAGAAGAAATAGTAACAGGGTTAAGATACCAGCATTGATCCAGAGTCTTCCTACTGGATCAGATAGAAATGTTCTGCTGTTAATGAGTAGTGTGTGTAACTTCTGTAAGCGCAGAGCTATCACCTCCCTCTGTTTGCCCACTGGTATTGTCTATCTATGCTCCTGTTTGATATCTTCCCACAACTTAGCTCTTTTCTATATTTCAGCTGCTTTCTGAACAAGGGAATTTTCATTGCTTAGGCAGGACTAGTTCATATAATTGCATGACTGCAATAAATCTCAAGTGTCACTTCAAACACATAACTTTTAGTTTTCTTGCTGAAATTCTGGATGGTAAAAGAATTCCCAGGTTAAATTTTCTTCTACAACACTGTCTGTCCCACATCTGTATTATTAGACCATTAAGGCATCTCAAAAACATAGATAATCTCTTCTAAGTGTGACCGTCTTTAAAAAAAAAGATGCTGACCTCCAAGCCAATGTAAATAGATCATTTATGGAAATAAATAAATTAGTGTTGAAGCCAGACTTCTCCCAAATTCTTCAGTGAGTGGAGACTTGGACATAATTGAGAGATCAAGAGTCATGAGGTTAATGAGGTCATGCTGCCAGGGCTTGGTCTGGGTTTAGTGCAGCATGAAAGCCTCAGCTCTGCTCTGACTGGCACGGTCACTTAGCAGCAGTGCCTTCCCAGCACGGCTCTGCTGGGAAACCTGAAACCGCCCTGGGTCAGCGCTCTGTGCTGCGCGACGCCCCAGAAGACGCGCGTTCCTCTGCACATGAAACCACTTACCCACCTCCCTCCATGGCTTTTGTAAAAGGGGCTGTCAAGAGGAAAGAGGGACTGCTAAAGCTTCTGCTTTTTAAATATGGGTGGACTGTTGAAGTCACCTGAAAAGATTGCTAGAATAGTAGCAAATAGTGTTTGATAACTCTTACTAACTACCCACTAGCTGTATTTGAGCTGTATTAAATGCCATGCTTACATTGCACATTAATAAGAGCTCTTACAGTCAATAGCACTTATCTGAATGTTGGGAAAGGTGAATCTCCTGCTGCTGAATGCTTTGTGACAGCTGACCAGTATCAGTACAGACAACTGCTATCGACATTTTTTTATTGTTGATGTTCTCAGGGTAGTGTGTGATAACAAACCTCAGATAAAAAGAATAATGGCTTGTTGTAAAACATTTTTGTCCCTGTGCCCTGAATGAGGAGAAGTTTCTGTGGAAGGAGGACAAAGTTCCTGGGTGGAGAGAGATGCCTGGGGCAGGAGGGGAGCAGGTCTACAAAAGCGCAGCTCATTTTTATTTTTTGTAAAGTAGTAGCCCTAATACTGTACTGCAACAAAAGCAGTGTCTTGCATGCCACAAAACATATTGAAGTTTACTAGAAAATTTTCTATGGAACACCTTCTTTATTGAAATATGAAGTTATAGAAAACCCAAAAGTTTCTTGAAAAGAGTTCAGTCTCAACAAAGTTCTGACAAAATATTGGGAATTTTCAGAATTTCATCTCTTGTTGCCACATAAGATCTTTTGCCTGCACCCTCTGAAACCCAAAGAGCTTGCAAGGAAAAACAGAAAAAAGATTGCAAAAATTTTAGACTTTTCCCTTTCAAAGTTTGAAAATGGAAAATATTACAGTTCATTTTTTAGTTTTATTTAATAATTTACTGTATGTAATATTAAATGTAACCTCACACTGTAAGCCTTACTTCTGCAATGAAAGAAAACAAAAGAACTTTTGTTGGATTTCTTAGTTAATTAAATGCTTCTGATTTCTTCACTGGTTTTTCATTTGGAAGGAAAGCAGGAGACTATTTTTTGCTGCATCTAAAAAAGAAAGTTACTTATTGTCTCAAACACACGTACTTTGTGAGCACAGCCAGCTGCTGAACTAAGTTATTGCAGTCCTTGTCAGACCTCCTATCCTCATCTTGACTGTCATTACCAAACTTTGTCTTCCCAAAATAAATCTGATGAGAATGGCAACACCTTCAGTCAGCAGTTTCCAGGGTCTGAGACTTCAGCAGTTCTGTATTTTCCCAGATATTCTGGAAATAACCTATTTATGTGTTTCTATAATAACATGTTGGAGAACTAATTTTCACACAATTCTCTGGAATTCTTCATCTCATCTTGGGCTAGACTTCTGTGAACTCAAATAGTTTTTACACTGAAATTAGGCTTCACAGTAATTCTGTGGACTATGATTGCTTTTGAATTTTTTTCTCACTGGCTGAAAAGGTTGGTGTTTCACCAAACCTAAATAAGTTTTAGAGTAATTTAAACTTAATAACATTCTGTGTATGAGTGCTGTAATTGTTAATTTGGATTTTACAAAGTGCTATGGTCATGCTTTATCTTGATTTTTGTTTTATTGCAACTCACTGGCTCCATCTTTATTCACTGGTATTTCCATTTGATACAGTGGCTGTTCTTCAATATTCCTTTGAATACAGCTGATGGCATAAAAAGTTGATAAACAGTCAGCATCAAAGATGAGGGGATTTTGCTTTTTTTTTAATTTAAATAGAGCCTTGGGCTTAAAATTTCCAATCAAACACTTTAAACTGGATTTCAAATATTAAACATCAACACAACTATTAACTGCATTTTATTATAAAAAGAAACTCTTTTGAAGTCTTCCAAATACACAAAACAAAAAAAAAAAGAATGACTGTGTGTGATGTGATATGTTGAAAGACTATCTTAATGGCATCTTGACCCAAACCTTGTGATGCTGTTCCATGATCTCTTAACTAATGTGAGGATCATGGAAAACTGCTGCCAGATTTGATTAAAATAAGAAGCAGATCACTCAGGGAGAGCTTTCCTGTTCCTGTGGCCAAGGCATCACAGCATGGCCAATCCTGAAGAAATGCCACCTAGCACTGCCATGGGCTGTCAAACCTCTCATTCCCCAGCAATCACAAACAAAATGCTAAGATTTTTACAAGTTTCTCTAATTGAAGGTAGCACTGGATCACTGACAACACGGATTCAGGTCACGACTAGGAATGGAAATAATTTTGGAGTCAGTGATGGATGGTCCCCTGTTGGTAATAGATGCTGGGCAGGAACTGATCCCTGGTTCTTAGACCTCTCTGCAGACCACAGAAAAACAGTAAGGCCTTGAGAAGTGTACTAAAATCTGATAGATTCTTCTTGGGGGTCCCCAAAAGGTTAAGAAAGGAATGTCTGCCACTAGACCCTGTCTTCTTCCTATGGCCATATTCTATAATTCCCTTTTTTTCTCCTCAAGTCTATCAAAATTTGAGTGAAGCTCTGTGGGAAATGGAGGCTGTCTGGATGTCAGCTGCTGCAGGCTGTGAAAGCCATGGCTGGTGTCAGCTGCCTTGTTATCATTCCCTCTCCTTCCATGGCTCTTTCTCACTGTTTACTGGTGAAGAAAACACAAAAGGCTCCTCAAGCAATGCAAGCGTTCTTTCTCAGAAAGAACACTTTCTCTTACTAAAACCTTGTCTTCCAGCCTAATGGATACAAGATTGTCCTCAGTTAATCTTATATGCTTATTTAGGAGCCGGATGACATCAATGAACACACAGGAAAGTGTACTTAGGAAGGTTCAACCAGGACAAAGCAGAACTGCACATCTTACCAACACCAAATGTTTTCAGAAGCACCACAAACCTCTGCTTTTCTCCATAGTGGTGGAGAAAAATAAAAGCCAGACTGGAGACCTTGTTCTTATTTTGAAAAGATAAATGGTTTGTTTGTCTCTTGGGGTTTTTTTTTAATGATTGCATAAAGATGGTCACTGATAATTTTCTGGGTACAAGGAAGCCTCCAGTTGTAGTAATGGTATGTGGGAAGCAGCAGTCTTTACTGGGGCCATTCTCTGACATAAAGTTCCACAAAGGCAAGAATAAGTTTTGTCACCTTCCTCAGCAAACAACTGTTCATATAGTACTATATTTACAAAAACATATATTATACTATTACTATAATTACTATTCCATATATTCCTCATACAGCCCCTGCTTACCTAAACTGCTTCTTTAAGCAGCTCAGAGCAGCCTTTAAAGTTAAAAGTCACAGGTCAAAGAAGCATGATCAGTTTGGCAGAACAGTCTCAGGCAATATTGGCTTGCAAGAAAGGGCAGAATTTTGCCAACAAGGAATCACCCAGGGCTGGTACAAAAATGGAAAACTGGTTCTTCCTAGGAAAGGCACTTGATGTTTATTTTGCTGGAGGCAGAGGATGGCTTCAGATCAAGTCATGTTCCTGAAACTGGAGCCTGGGCAGCAGTGGGCACAGACGTGACGCCTCAATGGTAATTTGTTGCTGCTGTCCCTCTGTCCAAGGCTGAGGCAATGGATGGAGCAGTCTGCTGCTCTGTGCCAGTGGCACACAACCCAGCACCCCAAATGCAGCTACACCTTTCTAGTCCTGGCATCTTGAAATCATACTGAGGCTACAGGACTGAAGACTGAGGGAATTTCACATCAAAGTTCAAATCCTAGCTGGTATTACCTGAATAGCTTCTTAGCCACAGACTGATTCTGAGAATTGCTCTTTTTATATCTTTTAAGGATTTTTTTTCCCAATAGTTTCATTTCCCTCCCATAACTAAGACTGATCTTACTTTGCTATGATCAGATTTGCTCTCCTTCCTCTAATTTGCACAGAGGAAGGGCATGTACAGAAACAGGAACTTTTCTAGAAGGGAGGTTCACACTACGATCAATGAGGATCTCACCTTGTGCAGCACTCATTTCTTCCTACTGGCTCCTGCTAAACATAATCAAAAAGAGCATGACAGTAAAGTGTCACAGCCCACAGCCATACACTATTGCACAGGAGGTATTAGGTGCCCCCCTTGAGCATCATCAATAACACCAGACCATTCATGTGAAAAGAGAGACACTTGTTCCTTTGCTATGGCAGTTTTCATTTTGCTTTCCTGAATTTGATTGTCTAGCAGTGGTAGCAGTTACAGAGGGGATATTTCACCAGAAATCTGACAATTGATGTTGTCAGCCCCCAGCCAGCCTACTGGAGGATGCCCTATGGACAGGGAGAGGCTCCTGTGGCCGAGGGGGGTGGTATAATATAGTTCACATTAAGTACATTCACAGTTCCCTGAGGAAAGGGGCAGCAAATGTGCCAGATCACTCTAAAATCACTCTTAATGTGAAATGAGGCTAGAAAACAAGTTTAATTTACAAAAGGTGAAGAGGAGCTCTTAAATCAATCTAGAGACAAACAGGCTGGAAACACAATAAATGGCTCAATAAATACCTGGTACTTCATTGCAATTTTAGGCTTTTGTTTATTTTTTTCAGTTAGGAGAGCTGAGCACTGAAGTACACAGACACAAATCATTTTGGATACCGCAGCTGTCTGTTTCTTAAACAAGTCACATTCTCCCCATGTTGACTTTCCAGGTAATCATTATTGGTATATGGAGGACATGTAAGGATAGTACCACTGTTCTATTATAGTATTCCCTTGGTGTGGATCCAATAGCCCAGAAGGTCTAGTGGTTTATTCAATATAAAGAATGTGATTCTGTGCAGAAATAATTCATTCCTATAATTTGAACAGGAGGTCGAAGAGGGGTCTGCTCATTTTCTTGAGAGTTCCTTCACTTTTGGGAAGTACAGAAGCATTTCTGAAAGCTCTGAATCAGCTATTGCTCTGTGAATGCCCAGAAATATTTCAGCTAGCAAACTATGCCAGCCTGCTGATTAGAACTCAGGTAAAGATAACACATTTGTGGTTTATATTTGATAGAAATGAAAACCTCAGGAGCGCCACACTGTGCAAATAGTGCTGCCAAGCTTCTCACCCCACCCTGGTGGGCTCAGGAGTGGCTCCATTGGGATGGAGCCTGTCAGGAGCTCTGTGGCTGCAGGGAGCCATGGTCGGGTGCCAGAGCTCGTGCTGCAGGCTGGGCATGACTCGCGCCCTGCCATGTCACACACGGGCTCTGTGCAGGGCAAGAGAGGTGAGCAGGAGGCTGTGCTGAGGCACAGGTGGGACCCTAAGGACGCTCACTGTGTTTCCTAATCATTAGCTTTGGTGTCTCACAAATGGCTGCCCATCATCCCCACACATAGACATAGCAGGGGTTTTCTTTTAACAAGAGGTGCCAGCAGCCACCTCTGCAGATGGCAACTTAGTCCAGCTTGTGCAAGGCTGCCTTGGCCAGCCATGCTTAAGGAGAACAGTGCAGTCTTCTGCCTGTTTCGTCTCTTAGAAGCAGCCAAAATAGTTTTTGCCACATATTGCTTACTGCAGCAAATAAATCAGCTGGATGATAAAGCAACTATCAGCTTCAGTCTTTTGTTTCCTGCAAATGTTAGAAAGAAGAAATATTTGATCTTAGAGGTTATTGATGCAGGGCTGTTTGCCCATTCTTGCTTTTCCTTCTCTCTGCATACCCTTTTAACTAACTTTTGGGAGTAATTTTCCATTCCCCTTTATTTTCTTTCCTAAATGCATTGCACAGTTTAATGTTTTCAGATGTTGTCAGGGAAACTGAATTTTGAACCTGGCTTGTCAAACAAATCAAGGAGCAATTATTTTTGAAGTATTTCTATAAACTTGGATCAAAGATGATCACCTACCTTTAAAGGGAGTATTACTAGCACATTTGTGTACAATTACTCAGCATTTCCAGTGACAACTTCCTGTATTGTAAGTCCTGCTGTTCAGCAGGATATTTCTTTTAGATGCTTTAATAGGGAACTACCAGGAAACCTGACCCAGCTGTTTCCAAGCAGAGACAGCAAAAAATGTTTCAGACATATTCAACTAAGTCTTGCAGCTGTTTCCTCTGTTTGTAGAGCAGTCACTGCAGCAAGGTGAAATTTTCTGGGGAAGGAACACTCTGGCAGTAGGGGTTTGCAGGGAGGAGAAGGACATTTTTCTCTCCTGGATGTTGGGCCTGCATTTGGGCTAGCACCTTTCCCAGGTGAAGTTGCAGCTATCCTTGTATGTAGTTTCTTCCCTTCTGCTGCTCATTGGAAGGGAATGTGGGCAAGCATCAGGCTCTGCTGGTGCTGGGCTACTGGTGTGTGCTGGGAGATGCATTGTGTGGGCAGCCCTGAGCCCCCTCCTTCATTCTCAGCTAGTTTGTGAGCACACAGCTTCTCTCTGCTTAGAGTGATGACAAGCCACACCATCTTAGCATTCAGGGAAACTCAAATGCAGTGGATGCAGGAGGGCTCTGTTGAGGTGGACATGTCAAACTGCCACCAAAGTTGGCTGCAGCCCATGTGATGTCCCAGGGTTGTTCCCAAGACTCTTCTGGAATGTGCAACTCCCCCTGAGGTCAGTGGGTATTTTCAGTTTGTGGCCAGGCACCTGCACTTTGCCATTCTGGCTGCTCAGTGTTGTCCAGAAGGAGCAGGTTGTTTCCAGTTTGTAAGGTTGCTATCTACAGAGCCTTCAACTCCCTTAACATTAAAAAGAAATTTTAAATCAGTATTACCTTACACTTCATATAGCTGTCTCAGGAAAAGGGTCCTAACACACCCTGAGACATACCTTTAAATAAAACCAATGTGCACTGTTTTCACAAGAACTTTCTTGCACTTTATGTTATTTATGTTACCCCCACAAGGAATTCTTTTTCATCAAGGCTCTGTCTGTCAATGGAAGTCATTATGCACTCAGAACTTCAATCAGTGAGTGGAGCCACTAAATTCTATAGGTATTAGATTTTTACTATTTGGTAATGAAAAATGGTTCTGTAAACCTAGGAATGAGAGAAAAAATTTGCATGCACAGACTGTCAATAATTATGGGTTGGTGCAAGGCAGCACTTTTCCAGTGCATTGATACAAGCTGTGGTACAGCTTTCACTGTCCTGATTACAGGATGCACACAAACCCTGACTGGCTCACCAACACCCTGGAAAATCTAAGGAAAAGTGATGTGACACAGCTTGTACTCTAGTCCTTCTCACACTTCTTGAAGAACTGCAGGAAGATGTTATTATACTACCCTCTCCTAAAGCAGAAAGTGTATCTGAAAATGACAGATCAAAATATTTTTAAAACCCCCAACATTTTTGTTTATATTTGCAACCCAAGACTTTGTTACCAAAATAGTTATCCTGTTCTTTTGTTTTTCTTTTTTTCAAGTTGTAACATTAGCTCTATATCTGTTCATAAAGTAACATATTTCAAGTGCTGGAGATCCAGCTTAATAGTAAATTTCCCAATTTTGTTTAAAGTGGCTATACTGTTGTATTGCCACACTTTATAGAAGAGAGAAAAAAAATCAAGTAAATAAAAACTCAGTAAGGATTGTATCCTGGGCTGTATCACAAGAGGCACCAGAAGATCAAAGGAGGTGATTGTCTCCTTCTACTCTGCCCTTGTTAAACCTCACCTGGAGTATTGTGTACAACTGGGCTCCCTTACAGAAGAAAGACATTGACCCAGTCCAGAGGAGGGTCATGAAGACGATCCAAAGGCTGGAACACCTCTCCTGTGAAGACAGGCTGGGAGAGCTGGGGCTGTTCAGCTGAAGAGAAGGCTCTGGGGAGACCTTAGAGCACCTTCCAGTGCCTGAAGGGGGCCACAGGAAAGCCAGAGAGGGACCTTTTGCAGGGACATTTAGTGATAGGTCAAGGGGAAATGGCCTTAAACTGAAGGAGAATAGATTCATATTGGATATTATGAAGAAATTTTTTACTCTAAGAGTGGTGAGACACTGACACACTTTGTCCAGAGAAGTTGTGGAATCGCTATCCCTGGAGTTGTTCAAGACCAGGCGGGACGGGCTCTGAGCAACCTGGTCTAGTGAATGTTCCCTGCCTGTGGTAGGGGAGTTGGAAATAGATGATCTTTAACCTCCCTTCCAACCCAGGCCATTCTATGACTGACTCATTTAATTTGGAAGAAACATTGCTGGAAACAATATAATGCATTTTCGCCTGTCTGATACACTGATAGTACACCACCGCTGCTGGTGGATAGCAACAGTGCTCCAGGGTGCTGAGGCGCTCATGGGATCTTTCTCTTGTTTGGAACAAAAGGGATCCATTAGGTGTTTGTAGGAGCGAGGGTTGTGAAAAGGGCAGAGGAGATGGACAATTAACCCTCAAGTGAGGTAACTGCTAAGTGTCTCTAGCCAGACTTTTCAGGGCTTTTTGAGGAGGGCTGATATTTAAATAAAGACTTTGATATACAAACAAGCTGTCAAAGGATAAGTTACCATGGGAAATTCTCTATGGTAACTATCTTCCTTAAGCTTTTCAGTTACCAGGCACTCTTCAAGAGATGGAAAGTAAATTAATCTGTACCTTAATTGAAAAGTAAGTAACTTTCAATTAATAAGGTCACATTTGCCACGAGGTACATAGAGGTGCATTCAGTGG
Organism: Melozone crissalis; assembly: GCF_028551555.1. NCBI lineage: Eukaryota > Metazoa > Chordata > Aves > Passeriformes > Passerellidae > Melozone > Melozone crissalis. The sequence goes on from NW_026535780.1 coordinate 25,539,208, forward strand.
GAGGTAAAGAGGAGTCGCAGCGGTTCGGCGTTGAGCAGCGCAGCCGGCGCCTCCCTCTGCCCCGGGGCAGCTCGGGGGCAGCGGGGCAGCTCCGGGCGGCCCCAGACCCGCAGCGCTCCGCCCAAGCCCCGCAGGTCCCCGGTGAGCTCCCGGCAGCGAGCAGTGCTGCGGGACGGGCCGTGCTCCGGGCGGGACAGCGAGGGACCGGGCGCGGTGTGGGAGGGCCCGGCTGCGGCTCCGGCTCCGGTCGGGCTCCGGTCCGGCTCTGCTCCCCCTCCGGCTCCGGCTCCGGCTCCGGCTCCGGCTCCGGCTCCGGCTCCGGTCGGGCTCCGGTCCGGCTCTGCTCCGGCTCCGGCTCCGGCTCCGGCTCCGGCTCCGGCTCCGGCTCCGGTCGGGCTCCGGTCCGGCTCTGCTCCGGCTCCGGCTCCGGCTCCGGCTCTGGCCCCTCGGGCGCTGCTCCGCCGGAGTCAGCCCGAGGGAAGGGACCGGTAACTCTTTTGAGACCATCACCCACTGAAAAAGTCGTGGGTTTTTACGTTTTATTTTGCTTTGCGGTTTGGCTGTGAGTTGGGTTTTTTTGGTTGGTTGGGTGGGCTTTTTTGATAAATCGGTAAACAAGTTTCATTTCTATCAGCGAGGAGGTTGTGGCGATCCTGGGGCCGGTGTGCTTCCGCCCCATTCCCAGACTCCTGCTGACACCTGCTGGCCTTCTGCTGGCGGGAAGCTCAGGATGTTGGGGGACATCTGCGTCGGAAAGGGGGACAGCTCTCTTCTCTTGCTGCTGCTGCCTTCGAGGCTCTGAGCTGCTGGCTGCTGAACTGTAGAGGAGATTTATATATTTAGAACAAATATTTATCGAGCTAAGCCTACATTATGCTATGACCATGTCATAAGAAGAATATCTGTCCTCTGCACCTGGGAGGACTGTAAATATGATCCTTAGGTGCTTCAGTATTTCTTCTAGGCTCATCTGAAAATGGGACAGGCCAAGCTGGTGACAATGGAGCAGGGATCCACTTCACACCAGCTGGGGGCTGCTCACCACAGAATGAGGCATCCCACAACCTGCTCAAGGAGACAAGGGTTTCAGCTGAGCACAAGATGTACGGTGTAAATTGACTCATCATATGTTTCAAAATTTAAGAGCAGTGCTGGCTATTTGGAATATTTTATGACAGGACAGTATTGATTTGTTGTTACAGCATTAATTGTTATAGCTACTTCAGAGTTTCTGACTTTACAGGGTTACTTAATGCAATTCTGGGATCAAATAGATACTAGAATCTAGTATTTATTTTCTAGCAAGCTGGAATTACAGAAAGACCTAATTTTCTGTTGCCTTGACTGAAATACAGGCACTTATTTAGTGAGCTAAAAAAATATGAAATGTAAATAACTTTACATTTCTCTAAATGACAGTGCAGCCAGGGTAGTAGGAGACACAGTCTAAAAGTTTGAGCACAGGGTTTCATGTTGTTCTCTGCAAGTGAATGTCCTGTAATCTGAACTGAAAGAAGTGTTTTTGGCTTTTTTCCCCTTTTAGTTTGCAGTTTCAAGCATCAAAAACTGCAACATGCAGCACTGCTGAGGTTTAACACCAAGCAAGCCACCAGGTATCACATAGCCACCGACTCACTCCCCTACCAACAGGATCAGAAGAGAGAATCAGAAGGGTAACAACTACCCTTGAAAACTCTTGAATTGAAATAAAGACAGTTTAATTGGGAAATCAAAATTTGCACACAAAAGCAAAGCAAAACAAGGAATTTATTCACTCCTCCCCAGAGCAGGCAGGTGTTCAGCTTCCCCAGGAGAGCAGGGCTCCATCACACAAAACAGTGACTTGGGAAGACAAACCCCATCACATCCCTTCCTTCTTTTTGGCCCCACTTTATATACTGAGCATGATACCACATGGTCTGGAGTCTCCCTCTGGTCAGTCTGGATCACCTGTTCTGGATGTTTTTCCTCCCAGTCTCCCATGTACCCCCCAACTTTGTCAGCATAGCTGGACAAAAGCAAAAAGGGCCTTGGCTCTATGTAAGCTCTGCTCAGCAGTAAAAACCTGTCTCTGTGTTATCATACCCAAATCCAAATCACAGCCCTGTGCCAGTTACCATGAAGAAAATTAATTTTATCTCTGCCAAAACCAGCCCAAATACAAACCAGTTACTGCTACTTGCTGGAATTAGATAAATGGAGTATTGAATGAAACACTGCTGCTCCTCACAAGCCATGCTGTTCTGTGTGAGATGCTCTTTTTGGCGTGAATAATGGTGAGACTCTCAGGGCTGGCTTGGTTTATTCCTGTACTGCAGTAGCCCCTGCAGTGTCAGCGTGAGAGGGACAGCTTTCACCGAGGAGCAGCTGAGCAGAAGCAAAGAAGAGCTGCCATCTTGTGTGGGGAGCTGAGACTGCACTGAACGAGGCTACAACTTTAGGGCAATTAAAAATTTATTAAACCTTTGGGAATTTATTCAGTAAAGATGGATTCACATTACTTCCATACTTTATATTAGTTTTTAACTAATAAAAATAAATCACTTCAATCAGGAGTGCTGGTTTTCTGGCTTCATCAGTACTGCAAAGTCATTGGGAGGATGCCAAGGCAGTGAGAGCAGTGACCCAACCATTCTTTCTACCAGAGATTCTCAGCAGAGCATTCTCAGCAGAGTGGATTGGCCACAGAGCAGGAACAGCAGCTCTGTACACAGAAAATATCTTTGTGACCTTTTGTATACAAAATAGAGTAACCACAACCAAGTTTATGATGTGCTACATGGTGTTGTTGAATCAGATGGCAGCACACATCTTTCTCCAAGCCTCTTGGTATGTTCCTATAGGATATGTGTTCAGTGCTTTTTTTATTGTTGCTGGATGTGGATGCTTAGCACAAACAGGCAAAGAAATGTCCTTGTCAATACTAGAAGCAGAGCAATGTTATTCCAGCTTCTGTTTTCCAATTCCCTCCAAACTCCTAAACCAAGATCAAAAATGAGGCCTACAGTGGCAGATTATGAGTCGACCCAGATGGACAATATTGTTTGCAAAACCCTCACCTGCTCTCCCTCTGATGGGCAAGGAAAGTGGGATGTCCCATTTCTGGACTATATGGGCAGCTGACACTGTCCAGCATTGTGTCATGGACAAAGCAATGGAGCCCTTGTGAAACAGTGGCTGCACTCCCTGCCTCTGTCAGTGAGCAAACACAGAATGACACCCATAGAGGCTATCCCAGCCTCTGCTGAGAATCCCAGTGATCTTGGGAATTTATGAGATCCATACAGATCTCACATGAGGATGGTCATCACGATTACCACTGATGAGCAAGAGGAAGCATTGCCCTTTTTTTGGCTCAGGATCTTTCTACTGCATCATATGGAAACGAAGCTGGAGTCTTTTCCAGCCTCTAAGGCAGCAGCAGGAAGCATAAAAAACTCCTTACTTAAACCTTTGCCTTTTGAGAGTGAATTTGGATTTTTAATTCAATCACTGGTTGAATCTAAGCTTTATAAGTTGGACTTCTAAATCGACTACCTCTTGTAAAATCTCAGTGTGTTTTTTTAATTTGGAGTTAACACACAAATGTTACGGTGATCTTAGTCCTGATCTGTGTCTGTGTCAAGTTAACACTGCATCCTAATGGAACTAAATAAACAGTGTGATCTCTTATTCTTGGGCTTGTGGAAACAATTCAAACTGTCTGCTCTCAAAACAATATTGGGAAAGAAACCCAGCTGAGAAGGTTAAGATGTCTCAGCACCAAACTTGGTTGCTTCTTGTTAAAATTGTCCCTTTTGAAGGCCTTACACCAAAGAACTAGGGATGTGCTAAATTTAATGTAATCTCAAAATCCACCCTTTGAGTGTCCTTTCATAGGTCACTAAGAAAGACCAGAGAGGAGCCACTGACACAGTTTGTCTGCCCTTACTTTCACCAGAGATAGTTTGGATTTTCTGCCCTTTCTTTCTAGTAATTGATAAGCAGAAGATCTTACCAGCTCTAACTTCCTACCCCTACCTTTTCCTGTAATCCTCTTGAGACCCAGCACTCTTTCACTTCAAGCAGATAACTATCTTCAGTAAACCCTACAAGCATTAATGAGAACAGTAGTCATCATATACCTCTATGCTGTAAAACATGATCTACTCTGATTAGCTGTCAAAAGAAAACTGTTTCCCAGGTAGAAAATAGTTATTTGGAAAAGGACTCAGGCTCTGTGCCTTAGAAAGGCTCTACACAAGCTTGGATAAAATCTATTTATTCTTTCTATTCAGCACTTTCCAACATTCAAACCTCCTTTCAGACACAGCTGCCCCACATGTCTCTTCTCATCCCATCCATACCTTATGGAATGGTATTGACTCAGCCTCTGGGGGAGATAAAGGCCCTTTGCATTGTATGTCCTGTTTCAATTATAACATTTCAGAACATGTAGCCATTTTATGATTGCTCACCTCCTCTCATTTTACACTGTGAGGCTGTGCCAATTTATACCTAAAGTCCTTACCAGTCATTATGTACAAATGCATGTACCTGGGATTTTATCCTATTCCCACTCTTGCTCCCTATGTCCCTCTCTTGCCAGTGATCACCAATCTATCCTATACATTGCTTTGATCTCCCTTTGGTGTTGCTTTTCTGTTATTTGTCATCAGCAATCCCTACAGGTATGATACTGTTTGGGACAAAATCTGTAATGAAACTCCTCCCCAAACCAAGCCCCACAGGGCTCTGTTGTAGCTCCTTCTTCTACTCTCAACCTGATACTTCACCTTTCAACACTACCCACAGCTGTTTTCAGCCTTTCATAATGCTTTTATTGCTTCTATTTTTCATGGTTTATCTATTAATATCTCATGCAACAGACTATCATATTCACCTAAGTCCAGGTAGATCAGATTGCCAAGAAAGTCAGCAAGGACTGACACAGGCTCAATTTGGCATAGCCTGTCATTAATGAACTGATATGAATTAACCCCTCTAATAGACACCTCTGTTTGCATTTTCAGCTTATCAAATGTTTTTGGGCTAAGAGAGGACACAATCAGACACAAATGTGAGGGGAAAGAAATCAGATCTGTGTTTGTATGTACTGTTTTCTGCTTTTTAAACTTGCATAATAGACTTTAACTCTTCTTTACCATCATTTGATAAATATATTAAGAAAACTTGTTAGAATGTGATTCCATGTTCCCATTCCCTTGGTGTTATAAGACTGAAGCCCATGTCTCAGTTTCTAAATTTGAACGTAAGGACCATATTACCCTGATTGTGGTCATTAAAGAAATGTCTCAGGCTGGAACATTACTATTGACTGTGTCATTAAGAAATTTTCTTTACTGCCTCATCTTGATCTGGTTTTTGCAACCACAGAGAAGTTCTCAGCACAGAGAGAAACACAAACCTGAACTGCATATGTGCAATATCCCACTGGCCTGTGCTTAGGCTTATAGGCATGAATCAAGGAACATCCTCATTGCAATCCTAACCACACACCAGACACATCCATGCTTTCAAATGTGAAGTATGAGTAATTAAGTTCCAGCTATTTAAATTCAGTTCTAGAAGCAGGTGTAGCCTGCTCTCTTAGTTTATAGAATCTCAGTAACTAATCAAGATAACTTCACTTACATGTCGCAAAAAGATAAAGGAAATTGACTCACCTAAATGTGTCCTTTTGTGAAGTTTCCTGTATGGATCAGAGAAGCTTAGATGGCTGGAACAATTTACAGTTATAAACTCTATCCTGATCTTCTTTTACTTATTGTAACCTGTGACAATTTTTCAATGATTTCAGTGTGGCTTTCATGTCATATTACCTGCTACTTGGAAAAAAGAGGATAGGATGTTAAAACTCAGCAAAATTTGCTGTACTGCAAAAACCACTAAACAGAAATACCCATAAACAGAAAATCTTACCACAACATGATGGAATAAAAGTTACTATATCCTAGTTAAAGTAGCAAATATTAAAATAAAGACTGAGACAAGGTAGAAGGATCAAGAAATATCTATCCAATTGCTAGGACAGTGACAATATGTGGAGTGGTAATTTTTTGGCTAATCTTTCAGAGTGGTGATAACATTGCAATTTCCATCCTTCTCTTGCATTTTTTTTTTCTCCCAGAACTAAGTTCTGACTGTGCTTTAGAAAGCACTTGATTTCTAAAATTTTTTGTTGGGAAAAGGGGCAGGTACTCCAGCAGGACAATTTTATCACTGTTAAAAGTCACCCAAGTTCCTGATCATAGTGGAATGACAGCTGACAGGGTTCACTTCCCTAAGATTGATTTGTGTGTCCATATCAAATAGTGACTTACTGAAGAGCTACCTTGTATCTACTTGTTGGGTAGAGGAATCTTTAGTACTTAATCCAGTTTAATCATCTCCTTGAGATTCTGGGTTCTGCATAAGTAGATAAGTACAGTCACACTATGCTGCATCTTGCACTATGTCAAGATATTCCTTAAGAAATTTGGTAAGAAATTTATTTAGAATAAGCCTTATAATAAAAATCAAAAGAGAAAGTTCCCCTTTGGTGAGTTTGATATTCTGCTTTCATGTATACTTTAAGATGGAATCTGTGAAACCTTCAGTGTGTACTAAGGTCACTAAATCATGCAGGCTTTATTTTCAAATAAATGAATGTTTATGGTATTCTTAACCAGCTCAGTTGTTAGAAGCTCAAGAATTCCAAGTGCTCTCTCAATTTAGTCCCTGATGTGCTCTACTACAATGAAGCAAATTGCTGTGTTTTCTTACAACAAGGGAGCACAAGTATGTGCTGAGTGCTCCAGGTTAAAGGTGCTGATGTTGAGTAACTAAGTTGCTGATGAGATAAAATGGAAAGATGAAACCTCTTTGCATTTCAATTTGTGTAATTTCTGTCTTTATACAGACTGTAGGCTTATGTTGCATGGAGATCTCTGGAAAGACTTGCCAAACTTTCAGCAAAACTCTCAATCTTACCTTTGTGAGCTCATTATATTTCTGTGATATAAATCAGTATTATTCATTTCTATATCAAATAGTATTATCTAAATCCTGACAAACCTGGGATTTGAATATATGTCCTTGTTTGGCAGCAAAAAGTTCTGTTGTTCTCTACAGAGTTGGACATTTTGAAGCATAGTTTTGAAAATATAAATGCAATGAACCATGTTTCCCATGGAATCAAAATAATGTGGAATCCTAATTTATTGTGTTCAATGATTAAACAAATAATTTCTTCCTTATGTATTCCAATGGCCATCCATCAGCTCTTTCAAGATTGAATCTACAGTACCCTTCTAAATAGCTGCAGAAAAGTCTTTCATTAATTATCACACACAGTGTTATTACTGCATGTACACTGCTGGCTGCAAAAATAATTATTTTTGTTTCTTTATTGTAATTTATTGCTTCTACCTTGGCATAAAATCTACTCACTTGACCCTCATGAGTCTAACCTGCACTGCCACCATGCAGGGATCTCAGTACACAGAATCACAGCATCACAGATTAATAAGCTGAGTTGGAAAAGACCAACAAGGATCGTTGAGTCCTGCTCTTGGCCCTGCACAGCACCATCCCCAAGAGTCTCACCAGGTGCTCAAGAGTCCAAATACTTCTCGAACTCTGTCAGGATTGGTGCTCTGATCACTTCAGAGAGCCTGTTCCAGTGCCCAGCCACACACTGGGAAAAGAACCTTTTTCTAAAATCCAAACTAAACCTCCCCTGGAACAACTTCTGGCCATTCGTCTCCTGTCACTGCTCACCACAGGGAAGAGGTCAGTGTCTGTGGCTCCTTCCTCCCTCAGAAGGAAGCTCTAGATTGCAGTGAGGTCTCTCCTCAGTATTGTCCTCTCCATGCTGAACAGACCAAGTGACCTTAGATGCTCCCCATACAGCTTCCCCTCAAGGCCCTTCACCATCTTTGTTGCCCTTGTTTGGGTGCTCTCTAGTAGTTTAATGTCTTTCTTGTTTTGTGGTGCCCAAAACTGCCCCCAGCACTCAAGGTGAGGCTGCCCCAGTGCAGAGCAGAGCAGGACAATCCCCTCCCTTTCCTGGCTGGTGATGCTGTGCCTGGTGCCCCCCAGGACACTCTTGGCCCTTCTGGCTGCCAGGGCACTGCTGGCTCATGTTCATCTTGCCATTGACCAGGATTCCCAGGTCCCTTTCCAAGGTACTGCTCTCTAGCCTCTCAATCTCCAGTCTGGATCTACATCCAGGGTTGACCCATCCCAGGAGAAGAACCTGGCACTGTCCCTTGTTAAAATTCTCTGGTTGATCATTGCCCAGTCTAGTGATTTGTTGAGGTCTCTCTGCAAAGGCCTCCATCTCTTTGAGGGAGTCAGCAGCTCCTCCCCGTGTTGTATCATCTGCAAAGTGGCTCAGTATCCCATTTGTGAAGATGTTGAAGAGAACTGGGCTGAGAATGGAGCCCTGCAGAACCCCTTTAGTGACATCTCCAGTCTGATATCACCCCATTCACTGAAATCCTTTGTGCCCAACCTGTGAGCCAGTTGCTCCCCCATCACAGGATGTGTTTATGCAGCTGTGATCTGGAGATTTTTTCTGGAAGGGTCTTATGACAGACAGTACTGGAATCGAAAAGCTTACATCAACTCAGTTCCCTTCATCAGTAAGTGGCTACCTTGTCATAAAAGGAAATCAGGTTTGATAAGCAGTACTTTCCTCAGGTTGCTGCACTGGTTGGGACTGCATCACCTTTCAGGTGTTTTTCAATACCTCCTCCATAATTTTACCAGGCACTGAAGTGAGACTAACAGGCCTGTATTTTCTGGGGTCCTTCCTCTAGCTCTTCCTTAAAATCAGGAGATCATTCACCAGCTTTCAGTTAGTTGGGAGCAAGAATGGAGAAGACAGCAAGCTCTCGAGTGGAGCATTTATCTGGTTTAATGAAAGGAACAGGGGCCATAGCTGGCAGGTAGAGTAGAAAATGTTTCCTCTCAAACTTGAAGATGATATGCAAACTGCTCTGGGTTGGTGGAGAACTCAGATCATAGAACTGTAGAATTACAGAATGGTTTGAGTTGGTATAACTGAATATGAAGTATTTTTTGTTCTTCTAAAACATTGTGAAATGCTTTCAACGTGCAAAGCAACATTATGTTTCACTTCTCTTCAAATTTGCACATTATTCATCTGAGTTACAGACTCATTGCACTTTTTCTAACTCTTCTCTGTGGTTGGGCCTTTTTTCACAGTTTGAGCTTTGTGGATAAGTTTCTGCCAGTTGAATAACATCTCCTTTCCTTCAGAAATCACTTGAATTTGCAGGACAGTGGGGTATGCACAGAATAAGGAGAACACAATTTAATTCTGCTTTAAGTTTAGAGCTCAGCATCTACACTACAGACTTGACTGTCTGTAAAGCAGTGAAATGTGGTGCATTTTGTCCAGGTTTCCCTGCTTATTTATGATATTATTTTTTACTTATCTACATTGCTGGCTGCACCTTGTTTGGCAAAAGGCAATTCTAGGTTAACCAATATCTTTGATAATGGTAAGGAAATGTTAGAAATAATTGTTAATTAGCATGGACTACATAAGGACTCCAAAAAAATGTGAAGTGTTTTGAAGGTGAGGTTCTCATTAGCACTCTAGAAGCTTTGATTCCTGAAAATTCAGACGAAATTGTAATTTCTGCTTAGGAATTGTATTGGGGTACTATTTTTTTCCTCATGAAAAGAAAGAGAAGGATAACTTGTGGAGCTCAGAGCTGATTCTTGCTAAAAAATAACAAAAAAATGTGACAGTTGCATCAGGAAACAGTTTGGGACACAAGGTGTTGATCTTTAAAGAGGGGCATCATTTAGGATACGTAGGTTATTAAAAGTAAAATAAAAAAAGAAACAGGTGAATCTTGGCTTGCCAATAGACTCTTCTGGAATTGCCTGAGGGCTGAAGTTGGCCAAGTTTCTATGGCCTACTTGGAGAATGGCAGATGTGGAAGCTTTTGGGAAAGGAAACTTATGTTTCCTACGGCTTGAGGCCATGAGGATTTTTTACGTAGACTGGTAAATTTATTTTGAAGGAAGGATACACTAAAAAGTGTATTTGAAAATAAATTCTTTCTTACTGCTTTCCTCAAATCCACATGAGAAGGAAGTGAAGAGCTTTGCAGCCAGGGTTTGGTGCCATGCACACACACCCCTATCTGGCTCCTCTGGGTGCATTCCTCCCTCAGGGGACGCACCTTGTGCCTTTGCCTCCCGTGCTGCAAGCCCATGGCTCTTTACTCTTACACCAGGGTGAAGGCTGTGGTATTTTTGTGTTTGAACTCTGTTCATCCAGAAGATAAATCAGATTACTCTTGCTAATGTTTTCCTGGAAAAGCATCTATTGGTTTAGTGGAATGAGGAATCACTTGAAAGAAAATGCAGTTTGCTCTCACGACAACATAAAATGACAAAGTGGGGGTTTTCTAATCTGGAATTATAAATGAGTACATGAATGCCTACCTGAATGGAGCTTTTCCCTTCTCTGGGCTGGATGCCAGTTAATTACACAGTAGCTTCTGAACCTTACTCTGCATTTTTATAGCTAAAAGAAGACTTTTTTTTCCAGGTCTCAGCTGAGACATATGAACTAGTTTAATAATACTCAGAAAACAAATGTTGCTCTCCAAGCAGCAACACTAAATGCATTACTTCGATGTTTTTTCTAAAAACCTGCTATCTGGTTATATATTTTTCTTCATTCCTGCTTGCATTTCCCCCACTAATTCATTACTGAATTAATGTAGCCTATACTAATAGGGAACTGCCTAGCAGACAGTTCTCAGCACGCTGATGTATTGCTCTGGGGAAGATGAAATCTATCATGGGGGGTGTGGGGGGTGAACTGGAATGGATTTAAATTCCCATTCAATCTCTCAAGAATGCAAGAAAAAGAAAAACAAGGGGAGGTAGGGTGGTAAAGGGACTAAGACTTTAAATAGTACTCTTGACATTTTGAAATAATGATCATTGGTACTAATGCCTAGAAGCTTATAAGCCACTGCCTTATGTGGATTAAAGAAGTAGGAAGGCCAGCTCCTTCTTAGGCAGAGTACTTTGTAGTGCTATCTTGGTTTTGTGGATTAAGATGGATTTCAATAGGCTTACATTTCCTAACAAGTCTACGACCACCAGTGCCTCTTATGGCTCTCCCAGTGTACACTCTGACCACCTGAGAGGGGGAAGAAATGCATCTTTCTGCTTATAAGGTCGATCCAGCTCTTACTACTAGAAATATCACTTTTATTGGCTCTTATCTACTTGTATAATTTACCATAATGTGGATTAGAAACAGAGAGTAGAGGCAATACAAATCAAGATTAGTCTGGAGTCCTTGGCAATGCAGAGGAGCAGACAAGAACAGATTTGCTTCCTTCAGCACTTTCTCGTCCTTTGCTCTGGCTTTCAAGACACACTTTTCTGTGCTGTGAGATGTGCCTGCCTTTTGTGAACTTTGAAAAAGCTTTTAATGGCTTGGGAATACTGCCATTATGGAAGAATGACACCTTTTCTTCAGATCAAACCATTCTGGCAGTCGGGGTGTGTTTCCAGTGTCAGCCAGGTTCTCTTCCCCCCTAGCAGGCTGCTGTGCAAGCGCTGGCAGGAACAGTCAGCCCCCAGTATAGCCAGGACAGGGAGCTCCATTCACAACACTGAATTTCTCACCATGTGTAGGAGAGCTGTACAGACACAGGAACTCATCTGACAGGGGAGAGACAGGCATCTTTAAAGTGAGAAAATAGCTAATCTGTGACAGAAGGTGATAAATCTGTATGAAATTATTAACCCTTCTGGGGACTGAGTCCTGAATTATCAAAGTTAGTCTCTGAAGAGCCTGTGTCACAGACATCTTTTTATGAAAAATCCTTTCCTTAGGATTTTTCCTCATGAGAAGCTGGAGTCCTCAGGAACAAAATGTAAACATTGATTATCTGTGGCTGTGGAATGCAACAGGTGGATCTGTGATTGGTCTCATGTTGGTTTGTTTGTAGTTAAAGGCCAATCACAGCACAGCTGGCTCAGACAGAGGGCCAAGCCACAAACCTTTGTTATCATTCCTTCCTATTCTATTCTTAGCTTAGCTAGCCTTCTGATGAAACCTTTTCTTCTATTCTTTTAGTATAGTTTTAATGTAATATATTTCATAAAATAATAAATCAAGCCTTCTGAAACATGGAGTCAAATCCTCGTCTCTTCCCTCAACATAAGACCCCTGTGAACACCATCACAAGCCTGTTGAGATGTTTGGCAGTTGACAGTCCTGGCTGGGAAAGTGGCCTGCCTCCTCCTCCTCCTCCTCCTCAGGAGGGCAGTGGGTGCTCAGTGGGAGGCAGGCTGTGCTCCCAAGGGAGGCTGCAAACAGCTTCCATGGTGCTGAGGTTTGTATGATCATGTGCTGTGAGCCCAGGGACAGAGCCCAGTGCTGCTCCCGAATATCTGATACTGGGGGTGGTCAACCACGGCAAGAATCCCTGCAAACAATGAGGCTCTGTAGCATTCATGGCAGGGACTCTGGTCTAGGAAACCCTTTCCTCCAGCCTCCTTGCTCCCATCCTCAGTGACAGCTCTCATTCCATGTCCCAGTTCCCTCTTGCTTCATTCGTGCTGCTAAAACTGCAGTTGAACAAAATGTAAATCTGACCTCTAACCAGGATATCTCCTTTTTAAACTTTTCTGGTCAGCTTTTCCACTTGCCAAGTCCACTTAGAGCCTATTTGCACAATTTAACTAGATTCAAGAAAATATCTGATTTATGTTATTGTTATCTCAGTTTCACTCCCAGCTGTTAGTTCTGTACCTGCCTAAATTTCCTGCTCTTTAACTGATGCCTGATATAAAAACCAACTCATTATCAATCTGGATCATAAAATGGTCAAACAAATGTTATATCCTGCTGGCATCATGGGAGTAGAATAGCAGGAATGACCATTAAGGAAAGTCTGGAGACTGGAATGATTTAATCTGTACTCAACACAACAGCTTGTGTGACTTTAGTCTGAGAAACAACATAGTCACACCTGAAATGCAAATTTTTTTTTTTGTGGGAGTGTTTAACAGAAGGTGATGCAAGAAATTAGCTCTTCACACTGTGAGCAGAAGGAACCATCAAAAGGGGAGTAACAGGATTTGTTTTTCTTAAAATCAGAATGGTTTTCTGTGGGATCTCAGCCTCTCAGGACTGGGGTGCAGGGTGACCAAGACCACCCCTGGGGGGCTCGGGAGTCCTGGAATGCTGCCAGAAATGTCTGGTGGCTAGACTTTGATCCCACACGAGAGACGACATCAGTATGAGGATAGGAGGATTTCACTGGGGTGAATGGTGAAGGGATAAGTTAATTGGAGTGTGAGATACAGGGTTTAAGATTTCTGTGCAGGGGGGTCTAGAGAAGTAAGATGGAGGAATTGGGGCGTGCCCTTCTCCTTCTTCTTCTTCTTCTTCCTCTTGGCCTCCATCTTCTGTGGTGATGTTGGCACTTTGAGATTGGTCCTTACCAAAAGTGCACTAGTTAATAAAAGTAGAAGGTATTGGAAGAAAATGATAAATATTGTATACGTAACTCCGAGTATAAAGATAAGTGACCGCCCCAGGGGCTCTCAGTGTGTGCCCATGGCTGACTGCTGAGCAGAACTCTGTCAGGCCAAGAGAAAATCTTTTAGATAAGCATTTAATAAACACCGAGACCGAGAAAAGGTCTGAAGTTCCTTCTCGTCCTTTGGAGCGCGGGCGGCCCAAGGCCACCTCTGGCCTTCCCAGACCATCTAAACAGCCGAAAATCCGACAAGTGGCGTCCGCTGCATGGGCTATCTCTCACCAAACCTTTCTGGGGGGGAAAAGCCCTGAAGAGCTGAAGAGCCAAGAGGACAGCACTGATAACTCCTGAGGAGAGAAGCCTGAAGAAAGAAAGAAGAAGAAAACAAAAAAAAACGGCCAGAAGAATCTGCAAAAATCAGCAGTCACTGAGAATTCCATCTCTCAGCTTCTGCCGAAGACAGTTCGTAGCAGAGCGGCCTGGACTGGGACCAGAAAGGCGCCTCTGGATCCATCTCTCGTGACCTGCTGGACGGAGATCGGGAGCCTTCAGACCACTCTGACAACAGATTCGGTAAGAAGGCCAAAAATAAGAATATGGGGGCCACACTCTCCCAGGAACAACGGGAAATCTTGTCCGCCTTACAAGGTGTGGCTGAATTATATACAGAAGGGATCCCAAAGAAAGAATTAAAACAGTTATTATTGTGGGCAAGACTCAACTACCCACTGGCAGAGACATGCCTGTTATTCGAAGTGGGGTTTTGGCAAGAAATCAATAGGCATTTATATTTCTTAGCAACGAAAAAAGATGAGACAGCGTTAAAGCTACTCTCACCAGCAAGAATTATGTTACAAGGTATCTCAGTGCAGTCTAAAAGACTGGAAAAGCAGGGAAAAACTGCGGCACCCTCAGAGGAGGGGGCGGAGCAAAGCTCCGGGAAAAAATTAGCTCTGGCTTCAAAAAGCCAGGGGGAAAAGGCTCTCGAGGAAAGAGAGCAGAAAATAATATTAAACCTCCCGGTCAAAAAATGCAAGAAACCCCAAAAGCGTCCTGAAACCCCAGAGAGTATAGAGGAGTCAGGAGTGGAAGGGGGGGAGCAGGAGGAAGACAAGGGATCGGGGGGAGCGCTTTCTCGCAAAGGGCACGGCGGGGCGGCAGCGGCAGAGCAAGGCGGTGGCGCGGCGGCGGCAGCGGCAAATGCGGGCAGTGCGGGTGAAGATGAGGAGATGCACGCGGCGGGCGAAACTCGCAAGAACCCGGGGGGTGCGGAGTCACATACCAGTGCGGGGGCGGCGAACGCGGGCGGCGAACTGGGGGAAACCGTGCAGCCCCAGAGGGCCACCGTGGCGAGACGCAGGAGGCGCGCGGCTGTGACGTCAGACCCGGTGCGGAGGTCGGCTCGGATCCCGGGGCGGGCCCGAATGCCGGCGGGAGGCGGGCTGGACACACCGGAGGGAGGAGTGAACACAGCGTCAGAGGAGGCAGAGTCAGGGACAGACCGAGGGGAGGAGGCCTCGGGGGTGGAACGAGGAGGAGAGGATGACGTCAGCTCGGGAGACACAGGGAGCGGCTCGGAGAGCACGCATGCGCAGAGAGTGGGGCGCGGGCGGAGGCGGGCCCGGTCCCCTGTGACGTCCCGGGCGAGGAGGGGCCCCACACCCTCTCCGAGGACTCGGTGCCTCTGGTTGAAACCCTCGGAGTCCCAGTCCCTTCCCTTCACGGGAGACGCTTTGGTGTTCAAGCCCCATTTTTACCTGAATTAAAAGCCAAGCAAACACGGTCTCAAATGAGATCGCCGGCACGCCGGACCGGAAGAGGAAATGGGGCAGTCGAGCTCACTCCGTCATCCGAGCCAGGGAGGCCGGTGACAGCGCCACCTAGTGGCAGGAGGGCAGAAGTGCACGACATGCCGGATCGGTTCGGCGGCGCCACAGCGCCATCTCGTGGCGAGACTGCAACAATGCAGCAATTTTTTCCTACAATATATAAAAAGAAAAGCACTTCAAAGAAGACAATATTAACACAACAAAGGGATTATCCATCCACTTCGGAATTTCATGAAGATGATGAAAGCTCAGATGAAGAACAGCTACAAGGAGAAGATGTCGTAAGGATCACAGCATCGGAAGGTGTCCCAACATGGATACTGTCAGCAGCAGAAGCAGCAAAAAGCTTCTTGCATTCATTCGATACAGTAAAAAAGAAATATCAACAGTGTCCTCGAGTTTCCTTTTCGGATTTAGGAGCAAGGCCAAAAACCTCAAGGCGAAAAATGAGACACGATGAATCACCGATGACGTCCACAACACCATTGTTCATGCAAATCCCAATGGAGTCTGAAGAAGAGGAATTTCAAGAGCCGGTGAAGACGATGGATTGGAAGCGAATCAGAAAAGTGTTGGCAAAGGAAAAGCATTTATTCCCGGGATCAGGAGATTTGACAATGCCAGTGACATATGATGCCCAGGGACAGAATCCAAGGTGGGAAAGGATGGGTCATGAGACAGTCAAAGACTTAGGGAAGGCGGCTCAAACTTTTGGGCTGAACTCACAATACTTCAAACAGCTACTAAGAGGGACATTCACTATGTATGATCTCACACCATATGACATTCGAAGTATTGTGGCAATGATCCTCACTGACATACAGAATCTTATCTGGGAAAAAAGGTGGAGAAAATATCTTGCTGAGTTGCGGAACAGATATCAAGGTGGGCCAAATGCGAACCTCACAGAAGGGCAATTAGCAGGGGATCCTCCAGATGACAATCCAGGGGAACAAGCAGCGCGGCTTCCACGAAGAGTGTTAAACGACATCAAAGAAGCAGCGCGATTGGCAATCATACAAATTACACCGACAGGAGCTCCGGATGTTCCGTTCTCTTGCATCAGGCAAGGTCCCACAGAGCCATTCATGTCATTCATCGACTGACTCACGCAAGCCGTGGATCGACAGGTGACGACAGAAGAAGTGAAGAGGCCTCTCTTGGAGAGTTTAGCTTTCGGCAATGCCAACCTGGATTGTCAACGGGTGATTAGCACCATGCCAGGACGGCCATCCTTGGCAGAGATGGTGGAGGCATGCAGCAAGGTGGGGACACCTCAGCACGTCGCAGCGATTGTGAAGAATGAATTAAAAGAGGAATGGGAAGAACAGCTAAAGGGACGCTCAGAAGGGCAATCAGAGAACAAGACATTGGAGAAGATGTTCGAGAAATTACTCCATCAACAGGACGAAAACGTCAACAAAGTTCTTGCGACAATGCAGAAAAAGAACAAACCCCAAGGAGGACAGTGCTACAGATGCGGGGAGTCTGGGCACATGAAAAGGAATTGCCCACGAACACATATACCAACGCCAGCCCAGAAAGCAGAAAGGCCAATTTGCGCACGGATGGGTCAGGGAAGACACACAAGTCAGTGATCCCGTGGAGAGACTCAACGACAGGGGATTGGGAATCAGACGTGAGGATGGTTCAGGGCTCTCCACAAATTGTGGAGTTGGCAGCCGTTGTCCGAGCATTTCAGTTGTTCAAACAGCCTCTCAATCTGGTGACAGATTCCGCATATGTTGCAGGTGTGGTCAAGAGATTGGAGGGTTCACTCTTGAAGGAAGTCAGTAATGAGGTTTTATACTCATACCTGACAAGCTTGAAAACACTGCTAGAGAGCAGGGAAAGAGAGTATTTTATCACACTCATTAGAGCGCACACGACACTTCCGGGGTTTTTAGCGGAAGGGAATGCTTGGGCGGACAGGTTGACAATGCCCATTTTGCAAACACTGCCGGACATTTTTGAGCAGGCAAGATTAAGTCATGCGTTCTTTCATCAGAATGCGCAAGCGCTAATGGAGTCCTTTCGTCTCACAAAGAGTCAGGCGAGGGAGATCATTAGTGCTTGTCCAGACTGTCAGCTTGTGCAGCCACCCTCTTCTACCGGGGCCATCAATCCGCGGGGGCTGCAAAGTCTTCAGTTGTGGCAAGCTGATGTCACGAAATATCCATCTTTTGGGAGGCTCAAAAATGTTCATGTTTCTGTAGATACATTCTCAGGTGCAGTCTTTGCTTCAGCACATGCTGGGGAAACAGCAGACCATGCTTGCCGACATTTTCTGCAGGCATTTGCAGCATTAGGTGTGCCTCAGGAGATAAAAACAGACAATGGTCCAACATACACAGGCAGGGTGCTTGACAGATTCCTGAAAAGATGGGGTGTCAGACACACGTTTGGTATTCCACATTCACCCACAAGTCAGGCGATCATTGAGAGAACACATCACACCCTGAAATCCCTTCTGGACAGACAGAGAAGGGGTGAGCCAGAGGCAACACCTCACATGAAATTAAATAAGGCACTGTACGTGCTGAATTTCCTAAATAGCTCATCCTCAGAACCTAATCCACCGATCGTGAGACATTTTCTAAACAACACACAGGCAAAGCTAAAGGAAAATCCTTTAGTTTTGATCAGAAACCCAGAGACAGGACATATAGAGGGTCCTTTCAAACTAATCACTTGGGGCAAGGGTTTCGCTTGTATTTCCACAGATCGAGGTCTGAAGTGGGTGTTGGCGCGGCACGTGAAGCCATTCCGAACGCGAGAACACGAGAACGCTGATCCAAGAAACAAAGAGACGAGTACTCAGACAGAAGTCGAGACTCAGACTGCGAAAAACGACCCGGAAGAGAAATAAAAAGAAACTAAGGACTTTGGGGGTTTTCACATAAAAGCGAAGTAATGGGTTTCATGATGCTTATGTGCATCATTCTTTCATTCATTGCAGTAAGCAGTGGGGGAAATTTACCTGTTAGTCAATCAAGGCAAAATGTATGGGAGACTTTAGCTCGGGCAGCAAATTTAGATAGTATTTGCCTGACACATTTGAGGCCAGGAAAACCATTTTCAGCATGCATGGTTGGATTGCCGGTGGACAAATGACCAGTTCCAGGGCACTCCGCAGTTAACATTTCGCAGGTCATTAAAGATCCTGTGAAAGAGTGGTGTGCTTGGACACATCTGCTTCCTGTGGCTTCTACAGAACCTCAGGAATTGGAGATTTTTGGGTCCATGACAATGAGACTCTGCATGCAGTTTGAAGCTCCCAAGATCACAAAGGCAAAAACTATCGATTTGACTCCCATTCATGAATTCTATAAGAATGCGTCAGCTTGGTGTAAATATACAAAGAAAACCACCAAAGGATCGATCCAAGTCCCGGTGCAATTGCCGTGGGGTCTGTTCTTAATTTGCGGGGACAGAATTTGGCACGCCATTCCTGCTAATGCCACGGGAGGTCCATGCAGCATTGGGGAAATTTCAATGCTATCGCCTGATTTGAACATGTTAAGAGAGAAAAGGCACAGAGAAAAAAGATCAATAGAACAATATGCGGCAGATTGCAATGATAAAATGTTTTCTTGGGACAAGGAAACGAGTATTGCTACAGCAATCTTCTCACCTCAAACAGCATCAGGGGTGGCTTTGACTCAGATCGACCGCATGGGTTGTTGGTTGAGCAAACATGCGGGGTCTGTGTCTGTCACATTGGATGACATGTTAAAAGACATCGGTAGTGTAAGACAGGCGACTCTTCAAAATAGAGCGGCAATCGATTATCTATTGCTCGCTCATGGACATGGGTGTGAAGAGTTCGAAGGGATGTGCTGCATGAATCTCTCAGATCATTCAAAGTCAATTCATGAAAATATCAAAAATATAAAGGACAGCATAAATAAGCTTGGCGAGATCACAGGTTCATGGATCGATCAACTGGTAGAATTTTTTGACATCTCTCCCATTTGGAGAGGAATTTTAAAGATAGGATTCTATGTTTTAATAGTTCTCCTAGGCCTCATACTTGTTGTCCCATGCATATTTGCATGTTTAAAACGTGCGATGAATCGGATAGCGAAAAAGATCTTCTTGGTGCAAACAGAAGGGGGAGATGTGGGATCTCAGCCTCTCAGGACTGGGGTGCAGGGTGACCAAGACCACCCCTGGGGGGCTCGGGAGTCCTGGAATGCTGCCAGAAATGTCTGGTGGCTAGACTTTGATCCCACACGAGAGACGACATCAGTATGAGGATAGGAGGATTTCACTGGGGTGAATGGTGAAGGGATAAGTTAATTGGAGTGTGAGATACAGGGTTTAAGATTTCTGTGCAGGGGGGTCTAGAGAAGTAAGATGGAGGAATTGGGGCGTGCCCTTCTCCTTCTTCTTCTTCTTCTTCCTCTTGGCCTCCATCTTCTGTGGTGATGTTGGCACTTTGAGATTGGTCCTTACCAAAAGTGCACTAGTTAATAAAAGTAGAAGGTATTGGAAGAAAATGATAAATATTGTATACGTAACTCCGAGTATAAAGATAAGTGACCGCCCCAGGGGCTCTCAGTGTGTGCCCATGGCTGACTGCTGAGCAGAACTCTGTCAGGCCAAGAGAAAATCTTTTAGATAAGCATTTAATAAACACCGAGACCGAGAAAAGGTCTGAAGTTCCTTCTTGTCCTTTGGAGCGCGGGCGGCCCAAGGCCACCTCTGGCCTTCCCAGACCATCTAAACAGCTGAAAATCCGACAGTTTTCCTCTGTTCTACTTCAAATTTGTGAATTTGTGAAAACCTTTGAAAAAAGGATTTGCTGTGAGGTTTGAAATAGAATTCCACAAGCCTTAATGAATGAAGCTGCCAGGGATGGCCTTCAGATGTGGACAAAATTCTTGTGACCCAGAGCTGAAAAAGAAGAAATTACCAGAAATGAGTAGATTTCCCTCTCGAGTAAAAGGTGGAGAGCCCATCATTCATTTGTTAGTGAATTACAAGATACGGAATTTTCGGACTAGAAATCCATGGTGGATGTGGAATGTGTTTGCAATGCCTGTTTATAGTTTCAGTTTTGCTGTGGTTTAAGGTTGTTGTGTCCACCTTGGGAAAAATTCAATCAATTTATATGGAAGTTATTCACCAACTTGGATGTATAAGCAATCTTTCTTCTGGAATTTACTGCATTTTTAGTATAATGCTTAGAACAGGGAAGTTTGTGGTCAAACTGATGTTTAAAAATCAGTAGTAAGGGTGTGAAAATCATGCTTCCTCAATTGTAGGTTTTTTGGTAGGTGAACAAAGAGATGGGACTCCCTTTAATTTATCTGCAGAGCCTTTGACTTATGAAGCATATTATTTCATATTTAATGATGGACCTTTGACAATTCTTTTCCTTGTGTTATCATATGACTTTAAAAGGAGCACTTGCCTTTAAACAATTTGGTATGTTAAAAATAACCTTATCTGGAAAAGCTGGGGGAATTTGGAACATCAGGAGTCTATTGCTTAAAGGTGAGCAAAAGCAAACGTACTCAGCTCTGTTTTCTAAAAGAGTTTCCTAAAGACATAGTTATGAGAGGCCTAAAATAATACTCTCAAAGAACATCTTCCTTCTCTCCTTTGAGTTGGCTTTGGTTAATAACAATGTAGAGAAGAGTTGCAGGTTTTTGACTTTGTGGTGTTTGCAAGAGTTGCTTACTGGCCATGGTCATTATGATGTTTTGATTTTACACATAACTTTTGCTAAACTCCATATGGATAAGCTCTTTTGTGTCAATGATAAATGAAAATTGAGTTTTGTTAGACTTTTTTTTGCAGGTTCAAAAGTTTTTATGCTCTTTTTTCGATCCATAATACATCTTTACAATGAAGACAGATAGGACATGGTTGGATGAATGAGGGGCTCAGAAAGAAATCTTCTGTCAGAATCTTGTATTGAGTTTTTTCTCCCATAGGCTGGTAGTGGAACAGCTGAAGCCATAGTATTGGGAGCAACTGGATACTGCATATCTTGTCTAAGACAGTGCACCCTGATCATGCTACCCAGGAGAAATCCTATAACCTTTAAGAGAAAGTATCCATATTTCTATATATTCAGTGATCATGTCTCAGAACTTAGATACAAAAGCATAAATAAATACTCTGAGCATCACTGGAAGTCCCAGCAAGCATCAGCAAAACAAAACCTCAAATCTCTTGACCCAAAATAGCAGTTGGACTTACACATTTTTTATTCCTGGTGGCTACTGCTTGAGACTTGGAATTGGGCTGGATGCCCTGTGGTGCAGCTTTCACAAGGGAGAAGCAGCTGTCTCTTTCTCTTGACATTGGGTTAGTGGATGAGTTCAGCTGAGGAGGTTGGGCAATCACCCAAATTGGAGCAGAGATATAAATATTAGCCAAGTATTCTCATGGGACACCCATGGAATTAAAAGTTGGCTTCCTTGATTGGTCTCAGAGCCTGACAGAGCTTGGCAGACCTATCTGTTTTCTCAGGCATTAAGTGAGCATGGCTTGGATTATCTCCTTAAATGTTTTCTCTCTTTTTGGTGAAGTATAGAAATTGGGGAATGACTTAAAAAAAAAAAAAAAAGTAAGGAAAGTTTGCATCCTGAATCCATGTTTATCATAGAAGAAAGGGATGGGAGACATTTCAAAAGGTCACCTACTTTGCTTTCCTATCCCCAGGCAGGATTAATGATCCACGAAGTCGTTCCCACGCTGTGGTGCACTGCTGATACATGAATCCCTTGAAAGTGAATGTAGTAGTGCTGCATAGAGTTACAACTTCCTGGGGCAAATCTTGGGCACACAGGAAATACTGTTTTCAGGAGATCATGTGGAATAAGCTTGCTGAGCCTTCAGCCAAGGGAGGGAGGCCTGACTGAGGCTGTTCAGCCTCGAAGGACAGCGAGAACAGCTCAGTGCTGGATGCAGCAGGATGAATCTGCTGCTGTTCAGCTGGGCTTTCTGCCTGTGACAGCTGTCCTGGCTTGCCTCTCCCAGCAAGAGCTGTAGCTACAGTCCATGGCTTTCTCAATCACTCTGGCTAAATTTGTCCATGTCCATTTTCTGGCATTGAATCATGGAGTGGATTAAGATCATTGTTACTATTGTACTCTGCCACCTCTCACATCTAAGTGGACAGCTGCCTATTGATGGCAACAGTGGCCCATTCAGACTCCAAAAACATGCAAAAGAGAGAGAAAAGATGACTGTTTGGGAAGCCAAAACATATTCAGGGACTATTTTAATAACTTAATATAATAATAGCTTAAAAGTAGCTGAGTCCCTGGGCCTGAGTGCATTCATTGCTGCAGCTGAGTTTAATTCAATAGATTTAGTCCTCCCTCTATAGATGCAGCCCCTCCCTGTCCCTTCTTGAAGAATTCCTTTATGTTGATGTCTCTGCATGAAGTCATCTTTTCCTCCTGGCCCTCCCTGCTTGTGGCTTTTTACTTGAGGTGTAGAACAACTTTCTCCAGCAGTTTTACACAATCTGGTCTATGCCTTTGTGTCCAGTTTGCCATAAGGATCAGAAGACCTGTGCTACAAAGAGATTCGTGTAAGCAGTTTTTTGCAGCTGGTGTAACTGAGTGCTGGTCACTTGAATGCAGATAACTCCCTGCTGTGATCTTTAATCTGTTCATAGTGCCTGTTTTGGAAGCACCTCTAGTACTGTAGTCTGCATTTCCCTAAAGGTTGCTAAGGCAAGGCCATACAGGTGAAGTAAAAAATGTTTTTTGGGACACAGGGATTGCCTTTGTTAGTCAAGTGAAGAGGACAAAGCAGAAATTGAGAAAGACAGATTTCAGATTTTGTGGGATGGGGATGTGGAGTGAGGTCTCCATCTGATGAAAGGATTTTGTGGAGTGAGGTCTGCATCTGATGAAAGGATGTAGGAGGTGACAGGGTAACAGCAAGTCTTGTAGTAGACAGAAATTCACATCACCCACTTGGAAGGATGGCCAGGAAAGCAGTCTGTGCAGTACTGGAGATGACACAGAGCTGCTAGACCATCAGGGTGCTGGTGGCTGATGCAGGAGTGAAACCTTGGCTTTTGTGCAAAAATGCAGGCTGTGCTATCAGTATGCATTATGTGTTATCTTGTGCCATGCATGCACAGGATGGCGTTATGACAGATCCCTTACTAAAATAAAGAGGCTGACCAAAAAAGACCTTTTGAAAAGTAGTTGTGCTGTGCCTGAAAACCTTACCTCTTCTCAGGAAAATAAGGCATCTCATGGACATTCAAGCTTTTTTGTATCTGCTGAAAGAGGCAGATAAGGGACAAGAGACACTTCTAAAACCTTGACTTGGCCTGACAGAGGAAAATATTTCCCTTGGAAAAAAACCTGAAAGCTGGTACCTTTCATCCCTGTGAAGAGATCATCCTCAGGGAATCAATTTATAAAGGCACAGTACACTATGCCCTAGTCTGACTCTAAGATTGAAGATGTAGATTTCTGATCTTTGCTTTTGATTGTGAACTATTTTAGTGAGTATTTTGTGAAGAATACAAGGTAGCTGTGCCCATGAATGTTGTCACTGTCATGTCTTCTCTTCCATAGTGCCGTGCTGGGTTTCCATACCTGTTGCAGGAGTAGAAAGAACCATGCCAAGGGATGATGCCTGTTAGATACTTCTCCTGTGAGACACAGAACTAACAGGAGCAGAGCTGATTTTGACTAGCACTTGAATGACCCTGAACAAACAAACAAAAGGACAGAATTGTGCCCTTTTTTTACAAGGAGTTTTTTTCACTGGCCCTTTCCATAGATGCATATCAGGATTTGCCAGAGCATTTTGGTGACCTGGTCTCCCATTTAGTTTAACATGGTAGTGGTTCAGAAGACAAGTTATCCTCCAACAACTGCAATATGTCTGCTATTAGAAAACACTGTCATTAAGGGATGCTGAAATGTTAACATTGAAATGTATTATATAATAATTCACTCTTCTGAATCTCTGAACCACAGCAGATTGTGTCAGGTCTTATGGTGTCCTCAAGGTAGTAAAGTATTTGTGGGCATATAAAAAAAGTTCTTTCCTAAATCCCGTGTCAGCTGATTTAGAGGAAGAAATCCACATTTAAAATATTATAATTTTTGAGTGTAAAGGAAGAAAATCTACAAGCTTGTGCATAGTTCTTCTGACACTGTCACCAATTGCCAGGGAATTCTGGTGCTCGGAAATGGCATCACAGTTCTCCTATTGGCTCACTTACTGCTTTGCTTCTCTTGTGTCACTACATGACCTGCAGAGAGATGTTACTTTCTGACCTGCAGAGAGATGTCACTTTCTGTGGCAAACAAATAATGAATATGGCTTCATTTAACAATTGAGATATTTACCTCTGCAAGTTAGCAATTTTTCAGTACCTTCAGAAGAACTATGTGCTGACTGAAAACCTTGAGAGGGAGGAATAGCTTCATTATATATGTGTCTGGAAAGTGAGCATTTGGTACAGATAAACATTTTTAACATAAAAAGTGTTGTTGTATTAAAATCTAACCCACACTTTAATGGTGGTATTGTAATCTGTCTAGCTCAGGTTGCTGTTAGGGAAGAAGGAATTTAAATTTATGGATAAAATTTCATTACTGAAACAACTTTCTGAAGTTTGGTCTGGGACTGTGAGTTACATTTTTGGAGTAACTAAGAATATCCAACACACCACTGAACCTACCTTTTGCTCCAGACACAAGGAAAATGTTTTTAATGTTTTTGACTTTCACATAGATTGGTTGTATTTCAACAAGAAATGTTATAAAAGCAAATTGAAAATTAGTTATTACAGAAAGGAAAGTGAATAATTACAAAAAGAAAGTTAATTAACAACTAAATTATGGCTGGAAATCTCTATGATGAGCTTTGTATCAAATAACACTACCACTTTGCCTTTTAAGAAAAATGTTCTGCAGAGTTTCAGGGAAAAATGCAAAATATACCACCTTAACTCAGTTTATTAGAGTCTTTAACTACCAATTGAAAATTAATTTGTATTTTTCTTGCAGTTTCAGGATAGACTCAAATGAGAACCATGTTATTTGTGTTTCAAAAGCCCTCTGTTGCAGAGGTCTGAAAAGACCACAAGAGTCTGCCAGGGGCTTATTCTCAATGCTTCCCCTCACTCCTTCCACTAGTTATCCCTTTGGTCACTCTTCATCATAGTTCAGGCATAGCAGAGATGGGAAAAAGGGAAATGACCTTGGCTTTAGCCAGTGATTTAAAGAAGTCCCATCACAGGTAGTAGATGCCTGTGTTCCACAAAGGGCTCCCAGCCTAAACCCCAGATCCTTCAATCCTTCAGCGTCATATGGGAAACTGTTTCTACCAAGTGTGGAGCCACTTGAGTACATTGGCACATGCAAAGAAAAAGAAATCAGTGGTCTGGAAAAGATTTTCTCTGCTGGAAAATGTGTAACAAGATGCTGCCAATAGCTCAGCTGTGTAAGCACTGGGAGCACAGTCCTGAATATCTGCTGAAAGCACACAAACCTTTTTTGTGCTGGTTGCTTGGCACTCATGCAGCTGAGCTCCTGTAGAAATCTGGGTGTCAGAGGAGAGAATAGGACTGACCTGCTTGGTGCTGTGAATGCAGCCTTTGCCTCCTGATTGAAAGTCTTTGTGTCTCTATCAGGTTTGGATTCCTTCTGTCCACTAGAATCCCAACAAACTAGGCTTTTAGTGAAAATTTCACTATGAGGCAACTTTCACCTCTATAAACACAGTGTTGAGTGTTAAGTGTAAACTAGAGTTGAACAAACAAACCCTGAGCCACAGATCAAAAATATGATTTCAGTGGATATTTCTTCATGTACTCCTGGGTTTTTGGGACTGAGGCTCCTTATATACGCAACTACTAGCAAGGTATGGCTGAGAACCTTGAATTACGAAATTGCTTTTTCCCCTATCCCAACTGATGGAATTCTCAGCAGCTGTGACTGAAGTAAAATGTGACCAGACAGTTTGGGAAGTGGAGAATATATAAACTAAACACTTCATAATGACAGCTGTACACTTCTTCCAGCAAAGTTATGCTACAGGTGAGCCAGGCTATACTGGCAGAGAGGTGATTTCTGCCATGGAGCGTATATGAAAGCCACTGGACGTTTTCAGGCGGAAATCCTCCAAGCTCATCTGTAACTCTGTAACAAAATATTTTTATGCAAATGTTGAGTATGATATAGTGTATACATTTCAATATGCATCTTATGGGCTAATTAGGCCTACTCTATTTCTCAGCATCCCTGGGCTCACTAGGAAATGGATGCCTGCACTTCCTTGAAGACCTGAATTTTGCTGCCTTAATGACATCTTCATAGACTCAGAAGAAAGATATTAATTTTATGTGTGAGGAATTGAATTTTTAGCTAGATTTACCCATATTCTTTTCATGTCAGGCAGACCTTCATTTTTCTCACTAGTTTGAGTTTTGAAAACTAATAGAAAGGAAAAAAATTGTGAAAAACTTACCTATTGCTTACCTCACAGCTATGATATCTGAGTACTTGTAACACAAATTGCTTTGGAGTAAGAGTATTTAATTTTCTTTTTTTTTGTTTGTTTGTTTTTTTATTTTTGTTTTCTTTTTTTTTTGTTTGTTTCATTTTGTTTTTACTTTGCCAAAATCTTCAGATATGAGCTATAGTGTGACATCATATCATTTAGTACTCTGAGATCAAAGAATTGCTTTCCTGCTATTGTGATAGCAATGAGAAGTTTCTTGTAATTGCATATGTCATGTGGAATCATGGATTTATTGTTTTTATTTTTGGAGTGAGAATATAACTTTTCAAGACTGACTAACTAAAACAAAAAAGGAAGATAACCTAAGTGGGACTGAGATGTCCTTGACTTGCCTGGAAAAGCTTCTTTGTTAAATTTCTGTGTCAGGAATCAGCCTGTAGATGTCCCCCAACACACATAGTGCTACATCCAGTGCTCAGTTCTGTTGAAAGCAGCTATCACATTTATAAATTACCAACAACCCAAGTTAAAGAGAGACAGAGAGACAAAAAGGTGCTCAGGAATGACCATTCTGTGGGAGGACAGTTGAGGTAATGGCAGACTGAAGAATATCTCAGACCGAGAGAAATACAAGCTAAACAAGAGCTGATAAAAAGAAATAGAAATGAGTCTTATAGAAGACTGAAAAATGGAGCCAATAATGACACACTTCACTGTGACTCTAGGTATGGAAATGATACATTTTCCTCTGGCTTGGTGAGCCAGAACTGACCTTAGCACTGTAAATACTTGATGAAATGAATGTTGTAGATCCATGAAGTGACAGATTTGTCTTCAACAGAACCAGCAGGTTAGGGGGAGGAAAGACAGCTCAGTCCAAAATTATCCTGATGAAATGAGGAATTTTGGTGACCTTTACCTATGTTTAGCTAATGTAATTAACTGCTGAATAGTGCTTGCATCACTGGGGGACCTGGCCCTGCCTCTATAACCTACAGTGGAGCTGGATAAACCCTGCATATGGTTTATAACAATGAGTGGAATCCTAAAGACTTGTTTGTTTCACCAATTTACAGCCTGTTATCTTCAATAAACAGTTAATTTCTTCTCACAGAAGACTTTCATAAATGGTTTCTATTTGTATCAATACCCATATCCACATGCAACCAAGCACATTTGTCAGAGTATCCATTTTTCACAATTTATTATTTGCTCTCTTGGCATTTTGGCCATTAATCTTCTGTTTTCAAAACTATCCAGAGAGAACCTGAAAGAATACAGAGTAACTTTTCTCTCAGCACAAATAATCCAGAGCCAAAGCAGACACTGAGTGACTTTTAGCTGGGAAATTTCATAGCATTTAGATTCTGCTCTCCTCCTGTTCTAACACAGATCACAGCACAGCAAGTAATGGAAAGTCAGCAGCATCCAGCCTGCAGATGAGTTTCAGGTCTGCCTGTGCCCCAGTGACAGTTCTATAACCAGCCCTAAAGCCAACAGCAGTGGATTCTCCCAAGCCTCCCTCCAGGCAAGCTACTCTGATATTTGATTATTTCGGTTTTTGAGTGACTTCCTCTATCTTCTTTCCTTCATCTTCTTTTCCACTTTTTTGTGGGAATAGCTAATAACAATATCTCCAACTAAATAATAATTATTTCTAATGTGTCAGTGATCTGCATACTGGAACACTGCTATGTTCCACTCGCTTCTGTCCTCCCCTTCCTTGAGCTGCACAATCCTGTTTCTTTCATCCCTTCCTCAGTGAAGACCTTTTCAAGACATAATTTACCACTTCCCTCCAGAGTCTTTCCAGGTGCTGCACATTTTCCAGGAAGGTACAATGTGATATTATTTTGTGATTAGGTTGCTGTTCACCAAAACACACATAATTGTTTTGGTAGAGCTGTTAGATAGTATTCTGGTTTCTTTTCCCCATTATTTCTGCCTAAATTGAAATGTTTTGATGACAAATAACAATTACTGATATGCTAAATGCAATTTTCAATGTTTTCCATCCACCTTTAAGTACTTTGTTTTTACAGAACCATTGTTGAATCAATGACATTTTTCTGTGTAATAGTGGAAAAAAATCCTTAGAGATACAGAGGATAAGCAAACATGAGTGTAAAGATTCAACTCAATGATGTTCTTTTCTAACCCTAATGTTTCTATATTTCTAATACTCTTTATTTCAGTAGGATTTTGAACACTGTTAGGGAGGTAGCAGCGCTACTCATCTGCTACTAATCAGAATGACTTTCCCAAAGTCACACTGCAAGCATTTTGATGTAACTAATGCAGCACAGAAATGGAGACTGCATTCTAACCAACAGGGAAAAATAATGCAGTCCTGGAATAACTTAAATATTCACTCAAGAAACATTTAAAATGCGATACAATAAAGTATTTCTAAAAATCAATTTTTCATGGCTAACCATTAAGTTTTCTTCTTCTATACTACTTAATGAATAAAAGACATGTTTAAAAATTTATTTCTAGTAGTTTTTAGAGGAATTTCCAAAAAAAAAAAAAGAGTTGACTGAAAGAAGTGTATATCAGACCATATATCTGTAACACAGTTCTGCAGTAAGCCATTTTTCATTCCATGGATGATCTAAGGTGAGTATATTTCTTAAGTGTATTGCTTCTGGCCAGTAAGTGGATGTGTAATTTAGCTCTTTCTCTTGTAGAGTGAGCCCCAGTCTAAAGGAATGTAAAAAAAATTGCATCTGAGCTTTCAAATAACAAGTTGCACACAGGGGACTTGCTGTGAAGAGCTGTTGAAATGTAAGGTGCTAAGACTTATAACAAGGTAACCACATACACTGAGCCTTTAGTATGATTGATTGTGCTTTTGGTTTTGGGGTTTTTGTTGGTTTGTTTTTTTTTTTGTGGTCTTAATTTTCTCTCTTTATTTTTTTTTTTTTCCTTTGCAGTGGTGATGTATTTTGCCATGTTTTCTGACAAAAACCTGCAGACAAATTGTAGGGGTGGGAAAGAGACCACTTGAACTGCTGACTGCTTCAGTGAGACTGAGGGTACAAGGGATATCTCATATTTCATCAAACCTCCAGTGGTCACCCAGAGAGATTGAGGAGAGCAGGTCTGGGTGAGCAGTGCCACTAGTCAGTGAAAATTTATGAGTCGAGTGCTAAGCAGTACTTTTTATGTAGATCTACCCCATCAAATAATTTTCTCAAAGACAGAGCAAGTGTATGAGAGTTGTGCTTGGTTAAGATTGATTATGCACATGTTAATCAAAGACACAGAAAAGCTTTGCATCAGGTTGATGTAGTTTAGCAAGCCAGCTTACTCAGTGAAGTTAGAAAAGCTGTGATAATTACCTGAATTTCAGGTTTTCACTGCAGCTTTTGTGTTTTCCTGGTGCTCTTTTGCCACACGCCCATAGAAAAGTTATTCCCAGTGCCATAGTCAAAGATACATTAATAAACTAAAGGAATCCACTTCTTTTGTTGACACTCTAGAGTTTACATATTTCATTCTCCTAAAACAGTGGAAAAAAAGAAGTAAATGTATCCCTTTTAAAATGTTAAACTGATTTTTTAATATATATATTTCTTACTATATCTGTCAGTTATTCCTTCCACTTGTTTCTGTCTTTTGCAGGGTGAGGAGAAGTTGACCTCAGTGTTACAAGTTTTCTTTCCATAGTTGTGTCAGGACATGGAAGAAGCCAATTGCTGTCTCTGACCCTAGTCATACACAAAAATAACAGATGTCTCAGTATGCTGAGATCAGACACTAAGGGGAGCTGAGGAGAACAGATGTTGCATCAACAGAGTTTTCCTTCTTCTGAATTGTTTTGAAGTAAAGTGTTGTTTTCTGGCCTTTTTTCTTCCTAATTGAATTTCCTATATTGAAATAGATCTTCTGATATCAAGTCTAATTATTTGCATTTATTTAGGAATGAATCCAGAAAAGCACAGATTGAGTTTTAATTGTATACATATCTTTCCATGAGAAATTTCTCTGAAGAAATATCATGTACTTTATCCAGAAAATGATCTTATCTCTGTAGAATAAAGTGAGGCCAAATTATCTACTTAAAATGATTAGTAGATTATCTACTTTATATTATCTACATATAAATGACATACTTTTAAAAATGTACAATCAGTATGGAATCAAAATATGGTATTAATTTTGACAGATTAAATGGACCCAAGGATCACAAAGGTGTTAACCTGATCAAATCACTGTAAAGCAGTCACAAGTATATCAGATACTTGAGTATAGACACCCTGGATCCCCATGATAAATAAACTGGAATATTCTTGCTAAACACAGACACTGGCACACACACTCACATTGACACACACACACACATACGAAGTTCAGATTAGACTGTAATGGAGGAAAAAACACAACAAACCAAAACAAAACAAGTTTAGGAAACAGCCTTATTGTGAAAAGTTAATTTATTTGGGAGTTTCCTGAGCCTTTTTTTTTTGGATAAGAGATATTGGTCAGGGCCTCTTAGTCCGCATTAGTCTTAATTATTATTAGAGAAAAGTAAACAGTTTTTGCTGAACAGTTTCTGATTTTACTCTTTTGCTCTCTCTGGTAAAAAGTAGAGAGAAGAGGAGGGATGAGATGTTTGGTAGTATCAGGTGAAGTTGTTGGGGAGCCAAAAGCAGCTGTTTATTTGTGGTGGATGGTCAGAGCCACTGGGTCAAGCTCAGCTGTTAGATTGGCAAGTTTTCCTCAGTCCCACAGCTAAAGCTGCAACCTGGCATGTCCAGCTGGGCTCCCACTGCCTCTCCTGAAAGGAACTCCTGGGGCTGCTCTACAGAGTGAGTGCAGAGTCATGGAACCAAAGAAAATGAGAGAGAGAAAACAGCTGGGGTGGGAGCGGTGGTAGTGTGTGGTACAGGTTGCTATAAAGAGGATTGGAAGGAAGGCAGTGCCGATGCAGTGGCATGGTGTTGGAGAGAAGAGACTGCTGTATGAGCACCAGTCTCCCCTGAGGTGGATCATTCTGAGCTGCTGTGGTCCTACACGTGGTCATGTGTTGCTCAAGGACATTGCTGTCTGCCATTTCTGGGATAGACTAGCTGTGCACACTCTGCAGGACTCAGGACACTGACATTCACAGTGTAGTATGAAACATTTTGATCAACTCATAAATTCAAAAGCAGGACCAAGGACTTTATTCCAAAAAGTATAGTTCTCTTATCTTGAATGGGTTTTGCTCTTAAAGCCTGCCTTAAGGTATGAGTTGAATAAATATTTTTCAAAATCATAATTGAGAATAATATTAATAAATTGAGAAGTATTAATTAACGTTGGAAGGTTTGTTACCTGCATGCTCTACTGCTCTAGCAGATTCAGATGCACAAAAGCTCAATTACACCCAAAGAACATGTTGAATCCTTGCCAAGCAGGAGGATGTGGTTCACATTTCACTTCCCAGTTCTGATTGTTTTGTTACCAGGATCTGTTTCATTCTCACTCAGCTCCAAGAGAAGATCTGTGTGCTTGTCGTATTCCTATGTACATTGGTTTCCTTTCAAAAACAACCTGGGGTTGTGGACAGGGTGGAATCTGTGGTATGCTCTGATATCTTCCCAGACAGTGTATTCTGAGGAGCAGGGGTGTGGGTGCACCCTTCTGCATCCCCATCATAGCCAGAGTCTCTGCTTGGAGAGCAGTGCTGATATCACTGTGAAGAGCAGATCTTGGCAGCATCTTCAGGGACGTTAAAAGTTGAGTTTCTGTTGTGCCATAGGAAACACCTACAAAAAAAAAGACAAGTCAAAAACCTGTGATTGTACAAGACCCCTGTTATCTCCATTTTTTACAATGACCATCTAGGAGAAAGTTATAATAATTTATTTAAATGGTATTGTTCATTATAATAAAATTATACAACTTTGCTGTCTGCTTTCTATAAACATTACGCTAAAGATCCTGAGGGGAAGCTGAAATGTAAACAGTACTTTTTTACATAAACATTCACTAAGAGTCTTGCTCTTTTTTTCTAAAGACTCCACACCAGCACTTGATTGCAAACTTAAATTAAATTGTTTGAAGAGTGGGTTTAACATTTTTCAGTACAGATAAACAACATACTTGAAAGTAAGTACTGTTTTGTGACATGTGCAACCGTAGAAACATACCATTTTAATCGTTACTGACAACATTGCTTGTTCATCCTTAGTATTACATCATTAATTGAGGTGAAATTACCTTTGATTTTACTGATGGAAATGGGAAAATTTACATTCTTCTTTTATAACATGTAAACAACTAAATTTCATGTATCTGTTATGAATTTAGGAGGTGTTATTAAACGCCATTACTAACTTTATATCTGATCCATGAGCAAACTGAAAACTTTGCTTATGTGAAAAGTGAGAAGGTAGTTTGGCTCTCTCTCTCCATGAAATGGTTCATTCTCCCACACAAAAAATATCTCTCAATTATGTTGTTGCTTAATCTAAGCTATGGCTCTTCTGACTGAGAAAATACTTGTGTATCCTTCATGTCTGGGAGCGTGCAGCCCTCTAATGATGTAAACCACTTCCACTGCTATGTCTGGAAGAAATGGTATCAACCACATACCATGTCTTGTGCCTCTGTCCTCCTGCTCCTCTCTCCTAAAGTGGTTTTTCATGACAAGTGTTGCAAAACAGAAGCCAGTGGGAAATGTGCTTCTGAGCAAAGTAACTCTGTGAAGCAGAAAGTTAGAACCAGAGAACAAAAGGTTAGTTTTCTTCAAGAAAAGATAACAGCTTGAACCTCTCTCCCTCTTCTCTCCCCACATCAGAAAATGGTGCACTAGTGAGGTTAGGTCAGTGCACACATGTTTTAAATTAGTGGTTTATAAACAAGGAAGTGACAATTATTCGTTATGATTATTTGTCAAATAATCACATCTGTACCTAATTATCATGTATATGGCAGTGTTTGCATTTCTCTTTAAGCTGAATTCAGTGAGGACAGCTTAGATGGTAAATTGTGAGCCCACATTTAATGGGTACAAATATTTTAACACAGTACACATTGTGTTAAAAGTTATAAATAAAAGTGCCATGTAGTTCTAATCAGTCTCACTCCTTATCTTTCACTTGCAAAGTTTACGAAACACAGCAATGAATCTTACATACACTCTGTGATGTGGGTTTCTCTCATTCTTGAAGACTTCTTATCAGATAAATTTTAGTCTTATTGTTTTATTAACAAATAGTGTTCTCTCTTTATTAACACATGCAAAGCCTCACTATACTCTGGCCAGGCTAACATTTTCAATATTCATCTTATTTATTTATATTTATTTTTTCTATCTTTGCATGTAGTTCAATGGTTTACTTTCCAAGGTTAGCATTTTTTAGTTGTCACAAACTCAGCTTTGGGATGCCAAAAAAAAAATCTTTTGATGCTCATTTGAATAAAGATAGAAACTTTTCTTTGACATTCTTCTCCTTCAGAAATTCTTATCTCAAATTCCATCCAAAAGTGTATTTGGGGAAAGGGAAATGTAAGTATGTCTTTACATGAGTGTTTGTATGCCCCAGAGGTGTTTGTGCTGTCATCTCTTAAAGTGCTTGAGTTTAGGAGGCACTCAGGGTCCAGGGAAACATAACACATGCTTGAATTATTCCAAGGCTTTGGATTGGATTCTTGGAGTATGTGTGATGTTGTCTTGCCACCTCTGAAAGAATGCTTTCCCAGCTGTGTCAGGGTTTTAACACCCTGTTATGTCATTCTTCTGTGTCTTACAGGGAGCAGGGTAAGATGTGTATCACCATCCTGTTTGTGGTGAAAGAGCATGTCTGTGACAAATTCAGACAGATTGGGAGATGTTGTGGGAATCCCTGGCTGGAGGAATGCCTCTGTGGTTTGTGCTTGCCTGACAGGGCCGTGTTTCTGTGTGTGGTCATGCTTTGGCAGCCATCCTGCCTTACATGGTGGGAAGTCTGGCAGCTCTTTTTCTGCCATCCATATACCTTTGCCTGCTGCTAGGATTTTTAAATGAACTCATTCAAGGGACAGCAATTTGACGTCTTTGTCTCAGAGCCCACTGTCTAAAGTCTCTCTAGCTTGGGTCTGTGAGCTGTGGCCAGCTGGGCAGCAGCAGGTTGCAGCAGCTGTGCCCCCAGCAGGCCCCTGTGCCCAGGGCTTCTACACAATTTCACTTTGGGACAGGCCATGAGACAGAGGCCTCAAAGTTAAACCTTGGGTAAAGTAGCAATGGGAATAGCTACAGGAGAAAAAAAAAAGGTTTAATTTTAAAATACACAGTTCATTGTGGATTTGTGGAACTAGTGACCAGCCACAGAGAGGTATGATGTTACTCAACTATAACAGCATTACCCCACTTGCATCATATGATGATGATTTCCCTGATCCTTTTTAGGTAAGATGAGACACCAAGAATGATTTCACTTACTCCAGTGTTCAAGGGAATAAAATTAACATTTATTCTTGCTCAACACAGGGTCAAGATCTAGTTTAAGTCTTCATTTGGTTTCTCAATTGCCACATTTCTGGTGGCATGATGACAGCTGCAAAATTAAAATTGGAAAATTTTAGCCTGGCTGTTACACCTTGTTGCTCAGCAAGCCATCTAAGGTGGAAATGAACCTAAAACCTGTTTTCCAATTTCCTGAGGATATGCTTTCATGAGTAGGCCATTGTTTCCAGGCTATAATTTCTCTTTGTGTTTCTCTGTGCACGTTTTGGAATGAAAGAGGGTGAGCTTTGTGTTAGACTCAGTTCTATCCAAGGGAGCTGGGAGCTTAAGCACACCTGTTGGACTGTTTTCCTGTGGCAGTTTAGATTTAAATTAAGTTTCTTCCAACAGGACTTAGACATGGTTCCTAGTGCAAAGGACTCCATAATCCAGTTTAAAGAACTCTACGTTATAGCCCCAAAAAATGTTATTGAATAATTTTAGGTACATGAGAACAGGGGATAGGAATACTGAGATTTGTATGCATGAATGTTTTGAGCTTAGTCGAAAATTATGTGATCTGAATACATTTACAGCCCAGCAGAAACAGAGCCTCCGTTTTCAGAGAAAACAAATTGATGTAGGAGATGGAAAAGTTTCACCCTAAGAACAATAGGAAAAGGTGAAATTGGTATTGTAGTGTTAAACAGATCTCTTCACAAGATTCGCATGACTCTAATATTTAGAATTAAGACCTCTGATCTATTAGGGAGAAGGAAAAACACATTGCCTACTCTTGTTTTCTTGAATACATACACAGAATATAGTCACTTAGGTAACAGCTAGTGTTAATCAGTCAGCAAATGATACCTGAAGACAGAACTACAGAGGGAAGATAAAATAACATTATCATGGTGGAATTCAATATGAGCAGCTGCTTGTGCTGTCTTGTTGACTATATTTAAATGTCACAATTTTTGGAAATGATAGATGAGTTTTATTCAGTAAATTAATTACAGCAAATAAGTGAAATTCTACTATATCCCATCTTGTTGCATATTAAATCATTAATCAAAATGACAAAAATTGTTATAGAAATAGATTTAAAATATTTTGAATGAATTAAAACAAATTGCTTCATATAAGTAAATATATAATATCATAAGAGACTAATTTCTCAAAGGTGAAATTAATATGAGTCAAGTAATCTAAAAGAAAATTTAAACAGAAAATTATGATTTGTATCTGAAAATGCTGAAGAAAACTTAACTGAATCCCTCAGAAACAGTCTGGAAAAAATACCCTGCTGATCAAAAACGCCAAATCATAAGCATAGCAATCTGGTCTAGAGAAGAAATTGGATAGCAATGGATGCAATGGATTTTATAGCAGTGGATATAAATGACAAGATAGGAATTGGAAACAATGATTCCTAGTGAAACCTGAATATCTTTGTAATAGCTGAATTGAAAAATTAAGCATACCTTTGAAAGTAAATGAAAAAAATAAAAAGAAAATTATTAGTCTGGCAAATTAAAGTAGAGCTCTGATAAATTTTCATTTGGTGCTAGAAGCAAGCAAAATTACAATTCTAATATTGGATTGAATAATGTAGAAAATTTGAAAGCGTTATTTCAATTATTATCTATCTTTAGGATAAAAAAATAGGATTACATTACATAATGTTACACATGTGCTTTCCAGTGGAATCTTAGCCAGATATCATAAGGTAATTACTAAATTCTAGGTATTTTTAAATTGCTGGTCCAGATAAACTGTGTCCAAGAGATTTAAAAACTATGGCTTGGGAGCTGTGTCATTTATTTTTAGTAAACCAGGGAGTACTGAAAAAAATCCAAACTAAGCTAATGTCAAGCCAAAATTGAGATATGAAAAAATCTGAATAATTCATAGACCTGTCATCATAACTTTGATAAATGATGGTACAGTAATCAATTAATAAAAAATCAAGGGCGAGTCTGTAAAATTAAGAATAGTCAGCATGGTCTTGTAGCACTAGTCATACTAGCATTTCATAATCCCTTTGGTCCATAGACAGAATATTAATGAGATAGTATATTGAATGTGCTATTAAATACTTGAATTATTATACCATTGTGGTTTCATTTCGGAAATCAGAGTGTTACAAATTATACATTTTGAATGGATTAAACCCTGAGTGTATGTGAATGTAAATTGGAGTTTATTATTTGCATGGAGGAGGAAGTTGTGTTAAAATGTATTTTTTTAAGAAGATTTTTTGGTACTGGCCTTAAAAAAATTATCATAAATGAAAAAAACATAAAGTCAACATGAATCTTAGTTACATATAATTCCATGTTTAGGTGAGAGATAAAGCAATTGACTGAAGTAATGTGGATCACCCTACAGATGAGAGACAACCCATGGATTGCAAATAATTCATGGAAAAATGAGACATTTTCTCTTGCTGGAAGTAAAAAAGTAGGTCATAGTTACAATAATATTGATGACTTGTTTAAATAGCAAAGTCTGTAGTGACCTTGATAAGCACAGTCAGTTCACTGTAAATTTTTTAAGATTTTCCTTGACTGAAGATGTTAATACAATCTTTGTCTTTTATATAAAGTTAAAATATTAAGAAGGAGTAAGTTCATGATATACCAATTAGTATTTTTTGCCTTTGCAGTTCTCAAAGAGATCCAGATTTAGTATATGTAATTTATGTAATTTAAGAAAAATAGTGAAATTTTAAATGAGGTTCCAAAAACATTCAGAGGGTAACTAGTTGTTTGAAAATTATACTTTATAATGAAGGATTGATAAATAGTCTGTTTTTCAAGGAGAAGATTACAGGCTGATTGAGTACTGTTTCTATGTATTCTCTAAGAAGAGCTCCATTTCACAGGTGGATGGCTGAAGTGTAAGAGAAAAATTAAAAATTAAAAGGATGGAACTCATTAGTAGAAAAAGTCATTTTAAAATTAAACATCAATACTTATTAATAAGTAATATGAAATACTGAGTGTTTATAGGTAGATATAAGAATAATATGCCAATGTAATGTGAGGCACACAAATAATATAGCAGTAATATGAAAATAATATGACAAAAGTTGAGGAATAATGGGAAATTCTTAAATTTTATAAAAAACACTTATCTCTGGAAATTTTAAAATTTCTTTTTCATCAGCAAGTTTCTGTTACAATATGCCTTCATGAAGTCAGGTGGCTGAGGCTGTGTAGGAGGCCATTCTGCACAGGCATGGCAGCCTATGTTTTATCTAGGACTTGGTGAAGGCAAGGCCTTGGTCAAGGTAACCAAGTCAGAAAAGCACTTGTCTTCTCTCCCCTCATGGCAGATCTAGGCTGTCAGACTGAATGCTACTGATGCTCATTAATAAAGTTATGGAGTTCTTCAGTGGTAGCACACAACTCTAAAATGCCTCCTAGGATTCCTGTTTAAATGCATTCTTATTCTTTATACATTGCAACTTAGGTGAAAAATTGCAATTCTTGACTGCATTATAATTTTAATTACAAACTCTCCATGAATATAAGTCCTTAAAACTGAAGTTGTGTATTATGCAACCTTGTTTTCTTAATTTTATACAACCTTGTCCTGTGACTGTGGTCTGAGTGCATTGCATGACAAAAATTTTCGATGTGTCCTGGTTTTTCCTCTGTGTGTCATATATTTGGTCTGATGACAAAAAGGGCATAAGATTTAGTTTCTGAAAGACCCTTGAGTGTTTTAAAACTTTCACTTTGTTACAGTGATTGTCATTACAAAAAGGTACCTAATATATCACTCACTCCCTATTCTTCCAACAGAAAATATCTATGTATTTATTGGCAGATGGCAAATTGTTAATTGCTCCCAATAGTTCCTACTTCATGTAATGCAATTTTAGGGCCAAAATTTGCCTTTAGATCAACTTTTCTTCAGGGTTTGGAACCTGTAGTTGGCTTCTAACACCAACAGACCCTTTTAAAGTTAAATGCCATGCCTCTTTTAGCAGTTCTCTTTTAATCTTGGCAGATAAAAAGTTATGCTTTGTCTTGGTACGTGTGTGCACCAGTCACTTCAGGAATCATAAGTAAACAAGACCCTAACTTCAACAATTCAGTTCTGAAAGGTAGGTGGATTAAGACATTTTCAAGAGACAGATTCAGAATGACCTTTTTTGAAGGAGAGTTCAGTTAAAACCTCAAAAAACTCAGCAAAGACAACTAAGAAGATTTATAACTAGAGATAAAGTAGATGCAGAAGTAGTGGGAAGGTGGTGAGTAGGTCTCATATCAGAAGAATAAAGAAACATAATCAAGTTTAAGATTGAAACAAACTGAAGATACAGCTGCTCACAGCTTTCTACTTAATCTCTGGAGCTCATTGCCACGAGGTGTGCAGAATGCCAGAAGTATAAATGGTGCAAAAAGCTATTAATTAAAATCATAAGCACGTTCATGGAGTGTTGTGAAATGTGAATGAAAGATTGCAACCTTTGGCTCGGGGTTTCCCTAAATCACAGATTGCCAGCATCTGGAAGGATTTGCCATGCGGACAATCATGTTAAACTCATTCAATTTTTATTCCTTTTTTCTGAAACAACTGCTACTGGCAGTGCCAGAGACAGGATCTTGGACCAGAAGAGTGCTCAGTCCAGCCCATCACAGACATGGTTACAGGAGCTCAAGTGCAGCTATTTTTCCCAAGAAACAAGGCTTTTTCCAAACAGCAAGCTATGAGACTGTGCTTCATTGCACCTGAGACATCCCATACCAAACAGTAAAAGATCATTTATTCTGACAAGACTCCTAAAAAAAGGTCAAGAGTAGTTCAAAGAGCCTTATCTCTGACTTATTTTCCTTTTTATCAATTCTGATTAAATCATTAATGGTTCTTCTAAAGTAAAGGTATTTGTAATATTATATCAAATAAAGTTTGTCTTCATGTTGGATTTGCATTGTCACTGTTGATTTATGTGCTTTTAATATATTAGTTTTAAATTTTATGGAATGTTGATCAAGTCTTTAATGTAGCTTGAAATGTGTTCTTTCCATATTTTTCAATCCAGTTTAAATAATTCAATGATTTAATAATTTTAGTCATCATGAATTCATAACATTTACTTTAGGAGTTGTCTTGACTAGAAATACTTTGGTATTTTTAGTGGAAAAATTAGAACTCAATACTTTAGATATTAAAATGTAATTTTTTAAGTCACAAGTTCCAAAACTAATTACTTTGTCTCAAAATAAAAATC
Organism: Melozone crissalis; assembly: GCF_028551555.1. Taxonomy (NCBI): domain Eukaryota; kingdom Metazoa; phylum Chordata; class Aves; order Passeriformes; family Passerellidae; genus Melozone; species Melozone crissalis. The sequence goes on from NW_026535780.1 coordinate 25,579,699, forward strand.
AGTGCCCTGTAAAGGCACTTGCTTTCATTTCTGTAGGTACAGACTTGCAGTATATTCCAATTCATGAAAATGAAACACTTTATTTCTCCATAATGCAGCACATACTTTTCCAGTGAAACTTACTCATGTCGGTAACAATCTCTCTTCCATACTCCACGGGGTAGCAAATGTGTGCACACATGCACACACTTAGAGGACAATATATACATTACTTCTGGCTATAAATAAAACTAACAAAAGAGGTTCAACTAAGCACAAAAGAAAATAAATAAAATAAAAGTGATATGGATGATCAAGAGGTTAATGCCCAGGATTTCCTGGAACAATAGAGGGCAATTTCCACATGAGTGGGGCAAACAAAATCAGCTGCATGTTTGTGCTGGGGCTGAGATGATTTCCTTTTCTCCAGAGCAGCTCTCACAGTTCTGTGCTTTGCGTTGGGAATGAGGAAGGTGTTTTGGTGGTGCTGAGCAGTGCTGACACAGCACCAAGGCCCCGTTTCTAACATTCCCACCTCACCAGCAGGCTGGGGGTGGGCAAAATCTTTAGAGTATTCCCAGCATCAGAAGCTAGGAAAAAGGAGAAGGAAGTGGAATATTCCTTATTTATTACTTATCTTCCTGAGCAACCTCTATGTATACTGAAGCTTCCCAGAAATGGGTTGCTGGTGGGAAGCACAGAATAAAATCTTTTGTTTCCTTCTGCTTCTGTGTGTGTGACCTGTACTTTTGCTTTGTTAAAATGGCATCATCTTGACCCAGAAGATTTTCCCATCTTACTTTCTCCCCACCCTGTTGTGCTTAGGAGGGGCATCATAGGGCACCTCATTGGGCCCCTGACACCTGGCCAAGATTAACCCACCCCAAAGTCGCTCTGATAAAAGATTTGACAGACTCCCACATTGCACCTCAAGCCACATTACCACTAGGGAAAAGGAACAGAAAAACTGTCCTGCCTCTGCTTAGAAGAGCACACTGGAGGATAAATTTTACCTAACATTCCAGCTAAAATTATTCTTTCAAACACAGACAATGGGAAATGTCCCTTTATTTCAGAAGATCTTATGCTCCTTTTCCATTTGGCTTAAATTATAACATTTACAAAATATTTTTACCTTTTTTCTTTTTTGATTCTTCTTGGTCTAATCACAGGCCTCAAAGGGTAAGTATTGGCTGTTTATGTCTGCACAGCACTCTGGGAAGGTGAGAATTATACTTTTGCTGATCTGCTACCAAAATGAAGCAAAAGATCCTTTCCCTCTCCATGTTCCTTGTACTAGCACAAACCATGGACAACTCTCCAAGCTGCAGTAACAGCAACCTTCTCATAGTATAAAATTTTTTCTCACAATTTAAATGGGTTGGGAGGAAAAGAAGAAAAGATTAAATGCCAGATTATTTTATGAAGAAGAATATACTTTATGCCTGACTTAGCCAAAATCAAGGATAAGAAAATAGCCCTTAAGAGAAAAATGAGACAAAGATGGTGATATGTTTATGTGTGTCAGCTGTAGGAAAATGTTAACCAACTTATTGTGGGTTTTTTAATCAATTAACTGGTTGATCTTTTATTCAGCTACAGAGAAATTGGTAAAAACTTACCAGCCTTTTATCTGACTACCACTTCTGCTTTGCTTTTCTTATCCTTGAAGTTACCATGTGCATTAGTTTGTCTTTAAAGTTTGATATAAAATCATTAACACAATGATCTGTAGAATGAAACAAGGCTGAAGCACAGGTACCAGCAAGAGGAAGGAAATCCAAACGCCATCTTCACTCTCTAGAATAAGCATTTTCCTCTAGTTCTATGTCCATATGAGATTTCAGCCCTCAAAAACAACCAAATAAAGAAAATATAGAGACTTATTTGCTTGAAATTGCGTCTACTTGGATACAATGACTCCATCTCCATCACCTCCAAGTTGCCTACATTTAAGACCGCTTAGGTCTTTAATTTTAAAACTTTTATCTTTTATTTCTTCCCCATCCTGATCCAGTTAGTTTGGGAGGGAGTGCCATATTAAAACATCTGGGATTCATCAAATGTGTTCTTTTTAACACAGGTTTAGTGCGATCAATCCCAGATGCTCAACAACGAAGGTTACATATAAACTGTTCCTAGGTTTTGGCCAAAATCATATTCATCTCCCCATACCTTAAAAGCAGAAATTCTTTAAATAGATGTGATTTAGATTTAAACAATTTATTTAAAAAAAAATCAAAAAAAAAACCAAAACAAAACCAAAAAGAATGAAAGAAAGGAAGGAAGGAAAAATTGCAAATGGACCTCATTTAAAATGTATTTGAGTCAGATATCTTAGTTTACATGCCACTTTAGGCTGGATTTTCAGTGTTATCTATTATTAGAGTTCAGTAAGATTTCTTGTCATAAGTTTCTTCTTTCAGTCACATCTTGAGGCACCAGGATAGCCAATTAAAATTAAAATCTTTGAAAGAGGTCAATTGGAGCAATTCAGTTCAACTCTTCCTGAGAAGTAACACTGGGGAGGAGTGATATAATAGTTTACCTGTGAGAAAAATACTCTGGAAAACAGTTGTTAAAAGTTCTCTCAAAGCAAACACAGTGAAATAGGACCTTCAGGTTAGGTGGGGGAGACAGGAAATACAAGGTACCCTGCAAGTCCTTTGGCCATTGCTAAGAAGTTTTAGCTTGAGTTTCATTACTCAGTCATTATTGCTTGGGGAGCAGTTTTAAACTACAAATTATGGTATGCATGCTTGGTACTGACCAAGAAGCATCAGTTCACATGTTTGCTAGAGCTAATGAGCACAGAACTGTAGTGGGAATATTCCAGTTTCCAGGCATTTTAATAGACATTTGATTGAGTTTTGTTTATTCCTGGAATAAAGTTTCCATTTGCATAAGTGTAGGACACATAATGTGTATCTGGTGCAAATTCTAATTCCCTGCTTAAAACCAGATCTTGTACATTAAGGATATTCTGAGCTGAAGAAAGAACCAAAAAGGAAAAAAAGTAGCTAACTTATCCAAACTAGATTTCTTCTCTTCATGAATGCAACAGTTTTCAAAGCTATTATTGAATGAACTTCCAAGGTCAGAATTGAACAAAAGCATTGCCTTAATCCAAAGGTAGTTCTGTTTTATAATGATATCAGTGTCTCGTTTCTAGACTTGTTAAACCTCTCACTGATTCAACAGCCTGTATTACAATTTTCACAATTGGAAAAAGGTATTGACATTCAGGGGTAAAACAGATTCTTTCGATGAGTCTTCAGATTGCATTCTTTTCTGGGGTCTAATTTACAATAATTATTTATTTTAATTTAATACTTAAGCATCTTTTTAAAAATAATGTTCAGAAGGATGAAAGGCAATTAGTAACAAAAACTCAGCAAATTCTCACAACTGGACTACCATGGTTGAAATAGCTTTTAATGCTGAAAGAAAATAATTGCCTTCTCTTCAAAAGGTTTATATTATGGCAAAGCATGCCAGAAAGAATCTCTTTTGTCATTGCTTCTTTATTGCTGTCATATTGTCTAGGAGCTTGACCATTCAGCAGAAACCCAATTTCTAAACCTTTGCAAAGCAGTTAAAGACACTTCTCTGAAGGAGACCAAGGAAGTAAACTTTCTAATATTATCAAATAAGATGTGGCTTTTTCAAAACTTCTGTGCAAATCAAAGTGCACAATGTTTGTGAGCTTGTTCTTTATAATCACACAAATTTTTCCTCTAATGATTTTGTTGGGGATGGGGAGAACAAAAGCAATATATTTGCTGCTAAACAAGCCTGACTTCCACCAGTTTGTAACAAAATTGTCATATCCTCTCTTTAGACATGCCTCACCTACCTGGTCTCAGCTATCTAGCACTGAACCAAAACAGAATGTGCCATTTACATTGGAAATTAAAATTTTAAGATGGAGAATGCTCCTAGAATGGGAAAAGGTGAGCTGTTTTTTCAGATTTTTAGATTCCTAGTGTAGCCAAGAAGTAAAAAGACACTTCTTTTATAAGAGGATTGCAAAAGTTTTTTTTCAAGGCTCTCCCTCCTAAAATTGAGCATGGAAGCTGTGGGGAAAGAGGCTGCTGAGATCAGGCAAGGCAGAGTTTCACATGACAGTTGTAATAAAAAATTTATTAGGTTTTAATAAATCAAGAGGTTTTCTGGTCACCCAGAAACAAAAAATAAAGGTCAATTTGTAACTTATTCCTTCCACAATCAAATACTAATATATATTTGAATATAAAATACAAGGACTTGATTATTTAATACAATATTAAGAATCAAGAAGAAGTGATCTCAGGTAAAAGGCGAGATTGGGAAATGAAAATAATGAAAAAGGATAAATATTCAAAAACTTGGGGAGGGGGAAACAGGCCTGATAAAGGGGGGAAATTTTTAAAGGAAAAACCAACTTTTCAATTAAGTTGGTTTTTGTCTGTGACAGGTCAAATGCTTTTGTAAATGCTTTAGGTTATTTTAAGGTTTTGGAAAAATAAGTAAGAAAAATGAATGAATAAAAAGACAGCAATTAATTTGAATCTGAACATCTCTATAGCAAATTTATCACATCAAATCTCTAATCTTTCACTCCGAATCCTGGGAAATATTGTATAAAATGATATATATGTAGAAGAGAAAGGGAAATATAGTAGGAAAAAAGAAGAAATAGAGATTATTTTTAATCTTCAAGTCCAAACTTCCCTCCTTTTTAGCGACTTTGATTAGCTGGACTTGAATAAGAAAGTAAAGAAGAAACCAGATTAATTTAAAGCCTATTAAATTCATGAAGAGCTGCATCTATGTCATCAAGGTTTTCCATTAGGCTCAGTATCCCTAAACTGCAGCTGCTCCTCATTAGTTTAAGAAGGATAAGAATGAAATCTATGATAAATGAATAGGCTGCCTTCTACATTTGGAAAAAGAAAATTCTTTTCCTCTCTGATTAGTCCTATAGATATTAAAAAAAATGTTATGGGAATTTTTGCAATTAAATAACAAAATTTAAAATAACTTTTTTCATATAGAGTATAATTCTTAAATGGATAAGTGACTTTGTTCTATACAGCAAGACAGTAGAGTAACATACAGTATGCAAGTCTTCCCCTACCAGTGACCTCTGGAGCCTTTCCCTTAAGGAGCTAATACTTGGAGAGAGAATAATTGGTAACTGGTCTGCTGAAGTCTGACAATTCCTAGGTTACCTATACACTCTAATGCAAACATCTCTTGAACTCTGCATCCTAGAATGTATCAGACCATAAAGATTCAGTAATCAGATAAAGCTGGCAGCCACATTTCTTCAGGCTTCATACATCAAAGACAGAGACAACATTTTGAGTTATTTTAATGTCTGCTGAATAGAACATTTTGAATCTCCAGTTGAAAATAAATGTTTTGTGTCACAAGTCTGTATCTAATCTGTCCTAAGCCTTTCGGCGATCACTAAAGCCACTTTTTTACAGAAAAGAGGATGAATGTGAAATAAATAACATATTCCAGCATGAAAAACAATTACCAAGAGGCTGATTTTTCTTCTGTTTGCACTGGTGAAAAACTCATGTTTTATCTCAGGAAAGTCTTTTTAGTCCAAACACAGCCATACACAGGCAGAAGAAACTGCATCTCCTTCCTGCTGTAAACTCAGTTCCCAGAGTCCAGCTTGCTTTCATCTTCCTGTGAGCATAAAGCCCACAGAGAGCAGACACAGATAACATTTGGTGTCAATCTGTCTGTCTCCAAGCTGAAATTTGTCCCTTTGCCAATATGATTTTTTTAAATATAGAGAAAAAAGTATCACATAATTTAGACTCGACTTTTTTTCAAATGGAATGAATCAAACCTTGAAGATACCTAAGATGGAAGAATCACGAATCAAGCATATAGATAGAAAAGCTAGAATGCTGCCAGGGTCATTCTTGTCATATTTTGTCAGTTGCTCAGTTAGGAGTTTCCAATGCCACAGTAAAACCCATGTCTGCATATAGAATGCAGAGAAGTGGAGAAATGTTGGATTGAGGACTGAGGAGAGCAATGCTCACAATTTCAACGTGAGCTCCAAATAATCGGCTTTGAACTTGGATCTGACCTCAGAATGGGCCATGGTCCTCATCACTGTCTATCAGCACCTGAAGGGAAGGTGTCAAGAGGGTGGACCCAGGCTCTTGTGGTGCCAAGTGATAGGGGAAGAGGCAATGGGCAGGAACTGATGCACAGGAACTTCCACCTGAACATAAGGAAGAACTTCTCTAGAGTGCAGTGACTGTGCACTGGAACACATTGCCCAGAGCGTTTGTGGAGTCTCCCTCACTGGAGACATTCAAGAACCTTCTGGACACAATCATGTGTAATGTGCTCTGGGATGACCCTAATTAAACAGCAAGGTTGGACTGCAGGATTCGCTGTAGTATGTTCCGACCATGCCTTCTGTGACTCTGTGATCGGGGGTAGTAGGTTGGTCAAGATCATTTCCAGGTGATTCCTCTTGTTTGGTTCATTCTATACTTCTCCTATATCGCTGTTCAGGCCTAAAAATCATGAAGATTACAGGACTGGACTATAGTTTCAGTTTTTCATAACACAATATACCTTAGCCTACTATAACAATATAACAATTATAGCAAATATAGAAAATAATTTAAACAGTACTTTCAAAATGATAGAAAAATGACAGCCACAATTTTTTTTTGTTGAAGCCACCATTGAAACATATCCAAAAAGCTGAGGCTTGATCACATGAGGCTGTGAGGCTGATGACATGATCATCAGAACTCAGCATGCTGTAAAAAAAATACCTTATTAAAGTCAAAAGTCAAAACACCTGGAAATAACCTCAAGGAAAGTATGTCACTAAAATGACAAAAAACTCAAATAAATGTAAAAGAGTGTATTTAAATTCATATACTTTTACTCACATGTAAATATTTGACTGTAAAAAAAGGGTATTGCTTTCTTTTTGCAAAATATAAAAGCCTTTTCTTCTGCAAAGGAAAAGGCATCAGTGAAGCAAGACCTTAATTGTAGTTGAAATCTAGTGGGAAGATCCTTATAAAACATATCTGGAATTCTGAAAAAAAGAGTTCACTGATAAACACTCACCATGTTTGCTACATTAAGTAGCACTCATAAAATAAGTTAATCTTTTAAAGCTTGGAAAGTGAGAATGATAGTGTGATTCAATACAATAACATCAGGAGCAAGCAGGAAACAGATCCCATCTCTCATGAGATACAGTGGCTGACACAGAAAAGAAAAACATATTTCCTCTTCTTTCAACTATCTGCAATTAATAAGGAAGTGATAGGATTGTTGTCATACTCTTTTGGCCATTTAGGAATCTCATGCAAATCGCAGACTGATGGGATAGACACATTTTACCAAATTGGTGGAGAAAAATGATATTTCTTAGTCAAGAGTCTAAAGCTGTCTGGAATGAGTCTGGGAAAAGGAAGCTGAATTTAAACACAGGGAAATGGACTTAATTTTAGGATCCCCAACTGTTATTACCACAAAAGCTACAGATAAAACTGGAATTATTCTGTCCTATTTGCAGTTCATTCATACCATTTGAATTTTGGCATCTTATATCCCATGCAAGTTTTTGCTTATACTTGTAGCAGGGATACATAGGTTATAGCAGTTTTCCCAATGCACACATACCTAAAATATCTAGATTCTGTTGTATTCCTAAAAGACGTATGCTTGTTTTCACTATATTTAGTGAGTTCCTTAAAAATTACTCATGAACACCCAAAGCTTAATAATCTGGGTGTAAAAAATCCTGATATTACAGTTATACTGAGAAAAGAGCAATTGTGTGAAATTATGCAAAATTTAAGACAGATATATTTGCTGAAAGTATTTATGGTGATTGGAGTGCATACTTCCCCTGGTTACATGGAATTAATGTCTAAAAATTAAAACTAGGTTGATTTTTCTAACAATTTTTTTCTAAATTCTACAGTAATAGATCATTTTAGAAAAGCTAAAGTAGTCATAGCTGAGACAATTATACCTACATTTTACTATAGATTTAGTGTATCAATATTTAATTCTATTTATTTTTCATTTATTTATGGTTAAATTTCTGCATATTTAGTCTTTCACCAAATGGTTGAGACCACTCAATCATCAAGTGACTGAGATCAGGGTTAATAGTTTTATACAGAGAAATGGACTTATTTCTGTTACTGTCCTGAAGACTAACATTGCTAAGGAAACAAAATTGATTGCTTAATATTTCCTCTCACAGCCTTTCCAGTTCAGAGCAATAACATGCTGATCATGTTTCTATTTGCATGACTGACACACTGCAGGGGTCTCTTGTGACTCAGTCGGTGTTGGAGACAACTGTGTTTTCTTGTGTCTATAATTCTAGCATCTAGTAAGGAAAAATTGGCCCTGGTGCATTGCTTTATGCAGCTCAGAAGTATTCTGCAAGATGGGAAGGGATGGTACCTGAGGAATGAAATAGCAGCCAGCAACCAGTGCATTCCCTTTGGCTCTTGCATGCAGGCATCTTGGCAGAGGCTCCTCAGACACACAGGATGAATTTTAACTTAACAGGAGCTGCAGTGTGGTCTGCAGGGTTATCTTAAACTGCATCAGACCTAGGCAGTAAAACAAAATAGGGCTTCTGAACCTCATGCTGAAGCTAAGTCAGTAGAAGGGTTTGTGAGGACAAATAAATCATGATTGCTTTAGGTGGGCTGATTTCTGGAAAGGGAGGCTGAACTAGTTTCCTTTTGATGAATACAGCATAGACTATGCTCTAAGGTGGCCAGCTGTGATCCTGGTGAAAGGACAAAGTAAATTATGATGCAGTCCAGTGAACTGACTTCGTGCCAGAGCTTTATACTGTCACTCACCAGGACACCGGCTTTGAGCAAGGCTTCATTCCTCATGCTCTAGGCAGAGCTGAGATCACATGGCTTTAGTTCTTAGACTGCTTCAGCACTGATTTTAGTTCTGTTGTTATTTTGCCAGCAGGAGTAAATAATGAGACAAAAAGGTGTCAAGTAGCTGAAAGACAAGTTCAGCCGCACTATGAGAAATCTGGGATCAGAGAAGATATTGTGTAATTAATTTTGTTTATACACAGACTCATTCAACTGGCCCTGCAATGAGTACTCTTTCCTTATAATGAATCAAAATCCACCACATTTGGTCATGAGAAACCTATTTTTGTGCCAGTGTTGCTAAGTAATCTAGAGAACTCAATATACTTAATGATATTGCTTTTTGTCATGGTCACAACTTCTATGATCCTTTGATCTTTTATGGTGACAATGTATTCTCACTCCTAGTGCTGGAAATTGTACCTCTCCTTCATTGTCTCATCATCTTCGTGTCCTATACTACAGAATGGTATTCCTATAGTGAGTGAAATATAAAAAATTAATCAGTAGTCCTGGAAGCAAGATATCAAGAAGTAAAGCAAGAAATCACAGAATCAATTGGATTGGAAAAGACTCTTAAGTTCCCAAAGTCCATCCATTAACCTAACACTGCCAAGTCCACCACTAAATACCACCCTCAAGTGCCACATCTGCATGTCTGTTAAATACCTCTAGGAATATTGACTCAACCCCTTCCCTGAGCAGCCTGTTCCAAAGCAAAGATGGTATGGAATTCAGGTTGGAAAGAAAGAACAGTCTTTGATATTTCTTTTCAAAGCAGATGATATTCTTACACTGACTGATATAAGATCTTGGCTTGACTGTTAGATCAGATCCTGTTATGTTGTCTTCTTTAATATTCTTGATTAATTTAATTTCTAGGTTTGACACTCTAATGATTTATATCTCTGTAAACTATGTAAGAATTAATTGTAACATCATTTACCCAGTAATAAGTTCTATAAGTTTCTATAAGTTCCTCTCATCAGGTGGTCTGTGGTCTAAGGGAGGGGATCTGGGTGGAGGAAAGGCACATCTGTGAAAGAGCAAAGGGCAGCCCCTGTGGGATCAGCTCCAGCTGGCACAGAGCAGGAGGAGACTGGGGGATTGGGAAAGCTAAGCAGACCCAAATCACAAGCTTGGGACTTTTGGCAGCTTCTGTCCCTCTGACTATCCCAACAATTTTCCACTAACTGTTTTTCAAGATCTCTTGCTTTAGGACCTCCTCATCTCCCTTACCCCGTCTTTTTGTGATCAACTCCGACAGGCATCTCAGATTCTGCCCTACTCTATGCTTAGCAGAAGTTGAGTGACTTACAAACCAGAAGAGACTGGTTCCTGTACCTCAATTTCAATGATAAACCAATGGAATTTGGTGTCAAATTAAGTGCCCAAATCACTCTGCAAAATCACTGTTAATTGATTCGCTTCAAACCACTTGAAATATATACGTTTATTTCAAGAATTGCACATCAGGACTTTGTTATCAACCCATTTATTATCTTATTTTACAGATCCTGGCCAAAAAATAACAGCTTTAAGAGTCAAGAACTTGTCAAGAAGCAGCTTCATTGACCATGCCTTCAAAAGCAGTGAGAGCATTAAACATAATATTTTACTGGGAAAGGCTGGAAATGCAAAGTATTTTTGGCCTGATACAGTAAATAATTTTCTTTTTATGGTATGGCAAATAAAGGCATCTCTATCAAAATAGATCATCCCTCAGGCTAGTATATGCTGCTTTCCTAAAAAACATGCCCTTCCTCCTCAAGATACATTTGAGTGTATATGAAAGGCAAACACAGATGAATCAGATTAACAGTATTGGAGCATGTCAGCCTGAGATCCTGTAAGGATCAGTGCTTGCCAATAGCCTGCCACAGTCTGAGTGAGAACATCAGGTTCACATTACCCCATCCTCCCCTGAGCAGATACAAATCTCACATGTGTCAAGTGTGTGTTCACTGCTGGTTAATCATACGGACAGCGGTGGCTTCGTCAGCCTCATGACTGACACCAGTGCAGCACCGGCCAGGAAAAAATATTTCTCTGCTCTGAATGGCATTTCATACACTTAATTTTGAAATAATTTCTGGGACTATCCTCCATGTTAAATATTTCCACAGCTTCCTGAAAGCCTTCTTTTTTATCCATCAGCTGAGACTGATTTCAGTCAAGATTTTCTTTCAAGGTTATGCCAATTTTTATTGATTAAGCAGTTGCATAGGAACACGTGTTTTCAAATCTCTCACCTATTTGTCTGTAATCATTTTCTGATATTTGATATATTTGAACAAAAAAACAAGCATCAGAACATAAATTCACATAATACTACCTGTGAATATCTTTAACTGTCCACATGACAAGTATATATATATATCAAGTATATATATATATGTATGTATATGTACAGATAGCAGGAAGAAGAAAATTCAGGATAACTTGGATAAACCACCAGTGAAATTTTTAGTGTTTCTGCTGATACTTTTAGCTATTACCAGGCAAGGAGACAGGCCCTTGAATATGCAGTTCATTATTATTTTTTCATATTAAATCTATGAAAATATGCCAATCACACATTTAAGAGATGTAGACTTTTTGACTTTTTAAAAAATTTTGTCTTTTACAGCTAAAACCAAACATCAGATCCAACCTTCTTGTAGGCCCCCTTTAGGTAGTGTGAGGCTGCTAGAAAGTCTCCCTGGCATTTTAGTCTTTGTATACTAAAATATGTTTTAAAACCCACACAAATTTGTTTTTCATACTTCAGTAATCATTTTATTATCCACAGCTGTATTCCAAGACACACAAAACACAAGCCTAATATGAAAACATTTTGTTTAAGCTTGAAAAGTTATCTCTTATCATTAAAAAAGCTAAATTAGAAAAGAATTCAAGAAAGTTAAAGATTTAGTATTCTGCAACTATTTTGGGTTTGTAATGTGTGAAACAGACTTGATATATAGAGAACGCAAATTAAAGTTATGGATAATAATTGTTGCTAATCTCAATTGTAAGTGAAATGAAATGATATTTTATTTTTTTCCATGGAAACAATTATCGCTTATTTATCTCTTTCTATTCCTAATGACTCCTGCTAAGACCAACCAGAGATATTAATCTCTCCTCGTAGTTCAGAAAGTGAAGGATTTCCTTTCATAATATCTATTCTCAAAGCTCACCTAAACCTAGAAGCAAAACTCATGTCAGAGAGCCTAAACCCTAAATCTAGAAAATCTAGATTTTCTGAGGTTTTCTGTCCAGCTAATGAAACCACTGACAGAGTGTCAGTCACAAGCCAAGATTGCCAGCTTTGCTGTCCTTGAGGGGGAGTGTTTCATGAAGGAAACATACGCTGAATATAAATCCCTCATGCTTTATAACACAGCTCTGAAACTAAAGTTACTGAATATGCCCTGGTATGACACAGAAGAAATATGGACACCAACACCCCAATTACTCAATTTTTCTGTAAGTCCTCCAGAACAAGTTCCCATGCTTATTAGTATCCAGAGACATCAGAGGAACTGGTATTTGCTGTTGGATCTTGATTTCTCTGCTTCCTCTCTGCTGCATAGAAAGGAATTTCACTTCTTTCACCTTGTGGGACACACTTGAGTGATCTTGCAGGAAGGATTCAAGACATGTCTCCAGAAGCTCTGGAGAGATTCAGTCTGGTTTCCTTCCAGGGAAGCAGAGCAGGGCAGTACTTCGGTTTTCATGAACTAATGGCATTTTCATCAGCACCGAAAGCTTGACCACTCCTGTGAAGAGAGTTACACTGAACCATCATGGGTAAGAGCCCAGCGGAGAAATAGTTTGGTGACAGCTTGAAAGTCCCAACTTGTCAGCTTTTAAACTTAAAAAATTGCAGTCTGGTGATTTATAGTGAGCATGACGAGAACATAAAAATGTTTTCAAAAACATTCTTTTTTCGAAGCAAACAAATCTGAGACCTTTGGTCAGCAAAGCTCTTCCCTTACTGACCCAAGTGTAACATTACAGTCTTTATGAAACAAGAATATAAGTTCAGTAACGAAATAGTCCTCAGTGTGATCTCTGTCATTGCAGATGCAAAACCAGAATCTCAGATTATACTCTATTCTATTTGTAGAGTTTAAGCCTAAAATAACAAACAATTACAAAGTCATTTTAAATGCAAATAAATCTGAGAATAAAAGAAAAGCTGTAGTTACTTTCTGGATGTACTTGACAGAAGCCATTTCATCTACCATGTGTTGCAAGATGAGATGTTATTAAATATTTATAGGGAAGAAACAGCCATATTCTTATGAAAAGAAGAGTATTTCTTTAATAATTACTAGAATGAAATATAATTTCTGGTTACTAAAAAATTCCTACCCTTTCTATGCATTAAGGTGAATGACATATTCAATAACAGTGCAAATGACAATCCAAAAGTGGTATGCAAAATGTCTCCCCCAGGAGTGTCAGTTTACTTTTTGGATCATATCCAAAGCTCTCAAAATTCTTTGAAATTCTTCCTATTTGTTTCAATAGGGTCAGGCCCCTATAACATTATATCACTCTACATGCTGTTGAACCTAATATTGCTCAATTGTTGAACCTGGGGGTCAACAGTCTGGTAGTTCAGTATTTGCCTTGAAGAGATGTTTCCATAATGTTTTTATCTTTTTGTACCATAAGTTTTAATTAAAGGCACCACTTTTTTGTCTCTCACTTTCCTTCTTTTGCCACAGTTGCAGAAAACTGATTTAGCAGTTTTTAATTATGAAAGGCTCTGCCTGGCAGAGTACCATGCCTTCATTCCTGCATAATGTGTCACAGGTACAAGCTGTGCCCAAATTAGTAGCAGTAATAATATAACAAAGAAAAACAAAGCCATGTTCAGATAACTTAAGGCACAATCAAACCCATAGATCAAGCAAGATTTGATATTCAACTTTCAAAAGTCTCCCGACATATATTCATTTAATGTTTCAAACACAATATCGTATTAAGTTTAATTTAGATGCTTCCTCTTCTTGAAAGCTTATTACAAGTTACATTGTCATTCTTGTGTTCTGTTTTTCAAGTATATTCATCTGGATATGAGTGCAATGAAATTCATTGCATTAAAAAGATGTAACTATTTTCTTGAGGAGAGATATGCTTGGGAGAACAATGAACAATTAGTTGTCCACATAAGTAGCAACATTCTATTTATATTAGTAAATTCATGTGCAAATGTAAGTGCAAATATGGTCAATTAAATTCCACCAACTCCCAGATTATATTTCAGGGTTGAGCTGGGGCTGACAGTGAGAAGATATGTCAAAGTTCTGTCAACAGCTGCTTGTGATATCCTGGTCTTCTGGAGGAAAACCAGGGAGTTTTTATCTCCATGCCAAAATATTCCACCATACAAATCCAGATTGGTGCATACACTGCAAACAAGGGGGAAGCTTGGACTGCACAGAACTATGATTGTTGCTTCACCATTGAAGCAGTATGCCTAACAGAGGAATAAAGTGTGGATTCAATCCTTCTCAAATTTTCAGAACTATTGTCATATTATAACTAGCACAAATGAGATTTGTCTTTCTCCTTTGGGTTAAAAATTAGCCTTATATTAAACCATAATAAGTGCACATACTCACAAGGAGAAATATGTCTAACATAAAGAACACTTCAGCAACATTTTAAGACTTGCCACTCTATTTTTCTTATAAGATACCCATGTGAAGAACACCCTTGTGATCTATGAGTAGAAAATTTCATTAACCTATTCAGACTAAAAAAAATAAAGGAGACAAATCTCAGGCTTGATCACTCAGCAGTCATTCAGTAGCTATCAAAAATTAAGCCTTTTTGTACGTAGCAGCCCATAACACTAGCCAGATCTCCATTTGGGAAGCCTTTCTAAGAATTAGATTCATCTCATAAAAGTGAAAAGATCTGTAAAATTCAGAAATATTTTTAACATATGTCTGGAGGTAGCATTATGATCCTCATGCAACAAACCTTTCAGAATCCTGTTCAACTTTAAGTACATGGAAAAGCTATTTTTGTTTCTGCTTGTGTGAATTCTGGACACACACCTAAAATTTTGTGTAGGTTTCATGCCTGAAAACTAAGGTTATCTGTCTGAATCTCCAAGTATGTACAGCAGTGATTCAGGAACAGCAACACAAGCCCACACCAAAAGCAATATAATAAAATGTTTCTACTGTTTCTAATAAAAACCCTCAGAGTCCAAACTTAATTATATGTTTGAATATTGGCTTATCAAACTAAAAATCTTACTCCAAGGACATGGAAATAAATAAAGTAACACAAAAAACAATACAAGAAGAGTAATGAATATTTAATAATATACCTGAGTTTCCTAAATTCATTTTCAAGGGAAAGAGCTGGGAAAGGATTTATTTCTACATCCTTGCTGTAGAATTGTACATGACAATAGCTTGAAAACTTCAATAATGTGATAACAATGCTTAATTTTACAAGTAGTGTAACTGGAGGTAAATATTTAAAGTCATATCAGTCAGTAGAATGGATATATGTTTTAACCCTTATGATTTAAATATTTTTATTTTTCCATTCTACCCTCTAAGAATACAGTTCTGCCACTAAGCACTACCAAGAAAGCTCACAAATTATATGAATAAGGGGAGGATTTGGATTTGGAATACAAATAAAGAATGCTAAAGAACAGCATTCAGACTCCAGCATTTCTTTACAATGCAAATCCTCTGTCCCAAGGGCCACACACAAATGAGCAGTCATGTCACAGGTAGACCTGCTGTGATACAAACCTAGACCATGATCTTTTCCAAACATGTATAAAAGGTATTCACACAGTGTGCTTCAATGTGAAATGCCATAACTTTTGCTTCCTAGTAATATCCCCCCAAGATGCTGAAACCACTATACATAATTTTTCTCTTTCTCATCTAGTGAACAGTGGTCACCAAAAGAGGTTATGACTAAAAAAATATCAGTATATCATGAAGACATCTAATCAGAGCTATTAGCTAGGATAACTTTTTTACATATAATTGTTCTTTGCAGAAGGTAATGAATTATATTAATACTAAAAATGGCATATTGGTAAAATATGTTAGATTTTACCAAAACAAAGAGAGTGTGTGATTGGGAAAATCAAGTTTATTAGTATCTGAAAGTCATAATGCTTTGTAATAAAATTTTTTCCTTGTACAGTGGTAAGTGAAAGGTAAAAGAGCAGTTTCTAGTCTATAATATCAATGTGTTTGCATTTAAGTCACTGTTTTTTCTTTTACAGAGAAAAGAGTTCAGGCATAGTGAGCTGCCCAATCCTTTAAGCTACAATTCCACTGTGAGTAGTAAATTCTGTATAAATGTGCAAATTTTAGGGGGCTTGGGGGAGGATTTTTTTCCAAGATGGAAAAATAAGTAAGGCATTTTTATTTCAATTAAGCAATAACTAACGCAGACAAAATTTATGTTTGAAATATCTGTAAAATAATCTTAGTTATTAAAATGTAATAGCCATTATATAGGATCTAATATATGTATAAAATTATAGTAGTGCATTATTGCAGTCTGGTGTCCACCTGTCCTGAGGAGTTATGTAGCAGGAACCTTGCTGGGAGTTCTCTAAAATGTAATAAAACATTATTAGCACAGGGAATTCTGGGCAGATGTCAAACAGGTCACAATCTCTGCAGCTAAAGTGTTTCCTGCAGCAGAGAGCATGAGTGCTGGGGCTAAGGTGAGACATTTAAACCCAAGATTTAAATTAAATCATGCAAATCCATGTGCCTGTGCTGCTGATGTGCTGGGAAGCAGTTACATTTCCCATGTGCCAAACTTGCTTCCAACACCTGAGCATCCAAATATGCACCAAATGCCCTACTGGGCTCCCCCAGGAGTCCCAGTGAGCTGAGGCTTTGTACACACAGCAGGAATGTCTACACACAGTTTTGAATGTGTTGCCTTCTCAGATTTTGAAACCATCTTCAAAATGGGAGGCTACATTGTCCATCATGATTGGCAATGGACACCTCAGAGTCCTGCTACGTGAAATTGCTCTCCTAAGATAACACAATGACTTTAAGTTAGGTAAAGGAATGGAAATGGCTCTGTAAGGTTTTGCTTTCTCTTGGACATAAGCCTTTCTATTCCACTCAGTTTAGCTGAGTATCTTGCTCTCAGGGAACTGATTGGTTAATGAAATTGCTGGTAGGATCAGTAAAGTGATTTCTCCTTCCTCTCTCTATAATGGTGAATGTGATAGATCTGGTGCCAGAGCCATCTCACTTGCCTTCTGGGGAATTGAAGGGAGCCCAGAGGGGAGAATAAATCTGAATTTAGACTAATCATTACTTCTGAGGTGCACAAATTCTCTATAAAGCTAGCTAATTTTTTCATTCCAATTGTAACTAATTTGATTCAATAAATCTACTGACACAGACACTCTGTTACTTTATATAGCTTAAAGTCATGTTAAGCTGGTAGCTCATGCTAATTTTTACACCAGAAGGTTTTTTGTTGTTGTTGTTGGGTTTTTTTTTTTGTAGAGCTCTCTGAAAATGCCCTTATATGCAGTAAAATCTCAAGATCTTTCCTGTCTTCTGTATATCTGCATATTCAGTATGATGGAACAGCACAATCTGACAAAGCCTGGGAATACATATTTTTACTTCAGTTGGCACTTGAATCGCCCTTTTGGGTATCAGAATTCCACAGTTGTTTTCCAGTTGAGATCCTGGCTCTTCTTAAATCTTCCCTGGCAATTCTGCAAGCAAGTATAACCTTAGCATGGTGAATTATCCCATGAATAGGATTTAGCTCCATGTTTATGTGTGTGTCCTTTCCTGGTTCTTCCTCTCGCCCAGCAAAAGCTTCAGAGACTCTTCTGTTGAGTACTCTGTCAAGAAAAAGAGGCTTTTTATTTTAACAGTTCATGGTGGGTGGATACTGTGCTGTAATATAACAATTATATTTTGAAAATTCCCAAGAAAAAACTGATTCAGAATGAGAGATATGAAAAAAAAATTTAATTTTTTTTGATCCCTGAAATTTAATTTTGACAGTTCCCAGATGTTTACATATAGTACTTCAGGAATGGTGCTCATCTCATATGGGGACCAGGACAGGTTTATGTGAGATACTTCACAATCTGCCAGGATGTGACAGTCCCAACGCTGATGAGGTTTAAAAAAAAAGTTTGAAAAAATACAAGACAGAAAATAATTAGGAAAGGAAAAAACGAAGAGATCACATGAGCCTTTCAGAGTGAGATAGAAACTCAGTGGTGGTGTCAGAGCAAGAACCAAAATATCATGTGCCTGTCCCAACAAATGCTTGTCCAGGTTGTAATCCAACTGACTCACTGCCAAGCACGTGTTATATTTAGCCTGTCCAGCTGAAATGCCCATAGTGCAAGACTAAATAGTCCTGCTTTTCTTTAAACTCTCAAAGGAATAAAGGCCTAAAAGGAATTGGGGTTTCAAAGTACCTAGTGGTAACAGAAGTAAGCAGAAACATTGTTGGTACCCTGATACTTCCTGCTTGGTAACACATGGGATTTATTTCACTTTTCTTAAACACTTTACCTCTCTCTGAGTATACTGAGATAGAGTTATTCACCGCTGATTAAAATGCAAATGACCCAAGGCATTTTTGTAAAGATGAGATAAAAGTGTTACTGAATTGGGAAGGTCATGGAAGCAAAACACAAAAGCTATAAATCTATTTAAAAGAAATATTTATTGAAATCTTTATAACTAAGGCCAGAGTTGAAGAAACCTGCACAAATATTATAATTTTGTGCTGCAGCAGGCATCCATAGGTGCTCTTCTGAGAAACCAGAAAGAGTGTGTCAGTCTCAGATTTACATTGTTGAAGTCCATAAATTACACTATTGAAACGAGCTTTTTTTATTGTACTCTTTTCCATTCTACTTCTGTTGCTGGGTACACTGACTGTTTTTCTAGTGAAACTTAGTCACATAGTACAAATATTAGTAAGCAGAATGTGAAATAAAATGAAAATATGATTTGGTTATGCTTGGCTCCAGTAGACTAGAGAATATAAAACACTATCAACAGAGATTTTCCTTTTATGGTGGAATGTGATACAGTGGTAAAAGAAGACAGGGCAGGAAGAGTTTGAAGTTATGCTAAATTGGCTAGAGCAGTTTAATTAGGGATTTGGGTGCAAAATGTTTTCTCTTAAGTCCATGCTTATTTTTAGCATGTCCTGTAGCCTTTAAATTAATGTGATACACAGATGTTTTATAAGCATGAGTTATTTACCAAAGCATGTTTACTCTTGAAACACAGTAGATTTACTGCCAAATAATGCTCCCTAACTGTTTTAAATGTCAATAAGTAACAGATACGCTTTTACTGAACTTTATCACTTCATTTTGGGCTGCTGAAAATTTCATAGGGTGACTAGAGATCTTCAAGAACCCTCCTCTCATAGGAACAAGAGTCCAGATTTTCGTTTTTTCATTCAGCTTAGCTTCAGTTTTATGCAGTTTTATGCTCACATCAAGAGTGGTTTTGAGTGTCCTGCTTTGGAAATTAGGGCTTCCTTAGGTTGGGCAGCACTGTCACCCTCACCTGGCCTAACTGGTCCTGTGCTGAAGATCATCCTGGAGACAGGTATTTCTCAAAGCTGAGTTTGCCCTCTCCTCAGCCATCACAGCTCACAGTTACCTCAAACCACAAAAGACAACTTCCAGGAAAGGTGCTAATAGAGCATCAGAATTGTGTTGAATGTCTTCTGTTCTGGTGCCCATTCTAAGGTGTCAGTAATCTGCAGCAGAAGATGAAGGCACGCAGCATTAGTCTGCCACCTTTACAGTCATGGCTGAATTAATCTACTTCAGCCCTTGTTAATCATGTGTGAAATATAAACATTTCACTTTCAGTAGTGCAGTTTTATTGAGATGTTACTAGGCAAAAAAAAAAAAAAAAATTGAATTTTGCCTCTTCTGATGATTATGATCATCTTGCTCGGACACAGAGTTGCAGGCTTAGGAAGTTCCTGAGTCATAAAATATCCGAGGCTGGAAGAATATTTTTGAATTACTAAATCATTGACTGAATATATCCTATGTGTTTTCTCTGTTCTGAAATTTCTCACCAGACATCTGGTTTTGACCTTAGTAAAGGAGGAGGAGTTTGTGGAGGTGAAGTCAATGGGCTATCTGATCTTGGCACATAAACCTCTCCTTTCTTTGAGAAAAATCACAGTGACAGCAGAGATCAAGCAGTGCTTGGCAAGTAAGAATTGTGAAAAATAATGGAAAAAAAAGGACAAGGTCCAACAAAGGACATAGAAAACAAACAGAATCAAAACCACAGAACCTACCACACAGTAGGAAAGTATTTCTTAGTCACACATCATAACCACACAGAAGACAGGAGATCTACACATACAAATGTTAATACCCAAAAGAATGAAGAATGTCTAAAAGTAGGATGGAATTTGACCTTCACATCAGTCTACAATCAGTCATTCTTGGAGCCAGGATAAGAGTCTGTATGATCTTCTGAGAGACTTTAATGTTTCTGCTACAGAAGATTGACTTTCCTTCTGATAATTAATGACAACACTAACAGCACTGTGAGCTGGAAAAGTTGACTAGGGAAGCAAAAGGCTAACCAGCCATTTCAGGATGAGCTTTTGTGAGAAGCAGAAGATAAATAGAGACCAAGGAAATAATTTTTGAACTGTCACAGCTATAATGATGAAAACACCACACTAGGAAACAAAATACATTTCTTGAACAGGAATGTTTCATTTCAGGCTTGCTGCATGGGTGAACATGTATTCCCCACTAAGTTCCTGAAGGACACCCACACTACCACAGTTTTAATTTCATCGGTATCAAGCACAGTCAAAGATTATATCCCGCTATATTGGTATTACAGACCATTACCAAGGACCCAGCCTGTGAGTCGTAGAATGTGGATGAACTGCTGGAGTCACAATGTGATCTTTGCATTGTCAACCACACATCAATCACAACACAGCCATGCGGAATCAGGAACCACACCATGGCTTCATGTGGAAAGTATATTCCCTGTCTTCAAGAGGTAATTATCTACTGAGTTACTGCAGTCAAATTTCAGCAATTACAAGGCAAGAAACTATGTCAAATTATTTTAGAGAAGTATGCAGTCTCATGAAAATTATTTCATCACTGATGGAAAAGAAGAATCAATATTATAAAGAGTGAAGTTAAACAAGCCAGTAACTGCAGTGTAAGAACTCATACTCTGATCTTACATAAATGCTGTCCTAGAAGTTAACATACTATTGATTTGTCCACATTATAATGTGTTTAACAGAGTTTTTTTAGCAATTAGTTTAGTTTTTTCAAATTGAATCAGAATTCATTATTTTTTCCAGTCACGGTGTGCTTTACATAGTACTATAACAAAAAAAATCAAGTATTTGTAACCTTAGATGTTTTATACTTATCTCTTTAGGTTGAAGGCATAGCACTGTCAGATTTCACAAGCAGTAGCTTCTCTTTTCACAGCAACCAGGTAATGGCAACTGCAACTGTATTTCCAAATTAAGGAATAACTCTTCCTGCAACCCTCCATATCTGACACCCGCTTAGGGCCACCATTTCCCAATTATCTTTACCAATCTGAGGTGCTGCCTCAGAAGTAAAGATACTGCCTCAGATACTTCCTGAAAAAGGAAGTATCTTTTTTCAACCCCTCCTTCCTTCACCCCTTTTTTGAGTGAAGCTATTCTTCAAGAAGAACGTTCAGGGCTGCACATTCTTTCCACATATATGGGGAAGAATAACGTACCATTAACTGCAGCTCATTCACCGAACATATCAGCAATTTCTTCATAATTTTTCCTTCCTAATGGGCATTTACAAATGCTTTTCTTTCAGCCGGACTATCTTCTGCATCAGGAAGTCCAGGCATTCACTTTTAATTCCCCACTTTTGCAGCATCATGGCACTTAATCATCACAGCATGGCTGACATCATTTGGGTTTTGCCATCCTGCAACTTTAAAATGTCCAGGCTTGGAACAGGAACAGAACACTCTGACTTATTTTACAGAAATTTAAGGGGTGTAAAAGGCATTTAAAAATAATGTAGCAAACACTAAGGGAGAGATTTAAATATTTGGGAGGACTACAGACAAATTTGATGTTTTGTCTGTTTACAGTGAAGGAGAAAATAAGTCTGAAAAGAGATTGCAGTGTAACCTTGTTTAAGTATTTTTATATGTTTTATGTGTCATGTGAAAATATCCTATGAGACATGAGAATGAAATTAGGTGCTTGCTTTCCGTTTGACCTCGCTCTGATCTGACTGTAAAAATGGTCACTAATGTTTGATTCTTCTGATTCCTTTTAGTAGGAAACAAAGAGATCAAACTAAGTTGCAAGGCACTGAGTACAAATCTACTCTGTTACTAAGGTTGTTCCAATGCAGAGAGAAAGCATGCAATTGAATGGATCGTATTGTGAAAAGCAGTCCACTTAAATGGAACTAATTCCCAAATCTCAAACCAAAACTCAATGATTGCACAATAATGTTTATTGTATTCAATTTTATGGATAACTTTGCCAGATATACATTGTAAAAAGCTATTGTATATGATAGCATAACATAAATCAGTCAAATATAATTTGGACATGGAAAACCAGAAGGATGTGTGATGTCTGTACTGAGTTTGTGTATGTTATGCACAGGGAGTTTTCTGATTTTGATTTTCATGGAAATGAAATCCGATTCTAAACATATAAAAGTAGCCAAGTTAAAAATATGTTATGTTGGCTGTATTGTACATACAGATTTGGGATGTAAACTTTAGCCTTTTAAATGCTCATTTTGGATCAGGACATGTGGCTTCAAAAACAAAATCATGGCATTTCTTCCCTTTATTTTTACTCATCCCATTTTACTACAGTTCAAAAATACTGTCAGCTCAGAAAATCCAAAAATTTTATTTGTGTCTCTTTTTCCTTTTTTTAAAAAAAGAAATTATTCAGAAATGCTATTCTGGTATATTATTTGTGAGACAAATAATCTTTAATGACAAATAATTTTCCTTAGTACATAGAGAATTAGTAAATCTACCAAAGATGGATTCAGTGGTTACACTTACATTTACGAACCAGTTAACTAGATTTGTTTGTAATATTTAGCATTTTTACTGTCCCTTCTATGCTCCTACACTCACAATTCAAATTCCCAAGTATACATGATATTCTACAAACACAGTCAAAATTACATGAATGTTTTATGCCAAGAAATTAATTTTTCCAAGAAGGAGAAGTTTTGAGGAAAACTGACCCGCGGGATAGGAGAAGTCTAAGGTATGAAGTCCAATGACAGCATTGTAAAATATTTTCTCAGCTTTATCAAGTACAATTGGCTTACTGGACAAGCCAAGCTGTCAGCCACCAGAGCAAACTGATTTACCAGTTCCCCTGCAAAGCCTTTGTACCACACATAGCACTAATATCCTGTGCCAGAGCCATGGAAATGGCTGGCTGCAGCTCCTTGCACTGGAGGCATGAACAGCATTGGGACAGAGCTTTGCCAAGCATGAGATAGGCATAACCTCACCATAGCAGAGACAAAGCTGAATGAATTAGAACAGAATGGAAGAATCTGACAGTGACTCAGGTGAAGCTGAATCTTAGAAATAACACCTCTTTTCTTCTCTCCATGAAAGAGAATTGTCACAGAAGTGTCACACCAGTGGGTTTGGCCTAGTGGCTTTCCTAGGGCACGTGGTGCATCTAAGGGAATACATCTGAATTTCCCAAAGGCAGGAGTCACACAAAGAAAATAGAGTACGTTCGATGAAGTAACATGTTATATGTGTTTCTTAAATCCTTTCTGAGTTAGGCCCATGAGCTTTAAAAAGGTGAGCAATAAAAGCTGGTGTTGTTGAGTATCCATATCCTGTACCGCATTCTTCGACGGGAGATAAAATATTCTAGTAATGGAAAATCAAAATAAAACAATTTTGCCTAAGAGTATTTTTAAAATTATTTTACAGGGCTGTTTGCAAAATTTCATTGCATTAATAGTGGAAAGAAAAAGGCATTTTTCATATAATTTCCTATTGGTCTTCATGATTTTGTCACCAAAACCATGCTGGTGCCATCAGGAATATATTTCTATTTCTACATTTCTCTGCTATCATCCAGCTTGCGGGACTTTCTGGGAGGCCAGGTGTCTCCAATTGGGAAGAAATTATTAAAATCTGTTCAGCTGGTTCTGCATCAAAGAATTCTGTAATTGCTTGGTTCTAGGGCTTTCTGCCATCTGAGGCTGAAATGGCAACCATCTGTTAAGAATTCTTCCACTGAGTAATTTTATTCATATTCTGAAAAAAATCAGGAAAAAAAACCTAAAAAAACCTCAAAAACTTTCTTAGTTATAGCATGGTTTTGAATGGAGCTCTGAAGCATTCATCTCCCAGTATTTCTTGTTGTCAAGTTTCTACACTGGTTGACTGTGCAGCAGAAAGAATGGTTTACTTACCATGAAACATTATTATTTTATGCTAATGATCACTCACAGGAAAAACAACCAATGTTTTGCTCTGATTCATTCATGAATATAATCCCTACAACGTTCTGAGAGCTCCACAGTTTAAATTAAAGAGAATTCCTGGTCTAGGAGGTGTAGGATTTAATAGTCTTTTCTATAAAAGTTTCTGGAAAATAAACATCCAAATTCTACTATCTAAGGTCAATTTGTCATTTAGGTTAAGGTTTACCTTCAGCAACCTGTGCCATCGCAAAGTGTCTAAACAAAACCTAGTCCTCTAGGTTTCTTCTGTACTCAATCCTAAGGCACGAACATATCTACTGAGAAATTCACCTTAATGTGCATGGCATTTGGACCTTTTTTTTGTTCTTTGGGGGGTTCTTCTCATAAAATGAAGTGCTTATTTTTTCCAACTCTCTGTGTGTTTTCCCAATTTTATAACTGCTGAGGCCCCATATATGTTCTTGCTAAAACTTCAGACACTAACTTCTGTTGTATTTAGCAACAGGGAAGGTTATATGAATAGATCTAGTATCATAACATAGTATATATGTACAGGAATACTAATTCTATGATTCTTGTTTCTGAAAAATGTACATTTTGGGTTTTGATTTTGCTGGTGGTTTGGTTTTGGGATTGGCTTTATTTTATTTGTGCTTAGGGAATGAAAGGGAGTAGATAATATCACTGTTGCCTAAAACACCTCTGTCTTGAATGACAGCCACACAAAATAACTTTTCTCCTTGAAGAACTTAAAGACTAAAAAAACTATGTGAGTGGATGACTTTCCAGGTAGATACCCGAGGAACAAAGGGAAAGAGCTAACCAGAACTTCAAAATATATCCAGAGCAAGGGTTAGAGTGGAGTCTTCATTTGGAAATTCACATTTTTGTGTTCATCACTGCAACTTCTTCAGCTTTTTTGTAGGGCTTCTCTTTGTCATTTTAATAGAAAACTATCAACTCTATCTCCTCACATCTGGAGAAGCCAGCACTCTGCCACCACATTCTATGTGCCAGGCTCTTAAAACATGCTTTTAATCCCAGTTCTTCTTGTCCTAATACTGTGAAATACTAGAATGTTGGAGAAAGTGACTGCTAAATTGTCGTGTTTATAATATTTTAAAGGGCAGGACAAAATGTTGGAATAAAAGCCAAAAGATTGTGGTAGAGTGAAATAGAAGATTTACAACTCTTGTTGCTCACCTTTATAAAACTCATGGGCCTAACATGGAAATTATCAGGAATAACATGTAAAACTTTACTTTTAACTTACTAGAAAAATCAGGTATTTTCATGCCTTGTACCACAATTTTGTCTTTAAGAAAAAGTAGGCTGGAGGTGAGCTGTAATAACTGCCTACCTTGTACTTTTGAAGCAGGAATATATTTCTTGTCCTCTATGTGTACAGTGAACTGCACAATATGGCCTTGACTATGAGTTTGACTCATTTATACTTTATCCTCTAATGCATTATTTCATTATTTCAGAGGTGCTTTTAAATTGATAGCATTTTAGATATATATGAAAATAGAAAATAGGACCTTCAGTGTTCATTTGTCTTTAATATATGCCTGAGTCATTAGTGATCCCACAGGAAGACCAACTGCCCATATAATATATGTGGATTTCATTCCTAGGCCCAGCAATATGGTAACAGTTTATAGAAATAATTTATCATTTGATGTTTTTACAATGCCTTCCTTTCATATCTTTGTGCCATCATTAAGCAATCACCAATTTCAGGCAGAGCCTTGGTCAAATGCTGAGGCATTCTCACTCTTCTATTTCTGATGCAAGCAACAGGGGATTCAAAGTGACAGAGTACTCAAAAGCTGAGAGACACCCACAGACACCTGAGGAGATGGAATGAATACCCCTCAGTGACAAACAGAGGGCCATGAGCATGTGTTTTCAGTCCACCAGTTTTATGACATTTGGAAAGTGTATTTTACTGGAGATTGGGGACCTGCTTTATTCTAAAGCTCTCTTTCTTGACAGAGGCCTCCTTACCAGCAGAGTCCAGTCTACAATTTCTTCCCAGAGCCCTTTGAACAAACAGCCTTTTCTGTCCTGCCTTCCCTTTGGAGCTCCAAGCCCCCAAGAGTCTGTCTGTGAGCTGATGCCCAGCCTCAGCAGAGCACTCTCAGGCAGCTCACTGAGCTGTGGTCATCCCCAGGGATGGGCACTCACTGATCCAGCCTTCAGCCCTCCCACCTCAGCGGAGCCTGGGGACTGTGCGCTAAGCCATGTACTTTGTTAATTCATTAATGTCCTTTAGTGGCTCTTAGATCATTGTGGTAACAGAATTACTGTGACCTGGAATGCTGTTTTACAGCAAAAAAATAAAACTGAAGCTAAATTGAGTGTGACAGTGACTATAGAGAAGAATAACATTGTTAATGGAGCCCTTGCACTGCTCAGATTCCACAGGCAACACTGGGATTGTAAAACAAGACTTAGTTTGATTTTATGCATAGCAACAACATCAAAACTGACAGAAACAAGGGCTGTGAGATAGAAACATACCAAAACCATGCTTGTGTCAGAGGAGTTTTGACTAACGAACTGAAGACAGGAGGTCTGAAGAGATATATTCATTACTAAGGTTAGTAGCAACACTGTAACTTAGCCAAATGTTATTTTCTCAGCTTCATTTTGTTTCTAGTAAGGGAACCGTCTTGTTTCTCTGCTGTTATATTGAGAAGACTTAATACCAAAAGAAACTTTATGGAACAGCATTGTCACAGCAAGGAAAATTGAATAGTGGGCACTACATCAGCATGCTCAGCCCTTGCTCAGCTATGCCAGCTCCAGAGTATCAGGGACCATGGACTCAGGAGTGTGGGAACCTGGCATCAGCTGGTGCTAGGGTGCAGAACATGGGCATGACTTGTAAGAAGGAATCTCCCACAGCAATATGGCTGGGAATGAACCCAGAAACTGTCAGGGCTGTTTGCATTGAAGTAACATAAGTCACATTAGTATCCAGGTTTGAATGAAGCTTTTTGCAAAATGTGGATCTCCATTATGGATAATTAAACCAACAATTGTAACATTCAGGTTCAAATAAAAGACCTGACATACATTTCTCTCATGGAAATGAGAGAAGCAAAAACGGAGATGTTCATTACTGTAGTGCATTACATGAAATGTAAATACTTTCTCTATGTAATCCTTTTTCATAATTCTGAGAATATTTTAAGCTTGCAATATCAATTGCCAGGATAATAACAAGGCAGCACATAGAATATAGAATAAATACTCCTTTCTTTTTAGCAAAGATTTAGGTAGAAAAAGATCAATTTAGGTAGCAATCAAACCAATTGAACTTGTCAGAAAGGTAGATAAAAACAGTGAAATTAAAATATTATTTTTCAGTACTTAATAATGAGCTGTCAGTATCATTAGGAAAAAAAAAAGATAAATTCCAACTTTAATAGCATACAGTCATCCATGAACTGTGTTGGCACTGATAGTATCTCTTTTGGGAAGAACAATAACCTCAAAGATTCAAACTTGGAAGTATTCACAAAATTCTGCTAACAAAAATATTTTTGAGATTGAAATCCAAAGGAAAAAGAACACGTGAGAGAAGTAAATGTAGTACTCATGGTTATGCATGCATAAGCCTATGTAGAAACTCTAATACAGAACACTTGTACACTTCTATAGATGTTTAGCTGTCATGAAAACTTTCCCAGGGGAGATTTCCAATTCTCAAAAAGCCTCCACACCCCTCAGAAAAATCTCCCTCAGAATATTCTCAGATTCAAGGAGAAATCCTGTAAAAATAGCGTGCCATGAACTGATGTAACTCATTGTGCGCAATACACTCAATAGAAGCAAGTGGAGGCATAAGTGAAACTGTCTGTATAATTGAGTTTTTCCAGGGGCATTTTATTGCTTACTTGCATACTTGCTTTTATTCAAATAAAGAAAAGAATAAACTGGAAGGAAAAGAGGATTCTGATAGACTCCTTTTGAGAGACCTGAAATTACTTTTTCTTTACCTTAACTACAGTATCTGTGGATCTCTGGGCTTATATGAGTCCAAACCCGACTCCCTCAGGACCCAAGCCCACGCAGAACCGCATGAAGGAAATAGGAGACGAGAAGTGCTCCCTGCCACGTGGGTCAAAGTGTCCAGTTTATTAGTGTGGGACAGATCGCCTCTGGTGTTGGCGACCACCCAGGCAGCAGAGAGCGCGTGCCTCACCTGCGGTGGGGCTTTATGCCCCAGGTGGTGGGGACAGGGAAAGAGGACCACGGTCAATGGGAGCGACATCCGGGAGGGGTGAGGGGAGGGACCATCCGTGGGACAGACCACAAGGCATACAGAACCAGGGGGTTATGTGAGGGGAACCCATGCCATTCACCTGACCCAACAACGTTTTTCCCCAACACCCAGTGTAACTAAATTCCTATTTAGTGCAATACAACACCTAACTTTCTAGGTGTCTAGGCTTTTTTGTCCTTCCTATGACTGAGCAGGTGTCAGGACCCAGGACATCCCTCTGGCTGTTCTGAGCAGCCAAGAGCCCTGACAGGGGTCTCAGAGACCCTGGCACAGAGCCCAAAATGCCTGTGGTTTTGATTATGACCTGGAGCAAGTTACCAACCTTAGATGAAGATCTGCAAGCCATGACAAATTAAGTAGAATGATAGTGAATTTATCATGAGGTGAATAAGTAGATTTTGGGGTTTTTAGAATGGAGATTCAGAGGAGCAAGATGGAGGGATCTGGGTGTGTCCAGCCTTTCTTCTTCTTCTTCTTGGCCTCCATCTTCTGCTGCGATGTTGGCACTTATAGATAGGTTTAGACTAGAAGCTCAATGTCTAACATAGGTGATAGGTATTGGAAAGTAATTGTAAACGTGTTATATATAGTTTTTAGTATAAAGACATAACACCGTCCCAGGGACAGGCAGAATGCCTAGACTGTCTTGCTGAGCGGACCTCGGCTGCACAGGAGAAAGAATTTTATAGATAAGATACAATAAACAACCTTCAGACCGAGAAGTGAAGAGCCCTGACTCCTTCTTCAAGTGCTGGACTGAGAAAAGAGACTTTCCAGCTTTTCTCAGAGTCACTCTGACCAGCGAGAGACCCCGATGAACAGGCTGCCACCCTCTGTAACTGTAGCTCTTCAGTGTCGTGATACCTCCAATCCTTGTCTGCATGCCTTCTGGAAATATGGCATGGACAGGCGGCCAGAGAAATTACTTCCTTGGAGAACCCTGGCTTAAATGTCATGTCTGACACATTCGGGCAGAATCAGCAGCATCCAGTAACCCTCCACACCTGGCTAGAGCCTATGTGACACAGTACAAAGCCATCTACCTTATTTAGAAATCTTTCCACCAATGTTCCAAGAAATACTTCAGAAACTTATACTACATGTGTAAAAAAGGTGAAAGTGTTGTTTCTGGCCATGCTTCCTCAAAAACCTGTACATGAAGTTCATTTTCTTAACACATTTACTGATGCTGTCTGCTGGTGCACCAGACCATAAATAAAAGATTCATCAATACGCTTTCATCAATATAGTCACTTCTCTTGACTTGGTATTCCTGATCTATATGACTGTGACTCAAATGTGAATGGGGTTAAAACCAACTCTGCTGATCTTCTCAGGGTCACTATCTTAAACTTTTCCCAAACTTTGTGTTTTTATTTCTTCAATTCATAAACAAATTCAATATATTATGATGCTTAGAATCAGTCCTAAAATCACATAGGTTTTGTGATCAAAACTGTATGCAGAAGAGTGGAAGGAAAGTGGCTCTGGATTCAACTGGATCCAATTACCACTGGTTCCTGTTGAAATAAAGCCAAACCACTAGAAAGCACAGTATACTGATGAGATTAGTCCAGTGTCAAAGTTTTTGCATAAAACTACACAAAATATCAGAACAGTGTGGTGCTGATGTGATAGTATTGCTATTATTGTCGGTGTCATATGGGTGCTTTATAGCACCAATACTGTCATGGTATTAAAATATGAAGGTTTCATTAACATGTTCCTTGAATTTGTAACTTTATCCCTTAGGGATTATCTTTCACTCACTGGGAGACTTCTTCTTCCATATATGTCTGATTTCTTTCAATATTTATTTTAATTAAGATTGTCTTGAAAATGAAAATGAGAAAATATTTCTGTCCATAATTATAGGAAATGTTTACTTGACACTTTTTCAGAAGGGAAATAATTTATGGTAACATAGATTTTGTCACATCGCTAAAAATTTAATTTTACACTGACCATGTAGATTTTCACCTTTTGTCTCTAAGTGGCAGTATGCTGGGTAATGTTCCTGTTTCTTATAAGTTGATCAAGGAAATTATGAACAGCTGGAGAAGTTGCTGTGACTTTCCGTATTTCCAGATTAGCCACAATAAAAATGAAATCACACAGATTTATGGGAAGATTTTTGAACTTGTATTTCTTGTGCTTTAGCAATATTGACACTGAGAAGATTTCACTTGCAAATTAGATTAAGAATAGAATTTATATTTGCTTTGTAAACTGCTGGAGATATTCATCAGCCTGTAACACCCAGCATAACGATGCTCTTGTTCTTGTGGGCTCCTGTTTCACAAAACAAATAATCTCTATTGTATCAAATTCCTTAGGGCAACATATATTAGCACATATTAGAAAACCTAGTGTTTTGATTGTTTCCTTCTTCCCTGTCCTCTTTGATTTGTTTTCTTCTTTTCCTTCTACAGAAATCCCACAACCAGCCCAGATCTCCTAACAGAGAGTTAAATATTTATTTTTCTTTGTCAGTTTACTTTTCTATGTTTTGTGATTTCATTGCATAATATTTAAGGAACAAGATTAAAGACGTCTGCTGAAATAGATGCACAAAAATAAAACATCACTATAATACTGTATTCTCTACATTAGCTTCTCCCAATCTGCCCCCCACAAATGGCACATACCTCTGATGTTGCAAGTCAGCCTTCATTTTGCTTTCTACTACATGCTTTCCCAAGTGGAATAGGAAACCAAAAAATTTTACTTTCTTCACAAAATTGCTGCCTGGAAATGGCAATGTTCCCTTGGTAAGTGGAAGTTTTTTAATGGTTATAACAATTGAGGGGAAAAGAGAGGAGGATATGTCTGTGATTTAGAGAGGAAGCTATATTTGGGATTTGAATTTATTTTCATTTTTTCAGACTGATGATCTTCCTCTGCATTGTCCTTCAAATGAATTCTCATGGAACCACTACAGGGTGGAAAACCTCTAAAGAAATAGTTCAAAGGATTCTATAGATTTACATGTGACAGTCTACTATATTAATAGTATGATTTGCATTGACTCAAGTGGGCTAAATGACATCATTGTTTTACTGTGGGAGAAAGAAGTTAAGTTTAAGTTGGAAATAATATTGTTCAGAATCTTATCAGTAATATTTATGAAAGTATTAATATTACATCAGGGAAAAAATTGAGCTGAAATCCTGAAGAATGTGTTTTATATTATAAACTTCCATAAACCATTGACACAGAGCAGCTTTAGCATTTGGCACAACTGTTTTCTCTCTGAAATTCTATATATGGCAAAGGAACAAAAAATAATTTGTCATGTTTTCTTCTTGTTCTCAGATTTCTTTAGTATTGATTGATATATTTATGGCATATGAATACAGAATGTGCAGATGTATGTGTGAATAACTACAGAGAAAATTAGTTAATTCAATATTTTAATCTTTTAGATCATTGATGTTTGAGAAAAACAATCCAGATAGGAAAGGAAAAAGTTATTGTTGTATGATTTATTCTTTTTGGAAACAAAAAGGGTATTGAAACAAAATGGGGATATTTTTAGCAATACCTTGTCTACTGAAATATATACAATTTTTCTTCAAGAATGAGAATTATGTCCAATTATTGAGACACTAATGGCAGAATTATATATGTTGAAAAATATAAGAGCAAAATTACTTTGGATATTCATACCTCTTTTTTCAATTATATCTGTCATTAGAAACAGATTGATGGTACATGCTAAGGTATTTCATTTTATTTTGGTCATATCTTTAATATGGAGGTGCACTTAAACTGCTGAAGATAAGTTTTGCTGTTCTTTTATGAACAGATATCAAGATTTTATAATAAATTTGGGAAAAATAAACTTTCAATGAGGAAAAAGTAGAAAACACTCTTTTGAAGACAGCCATTGGAGAATAGATATAAAAATTTTAAATTGGAACAGTATAATGATGACAAAAAGCAACATAATGATATCTCTCTAGTGTTATACACTTCAAAATTTCCTAAATGATACATTTTTCCATTATATAAAATATTTTTAATATCATGAGTGGAAGTTGAATAGCATAATTCAAGTAAACATAGTTTTATAGTAAAATTTTGTTATTCTTTTTGCCTAAGAATCTTCCTTGTTGTTTTGTTAAAATCCATTGCCCTTACTTTACCAGGTTTTCAATATCAAGCCTTAGCAAAACAAAAGGCAAAACTAAGAGAAAATATGGAAAAGAAACATAATTTATGGAAGGTGTTCCTTTAAAAAGATAGACACCTTTAAATCAGCCAGGTGTATGACTGACAAAGCAGTGAGCTAGAAATGCAAAATTAGGTGATTTGGATGCAATTGATGGGAAATGACATCCCCCTCTCCATTTCAGGTACAAATGTGTGTGCACACTAAGAGTTCACATGTGTTCTGTGGCTTTGGTTATCTCTGTTCAGAACTGCAAGTGGCTGTTGGCTTTTAGGTGACTGCCAGCTCCTGTGAGAAGATGCTTATCAGTTCCTAACTCGGTGCCAAAAAAGTCCATGTGCACTGATACTGGGCTTTATACTGCTTTACTCTTCTGTGCCTTGCTGTTCTTGCTCAGAGCTTTTTATTTGCCTTAGCTTTTCATTCTATTTCCTGCAGTGGAAATGTCTATTCATCTGCCCTTGAAATGGTATCTGATATGAGCAGACAATAATTCTTGGGCCAGTTTCTGAATATATTTCTGTTGGAGACAGTTATTACCCTCTAATGGAGAGATGTTCTCAGTGATGACAGAAGATCTTAGGCACAATTTGTTTCTAAGAATTTTTCTTTCCTCTGAATTGAAAACTATCTATTAAGTCAATAAACTCATTAGTCCTCACATTACTGTAACAATGGAATGGAACACAGAAGTTCTGAGAATCAAGTTTAAAAGGAAATGTAAAAAATAAAAATCTTCACTGTTTTCTTACCAGCAGTTCAGGTGGAATTATGAACTGCCATTTGTGATAACCATGGCACATTCTATGGAAAATAAAAAATGAGTTTGGATTTCTGTACAGTATATCTTGATATACACATTGAATGAGTCAAAATTCAGAATAACTTCTGCAAAATTCTATACACAAGCTAAATGGAAAGTTAAAATGTGCTTCTCTCACCACACTACTTCAACAAGTTTACTAATGAAGTAAACAACTATACACAAAAGACACATTGAACTTTTGTGCATCAAAACATCCAACTCTGAGCCCAGTACAACTAGGATATAATATACACACAATTCCTTCTGAAAGGGTTGCTAATGGCTCCAGTCATTGAAATATCTGTCAAATCAAGAGAGCCAGAGAGAGCAGAGGCTGTTTAGACTTGGGGAGGCTCAGGGAGGAGTGAAGAGAGAAGCAGACTCTTCTCAGTGGTGCCCAGTGACAGAACAAGAGGCAATGGGCAAAAATTGAAATACAGGAAATTCCATTTAAATGTTAGAGGAAGCTTTTGTGCTATGAGGGTCATCAAACATTGGAACAGGTTTCTGAGAGAGGCTGGGGAGTCTCCATCCTTGCAGATATTCAAAGCATGACTGGACAGGAGCAGCCATATCCGGCTGACCCTTCTCAAGTGGAGTTGGACTGGACTGGACAAGCTCCAGAGGTTCTCTGAGGGGGTGAAGGTGCTCCAGCCTCAGCCACACTGCAGCTCCCTCTGTTGATACTGAAGAAGGCTCATAATAACAACTTGCTAAAGTTTACCTGAGATTAAAGTTGCATAACAAAAATTTTTCATCTTAAATTTTGGATTAAGAACACCTGTTGCTGATATAAAGGTTGTATGATGCCCCTGCTTAGTATATTTCTTATAAGTGCTTGACATATATCGCACAGTTCCTGCTTTACATTCTAAATGTAGCAGTAAGTGTTCAATACCCATTCTTAAAAATCTCTTTAAGTAACAATCTTGTTTGGTGTAAATTTAAAAAGGTTTTTGCTGACATGAATGAGGAACAGTAGCATGCTTCTTTTCCTAAGAACAGTGTAAGGATAGTACATAACTGGACTGAGGAATTAAAACCTTAAGAATTATTTGAAAATACGCACTTAATGTTTGTAAAACCATTACAAAATTTTACTTCATGGAAAAAAGTATAGTTTATAAAAATATGTAAGATTGGCAAGTGAATATAATGGAGATTGCACTATACTTAGAAGTTCGTCCTAAAACTTCCCATCTTAAAAACTCATTTATCAAGCATGAATCAAATTAATATCTTATATTTAAAAGGTCAAAATGAACTTTCATATTTTGAGGGCTTGTTTCCATACCCAGATTAAAAATTAATGTATAAGAGACGTTATGTAGCTTTTGGCTACAGTTCCCTTACAATATATTAATTTTAGATGTGCTAGAAGAGTGTTACAGAAGGATATTTCAAGATAATAGATTTACCAGATA
Source organism: Melozone crissalis (assembly GCF_028551555.1). Lineage (NCBI taxonomy): Eukaryota > Metazoa > Chordata > Aves > Passeriformes > Passerellidae > Melozone > Melozone crissalis. The sequence continues at coordinate 25,614,795 of NW_026535780.1, forward strand.
ATGAAAATAAAACTGCTTTTAGTTCATACCAGCATACAGAAAGAGCAGAGCAAGCCAAATACATTCTGAAAGGAGATGGTAACTTTGTGCTTAAAATAGAAAATATTTTGATGATATATTTGCCTTTTGATGAAAGTGTAAATGATGAAAAGTACTTTAACTTGCAATATTTGGTTCCTCTCCTCTCCTCTCCTCTCCTCTCCTCTCCTCTCCTCTCCTCTCCTCTCCCATTATTTATACCTCTCCAAAGAGCCTTGCAGGTCTCTCCCACATCACACCCTCCAGACCCAGAAAAGCTCTGTGTCTGCCCAACATTTTTATTATCCCTGGTCACTGACTTTGGACAGCTGCAAAGCATGTGCTGTGTGCAAGTTATTTCCTTCCCTACATCATCCTTTAACAAGACAGAGCCTTCAGAAGATGTTATTTGAATGCTATAAATTGGTTTGAGCTGTTGTAGAAACCTTCTGTTAAAACTATGCAGTACTGGGGAGAATTCCCTTCTTCCCATTTTTTAGGCCATATTAAAGTGTACAGGAAATATAAAATTGCACCAAGGCCCTTGATTCTGGTGATCATCTATAAAGAAATATTAGTAAGGAAAAGATCCTTAAGAGATCCACTTGCAGATAGGCAGTCACATATGCCCTTGATTGTTTCTCCATTTTGTCTCATGAAAATTGTACCGGTGTTGGTCACTAAATTTAATAGCAGAAGCCACATACATCATGACTGATCTCATTGATGGGAGATGTAGTCTCACATTTGAATTTACATTTTTACTACTGACCCTGTTGTCAGCTGAGAATCCATTCTCTTGATTTGACTAATGTTTTCTTTAATTTTAGCTAATGTATGTCACAGCTTGCATATTGAGTTATATGCTGGCATGCTCTTGTAGGAGCCAGCACTGCTGTTACCCTGTCAACACCAGGTTTCAGAAGGAATTCCTTCAGTCAGTCTGCCTTCAGTGCTGTGCCCCTCAAATTTGAAGTTCGTCCCTGCAGAGGGTTGTCTTGCTGGTTCAATATCTTTTTCAGTTGTTTTCATAATGCCTTCCACTTACTGGATTACTGTTTTCTTTAGGGAGTGCCTTAGAAGGCCATTTTAAAATATGTATTTTAATAAATACATATGTAGGGGGAGCAAGAGAGAGGCAGAAACACTCTACAGGTATCTAAACTATTTTTTCTTGTGCTACAATACCTTTGAAGATGAAAGACATTTTGTGAATTATTTCTCCATGTGGTATATTTCAAACTTAAACAACAAAGAAACAAGCATTTTAGGAAGACCAGTACTATCTCCTTAAATAATATTACAATATACTTGGTATTGTTCAAGCTGTATTGAGCAAAAATACTTTCACTGCTCTAAATGAGCATTTATGGTATATTTTGCACCTGCTACAAGAACTGCTAAAGTGAGAAGATTTTGGGGTGACCTGAATAATTTGATTGAATTACTCTTGAGTAATCTCATTAACTCACACAAGTGCCAACACAGCCTTCATGTCAATCCGCAGCACACTATCAAGTAATTTTTCACTCCCTCATCTAACCTAGCTTTCAGCACCTATTCCAAAGCCAAGCTGCCACGATGAGAGTCTCAAGGCTGGAGAAAGAGGGATTGAAAGTCACTTAAGCCCAAGAGTATTTGTGCACAAAGGTGGTAAGAGAGATCTTTGTGAGGAGTTAATTGACAGTGCAGGGCATATAGAAGGGACTGGAACAAATTCTTCCTCATGTAACAATGAATCCATCTATAACTGGTAGGTTTCTTTGCGTAAATGAGAGGAGGCTTTGGCTGAGCATCTATCTAACATAAATAGAGTCCAGAAGAGAACTGCATTTTCCACACTAGTCTGAGTTACTGCTGGGAGTTAAACTATGTGTGTCCCTTTCTTATATTAAAGAAAATGAGTAAGAGAAATACAATCTAATCACTTGCTGATATTTCATAGAGATGGAGGTAGGAAGAGGCTTTAAGTTTCTTCAACTGTTTATCCTTCTTTACTTTATTTTTCTTCTGAACATGAATCTCTCTTCTCAGGAAAACTGCTGTTTTGGATGCAGTCTCACTGAACCTCTGCCCAGTGCTTAAACCAAACTGAATCTGAGCCTTTTCCAGGAAGACTGGGAGGAGATGTGAAAACTGTTTAGAGCTAAGATTAAAAAAATAAATGTGGCGTCTCAGCACTGCTGCTTTCACTTGGGATACAAACTCAGGTCAGATGGGCCATCCTTACCACAATTCCTGAGAGCACCCAGCCAGGAAAAGTTCATTCTTCTTAGGCTGTCAGAGGTGACACAGGCATTTTACAAGTGACCCTGGTGCCAGATTTGTAGATCTCGTTTCCTTTAGAGACAGACTTGGAAGGAACGCTGAGTATGGTAAGGAAGGAGGAGGAGAACTCTGGCCAGGCAACTTCCTGCCCTGCAGGAGAAACTGAACCCCTGGCTGCCAGAAGAGGGATGGCATTTCTTGCATTTCTTGCAAGAAGGATTGTTTGATCTGCTCAAAGAGAACCCCAATACCAGAAACATCTTTTTCACTTGCATGAGAGTTAGGAGGTACGTGAAGACTCACTAACAATTCATGTGTCAGGAAACATATTCAACTAGAATGGACTAATGAAATAGGTGTTGGAAAATTTCACTGTTCAAAGGCAGAAGCTAACCTATAACTACAAACTCATTTTGCACAGTACCAGCTTGTGAAATTGCTACATTAGTGCATTTTTTTACTGCTTACTGGTTTAGTTGATATTTCAGCTTTGATTTGCAGGGGTTAAATGAAACTAATCTGTGTTCTTTTTGTATATAAACATCAAACAGAAGATGTTTGCTAATAACAGAAACTATTCACAAGTCTTTATGAATAACACCTTGATTATCACCAAGAAAGAGCACTTCTAGTCTACCTTGTAAACTTTATTTTAATTTTCATTTACACTGCCTATATGAATATAGGAGAATTGAAGGCAGAGACACTACAGCAGGATTTGACCTATGAAATAAAGTTTATTTACAGTGAAATATAATCATTTTGATATTCCTTGGTGTATCTTCAGTGCTGAATTTTTTCTGTACCTCCTCAGCCTCTAATGTTGCTGCATGTAATTTTTTAGTCCTAGTTGCTGTGACAAAAGGAAAATATCTCTCCAGCTACCACAAAGCCACATGGCCTCTCTCAAGGGACAAAGAAATGGTGAAAGGAGGAGGAAAGGGAATGGGAGGTGAATTTTCTGATGGTAAAATTCCATTACTATTTATTTGATAGAGTAAGCCCACAGGTGTTTTTTGGATGTTTCATAGGGGGAAGAATGTAAGCTCTCTTTCTGTTCTTTTAGAAATGCTTTCCAAATCTCCCTAATCCATTAATCTATTTTTGTACTTTTTTTTAGTTTCTGAGGAAATAGACTCAGAGCCCCTCTGAACAAGGTTGTGCAGTTAGAAGTTTAAGAAACTTAGATCTGACTATGAATTGATGAGTCAGTTATGGATAGCAGGAGTGATTTATAAAACATTCTGGCTAATATCTAAAACTAACTAATGAACCTGAAGATACCATAAAATGTTTAAGTGCAGCAGTTGTCTCTGCACTCCCTTATCCTTTTAATGCCTTCCTATACTTCAGCTAAATTAGTGAGTTACAAGACAGTGTCATTCATTTGTTAATTGTCAATGCAGAATGATACCTTTTTACTAGCTTATACGCCTCAGTGTGTCTGAGTCACATTTGAATCTGTTTAGTGTCTCAGATCATGCTTATCCACAATTTTACTTGTTAACACAGACCACTAAATATGTTTTTGTTGTTTTCAGCAGTTTTCAAAGTCTGTTTAAGAAGAGTTTCCTGCTTCAGAAAGGAGATTTATGCTTCTAAAGAACCAGAACACAACCCCTTCTGATCCCATCCTGATCCCTATCTTCTCCCCTGCCCATTTCTGCAGAGAGGAATCTGCGGGCGTTCAGAGGAATGTCTCTACATTTCTGCACTGATTCCCTTTCTGCCTGCTTCTGCAGATTATATAAAGCAAATAATTAGAACTCAGGATAAGTTAACTTCAACCATGTTACCTCCTACCTCTACCTGATTTCCATATCTTGGACTAAGTCCTTAGTGCAAGTGAGCTAATGCATTCAAGAAGAAAAACTTAACACCACTAGGTTTTAGTTTTTGTTTTGCAATTAAGGTATCTTTTTCATTCTCCCGTAAGTCAAAGTTCCTTTTTTTGACTGCAAATTATCAAAACGACGAACAATGCTACTAGATCTACTTTTAACTACAAAAGGGTTATGATATCAGAACATCACTGGAAACATTCAGATTTGGAGGCCTTCACACAAAAGTAGGTTAAACCACGTGAAAAACAGTTCTAGTGCCAAAGACTTATCTCTTGACCTATGACTGTGAAAGTAACAACACTGCCAAAATAAAAAGCAGTACCTTAGCACTAGGTATTAGGGTATACTGTGGATTTCAGAGTTAACCTCAGCTGGAACTGGTTTATATAAAATGCACTAAAGAAGCTTAATATAGAAAGAAAATTATTATTTTCTTATATTTTCAGTGGCTTTTCACCATAGGGAAATTGGTTTTAAATCTAAATGAAGGTTGCTCAAGGTTGCCCAAGTTCCTGGTGAATTTTCATGTTCATCAGTTGCCACACCAATGGAAATTCTCAGTAAATTCATCTCTTAGAAGCAGTTCTGTCTCTTCCATTCTGTTGGCTAAGTTAATTTTCCACATTTACAAAAGAGTTTACTTAACTTTATATCTGATTTTAATATGTACTCTCAGAGTAATTTTAATATATGACTTCTTTAAAAAGTCAGTATAAATATGTAACCTTCTTTTTGTCTTCATTTTTTTGATTGTAGATATCTGTAGACATTTCACTTCCTTCGGCTGAATCAACTATTGATCCCTGGTTTGGAACTTATGCTATCCAATAGGGGCTTGTAATTTTATCCATAATAGGCAAAAGAGAATGAAAAAAGGGTTATGTTTCTCATTTTCTATATATTAGGGTCTGGAAGCTCAAGTTGTATGAATATTGCTCATATCTGTAGATTCATACATATGGTACTATTCAAATTCTATTAATGATGAAGACTCTTTCAAATTTTATTGATTTTTTTTAATGAGTTCTCCTCTATCTCTACATGATATTGAAATCTCTATAAGAACCAGACCAAGCTTCCCTTCTTTCCCAGATCTAGCTCACTTCAGATGAGAAAACCAATTAATGCTTTCTTCTAGAAGGACAAAGTGTTCATATTACAATGTAGTTAATTATTTTTCATGCCATAATTTTATTTTGCTTTGAGTGAGGGGTGATTTTTCCTGATTTGCTATTAAAAAGCAGTAAGACTCTTAATTTCATATGCAATTTAAATAACACTTTTCTGTTTCATACCAATATATGGGGACCTATTATCATGTACAGACTGCCAAGCAAAACACAATATTTGTAAAAAAAGTTTTCAGAGGAAATATTTTTCCTATGAATGGTCTGTTTCCAAAGTACAAAGGTGTAAAGTGAGACAGGCAGAACTACCTGTATTTGGAGTATATGTTGAACAGACAATAAACAGAGCATCAGTATGCCCTGTATACTCTAGGAAGTGCAAGTGTCCTGCCTGCTCTGCACAGGCCTTGTCCTCCCATCTCAGCAAAAATACAAGACTGGAACAGGAACAGAGGACATCTGAAAGGTGAAAGACTTTCTGTACAAAGAACATCTTACGTGGGCTGTGACTTGGCAAGCTGAAAAAGAATGTCTGAGGGGATCCAGCAGAAGCTCGTAAAAGTGTGAGAGGGAGAGACTGGAAGTCATCATTTTATCATTTGTAGTGCAGAGCCAAATGAATGTAGCAATTAACAGGCTAAAACATCACAAAACTAGACATTTTGTGTATCAAGTAGTCAAACTAAAAGCTACTCACCAAAAGTTATCACAGACATCCCACTAATGTCTGAATCTCATATGGCAGGTGAGATATACATTAAGTGGTATAGAAGTTCCAATTTATTAAATTCTAGGTGTAGTGACACTGTTCCTGTGGAGATATTTGCCTGCACCTGGAAATCAGCACATGTTTAACATAATTTTCTGATACCAGGAAATTGGCTTAACTAGTTTCTGCCCACATGCTTATCTGGCTTTGATAGTGGTATTTAGTTCCTGAGAGCTCTGGATAATAAAATTAAAAATTGGCCAATTAAACACCTTTTTTTTCCCCTTCTACTTCTATTAATTATCTCATTTGATAAAAATATTGCATAAAATGAAGATTTGTAATAAAATCATTATTTAATCTTGTATATCAGCACAAAAATAGCAATGGTACAGAACCTATGTCCAATTCTTAATCAGAATATTTCTTTTAAAACTTTCATTCATCTTATGGCATTGCTTTATCAACTTATGTCTAAGAGTCACTACTTCTGCATAGATGTAAGAGAATCTCTCTTGCTGACACAAGACCTTCATTCCTTGCTGGTGAGATAAACTCCTCCCTGGAATGCAGAAAGGATGAAGGTGGCATATTATTCTTGGTGGTTTTTGTTTTGTTTATCCCCACTGGAATTCTCTCTCCTTTACAATTGAGATAGTTCCCTTAAGATCTTCCATTTAAATTAAAGGTAAGGATTTGCATACGCAGTGGTGAATGAAAACCGCTGGAACAGATTTTATGATTCATTACATTCTTGCACAATAGCAATTTTACTAAATAAAACAGACTCATCTTTGTATCAATAGCACAAAACTGCCTTTTGCCTCTGCCTCTCCATTGTACATATTTTGATATATTATCATATAATTATAGCAAACCAGACATTGTGGAAACCTTTCCACATCATTAAGTAGTATTAGTATCCTAAAACCATACTTTGAAACTGTAGTTGCACTTGTAAATCCTTTTTTGTCTGTTAAAAGGCTTTGTAATAAAAAGACAAATACCAGATTCTCTATGGTAGAAGTTCCCTCCAGAGTTTTCAAGTTTTTGGATGAACTTGAATTTCTATGAGCAGCTCTTATTTCGTGTGAAAATGAGAGAAGAAGTGGAATTTTCTCTATTCAAACAAAATCTCCACCACACCAAAAATCAGTTAAAAATCCCTCCTGAGTGTTGCTTTCTGATGAACTTTATCAAAGCTTCACAGGAAAAATGGGTGCAAATACATGAGTTAGGATTTATAAATCTATGGCAATTATGAAAACATTGCTTCTAACATAGAGATTAAATACTGCCATTAGCAGACAGAATATTAAAGCAATGCTGCACACCTCCTTTTAGCACTGACATAAGTTTGAGAGAAGTTGCTTAGAGAGGCATGTGATGAACAAGCCAAGAATTCCCTCCTGCTTCAGGATCTGTTTCTTCCCACTGAAAATTTGATTTCCTTGGTGCCTGCCATTCAGAAGCTAGAGCACCTCCCTAGGCCATTTCTCTTGCAGCCTGAAGTTGTAGTTGCCAAATTGTACGTTCACAAAAGTAATTTTTTGAAACATAATTAGAACACAAGGTAGGGCTTAGTTTGAAGTTAACTGCATTTAATTTTTATACTTTCTGAACTATTTAAAACTATTAATTGATGCTGTGAATAATTCTAGTGGAGAGTAATGATGATTAGACTGTAACATTCCAAGCCTGTTTTCAGCTTTTAGGGTATTTTCCAGCTTGCAATGGTGTATTGCAAAGAAAAACAGTACAATAAAAATAGATAGTCATTGTAGCCAGCATCAACAAGTAAGCTTCCAATATTTCTGGATGTGTCTATTTAATTTTATCCTTGCCAAATTAATTGCTCCTTCAATCTCCAGATTCTGAGAAATACAAAGAACTACATGAGAATGAGCTCACACTGATAATGTACATTATCAGGAGAGTTGGCCTAGAGTGAGAAAAGTCTGAGCATATGAAAAAAACATAACCCAAGTCCAGGACTGAAAGTCTTAGTAAGAAAACATTTTCATTAGAAATAAAAATATATTCTCATTATCTATTTCTCCACTGAAAAATCTGGCCGGTATCTAATTTTAGTGATATCAGTCCATCTTCCTATTGCTATAAATTTGTTGGCATGTCTAAACATTAAATCCAGATAAGGATTTAGTTGCATACCCTGTTCTTTTCAAATGCTCAGAAATTACTTGTGTGTAATAATCCTCACTTCTTACATTTCAGAACTTCAGTGAATTTAGTGCTCAGAAAAGCAGAATCAAAACCAGGTCTGGCTCATATTTAAGAATGGTGCAGGTGTCACGCAAACTTTACCTCTGAGCTGCCCCAACTGTGAGTTGCATTCATCTACTAGCTCAAAATAAATGCCAACAAATTAAAAGGATAATTTGAAATGCTGGCAGTAGCTAAAGACAATGATGATACTATTGCATATTATGACATTATTTACTGCTTTTTAGTAGAAAGGTAAGATAAATGTCTCTGTTTCCAGCTAGACATAAAATGCTTACTGCTCAAGCTGTACCCTCCCTCAGAGAATGTCTCTTCTCCATTGCTGAGGTTCGAGGTTGGGGCATGGTGCCAGTAGTACCAAGGCTGTGGGTCCAATCTCCCCATAAGCCATTCACTTAAGGGGTGGACTTGATGAGCTTTGTGGGTCCCTTCCAACTCTAAATAAATATTGAATATAACAGACTCCCACCCAAACTGGTTGATCCACTTGCTCCTAAGTAGCTCCTAGGAATATTCAGGTTTCCTGAGTAAAAGTAAATTATTCTGAATTGTAAACAAGGCCTTCACAAATAAATATCTGTTTCCAGAAAGATCATATCAAAACAGGAGTCTGTAAAACAATTTCTATTTACAGTAGTAGACTTATACACTAATTTAGGAAAAACCTTATACTGTGCGTACTTTATTAAATCAGTTAAAATAAATGTATCATTATTACTTCAATGTGTTTATCATATTACAATAGAGTGACAGTATGAGATCATGAACCATTAAAATTGCAACTCTAGAAGTCCAGAATGTGTTTACATAGCTGTAGTTGTGAATTTGAGTTGAAAGCAATGAGGCAGCTTTCAGCTGTGCAATATGATTTGTTAACATACTCTGGAATGCAGACAGGTAGCCCCGCTGATGACTATAAAGAGAAAGCAGGAAATTTATTTTCCTTGTCAAGGAGTTATTCAAAAGTACAGGGGCAAATAAGTGTTTCAGATGTTGCAGACATAAACCTTTTGCAAAAGAAAATATTTAGATGCCACTCCCAGATGCTCAGGAAAGCCAAGAGAGATAATGCACTTTTTTGACTGCTACTAATACATATTTAATATCTTTAATGACTACATATGACTATAGGATTTTTGAATATCTCCACCCCATGAGTTTATTAAGAAGCTGAATAATGAAATGACTGCAAGAGCTGCTCCTTGTAGTCAGAATTAAAACCAGACAGAAGGGGAGAGGTCTCATACAGGAGAAAGTTAATTCCAAAAAATTTGAGTCACTTGTCTGCAAATGAGGGTGATGATATAAAGTATAAATCTAATTCTAGTTTTCTGTGATTGCAACTCAGAAATAATGAGTACCTTCTAAGTAAGCTACAGACATTCTCAATTGTGAATAAGCAAAAGAACAACAGTTTGGTTTTCCATCGAATTTTAATTTGCTGAGATTTTTCCTTACTGCTTTCAACTGTTTTTTCCTAAATTTTTGTGCATCATATTGTTTTAATATATGTGTACATTAGAAAACATCAGAAACCACAAATAGCTCCGTAAAACAAAGATATGCTAATAGGGAAAGGATCCAAAATTTCCTTCTGCAGTCAAACGGAACCGGCACTGTTTATGTGGGTTTGGGAATATAATTTCCCATTCCCTTGCTGGAGAGCCCATTGCTCTCCACTGCTTCTTTATGAAAATAAAAAATTTGATCACCTTTAAATCTAGTGCCATCCTGCTCCTTTGCCGGCTTTAATGGAGTGGCCAGAGAGTGGTCTTATGCCTCCCCATTCAAAAAAGCCAATTAGTTATTTCTCATCTCACCAGATCTGACTCTCCGGGTTAGGTCTGCACGTTTCCTGCTGCCATGGGTTGTACCAAGTGCCTGTGGGTAATCCCAGCCATCTAGCTCTTACTCCATCCAATTGAGGCCCAAGTCATTTCTACCTCAGTACTGAGCCTTAAGATTCCAGGAGCTCTGCTTGATTCCATCATCCCAAAGAGTAGCTTAGATTTCCTCTAAAGCTAAATCAGAATAATGATGGAAACTTAGGTAAGCAGTTGTCATTATTGCAGGGAAAAACTTTTTTTTTTTTTACCCTAAAGATAGGGAACACTACAGGTAGATTACAAAAACCTTAAGAAAACAAGGCTTGTACTTATTTTTAAGTCAAATACAAGAAAAGAAAAACACTTTCTTTTTTGGCTTTCATTGTTCTTGCAGCTCTTCCCTCAAGTTGTTTGAAGGATGAGATTCTTCATCAGCAGTAATACCTGATCACTCAACTGAACTCTTTGACCACTTGTATCTGCCCCAGGTCAGAGATTCCATTTCTGACGTCCTAACACAGTTCATGCTGTCAAAACGAAAATCAACTGGCTATTACCTTTTTGATTTTGTTTTAAATAGAGGGAAGAGGATTTTTAGTTATCTTTCTGATAGTAAAGTTTAAGCCAGGGAAAATACATTGGATACTTTGTTACTTCTGAGAGAAATGTGCATTGGCTTGATGTCAAAATGAGATTCTCATTTTATTGAGTGCTTCTTTTAGTTTGGTTTCCTGGCTATGTTTTACTAGTAATACAAAATCAAGTGTTGTTTTTATTTTCAGTTGAACCAGTTTTACCTCAAGTACGTATTACTGACACTAGGAAATTTTTGGAAGACTTTCATAGGTCTTCTGATGAGTATCACAAGCCTGGAGATTAGAAAACAAAATTACCAAAAAGAGAAATTGCTATTAGAATTTAAAATACTTGCTATCTCATGAAAATTAAGCAAATAATATAATTTTTTCCACTTTCTAGCAGGCTTTTCATAGGCTAGAACAAAAAATAAATACAGGCTAACACTTTAACTCAGAGCTCAGTTGCTGCAGGATTTTCATTACAATCTTGAAATGCTTCAGTGTAGCAGAAGCAAAAATACTCTGAGCCTTTGAAAGCTGGGGGCCATTCCCTCAGATGAGGTGACATAATAATAAATCCATGTCTGGCTTTCAACCCTGCCTCAAATAATGAGCAAAATCAAGCAATAGGTCACCTCAAATGCTTTCCAGAACTAACCCGGGGAGATATGTTGTAAACTTGCAGCAAATGTAGAAAATTTTAGTTTTATTACTAATGACAGTTTATAAAATGGCATAGTATTGTTATAATAGTACAGTATAATAGTTCATGGTTGAAAGATTGAAAGCAATATCTTTTCCCCTCATTTTTTACAGTATCACCTAATTCCATTAGAAGCAGATCTATGAGGTTATTTTTATTTGTTGATAACTGCAAAATCAGCTTTTTTTTTGTTGACAAGCCTTTTTGAAATTCATAATTAAAATAAAATGCTGTTGAATGACTTTTAAGTATGTGCATGCAGTTAAATTCACATTCAGATATTTTGGGGAGATTTACAGATTCAGATAGTTACTGTCACAAATTTAGATTTTTAAGAATGTCTATAGTATATGTAAATGTATAATGTCCTCATGGTTTCACAGGCTATCTCAAAGCCAGTCAAACAAAAAAAAAAAAAAAAGAAAAAAAAAAAAAGAAGGTTACATCTTCCTAAAAATCTGTTGTGTAGTGTCCTATCAGAACTAGTTTGATGTGTTTTGCTTTTTATCATATGTTCAAGAAAGCTGTGCTGCTCATCGGAAACAGATCAGCAGAAAACTGAAAATCTTACGATATTTTCATTCAGTTTCAGTTAGATCTGTAAATACTGAAGATTGACAGGTAGCTGAATGCCATGGGTTCTTAAGCATCCATAATTTTCTGTGTAATAAGGGACAATGAAAGCAATACCTGTTGATTTTGCTTAAGAAAACTCAGCTTGACTGCTATATCATTCTTGGCTCAGTAACATTTTCCACATTTTTTGTGGTTTAGAAATTGTTTCCCTCAATTTAGTACTTTTAGTAAAAAGGCCATCAGCTACTCCTCTCCCCTCCTGAATAGAAGGCATAAAAGACAAAGATCACTTTGATCTTTGATTAAAGTTAAGATAAGAACCACTTTCTGCAAAAAAGGAATGACTTGATGCCTTATGTTACAATGTAAGATGTACCAAAAGTATGTATTCTATCATCATCTTCAGAAGTTGTTCAATACTGCCCACGTGGGGCAGTGTTCTTTATCTCTTCCAAGACCCTTCCTCCCTCCAGGGGGATATCCTCTGTTAATGGGACATTGAGTCTCACTGCATGGCTGATAAAATCACTGCAATCTCACAATGTGAGATGCTCTGCCCAGGGGGAGGAACCAAGCATTCCTACCTGGATAGAATCTGAGGCTTGGAACACTGCAGGCAGCCTTATCCACTGAATTCCCAGAGGACAAGAGCTACGTAACCATCACTGGATCTTCAGAGGAAGACCAGACCCTTCTACAGGACCACTGCTTCAACAGAACCATATCTGTCACTCCAGGAGGACTGCAGCACCATGTTATCAAACTATACCAGCACTCTGACCAACAGGGTCTCAGGCTGAATTCTGGCTCTGTCAGTGTTTCTGTATTATTGCATTTATTTTAATTTTCCTATAAAATTGTATTTCTGACTTGGGATCTCCCACTGGTTTGCTTTCAAACTAGTACACATAAGAAAAAAGTAAGAACAATATTAATAACAAAAGGCATAAGACAAAGAAATTATTTACATACAAAATGAAATAATACCAGATTGTTTTGCCTGACACACTTTTTCTGCCCAGAAGGAAGGCCCTTCTCCACAGAAGCGGGGCTCTCCTTGCCCTGCCCCAACAATGACGTGGTCTGGCATCAAATATCATTTGGGTCTTGGCCACACCCTCTCCCACTCACCTGGGTGCCAAAACCAGGTCAGTAACATTTCTTAATATACTAGTCAGATGGGTATTGTATGTAAAATATCCTTAGATATTTTAAAGTAAGGCAGAATATGTACTGCAAATTACTTACAGAAAAATACTTAAGATCTTGAACTCAATCCTTTTTTTCTTAACAGAAATATGTGTCTTCCAAATTCTGGCAATGCTAGTGACATGAAGATGGGAAAGAGGCTGTCAAGCTCAGTGAGCAAAATGTAAATTTTGCTGCAACTATACCAGTGGCTTTTCACAGTCATTTGAAAAGCATATTCAAAGGTAACTATGAATTAAAAGGAGGGAAATACTGTGAGACAAAATAGTACATAAGTAGTTTACATAAAAAATGTGCCTCATAAGAAGAAAACCCCAACAATTTGAAGGACTACCATTTTTTGTATGGTTTCAATACTATTTCCCACTGATCACTCTAAGAAAAACCCATAAAATCAGAAAACAGAAAACTGACCTAGCACTACTAAAAATAGTGCATAATGAGCTGTTAAACATCAAAGTAAAACTGGAGCTACACAGGAAGATAGCATGTTCTTTCTTATCTCCATTATTTTAACCTTATGTTTCAGAGAGCTTTGGACAGTATTCAAATGAGTAAATACTTAAATAAATTTTTATTTCTTATTCAATGCTTTTACAGTCCTGTTTTAAGTGATGAACTGGTTGAGAAAATCTGTTTGGATTCTATTTTCTGTGGTATGTTTTTCAAGCATATTTTGACATTTTAACAGTTGCTGTCCTTATAAATTTTAGGACTGATCAATATACACTGTTGAACTGAAAGACAAAAACAAAAATAAAATAACTCTCAGTATATGAGTTTAAATGCTTGTGATGAAGAAATGTCTAAGATAGTACATACAAAGTATTTTACACAAGTGAAGATATTTGCCACAGAATTTTAAAGTGGTGGACTAAAAATACAGTTCCTTAGTTCAAGTTGTTTTATTTGAAAATGCAATTTCTATCCACTGTTTCAATCAATTTCAGAAACATGAAAGATTAATTGTAAAATATTAAAATATTAAACCATGCTTAAAAAACAAGGTTTGAGTGCAATTCTTTTGTGAAGGCTTTCTAAGGACTTGTTCACTAAAGAGTAAATGCCAACAAAAATGATTTTGCCTTATCTAGTTGAAAATAAATACTTAACATAGACTATGCAGTTTAGTCAGTTAAAGCACAAGCAAGGGAATAGTATGAAATAATTCTTCTTCTTAAAAAAAACAACCCTTCAGTTAAGATTTTGGCCCTAATCCTAGCCTCATTAAAAGCAGTGGCAAATATCCCGTTGTTTTTAATATAAAAATACTAAGAGCTTTATGACATTCTGATGATACTGGAAAAAAAAAAGTTATCTCCTTAGAATCTCTCTGACTGATAATATGGAAGACACATGCATAGAACTTGTTTAAGGATGCTCAAAAATATTCTTGGTTCTCAGTGAAAAAAAATAAATTCATATCTGGTATGGGCTGAAAGCCCAGTATTTTTCCAGCAGTGGAATGAGGACCAAGAGAAGATGAGAGATCCTGGGGACCTTTTTATCCAAGTGAAATCAAACTGTCTAGTAACAAAAGTAACCTACATAATCAAAGACTGGGTGTCAATAAGGTGCTTTTGATGTCAAACAGCAGAAAATGTCTGGGTTTTTAACTTTCTTCTAAAATATCCTAAAATGTGCCAATATACCTAAAAATCCTGGAATTCAAAGACAGAAGGATGTAGGCCAAAGGACTGCTCTCTTTTATTTCCTGCTGAATGAGGATGAGCGTGGCTGAGCTTGTGCCCACCCTGCTCTCTCCTAACCTGACCCAGGCCAGCCCTGCCCAGGAAGCCATCCAGCAGTGTCTGACTGTTCTGTTTCCAATCTTTCAGCTGGAAAATCTGAATTGGATTTAACAGTCCATTTATGCAACCTCTGGGTTTTTAGCAGACAGCTGGGTCACATCTGGGTAATGCTGACCATGGTCACACTGAGTGGTGCCCACCTGAGCAGGGCATGCCCTTTGCTTCCCATGTAGCTGGAACAAATTTAATAATCTTTAGATTTATGAATAAAACAAAAAAAAATGCGAAGAGAAAGAAAGGAAACAAACCAGTGGCTTTTGGTTTTCTCTTGGACCATGGATGATCTTAGCCAAAAACCTTAACTCATATAACTAAGGTGTAATGTAAAGACATGGTTTTGGAACCATTTCCTGTGAGGATAAAGTATTTTAATTTCAATTTTTTGATGAATTTACATTCAAAATATGCCATTAGGAATAGGAAACATTTCCTACTCTGTTTTAAAGTGTTGATGAGTTATTGTTTAGATACAGATGAGACAAAATCCTTCGGACTACTTTGGGGATAACTTTGGACCATATTTGGGATACTCTTGAAAACTGCTTTTATTATACAGCAAAACTTGTGAAAATATTTCACCTTGGCCACTTCTCCATGAAAATGAGAATGTCTAGCTAAATCTACACTTCTGGCCAAGGAAGAGGATGCTATAAATGAGCTCTGCCAACGTGACTTGAAAACTAAAATGTCCAGACATGAATCTGTACATGTTGTTTAATCTCTGAGTTTATAGCATTAGTCTTAGCTGGCAATAAAAAGTTGTCTAATGTCCTTCTTGACTGATCTAGTCCTTGTGGTAAATAACACAGATATGAGGTTATGCACAAAATCTTCTCAGAGTCACCATAAATCAACTACACTGAAATAGGTTGGGAAGTAGGTAACATGAGCCTTTTCACTTCCACTTAATTCTGATTATATTTAATTCAGAAGTCCTACATGTCTAGAACAGGCTTAATAAAAGATGCTGAACTCTGTGATCATTTGAGAGGACCAATTTTATTTTTATTGCGTATAGGGAACCTAATGAAACAAATAGAAAAGTAAATGGAAGGAGGGACTTTTACCAAGGAGCTTATTTAAGGAATTTATTGTAAATATTCAGCTGAAATAAATGTAATTCTAAAAAAAAATGAGCTGTTTGTCAGAGCTGGATGAGGTGATGCTGTCAGTTTAAAAAGTACAGCTATTGTAAAGCTGTTGCTAATGAAACTCTAAAAAATTTAAACTCATCTTTGCTTTTAAATGAAAACAAACATTTTAGTAAAATATTTACCTTTTTTACATGAAATATTTTTAGATATTGAAACATGTTTTTGCTATTCTCTTGGTAGTTTCTGGTTTGTATTCACAGTTTTGGGATATTGTGTTACACATAGGAAGTTGTCAGCGTGAGCCACCCATATCACAGTTGACAGAAACTCCCTAAAGCTCATTAATCCACTTTGATAACCACTGATGTTTAAGTTACTACTATTATATCACATTCAGCTTGTTCACATGAGGAAATCAAACAGGTTTTAATCACCCCATGGAAATTACTTGGTGTCTCTGACAGAATCACTTCTGTACAGTAAATGTTTTAGGGTGATTTTTTCAGTGTGCCAGAGACTTCCAGTAAAGACAGAGGAAAAGAGGCCACTGAAGTCAATAAACCCTGAATTAAAGCCTTTGAATTTCGTTAATCTCTTATCCCAAGGGTAAAATAAGAGTACTTCAAAATAAATATGTGAAAGCCATCTTTTAAAATAGAATAAAGAGTCAGAACAAGTTATCTTTGGTTCTCCTGTAATGAGTATAAAGTTTGTTTGAAACTCTACCCTAGGAATAAAGATTAACAAGTAAAAATTCTGCCTTGCTTAAGATACAAGCAAATGTGTGTAGCCATTGTGATCTCCATGCCAGCTTTTTTGTCTAACTAGTCCAAAATTTCTTGGTCTTACGACAGAACTTTTGAATCTATGCAGGCAAAAGAAAAAGGGACACCAAAAATGCGAATGCAAAATCTGGAATGACCTTATATTTTCTCAGTTCTGTTGCTGTCCAGAAAAATATTGCTCTTTTCTTAAGAAAATAATTAAAGCTCTAAGAGTGAGGGAAATAAGAAACAAAAAAATATAAAAATTTGCCTGCATATTAGTCATGTTCTCTCGTCTGCCACTATATACAAAGTATAATTCAAGTTTGCAAAGTGTGGTGAGAGCAGATCCAGCCTGGATGGCGAATGGGAGCAGGTTCTCCTGCTCTCTCCTTCAGTGCAGGCAGGTCTGTGTACAGCTGCAAAAACTGCAACAGGCTCTCCATGCCAGCCTCCGCCTGGGGTACCGCAGAGGAAGGATGGTTCTTCAGACTTCCTTCCCCAGCGGTCCCCTTCAGCCTCTGGAGGATAAGGAAGCCCTTATGTTCGCATCAACTCAGCACAAGCATTTCCAGGGTGTTTGGACGGATTGTGGAGCTGAGATGTATGTGGAAGCACAAACACCTTGCTCTGGGGAGGCGGATATCTCATACCAGAGATGTGGAAAACCAGCCTGGGCAGGAAGTGTTGTGAGCAGCAGAGGCAGTATCTCAAGGGTTTGGACATGGGTTTGGAAAGGGGGATGCAGATCTGGGGCATTGCAGACTTAGGGGACACTTTGTGCCTTGAAGAGCAAGATTTGAGCCTGACATTTAGTTGCACATGAGTATGCTGGAAGGGTCAAACTGTGGGAGGGGGCACCTAAGTGGCAAACTCCATTTGCAGTGCCCTTCTGTACACAGAAATAGCTTGAGACAATTCTTGTAACTCAGCCTTTCTCATGCATTTTCTCTGCTTTTGCCTGCACAGCTCAAAGGCTGACAGAAGTGACTGCCATACTGTCAGTAGCCTCAAATAGAAAAATTTCATTTATATGGACATCTTAAAACCATAGAAGGCTTTTAAATTAAAAAATTAAATCCAGCTGCATTAAGCATGCCAGGAAAAATTGCATGGGGCTTAAGGTCAATGTGGATTTCTAGTATATGAGCAGTCTTAATGACAGCAAGAGTGACTTCAACAAGAGGTCAAAAAATCATGACTTCCTATTTATACAGGCATCCCTGTAATTAACATGAGAAGTTGCTTGTGTAACTTCAGAGAATATTTGGAAATATATATTTGAAATTTTTCTCCCAGAAATCACCATGAGAGAGGGACTGAATCTCGAATGCTTTCTGCTATCCATCTCAGAACACTCGGTCTTCATTATCTTTTGGAGGCCTTGGCCTTCACATTAATTGTCTGATGTTTGTGTGTTTAACCAGAGCATTGAGAAACCTTATACTGAATATTAAGATGGAAGAGAATTATGTTGCTTAAGACATCAGTTCTGAATGACTTTTCTCTGTCTCTCATATCCTTTCTCCAATGCAATGATGACTGAGCTCTTACCCAATAGAAATGCCTTGTTTGGTCCTTAAATCAAGTGCTCTAGAAGTGAAAATAAAAACCTAAATACTTGTATTTTGGCAAATGGGGTTTATTCTGTTCACATCAATTTTTGTGTGAAATATGTGTCCAGATACAACATTTCTCTGCTGGCTGAACATGATTTTCGCTATTCTGTATTATCCATATTCATTAGTTATGTCTTAAATGTGTATACATATTTATGTATACTTCTGTATCATTATTGATAAACTCTATTTGACTGTCACATGAAAATGATTCCCTGATTCTGTTCTGTTGTCTGTGTAGTTTTTGATGAAAATGGTACCAGTTATTTTGCTCTCTGCAAATTTCCCATGTGATTTTTATACCAGCCTTGATTTCTTGGTTTCTAGATAGTCCATGTTGACCAATATGTATTTAACTTTATTAAAGCAGAACATGTAAGGAGACTCTGAGTCAGAACTGATCCAGATAACTAAGTTCACTCCTCAGCCCTAAAATTTCTGAGTCTCTAACTGCTCTGGGAAATGTCCTATAAATTCTTGTTTTTTCAATGGTTTTATTTTTTTCTGCACCCATACAGATTAGAAGCTCCTCTCTTGAAAATGGAAGATGAGATAATTATGTAAAAATGTAAAATAACTATAATGTTTTCAGCACTTTACTTGTGTTTACCCCAATTCTTGGACAACATTGCTTTACTCCCAGGGAACCAACAAAAGAGAGAGACTGTATACTCATATATTGCAGCTTGTGTTTCCTGAAGGAGATCAAGGGAACAGATTGTGGAATTGAGAGAAAGGCACTTGCTATGAACCACATTGCTAAAAGATATAGGAAGTTATATTAGATAATTGTGAGGCTCAATTAAAAGTGGATTTTTTTCTCCTATCTGTCTATAGTACAAGCATAGCAAGTTATGGAGAACAACCACAACTTTTAGAACAAAACTCTCTGAATCCAAATAACCTCTTTAAATCCAGAGCTTGTCTTGGCTGAAGATTAAAAATTACTGATGAATAGGTGTCACAAAATCAAATAATACCACTGCTTTAGTGAACAGTATTGATGGGGGAAGAATTAGGATATCAGTTCCAGAAAATGGTAAAAAATGCTTCAGAAGCATAGAATTACATTCAAAGTAAAATAGTACATTTTGCTGTAGACACTTCTGTTAACATTCAGAGGCTGTGATGAGGATCTGGCTTCTGACCGTCATCAGACAGCAGTACAAAAACTGTGTGTTTGAGTAGTGGTGTCTGGTCTCTCAACATCTGTGAAAAAAAAAAGCTTTTGGAAGTGTTAAAAATTTTAACCACTGATTTCTTCACAGGAGTGTTTTTATCTTTTTTTTCCCTGTTTAATGTCTTTTCTGAAAACATTCAATTTAATTACAATTTTTTCCTGGTGGTGGAGTGGACAAGCCACTCCATGATATTGGAAAAGTTCCAGGTGACTGAAAAATGGGAAACATTGTACCCATCTTTAAAAAAAACAACATTAGAAAGAGTGACCCTGGGAACTACTGACCTGTCAACCTCACCTCTGTGCCTGGGAACATCATGGAACAGATCCTTCTAGAAGCTTTGCTAAGGCACATGGAGGACAACGCTGTGATTCAAGGAAGCCCGCATGGCTTTGCCAAGATATTTGAGTTAGTTGGTCAGAGGGTGAAGAAGTTTCATTAGGTGAGAAAATTATGTGGTTCTATTTAATATATCACACTTTTCCCCTTCATTTTCAATGTAATTAGAGGGCATTAAGGGGTCAGAAAACATGCACAATATGAGAAACACTTACTTTGTCTGGTAATTCATTAATTTGACAGGGCATAAATTTTTTCCTGCTTTTTCATTGCAATGATTCTTCTTCCTTGTTGATTTAAAAAACCCCATAACTTTCTATTTTAGTGGTTCTGAAGATGATTATAGTCTAGCAGAAGGAGTGTTAGGAGTAAAAGCCTTTGGCTGATGTGGCAAATACATCACTGGTAAAAAATTCTAAGGGAAGGTGTTGATACATATGTCACTATTTGGCCTTCTTTCCAACACCTGTCCAGAGATTAAGTAGAATGCAGTTTGTGCTTCGTCACTTACACTATAGATGACTTTGGCCTTCAAGTGTAACTCAATAACCTTAAAATACACAGTAGATAAACACTAAATACCAGGCTATCAGCAATTTTATTCCTAAATGTATTACTAGATGACAGGATGCCAATATGATAATGAAGCTATCACTAAGGCTGGTTGTTTTATTTCCAAAGTAACAACTGGATGCAATTAAAAGCTATGATTTTCTCTTCTGTCATGTGTGTTCAATTTTTCAGGTCTCAGTTGAGTAATAGTGCTTCTCGCACCTCATCTCCTAGGTAGCTATTAGAAGTATGCCACTTCCAATTGCCAGATGTTCCTGTCATCAGCCTGACCCTTCAAGAAAATTTAAACCAAAAGTTGTCTCTTGTGATTTCTTCATTTTCCTGTACAGTAGAAATGAGAGAGGGAGTGATGAGTGGTTTATGGTCAGAACATATGAAGGATGTCAATTTACAACTACCACTTTCATTTGAAATTTGTAGCCTGTCCTGGAGTTGTTTGGTATGCCTTAATAATTTCCCAAACCTATGCACAGATAAATCTAATTCTGCTTCACCTCAGTCTCTGTTGGAAGGGCTCATGTTTTAGCACAGACATCCAGCCCAGGGTCCTTTGTTCATTGTCAGGGGTCTTTATTCTGTCAGAAAAGGAGGCAAGTGCAGTTTCAGAGTGCTCCAGTCAGCAGCCCAACATACTGCTCCTATTAAGAGCTGTTTTGGACCACCAACCTTTGCATTACAAACTCTTATCAGTGGAGTAGGCTGCCCATGTGAGTGATAGAATCACAGTCCCTGGAAGTTTTCAAAAGGTGTTTGGAGGTAGCTGCTGGGTTTATGGTTTAGTGGTGGACACAGTGCTGAGTTAATGGGTGGATTAGATAATCTCAGGTGCCTTTTCCAACCTTAATAATGACCCCAGGAGTCTAAGTTGCGTAGAATTGACTGAGGTTAAAATCTAGCCCAATTTTCTGTTTAGCTGAGTGTTAATAAGATAAAAATAAAAAACCCAATCAGTGATAACCTGAAAATTCATTAATATTGTCCAGAGCCTCCCTGTTTCCCTCTCCCTTTTTCTAGCTACAATCTACTGTCCTTGCATATGTAGGTAAATGCTTTATAAATATATATATGTATATGTGTGTGCATGCATGAATTGCTATTTCCATAGTTTTAGCGGCTGGTGTCCCTTCCTATGGCCAGGAGGTTGGAAATAGATATTTAAGGTCTTTCCAACCCAAGCCATTCTCTGATTGTTGTGAACAGTGTGTCTAGGCCCTTTGAAATCAGCAGCCAGCCTGTCCTTAACTGTGATATGTGTTTGGTCAGAATTCACTTGGAACATTCTCATTGTTCTAAATAAGGAAATATTTCATTTCAGATATCCTGATTCAGTAATGGTTTCTAGGGTTGCTTGCACCAAACTGACACATTGCATTTCTTTCCAGAGGGATTTCTGTGAGGATGTTATGAGATTTGCAATACTTTTTCTTGTCTAACACTGAATAAATTAGCAGCTTTGGTTCATTAGACACTCTGGCGGTTCAGTTCTGCTTCCTTGCTTTCAGACATGTTAATACCCCACATGATTGAGGTAGTTACTTCACTGCAAATTACAGTTGATGGAGCTCTCACAGCAGAACATGTATTTTAAAATATAGGTATAAAAACAGGTATTTTAAAATATAAGTATAAAAAATCCCTTTAGCTGCTCAGAGGCATAAAATAAGTCTGAAAAAAATATTTGGAAAAGAGAAATTTTAAAGGGTGACTTAATTTGTGACATTTATAATGGGTTTTGGAGTCTAGTTTCAAGAAGCTTGCTTATCTCATGGAGTAGCATAGACCAGGGCAGGATATAGCCCAGAGATTTGGCCAGCCTCCATAGCTGTATGAAATCTTATGACATTTCTAGGGGAAGTTACAAGAAAAGAGATTATGCCTGCTTTTAGTTACATGGTTTCACTCTTTGCGATAGAGCTTAATACATATACAGACACACAAACAGACATTTTTATTTCAGAACATCTTAGTGATAGAAAAAGCACTTCCATTGAAATGTATTGCAAACCTTTAGACATAATATTGATTTTAAACATTTTATAGGCCAGAATAATTATACTGGACTCAGAAACAAACCTTCATTGCAATATGGATGTTAATACAGATTTCATAATCACATGGTGCTCAAAATAGCAAAATCTTCATTATCTTTCACTTTTAATTTTCTGGTACAACAACAAAAAATAATGAAAATATTTGCAATTCAGCACGTGACTTAGAAGTCACATCTAAAGATAATAGAAGTCCTCCAGGTAATATGTTTTAGTAGCCTCAGGATTCAACATGTGATTTTCTGTATTCTCAATTCTAAAATTAAGTACAGGCTAAAGAGAAGCTCTGTATGATAATTTTACTTGCAAAGAAATGCAGATACATGGTTTGTTTAGTCCACTAAGTACAAAGTCACATAAAACTATTCCCTGTCTGGAAGAACTAAGTAATCTTAAGTGAGGAATTATGTTTTTGGGTTGAAAATTCTCCTGCTTGTTCTTGAAATGAAAATAAGAAAGGAAGGTTGTAGGTCTAATGCTGAAATGCTTGTGAGGGATGGAGTCCAAGACATTTGGCTAGATCTACCACCACCACTTCCCTGCACCTACGGTTATGATAGATTTGATAATGGTAAAATATGCATAGCAGCTGTAGGTTGCTTTGTGTGACATTCCTGCATCTAGGTATATAAAATTATAGACATATAGACAAACCCTGAGTGTATTTTATGTCCTTGAATTAGAGGTCTGGAAGAATCAACAAACATTGAAACACCTTATAACAGGTATGCACTTGTGATGTAGAGATAAAGGCATGTTTTATATCCGAGCAGTTCAGGTTATCTTGGTTATTATGATTGTTTGCATGCTCAAAGACTAGAAAGATTTTCAGCCTAAAAGCTTGAAAAGTTTCCTATAAATGTCTAGAACTGTCACCAACATTGAACATGCACATTTAAAAATATTTGCTTATGTGTGTCAGTGCTTAAGAAATGAACAGAAATGAACAGACTATTTGTCAACTCATTGCAAGAGTTCCTGTATTTGTGTGAGAGTGCCTATATTCCTTCCATAAAGAGAGCAAAAAAGGCTTTTTGGGTATTTTTTAGCAATGGGCAAAGGGTGAATTGAGCAGGTGTTCAAACAGAGCAGTGGTTAGATTCAGAGAATTAACTCCTCATGGAGCACAGTAGACACGAGAAAGGATTTGGGCTGTGGAAAGGATAGTGGATATTGTGTTGTGTGTGGGATTTTATCATTTTCTTTCCTCACTCTCGTATTTATTTACTATCTGATTATTGCCTGCATGGCACCTAGCATATTGTGCATAAATAAGAGTATGTGGAATTTTTGGAATTAATTTATATAAATATAAAAAGTGCTCAAGACTGCAAAATTGGGCATTTTTCTTGCCTCAGAAAGGGACCTCCATAAAACCTCACAAACCATAAAAAGCAGTTAGCTTTCCTGGCATCCACAGTCCTTTTCCCCAGATAAAGACACTTCTTTCTAGTATGTAAATCTTCAGCACAAAACTGGCTTCATATCTGCTAAATTTCTACCATCAAGTAACATATTGCTTTTCTTTTTGTAGTGGCTACTGCCAGATTGACAACTAATTTCTTTTCTGCTGCAGATGTGCTGTTCTGGCTGGTTTCTGCAATGATTTCCATTTGTTTTGGCACCTGCAAACTCATGACTCTCAATCTGGCCTTTTCTTAGCACATATGTTCTACAATTGAATAATGCATTAGTATAGATTTAGCTGACAATTACATTTTTGCTTCCTTTCTAAATTTAAGTGCAACATTATCAGTTTGGGATTTTTATTCAAATGTTTTAAAGCATGTGACTGCAATTTATAATGTCCTCTGAACAGGTTATAATGTCCTTCAGTTCAGGTTATCATCTTCTTTTGCAATGATTTTGTACAGATAAAACACAGATAAATATAGCTAATCATGTGATTAAGCATACAGATTTTATATATTGCCATCGTTGCTTTTGTAGCTATTTGATTTTAATCCTGCCCCTAATCCTCCATTTATCTGGATTTTTGTTAAAACTATTTGATGTTTTCCATGCATAACCACTTAAGGAAAGATTTTCTTTTAAAAACAGTACTTTCCACAAGTGTAAGAACATAAATATAAGTACTGCTACATTGTTGTAAAACCCAAGAAAATGTAAGAAATGCCTTTTCATACCCATGTTTTCCTTAGCAAAGAAATATGGTTGTGCCATCTACTACCAATGTGTATTACCAACTGGCTACAAACTACGCAACATGCTAAAAAAAATTAGCCAGCTGAGGAAAAGGAGCTGAGTTACTTTCCTGCTCTCAGTTGCTGCATAGGCTGATACAGACAATAGTATGACTGCTTCTGTTGATGAAGTACTGTGACTTCTGGCATTTGTGCTTTCTCTGAGCTGTGCATTCTTACCTTGGAGGGTGCATCTCCACACCACTGTGCGAGCTCTCCCAGCCTGTGGCATGCCCTGCTCCTGGAGCAGGAGGCAGCTCTTGCCCTGCTCTGTCCTGTGAGCACAGCATCCATCTGCCACCCCACAAACCACCATGTGGGCAGAGCCTGGACACTCCACAGTACAGGGTAAGGATGTGCCAGAGGTGTGATCGGGGCACTTAGGGTGGTTACACAACTGCAAAGCATCTCCCTGCCACACCTCTGCTGTCCTTTCCATACTCCTTTTAAGTACCAATTACACAACAGAGATCCTTTCAGGTATTTAAAAACTATTAAAACTGACAGAAAATGTATTTTCTGTACATTAAAACATTATGTTATATTCCAGAGTCACATTTTGAGTCAGCATTTTATGGCAAAACTTCCATCACATAAATGACATTGTGTCCCTCTTTCTTGCACTTCGAGTCACTGCCTAGCAAGTGGTGAAATCTGCAGTGATTTTTGTAGTTATGAAACTGGTCACTACAGCTGGACATGTTTCTCCTAACAGAATGCCTTACACTAAGACAATATTGAAGAACAGTTTTCACTTGTGAAAGGAAGAGAGTGCTAGAAATTTCCACTGGCAAACAAGGTTTAGTCAGCCTATTTTAAAGGACAGGGCCTCAGTATGACATAAAAAAAGCCCTGCATGGGTCTGTCATAGGAACTGTCACTCGCTGCCAGTTACAGTAATTTTCAGGGTTGTGCAAGTGTTGATCCTGAAAACACATCATGAGGAGTAAAGGTGTCAACAGCTTCTCATGTTTGGTCCTAGATATCCCATGGACTTGTGCTGGATATTTCTTCTCTCCTTCAAGTACTGATGATTGCTTATATCTACATGCCCATCAAGACAAGTCAGGTCCCAAAAAGGAAAGGATCACGACTGTATACTTCAGAAATACTTTAGCTGTTCAGAGATGCTAAGCAGTGATACTGGCTGTATAATCCAAAATACAACAAAGTGATTCAATGGCTCTTGAGATTGCTCACACCCTAACCAGTGTAACCTGTCACATCCTTAAGGACTTTATCAGGATTTTTTGTCATTTGTCTCCTTATTTTTCCAATTATCTAGAACCATCCTAATGCCTAAAGACTCAGTCAGGATTAAGTCTGTAATGTGTTTTACATTCTGTACAGACACTCAACAATCTGTGTATCTGACTATTTACACAATGTTAATGCTTCTTCCTGAAGACTTCCCCAAATCCTGACACGGAGCACTTTCCTTCTAAAAGTAAATATGAAATCCTAAGTAAATGTAACATCCTAGGCCTTCTAATTTAAAACATCTACGTTTCAAAATTTTAAAATTGTAAGATTGTATTATGTGTATTGTATTTTAAATACTGGGAGTCTATTTTATATGCCCCACTTTGTATGTTTTCTCTTACCTACTTTGCTTCTAGAACAAAGGTTTTAGGGTTATTTATGGTGGTTTTTTTAACATTTCAGATCATGTAAAATCTTATTTTTTTTTCCTCAACATAGTGACTGTTGAATGAAGATTAAAGACCTGTTTGTAGAATGTATGGAATGTCCTCCTTTTCTCCTAGGCCAAGGAGAGGTATTCACAGAAAAGGAAGTAGGGAGGAGGGTGTCATGCTTGCTGCAGAGGGATCTATTGGTCTCATATCCTCTTAGGAAGTTGGCCAGGGTTAAGAATAAAAGCAACCTAATGTGAGGCTTCTGGTGGCTGTCATCTCAAATCAAAATGGAGAGGTGGTATCTTAAAACTGTAAAGCATCAGAAAAGGCCATGCTGGCACTGAGGTGTAGCAGAGTAGGACAGAACCTGACAGAGAACGCCACAATCAAAGTTTGGCATCATGACTGGTAAAAGAAGCTGGGCATTTCCTACAGGCACAAACTTCAATTTGAAATTCCATTTGTTACCTGTCTTTATGTGAAGTAATGCTGCAGGATCTGATTTCAGAGCGTATCTCCATGCATGAGAGGGTGCAGATGGATGTTGCTGGAATCACAAGGGCTGGAGATAGTTCTTTATATGGATCAGCTGAGGTCCAGAATTTGACAAGCAGCATTGTCCCTTTCAGTTAGATGATCTTCAAGAGTTCCAATGGACTACATATGCCACCATGTTATTGAAAAATGGCAAACTAAATGACCAGCAAGTTCATTTATTTGCATTTTTTCCCAAACCAAATCAGGTTCATTTATTTATTTATAATTTAATTATATTTTTTCTTTGTTTCTTTTACATACACAGCTATTATTTATTGCCTTTCATCTTTAAAATAAAGAAGTATTTCCTTGATTACATATAAATCTCCATTTATCAATAAAGCATAAATATGTTCTTGACATTTTAATTTTATTTTTAGTGGTACATAGTTTATAGGTTTTAAAATTTATTCTTTTTGATCTTCATCCTTCAGCAACATGGTTTCACAGTGAATTTCAGTCTCTGTTGTGTATAGCTTTAAATGTGTTTGATTTTTCACATTTGTTATCTGTTATTTCTTTGCTTCTCAAATGTTTTATAGGCACTACACGAATGCTGATCCTCTATTTGTGTTGGCTTAGAAGTTCCATGTAATTTAAAATCCCATTGGTAGATCTCTGGGAGGACACTTGGGCTTTCACATCCAAGAAATGTAATCCACACTGTCTTTATGCAGGTTTGCTATCTCAATGATGTATGGCATCTGACAGAAATTCTTTGAAGAGCTGCTGAGAAATTTCTTGGATTTGGACACATGATGTAATTATAGCTTTGATTCACACGTGTGTCAGCATTTTTTCTTTTCATTCTGCCTCCAGTAGCTCAGACATCTTACCTGAAGCCTCCATCCATTGCTTGATTTGGCACCAGTCCGTCAGTGTGCGGGGTCACTCTAAGGCCCAGACTCAGCCTGGCTTTTCCCAGAGTGCGAGTGAGCAAAGTGCACTGCTCAGAGAAGCTCACTGAAGCTGTGAATCTTTTATTTTCCCAGAATCCAGAAGTCTTGTAAAGCCTAGGAGTGTCTAGCTGTTTCTTTGCTTGATACATTATAGTTAAACAACAAAAAGGGAGCTGTTAATCACTGTTATGCTCCCGGCCCGCCTTGAGCCATTTTCCATTGAATTGCCTGAAATGCAAACATAACCTTTTTATAGAGCACTTGCAAATGTGCCTTTCTGGGGTGTTCAGTGTTCCATCCAGGACAACAAAGTGCCTCTGCAAGTGCATGCATACAGATAAAATGCCTAAAACCTACTGCCAGTCCAAAACATTTGATTTTAAAATATTTTGAATATTTTATCTTCAGAAATCTATGAGTAAAGCAGATGACCACTACCTCTGAAAACCAGCCATGTAATTTCAGATTTGTATCATTGATGTTTAGAAGACATTAAATCCTTAATTTTGCTAGAAATTTATATAAATATGTGTTGAATAATTAATACTTATGTTATTATATTTATTGACTGCTGGGCTCTCAGTTCACTCTGCTGGGATCTATTGTCTTACTTTTCTTGCAGAATAAGAGTTAAAATTGTTGGGGCTACAAAAAAAAGACCTCTGTAAAAACCTAAATCAGCAAATTAGCAAATGCATTTATAGTTTGATTTTTTGAGAACAACAAAAATGTTGAGAACATTTTTTGTACTGTCTCACCACATTCTTTCTATTATTCCCCCTAAACTGACATAAAAAATAGTTTTCTCATTTCTCTTTCTGTAAATAATTTTCACATAAATATGTGCTTGGTATACAAACCATAAAGAGTATATATCTTTCCTAGTTTTGATGGTGTTCTAGACATTGTTGCAGCCCAGGAGCAGTTCTTGGGCCTACATCTTTCCCAGGAAAAAGAATGTTCCCAAATACTGCCCCCTGACCCTGAAACTCCATCATCCATACCAATAAATTGCTGGACTGGTCTCCAGAACAGTCACAGCCATGACCAACAAGTTCCAGGCATAAATAAGGACTCAGCACAGAACAGGAACTATTCTCAGTGGGCGTTTTCAATATGGCCAACAATATTTTGAAGGGAAACAGAATTAAGTATGGGCAAGGGTTATTCCTTGCCAAGTACCAGGACATATT
This sequence comes from Melozone crissalis, assembly GCF_028551555.1. Classification (NCBI taxonomy): domain Eukaryota; kingdom Metazoa; phylum Chordata; class Aves; order Passeriformes; family Passerellidae; genus Melozone; species Melozone crissalis. The sequence continues at coordinate 25,643,796 of NW_026535780.1, forward strand.
AGAGGTTATTTCTAATGAAAACCAGGCTTTTTCCCGACATGTACTTTTTATTGCTATTTCAAGATATTAATATTTTGCAAATGCTTCTCCCTATTCTCTGATATCTGATCTATGACCTATGCTATGTCATGCTGGTGCAATTGTCTGCAAGTCAACAAATAAGGGGCACGTGTTCTTACATGCATGTCTCAGGTAACATATTTTGAATAGCATCATTGCAAATGATCCTTGAATGCAAACCAGGATGTGAACGTTTGCTTCAGAAACATCTATAAAAATGGGGAGTAGTATCTTCTGCCCCTGCAGAAGAAGGGGCATTTGTGTTGCATGAGGCATGAAATACAGATTCTCATCTGTAGCACAGGACTTAATCTGCATGCTCACCCCACATCTCTAATGGCTATTGAGAAAGCAGAGAACCCAAGGAAGAGCATATAGTGGTGTCCTTCATGGTCTGTGATAACACTGCTATTTCTGTTCCATGAAAAATAAAAATATGATGTCTGATTACTTGTCTTGATTTTCATTTATCTTAATCTGTCTTCCAAATAAGGAGTGACTAAGAAATAAATAAATACATATTTCATATAAATAAATACATATTTCATTGAAATTAAGGGGAAAATTGAAACATTGCACATGATGTGGCATGAAGGAATTGCTAGAACAAGGCATTAAGTTTACAGCCCTAGCTAGGATTCATACCAAAGGTGAAACTTTTCTATATATTATTTTCTACTCATCATTTTATATCAGTGATTTATGCATTGTCACCCCTCTCTTACTTTCATCAGTAGAGCTTCAGCTGATATCAGATCAAGCACAAGGGTCACCATTTTTGCCTGTTACAATGCCAGAATCCTGTGGTCAGTAATCAGAGATAACATTTACAACAAAATCCATTTGTGCTGCTATAACTGCTCCTGCCAACAGTTCTCATCTGAGAAAGAAAAAAAAAAATATTATTTGACAACAGGTCACATTTCATCATGTTAGAAAGGGAAATCTTTATGATAAAGAGAAACATGGGAGATTCCCCAGGATTTATCTTTGAGGTAATGAGGAAATTGAATTCTGAACAGACATTTAGAAGTTAGTTATAAATGGGGAAGCTGGGAGGTGAACAGTAATAACTCTTTACTGCTCAGTTCCTCTAAATCTGCAGAGGTAATACCATACACCAGTTCCAAAGCTGATTGCTGAATTACTGACCAGGAAAGGAAGAACAAAATAACTCTATGTGCTGGAATATAAATGCATACACTGCCAACACGACCTGGGCCAACACACATGAATGGAAACCCAAGAGCCAAACACAAAAAGGAAAAAAATCAAACAATATAAAAACTTCACCCCAAACAGAAAATAATAAACAAAAGACCTCCGTGTTTAGAAATGTTGAGTGTGGCTCATCAGGAGAATCTAAAGACCTATAATTCTGCAGAAAGGGGAATCAGAGTTGGAGTTAAGTTTCAAGACAGGCAGTACAGACTGCTGTACAGACTGGTTAAGTAATGATCTGGTTCACCAAAAGTAGATTGGAATAATTTTGAGACACAACAATGAAAACATTTACCTCATCTTCTGTATTACAAGTTACCCAGAAGGAGATTTGGTTTAAAAGATCTGACAAAGTACCATGTAAGGGGATTGGCAGTTGTTTTACAGAACACAGGATATTTATCCTAAACTTTTTAATCCTAGCCATAGTTGCCTGTCCCCTTATCACAGACAAGAGTTTCATATTTCAAATCAGAAGAGTTTTGCTAACATGGGCAATGTGTAAGAGTATTTTTGTTCAACAGTAGAGGACATTGCTGGTATTTCATTGCGTTTAACACTAAGGTTTCCTGCTTCTGGATGTATGAGGCATCTCAGTGAGTATTGTTGCCTGCTGTTGGTACTGCCTTCTGTTACCTTCCCTTATTTCTTTGCAGGATGGACTTGAATTTCATTTCTTAACTGCACAGGACCACACTTTCTCAGCTGTTCTATCTTCGTGTTTCCACTGGACATGATGGAGGGAAAGGGAATTTTTATTCTCTCCTACTCCCCAGCAGATATTTTGTTTTTGCTTCTCTTCCGGTGGTAGTAAAATGAGGAAAGAAGTCTGTGGCATTTTCTGGCTGTGCAATGCAAATATATCATGAAAGATCATTACTTCATTGCTCCTCGAGAGCTTTCTTTAGCCATAACTTTGTAATAAGCCCACATATGTACACCTGCAAGTAAAATTAGTTTCATGTACTAGTTATTTCTGTTCTGTTTCTATATTTCATCATTTCTAACACTCATATTGGAACAACAAGAGACCAATTTTAGGCAATGACATAAATACATCCTTAAATATTTTAATGGAATGAAAAAACAGACTTTTTAGTATGCCCAGCTGTATTATAAAGGAATTAGAAAGTTTTAAATAGTTACTTTATTGAAAACACACTTAAGAAGAGAAACCCCTTGGATTCTGACCATTGAAAGCTAAATGATTTAGAAATTTTACTTTAACGCAAGAGTGTATTCAGAACCCAGAGTTTATCACCTAATAATGTTTCTCTGGAACATGTCAGGTTGAGGACAATTTTACCTTGTGATAACAAAATTTCTGAAATACTTATCTATCTTTAACAACTAGAAAATAAAACCATGTTCAGCTCTGCTTGTGTACTGGGTAGCATTTTACAGTTTTCGATTTCTTGTCTCTAAATTGTCTGGCACTTGTCTGAATTCAGCAACAAAAAAAGGATTCTTAATCCAAATGAAGACACCAGAATATATATCAGTAATTTTATTGCCATAAAAAGACAAAAATAAAACAAGATGTCTTTTCCTAGTTTCCAGATTTCCTGTTGTGCCTTCTTATTTTATCCTTGGTAGAAATGGCAGGGTCCTTGCTAATGCATCATACAAACTCATTTAGTTCGATTCCTTCTCTAACAATTTTTGCCAATACAGCCTCTTTTCCACCTTCATTCTTTCTCCTATGCTGTATTAACCTTGTCCTTTTGACTTTTATACTTAAGCAATGCATGACCTCGTATTTCAAAATGCTCTGAGATATCCTAGCTCTGTTTGTATTTAACGTCAAGATTCTGCACACTTAATGCAATACTGGCCCAGCATGGATTCAAAGCTGCTCCCAAGTTCTCCAGTGCTCTGAACCTTTCCCATGTCTGAAATATTATTTTCTAATTCTGATTGACAAGAGATTCTTTTACATCCTGATAAACAGTAACTTGTATTTGAGTATATATACTTTGTTACTTCCACACTTGACCAACCAATACAACCCCAGTAATTCTGCTACTTAAAAAGGCTTGGTGTGTAAAAGTATGCACAGGGGAGTAAGAGTTGCTCTCTTACATGCTGTAGAGGGGATGTAGGTGTAAACGATAACTGTGAGACTTTTTAAATAGGAAAGAGGTGGTTTGCAAAAGAGCCAAATACAATAAATGTTGAGGCACCAATGTTGAGGTACAAAATTAATGTAATAGAAAAAGGTATTTGGAAGTTATTGTGGTTGAAGACCTTGTGGGAAAGACAGACAGTTTTGTCCTCCAAGCTTCTCAGAGGAAATCCTGACAAATATTTCAAATGAAACTTTTAACATAGTCTGCAGCTATTCCCCCAAGTCTTATATAAGCCTTACTAGGTTAGGTAAAGAATTAAGACATTTAACTGTTGCCAGTTATCATCTTAGGATAATTAATTCAATGTGCAAACCAGGTTCCTATCTCACCTTATCAATAGCTGAAGTTAATTCCAAGCTGTTTGGCCTTTCATGTGTCTCAAACACACAATCATTTATTAGCTCCTACAACAGTTATCCATTAGTGCACAACTCTTTTATCCTTAGTAACAGAGATTATGGAAAAGATGCTGTTCAACAGATAGTGAATTTTAAAGGCACATCAGCTTTCAGTTTTTTGGAAAGAAGATGAGAATTGATACAGAAGCTGCAATTTTCGTAAAGGTAGATCTCTTGCAAAATGTAAGAAAAACTATGTTCATAGATTTTTTTATTTACAAATAATTTAATATTGTAATATTAATTTAATCTCACAATATCCTTCACCTGCTGAAGTTGCTTACTATGAACAGTAATAGAGAAGAACACAATTTCAAAATGATAAATATTTAAAAAGAAGTTGGCTTACAAATGCATGTATTTATATTTGACATATAGTGGCTGTAAAATGTCCCCTTTATATATGAGAAGAAACAGACAGTAACAGACATTTCACATATTTTTTTTTCCTAGCTTCATTATGTGTGATGTGGATAATGCTTGCTATTTTGGAAATAAATTTCATATCTCTTTTGAGACGAATCTGGAACAAGCTGCTAATTATTTTGAGATTTTAAAATCTGAAGTGGGCTTAAAAATATTTTCTCCTGCTGTATGACATTCTACATCTATTTGTTTTTAGGTTTTTATCCAAACTAATTTCAGGACTTCATGTTAGAAAAAATGCATTAGTAATAATGCGTCTATAACTAAATCTAGTGCTATTTATTTTTCTGGGTTATGCTTTGCTAATTTTTTTAATAACCCCCTCCACCCTCATTTGTGTAAAACTCAGTATTCTGTCATCTCTCATAATTCAGACCTGCAAATAGTTCTGCACAGCAACAAATATCTCTTCTGGTTAGCATGGACTTCAGATGATCACAATATGATGGACTTCTGATATTCCATAAAACAGTGATAACACTCGTACTTACTTCAGAAGAACTAAACCTTAGGCAATATTTACATTTTCTATATGTAATTGCATTTGCTCAGTTGAGATCTGTGTCATGGTGCTTGTTCTTGAAAGCTAAAGATGCTCAAGAAGAATGTATTTTGTGGTCAAGGAAACAGGTTGCTTCTGTTTAAATCAAACAGTTCCTTTATAACTGAACCCTTTTAAGTAAATAGCACATCAGTGGCAAGACTTTGCATTTTAATCTGGAGTGGTTTCTGGAAACTAGATGTTTTCATTGTCATCTGGGGTCCAGGTGATCTGGATCTGTCCCAGGATGCCACAAGCAACCTCTCTGACATCCCGTGGTTCAATCTTTCTGTGGCACTTCTCTACCTATAAATGTAATCAATGAAGATATTTCCATCTATTTTCTCTGCTGCCTGTTAGCTCTGAAAATCAAGGGTGGGGCCTGGGTGGGGAAACTTGCTTTTCTTCCTTTTTCTTTTCATCTATTTCTCATTTTACTTAGGTACATTGTAAAGACTAATGTAGCACTGTTGTAGATTGATGCCTTTATATACTGCTCGCCTCCATAATACTAACATCAAAATGAATATTTTGCTAAGTTTCCTTTGGAATACTGTTCTTCCTAAGGTATAAAAGTTAGTTTATTGCTCAGACCAGGTGTGGTTCAAAGATCCTCACGGTAAGGGCCCACAGGCTAGAAGAAAGATAGCTGTGACCAAGAAGAAAAAAAGGAACAAAAATCTCTTAGCCTGTGTTTTTAAGAAACCCCAGGAAAACTTTTTTTTTCTCCTCAAGCAGGGTCACAATTCAATTTTATTCTTTAGTTAAAAAAACACAGCTCTGTAAAAATATGCATTGTCATTTCACAAAGCTCTCACAAACAGTGATTTTCACATAAGAACAATGGAATTCTCCACAGCAGTCTATGCATTAGTCTCTTTGGTTCTAAGTACATGAAATTTCTGGAATGAAGCATATATATATATATATATAATGCACCCTGGTTGACATTTTCCATCTTGTGGAAATGAATTGAACTTTGAAGAAGCATTAAGGAAGTCCACAAGTCAAATTCTGATGATCTAAACACTGGACATCCTTGAAAATTTCAGACAGAATTCATAGAAGATAAGCAGCAAGGCAAGAAAGAAGAGAGAGAAATGAACTAACATCTTTATGATAGAAATTCTGGATGCCTAACAAAGTGTCTCCTGATCACCAACTTTAGATGTAGACAAGTCAGCCCAGAGGATTAATGATTTTCATACGGAATTTTCTGTCTTCCAGTGACTAAAATTTCCCATCTGTGCTTAAATTTGGAAATAGTTATCTAGTAATTGTTCATGCTTTGCATGAAGACATTACTGGGTAGTAAAACCTTTATAAACATCACTTATTCACCCATAAAACAGAACAATGACCTAAGGCTGTAATTTACATTTTAAATCTAAAAATTTGAACAATAGATAGTTTTTTCTTTAGCACATGTTTTTCTTGGGTGGGCAGGTGGGGTCCAGTATTATTAAACCAAAAATACTGTACCTTTGGGTTTACTCAATAAGCAAAGCAGAACAGAGTATCAAGGACTGATTGATGAAAGTATTTGACATGAGCTCATGCAGTATAACTCCTGCTTTTATCTCAGGACTGTGCTCCTCTGCAAAGGAAAGGCATTATGTGAGTGAAGTTATAAATTGGGCATGAAATGATGCATTGGTTTTGCACTGGCTGCCTGCACACGGGTGAATGTTTAACACACCCAGGTGGGTTAAGATTACTGCCCATGTTGCACTTGGTGAGGGATGTAGGAGCTGATGCTGGAGAGCCATTTCCTTCACAGTGCCTCACTCTCTAGAGGAGCTCTTCTGGCTTCCCTTCCTCTCCCATCATCTAAACAAGAGGTTCCTGCCTCTAACTTTTGCCACTCCTGTACATAATCTCAAAATACAAGGTGACACTGACAAAAATTCCACTTCTGGATTTCAAAAAATTAAATCACTTGTAATAGTATTTTCTTTTAGTTTAGATTGAACTATTTAACCACAAAAAATTACTTTTAGTTTCTTATCACTTATAAGCCAAATTCCTGTTTAATTTCTATTGATGCAAGGTTAGAGAGGAAAAAAATAAGAATTACATTAAAAGGTCTTTTATCAGCAAAGTGGAAAAATTACCTTCTTTTCAGAATGACACTCTCATTCTGATTAGGAAGAAGAATAGCAAACTATTCTAACACTCTATTTATACAGTGTTAATAGCAAAATATTAACACTCTACTAAACGTTTCCTTTCAACCTTTTTGCATTCCTCTTCCCCAAAGCTCCCCATCTCTTTCTCTTTTTAAAAATTAGTATTGTTACTACTACTACTACTACTACTACTACTACTTGTGGGGAGCGGAAGGAAGTGACTAATAAGGGAAATATTTGTTTTCCTAAATGTCAGATCACCTGAAACACTGACTGTAGGCAGGGGCAAGTTAAAGTGCCTCTCATATTTTCAGAGTTTTGATTCTGAAAGAAAGGACACATAATTCACCATTAAATGGGGAATTTCTCCAGCATCAAAATGTGTGTGTGTTAGGGAAGATGCAAGACCTGTTTAAGAACTTAAATTTCCCATGTGTTGGGGTTTTTTATTGTCAAACCAAAGTGCTTTAGCAGGGAAGAGGTAGGTCTATCTATCCATGAACAATATAGATAGATATGTAATGTTTCCTTTGGAAGAACATCTTAAAATATTTAATTTCAGAAAAATTGGGACTGAATTTTTCAAAACTATCTCACTGGAGATTCATAAACTCTCAAGGTGCAGAAGTCCAACAGATTAAAGCAGCTTAGGGTATCTTAAGAACTTCAACCTTCAAAGTTGTGGGAAAAGCAGAAGATTTTCAATTCTTCCTTCATAGTCCAGTGGAATTCATATATTCCTCTTCCAACATATTTTCTCTCAGCAATGTCCTCAATTGTAAATGCAAGAATTTAGAGCAAGTGAAGTACACTCCAGTCATCTTCTTCATAGTCAGAATCCTCCCAGATTTTGATATTCTTAAAATAGATTTAACTCCACAAATAAATTCTCTTATGCCCACATCTTTGTCTTCTTCTCTTGTTTTTCTGTATATCAGAAAAAGACCAGGCATAAATTGACTCCTTGTGTATTTTAAATTAAAATTATTTGCTATCAGTTTAACAACAGTAAGAAAAACAAGATCATTTAGAACCTATCACCCCCTAGCTGTTCAGTGCTGCATTTTTGTGTTGGAGTTCACAGTTTGAAAAAGCAGAATCTTATTGTGAAGTATTGGCTCAGTCTTGACACTTTTTTTAAAAAATACTTGGTGCTTAATTAACTTATTTCTTTGCATGACAGTAGCATCTGGAGAGTTTTTTCTGTTTGTTAAGTACCAGGATGACTAGCTTTCCACTTCTGGAAAATGTTACTTTCAGGAGGGTAAAGAATTTACAATTAGGGACAGAAAAAAATCAAAAATTACAGTACTATGAGCGTGACATCTCTGTCTGAGAGTCCTAATTTCCAGACAGAGAAATGCTGGTTTGCAGACCACATCAAAAAAAAAAGGGAAAATATCGTTAAATATAGGTTTGGAACCCTTGTTTTCCTCTATAATGTTGTATATTTTTGCAAACCTCACAATGTTAGGATGTCACAGATTGTAAGCAGAAATTGCTAGAGGAGAAACAGGTGGGTATAAATTCAAACGAAAAACAAGAATTCCTTTGCCTAACTAAATCTGTATGAATTTAGACAATGCTAAGGGAAAGAAGAAATAATGAAAAGAAAAATGCAATAAAATCTCTGTCTGCTGAATGTTTAGTGTCTAGCCCTGGACCCAGGCCCACTAGGACATGATCTCTGCAGGCTGGGGCACACAGCTATAAGGTCCTTATCTCTTCTTTGGAATGTTTCTGGATTTTATCCAACCATTTTTAATACCAAATTTGTAAAAAGTAAACCAGGAAATTTTAGCCATGCATGTCTGAACAATATATATTGTCATTAAACACGGAGGGGCTGGCCCTGGGCAAATGGGAAGATAAATGTATGAATGAAATCCAGTGATCTGGGCTGCAGCAACATGGCATACTGCAAGCCTGGCATTTTTGCTGTACAAGTTATTTAGGAATTGAAAGCAAAACAAAAAAAAATATATTAGAAGCAAATGCTGAAGTTACTTTAGAGTCATAGAACCTAAAAAATAATAGTAAAGCAATAAGAGGAATGTTACAGTGTAAATTTCTCCACTTTCCTGCAAAAAACAGGTCAGCCTACTTCTACAGACATCCTCTGCCATGTAGAAACCTTTATAGAAATAAAATCCTGAAATAAATGTCTCCCCCTCCCCTAAGTGTGTGTGTGTGGGGGGTGTTCTCTTACTCTCTTAGGCTGTGGTTCTGTTACTCAGGTTACTCAGGTTGTTATCCATGCAGCACACACATGGAGCTAAAAAACCTCACCTGCCTGAAGGAGACAACAGAGGCCCCTCAGATACAGACACATCAGATGTCATTCTGTCTCACACATCAGATGTCATTCTGTTCCTCTGTTTAGGCAACTAAGCTTCACAGAGGGAAGCAGATCTAGATGAATAACCTTGGGTATCCATATGTGTGTCTGTTGTGCACTCAGATTTATGGTCTGTGGATGTCAAGTCAATAGATCAGCAGAGGGAGATGCTCAGCTGATCAGCCAGGGCTTTCTGACTCACAGTGCCTTGACTTGCTCAGGACTCTGCTTGCTCATCCTCCTTGCAATCACCTGTCTCTTGTGGAACACGTAAACACCTGAAGATGACATCCCTCAATTTTGAACAGGAACTACCCTGCTTTTCAGACCCCATTGGATTCCTTATTTACTGTCTTTCATGCAAACTTTCAAGATTTGTGTACAGTCATGTAGCTGGTGAGATTCTCAGCAATGGGCTGCTTTCAACTTTACACTTGCCAAGACAGAACGACCACAATGTTGCCAGAGTTGGAGGAAAAATAATCTGACTGCTCAATAGTAAAACTCTTCTATTGTGCATATTGCTAAAGGGGCCTGCTGCTGTCATGCTGTAGACAGTGAATTAGCCATTGAGACTGCCTGTGAGAGCAAAGAGCTGGTTCTCAACACACAGCTAGTTTTATAGTCTGTGGACAATAAATGTTACACTAATTCTAGCATGGTTTCCCAGAATACACAACCACAATTTACAAATGGGCTCTCTAATTTTATTACTTACTAATAAAATCTGGTAAAACAGTTCACCTCCTTTTCCTAGACAATGACTTTCAGTAGCTGAAAAGGCCCTGAAAAACCAAATTAGAGGTTGCATATGAATTATTCAGGTGAGATCAGGATTGAACAGTGTAATCTGAATCGCTTGCCAATGTCTTTTCACACACTTTTCGTTGAGAATGACTATCTTGTGGCTGCACAGGCTGGTTCAGTAATTCTGCTGTCCTGAGTACAATTGTAAAATAAACACAAGAGACTAAAGGAGTCAGTGAGAGGATGAAGTTGCCAGCTGGAAGCCTTAGCAAAATGATATTCAATGACATTAAGAACCATTCAGTACAATTGAACCCTGTCTATACTTGGCAAAATATTCACAATAAATGTAATTGACTGCTCCTCTCTGAACTTTGGGACTATATGGAACTGATCTGTCCATGAAGATTAGATGTTAAGTAATGTCTTTGCTTATGTGAGGTCTTCATTACTCTGTGGCTAGAGGGTAGGCTGCAGTATACTTTAGAAATATTTTGCATATTTTGTTATCAAGATTTTAGCTGGTATGGCTTGTGGTGACATTCTCTCTCTCTACCCCCTCTTTTTTTTCTCCTTGTTCTTCTAAATGGCTTTTTTATGCACATGCCTTTAATAGCAGATTTTTTCTTTGTGCTGTTTTAAGTCCTTGTCCTTTTTTTTTAATGTGTATGTTCTGAGGTAAATTGGATGCGCTTTGCTGTTGTTGAATTTAAAATGCACAGTTCAGTCAGTCTAGAAAAAAGGTTATTTTTCAAATTTGCTTTGGAATAAGGCATTTTCAAAGGAGACATTAGGGGATAGACAAAAGGAAAAAAAAACGTAAAGCTTTCTGCATATAATCCATTTCTACTTACTGCAAAATATACACAAAAATATTCCACAAAAGAATCCTAAAGATCAAACTAACAAAGTCCATTTTCCTTCAGGTGTTGGATACCTTCTTGTTAGCAAGCAGAGTAAACTGATAGCATGACTGATGGTTATGTGTACATAGAGAAAAAGTCTCTCAGCAAATTTTAGTGGCAAGTGTCCCTGTCCATGGCAGGAGGAGTAGCATTATCTGATCTTTAATGTTCATTCTAACCCAAACAATTTTATTATTCTAGGATATATTATTTTATACTTATGCTTGTACATAAACACAGGAAAAAGTGACAGTCTACGTTTAGCCTCTAGTCTTAGTATTATATGTGACAGTTCATCAATATATTCCTGAAGGTTTTTAACTAAAGTTCTATCAAACCTTGCATGTGGATGCAATTCTAATTTATAGTGTAACTCAAAATCTTAGTAATATCTAAAAGAAACTCTGGAGAATTATCAATAAGATATGTTACAATAACTTTTAATGCATTAAAGATGGACACCTGATTATTTATATAAGCCAAAAAATTCAGTATCTGTACTTGCCTCCATACCCAGGAACTCCCTCCACCCCATGAGCAGTGAAACAAATCTTACTATATTTAATTTTTATAAAAATACACTTTTATTTTGGCTTTCCAAAGAGTAAAATGAACTTTAATACAGTAATTTTCTAGACAAGGAATAAAGTTCAGGAAAGGGACTGAGGTGTGCCTCTTAAGAAGCAAAATGGCACAGACACCACAGTCACACTTAGGCCTGAGCTCATCTCACCAGTGGCATGGCCTCGACCCAGTGTCCCAAAGAGGCATCACACAGACCCACAGGATTTTATTGAACTTATGAGAAGATGGAGTTCATCTCTGGAGACCACTCAGATGATGTGTGGGCTGCAAGCACAAATCAAAGAGTTTCTGGCTCATGAGAGTGAGGAGGAGAACTTCTCCTGCATCTGCACCCGCCGCAACTTTCCCAGGCCTGATGCTTCCCACTTTCCGTAAATTGCATTGCTGTAACCAAAATGGAACATGGTGAAGAAATGAGTTATCATTGTTGGCCTTGAATCAGAGAAGACCAGATGCTATCCTAAAGGCAGTGGAAGATAGTAGCAAGCATTTCTTGCAAACCCTAAAACACAAGAACATTATCAGTCATAAATCATCAACAATATTTCTCAGCACTTTGTCAGCTAAATGTCTACAAAGTAGGTCACACAAATCCAAAGAAAATTCAGATTCATCAATTATCTAGCTAGTATCTTATTGACTTGTTTCTAAAACTTGTTCCCAAGAGTTTACTGAAACTGAGATGTTTATATTCATATTTTTTCAATTTAGTAAAAGAATTTCCCAGAACTTTTAACTTCCATCTTTTTCATGAAAAAATTGCTCTAGTACCCCAAAATTTTTTTTTAACTTCAACTGAATATAAAGTACTAATGCTATTATGAGTTAGGGTCTTCATTTTAGAGCTAGAGATATCAAAATTTATGTTCATTTTTTGAACTTTTCCATACTCTGATGCCTTACTACTTATAAATGTGTTAGCATTCATCCTCCTTTCAGCTGCCTAAAAGGAGGAGGTAAATCACACACACAACCTAACTTCCAGCTGTTGCTCCACAGCAACACAGTTCTCTGGTAGGATCTGTTTCCTCTTCCCCAGTGATACCTTGTCAGGTACCCTTGGACATTTCAAATGGCACCAGGAGCCTTTGTTTGAGGAACTGTATTGAGTCCTTCCTGATACACTCATAGTGCATCAGAAAGTAAGACATTTTTTAACTCTTGAAATAACTTTTGAAAATTAACATTTTTAGATGAGATTTCATTTTTCTCTGGTGATGTATCCTCTGGTAAGGCCATGTAACCTTTGAGAATCACAGCCTTGATGAGAGTTCATTTTCTACTTAAAAGCAAAAGAAAAATACTTGAAAGCAAAAAAGAAATTGCTTGTTTTTAATAACAACTATATTGAAGTAGTAAAGAGAAGTCTCACATTCAGGCATGAGAAATGCTACTGATTATGTGGATGACTATGATTATATTTATTGCTAATACATTATCTAAATATCATCAGTGCAGTATAGAATATAAGCAGGTCTAAAGTATTATGATAAGCAGGTCCAACTAGAGGCATACAGATTTAAAGTCTTGTTCACTCTGTAAGGCCAAATTGGAAAGCAACAAAACACCTATGTAGCTACTTCAGGGTTTTATCTCTGCATGTGACCAGACCTTAGCATTTTCACTCACCTCTCCAAAGGTGAGTGTTCCCTGTCTTTGTGCTGGATGTTCCCTGCAGACAGCCCTGCCAGGGCAAGGATCAACCCAGAAGATTCCTGCAACCTTACGAGTCCAGTTTGCCCAGCTGCCCCAGTCTCCAACAGAATTTTATACCCCTTTTCAAGACTGTTTGTATCAAATTTAATCCAATCATCACAACGCCCCTAATGCATTCATTATGGGAGAAATCCAGACACTTCCTCCTGAAATTCCTACCTGGTGTTCTGATCTTTGGACAGACCATATTGCCTGTCAGAGACAACAGCAAGCAATGATCTGATTTGCAAAGCACTAAGGACTAGGACAGTCTTTCAGAGAGATTTTTTATTACTTATCTTCAATTGACCAACATATGACTTGTTTGAAAATGGCAGAACATGAGATTCGCTTTGTCTCAAGTAACCTGCATGAGGTTTTATACAACACAGATATTGAAGCATGTTGATATTGGGACTGACTCCAGTTGTTTTCACATTATTTAAAAGAGTGTAAAGTCTTTAAAGTAGATCCCAGATGTAAGCTGTCCTTTTAGATTAGTGTCATTCCAATGATGCCAATGGAGCTGCCCCAACTCCTGCATTATGCACTCACTTCCCCCAAATGGGGTTGTTGGTGATTGTGTCTACATTCCAGATCATTTCTGGCTACTGTAATACATTGTTTCTAAACTTTTCTTTCTTTTTTTTTTTTTTTTTTTTTTATTTTAGGGCTTTTAAAATAATGTAATTTTATAAATCTTAAAAATCCCTTCAAAACTGTAAAGATTTCAAGAAAGCTTAGACAGGATAGCTAGTCAGAGTCAGTTCTTTGCTTGTGTTGAATTTGACATGGCAGGAGTCTTACTGATTCTCTATTTACTCCATTACAGCCTTACTCCATTACAGCAGATCAGTACATGAAAAATCTGGAGATGATGCTATAATATAACAAAGTAACAATGATGGTATAATTTAATTTAAAATATATGTGATTTTTTTTCTGGTTATTCTTTAAATTTTTCTTGCTATATTCTGTCTGCATTTTTGGTAAAGATACAAATAGGTTCTTGTAAATCTATTCATATAATTTAATCTATCTGCACTTGAGAGTCCAAAAATTATTTGGCTCTTGTATCAGTTGAACATCTTGGTCCTAATGATGAGGATATTCTCAGGACTCTTCAACTCTCCCAGCTGATGTCAGCCAATAGGCACATAGGTCAGCCAGAAAGCTGTTTGGGGGTGTACCAAAAAAAAAGCAAAAATGGGGAAAAAAGTAAACACAAAGAACACCATGGGTCATATGCCTTTAAGTTAAAGGAAGTTTTTTCCCCTATGGGGGAAAAAAAATTAAGTACAAAAATAATCGTACAGTCGCTTTTGAGACCTCTTTCATAGCAACAAATGTAACAAAGAGCTGTTGTGACATTGGATTAAAATGCTTTTTTTACCAAAGTAGTGGTTACCTCAACCAGTTCAAGCAATTATCCCAGTTTACTAGTGTAGGCAAGAAAGAGATCATTTGAAATGCTTTTACTTACAGCAACCTGTTTACAACTCTTGCAGCTTCAGTACTGAGAAAGATTTAAAGGGAAGGAATACCAAGAGGCCTTCTTCAGTGTGTTGGTTATTGCCTTGCCAAATCAGCTGTCTGTGTACAGAGCCAGTCTCTGTCACTTGTGGCCTCTCCTTGGCTCCTGGTCAGAGAGCTTAGGAACTGTTTGTTGTTTAATAGAGCCCTCAGAGATTGTTCTTGGAGAGGGTTTTTCTGTAAACCAGAATACATTGACAGAAAATTCTTTTCCACAGCCTTGCAATAGGAGCAATTGGATGCACTCTTTCCCTACTAAATATTCACTGGGAAACAGAAGAAAGAATTTGAGGTCCACACCCCCCATTTTTTGCTTCCTATTCATCAATTTACCACACTCAGGGACAGTGTCTGGTGTCTATGCAAAGGCTTTTGAAGTTAATCAGTGCTGTCATCACAAAATGAAGGTTGCTCCCTGTTTTGCAGAATTAGGTCAATGCTAGGGAGCAATTTTCTGTGTCAAAACCAGTAGCACTGGAAACTTAACAAGAATTTGTTTGAGACACTGCAAGAACACACATATAAACATAAGTATTTAAAATTACCATATATTTTTCTGGAAGTCAAACATTAGATATTTTTTCTTTTCTGTCTATGTAAGAAAAAGGTTTAGAGGAAATAACTTTAATAATTTTAAAATATAGAGCAATTTTTTTTATTTGTTTCTTGCTTGAAAACCAAAAAAACCCTCAAACCCTGAAATAGGTTATTTAGAAGAGGAAAAATAAACTATTTGAGCTGTTTGAACCAAACTTAAACACATTTTCTTTATCTTTGGAATACAATTTTTAAAGAATTGCAATTTTCAAAATGAAAATTCTTAAAAAAATTAAAGAATGAAATTCCTTCCAAAATATCAATGTGAAATTTTCCAAATTT
The DNA here is from genome assembly GCF_028551555.1 of Melozone crissalis. Classification (NCBI taxonomy): domain Eukaryota; kingdom Metazoa; phylum Chordata; class Aves; order Passeriformes; family Passerellidae; genus Melozone; species Melozone crissalis. The sequence continues at coordinate 25,659,382 of NW_026535780.1, forward strand.
TCCCCTTCTCTGACTGAATTTATCCTCCCAGAATTAAAGAATAATTTCCATCTTTTAAATGTCATCTTTATAAGAAGCAACTTTGTGCTGAAGAAAATATTAAATGTCAGCATTGCTAATGTTAATCCACTGAATGAGTAGCAGAACTTTCTTTTTTACTCTCAAGAAATAAATGCAGGCAAACTATAAGTATGACATTAATATTCATATTTATATCAATAATTCCATTATTGAAATCTAATTAATTCTTGGCTCTTTAGTGAGCTGACATCTTGAGAAAGAGCCACATCTCTGTGTCTCTAACAGGACATAGCTGCAGAGGTGATCCTGAGAAAATCAGCTGGATATTGAAAATTGCTGCATTAATTATTTAGTCCTCCTCACCTCCAAGTGTCTGAGGTACTACTGCAGTACCACAGAAACAACCAGCACCCAAAAATAGAGTTTTTCAAAATGCTGCTCAATTATTTCTCACTGTAAAGATGTCAGAAAAATGCCTATAAGTCAAATGTTGCAGTCCTCAGCTTTACCTTTTGTGGATTCACCCCCTAAGTTGTCACAATAATTTGTCTTATAGTTACGGCAAATTGTCCTAGTGAGTCCAGGGCAAGTTATGATGGAGACAACTGAGTGAGTAAAATTATCAGAGTCCTTGTAAGGAATCAGAGCAATGGATGAAGGAGAGATTTTGTGTTCTTTATCCCAAGATGTTTGGATACACATGGATGAATGAAACATAACTTAGCAAAAGCATTAGCAGCAGAATTAAAACTTCTAAAATTAGTCAAAATTATGAATCAAAACATATTTCAGTAGATCAGTTTTGTATGAACTCACATACCAGGAAATATTTTTAAAATTTAGATATAATTCAGGGGTTTTGATGATTTTAGCAGAAATTGAATAGTCACAGATAAAAATGAATATCAAGTATTCTTTTTAGAAAACATATTCATCAAATCCATGGTCCATAGATCTTTAATTGAACAATTTCCATCAATTGAATTTCAGCAAATTTCAGAAGTTCAAAAGTACATCCTCTGTATCTAATGAGATTGGATTTTCACTTCTTATTTACATTCTTAGACACTTATCTGGTCACTCTCAAATATCTCCAAAACACACTTTGATCACAGCCTTCTCTTGTGAATGCAAATCCAAGATATACTGCAATATCTGGCAGGACTTTTTGAGTGTGCTTGATTCTCAACTTAATTAATAAAGCTTTATAATTCTGCATGTCTTGCTGATTCATTCTATTTCTTTTTCTAAATACATGGCAAGAAATATTAATTTTAATTATTTGACCCAGCCTGAATTTGTCTTGAGTCCTGGAAAATGTTCAGCTGAAGCTACCAGAATGCCACAGAACGTAGTGGAAAAAGAAAGCTTCCTTTCCCATAAATGTTAGCAAAGGTGTTTCAGAATAACAAAAATAAAATTTGTGCATTCTTGGTCTTATGTGTTCATATCAGTCAAAAGATGCTTTGATTGCTTTGTTTATGAAAATATACTGAAACCACTGTCAAAATAGGCATAAATACCTTCACGGGACATGGAACAGAGGGAGTGATCCTGGGTCAAAGGCATATGAATATTTTCCTCAATTTCTCATCACCTGAGACTCTTTCATTTTCAAGGATACTTCCATTTTTTGGCCCTGGTATTGATTTCTTCTCCTTACTGTTTGGGGACACACAGGATGTATCCTAGTCCATTTTTAATACTGTAGACATAGCTGTAAAATCCAGGATTTAATATCATCTTGGTCGGGACTGGATCTGGCAGCAGCTGAAAAGCCAAGCAGTGTGAAGAAGACGCCCGAGTGCTTAAAATGAGTGGTTAGGACACTACAGCTAAAAATCCAACAGATCTTCTTTGGAAAGCAAAGGAACATGAAATCACCGAGGGGTAAAAGAAGCTGGAGTACTTAGAGAGAGCTACACTTTTATTGCTTTGCCTCTTTTTGCCTCTGAATCTTGTGGCCTCTTTGGTCAAGACAGAGGGTATGAAAGTTGGAGAGGAACCTATCTGAGCTGTGGGTTATCTGGCCACCAGACCTTTTCCATGCTCAAGCCTGAATCACTGAGAAGCCTAATATGGCAATTGCAACCTGAAGTCTGCTATCAAAAGCCATCCCTGGCTTCCATGTCCTCATCATTGCTGTCTACCATGTGTTCTACAGCGAGAAACACAGTAGTCTTGCTGGTGGCAAATGCTGAATAAACACAATCCTCTGCCAAGATAAACATTCCAAGTTTTCTTACTTCATGGGACCCACCTTCTTTCAGCACCAGGAGTTCCTATTGCCTCACTGGTGCAAGAATGGTTTTTGTGCCATCTCAAACTCATTTTTCCCACAGGTCTCCTAGGTGGAACTCCCAGAAGATCTAAAACTAACACCTTGTTCACATAGATCGCAACATAAACCCTGAATTAGGCCATACCTCCATGGCTACAGTGTAGTGTAAATACATTCTAATGATATATCATGTTGGACTTGATTATCCTTGTGGGTCCCTTCCAACTCGGCTCATTCTGTGACTCTCTGATTCTGTATTTGCTTTTCCATTTCATACAAATAAAGCTGAACATTTGGGAACCACACTCTGTCAATGTTAATATAAAATCCAGATGTCTGTTTTGTCAGCCTACTGCCTTACACTGGATGTTTGAATGTTCAAATTTTCTGCCCACTGGTGAGTTATTGAAAGGAGCAATATGTGTGAGCATAAGAGTGTGTACAACACTGCAGCTGCTACAGCTGCTGCAGGTTCAAGATATGCACAGATGAATGATTCCAAGTCTCAAGAATAAAAGGTGACCAGCCATTGGCATTGGTATTTCACAGGACTCTGAACATATCAACTTACATGATGCAAACAGGTGGTCATACACGAAATGCCACTGTTATTTGTTTTTAGCACCCTGTATGGGGATTTACCTTCATGTTTCAGGAAGCGCTGCTGCACTGAGATAAAGAAGTGTAGTCTTTGCAAGCTTTGCCTTTTTGCCAGCCATTCCAGGCCTTGGGGCACATGTTGGCAACAGGATTAAAGTTTCATCAGATTTTCACATAACCTACATTAGACCATTTCAAGCAAGAATGGAATTTGGTCCAAGCGCCCTGTGTCAGTGCTAAGTTGTATATTTTGTGAGTAAATTGCTCATAACTTTTCATGCCATAGTCAAGTTCTGACAACATTTATTTGGGGAGGCTATCACTGTTGATGGTTCAAAAGACAATTTTTCCACTGAATAATTATGAATGATTCCTCCTCAAGAATGAGGAATTGCTCCCAAGGGTGATGCTTCACAGTAGGCACCAAGACCCATGTCAGTAAGCACAACATCTCTACTGACTTGAAGGCACCAACTATGGCAAATTAAAATTAACTGTGCATTGCAGTTTATAAGGGAATTGTTCTGATATGCTGTTCTTGACGCAAACATATGTCCTTCAAACAGAATGTGCTAAAGAAAAACTGGATACTGCAGTCAAATATTCCTCCACTGCTATTTGGAAGGGATGTTGAAGCAACTTGATTTTGGTCTCAGAGAAAATATTTATTCAGCAGTACACCATACAAAGAAAGTTATGCAATATCTTATAACTTAGGATATATTTTCAACACTCTGCCAAATTCTGATCTTAGATATGTGTGGAAAAACTCATATTTCATCAACTGAATTAGTCAAAACTAATTAAGAGAAAAGACAGTAGGCTTTAGCCCATTAATGCCAAATAGATTTGCTCATATACATCTGAAGAGAGGAATGAATTTGCAAATACAAGGCCAGATTGAAGATTTCCCACTGATTTTTCTGGGCTTTGCTTCACACTTTAAATTAATTTTAGGAGCAAATGGCAGGTACTTAGCCATGACTGTGAAGTGAAGAATATATTCACTGTTATGAGCTTTTTTTCAAAAGTAGTTAATATTATTTTTCCTCTTGTCACATTAAAATGCTTTTCTGAAATGACTTTGCCAAAGTGCTACATAACTCCAAAGTTATATCCATTCCCATTAAGCCAACAGTGTTATGCTAGATTTCAGTCAGTGCTAGTGAGTGCACATCATGCCTTAAAAAGGCTATTCACATGACTAAAAGGAGTGGAAGTTTTCTCTTTCTTTAGACATGGAATTGAAACTTTGATTTTAAGAAGAAAGTAGCTTTCAGTAAAATTTTAATTAAAAATATTCCATAATCCATCTAAAATTACCACAAGAAGAGATTGTAAATTTTGTTTTTAATATAATAAAAATACTGCTACTGATTTTTAATGGCTTTGCAAATGTGTACTTAATTTTCTGACAAGCAGCATTTGAAAACATCTGCTCTGTGACTGGATCTGCTATTTTTTTAGTGCATATGCAAGAGTGGGAGAGAGCTGTATTAGAGAGGCTTAGCATTTACCTTGTTATCTAATCAGCTCATTATTCAGCAGTAGTCAGAAAAGTAGCTCATATGTTGGAAAGGAGCAGAAAAGAAAACAAAATAGGAATTATACAACTTCTGCCACTGTACAATGCTATGGAGCTCTTGGAGCTTGAATTATTACTGCATTTATAATGCCTCCATCAAAAAGAGAATACAATAGCAGTGGAAAAAGGAGGAGGACAAGAAGAATGAATAAAGCTTTGGAATAGCTTCTATGAAAGAAATTAAGAAGGAGCCTCTACTAAGCAAGACACAAAGGAAGGAATATATTGTTCATTAAAATAGTAGGTGTGTAGAGCAAAGAATGATTTTTCCTATCTTTGTCCTTCCTCCACAAGCAGATGTTATCATTAGCCTGGAGCTCTGGAAATATTACAAATTGAAATGGCTTAAAATATGTAATCTGAAAAAAAATATTGGGAAAAATCTACACTTGTTAGATAATAATACTGTCTGTGAACAAGGAAGTTCCTGATCAATATTTATAGAAAATCATCCCTACATTCTGAAACTACATCTATCCCTTTTCTCAGACCTAACTGTCATATATGGACTCTTCTATAGAAAAACAGAATATAGGAAAAATTTTGATTTTTGCCTGATACAAGATTTCCTATGTTCTAATTTGAAAACTGCCATCCAGTTGAAGCTGTGGCCTGCAAATATCAATTGTCCAGAGGAGGCAGAAAGGCTGCAGAGAAATGACAAAGTGCTAGACCACCACTGCAGTGTCAGTTTAGTTTAAAATGAAAAGTTAAAAGCACAAAAGACAGACAAGAATAAAATAGCACAGAAGGCTTGATAAGACCAGAAGGCTTGATTTGACATACAAATCTTTATTTAAAAAGTAGTATTTTAAAGGATAAAACGTTATCGTGTTACTCCTCATTTTTCAGGCTCTGCAACAGGACTAAACAGTACATGTGGGATTATTGCATGTTTTACTTATAATTCATGAAGCAATAATGCTATGTCCCAAGTTTGCAATGCTTGCTGATTTCAGGAAAGATTACTTGTTTTAAAGACTGTCTGTTCAATGTTTTGGTCAGTGTGGCTGGATGCCTTCTGTGCTGAGAGCACATAAACCACAAGCAAGGTACCACCCACAGCTGCTTATAAATGCTTTTTAGCAAACCTCATGGGCTGTAGGCCTTTGATTGAGCCCTCAGTGCCCTGAGCAGGGCAGCTGCCAGCACTTGAGTGGAAATTCATGTGGGATTTAAACAGCCATGGTTTTCCCAGCTGAGGCTTTAAGTGTCCATCCCTTGCTGGGATGGTTTCAGAGGCCTGGAGATTGCTCCAGCTCCAGCAGGAGTGTGTGAAGTGGTTCTGTGCATCATCTGGGGCAGTGTGTGTGAAAAATTCATCTAATGAAGCAGGACGGCTGCCAGTCTGCCAGGTCTGACCCTTCTAATATCTGGGTGCTCGCACAGCTCAGCAAAAAACTTTGTAAAGCATTGGTTGAGATACATTTGCAAAAACAGTTATTCAGTTTTTCCAACTATAGAGGTTCAAAGTACCATGAAAAAAATTAAAGCATGATTTTTGAGACAATCAACAACTAACATTTTTTTTAGATTATTCCTTAAGTTTCCAAGTTAAATAATTCCTTTCATATTCCGGTGTAACAGCTCTTGTGTCACTGTGATATCTACTAAGAAAAATTGTTCTCTCAATTTTGATTAAAAAAGAGTGGTTAGTGATTTTTTCTCATCCCTTCATTGGTTATAAACTCAGTATAAATTTAACCTTTTGACTCCAATTAGAGCTTTGAGATTTCTTGGAAACAGATGACATATTTACTACTCAATATGTTATTTTCATCCATCTGTTCTCTTCTGGCAGGTTGTAAATTATTAGGACACATGCTGATTTGTGTATGTCTTTCATGCACAGAAATGAGCTGTGTGGGTAGTGTTTCCTGCTCTAATTGGTATTTAGGTTATTCCATTGTGTGAAAGCTATACGGTAGTAATCTATGGATAGCTTTTTGATCTTCCCTAAACACAAGAATTTCTGTCCTCACTGAGGGTCACCTCAGCAGTGGAGAGTCACAGTAAAAAGGAAACAAGCACGTCAGACTGGAGCAATGTCAGATAGTGCTGGACTCAGAAAATCAGCAGGTCCCAAACAGCTCTAAAAGTAGGAGAAAGTAAACAAGGAGGCTGCTTAGACATTAAATGCATTTAGTGACAGTGATATCTTCAGTAAATGAATCAGAGACAAAATTGAATTGTTAAGCTTGTTACAAGTATTTCCAATCACAAACTCATTCTCTATAGGAATAGCCATCAAGCCAAAAAATATATCTTTTTCATCAAACCAAAATTTGTTTCATTACAACATGTGTCATTTTGAACTGCTGTAGTTTATGAGAACACACTGCTGGAATGAATTTTCTTTGAGAATTCTCCATTTATCAAGTTTCTTTTGCAAACTACAGTTACATGTCTGTCTTTGGTGGTGTGGACAGTCTGAATTTGAAAAGCAAACCATAGGGAATAGAAAAGGTGTAGAATGATTGTGCTGCAAATGCTGCTTCAACTGTGAAGTCTGAGAAGGCTAAAATAGCAATGCAGGCTTTCTGGAAATCAAAAAGTTAAAGACTGTATTAACCGTACTAGAAATATTATTAAGGAGTCAAGGGATGATATTGTTGACAAGGCATCAAGCCAAAAAATATTTGTCCATAGCTGATAAGGGAAGAGGGTTAGAAATTGGAGAAGCCTAAGCAGGTATTGATAAAATTTTTGCTCAGTACAAACAAGATCTCCAAGGACTGGGCCATGGTTATCATAACCCTATTATTAAAAAAGTGTTCTAGGGATTTACTTAGAAAACATATATCAATGCATTTAGCCTCATAAGGGACAGAAGTGTTTCATGAGATCAAATAAAGATACCCTTGGAAAAAATTGACAGCCTGAGAACAGCCACATGTTCTCAGGAAGTGGAGATCATGCTTCAGCTGGTTGGAATTCCTGGAGGATACTATTACTACAGAGGTGCGGGTTGATATGCTAAAGTAGCAAACAAAAAACACAGGGTTTGCACTGTGGTTGTTCAGGTATTTCGATCATGTAAACATCCTAGAAGTTAAAACTGGTGAGATTAATGTTCTCTGATTCAAGAACAAATGAAACTGATTAATGAAATCCAAGTACTTTCTTAAATTCCTTTGGATTAATGTTTTTAAACCATTTTCAGACTTAAACTTTGCATTTAGAATTTCTCAGATGTTGCAGGATTGGACGCAATGAAAAAAATACTCCTGAATACTCCCATTTCTGTAGTATTAAGACTAAGAGAAATGCAAAAGAAACAGGAAGCAAAAGGAACTTAGAAACATTTTAGAGTTTCTCTAAACTGTATTCTGCCACCTGAGAGGCTCAGCAGAGCACTGTGTGCCTCAAATCCTCTACAGAAATGGAACTTTATTTGGTTTGGTTCGTTTGTGGACAAGGACTATGCTTAGTACAGGCTTAGCAATTCTTTGCAAAACTCATGTGTAAGTATGTTTAAAGTTAGAGTCACTTTAACATTAATGGTTTTGCTTTTGGTTTAGTGCACCAAATTACAGCAGATCTAGCAGGATCGACTGATTTCTTTTTGACTGCCAGTGGTGAAATATATATTCAGGAGGTATTATCAGATGAGCACACAGAGAGAAGCCATCTTCAGAGAATACTGAAGTTACTGTTCCAAGAAGAATTACTTCAGGAACTGTAAACTTTGCAACTTGGATGACTGTTGAGATTTCATGATCACCATAAAATTCCCAGATTGCATGGATTAGACAGAAGAGTCAGTTAACAAAATGAACAGATGTCAAATGAAAGCTTTCCAACAGACCTTAAGGAAAGAGCTTTTACAATCAAATCAGATCAAGGCTAAATTATTGTGAATGACATGGGATTACAATAAGTCAAAGTAATAGCTAAATTCTCAAAATAAATATATCCCAAGTTATTCATTAAACTTCAAGAGCCCTTTATGTATTGAAAATACCAGAGATTGTTACTGTAGGAGTGACAAATATATGTGATAGGACATTAATATCTGATACAGATATTAATCTGTACACTTAAAAATCTTCGGGTTTGAAATTAAAAAGAAATAGAAAAGGACATCTACAAATAGTGGTTGCATCTTCAGTATTTTTTAAATTTCTGCAATGAAACCTCTGCTCATAAGAGAAAATTAGGCTTACTGTTTCCACGTAAAGAAAATTGGGCAACACATAACAAAATCCCCCTTGCATTTACATAAAAAATGAAATTTGTGTTATAGCATAAAATCAAATATTTAAGAAGATGATAATTTCTTTTTCTCCTTCTTTAACTGCTGTCAAGACATAACCATGAAAATTAATCCTAGTTCTGTCTCACAGGATTTTGGACTTCTTTGCATAAAGTATCTCCCAAGTGTCTCTGTCAAATGAGCACACATCTTACCAGGAGGAGCAGGTGAGAAGCAAGGAGTATTTTTGCTCCCCGACGGTGCAGACTGGGTTTGGTGTGTGCCAGCAGGGCTGGATGGGAGCTGCACTATCCCCAAGGCTTCCCTGGGGGTCTCAGGTGAGCCCGCAGCTGCTGTGCAAGTTGTCCTACTCAGCACCAGCCTTGGTCTTGGTCATTGTGAAATCTCACTCCCACAGATAAAGGCAAAAAATAGAGCAGTACATTCCCATGTTCAATAGCTGTTTTTTGAGTATTGACATTGTGACTGCTAATCATTCTTATTTCCAACTGAGACATTGAAATGTTCCCCAGATTTTTGATTTAGCACTAGACTTGTTTTTTTGGCTTTGGATATCTTGAAATATCTAAGCTTGTTAGAAGTAGATGTTAGTCCAGATGGAATTGAAACCAGATTTCTGAGGCAAGGAGTCTAAAGAAACAAATTATTGACACATTTTATTACTTCTACTGCAGTCTAAAGTACTGGACAAATCACTAATAAAAATTCACAGTTTAGACAGCTTTTGTAATAAAGGCAGGCCATGAATTCTTTACAGTCAAACATGATATCTAATCACTCAAGTAACAGCACTTTGCTTAAAACTGCAGATGTCATTTTTGGATTAGATTTTATATTAGGGGATTTTTTGATGACCAAAATTTGGATTGTTCCTTTGTTATATGAATTATCCTGTGTTACAATCTGACATCTATTGCTGTGGGGTGGGAATCTACAGAAAACTTGGCTTCAGTCACACTGCTCTAATGGCTTAATTGTTATTTAGGGCAGAAATTGTCAATGTTGACAGATCAAAGCCTTCTCAAAACTAAAATGAATTCCTTGGATACTCCAGAGGTTTGTATCCACATTGGATCATATTATCTACAAGTCTTGCAATAATCATTTTATGCCTGTCTATAAACACAGAGCAGATGCAGGTTTCTCCTTCTCTTAATGTCATTGTGTATGCAGCATGGGGAGAGGCTGGCTTAGCTGTGCAGTCCATTCACATTACTCTCAATGCTCAGCAGATTTCACTGCTCTCCATTCACCCATCCAAGGGCTGACCTTATGTTTGACCAAAACTGCTAAGAATTTCAGAGAGCTATCTAGACCACACAGAATTCCACAACTCTGCTTTGTGGAATGGATCTCCTTTTCTCATTGAATGAAGGAGCAGATTTTTGTGAGGCTATAGTGAAATTTGTGCTTTCCTAACAATGAAAACTTTTATTTTCATGTGGGCTGCTTGATTGAAGGTGAGTTTGGAATCAAGACAGAGGAAAAAAATGGAGACATATGGAAAGAACAATTTCTTGTACCACCTGGAAGTGGAAAAGGATTCCTGCTACTTCTTATATTTTGCCATGTCATTTTGAGAATTTCAGCATGATGAGAAGGAAGTTGACTGCCAGTTTATGGCTTACATGAATTTGGATGGCTTTCAAGTCCTGTGTTATCTTTGGAGGTGCTTGAGACAAACAGTGTTTTTCCTTTGGATGTTACTGGAAAACATTAATAATGAAAAAATACTCAATTTTTCCATTAAGTTCTGTACAAGACACTTGGTCACACTTGAAGTAAGGGATACTTCCTATTTTGAACTTACCATTTATTTCCTTATACAATTGTGTTTCTAGAAGAGTTGAAATAGTCATGCTTGTATTACAGAGGAAGTAATTAGGAAAATGCTTTCAGATGTTTAGTCATGCTTTTATACTACCTAAAATAGAGAGAGAAGGGGCAGAAATTTCAAATTTTCCCACAATTTCCTTCTCAGAAAACCAATAATTATTGTTTCTTATTTACATTTAACCTTTGATTTCCTTAGGGAGCTTTGGGGGTGGAAAGGGAGGAGTCTACAAAAAAGTAGAATTTTTCCACCATAATACCAAAATATGTGGATCTTTCATTGGAAACCCACACCCCTTATTCTGAGGTTTTCAGTGGAGCCACAAATATTTCTACGAAGAAATTCCCCTTCCCTGAATATTTCTTTTTAATAGTAAATCTTCTGTGAAAAAAACACATTTTGTAGAAATAGGTCAGCATATTTTTGATATTTGGTTGTAGTGGAAAGGTTTTGGGGTTTAAATTTTTAAATTTTCATTTTAAAACATGTCAGTTAATGGCATTGTTCACCTTTTTAGACTTGGAAATCTTACCAAAAAATCTAGAATAAGTGTCGGATACATCAAGCCTTTATAGGTTAATATACTTCATTATATCATAGAAATTTTATGTATAATTAACCAAGCTCTGTAAAGTAAGAAAATATAAATTTCATCAAAAGGAATAACATTCACATTCCAGGTATTAAAATCAACCAAACTGAACAACAACAAAGTTGCCATATCAAGGAACAAAGGAGATATTTTTCAAAACTTCATACAAATCTCCATATGAACACAAAGAATAGCCATGGATTCTGCAGCCATACTATTCTTTTCACAGAAATTATTTGCACTACTATGTACTAGGAATGGAAAAAAATAACATAGAAGTTTCAACTGAAGGATATGAATTTCTATTTTATGTCCAAGTTTATGTATATTTGCTGAGTATTGCCAAACCAATAAACTATCAGTTCATAGAAGATTAATTCCTGTATTTTTCTATAAGTAATATGCTGTGCAGGAAAAACATAAGAAAATGCAGCTTTACAAAATTATTGCAATTCTGCTGATATGAGTTCTGACACTCAAGAATTAAAGAAAGTTTATTGCTATTACTACATTTTATGCAGTTTAATAGAAAATAATTTTAGAGAAGTCACAACCAAAAAAATAAATTTATTCAGCTAAGGGATGAAGCAGTTAAGAAATAATGTAAGTTAGAAATATTTTGCACTGCCTTGAGAGAGAGTCTGTATATTCTGTCACATGTATTTTCTGTACAGAGACATGCACGGGAAATATTTTTGCATGTAGGAGAGTGCAGCCTGAATATAGGATTACTTATTGTAGGCCACCCACAACACCATTGCACTGAAGTAACTCTTCTACCAGCAGTGATTCAGTTAACCTTTGATTAAACACAGGAATTTAAACTATGGAAAGGTCTGAAACCTGACACAGTCCTTTGACACCTCCATGTCTGTCATAAAAGATAATCCTGGTTAGGTACTGATTTTTGAAAATAGAATTAAACTACTTTGGTTTTCAATCCTAACCCTTCCATATTGCAAATGTAACCCTGCTGTGTTAAGAGACTTTCTGAATTACTGCTTCTCCTTTCAAGTCTCTGTGTTTGTGAGTGAGCTTTAAAGGGAGCACGGGGGCCAGTGAACACAAACTGGGCAGCTCCATCACCAGCAAATGAAGTGCCTGTCCAGGCTGCAGTAATCAGTGGACCACAAAACTGACCAGGACTTCAGAGTCTGATCGTGCCCCATTCCTCCTTCACTTTTTCACACCTTAGCGAGACAGTCACCCTAAGACTAAGGCAAACAACATGTTAGTTATTTTTTAATCTTTTCTTTGACTAAGCATCACCAATGCCATACCACTATTTTTAACTTTGTCTCTGGGGTGATCTCGCTCCATCTTTTCCCACTATTTCTAGTAGGTTGTGTAATGGAAGCTCTGTGATGACCTGAGAGGCCTGCACTCTCAGACATATTTTTATGCCTTTTTAATGCCTACATTTTCTCCTCTTCCTCAACTCTGTTCATCCAGGTTACTAAGAATATCTCAGTAGGAATCTCCCAATATTTCCTCAGTCTGCTGGGGTTTTTTTTCCTTTTTCCAACATTAAACACAAGCAGGTTCTCATTTTTCAGCTTTTGCGTCTCACCTGGATATAAAAGTAAAATAAAGAAGTCTAAAATAAAACTAGGATGGAGCACAACTCAGCAGAAAATAGTGTATGGTGTTCCAAAGTTTATAGGCTGTGAAATACGAGAAAGTCTTTGGATTTATACTGTTTTTGAGAAATTGCCCATCAGTTTTTTGGATAGGTCATGTACTGCAGCCAATATGGAATAAGCAAGGTGCTGGCTGAGAATAGCCCAGGCACTGGCTGTTCTGCAAAGACAGCTCTTACACATTTAATCACCAGCAATGCTGCTGGTGACAGGACATCACCTCACAAAGGGCCTGATCTTGGAATTATGGCAGTAGTCCAACTTGAGCAAAGGAAACTGGCTGACACCAGAAGACTTCTCTTGAAAGTATGCAAGAATCCTGACCAGACTGCACCGGCAACAAGTGCCCTCCTCAGCCATCTTCAAGCCCCTGGATGTTGAAGTGTCCACCAGTCTCTCCAAGTCACTGAAAACCAGTTACATGACTTTTAGAGAGAGAATGTTTAATTTCTTTCTTTTTCCCCAGGAGAAGCCTTTCGATCTGCTTTATCTGCCTATACCCTCTTGCCAGTGCACATAGGATGTTCCTAGAGCACAGCCACTCACAGCAAACTGAAAAAAGCAAAGAAGAGCCTTTGATTTGTTTTCTTTTAGCTCCATGATGTACAGGCATGATGCCTATACATCCTTGATCAGTTGTCAAGGACAATTCAGTCGTTGACAAGGCTTCGAGTGGCATCTACTTCACTGTCCCAGTAGTGCAAGGGCAGTTTACATGGATCTAGCCAAATTTCTCTCTTCATAGGTGTCGTATGAAGGAACAGTAAAAAGATTTCAAAATTATTAATTGCAACAGGGCTGTTGGAAGGTTCTGTATGAATGGAGGCATTTTAGAAACACGCCTATGTTAATACTTAAAAGCATTTCATCTGCACCTTATAGAAAGAAGGAAGAAAAAGAAAAAAGAAGGGCAACCTAGGGAAGCTTCAGTTTAAAGCTGAGCAATGCAGACAAGGAAAGATGACAAGAGTAGAAAAGACTCCTTTGGGGATGTGGCCTTTATGGAAGAAGGAAGGTGAAATCTTACCCTTGTCAGTGAAGCTCATTTTACAGTACCAAAGAGGGCATTTTATTTCGGCAGAGGCCTGCTGTCTGCTTATTGGAGCCACTTCTTGTGCAATCATTTCTGATTACAATGTGCAGAGCACTGTCTGGAGACAAATACTTTGGGATGCACAGAGTAACCTGGTATTTCCTGGTGGAATACCAAGCTTATCGCTTCCATGACACTAATCTCATAAGTCACTCACCGAGCAATAAAGATTTCTCTTACAAATTAAATCTGTTTGATAATCCATTCTGTGTTTTGACATGCTTGGTATGCTGCTACGCATGTTCTTTCCTGAATAGCAGTTTAATATGGTGATTTGTAATGCCAGCAGGAGGCTCAGACAGGTGCATGGATAAATAGAGTTTCTGCATGTTTCCATTGGCAATGGAGGAGTCTCATGGACTGCAAAATCTCTGTTTTCCCTGCCTTGCTATTTTGTGTAAATCCTTGTTGAGTGTTGTTTCTAAAAAGTGAATGCAGAAAGAAAGAATACCACCTAGCATTTCCTGACTTCATTTTTGTGAGAAAAGAAGAATGTTTGATTCTGTTTTGGTTTTGTTTTATTTATATTATGTTCCAGACTAAAGGCCACAAATTCAGGCCTCACAAATTCATTTTGATAGGTCCTGAATCTGTCCCAAATTTCTAGAAGCTAAAGACATCAAGAGACACAGTACAAAATTCTGAAGAAAAGGTATGGCCAGGAGGCAGTTCTGAACCCATTAAAGTAGTTTGGTTACGCATGCACTGCATAAGTACTTTCAAAGTTAGTACTTTGAAAAGTACAGTGGCTTTATTTTCTAGCTTGCCTTTCATTTAGTAGGAATAGCACTACTTGTCATGAAAACATTCATTTTCTCTTATTCACTAGGTGTGACATGCTCTGAAAGTGCTGGTTCCTGGATGTGCTCCTCATAGGGTAATCAACTGGAAAATATCCCATTTAATAAATCTGTGGCATTGAGTAAAAATGGGCTCTCCCCAACTGAGTATCAGTGAGGTTTGTTATGTGTCAACAAACTGATCTGTTAGAACCACATCTGCAAAACATTTCAGTGTCTAACTTGTAAGTGGAAATGTCTGTCTAGAAGAATGTAAAATAATGATGCTGATTTGGGCCCCTTCAGGGTGTGTTATAGTGATAACACTGGGAAGGGTTGTTTTTGTTAGCATGGGATATGGTATCCGAGCTCCTTTGTGGCCAGCTTCATCTGACCCAAACAAGATGGCAGGAAGGATATTGGACTCATTTTCCATGAGCCGTCAAGCTTCCAGGTCACCTGCAGAGCAGATGAGAACTGAACCAGAGGCCCAGGCCCAGCTGCTGTGAAAAATGGCCTTTCAGCCACTAAACCACCTTCAAAATGCTGCTTTTCTAAGGGTATCTATTCCATAATCCTATGGATCTTAACAGCCAAGGTTGCGAGGCTGAAATTTCTCTGCTTGTGTTAACACAGTGCCAGCTCCTTCATGCTGCTTCTCAGGCACCATCAAACCTGCCTATGGAGCTGGAACACTTCTGGGACAGCCATGGAATGGTTGTTTGTCTGCCGTGCTTGAGTCCAGTGGGTAACCAAATTGCTTCTGGTTTTCTTTCATGTGCATTCATTTTTATTTGTTCAGAGATGCTAAGCTGGTTGCCTTTGAAACTCAAAGAGGACAAGAGCACACAAACAAATGGATTTCTCCAGCTTTCTAAATATTGGTTTACTCCTGGTTTCTGTAAGAAATGACATGAAATCCTGCTAAAATCTAAGGTTATCTGTGGCATTGTGACCTGTAAATCCTAACCTCAGTGCAACTCTGGTTGGAACACTAGAAAGTGAAAGGTCAGGGAAATGAGATAGTTTATGTATGGCAACAGAATGAGCAGTTTGGGCTGCTCTGAAGATATTAATTTGGACCATCCCATGGCAAATATTACTCAGGTGCACTAAAGGGGAAAAAAGGAATTTTTGAACTCTTGAAAAGACAAAGTACCTTTTCCATTGCTGAATATGACTCCAGAGTAAATAAAGGCACTGAAAGGAGCAGATTAGTTGGAGAATGAAAAATATACAATTATAAGTATATATTTTCATTTCCCAATTAATTAGTCTTCATTAATCAAAAACTCTATTGAAATGTGGTTCTTGAAGCATGATATAAACCTGTGAGAGAGCAATTAAAACATTCAGGATAACTCATCGTGCATAAATTCGTTAAATTTAGATTCAAAGAAGAAATTGGATTTTTGCCTTTACAACTGCTGAGAATTAGTCTTGAATACTATTTTAATGTGTTTTTTTCAATTATAGTTCAGTTCCCATCTTGGAAACTATGGCTTTCTGTTCTTTGCTTCTTCCTTGCACACCTCTTGATGGGTTTCCTCTGTACACATAACTCTGGTCTAGTGAAAATGTAGAAACTGCAACACACATTTTTAGAATGGTTTTATGTTACTTCCCTTTCTCAATCACCCACGTCTTTTTGAGCAACTTTTTATACTGTACAAATTAAAATAGTTCTTTTCTTTAGGGAGGGTCTACACTGCTAAAAAGCCAGTGTATTTTTAATCCACTTGGAATAAACTGAAATCAGTGGGAGTTCAGTACTTTTAAAACTGAAAACATGTACCTAAATAGAAACTTCCTTTTGACATCTGTGCTGGACATCCTGACCATTTTTATTGGTCCCTTCTGTTTCCTTTTCTTAGCTCTCTCATTTCATGTTTAGTTGATTCTGGTGATGAATTCATCTTTGGAAAAACTTCTTTTCCAACCACAGGTGGCAGCAGACAGCAGAAGCTTAAGGGAAAAGGGCTTCTCTGGATCTCAGAGTGAGCTGAGATGACAGATTAGCTTGCCTTGTTCCACAATCAGTGTTCTTTATAATTTTCTCCACCCATCCAGTGGCTACTTAAACTATATGTTTTATATACTTATATTATATTTAAGTGCTCTGAAAATATAAGCATTTTTTATTTTTTACTCTCTGCGTACTCACATGAATAAATCTTAACCTGAACAGGTTAGTCACCCTATAAATCTTAGATTTCCAACATTGCAATTAATTTATTTTAGATTATATCAAACTGAAGCAGTTTTTCTGATCTTTTCTCTGGTCTGTGAGGTAGCTCACACAGTCTGAAAAGGAGACTCAGGAGATGCAGGTGCCAAGCGAATTTGCTCAAGTCATTCAATCAAAAAGAAGCTGTGAGAAGCTTTTCGCTCCTGCCTAAATCTTCATTCATAAACCCATATTCACAGTCACACATGTAAATTTTCTATCTCTGCATTTCACATTTTTTTGGGTAAAACTGCTCTGGCTAATAAACTTATTTTTCCCAGACAAAGTCCAGTATGTGTATTACTGTATGAGTATTACTTTTACCAAAGCCTTGAATACTCCAAACTAATGCCAAAACTTTCCTTACATGCTAAAACCGAGGGATATTAGACACATCTTCACCGATGTGTTTAAAAAACTGTCTGCTCCCGTAGCAAAAACTAGCACAGGTTCCTTAATCTAATAAATAGAATAAATTAGTGGAAAAGCCTTTGGCAAATGCCATTGTACTACTAAAAAGTTATTGAGATGTATTTGCATCATCTTCGTCTAGTGACCAGGCATTCTAAAGTCGTCCCAGAAGCGCTGCTTTAAAGTGTGTACAGCCTGCAGGTAAATGTGCAGAGATATCATTCCATGGGAACAGCTGTCTTGGTGGCTGCTGGGCCATGGCTCTGCTCTGGGACAGAAAGGTATTCCAAGAGAAACAGGTAGGAGGGAAACAGGGATGTGGCAGGAAGGGAGCTTGAGAACACCCCCATTACCTGGATGAAGGTACAGATAGCCCTGGTGTGGCTGGCCAGTGGGAAGCTGCTGGTCACAGGGAACCAGAACCAGCATTTGTGGGCCTCAGGATCTGCACTGATGTTGCTACTAGGAGTTCCAGATTTCCTGAAAGGACTGAATGAAGCTGCTCAAAAAGGCAAGGGTTGTGTCCTAGCTGTGTGATTCTCCATGTGAAGGCAGAGCAGAAGATGGCGACAAGAACCATTGCATTAACTCAGGAGAAATTTGCCTGGGGGTTTTACAGAAGAAACAGCACTGAGTGAAGCTATCAAAGAGGTTAAATAAGCATCTCTGGGGGATGAAATCTGAACTCCAAACCAGAAGTGTTTAAATTTAAAAAAAAAAAAAAAGAAAAAACAAAAGAAAAAAACTTTCCTTCAAAGGAGGAGGAGTAAAACCATGCAGGAGTTCTGCTCTATTACTCAGTAATAAGTCAGTGGTTTGATGATGCAGCTGAATGAGATCAGGTCAGAGATGTGTAGTTTTCTTTAGAGTAGACAACGATTCTAAATATAAGTGGGTTACAAAAGGATGGTGATTCACATCTTTTAGTGGAAGAGTAAATATTATCTAAAGTTGATTTCTTTCCTGGTGGATTTGTGTCTCATGCTAAAAGTATGAACTGTTTTTCAAGCAGCGCGTTAGCAACAATTCATCTAAGAAGGAACTGTTTTTTAGTATTGCTTTAGATTTTACCAGTGTACCTCCATTCCACTGTAAATAATAAATAAAAGCAGAAAGTAAAAGGGTGATAATATTCCTTTTAGGCTTTGGAAAATTAATTGGATACTAATCGTGCTCTAATAAATGTGTTAACAGATTATTCTGCTGAATTCTTCTTCAGTTTTTCTTATCCAGTGCTTTCATCTTTGCCATTTTGCTGTATTCTTTTTGTCAGACTGACTGCCTCCTTTTGCTGACCTTGCCTTCAGCTTCCTAATATGATTCCTTTGCACTCTTATTTTTCTTATTCTGTGATACACATTTTTCTTACTCAACTCTTTCTTACCCACTTTAGTGTATCAAGATTCTCCATTTTTTTTTTTTTTACCTTGATTGAGATTTTTTCCCCTCCATTTCCACTGTGTCTGAGAAGCTGCCTATAAATTACTCTTCTGGAGTCCCTTTCAGGGCTGACCAGGCAAAGCATCTGCTTCCTGTATAAGTGGAAAGCAGGACCTCTGTGTGCCTTATTTTTCACGTCACAACCTTGCAGAGCAAACAATAAGCATCAAGCAATGTTCCTTACCCGTGGTTTGGTGGGGAGTGACTCTGCTCTCCCCACAGGTGGAGGTGTGCACACGTGCATCTGCAGAGCTGTTAAACGTGGTGCTTGCCTCCTGTGACCACTTCCACACAGCAAAAGGCAAACACTGCCAGAAGTTTAAAAGGAGTCATAAGGGAACAACTAAGTGGGAGTAAGGTGAGAAGTGTAAGAAGAGAAGGAAAATTTATGGTAACACTTCAAGGCTCAAGACTATTCCTATCAAAACACAAGACTGGTGTTTAGGCCTTGACGCGCTTTAATATATCTTTTGGGGGTCATATTTACAGTATATGTCCATTCTTTAATGTACTTTAATTGAACTCACTGGCTCAAAAAACTGTACTGAGCATTAAAAATTTTATCTAGTGGAAGAAAAAAGTCTCTAATTTCACCAGATTTTGGATGAGCATAGGTACTAGTTCATCATCAGCACTTAAAAGTTACACAGCAGAATGCAATATTCTCTAAAGAAAGTTTTTCATTTTTACAGCACTTGCTACACAGCTAACTTGACATAACCATAAGCAGCATATCAAAAATCCATGCTGAATTGGTCCCTGTGCAAAGATTATAAAAACACATAGACAAACAAACCACTCAGAGCATATAAATAGAAATAATACCCATAGATTTCTACTCATCTGAGCAAGAGCCAGGCAGAGGGGATTTGGACATTCCTAAAGGACAAGGGAGCTCCCACAATGTGTGATAGTCATGGTACAGTAAATATGAAGCTGCTGTGTCTCACAGGTAATCCCTTCCTTTCAACTCTTCTCTATCTGTCTGTCTTGTCCCTTTCTTCATTACAGTCCCATACCCCTGTCTTTCTCCTTCCTGCTATTGCTGCTTGAGAAAGGCTCCTTCAGTTTTGTGGTTCTGTTTCGGTTTTTTTGGGTTTGGTTTTTTTTTTTTTGGGTTTTTTTTTGGTGGTTTTTTATTTTTTGTTTTGTTTTGTTTGTTTTTTTTTTTTTTTATCTTAAGAGATTAAAGCTCCTCTAGTTAAAATTTAGCAAGATCATTTTGATTGTCTGTGTCAAGTTTTCTCTGGATGTATGGATTTGTGCGTGTCTGTGTGCACACCACAGCTGAGTCAGAGAGCAGCAGCAAGTTGTATTCACAGTTAGTGCCTCTCTCAAGCTGTCCAGCCCATGTAAATGCTGGTAGGTAAGAATGCTTTAAATGCTTTTTGGCACAGCTGCAGCACAGTCCGGTTGTAAATTACGCTTGATCCTACCTAGAGAATTAAGCTCTTGTTGTGATTGCTATTTCAGTTTTGTTCTTCCCAGAGGCGAAGGGGAAACTGTGCCAATCCCAAACGAGATTATTTGAGGCATGGTCAGAGCTGTGGTTTGAGCTTCTAGTCTGCAGAGAAGAAAGTTGTTTTTATAGCTGGAAGGGTTTTTTAAGGAACTTTATCTTGGGACATAGTTGTACAAATGACTATAAATTATTTACCTACTTAGTAGGTCAGTACTGGATGTTAGGAAAGTGAGCATTTAAATAACATTTCCAGCCTCAAAAGATATTAAAAATTAAAGATCAATATGCTTTGGAAAACATATCTATTAGTTTGTCAAAACTTTGTGTATTTTTGTTTTATAAATCAGGAAATTATCTGTGAAGAGTAAATAGTAAAATTATTATTATCACTGACCAATGACTATTTTTTTACTATCTGTCAAGGCAAGTAGGATTTTAATATAAATCAATTCCAAATCTAGAATTTTAGGAATTTCAACTCTTCAATTTATGCCAGTACATATTCATCCAACTTTAGGAGCAAAATGTACTTTTATTTCTATAGTTCCTTGCACCTTTAGTGTTGATTTAAAAAGCTGTGTTTCCCTGAAGGAACATAACAAGTCAATTAAGAAAAAATTCCTGAGAAAATGAGGATAAATTATTCTACATGACAAAGAGATGCTAAACCTGATCACTGTCATGTTAAAAGGCATGTAAATGGAACAGAAGGAATTTCTGGGTAAGAGATCAGTGGAGATTTGTCACTGCCACACATGATTGAGTGATTGATAGAAGAACACATCATAAAGCAAGGAAAACATCACACTTCAGTTTGTATCTTTGCCTGTTGAATAAAAGAAATCTTGTATTTTAAAGATTAATAGAGAATTTTATGATTTGAACCAAAGATAGGAAATATAGTCCCATGATTTTAATCAAGGAAATTCAATAAAAAATATTGGAGTAGGGATATGAAAAGTTAGAAATAAGAATTACTGGATAAACTTGAATGAGAGTTTCTCCCTTCCTACAGTCCATCTAAACTTATTACTATTTCTTACATGGAGAGATAGTGGCTTTTGAAATGTTATCAGCCTGCCACAGAAAGGTATACTTAGAGCAAAGCAAAATCACATACTCCACAATTTTTTAAAACATTTTATTATAAAGGATAGGAAACCAAATGCACTTTTTTTTTCCAAACACAGATAAATAAACAGTAAATATCATGCTTTTAATTTTAAATGTGTTTTGCCTTTTGCAATAGGATCTGCAAAAATGGCATTCTTAACTTGGAGACCTGCAAAACTCTATCTTTTGAGAATGTAGTGGAAGATGAACTGCATATTTTGGACATTAATGAAGACCATTAGAAAAACCTGCTGAAACTAGGACAAAAAATGTATGTGAAGAAAGTGCTATGTAAAGAGTAGTTTGATAACTTATTCAGCAGAAAACTTCAAATTAACCCTTAGTCAAGATTATTTCAAATATATATATAAATATATACAACTACACAAAAAAAATTCTTCCCACTTAAAATGAAACAAACATCAAATGTAACAAAATCAGAGAATCCTTAGGGGCTGCAATAGCCCTCAGATGTAGTATAACCTTGTGATCTTTAGGAAGAGGTGTTTATAAATATCCAAGTATTTTTTCTCTATTCCATAGAAATAAACTGCTAAATGGAAAAAATTAGGTAGAAAGTAAGGGGAAAAAAGAATTGTCATTATTCTTTAAAAAAAAATCAGATAATTGTTGTGCCTCATCTCAGGAACAGTTTAATAAATGGAACCAAGCAACAAAGAGATGAGCAAACACCTCACCACCTGCAGATTCTGTGTGCTGTGTTGGTCCCAATTTAATTGATGGGAGTATTGTTTTTGATTTCAGTAGGGTAAAATTTTTCATTTAATTTCTAGTAGAAGTAGAATGACTGTGAACTACTTCCCCAAATAGACTTTATTCATACAACTTAATCAAAAGGACTGTAAATGGAAAGAGTTATCTCTGTATCCTCATGGGCTACCCATTACTTTATTGCTTGTTATTAGAAGACTTTTATCTTTTCCAATAATCCCACACTTTTGCAACATTTTAATAGAACAAAATTACTTGTTAGCACCCTGTAAGCAGTCATCTAAAGTTCTTTAACATTTATATCTTTTTGAGGCTTTTCACCCTTTGCATGGGTTCAGGGTTTCCTGTACAAAATAAATGACTGTTGCAGGAAATATATGATATTTACAATTTCACAATTCTTTATTTTTTATACAGTTCTGATGAGTATTTCTTATAGTTGTAGCCTAAGCACTGTGTAAAACTGGCATGCTTCTGATATTCACAAAAATGTAATAAAAAAGTAAAATAATTCAGGATAAATTGCGCACATGCAAGGATACTGCAAAATTAATCCATTGCCTTAAGCTATGCGTTTATGTAATTTTTTATACTCTAACAGTTTGCCTTCCTATGTATTTGATGGACAAATTCCATGCAAAATCCTGCATTTTCTCTTGGATAATATTTCACATTCTTTAAACCTTCCATTAATTATTCTACATGACATTCAGACTGCTTTTAATGAAAGAAAGGAAAAACCTAAAAACACAGCTACTTTTGTTATCACACTATAAATCCTAGCTCAGGGATTATGCCAATTACCTGATTTACCTCTACAGAGCAACTGAGGAATTCATGCTTATTATCCTTATCATTATTCATATGTTTGACTCAGTTTATTAGAAACCTGTCTTTAAAGTATTTAATGAAAAATTTTATTTGCACAAATAATTTGACTTTGGGATTCACATAAATCCATCCACTATTCAAATTCAGTTCATTAAGAAAAACAATATTTGGAGTGGTCACCTTGGATGTTTTAAGAAAAGTTTTAATAAAAGTGTCTCTGTAATCCTTTTTCATGGGTATAATGTTGTCATTTCACTTCTGAATAACATTCTACTCAATAGACCATGGTTGATATGTTCCAGTTCTTCAAATTCTGATTCTCTTGCTGAATTGAAACAAAGGAAACAAAAAAGACATCCACTGGCAAGCACCAAGTTTGTGCAGAATAGCCAAATCCAGTTCTTTGGAAAATCATTTCAGACACCTTCTTCTAAACCAAGCTCTCCGCAGTAATCAAAGGGTGGGGTGGCTGTTGGGAAGTGTGTGCAGGTTATGGAGAGACAGCGAAGCGACTTTGCATCATCCCAACGCGCTGCTTTCAGAAGCCCTTCACCTTTTCCCCTCAGACTGTGCCAGTGCTGCTGCTGAGGGCGCTGCCAGCCTGGCTCCTGCCGGGATCCGCCGTGGAATTCCTTCAGAACTCCAAAGGCCGAATCATCATGGTGGTGGAGCGCAAGGAGTAGCTGGGGCCTTTGAAGTAATGCCACTTGATGCCATTGAGCTTCCCGTGGTTCTGTCCAGCTGTGTAGAACATCCCATTGAGGTTGGAGGGGCCACAGGCATCAAACCACCACCCTGAAACCAGTAAGACAAATACTTAAACTGCAAATGCACTAAATATTTTACTTTGTTGTATTAGGTTTAGCTGATTAAGAAATTCTGGTAAATAGGTCATTAATAGTGCTGGTGCCATATTTTCATATTTTCCTTTTTTGCTCTTTTGTGCGATTCTTTAGTCAGGAGTGCTGGAGAACACACACATGTATTTACAGAATTGTAAAAGTAATTATGCCCTAATGCATTCTAGTTTTATTCTCAGTATGTGGAGTAAAAACAAGAACATGAGAGAAAAATTAAGCAGTTTTCACATTTAGACAGTATTGTATTTTTCATTTAAACATCAGAAAAAGACCATCATTCAAAAGTATTTGGAATAATTTCACCTGTTATGTTGAGTATAAGCATGACTTGATTTTATTTACCAGCCCTTTTCTACTGCTTTAATTGTGATTGTTCATTGCTCAGTTACTTTTTTTTCCAGAAGAAATGTTAAAGATTCTCAAAACTGAATTATGAGAATTCTGGTCCTGCATTGCCCTACTTTAAATTGTTGCTTTAAGATGAAATTAATCAGTGAACTCTCTTGTTTATCTCTCCAAGATCTTTTCTTGTTAAGGTGAAATTTAGATTGCCATGGGACCTAGAGTTTTAAGAAAAATTCCAAATAACATGAAACTTGGCAACACTAGGACTACAGAACACAAACTGACGAATATAAACTAGGTGATATGCTGACTGTACTGAAAGTAGTGGGAGTTTTTCTGGATACCTTGATGGGAATAGAATTTTCTCTCCAACACCTTGCAGAGTATCTATGTATAGTAAGAGAAAGATGCTTAGTTCAGACTGAGAAAGGCAGAATGAATTCCCAGACTCCAAAAAGCAAATATCCCCAATATCAAAACCGTATTAACTTCTGTGGCTAGGACTTCTATTTGTCAGAAAAATTTCTGTTGGGACTTTTTTCATAGTGAGACCTATAATTTTGTAAATCTTTATCACAGTTTTTATGCATCTTTCCATGGAATATGCTTGTACTGAGCATTTTTGTCATGAGGCAAATAAGATCATAAAGATCAGGTAATGACTTTTGCTTTTCTCAGTTAAATGCTACTTTAATCTTAAAAAAAGCTGTTTCAGCCTGTACATCACAGCATTGCCATCTTCCCTTGTGAAGCATTTCCTAACAGTCCTGGTAGTGGCAATCTGGTCATGCAGTGAGTGCATAGTGAATTCTACTGGCGTCACTGTGGACTAGAATGCACAATTTAAAATTTCTGTGTTTTTTCCACTTTGACTTATGGAAAAGGAATTAAACTGTGACAAACTCCTTTTAGACATTGTTCACTGTCACAGGGAATCCTCCAATTCCATCATATTTAGTGGTTAGACTTTTATCTACCTATAATGAATGCATTATATGAAACCATTTCAGTCTATGGTATACTACCACTGCTATGGTAATGATTGTGTTTAGCCCCCAGAACCAGTGTTCACTCTGTTCTTTGTATTCAGATCCAAATAATTTATGCTTCTAGTCTTGTAATTCTTAAGATTTTGGAAAGTACTTAGTGTTTTGGTTTTTTTTAAGAAGTAACACTTCATAATGAAATCTTGAGGGATGAATTTATGCCAGATAAATTCTGACAATTTTCTATTTTGGTACAGCTGTCTTCTCTTTGATTTCAATGTTATGCCTAAGGGGGCAATAACCAAAGAAGGGGAAAGCTGTACAGCTGATGTTTTACTGTAACAAGAGTATAATCTTGTAGAAATTTAAGATGAAGTTAAACAGAGAAATCCTAATCCTCATTTTTCAAAGCTGGAACTCAGATGCAGCTGGGTTCTGTTTATGGTGTTGGGATGAAGACCTGGCAAGCTGACCTAGTTACCATTTCATCTTAAAGGAACAGGAATAGATGCATAAATGGTCTTTTTTGGGGTGAAGGTTTTCAGTGATGCCATACAAAATCTGTGTTAAAACTGGAATAAGGCAAAGAAATGCATAATTTTATAAAACATTAGTGGGGACTTGCTCCAACCTGTCATCATAGATTTTTTCTAAATAAAAACTTATTTCAAAATGTGTTTTAATGATCTTAACTTTTTTCCTATTGTACAGTTCTTGTTAGTGAGAATGAATAGATGAATGTTTTAAAGATGTTTCCTAATATTGCATTAAAACTTTGGGATTACTTTCTCACTGTCTTTTTAAGTGAAATGGTTTGTTTGTTTGTTTGTTGGTTGGTTGGTTTTTTTTTTTCCTGTTTTGAGTTTTTTGATTTATGGTGCCTTTTTTTTCTCCAGATGGCTATTTCTCTCCATTCTCCCCTGCAGTCCTCTGAAAGGCCTTCACTCCCCTTAGGGCCTCAGATTATCACAAGACTTCCTACTGCATGTCTCAACACCAAAACACACGTCTTTGATTGGATGCAAAGGAAAAGTTTTTTTACAGATGCTTTGTATGTTGAGGGAAAGAGGAATGCAAGCAGTGACTTTCTCGGTAGCTATGAAGGAGCGAGGGAACATAAACCAGAGATTTCTAGAAGATACACCTGCAGAACTGCCATTGCAGAAAACGTCAAATTGAACAGCTCCAGAGCTGTGAGACAGCCTGACCCAAGGAAAAACCTCAGTAGCCAGATGTTGGCTTATTATGTGGAGTTCATGGGATTTTCTCATGAAAAATCTTGTTTATATTTCTCTGCATGGTAATGGCTTTCTCAAATAATTATAAAGTCATCTTTGAACCACAGTAAGATTTTAACTTTGGAGATAACTTTTGGCAACAATTTCCATGGGATATTTGAATTAGACATGAAAATGATGAAGAGTGGGCATTGTAAGAAGTAATAATAGAAGTAAGATTTTAAAGTGAAGTGGTAGAAAGAGGCCTTTCATGAGAAGTTTAAGAGAGATTTTATTCAGAAAGAGAGGTAGTTTCTTCAAGCTGTTGTGACCACAGAATCACTAATTAATCATTTGAACTGAGGGCCAATTCAATTTTTTAGGTTAGCCCACCTCTGATATTTTGTATAGTACAAGCAGCACTACCATGTCTATTTCTAATAAAAATCCCTAGGACATAACATATATTTTCCAGACAAAATATAAATTAAATAATGCATAGATAAATTGTTTGAAAGTTCAGCTATACAAATAGAAATTAATCCTCACTGTAGATGGCTGTTCTTCTGGAACAGTTAAAGTAGGTTCACATATTGTGCATGGTTATGCTTTGGTCTTTAATTCATGTTACTATAACCAATGGGAAATTGTTAAATTTCATTTCAGCTCTTTTCTTTAATAAATATATTTTTTATGCTTAAGCTACCTATCTCAGATAGTTGAGCTCCAGTCTACAATATACTGTATTAGATCTTTGACTGAATATTAATGTATATTGAAATAATTCCACAAATTCTTGCAAAAATACCTAATAAAAGGGCATTGTTCAAATTAGTAACAATATTAAAAGAAAAAAAACAAACACAAGCATCTTTTATAATGGTTTTCTGAAGTGACAAGTATAATTTTTGCATGATAGAATCTTTGTCAAAAGCAATATTAAAAAAGGGCTTTTGTATGCCAAAGTTAACAGAGTTGCTGTTTTGGCTTGTATAAACTGCAATTAAGCATGTATGCATGTAAAATTCTTTTTTAGTGACCTAATGCTCATCAGTTAATGAGTGCTCACTGGGAACTGCAATGATTGCTCAGGTTGTCTTTTACATTCTAAAATAATAGTTGTCTGAACACTGCACATTTGATGGCAGATGCTTTCCTCCCACATCTCAGTTCTCCCTCCTGAGGACACTGAATGTCTCCAAATGCAGCAGGATCAGTGCAAGCCATTTAATAAGATCCAAAGTTTGTCTGAATGGTACATTTGTATGGATTAACAGAATAAATGGATCCTATGGAAAGCAAATATTTATTTCTAGCCCTCTGGGCTTGTCCATAAAATTTAATTTGGCAACAATGCCAATAAGAAAAAATTTTGAATATAAAAATATTGAAATAGCCCTCAATGTTCAAAAGAAAGAGAAATTTATTTTAGAAAAGATTTAAATCTTTCTGATGTTCTGTAGTTTAAAGAAGTTAGATAGCAATGCTTAGGATCTGGTGATTTTTCATTGGTAATTTCTCTGGATGAAGTTTCAGATGACACCTCAAGCTATCAGTGGAGCCATGGGACAGAGTCCAAAAGAGTGAATGTAACAGGGAAGACTTAGGATTTTTTAGTCAGAATTTGAAAGACAAATTGCCAACAATTTAAAATTAACTAAAAACCTCTCAAAGAAATGTAAAGGAATGATGTCTATTCTTTCTAATGGTAGAGTTTATGACAGGATGGAACACTGTTAAATTATCATAGAATTAGCTAGTCAACATGCAACGTGTTCTTATATTAAATGTAGACAAACTCAGTAACAGATTTTATCATGAGAATAGAAATCTTGAAATACATAGAAATCTTGAGAATTAATAGAAAGACAAAAAAAAAAAACAGATAGAGAAGAATCTGTCTTGTGAAGGGTCTAAATAACCTCTGGATGAAATTTCTATGTTATTTTATTCCTTAGAGTATTGGATTGATCAGACTACTTGACAATCTGAAGATTAAATTAGAATTTAGCTGTCAGGACATAAGATGAAAAGGCATCAGCTTTTCATATCAATTGGATAATGCAGTCCCTTTCATAGGGACCTTTTTATAAGGTAAAAATAACATGAAACTTGCAGACTGGTGGCTATGGTCTAGTATATCAAAAATTAGTCACTTCCTGAGATCTCCTAACACTGTATTACAGTTGCCCATATTTAACCTTGATAAACATACCAATGTAGTAATGTTTTTGTTAAAAGTTATGCATAATCATATGTCCAATTAAATATTTTAAATATTTCAAGCAAAAAAATCAAATAATATTCTAACCATTTGATTATATTTTTTCATAAAAATATTTGGGAATATAAATGGTACTTCATTAATGGTGCATTCTCAGCAATTTCTTTATGAAAGCAGGAATATGAATAAAAATTAAAAACCGGTGCTTTTTTATATAATTAGGTGCATATTCAGGGGTTCAGGTTGGATAATCTCAAGTGTCCTGCCATTGCTTCTTTCAAATATTCTGTTTAAAGGAGAATATAAGAAAAACTGTGGCTTTTCTGATTGGAGTGTATGGGCAGATTTCTATTTTCAGCCAAGAATTTCCCTCCAAGTCATGACATGAATCCTCCATCCCCTTCTTGCTGAGATTCATAAAATTCACCACTTGGAGAAAAAAGCATTGAAACAACATGCAGTGAATGCAACATGGTTTTGTTTTGGAGTAACTGAGCAGCCTCTGACTTAATAGATGAGAAATCTATTAAGGCTCAATAAATATGTGTTTAATAAATACATATTTCTCTGATTCAGGAAGGCCCTGAGATTCAAAAGATACTGAGAAAATACGCAAGGGAGGGATAATTTATTTGCATTGTTCTTATGCCTGTATTGTCAGAGACAGAAGACTAGAGCTGGATGTACCTCTGCTCCCAGTAAAATAAAACAAACAATTTATTTCAGTTATCTCTGCTGCTTCAAACCTGGAAAGATATCTAGAAAGTCTCCCTGTCTTTGTAAAATGATTTTAGGGATCAGAATTTTAGCAGTATTCTCACTTCTCACTTGAAGCAAGGTAAATGTCTTTGTGAAAACCTCAGACTGCAGCCAATTATAGACAAAGAAAATCACCTTAAAACTCTTTCTTGGTGGGCCAAGATACCACAAGTCACTTTCCAGTGACTGAAAACAACTTCAAAAACAATTTGGGGCTCAGCTGACAGGTGGTATCTGGCAGAACAGATGGGAATTTGGCTCAGGAATCTGATCCAAAGATGTTAAATGCTAAGGGCTGTATTGGAAATCCAAGCATTTTGAACTTCTACTCACAGGCTTATTCTGGTGACTGTTGCATTTTTAGTGCTGTTTCTTGCAAAAAAGCTGTGTACATAACTCATTGGGGCACTCCTCAGACTAAAGCTTGAAGTAAGATGGGGATATACATATATATGACTCTTTTATTTTTAGTTTACTGGCCTGAGATATTGAAAAAAAGGAAGAACTTATTTGAATGAATAATTTGTCTTCCTTTAAAGTAAAACTAGCATACTTAGATTAAATTTTTCTGGTCACAAAAAAGCAGCTAAAACATCTAAATATGATGACAGTTCAGAGGGGTTAAGAATCCAGCTCATACACATAATTTTGAAGTTATTCCCTAAAATCCATGTGAAGATAGAGCCAAGTAGCATTGCATGGCTCTTTAAAATACAAGAAAGACATACACAAAATACACTATTGGTGCTTCTGTATTATTCTCTCAGTATTTAATTTCTCATTCTAGGGAAGAGGGATGAGATATAGGAGGAGAGAGACTAATAGTTATGATATAGACCAAATAAAACTGACAGCTAGCAAGATCACAGAGAGAAATGTGTGTTTTCCTTACATTTTTATTTTCAGCCTTGATTATAACCATATCACAGTCTTGAGCTTTGGCTTATCTCAGCCTTTATTCCTGACATAAATATATTCATTTCACCTCATAGAGATAACAGACTCACCCAAACTGTCAAGATAGCTAGAAACTTGCCTGTAGATTTCATACCATTCATCATTAAAGAGCTCTCTGTGATGCTGCCAAAACTAACATTCTGATATCTTTTCTTTTTGGGGGCGAAAGGAGGTTTTCCAAAACTTGTTATCATTGCTACTTTTCTAAATTAGTCTTTGTCTGATAGAAAACTGAAATACACTCCCTAAAAAGATGTTTTAGTATTTAATTAAATTCGGATATTTCTCAAGGAATGAGAAAGTTGTTTCAAGGAGAAAAGCATAGCAGAGTGTTTGAGGAGAATTCTAGCATGATTAAAGCCTTTCTTGAGGAACTACAAATTACAGTGCTGTACAACCTGTCTCCTAAGGAACAGTACTCAGAGTCTAGTCCAAATGAGTAGATTAATCTATCTCCAAAGGCTAATTGCACCTCCTTTTACTGTGTAGTGATTTGCTAAACTTGTGGTTTCCTCAGCCTTTGGTAATTCACCCCTTCTTCCCTATTAATTTCATTTGGTACCAGTAAATTCCAATGTGTGGCTAAGCTGTTGATTTACAGGAATGCTGCAGCAATATATGTGAACCTTGTGGAATGGTTGTTCAACAGCAGACTGACCTTAGCAGGGTGTTGACCTGTCACAGAACTCAGAGCAGGAAAATAAACAAAGCCTCAGCTCCCAGAAGGAGCTGCAGGGGTATTTCCAGGCAGCTCAGATACATGGATGAGTCTGCACTTCAGCACAGACACAACTCATGCTCAGGAGCTCCTCCTGACTCTGGCCTGGCCTGGAAGTAACACACTTTAATTTAGCATGTTCTCCAAAGGGAAGGGCAAAAGTGTTAATTGAAATAATCTACTGACTTCTTATCCATTATCTGTCTCCAGATCTATGTGGTTAGCTTCTATTATTTACAGAAATGGGAAGGTAGTGTCTTATCACCTGTCTACTGGAAGAAGCTTCCCATGATAACTTCTAATATGATATCCCTAGAAGAAATCAGAGGAGCTTGAAATTTGGCTCCTTAAAGACTTTCCCAACTGGGTCACTTCCAACTGGCAAAAGAGAATGCAGAGCTGGACTGAGCATGTGGTATAAATTCTCAGTGATGGGAAATCATCTTCTGTTAGCAGATGATTGCTTTAGAGGCTCATATGTGCCTGGATGTGGCCTGAGCTGAACTCAGAGTGCCAGTAACCACAAATAATACAGGTTTAACAGTCTGATCCAAAATAATTAAAACTGTACATGCTACAGGATTTTTTTTCCAGGAAAGTTAGAAATCACTGAGGAGAGTCTCTGAACAAGATCAGATGTGAAGATAAGAAAGGGGCTTTCTTGGTCATACAGTCAGTAAACCAAAGAATCTTTGGTTTTAGTTTAAACCTCCAATTTAAGCTTTCTGCTACAATGTGGTGTTCTAGAGATGAAAATGAGCTTGACCACACAGGGACTAGGAATGATTATCATTTGCCAGAGAAAATTCTCACTCTTAGGAGCATTAGGAGTCTGAATGGAGAGATAATGTCAAATATTCATTCTCTGTGCTGCAGGGGAAAAGTACCAATCATACACACTATATTTGGAAAAAATACCAATCATATACACTATACTTGCTGGCAGTCAGATCAACTTGGGACTTGAAACTGTCCCAGAGTATCTTGTCTGTGCTCTTCCCCACCTCAACTCTTCTTTCTTTCCTTCTGTAGTTTGACTCAGCTCACAAAGGAAATCAGCTTAAACCTTCCAGATTTAAACAGGTGGTTGCAGGTCTAGTCTTTCACAGAGGAGTGAATTAGTCATTTAGTGTCTTTATGCATTATGCTCACCTAACAGAGAAAGTTTAACCATTATAAATACCTTAATAACAGAATCACATCCCTAAGTGGAATAGATAATGTATTACAAGTCTAGACTAGGATTGTTTCTAAACTTTGCCATCTAATATCTAATACCTGGCCATTTCTTCTCCTTTTTTGATGGTTGATTGTCCAACTTCTGACAAACTTCTTTTCACCCTTTTAATATTTTATCTTTTTTAATTTTGCCTTTTTTGCCTAAACAATTACACTAACTTATACTTTCCTCTTAGACATTCTTGCAACAGCTTCAGTGCAGAAGTATACTGACTGCATCTCTGGATAATGTTTCTCTGCTGACAGGAATCTTGAGGTATTGGCATTTTGACAATATATGTACAGAAAAAAGTAGCAGTAAATATAATAGAAGAAGTTTTCACTCAGGACTTATACATCCATGACACAACTTCATCCATGGTTGCTTTAGGAAAACATAGTAGATTCCCATTATTGTACCATATTTTCAGTCAGTTGTACTCACCTCCAGTCAACATGAGAGCACATTTACACATGCAGTTGTCGTTGTCAGCATCTTTTGTACTGAATTCAGCACCATGCAAGATCAGACTACTCTGTTTTCCAGCAGTTCCACTGTGACCTTTTAAATAAAGCCTGAAACAACAAGGGAAAACAATCAGAGTCACCAAAATAGAAAAGAAAGATAAGAGATCCATATGTTTTCCATATCAGGTTGGCGTTGTATGAAGTGCACCCAGAAAACTTGTGAATCTCATATGTTTTGTCTAAATTGCTCTCTTGTTTCAGGTGTGACATTTAGGGGACATTTAGGGTTTTTCAGTGTATCTGTAGTAGCACATAGTCCTTCCTCCAGAGCAGAATCAAGCTCAAGGAATCAGAACTGGAAAGACAAAAAATCTGAGGCAGTGAGAGAGGAGGAGTGAGAAGAGGTGCCCAGATATCTGGAATACATTGACAGAATGACTGACTACTTGAGTAGCTGGTTTCTTTACTGTTTCTTTCCTGTGGCACAGAAACAGCAACCCCAGTTAACAGGAGTCATGTCATTAATGCCTGGGTTTGGAAGAGGATTTTAGCAGCCTTAGAACTTTTAATTCCACAAGCCAACAACACAGTTTTGCCAAAGCTGTCTCTGAGTGACAAATGGAGAATAACTTAGAGTTCAAGCCACAAAGTCTTCATAATTTGCAATGCAAAGCATCTCTTTTTTTAAGGAGTCTTTCAACTAGCTGAAACCACAACCATGAGCTAGGAGCAGGAGCTCAGCTGCAACAAAGGTTGCAATGAGGAGAGGAGAGGAGAGGAGAGGAGAGGAGAGGAGAGGAGAGGAGAGGAGAGGAGAGGAGAGGAGAGGAGGAGGACATTGCAGGAAGAGGAAAGTGTGATTTTCAAAACAGCTTCATATGCAAGAAGGAAGAGACAGGATCTGAGTGTCACTGGAGAAGTTCGAAGCCACAATCCTTACACTCAGGAGTAAGCCCTAGCCACTGGAGCAAATAAGAGAGGAAGACACATCCCTCCCCTCTCCTTGAATCTACAGGCTAGGAATAAATCAGCCACAGGGCTAACCAAGAAGATGATTTGCTAAGCAGTGGGATAGACTTCTCCACTGAAGTGAGAGACATCTGTTCTCTTTCCTCCAGGGTTATTGCAGAGGGGCAAATATGTCTTTTAAATACAATATTAAATATAAAATGCATAAGGAGCTACAAGAACAGACTTAGGACACGAGCAGGAGAGATGTCTACTTCTCTCTGTGATTTACCTCAGAGTGCTGTGCTAGAAAAAGTTTTCCCAGCTTCTCCCACAGAGAGAACAAGGAGAGCAGATGGCAGTCACTGACTGTGGCTGCCTCTCTGTTGTTGTTTTTTTTTTTTTTTTTTATCTAGTTACTTTGCATGAATAAAAGAGTAAATGCGTTTACCAGAGTGACATTCATCCATTAGTTTACATGGAAGACATACTTTGCTGCAGTGTTCACAGTATTGACAGCAGCAGTATAGAACATCCCTGACCTTTCTAGCCTACAATAGTAGCAGTAGTTAAACCATTGACATTTTTCTGACATGAGGAGGGCCTGTCCCAAGACTGAAATTTAAATAAAACCCACTTCTCCCACAGAACTTTGGAGCTGAATTCTGCTTATGAGAGCAAGGGTACCATATGATAGCTTTCCTTAATCAAGTGCATGGCTGTTGGTTTTCGTTGGTTTAGTTTTGGGGATTTTTTTTTGTTGTTTTGCATGCATCTGTGGGTGGATATTAGGTCCAAATAAAGCTAATTGGATTAAACTTGTCACAGAAACTCATTACAGAAAAGCCTTGTTAGGATATCTGATGAGATTATTTAAAATGTGAAGGCATAGAACCAGATCTTAGCAATCTACAGAGTTTTACACTTGTAGACTGAATCGGAGAATAGCCTATTGTAGACTGATGTGAACTTCACCTAATTTTCAGTGAATTTCTTCCTATGTGTCCTTTGTTCAACACTAAAAGTGGAGACAGTAGATGCTAAGCCTGAATATTTAAAAATAAAAAAAAAAGTTAAAAAAGGAATTGTCAGGTTTATTCTTTGAAACTAGTTACATTGCCTACCTTAATTTGATTTTAATTTTGATTGTTACATGGCTGAGGCTGATGATTAAATACTTTGGATTCAATCCTTAGAGCAAATACTGTATATGTAGATAGAAAACTACACACACATAAACATACAAAACTTTTTGGATTAAATACAAATATCATGCATAGTCAAATACCTTCTGATAGCACAAAAATAGTTAAAGCCAAGTGTAAGCCTCAATAGAAGACTGTGAAAATCCTTTGTAATTTAACAAGAAACAAGCCAGGAATCCAGGAATCCAGGAAGGTCATGGCAACATGCTATTGCCCAATCATGGTGGAAATTAGCCTGTAATGACCATGTTAATCTATCAAAGGATGTTTGTTTTAGACAAGATTAATCTAAGATCTGTCTTTGCACATGTCCATTTCTTTGTTTAATTCAAATGAAAGGCTGGAATTGATCCCATCTTCATTCATTGGACTTTTGCCTTGTTTTTGGGCTGTGCCTAATATTTTGCAGAACAAAATAAACTTTCCTGAGGTTGTGTTGATAGAGAAATTATTTTGTCACATGATATCTATGATCTGAGATTAAATGGCCGTACATCCTCATTATATGAGCCACACCAAGGCTCACAGAAGCCTCATAAAGTTAGTATAAAAAGCAAATACTGTTTACTCAAATAAGACAGACAAGGTTAGCCAGATCTTTTATTAGCAATCAACTCTATAAAACCCACTTAGTCCAATAAAAAAGTACAGTTAAGAAAACGTAAAAAATAAAGAAGAAAATATTACTTGGTATTCAATGTTTTCCCTAAAGGGTGAAGGTATTGGGATTGTTTACAAGCTCTTTACTTTCCCTGATATTTTACAAACATTCCACTCATCACAGATTTAGATCTTGTCAGTTATGTTTGACTATTCGTCAACACAATTTGTCTAGTAGGTCTCCAGTGACTTTAAAAGAATAAAGCTTAACTTGGCTCTGAGCTCTAGTGTGCTTATCATACTGCAGCCATGTGCAGATGAACCACAGTTGAAACAGTAATTCTGTTTCTTTGGGCTTTTCTCCCTGGATTGGCATTGCCCAGCAGTTAGGAAAAACAATGCCACTGCAAAGTTGGCACTACTTTACACCAAAATCAGATCTCAGTCAAAACCCAGAGCTGGTCCTGAAGCAATCAGGAGCTTCAGCTCAAGGCCTACAAGTCCAAGCTATTCCAGCTTGAGACAGCGAGTCTGCCCAACAGCAGGGCAACTGATGAGCTCCTTAGCTCCCAGGAGCAATACACATCTTACTGCTTGGACTTACTTAGTTATTCAGTATTCTCAGATTGAGATTGGTAGGATTGAACCTTTAAAACAAACTTCAAATATCTACTAGGATACGATTTCCCTCCCTTAGGAAAAATGGCGATTCGGGGTGTAGTTCCCCTTGGTTGTTCTTAGAGATAAAGGAAAGGAAGTTAAGAATAAAACCCACTCATTACTGATTAGAAGTCAAAGAACATTTTAAAGGGTACATTTCCAGTCTTCCCATTTGCTCACAGACAGGAAATTCTGATCAATAAAAGAAGGGGAAATGCTGCTTTGATTTACACAATAGGCAGGAGATGTAAATTCGTGCTCGTATAAGCAAAAATAAATCTACTTTATCTGTATACAATGAAACTGAAAAAGCAAGAAATAAGCAATAGCAGTTAAATAATGTGTAAATAGGAATGAGAGAAATATTACATTTTTATATGAAATTTTAAGGACTTCTGATGATTTTTTAATGAAATTTTAAATTCATTATGAGGAACAGAGCAGCCCTCATTTAGAAAGTAGCAACATTCATAGCTGATGTACTTTAGAGGAAACAAAAAAAAATTTAAAATATTGCAACTGTTACATCTTATTTAGCATGGATGTTAGGATCATTCTGCATTTTTTCTTGAGATATAGCAATGGCAGCCTGGGATCTCGCTTCTCAGATGGTGAAGGAGAATTCTTAAGGACGTTTTGCTTTTCATCATTCTTA
Organism: Melozone crissalis; assembly: GCF_028551555.1. Classification (NCBI taxonomy): domain Eukaryota; kingdom Metazoa; phylum Chordata; class Aves; order Passeriformes; family Passerellidae; genus Melozone; species Melozone crissalis. The sequence goes on from NW_026535780.1 coordinate 25,696,059, forward strand.
CTGTGTGACACGACTTCTGCAGTCCATTGAAACAAAAGTAAGGTATATTGTATGCAAAGAGTAGATCTAAAAATATTACATAAACAACTGCAGAGCAGCCTGAAAAGACATTTTAAATTTACATCAGAAATTTTTGCTTTTACAGTCATTAGATGACCTCACATTCTTTCAAATATATACAGCTTAGCTATCTTCATACCATGTTTAAAGATTTTCACAGATAAACTTGGGATGATTCCAAATAAATAACAAAAAATATTAAAATGTTATAGTTCTGCAACATACAGCTGTGAAAATTGCAACATTCTGAATGAGATATAAAAAATTCTGAAAAATATAATGCAATCATAAATCCATGTAAAAAAGTTGTGTGCTAAAAGTATAAGAAATAGTTTCTGATGCAGCACTTTACATATCAAACATTGAACCTTAAATTTAGTATTTTTTTATTTATTTTTACTAGAATGAGTCAGAGTTCAGTAGAACTCCCAGAATTTAATAGTAGCTAGTTTTCTCTATTTTTTTTTCTATTAGAGCTGCTAGAGATCACTCAGTCCTTTACTTCTATCAGTCTGTCAATGAAACAGCTAAGTCACATCTAGCTTTGTTGCTGAGAAATACTTTGTCTGTAAACAAACAAACAAGATAATAGTTTATTGCAAACATGACAACCATCATTAGGAGATGTAGAGAATCATCTCAACTACCTCAGTGTGCAGCTCTTGAATATGATGAGTTAAGAGAAAATTTCACCGTTGCCAAAGTGCCAGAAATATGAGCAGAGATCTCCTTGACTGGAATTCATAAACATGAGTAATGGCCTAATATCCTTAACAACTAAATAGAGAGAACCAAGAGTCTTGAAGTAGGATTTAAAAGATTCAGCATGATAAGTGGAGAGAAGCACATCAAAGCTTGCCTTTGGGAAATACTTTAAAGGGATGTCTTCAAATTCCCACTTCAGTTTTGTCTCTGCAGCCTAAAATGTCCTGTCTCCAGCCTGCTCATTCCACACGGCAGGAGTGAATCCCAGATTCTGATCCCTTCTCAAAGGAGGGGTTGTTAATTTTGATGGAAATGGTCATGAGAAAAAAAATAGTTGTGTGGGGATCAGAATCCGCTACCCTGAGTTCCCTTTTCTGAGCTCTCTCTTTACTGGGTTTTATTTTTTCCTAACTTTGACAAGAGCAGAGGGCACCTACATCTCAATCCTTCTACCCTACTGGTTACCACTTAGGTCTGTCCTGCATGTTAGGCATGTGAAAGACATCTTTGTTTTTGGAACCCATGGACTGACATTACTTTGCCCTCTAGTTTAGAAATGTTTGAGGTTGAGGAGGGATTTAACTTGCATCTTCCATCTGGTTCACAGCTGCATCTAAATTTTAGGTAGCTTAAGTTTCTGAAACTAAACCCACTTTAAAGATGTTGAAGTTGGTAGAGTTTCATGAAATGCTGTGTTAGTCAAACAATTCCATTCATAATGGGATTTAGGTGATTAAGTCCCTTTGTGAACCAAAGCCCACTGGACTGCAACCACTTAGGTGGACCCAGTATGAGATTATACTTAGGATACTCTTAAGTCTAGACATTAATTGTAATAATTCTAAGAAATAAAAGAAAACAAAACCAGACAGCAGCTTCATTTTAAGTACAGGTTTGGGGGTTGTTTTCCATCAAAAATGCTTTGATTAATTATTTGTGAATCAAACCCCCTTTTTTTACCAATTAATAAGACATCATGTCTACATTAAATATTGTTTGTTAGAATTCTGGCCAATGCACCTTTTCCTGAACATATTGTAAAATCCCACCAAGCCTCCCAATGGTAACGGTTGTCCATGAATAGCAAGATCACCTCTGTAATGAAGATACCTTACAAATATTCAATGATAGATAACATGTTGTGAACAGGAGAAAAAACAATCTAAATAATCACTCTAGAGAAATACTGCTGTCACTGAGGTTGAAACTAAAATGTCTGCCAAAATGGAACTAAATATAATGTGGGAAATAAATATAATGTGGGAACTATCTGGCAATCATAACCCTGGTATTTTACTGATACACCCTAACTTTTTCATCGTTTAGTACTCGCACTAAAGGATAAAGGGAAACATCCCTTGTGCCTGCTAGTTTTTAAAATCAGTGGAAAGATCATCTTCTGGCTGGAGACAGAGCATGAGCCATCTGTGGTGACCAGGGAGATAGATCCCTGTGAGTTTGAACTCTGTCAGAATGTAGAGTAAAAGGCATCTTAGTCAATGCCCTTGTCCAGATTACATATAGATTGCCTGGGCACCCATTTGGATCCTTTTTCTTCTTTTGGAAATAAAACTTCTTAAACATGACCTTTATTTTTTCTTTGAAAGGGAGAGGAGGAAATATTTTGATTTCATTAGGACAGTGCATACTCTCCTTATGAAAACAAACTAAATTAAATCAACACACAATTTTTTTAATCATGAATCAAGATTAACTAGCTAGCAAGAATGCAACACAAGATGAGGTAAATAATTATTAGAAGTAAACTAAAAGCTACCCCAAAAGAAAGGAAAATACTTTGGAGAAATTGAAGAAACAAGATAGGAAGGAAGATGACAAAAACACCACTGCTCACAAAATTGTGAGCTCTTGCTAACTCGTTTAATCGAGTTGCAAGAAATATTCACCACCTTGATCACTGCCTTTGAATGAATAACTGATGCAAAGGTGCCAAAAGAGAAGCAGAAAGGGAATCTCACATTTGGTGTCTGACTGGAGAAAATCAGAAATATCAACCATGAATCCTAAGAATACTGCATTTTTCCCACTCTTATCTTTAGTACAAACTTGAGAAATAGTGTACTTGGTAAGTTCATGAACTTTTAATTTAACTTATATTCCTAATGGAGTTTGTAATTGAAAACAGTTGGCATGATGGCTCTGTAAAATGTTGAAAACCTGAATAATGAAGTAAGAAACACTGACAACTTGAACAGATTTTCAATTTGGCTCTTAATATTCTTTCTGCCTGGACATGAAAATAATTTCCTTCTACCTTTCCTTTAGAAAAGTGTAAGACAAAATAACCTCTGTATTTCTCTGAGGTTGCTCTTTAGCAACGACTCACTGATGTAATTATTGTTTGACATCACTGCAGCTCCTTACCCATTCTCTTGTAGAGACAAGTGAAATGTGCCAGCTAACAAAATATTAATTCAATATATCCAAAGTAAGGGCATATATCTGCCAATTTTAAAGATAAAATGTGAATATAAAATACAGCTATAAATGCATATGATCAGTTTGCCTTTGGAATTGTTTCAGTACAACCTGTCTAAGGGACAAGAAATGATTTATAGTAAAGGGATCCTTCCCAGGAATTGCATACTGTTAACTGGAAAACTTGTTTTCTATCTCTAAGAGCCCACGGCAAGTTTAGCTTGTGTTTGAACTTCAGACCTGACAGGTCAAAGGAGAAAAATATGTTTATTCTGGACAGTGAACAAGCAAACAACCCAGCTGTGAGTAAGAAACACATCTACACATTACAGAAAAATATAAAATAGTCTAGTAAGCCTGTATGTTGTACTGATTGTGAGTTTTCCCATAAAATGAACAAATTTGCTTTTCTATATTAAATTTTATTAATAGATTAATAATTGAGTAAAGCACTGCACTTATTGAGTATTGGGTAAGGATAACTAAGAGACATCAGGATCATTTTTCCTAATGCACAGAATACGGCCTGTCATACTGCTGTCTGCAGGCAAATGGTGCTTTGTCATGGTTTGCAACAAGTGTTTAAAAATATGTTTATTCTGGACCATGAACAGGCAAACATATGCTTCTATTGCTTGAAATACATGCTACAGAAGCCACAGAAAGTCCCTGGCAGTGTGAGCTGCTAGGTTTGCAGCTGATGTCAGTAGCATGGTGGTGATGGAGAGGAAACATACGGTAACACTGGGTTTTACTGCAAACAGAAACAGAAACATACTTAAGGCTACTATCACAATGATGTGTTGAACAGAAATAATTCCCTCTACTCTAATCTCTCACCAAATACAGCACAGAAGAGATACATTAATCTGCTACTACCATTTTCTGTTAAAACTATTTTTCAACACAATACTTATTAGAACAAAATCACCCACCAATGCTTTTTTCTCATGCAAATCTGAAATGAAACTTTTCAGTTATTAGATTTATTACAATTTTTTTTATTAAATGAAAGCCAAATTCTTGCTACAGGAAAAAATTTCACTCTCTCACCAGCTATATAAATGCTAAGATTTCCTGTTGCTGCAGAAACTACCACTTTTGTCCAAGTTCATGGCTCTATAAAACACAACATTAATTTATAAAATGTAGAGGCTGAATTAATTTCAAGCTTGAAATAACTAGAGATGATCAATATTTTAAATGGACATATAAACACTGAACTATGCTAAATGATAATGCAAATTATTTTCATATCTTTGAAGATTGATGAACATCTTAAAAAGTAAAATACAAAATTAGAAGTTATCTTAACTTTTTCCCAACACCTGGACAAAGCCAAGGTTAGAGAAATTTGCTTAATTCAAAATGTAACCTAAAATAAAAAAATCTTTTTCTCCCTACGCAAACAGACTTCCCAGGTTTGGCTGAAGCCAATAGCAGAAATGCTAAAACTGGTTCTTAAGGGATTTTTTTTCAGCACTGAAATACAGGGACTCTACAGAGAAAGTAATATTTTAAAAGTTTTTAAGATTTACAGAAGTAATCAGACCCGCTGATGCTTATCTTTACTGAATTGCTGAAGCTTGTGGTGTTTGTGTATCTTTATTTAAGGATCTGTTTTACAGACATTGAAGTTTGGAAAAGTTCAGTGAACATTTGTTGGAAATTTGATTTATCTTTAAATTGATTAATCATGTTTGAAAATCCAGTAAAGGAGACCCACACAACTACAGTAAAATTTAAACTTAGTACTTCTTCCAAAATATGCTTGGAAGTTCCGAAAGTCTCGTAAATATATTTTGTTGAAATCCATGCAGATATAGTGTAAAAGTGGATTTCATAAATCTATGCTTTAGTTGTACTGAGGGTGACATTAATTATACACTGTCATCCACATAGGTTATACATTATCCTAATTAACTGTTTTAGATAAAATGGAAATAGAAAGCTTCATGTATCAGCATGCTGTTCATGCTTGCTTTTACCCTGATGGCTACTGTAGAGATACTGAGTTTTTCTTACCAAGCAGTGTCATTGAAAAATGTCATTTACAGGCCGCAGTAGAATATTTATCACACAGTTCACTTAATTGAAAGTCATTAATCATAAGTAACTACAAAAGTTACTAAAATCATAGATAGACTTATGTTAAAAATTTATATTAATCTTAATGAGATAAGTTAGTGTTTGGAAATTAATGTGTCTAAAGGGCATATACTCCATGTATATGGAGTGTTTTGATTTGGGTTTCTTGTGGGGTTTTTGGTTGCCAACAGAATTCCTGACTGAAATATGACTACCGAACTTACTTTTTCTAATCAAATTGGATGTTGAATAAGGCGCAACATGTAATCACCATTAAGAAATTATTTAAATACTTAATTGGACAAAACATCTTGGTTGAATAACATTTTTTCCTCATATTTCCACTGGCATAACAGTAAACTGAAACTGTGAAAGGCATTTTTCAAATATCATAGAATGATAGAAAAATTTATGTTGGAAAAGACCTTTAGGGTCATCAAGTTCAATCATTAATCCAGTACTGCCAAGCTCACACTAAACCACATGCTACTAAGCACCACATCTCCACAGGCTGTAATACCTCCAGGGATGCTGGCTCAACCACCTCCCTGGGCAGCCTGCTGTAATGCTTGACAATTATTTCTGGGAAATTTTTTTCTCCAATTATCCAATGTAAAGTCCCCTCATGCAGCTGTTTCTTCTTGGCACTTGTTACCTGGGAGAAGAGGCTGACCCCCCAGCTACAACCTCTTCTCAGGCAGTTGTACAGAGGGATAAGGTCCCACCAAGCCTCCTTTTCTCCAGACTGAACACCCCCAGCTCCCTCAGCTACTCCCCACAAGACTTGTGCTCCAGACACTTCCCCAGCTCCTCTGCCTTCACCAGGACATGCTTCAGAAATCTCTAGGCGGTTTGTTGAGGTTTTTTTTCCTGTGTGAAGAGCTTGAATATAAGGAAATTAATAATTATTGATAAAGGTGGAAATAGTCTGCAATTAATTTTTTTATCAATTTGTTTTGATTATTTATTCTGTTCTAGCAGTGCAATCTTCTTTCACAATCGTGCCCCTTGCAGCATTTGCAGTTTGTGTATTATAATTTTTTCCAGTTGTTAATGACCTAGGAACCCTATCAAATCTTACTACAGCATTGGTTTAATGTGGATGGAATGGAATGAGTTTGCAGCTGCCAACAGACTACAATGTAAAGAAATAACTTAATGAATAACACATTAAAATAAATATTTTGGGTTCTGCATGAGATTTTCAAGATTTATGCTGGGATTCATGTCAAGAAATGTGTGCTTCCCACTGCGTGAATCCCAGAGGAAAATGCAAGGATGTTTTGGGGAATATTACTTTCAAAGCAAAAAGTTAATCAGGATTTTCTTTTTCTTACCTGTGTTTGAACTTGATCAGTCCTGATGGATAAGCCATTTCACTGTTTATGAATTTCCTCTAATCAGAATAAAGGGCTTTATCTGGTGGCTATGTACTCAGACTCATGACATCAGTAAACAGCAAGAAAAATTGAAAAATCACTTTGTGGAGGTGACAGGAGAAGCAATAATTTCCAAATATGGAAATAATAGAAAATAGTATAAAAGACAACATAATTGTCATGATCTCTTTCTGACCCTTATATTTTAATTTTTTTTTTTATGGCTTTATGTCATCTTAAAGAGTGTGCAATCATAATGAAACAAGAGTGACTCGACCCTCAGTGAGAGCTCTGGTGGTCCTGCCTCAACGAAGTACTGACAATGTGCTTAAAAGAAAAAAAATTACTTGGGTACATTGCAAAATGAGTAAAAAAAGTCTGTGCAAAAAAATTAAAATGGAGGATGGGAAGGAGAAGAAGAAAAAAGATGGGGATGAGAAAGCCAAGGCTTCTCTTATTCATATAGTATCCTTCACACCAGCATTATTCATTTTTTCATTAAAGATTTATTAAATTAGAAACTAGTTGTAGAATAAAAGTACTTATATACACAAGTGCATCCTACCTTCAGTCTGAATAGTGTGCAACAGGCTTGCCTTGATCCCTTCACTCATTAGTGTCTGTATTGTACAATATGCAACACTTCTGGCTTTTATCTCCATTATCACACTAAGGTTAGGCTTTCAGTATAAGGGCAAGTATTTAGGAAAAGGCAACAAATTTTATAAGTGACTGATGCATAGAGAGTTTCTGTGAAATGTTTATAGCTATTTGAAAAATAAATATTGGCTTCACTGTTTCCTTGGTTTTCTTAATGCAAAATTAAGTTTAAAAAATGCCAAAATGAGTTATGTGGCACTAAGACCTTGGTAGAAAAATATAAACAGACTATTAAAACATATTTCAACTCCCTTGGCGTCATTTGTGGCCAACAAACAGTCATCTGTGAGTGAAAGGTTAACTGACTGTCACCCATTTATGATCCAAGTCCTTTCCTGGTGCCACACTGACCAGGCTAACAGTGCTCAGCATGTTTTACATGCCTTTTTCACCCTAAAAACCCAGGTCATGACCTAATAAGAGCTGTGATTCACAGTAATGACTCCTTTGGTTCAAATGGCATTGAGGTAGGTGCAAAGAAGTTTTACTTCGGTGCAGCTGAATTATAATTCTAAATAAAAGAAAACCAAACATGATCAGTGCACATGCACTTGGGTCAAGAGTTTTTAGCTGTTCCAGCACTGATTTTAAACTGAAAACACTTCAGCCTCTAGGATCTGATGAAACAGAGGACTGGAGACCAAACTCGGTACGGTAGCAGGCACTTTTCTTTCTTTTTCTGATTAGGCTTTCATTGTTTTTGAGTACCTCCTTCTTGCAGATATTTGCAGACCAACCAACCTATGAAAACTTTGCTGTATTGGATATCACAATAAGTTTGTGTTCTGACATTCAAAGTTTTTATCTGTTGGAAAGTTGATGTAAATTAGCAGCTCTTCAGACATGGTGCATACCTCTGCTTTGTGGTCTAACTCATCTGCTGCATTTCTGCTGTGGATCAAATAATGAATAATATCTCTTTTTATTACCATTACCTTAGAGATAGAGACAGCTAAATCAAGTACTCATTTGATAGGACAAAAATCCCAAATCTCAAATCCAAGAGAACAAGAAACCTAAAGATTGGTGCAATAAATGACTACTGAAAAATCTTGGATGATCTCTTTGCCAGATTCTCTTCAGGCCCCACAGGTACCTTTAGTCTTTGACTGATGAAAGAAGGAAACTCACAAAAAATACCACACCACTTTGCTGGTATTTGCTGAAAATATAGTGAATCAGTGCAGAAAGTGTTCTCAGGATCAAGCTCTAGAAACCTTGCCAGTAGAGTTGTTAATGATAAAAGGATGGAGAAAAACCGCTGACATTGGTTGGCTGGGAAGCTGGTAACAGATTTCAGAGACTTTAACCATGTACATTCTAGATTAAATAGGGGTCACTCTAAGACTTCGTGCTTGTGTTTTTCCAGCAGATGAAAGCTTGCTCTGTCAGTTCTCTCTGAGCAGACATGAGCTCATTCTGCCCACACTCTATCCTGGCTGGAAGCTGAACTGTCGCAATAAGCGCGACACTGAGCCTACTCACAGGCAGGGTATTTTAGCCTGGGCTCAAAGCCACATGGGCAGGTCCACCAGGCTTCTCCTTAGCTCAGAGAGTGGGCAGAGAGTCAGCAGCTGAGGGGGCACACAGAGCCCACACTCTCTGAGGAGGGGGCCTCAGGTCCCATTCTTGGCTTCTGCATCGTGGAGATCTAAGTTTGAATGCTTAGCTCATGGTGACAATTGTGGAAATTTCAGAAAACTTGGCAAATAGCAGTTTTTGGTTTTTTGTTTTTTGTTTTTTTTTTGATCTGGAAATATTGTCACTAATACTAAATAAATTTGTCATAATCTTGTAAGCATTTAGTGGTTGACTTCACTTTGATGGATATCTTGATCGTCCACAGGAAAAATATAATTTTTCTCATTGAAGTCAGAGACACATCTCATTTTTTGTACTCAGATTTTCTACCTTTCAAGACTAGCATTTGGAAGAGTAATTTTTTTCAGTTTTGATTAAAGTTATGGGAAGAATAATGTCCAGGTTAAATATTTTGAGCTGGACCAGAATTTGATCCTGAAAATGCCCTGCCCTTTACACTTGCACAGATAATAGGGAACAGAATTATGCAACCAGGGAATCTTCATTAAAGAAAATTTTTAATACAACGTTTTTTAATTGTGAAATATTTTCTAATTATGAATTTTACTGTGAGAGTTTTTCCTCAATCTGCATTTTAATTTTGAATTTGTTTTTCTGCTTGCACACTTAAGATAGATGCATTATGCTGCAATTCTTAATTTTCTGCATATCAGCGATTAACAAATATTAATGAAACTCTAAATTTTCACACCGTAGTGTTGTATCTATCTGCAACGTTTCACATGTCCTTACATATATCCATTAGACTTTGTACACAAATTTTTGCTAATTTACATTCTGAATATTATTATAAGTTGCAGAGGGTATTAACATATACAAGAATTTATTTAATTAAAGCAGTGAAAAAGTTACAAGAGCACACAACCTCCAATTAAGAAAATTATTGTACCAAAAAAATTATTATATTATAAATTTTTTATAGAAATTTAGGTAAGTAGCACATCACTTAAGTCCAAGTGATGGATAGTCTGAATTTAAAAACCACATGACCTTGCAGATGTCTGAATATTCTACAAAGAACAGTTTCGACATTAAAAAATTCTTCATGGGTGGCAAATATCCAGAAGAGCCTCAGCTACACAAGATCCTTTTATTCAGGAGCTGTTTCATGTCAAAACCCAGTGGAGATGAAGAAACAATGTTGCTGACTTCTATATCAAAATCTACACCAACAAAAATAGTACTTTTTAGCTCTTGGTAGATGCTTTGATGCAAGTAGTTTAAAGAAATGCAGTTATTTTTGGTATTATTACTGATAGAAGTGGGAACTCTTACACTGGGGACAATCAAGTCCATTCAGCACAGGATTTGATAAATTTTGCTAAAATACTTGTTTTAAAATTCTTTCAGAATGTAAATGTAGAGGTGGCATAAAGCAATAAAGGTTTAAAAGAAAGTAACACTTTGCAAGAAGACTGATATTGTAGATAGTGAAGATAATGAAAACAAAAGGAAAATAGTCATTTTAAATTGGAGAAGCAAAAGAACAGGTCAATATTATGTTAAAGCCTGTGCAGCTTTCTGTTAGGTGCCACAAAACACTCTGTCTTCCCCTGTTAGCTGGGACAGACCTTGTGGAATCTGCGCTGAACTGCAATATGTAAAAAGGAGATCACTACTGAGTTTCCTCTGATAATTTTTCTGCCAATGCTTACATTCATTAAAGAGTTCTCTCGGACCTCAGACTCATGTACCTGTGCAGCAAGTACCTAGCCCTCATGTACCTGGCCCTCAGCAAGGATTTGATAACACTGCTCTGTCTAGAATTACATTGTTCTCACATAAACCTACTTTTTTTTTTTTTTTTAAGTTTCTTCACTGAGTAGTAAGTGGTTGAGCTACTAGTTGCTGTTACTCTCAACTTTTCATGTAAAAATTTGCTGACCTGAGTGACTACTACCCACCACAGGAGTTAGGCTTTTATAGACTCAGCAAGAGAAAGATTTAAAACCACAAAACTTCCCTCAGCATGCCATAACCAGCAACATGTGTCCTGCTGCAAATAAATTACTCAAGATTCACTGAGCCTCAAAGAGAGTACAGATGTATGTAGCAGAATAGTATCCACTGGTTCATAACATAATTACATAATTTAATAAAAACCTTTTTAATTCAAAACAAGACATGGAGCCGGGAGCATAATCTTAGAAATCCCTCTTGCACTTCATTGACAAGAGACCTGGTACCTATTCATTCACTGAGCAGTGAATTCAGCCCTGCACAGTGTCAGGGATTCATGAGGAGCCTGTTCCCCGGCGCGAGGGATTGCTGCTTTCTCTTGGGAAGCAATAGCTAAAGTCTGGATACCCTCTGGCAAATGAATGCATTAACCCAAGGCCTTTCATTTCTTTCCTAAGACAAGACATTGTCTCTACCTTCAGGCTGTGGGCTGTGAACTGTCAGGGGATATAAATGGAGGCCTTGCTATTTTCAGAATTTCCTAATGGTTAACTCTAGGCAGCTCTGTGCTTTCCATGTTGCCTGATTTGGCTTCTGTCTAAGCAGCTTATCTCTCCCCAGGCATGCACAGAGAATCGAGTGTCTCAGATGGGGTCCTGCAGTCTGCTCCTAGGGCTCAACAGCTTTAATATTAGCACTGAAAATCTTTATCTCACCTACCTGTAGGAAAACATGTGAATAATCCCTTACATTCATTAAATCTAGGATGATGTCTAAGACTAAAAAATTGTTACAAATTTTTTTTTTTTTTTGCCTAAAGTTTGAATTGATGTTTTTCTTTTATTGTAGATAAGCTTTATGGGAAAATAAGATACTTTTGTTCTTGCTCATATATTTTCCATTTCTTAAAAAAGTTTAGTAGTCTGGAGGAGGAGATAATGTCATGCCCACTGTGTTCCATAGTGATAGCTGTGGTGGAACATATTGGAAAACAAGTTCCTCTTTCAGTTAAGTGGCTGAAAAGCCCTAAAATGCCAAAGAAAGGAAAGATTCTTGAATCACAAGAGCAAAATCAAACTTAATTACTGAAAGTCTCATACTAATGTCCTATAAAAACTATTGGAAGGTGGGTTCTGCAGGCATGTGAAACTGAATATAAGGAGAATTATCCAGTATTGATGAAGGAAATATATCAATTTGGAGAGAAGGTAATTGAAAATTAACCTGTTAAGGGAAAAGGATAGAGAAAATCAAGACTGAAGACATCATTAATTTAGAGACAGCTTGTAAGACCTAATAATGAAAATAGATAACTGATATCTACCTATTATTGATGAATAAATGGATACACCAAAATGGTTAGGCCATTGTCACATCAAATTCTGAATGTGACTTACACTGGAGGCATTGCCTTCCTCCTTGGAAACAAGGCTGCTGTACCACCAACAGTGTATATCTAGCAAAGCTTCTACATTGGTGTTTTTCTAAAACCTTAAGGAAATAATTTTCTTGTATTTACGGAACATCAATGTTGATTTTCCCCCATGTCCAGGATACTGGATTGTTTAGAAGTTCTAGTGATAATGTCTGATAAATTGTATAATTTTTGAGGTGCCTTTGCATATATGAATCCTTTCAAGTATTTAGTAAATAATATAATGAAATAATAGAATCATAGAACACTGTGGGTTGGAAGGAGCTTTGAAGTTCATCTAGTCAAAGCTTCCACTCCAGTGAGCAGGAACATCTTCAATTAAATCAGGTTGCTCAGAGCTCTGTCCCATCTCACCTGGAATTTTTCCAGAGGGCATCTATCACTAATTTGAGAAACCTGTTCCAGTATTTCACTATCTCATTGCAAAATATTTGTTCCTTAAGCCTAGTCTTAATTTATCCTCTTTCAATTTAAAACCATTGTCCCTTGTCTTATGGCAACAGGCCCTATAACAACTGTCCCAGCCTTTCTTCTGAGCCCCTTCTAATTCCTGAAAAACTTCTCTAAGGTTCCCTGGAGCCTTCTCCAGGCTGAACAACCCCAAGTCTCTCAGACTTTCTTCTCAGGAGAGGTGTTTAAGTCCTGTGATATTTTTAATGGCCCTCCTCTGGACCTGCTCCAGCAGGTCAATGTCTTGTGCTCTGAGGGATCCAGAGATTAATGAGGTGTACCAGATGAGGTCTCACCAGAGCAGAGCAGAGGAGCAGAATCCCCTTCCTTGCCCTGCCACACCTCCCTGGCCACATTGCATTTGATGCAGCCCAGGACACATTTTGCTTTCTGGTCTGCAAGCACACATTGCTGGGCCGTGTCCAGCTTCTCACCCCCCAGAACCCCCAGGGCCTTGTCTTGTGGCTGCTCCTGATCTGTTCATACCCCAGCCTGTGTTGATATTGGGTCTTGCCCTGATCCAGGTCCAGAACCTTCCTTCCAGATCAGGATCTTCACCTGACTGCCATGACTTTTCAAATATTACAGAGTAGCTTGGAAACTCCATCAGCCCATTCCCTCAGGACTCTGGGATGCATCTTGTCAGGTCCCATAGCCTTATGTATGTTCAGGTTCTTCAGATGGTCACAAAACTGATCTCCTCTTAGAGTAGGAAGGACTTTTCTTCCTCAGTCCCCTTTTTGTGGTATATCTGCCCAAGAGCTGTGGGAACAGACATTGCCAGTGAAGACTGAGGCCAAAAAGATTTATTGAGTACCTCAGCCTTCTTTTCATCTCTTGTTACCAGTTTTGTCAGTCTTACACATGGGGAAGAGTATACTTTATTTGACTTTCTTTCTCTTGCTGACACACCTGTAGAAGCCCTTCTCATCATTCATTGCATCCCTTGCAATTTCATCCCTATATAACCAGGCAGCATACCTATACTTTTTCCAGGATATCTGACTGTGCTTCCACTGCCTGTGCATTTCCTTCTTACCCTTTAGTTTGACCGACAAGTCTCAACTTAGCCACGGTGCTCTCTTGTCTTTCTTCACCTGTGGATTTCTTGCACCTGTAGATTACTAGATCTTGAATTTTATGTGAAGTGTCCTGAAAGATCTATCAGTCTGTTCTGTGTCCCTGAGGACACATTCCCAGGGGCTCCTATTAATTAACTATTTGACTGGAGGTTTCTTTCATAAAATTCAGGGTCTGACTTTACTCTTTGCCTGACCCATACCTCTCAGGATACAAACTCCACCAAGGCATGAGCAACCTGGTCTAGAGGGAAGTCTCCCTGTTTTTGACAGTGCGTTGGAACTAGATGATCTTTAAGGTTTCTTTCAACGCAAACCATTCTATGATTCTGTGATTCTTTGACCACTGAAATGCAGGCTGCTTCCAATCTTGATGTCAGTGATTAGCTGGCTCACTTTTGATGGTGACCATCACCCATCCTCTCTGATAGGGCTGCTTATTACCTGGCCTAAGAAGTTATCCTCCATGCGCTTTAGAAGTCTCCTGGATTGTCTACAGCTCAGTATGATAATTTTTCAGGAGGTGTTGGAGTGACTGGAGTCTCCCAGCAGGACAAGAGCCTGCAAGTGCAATGTTTCCCATGGCTAGAGCAAGAAGACTTTGTCATTGGCTTTCTTTGATCAAGTGGCCTGGAGCAGACACCAACAACCAGCCTCCCTTTGTTGCCTCAGTCTCCAATTCTTAACTGTAAGCTTTCAACCTGTTGGTGTCTGTCCCCCCAGAAAAAACTCTTTGCAGGGTATCCATTTATTGATGTAGAGGGTAATGCCTCCACCCCTCCTCCTTCCTTGCCTGTCCCTTCCGAGCAGCCTGTGTTCCCTGACAGCCACTCTCTAGTCAGGGGATTCATCCCACCAAGTTTCAGTAGTGGCAAGTAGGTCTTGTTTTTCAAGTGGCACAGTGGCTTCCAGCTCCCCTCTGTTGCCCATGCTGTGTGCACAGGGCTGTCAGCTGTGCCACCTTCTTAGAGGAATAGCCCTTAATCCTTTTGAGACATTTCAGTGGCATTTCTCTCTTGGCTTCTGTTACCTCAGGAGCTCCTGGCTCAACTTCAGAAGATGCATTGCTCTGCAGAGTAGCCAGCATGTCTCAATGCATTCTCATTTGATTCCAAAACAGAGAAGAAGTCAACCTCTGTTCCTGCTCCACAGTAGTCACAGCTATTGTATATTAAACTATAAATTACTTTAATGAAGTTAGAAGTGGGAAATGATTAGCTGTGGATGGATAATGTATATTGGGATTTACATGGATTAAGATAATTTTTTTTTAATTAATAAATTCCATGAGCATATTTACATCGACTCTCAGTCAGAGAAATTGTTATATTTAATTTCTGCTTACATTTGGAGATACTGCATGAACTGCCAGTGAATTTTAGTCACTGATATGATATAGGAACACTGGCATGTTTCCAGAAAGACCTCTGGTTAATGGGCATTGGATTGAATCCTTGCACTTCAGTCTTCATAGAATATTATTGGACTTACAGTATTGTTTAAAAAAAAACCAAATTATTTAAGCCAGATATTTATATATATACACATAAAAATGTTAAATATTTTTATCCATATTATTGATTTTAAACCACTGATTGGTAAAAATATTTTTATGTCATAGAAATTATGCATACCACAGATACCACTCTGTCTGTTAATAGGATTTTACATGGATATTCCCTCTGAAGTAGATTTGCAAATTGAATTTCATCTTCCAAAGAAAAGTGAATATGTACAGGCTTTTTGCATTTTTGCAACATGACTATTTTCTAAATTATTCTGTCATTTTCAAATTTGGTGAGAAAAGTACTGGGTTCTGGGCACAGAGGGTCCCAAGAGGTTTTGTGTTTATTTTTTCACTTTGCTACAGATTTCCTATATATCTTCCTCTGTACTTTCCCTTCTCCATTTGAGAAAAGACTGAATAGATCCTTCAAAGTTTTACTGTGATACAAATCACACAGAAGTTAATTAGACAGCTCACAAATTTACAAGTCAGATTGATCCCCAATTTTACCTAAAAAATTCAAGGGCCACAAGAAGAAAGTATTACTTATACAGTTACATCACTAAAAGGCCTGGGTAATAACAAGAACCACATCAACATTTAAAAATGGGATTTTGTACACCAAGGAAGTGACAGTGGCCTATTTTTGTCCTGTTTTCTGAAACAACAATACTACGTGGAATATTTTTTTAAAGTAAAGGTACATAAAACCATCTGTCCACATAAAATTTTAATACTTATTTTACTATCTATTACAGAATTTTCAGCACTAAAATTTAAAGACTGTAGAGACAAATATATTTTTCTCTATTTTACAGAAAGATAAGTGAGGATTTTTGCAAGAAATTCCATCATTAGTTCAACAATGATATAAATAGCCTCAACTTTAAAAAAAGAAAATTCCAAGGTGAACATTATTATCAAGGCTTCTGGCAGCCGACTATCTGATTTGTCTATGAAAACAGAGAGAAATAATACTATTGCTGTAACTAAAAGTACAAACTTTTAATCAAACAAAAGCTAAAAGTCCAATATTCTACTCAGTGAATTGAAAACTCTCTTCTACCAGGTCCCATAAACTTTACCAATTCTTAGTTTACTTTCAACAACTGATCTTGTTTCCTAAAGCAAAGCCTGGAGAGACAGAGGATATTGGAAAGCTTGGAAACTGTCACCTAGATTTACAGGGCTTGGAAGATCATGTCAGCAGTTTGAAGTGATTTTAATAATTTTAAGAACTACCTCTCTTCTTTTCAACAAATTTCATCAACTTGTTCCTCTGTGGACCCACATACCTGACTCCTCCCCACGTGACTATCATTGCCCTGTCAACAAATCTCTTGTGCTCCTGATGGATCCATGCTCACTCCATTTTCTCATGAGGTTTTATAATCACTTTCTCATGCTCATTCCAATATAAAATCACTTCTTCATTTTAACTACCACTTAAGGTCAGACACCACCTTAAGTCCAAACTGACTCAGGGAAGTTCAGAGGTTTTCTCTCCACCATCAGTTTTCACCTACATCAATCCCAAAGTCTTGCTCATCTGAGCAGAACTATCTGATCATTTAATCATATTTCTCCATGGACAGGACCAAAGTTTGTGAATCATTGCAGCAATAGCAAACTTTTCTAACTAAAAGAATGATCAACTACCAGAGTATATTGTCTTAGGGAGATGACTGTTTATTAAACTTCTCTAATGGTTCTGAAGTAAAAATAGCTCAGACAATTCCAAAATGCAGTTCCCCCTTTCTTCACCCCTTGCTTTGCTTGGAAGTGCTTCTCCTATATCATGAGTTGAAAAAACCCAGATGTATCTACAGGCTGAAATTATTACTGTTCAAAATTCAGCATCAATATATCTGTTTTCATAAACTAATATGCAGGATTATGAATTGTGGTGCCTGAAATCCTAACACATGGTTACTTTTCCCATTCAGTTTTGGAGGATCTGAGGACATGGGTCAGAGCAGCAGTGTATCATAGCTGTACATCTCCAAAGAACATCAAACAATGTCAAGAGGGCTAGGCAGACTCTACACAGGAAAAGAGGAGAGGTCGTGTGTCTTTCAGGATTCTCTTTCAACTCATATTTTTATAGTTCTATAAATAATTCCTAATTATATTAAAAAACACTGCACTAAATGGGAGATCTGCGAGATCTGGCTCTTCTTACTGCATGGAAATTTTACTTGCCACAGTCTAAGTTGCATAGACTCTGACAGAGATATTGTCATCATATTTACAGATAGTCTCTGTGTAATCATCTGGTGTAGATAAGAAACCTAAGGATGTTCTAAAAAACGTAAATCATTTAGATACTTTTATTAAAGATTTCACATATGGTGCAACATTTGATTTTCTCTTTCAGTTATCATTTATCATTATACATTTACTAATTCAGTAACCATCTTCTCATCTCAACCTTCTTCCCACTCATCATCTGGGATAAATAGATTTTATTCTGATTTCCCAGAAAACCTATTGTAGCTGTCTCATTTTGAAAGAGAAACAAGTATATTTGAACTTACATGTGTTCAGCATTACTCTCTTTAATAATAGATTCTTCAGACTAATAAAAAGTAGTAAAAAGAATACAAAAAGCCCAGAGAAAAAACAGAACCCTTCTAAAATCACCAACTGGGAATTATCCAGACTGAATTGAACTTTGCGCAATGTTGAGGCTGGATTTTGGAGGAAAAACATGAAAATGATTTTTGATATTTTCTCAAGCAGATTTTATCACTTCATGGTCTTTTCTTTTCTTTTCTTTTCTTTTCTTTCTTTTTCTTTTTCTTTTTCTTTTTCTTTTTCTTTTTCTTTTTCTTTTTCTTTTTCTTTTTTTCTTTTTCTTTTTCTTTTTCTTCTTTTTCTTTTTCTTTTTCTTTTTCTTTTTCTTTTTCTTTTTTAACTGTATTTGAGCATAAGACCTGGAACCTTTTTTTTTTTTTTTCATATCTTCCAAACATAAAAGGTACTGCCATAGCAAAATTAAAGATGTTCCACTTCTTGAGATTTTCATTTCAGTGCCCTTTTTCAATTTCAGATTTTCTTGATCCACTTACCAGACCAGCTTAGAAACTTGTCTCTTTACTGGTTACTATTACTTAGCGAACTTTGATTATTTGAAACTAATGTGAATCTAACCAGGGTACAATTACATATTTTTGCTAACAGAAACAACATTTAATGTGGGCTGTTACAAGAAACAAGCTCCCAAAATAAGACAGCATCTGTTTTGTTTGGCAAAACTACTTCAAATAACAGTAACTAAAGTTTTGAAAAGGTGTGCTGTTCTGTATTTGAGGTATTGAAAGCAAACATGGAAAATGCCTGAAAGCTGGGAAGGAAAGGTGCTGGGAGCAGGAGTTTGGGAATTGTGGTTTTCAGCTTCAGAGGAATAATTTAAATCCTTAATGGCAGCTTCTCAGATAAAGGGAAAACAGCCTTCTCTGAAGGGTGGCCAGCTGTTTAGTACTCAATAATTAGGTTTTTATTCAGCCAGCCTTCTGGAATTGCTGCTATCACAGATAGTGATGCTGGCAAGCAAAATAAAGAGTTTTATGTTGTAGAATACATTCCTGTAAAAAATTATAGAATAGCCTGACATAATTTTGGTTTGAAAAATATCTGTTGGGCATATATTTGTCTGGACTAAGCACTAGTGCATTTGTCAAGCATGAAAAACAGTTCAGACTTGCATGTGGCTTACACATAATTATTTCCAGAACTATCACCATGTTACTCAGCTATTTTCTTTAAATATTCCGATATACCTGAATAAAAATAATAGAGGAATTAATCTGAAACCCAAAGGGCCAACATAGATGGACTTTTTTACTTTATGTTTTCATCTCTGCTTATTTCAGAAAAATATGAATGAAACTGATTTCCCATTTCCTCAACAGAAGAGCTTCAGTTGCACCATAAGAAGTGTGAGCAAATCTCATTCTGGCCTTCATTTACATTATAGAATAGGACAGGAGCCCAAAGTGAAGTCAACAGCCTCCAGTCAAATTCCTTTTGATTTTTGTGAAAAAGTGGCTTCGACATGGGCAGCAGAATTATGCCTGTTAATCAACATTAAACTCTTTGAGGCCTGTATGCCCCCTCTGACTTAATTTCTACAGGCTTGAATTATATCTCTTTTGGTTTTCTTGATCAGCAAGACTAATTTACATGGATCCTTTTTTACATGTTTTTCCATGTTCAGAAAATGTTATTTATATTGTGAAAGATCTCCTTTTTTATCATGAAAGTGGGTTCCCTTCCCTTCCCTTCCCTTCCCTTCCCTTCCCTTCCCTTCCCTTCCCTTCCCTTCCCTTCCCTTCCCTTCCCTTCATTTTGAAATATAACAACACAATTCTCTTGCTATTTTGCCATGAATGAACACTGAGGATTCCTGAGAAATAAATCCTCACTAAACACGAGCTTTAATATGGAAAATTTTCAACGGCCTTCCAACAACAATACGTTGTCCTTAGTTCCGAATGAATACGAGCTAAAAAAACCCTGGTTTTTAGCAAATTCAGTGATTTTAAATTCATCCCATGAACAGTACTTTCCTCGGATTCATCATAAATTTTTGAGCTATGTATAACTGCCCTTCAACATTTTTCTTCATTTGACAAGGAATTGTCTCATCTTTTCCTTTTGAACAACTTCTACTTATGTTTAAGACCCCACTTTTACGCTGCTCTTTTTATGTTTTGTATAAATCGTTCTTGCCTCTCTTTTGAGCAATATCCTTTACTTATATCTGTTCTTTGACCAAAACTACCTCAGAATAGGTGCTCCACCTTTCCTGGTTTGGGGCAATGGCTTTCCACAGGCAGTGCCGGGCACAGCACGTTGGGGATAGAGCTGTCCATTGTGTGCAGAGGGACGGCCCTTGCTTTCTGCAGGAGCTGAGCTCCTACTGATTGCTTCTAAAGGTGTCCTCTGCTCAGGTACCCCACTCACTGCTGTGCCCCAGAGGGCAGGGGCACTGCTCGGTGTCCCACCTGGGCACAGCCCTGTCAGCAGAAAGAGCAAATTGCTCTCACCTCCATTTCGCTGGGGACCCGGGGGGAGGGAGGCAGTCAGCATTTTTGAGAATCATATTACTTGAATTTGAAGATCTGAATACCGACTTAGTTTCACATGCCTTGAATGTTTGAGTTTACAATGTATCTGTTTCTCTCCTGAGTCTTGTGCTAATTAGATGTGCTGTAATAAATAATTGGATATTTTTATGGGTTTCATTTTTTTTTCTTGCATTCTACTGTCTCCTCAGATGAAGCAATGATTTAAAAATTGTATAAATGATGACTTAGATTATTCACATTTCTTGTGTCTTCAAGTTGCTTCTTTTTTCTGTTTTAATAAACTTTTATCTTAAAACAAAGTATGGGAGACAAATATTATTAAGAAAAGGCTTTGTGTTTAATTTCCTCAAAATAAGATTCAGTATTCTCTTTTTCCTCTTAATTTACACTAATTTTTTAGTTTGAAAATATCAGACGGTTTAACAGCATTTTTGGTCTTTTATTCCCATGTCGATTGTTTCAGTCTCCTGCTTCTGAGGTAGATATCTTTCAGTTTTTAATAAAGACTCCCAATTTTTTTTCTATTCAATCAATTTTGAGTTCTGAATATAAAGTTATACAGTTTTTAGCAGTTCTATCAAACAATACAATTAATAGGTCCCTTTTTCTCAGATAAGTTAGATTTACTCTATCCTTCCATCACTGAGAAATCTGATTTCTGTTTTGTTTTTATGATATTTATCCACTTTTGATAAAAATCAGCATAATATTGTTGCCCTTTCTTATATTTTACAAGTTAGCAATGAACAATATTTATCACTCAGCAGAGTTAAAAGAATTTCAATAGATTCTTACCTGTAATTCTGTTTTTCATTTCCTATGTGAAATCTGTCATATTGTGAATATGCTCGGTTTCCTTCCCAGTCCGTTAATTCAATTCTTAGAGAATATTGCCTCTGACTTGTTATTGCAAAGATAAATTCATTTCCCAGCCAATGTTCACCTGATGGGCTACCAAAACCCTAGAAAAAATTGGCAAAATAACTAGATGTAATTACTGGAATTGATAAAGCCTATATACAATAATAAACCCATCATTATATTTTACCTGTGCATTCTAATTACTGGTCAGAGCTTTCTTTGCTCCACTTTGGTGGTCTCTAAAATGATTCTACTAATATATTTGATGCAGGAATGTCATGCAGTTCAACTGGTGTTTGCAAGGGCAGCTGAGGTTATCAGCTGGAAATCATGTTACACGTCCATGATATCAATAGCATGATGCTGTATTTGCACATGCTTCAGTGGGAATACTTGACATAACAATATTCTATAATGCATTCAATATGGTGTTAAACCTTGTTATCTAGCTCTTCACCACCTTGCTCTCCTCACATTTCATATATTCAGGTGATCTTATTTCTGGTTAAACAAAGGACATCATTTACAAACATGAAAAAATAATAATGAAAGAAAAAGTATAATTACTTTTCAAAACCAGACATATGTTTTCCTAGACATATGCTTTTATACATCTTCCAGGTTTTAAAGTTGTTTTAATTGTAGTGAATATTTTACTACATTAAATGTAAGGGTTTATTAAATGTCATTAACTTATTTATTATATATTAGAACAATTGTTCTTTTTAAACTGTTGCTTCGTACCTGAGAACTCTTCAATCCGTTTTAAATTTTTCTTTTTTTTTCTCTTTAAAGAGTAAAAATTATTTTCAACTATAGTATTTACTTGTGAAGAACTATTCCAACATGACTGTGTCTATTCATATTTCTTAAGATGGGAAAAACAGGAACCAGAAATCTCCTGATTTGCTTACAGTGGCATACTGGGAGTGTTTTAGAAGATCCTGTGAAAATTTCCTAGTCAAATTAAATGAAAGATTGGATTATTTCCAGAAAGCACATATTTTCTAAAGGGGTTAAAATCAAGAGACTTCCTTGGGACTAAAGGCTAGATAATGAGAAATGTGTCTGTGAGACACATGGGCAAGACATCGATCTTCTCTATATATAATGTTTCAGTCACTCCTTACATGAGATGAAAACATTGAAAGAGGAGCTCTCTCTTTTTCCTCTATTGTATTGCTGTGGCTCCAGCCCTGATTAGTTGTGTCTCTGGAGGATGAAATCCTGCCTTCTCAGTGGACATGTGGTAGCACAGGTAATACTCAGGCAATGGATAAGTATATCAGCTGCAAACTTCTAAAGTAAATTAATGAAAAAAAATTAGAATCTTAAAAGTTTGACTGGTCCAAAAAATAAAAATGGAGGAAAATTTTGTTCCAAGAGAAAGAGAATTACCATAGAAAGTACTTTACTAAGGACATATTTTTGTTTACACAACCTCACCTAAGCATATATTTGGTGACTCACTGATAGTAGAGGCTGAGAAGACACACCAAGTTTGGGTATGCTGAACTGACTAACTTATATTTTGAATAAGCATCTCTGCCTTTTAACTCAGAGACCATCAAGAGATACCCATGAACAAAGTGTTTCATCTGCAAGACCTGAAATTCAGTAGTCTGTGGTAAGTCCCAAAGTCTCCGACTGAAATGTGGGAGCATACTATTAGTTGGCTTTTCCTTTCCTGCATGTTATTTCTTTATATCCTCTTTCTCCAATAGACTATTCCCTATAGAAATCCCTGTAAATACTGGTTGTAGGTAATAGTGGTGATATCCTGCTTTGAACCCATCTGTCTTCCAGTGTGAGCTGCTGCTCCTCAAGTTTTCCAATTATGATGCTTTCTGTTACTTCTCACTTGCTGCTTTGATGGCATTCACATTCATATTTGACCTCATACAGTGTTCCTAAAACACAAAAAGACTTGTTCCTCACCTGTATAAACCCTATTTACAGCTGGCACACTTTTCTGTAGTTATCACTGTTTTCTGGCTTTGATTCTTTCCATCTTCTTGCCTTGTCTTTCTACCCTTGGCTGTCCCACCTGGTGTCTCCTGTTCCAGTAGCCTTGACAGTGTCATACCAGAGCAGTTTGTGGTTTGTCTCTGACATATGTCACCACTGGTCACTGTCACTCATCTCACAGTAAGGTAAAATATGCTCTGCATAGACTACCTACCAGGAGGTTTGTCTCCCTAAAATCCAGAAAGAAGTGGAGCATAGTTGTTTAGATATCAGTCACATTAGGTTTTCTTGGAGTTTACATGGTTTCTTATTCACAAAATTATTTTTTTATTATTATTATTATTATTATTATTAGTAGTAGTAGTAGTAGTAGTAGTAGTAGTAGTAGTAGTAGTAGTAGTAGCAGTAGCAGTATATCTTTAAGTGAAGATACCAGAAAATTCTTTCTCCCTTTTTCTCAGGGCAGGAAAAATGAGGGAACTCCTCTTTGAACTATTATCTATTGAATTATAAATATCTTATCTAATTTAGATTACAGCCTATTCAGGATGTAATATATGTAGTGTTTTAACATTACATGATCCCTTATGTGTTTTATAGAAACTCCAGACACGATATATAATTTTTCTGAAATAATGATTTTTATCCTTCAAATTTTCACCTCCTTCTCCCTTTTTATATGTATTATGGCACTGAGATGAAAATCTATCACTAAGTGATTTGCTCTCTTGACCAGAGAAAAGGAAGATGCAGCAACAGGGAACAAAAGTAATATAAAAAGAAATAGTAAAAATTATGAGGAAATCCTCCACACTAGTTATGAAAAAGGGAATCCTACTATCAAGGGCTACAATACTGAAACCGGAAACTCAGATTAGAAATTCCTAGAACAAGATTTTTTTTTTCCTTGACAAAAGTAACTTTTTTTTAAACAAAATACTTGCTTTTATGAAAAGAAAACCAAGGAAGTAAGTGGGATATAAAACATTTCTCTGAAGGAAGAAATGTTCCAAAGGAGAAGCAATGTGCTTTATTAAACACCTAATATGGCTAGAAAGATATAAACAAACAAATAGGCACTCAAAGCTTTCATAGATGTAAACCAGAGAGGAGCAGTACACTTCTGTTAAGCACAGAGCTGGCAGCAATTTCTTCAAGTATAATTTTATTATGCCAAACTCAACTGTTTCCAACCTGTATTTAGTCTGCAGTTTACTGCCTCTACTTCAGAGCTGAACAAAGACTTGCATGCATCCTGTTTTTCCCAGATGCTTTGTTTGACTTAATAACTACACAGCTCTCCTTGTTTATATCTTACTTAGACTGTCTCTACCACAAGAACACTACTACTTTGATGGATATGTAAACTTTTGTGTGCAGAAGAAAATGGCATAATATTAGCCAAAAAAAAACCTGAAAAGCATGATTTAATTTTGTGTTTCCATTCCCAACCCTGAGGCTGGCGAAGAAAATGGTTGGGCCTGGTTCTTTTGATTTGCCTTCAGAATCCTTAGCTTTCAAAGAACATTTCAGAATTTTGTCCTCAAATACAAATTATTCTTTTCTTGTCTCAGTTAGAAAACTTAGGAAAACAAACTTGTGTAATTGGTATGCCCACCTGTCCTATATATTTGTGAAATACTTTTTGAACACTTTTGAGGTTTGGTTAAAAATCACACAGACTTGAAGTTCAGCAAGGTTTCAGAGAACTGGTGTCTGTGATGAGTTGCTGCTGGCAGAAATGCTGAAGGAGAAGCTCAGCAGTTGCCTATTCCAATTGCTACAAGCGGACACAGAGCAGCCAGCCAAGTGCAGATGCTGAGCAAATATTGCCTCAGAGGCTCTTACACATCTGGGAGAGTTTGAGGGACATAAAAGGGGAACTTGAGCTTTTACCACGGAGAATCCTAGAAAAAAATAGCGTTTCAGAAGATTATTAATAATAAGAATGGGACTTCTATGTGGGACACAGGACAAAATCTGCAGAAAAGCAGACCTCATTGATTTTGATGTTCATGGGAGAATTCAGTAATTGTTTGGTAATTAAAATTCAGTAATGAAAAATAAGCATTTTAGCTAGCAGACCATTTGGGTTTATGCTGCTGCTCAGATCTGTGGGGCCCGAAGTGATAAGGTGCCTAAAGCCTTGCCTAAGACCATGCTTGTCATTTATGGACTCATGCATAAGATTTAGGACAAGAAATTTGGTTTTGAGAATGCCTTAGGGCAGTGTTAAAAGTTAACATTAGGAGTGATCTATTTCAGGCCCATAGTTCTTATTAAAAATATTTGTTTCCCAGTACATATAGACACTTTCAACAAACATTTTGGGGTTTGCATTCAAATAGTTATAGCAAAGGCTTCCAGAATTATTTGTGTTAAAGTTTAGTGCCTAAGCTCAAGGAATCACATGAGGTGATCCAAGTCATCCTCAGCTATCAATCCACTAGGAAAAGGAACATCTGTATTTCATGAATGTGTTTGCAGTTAACTACATTTTGAGACTCTCTGAAACCCAGTGGGTCTTAAACACTGTTCCAAAATTGCATTTTAAATGACTAAGAGACTATTTTGTCATTATCTTTCTATATTTTTTCATTATATGTTTCCAAATAAAGAGATTCATTCTTTAAACTCTACATTTTATTCCAAAAATACTCAAATTTTCTTTTCCCTAGAAATTTGCATAATAATTTGGGATGGCTGGCAAATCAGTGGCTTTAAGTTCCCAAAAGGGTGCTTAATGTAATAGGAAAAGATCAGTAATTTCTAAAAGTTCTCATCATTCTCCTTCATTTTCTCACTAGCACTCTATGAAAGCTGGGATAATATAGCAGGGAAATATGCTTACATTTTCACAATATGCTTTCTTATCTCTCCACTATTAGTCACAAAAAGGATACACAAATGT
This sequence comes from Melozone crissalis, assembly GCF_028551555.1. Taxonomy (NCBI): domain Eukaryota; kingdom Metazoa; phylum Chordata; class Aves; order Passeriformes; family Passerellidae; genus Melozone; species Melozone crissalis. The sequence goes on from NW_026535780.1 coordinate 25,722,195, forward strand.
TTGCACTGATCCAGCACAGATCATTATCATGCTTCATTTTATTCTTCACAAACAGAAAAAAAAATACTTTTGCTGCTGAAAATTGCACTAAGACCATATTTTGGCAAAGGCTGATCTGAAATAAGACATGAAAATCACAAACAATAAGAAAATTCTTTTATCCAGGTTTTGTCATTGAGAAATAATAAAGTAATTTTTTATACTACATTAGAGCAGATTGTTCTTGTTAATGTGATAGAATTTGTTTTCAGAGAAAAAAATAAAACAATACGGAACTTTACTGACAAATGTAAATCCATTTTTGTAGTTGGATGGAGCCAAGGGGTTTCTGTTTCTATATAGCTATATAATAAATTCTGTAAATTCTGACATAATACTCAACTGCTTTCCAAAAATAAAGATTTTTTTTTGTTTTTTATATGGATTAAAGTACTTAGAACTAGGAATTAAAAACAAAAGCACATGATTGTATAATATTTATTCTAGATTTCTAGATGACATCTGACTTCTACATCATCTCATTTTCAACTTCAATTTGGTTATTAACAGAGTCTAAACTACTAAAGCAGTTATAAGTACAAAGAAACAGAATTAAGTACTGGTTTCAAAAATGCCTTTAAGAATTTAACAAGTTGATACTTATTCAAAAACAATAAGTTGGGTGCAAAAGAATTTTATTAGCTTTGGCAAAATCTGTGGGGGCATTCTGCCTGAATCATGTTGCTCCAAATTCATTAAACAATTATCTCTCTTACTTTATTTATTTTGTCTGATAATACTCACAGGAAGCTTTGACTTTTTATAGACAAAACAAATTGAAACCAGACACAGCCAATATATCCGATGGGTTCATCTTCTGTCAGACAATTCAGCGAATAAAGCAGATAATAATTCAGTGTTTTACAGCAGCAGTGACATCCCAGAAGCCACAAAGAATATTCAGCTCCTTTTGCCTTAGCTGAGATAATGGAATGGATATTGTTTACGATAATTTCCAAAAAACTTTTTTATACATTTTTGTAGATTTTCATTCCCTTCACATTATATTATTCATTCTTTTATTTTAAATAAAGATTTGGTTTATAGAAATCACTTCCATTTCCTCAGACAACACATGTATTTATTAATGTTACATACAAGAATATTGGAAAAAAATTATTAATATTCAGATTTTTTCTCCTAGGCAGTACCAACACATATTTGATGGCAAGTTTTAAAAATATATTTAGATTGAAGCCAGATACCTTCTCAAAAGATTAAAAAAAAAAAAATGAAGCTATTGTCAGTTTAAACAAAGAACTAAAAATCTGTATTATCTGCCTGAAAGTCTTGTTTGTAATCTGCAGCAATTCAGTCTGTTGGACTTCATTCTAGACTCGGTATATTAGTAGAAATTCAGAAATTAGGTTCACATTTTACTTTTTCCTTCTCAAACACACATGGTATCAGTAGCAGCGAAGTTCCCAAAGAATAAAAAACACAGTGACAGAATGAAGTGCAAACCTTACACAAAGGTTACCTCTGGCTGGGCAAGGGGCCCAAAACAGCTCAGTTGTCTACAAATATTTCCTCAAATATCCAGGACATCTTCCTCTAATATCTGAGTTGGACTCTTAGGTATTAATCAGGAACATCTTCCAGGCCTGGATTTCAATCTAACTTCCTTACTATGTAACTGAAAACAGGAGAATATTTCTTATTGAGCTAAATTACATTGAGAGCCTTTATCCCAAACCACTTTTTTCACTGATGGAAAAGTGGATCCTAGGAATACACAGACACTTAGTGTGGCTTCTAGTAAGAGCATCCCAGGGACATAGGTATGTATTAAAGAAAAGAAAACTCATTTTTTATGGTCTAAGAAAAATTAATTTTGAGCTTTCTGATATCTCACTCATTATTTGCAAAGAAATAAATGGTAAGTTTTAGGGCTAAATATACAAAATGTAAGAAAAATATCTAGGAAAGGTATTTTTATTCATTTCAGACAAAAGGAAAAACTTTTGGGATGTAGGACTTAATTCTCTTCTCCAAATACACTGATTAAGCAGCAAAATGAACATGGCTAGGAGAACAGATGCTACGGCAAAGACCAAAAGTTTGTGAGTTTGAGAAAGGACTTGAGTTTCAGCCACATAATCTGTCTAAATAGAGCATCAAATTTATGGACTGTTTTTGAATCTCATGCTTGGGCTCAGCTGGTAGTCTAAACAGCTGAACAAGAATAGAAGCTGACTGACATCAGAGTCAAAAAGTTATACTTCTAATTTGACACGAGTCCCAAAGCTAAGAGCTGCTCCACTAAATTCCAAATGGAGCAGATCATATAGGAGAAGAGAAATGCTGTTCCACAATGAGAACACGCAACTGCTATTTGGGAAGACATCTGCTACAATTTTACTATATTTTCAAGTCACAGATTTTAAAACCAACCTCACTGAAACTCACCTGACTCTTCTAATACAGCATTTTCATCCTGTGGTTAGAACACTTCTTTAATGACTTTAGTCTTTCTCATGGTACTCTACAAGAGGCTGTTAGCATAACTAAGCTAGATCTTGTTATCATTATATAAAATTTATTAATTAAATGTCTTTGGAATACCACATGAGTCTTATTAGTACAAATTAATGCTGTTAAATTGAAGCACTAGTGGCAAAGCAGCACAAGCATACATCCATGTGTCAACAGAGCTCTTGAAACTGATGTTATCCAGTAATGTTTGCATAGGAAAGACTGTGCTGAGTATAACACATTTAAAAAATGCAACTGTGCTCCAACACAAAATTGTGTTTAATTTCATATCCAAAAATTTTCTCCAAAATAAAGAGGATGCTTCCTTTTGTAGTAACATCTCTGGTGCCCAATATGGTGTTCCAACTCTCTCTGAGACAAATATTGTTTCATTCTTGTTCCCTTACATAATTCTGTTGAAACTTACACTGTAGATTAAGCCTTGGTCAGGACCAGAAGAGTTTAATGAGCATGTTTTCATAAAACAAAATATGGTCTCTCACCACTTCAATATCATGTCTATTTCTACTGGACATACTGGATTTAGATCGCAGGAGAGCAGAGAAAATGCTGTGTCTTTTCATAGCACTGGTGAAAGCAGCAATTATCTGAGTAACTACTGCAGTCTGAACAGACTTTTTATTACACCAGCATGACATGACATTCTTTATCACAGAAGGGTGGGTCTCTGTGCAAGGCGTTACTCACATAATATCTTAATACACATTCCACTCACCAAAAATCATTTCCTTATATCCAACTCACTTGGAAAATGTGTGAAAAAAACAAATTACTTCCATGTTTTCTACCCCAGTCCCTTGAAAAAAATTTTCTATTTTCAGATGTAAGAAACATATGACTTTGAAGCATACTATCATAAGTAATGAATTTATTGCTATATGTTAAAAAATTGTTCACGTCTTGAGTGTGCCTTGCAATTGTAACTCAGTCTTATAAGCCATTCATTTAACACATTTATTCAAGACTACCACTACTCCCAATCTGTCTGGTTTGTTTACACTACAGAACTATAACTTTTGTCTTTTCCAAGGTCACACATTCCCTAGTTTTTGCTTTTCTCACAGGTCCATCCTGTTCTCAAATCCTTCATTTTGCAGGGGGGACCATGCTGCTATTACAAGGCACTTCATTAACTGCATCATGCTACTGACAGGGAAAAAACACAAAGCCATCTCTGCTGAAGAAATTGTGGGAATTATCTCCAGCTAGTAGCTAGATGAATAGATGTAGTACAGATAGCTTTATCAAGGCTCTTTTCCTTTCAGAAATTTGTTTGTATTCCTTTCCTACTCCAAGATTATCTACAAAATGCTTGCCTATGTTCTTTAAACAAGTAATTCTGTCCCTCACAAGTGTTTCACTAAGACACAGGGGGAAGAGGAATCTGTGAAAAGTGCTCTGAAAATTTCCTGTGCAAACAGTGAAACTATCTCAGCTCTAGCACCAAAGTACCCTATGCCAGCTGTCATTTGAGAACAGCCTATTACCTGGCACTGCTTGGGTATTTTCTGTGCATGTTATTTGAGTCAGACCAAAGCTACTCTAAAATTCAGTTGTGGTCTTTTGTCACAAGACATTTTGAGTCCTCTTTTAAAGAACACAGGCGTACATCTATCAATGCAAGTGTGAAGATTTCATGATCGTAACAATGCAGAACGTATCTTAAATAGTTATAATCCTGGAAAAAGATTAAAATTCATTCAGAATATCTAGCTTTAAAAAAAAAGTGAGAATTATGAAAGATATTGTTCCCACAGTATGGGCTTTCAAATTATGAGTATTTTTTTTTTTCTGTCAAGAACATTCTCCTCAGCCAAGCCATATGGTTTTTGTAATTTTTGCTTAAAATCCCACCCACATCTGAAGTTATTTTGCACTAAGATAGTGGAACCAGAATCAATAAGCTTACACACACAATTCTAAAAGGTGCTTTATGGTGCTTTATGCATTTTTATGTAGTCATTGTCTCACTTGAAAAAGAAAGTGGTGAATATAATGTTCTAATTATTGCAAGGGGTTAGAGCTCTGTCTGTAATTATTAGATTCATCAAGTTTTTGGGTTATAAAATATAACCTGAACACTATTTGTAAATGGATAAAACTACAACGGAGAATTATCCATCATCAGTTAATGCTCCAAGAGGAAACTGCATCAGCTTGAGTTTTTGTCTTTTCGTTCAAGATAAATACAATATAAATGGTGGTGAATACCTATTTTGAATGAGAAAAATGTGCAAGTTAACATTGCTGCTGATGCAATATGGAAAAAGAAGAAATGTCAGTGTTTAAAAGCAAGAAAGGTGGGCAGGGAGAATTATAACAGAACTTGAAACTTCAACTAAAACTTTCACAAGAGAAATTAAAATTTTAAGCCTTAAAGTCTTAAGGCTTAGGAGACCACAAAATTAATTAGGAGTCCATATTCTAAAACAGGAGCTGAACAGTTTGCAAATACAAATTGAACGTAAGTAACATCTGGAAGTTTTTAGAATGAACTGAACAAAGACACTGAAAAATAAAGTCTTCATTGGAATGGTAGCTCTTCTGTATAATTCAGGCTTGTAAGACTTACAAAGACTAGCGAGATGAAAACATGAGGTGACCAGCAACCTTACTGTCACAAACAAGAAGTCTTCCAGGAAATAGGTAGACCCTCTGTCCAAACTAAAGCTTAGTCACAGAGGTGGACTGTGGAAAGTATAAAAAAAGGTGTAAAATCCATCATGTCTAGAATGAAATCAGAGACATAGAGTCCAAAAATGTGTTCAGCTGTCCTTTAAGTAAGCAGAAGACACAGACCACCAGACTTGTTATAATAGCTTAAATTTACTGAGGCTCAGAGGAAAGTCAGGCTATTCCAGATAACACAATGTAAATTCCCAATAGAATTGCATCCAAAAGCACTTCCTGAGAAAGTTCTGGTGACTACCTCTATGATCTGGCTCTCAGTGTGTGAAGAATTTAAGCCACAGAAGAACATAAATTATCCTGCTCTGGTGTCATACCATGTATGAACTATGGAGATAGCCATCAATTTGACCCAACAGCTTTATGGAAAAAAGAAAAAAAAAAAGAAACTGCAACAGGAATGGAAGTGGTTTTGTAGATATGTTCTTCAGGCACACACAAATGCTACTGATGACTTCTGAAACAATTGGCAGCAGACTTGTTTTAAGCACTGAACTGTTGTTGGACTCAGATATTAATCAGGAACATGAAACTAAAGGAATGTGAAATTTAGCGCTGAATGTCATTCTTGCCTCAAAGAAACCAAAAGAAAAAACAGCTGCTGGTCAGGAAGGTAGGAAGTGGTTGCCATATAGCTTAGAAATTCATCTTTGTGTGTACTGTGTACAAGGGATCCTAATCTAGCTCATGACATGAATGATTAAAAGAAGTGATAGGTTTTTTTTCATCAGGGAGTGGAAAGTAATAATTAAGGCATAGAGTATAATTAAATACTGACACGCAAGAAAAAAACCGGCTAGGAGAAAGGTTGCTGTGTGCTGGCTAAGGCACATAATTTCAAATACCTATTGAGAGTTTTTCTCAAATGAGAGAAAGCAGGAAAATTTACATGAGGAAACTCCCAACAGACTCAACCCCAAAGAAGGCCCCCTAGGAAACTCATAGTGAATGTTGGGCTATCAAGTGTGGAATAAATTTAGAGAATTTCATGGGAATTATTAAACTAGACATGCTAGAAGGCTAGAGAATAGGGAATTCAATACTCCATCACCTAATTTGGCAAAAATGGAGACAGTCACTGGGAAAGGTGCATTCATCCAAGAACTGAAAACTGGAAAATGATCAAGAAGTCTTGACAGCCAAGTTAGCACATGAGCTAACCATTTACTAAGATTTGATTATTGCTAATAACTGCATAATAAATGCCAAAAACTGCATCTTGGACAGAAAGCTTGTAGAAAGCACCCTTCTAAAGGGTCTTGGGTTTGCAGATGGCAAGCAATAATTTTTAAGCAATATTCCCCTCTAGAGATAAAAACTCTTAATAGTGTTTTACATTTACATTTACTCAGGCAAGAAAATAGGAAAAATGCTTGAAATTTGCTTCAGGGTGATCTCACCTGCCATTAAAGAAATTATTTGTTATTCCATTTCAATTTTTTCTGATAAGCAGCAAACAGTGTAACAGAAAATGCATTGCAAAATGCAAAAGAACAGATGTAGTAGATACTGATAAGGAAAGGATAGAAGAATGAACTTATGGGGTTTTCTCTAAATTTATTCCAATTGGTATTGAATGCACAAAACTCAAATGGCCCAAGAGAGTTCTCGGTCAGAAATGAATTCTTAGAAACAAAGGTAAAAATTACACTGCGCACCCTAAGACTAACAAGAAGATTGGAGGATACTGGGAACATATGCGCCTAAGCAAGAAGATACATAACCAACCTTCCACAACAGTGAATTTTCAGAAAAGGTTATGCACTCATTAGCTGTTGTTTTAGATACAAAAGAAAGTGTTACTTTATTTTCCAGGTTGGAGGCTGAATGCAAGTGGAAACAGAGAAAAAAAACGGGAGGAAAAATTAGTACCACTATTGCACCATCACCAACTGTATGGCAATTTATGTATAAATGGAGTTATATACTTCCTACTCAAAAGATTTATGGCTGCCCTATCTCTCACTTAACCTGTTTACTGTACTGGTGTCCAGAACAGAACTGAAATGCTTCCATGTAAGCTGAAAACACCAGCATGAAACTGCATTAAAGACAAGGAGTGCCTCCCTGCTGTCAGTGACTCTGTAACCCAGCAGTGCTGTCACCCTTGCAGAGACTGCTCCCTTCCCAAGGAAGCTGCTGTAAGGATCTGTCCTGAGCCACAGCATATGTGCAGTGGCCTCCTGACACTATAACAGCCAAAATAACTTGTGGGGCCTTTAGCAGCAGTGCAGGCTGGTGGCCTGAATTCCTGTCCAGCTCAGAAGCTGGCAAGTACTTGCTTATAGCTTAAAAACTTCAACAGTGTTCCAGATTTCTTTCCAATAAGAACTAAATGCACTGAAAATAAATGAAGCCCAAGAGACCTATGGTTGCTGTTATTATATGATGATATTTTTTCTGTTAGCTTTAGGACCCCAGTGAGTTATAAGCTCAAGAAGAACATCTTAACAAAATTGGAAATCTCTATATGAATGATGGGCTGAGAAAACATACATTAAGTTCAACTCCTCCAAGGAAGCCTAAGTGCCATCGTGGTGTTTCCCACACCAGACTGCCCAGCTTCCACTGGAAGAAAGACCAGGCTGATGCGTCAGGAAGGAGAGGGGTTGTGGTCCAACAGACGCCACACACCCTCTCTGAACAAGCAAAGAATTAAGTTAGTGGTGTTGCTGGCTTGAAGCTCAGATGCTTTCAGGTATCCCAGTAATACAGAGAGTCCACCAGCCTCTACCATTCTGCATTCAACACTTAGCAATATATGATACCCACAGAGGGGAGCCTAAGATTGGTACTTTGGTGAAACTGTTCATAGGAGTAGAGCAAGCATGAATCCCATCTTGCTTCATGACATATAGGATAAACTGTCAATAAAAGTCCAAAAGAGATCCTTTTTATTTGGTAGAAGAAGCGATCCCTTAGAACAGTAAATCATTCCTAAAGAGAAGCAGAAATAATTCAGGCTGCTTGAACTAGACAAAACCAACAGAATGTAATCCTGCACAGATCTGGACTATTGTGAAGGAAAAGTGGAGGAAAATGACTACGTGAAGGGATATGCATAAAAAAAGACCACATAGGAAAACTTTACAAAGGGCTGTATTTATTACACTGCCTAAGATAATCTCAGGAGATAAAAGCTGAGAAAATCATTAATGTGATATGTATTAATTTTAAAAAGTCCATATGTAAGTTGCACATACAAATTCTGATTTCCTCACTAGTAAAACTTGAGGAATCTTCAAATTTTGTTTCCGCAAAGAAATTTGATAGTTTATATTTTATTTGATTCTGAACCAAAATTGAGTAAAACAGTTTTCAAGTTTTCTGCTAAATTAAAACAATACCAATTTGAATATAAATTTCTAGATATTTAACTCTATTTTTCTCTAACTAGAGGATGTAATCTATTTCATAATATATATTAATTAAAGTGATGTTAAAATGAAAAGAATATTTTAAATAGAGTTAAATAATTACAAATTAGAAATTCATAACAGCAGTAGTCTGACCCAGGTAATTATTTATATTTTCAAGCAATATTGAAAATAAAGCACCAATAGAATCTAAAATTAGATTTTGGTTCAATATGTTCAATAATATGATATTTTGTTTATTTCTGAAATTGTAAGTTCTTTTAAATTCTTTTATTTTTAAACATTGAAAATTGTCTTTTCATTAGTGTTTTTTGAAAACTGTAAAAAGCTCCCATTTCTCTGCTAGGCTGATAACACAGTGCTGAAAACTTCACTAGGAGTGTCATTGAAATCCAAGCCAGCCCTCAGAGACTCAGAGAATGGAGCTCCATCAGAAAGTTTGATCAGGCAGAGAATGAAAAAAAGTAACAAGTTATTTAGATTGGAGTAAAATACTTTTGAGTTGGCAAAGGGAAAATAGCCTGCTTGAAGTCATGTCATCTTTAATTTGTTAAGTTACTTATTTTCTTATAATGCTATTTGAAATATGAACATTTCCAATACATTAACTTGATTGGCAGAGGTGCTGTATGACTTGGGATAAACCCCAGTAAAAAGTTTTACTCCTATCTGCTCCAAATTCTAAATGAGTTACTCTCAGCTGAAAAGATCCATGCCTTAGAAACATCATCACTTGCCTTTTACCTCTGAACATCACATCAAGTCAAAATTTCAGTGACAGACAGCAGCTTTCTGGCCTTATCTCATTTTAATCCCAGCAACTGATCTGAGAGAAACTCTAAATCAGGGGAAATAAAACTCAACTAACTGAGTAAAACTTATTTTCAAAAGTAACAGATATGACTAAAGGTAGTTCATAAAAGACTGCAGGACCATACCACATCACTATAGGATGAATTATTGTTTAGGTCAATAAGAAGTAGTATTTGAAATTTGACACTTGTATGAATTGTACAGCTATTGCATGTTTTTCATCTTACCATTTTGTATTCTTTCCAGCTTTTCTGAAAATCCAGACTTCCATCTTCTCGGTGTTGTATAACTGTCCATCCTCCTCCAGCAATTTCCATATTACAAAAGACCTACAACATTAAATAAAAAAGAAAAATTTAAAAATCCAAACAAAAAATAAAACAAGTTTGAGTTGAAATTCTGTCATCTTGGAGGGGGGGAAGTATTTGTGAATAACAGTATTAAGTGAGTATGTTTTCCTGCGCACTCATGCCCTATTCCCTCAATGACATCATCAGTCATTTGGTAACAAGCAGTTCTCTCATTATGTTTAGTGTAATTCTCCCAGCAATGTCTCCTTTCAGTACATCACCAAGAATATCTCCCAGTCATCCCCTTCTACTTCTTCAGCTTTCCCCTTCACATTCCCTCCATGCCCTTTTTTCTATTTTCTCTGCAGTGTCCCTGAAACCACTCCCTTCCTCTTAATCAACAAGAGCAATTCTCTCAGTGATAATAATGCTTCATGTAGCTTTTAGCAGAGTGTCATCTGGTCTCGGTGAGAATCTTGAAAATTCTTGCAGAAAACAGTCATCCTAGGAGTCTGAAATGTATCACAAATGAAGTTATTCTGTTTTCCTTTGAACTGTAATACTACCAACAGTGTTCCAGGCAGTGTCCCAAAATGGGACAGGTGACCTCAGAGCAAGCTGCCTTATAAGACAGAATATAGGTAGGAACAGGCTCAAGACATGAGGTCTGTGAGACAAGTTCAGAAGTTAAGATACTTACTCAATATGTAAGACCATACCCTGTCACCACTGCACTAAAAAATTATAACCTAGATACTAAAGATTCTGTGTACAAAGGATAATGAAACAATTTGGACAATTTTGTTGACCCTTGATATTAGAATATTGTGTAGACTGAAATCTGTTATCAACCTTAAATAATCCATATAATGATAAAAAATAATATTAACTTTTATTCACTTCACTCTTATTATCCCTCAAAAAATACAGAAGATAAACTAAGAAATGCTTGTGCATTTGCTTTCATTAGTATATGACAAGCAGTAGTAATTTTTATTCCTGTTTTTCTAGGACACTTGATTTTAAGATCTAACTTTCTTAGGGCTACTCATTCAAGCAAATTTTCCTGATTTCATTGCCCTGGACTCATCCATGCCATACTGATGCACCTATCCTAAATTTCATTTGTCTGCGCTTTTAAAAGCTGCATTCTGCCCTTTAAGTAAAAATTCAGTATGTAAGAGTGTTGAAGAGCTTTAGCTTTTGGCACTCACATCAGCAAGAGACAACCCATTAAGCACTGGGTGGCAATTTAAAGCTTTATACTGCTTCAACAAATTGGAGGTTACTATCCAACACAGTTATATAAAATTTTGTCCTGCAGTTGACTAGAGGACCATATTGTACCCTCAAGAAAAGCCATTCTAAATTTCTCCAACTCATAGGAGCTGTCATGGTAACAATATGCAAGTATTTTTGTTTTAATTTGCACCAGCCATGCCAAGTGAAGTCCCTGTGAAAGCGCAGGAAGGAAATAGAATACCAGGACAAACATGAACTTGATTCAGGGTAACCACAAGAAAACCCACAATTTTCTAGACAAATATTTTGGCCCTATTCCTTCTTTAGGGAAGCCACTGTGAGGCAAAACATTTATCTACAGGATTTAATGTCTTTAGTCTGATTTACGGTGAGAACTTCTAAAAGATGCATTTACTTTCCTTGTAAGTCATTTCAAGCTCCCATGAATCCACTGCCAATTTTTAAAGCAGTAAATCCTCAACTATACTAAGACTACTCATTCTAAAGATGCATGCAAATGTTGGGATTTTCATAGTACAATATAATGAAATACCTATAAAAAGACTGAAGTGTTCTGAATAATATATCAAATTGAAAGAGAAAATGGCACAAGGAAAAAAGATTTGCCAGCAGCACATTCTTCACTTGCCATCATTGTATGGTCTGGCACTTTCCACAGTGGTAGACACGAACACCTGCCCATATCAACAGGAGTTCCATGGTTATTGTAGATGTTACTGTGCATAGCTTTCGCCTTGTCTGTCCCAGAAAAGATCAAGGCACTCAGCCATTTAAAACCATTTAATTTGTTCTGGTACTTAACCCTCCATTAGAAAAGAAAAGGATGAAAAAAGGTGACTGAATTTGTATGCATTATAGTTTCTGATTTTATAATTCATAAAATAACCTTGGAATAAAAGACCATCCAAAATATTGCACTCTTGCTCTTCATTAAATGCATGTGTAAAAATTCTCAAGCTCCTAAAAGGCAAATATGGGATTATTTCTACTCATTTTACCTTTATGGGCTGAATTATTAAAACTTTTATAATTATCATTCAGAGATAAGCTGAATTTTAAATTAAATTGAAGATGTGAAATTTCTACAAATTTCATTTTAGGTGCATGCACACCAAGACTCCACAAATGTACCTCACTGGCATGGAGTAACAAGTTCAAGACCAGGTATTTTCCACTGAATATCCCTTAGAAAATATAAAATTAAATGAAGGCACATTTTGTAGTCTGGTGTATAAAATTGTTATGAATGAGATAGTTGGCTGTGACTGTGAGTAATACAGAAGATAATAATATATTAGGGCTCCTAAGACATGCCAGAACTGCGCATTGCATTGTGGTAATCCAGATAACAAAGCTGGCTTTAAACAAGCAAGTTTGTCTCCATGGAGTACCTATCAGGATATCAGAGCAATCTGATTGTGTCTGCATGGTGCTACCTTTGGGCTAATTAGTGCTGGCACAGTGCTGCATTGAAGTGATTTTGAAGCTATCTCAGCTGGAGTTAGTTCAGCTATCTGCACAGCACTACCTTGCAGCTTGTTTAAATGACCTTAAATGACCTAAAAAAACACCTGTTAAAGCAATCACACTCCTCACTTGACTAGCAGGAGCATGCCTGGGCTCACCTCTTGCTGTGTTACTGCTAGGGCAAGACAGAAACAGGTGTAACAGAAATGCCCTCAACACACAGAAACACACACTCCTGCCTTTTCTTGCTAAAACAGGAACCCCCCAGGAAAACTTAATGCAATGGCACCAGCTGAGTTGTGGTACCTGTGTTGATTGATAGCAGTGTCTGTAACCAGGAATATAGTGGAAACACAGGATGGCTTCCATTGTGTCACTGTGCTTATACTGCCAGTGAAGTGAGTTTGAGGTAAATATACCAGAAGCATGAGTGTCACAGTGTTTCCAGGTAACCCTTGTTTTTAATTGCAGTCCAGCTTCTGGTTATGGTTCATGAGCTTCAGTAGCGCTAAGAAAACTACTGCCAATTGGTACATGCGATTTGGACACAGATGTTACATCTCTTTTTGAGCAGAGCAGCATCTACAGAATTTCTTTTATTATTCTTGTCCTGCTCAGTAATGCTTTCAGGGATATCTGCCTTTTCTGTCATGTCAATTATTTTCCTATTCACATTTTCCAGAATTATGTTGGTCTTGGCCCATAAAGCTCTCCCACCCCAATTCTACTGATGGCTTAATGAACTCTAATTCCTTGCTAAACTATGACATCTTGATGTTTACAGCCTTCCAAAGGCCTTTTGTAACACCAAACTCCACTTAGGAGCAAGGTTAGCATATCTTAATATGATTATAATATTACCATAAACAATAATATTGGTAATATTTTGTACAGTATTTTTATGCTTGCAGGGCCACCATTTTAGTGCAGTAAGAATAAATTCACCAGACAGAAGTGGTTCCCTCCCTCCTGTCTGGCCCACTTTATGGCCACCACTGTATTTCCCAGGTAATCAGCCTTTACCCTTGGTGGCTGCTCCAACAGTGCCCTGTCAGAGGGACAGGCAACATTCCCCCACAGACAAGCTGGGTTTAGGTCACCCTCTCATGTTCCTAACCTCAGTTCCTGACTCAGGTACCTTAGCAACAAAAGCCTTGCAAAAAAATAATCTCCTTTACAGACCAATGTTTCATTTGCATAAAAGAAACCCCCTCCCAAGTCTCTTTTTTGAGAAGGATGGGATTATACACACTTCATAATTTCAAGCAGTGCTGGCACTCAGCATGTTGTGTTCTTTACAGCCAAACCTGCTTTTCCCTCTCCCCTACACAAGAAGCAGAATTTTTTTAAATCCTTATCTTTAAAAACAACTCATTCTGCTCCTTCTTTTCTTGTGCTACCAGATAATCCCCAAGATCAGCTTCCTCATTATCACACTTTACAAATTCACTTCTAAATTTTATTGCAGATTTATTTTCAGCCATAGTCTGATTCAACTGGGCTTGCCAAGTGGGAGGAAGTGAGTCAACTATTGAGTGTACGTTGGAACTTAGGAAGGATTTTCTGTCAGCGGGAAAGAAGAATGCCTGGAATAATACAGTTAATCATTTTCTCAGCCTATTATACTTTTTAAAGACTAAAGAGAAGACAAGCTTTTTATACCAGTACAATATTTCGTGGAATGATAACTTCAATAAAGGCTCAAAACACTCCTTTCTGTTCAGAGCAATGTCAAATTAACAAACAAGAAAATAAACCCAGTCTTTACCTTTTTAGGATCTGACACATTGTTAATATAAATAGTGTAGACACCACTTTTGTTAACACCAGAGTGGTATACATCTGCACAGTCTCTGAATGGCTTTTCTTCTTCCTTTTTTGCATTCTTTAGTAAAACTGCAAAACAAAAGACATGATAATATAAGTTACAACAACAGTCTTAAGCATTTTTGTATCTAGGAAGTCCACTTTTGCACACTACATCCCTTTTAAAAATGGACAGTAAAAATTGCACTGTGTTTCGTACACAGTTCACGCACTTGGCAAATTCTAGTAAAGAGCTAGTACGAAGCTTTTGGACAGATGGCAGAAGTAGGCACCAGAAGAAGTCATGATACAAATAGCTAAACAGAGCATCCTGTCTGCTGAGAGGTAACACAGCATATTCTTTCTGAGTGCAAAACTCTGTGCCCCTGCAGGTGTTGCCTCTGACTAAAGATGTACCCTCACTGTTGCCAAAGAATGCCCCAGAGATGGCAAATAAAGGTGGAAAAACATGTTCAGTGTTGTGATCTGACACAGATGCTCACTTAAGACAGCAATGCTGGAAGGAGAGAGTTAGTGCTGTTCATGAGGTAATAACCTTTGAGCAGCATAGGAGCTTGGGGCAAGGCAGCTGCTTGCTTAAATTTATTTATTTTGTTGAGAATAATTTAATTATTTTCCTACCTACATTCATAAAATTTGCTAAATAGAATAAAAGAAAAAAACAGTGCTACTGAGGTCAGGTTGTCTAGAGGCAAGATTTATAGAACGCATTTTGGCTCAGCACAGGGAAACAGTTAATGTTATAACACCAGTGCAGATCTTGATCCTGTATATTACAGACAGACCATGTATATATGAGTCTGGGCTGAGAAATCAGGAGTGCAAAATGTTGAGAATCCCAGTCTGAACAACCAGGAAATTCCCTGTGGAAGGAGTAACATCTGAGAGTGTTCTTCACTCTCACAAACAAAAGTAGCATGACCCCTCACAATAGTGAAGGATATGATTCTATTCCAACAGCTCATATTTTAAGCACATCAGTATTCCCATGGAAATCCATTTGCCTACTCAGATTTTTAAAGTTAAACATGTCCTTAAGTGATGTGCAGTGTTCGGGCCAGCACTTCATTAATCCCTACAATAAGGATACAATAGTTAAGTCTTCCAGACACACTCATCCTCTGGTGAAAGATACTTCTTTTTCATTTTTGGCTTGGAAGTATGAGTTATAGAGACAAAAGGGACTACATCTCATTCACTCTGAGTGAAATGGCCTCTGGGCAAAGCTGATGCTGATGTGTAACTGGGCAATGGCCTGGCACAGTGTGTCAGGGACTACATGGGCCAGAAGTGGTGAGAATAATGCCAAGGGCGTGCAGTTGGAAATACTATCTTCCCTTTGAACACCTCAAAGCAGCATTTTAGGATGGCAAATTCCTGCCAGAGCACTTGGTATTAATACCATTTCACAGATGGGGAAATTGAGGTAAAAAAAGGTTGAACATTTTACCTCAGTCATTCCATCAAAAGGTGAAAATAGAAAAATAGTGAGAAATCCAATCCTGAATGTAAGACTACATGGCTCTCTAGGTAGGCACTTTGGACAAAAATTTTATTATTCTTTCCCCTATATGTGTGTTCATAATATTATTTTTAAATTTTATTTTAAGAAACAAAAATCCCTTACATCTCCCTTTCCATGTATTTGCTTCATGTTTGTTATTTTTATTCAGCACTATCAACAAAAATCAAATGTAATTTATATATTTGCATATGAAATTTGATTAGGAAATCAATGTCTTTGAAACTTAGACATATTTGGAAAAGGTAGTGTAGGCAATGCTGTAGATTGCACACTTCCCTGTGAGACGGCAGGGAGTGAGGTCCTTAGTAAGGTGCACATCAGTTGTGCACTCTCTCAAAAGTGACATTTTTTGAGATAAGACATAGAACTGAGGCCCTTGTGATTTGTGTTAATTAAAGACCTCATGGTACTTTTTGTAAGCAGATGGTGTCAGTATCTGTGGCCAAAGTCCAACCTGAATAATTACTTGGGGCTGGAGCCAAAACCTAGAGGAGTTACAGCAAAGCCTCTCATTGATTTCAGAGGGCCTTAGAATAGATCCATTCTTTCTGGCCTGAATTTCTCTAATGCTGTTGTTTCAACTGGAGACATCAGTCTCTCCTGTCTCAAAATTATATTTAGTGGTGCAGAGGCACTGCTCATTTTCTTCAGTCTTAAAACACTTATATTTTATTAGCTGTATGCAGCAAGATTATCTTACCTCTGATATGAGTGTTATACATACATTGAAAACCACTTGGAAATAACCATTAAGATTCAATAAAGGAAATTTGAATTTGAGTCTTTTCTAGCTGAAACTTAGACAAAAGAAACCATGAGTATGTCTTAAAGTTTATATCATTAAAATTTTAAACAAGGTAAGATTTTAATATCAGAGCAAATAGCTTTGGTAACTTTCCAAAGAGATGGATCTCTAGGAATTGTCCTTAGAAATAAATTATCATGCTTAAAACTAAAAGAAACACAGTAAAAAGGATGTTTGTGTGAGAGATGAAGTTGGAAAAGACAGATAAATGTCACAGATATGGCCATCTTTCCTCTTAGACAGCTGAAGTAGCTGAGGTCACACGGAGAGCAAACGTATAATTTCCTAAAAACTAAGCAATCCAATACCCGTTTGGGGTTTAATTCCACTGCAGCCAGGAGAAGATGGCTTTCCTTGAGTGCCTCTCACTCCTTTCTCAGGAGCTGGTGCTCCCACTGGAAGAAAAGCCCAGCTCCTTCACAACGACCTATACTATTACAGACTGCAGCACAGTATATTAAGCATGACTAGCCAAAGTTTAGGTTTTCTTAATACATTACACTGTAATTTGCAAAAACAGCCCAAACTTGACAGAAAATTAATACTCAGGCATGTCACTGCTAATGTGCTTTTAGCATAAAATATGTTTTCTCTAAGGTTTGCTGTTGTTTTTCTAACTTAATATTCCATAGAGTTTCTAAACTTCTATGTACTATAACTCCAGACTATATTTTTCTACAACATTACATAGGCCTTGAATCCTTTATACATTAAGTCCCTGAATGATGTATTGGCTCACATATGGTAGATGTGTAAGTACATTTTTTTTAAAGTAAGAAAGTTCAATTAAGTTAGTTCTAAAACAAAATATGTAACCATTAAATTCCTTAGTCAGCTTCAAGATATTGACTTTGCACAAACTTCTAATGTTTGTTTAGCTGTTTTCATATACAATTCTTATGACAGAGTTTTATGTACCTTAAGAAAAAGATAAGTCTATGTCAAGAAAAATACTATTATCATTTTTTAAACCTGAATGCTTAGCCAAGATTTGGAACCTGGGAGGTTTTCTGATTGCCTTCTCTGGATGAATAAACTGGTCATGCTCCTTTAAAGCAATGTGTGGAAAGCCCTGTTTCCCTGGACAGAAGGAGAACCAACAATAACGTTTTCACTGCACTTCCAAAAGTCTTCTGGGTAATTTTTAGCCCAATAACTTTCTCCTTGGGCTGTGCTATCTGTTTTCTCATACTTGATAGCAATTATTTCTTTCCATTATCAGTCCTTCAGCTGTTCCTTTTCCTCAGTGCCCTGGATGATGAGTGGAGTCCAGACAGTACAGGAAGTGCCATCCATAACTGCCCAGGCCCTGTGGATGATGAACAGGAACCCAGATCAACGGGGTCTCTGCTAACCCATGGGCTGTGCAGCTTTGTCAGAACCCAGGAAATTCCTCTGACTGCCCTGGAGGACTCCAGACCCTGGCAGGGGGCACAGAGACCTTGACATGGAGTCAAAGACACCTGTTCCTTCGATTTTAACCCATGGAAACTTTGTGCGAAGAGTTACAAGCCACAAGTGTTTGAACAGAATGACAGTGGATTTGTCACAGGGTGAAAAAGTAGAATTTTGGGGTTTTCAGAATGGGGGTTCAGGAGGCAAGATGGAGGAATCTGGACCTGTCCTGTCTTTCTCCTTCTTGTTCTTGTCCTCCATCTTCTGCTGTGATGGTGGAACTTTTGGACTGGTTTAGGGTAGAGACTGACTGTCTAACATAAGTAAAAGGTATTGGAAAATTATTGTAAATAAAGTACACGTAGTTTTTAGTATAAAAAGATAATAGCACCCTGAGGGCAGTCAGTGTGCCTCAACCTGACCTGCTGGACAGACCTCCACAGGTCCAAAAAGGAATGTATTAGATAAGAGAAAATAAACAACCTTGAAAACCAGAGCTGAGGAATCTCGACTTCTTCCTCAAGTGTGGGGCTGGGAAAAAGGACTTTTTAATACCTCGGGAGCCATTCCAGCAACAACTCAGAACCTGACACAGCACCAGGGCTGAGCAGTGTTCTGCTGCACCTGCCTCCAGGATATTAACCCTCAGCAGAAAGCTGGGGTCAGCACCTGAGTTTTTTTAGAATGGCTTACCTGTGCTTGCAAGTGAAAGAGCTCAGATATATAAGGCTTTTCCCCAAATCAATAGTTGTGGAAATTTAACTGATTGATAGCTATGTGTGCCCAGTGTAGAGTGAGATTATTTTTCTGCTATCAGTTGTAAAATTAAATTAATAGTTAATTAGTTTATTTCCTAATCGCTATCACAAATGGAGAATGTTTTCTTTTTTTCCCAGGTGTAAGGAAATACCAACTGACTATTAAGAAAAAGTAGCTTCTGAAATATTTACTAATCTAGTATTCTCCTCCAGGAATATGAAATTGAAAGCATAAAATATCTGTTCTTTCTAGCTACATGTACATTATCTAATTTCATCTCAACTAGGAAAAAATAAAATAATCTACTTGATTTTTTTAACTGATATTTCTGGTTGGTTTTGAAAAAGTTAAGTTGTCTCATTACTTTTCAGGTCTCCATCAGCTACCTGGTGAATTGCACAGCCTGTCTATAAGCAATAAAGAATGTTAAAATGCAGTTCATTATGTTGATTGAATCAATAAATTGCAATCATAATTCCTAAATTTTTTGGTATCTGAGCTGCTATTGTGAAATCAGTTGAGACTGAGTTAATCACTAGACTCTTATGTCCATTAGTGACACTGACAACAAATGAAAAGCAGCTGTTTGTTTTTCTGCATGATGGTGACTTATTTGGACAGATATGCAGAGATTTCTTTAGTGTCTGAATGAATCATTATATTTTCATTTTTTCAATGTTTTATTTACAGAAATATAATTTTCTTATAGACTAGAAGTAACAAAAAGGCACTTAAAAAACCATTCAAGCTTTTGAATTCAGATAGGAAAAGTCTTCCTCCATATCTTATTGTCATATATAATTGACCTAAATTTTAGCTGCACTATCAAAACCATCTGAGGTAAAAATTATGGCCCATGTTGAGCAGCTCCTAAAAAATCAAAAAGGAGAAGGTTGTAAATTGGTGGTTTTTACCTAAAGCTGCTACATTCCAGGACAGGGTCATACAAGGACTGCCAAATGATGGTTTCTGTCTAGATCCTGACTGCAAATAAATTTTGCCTTGATCTTGTCATTGTTCCAGACATATTGTGGGGAATCCTGCATTTCTGTAGGTGACCCTCTGTCTCTGACCTCTTTCCCAGCCATTTGGGTGCAGCTGCTGTGGACCAACAAAATTCCAGTTACAATGGCAAATAATGCCTGGCTTGTAAAGAATTAAATCCACAACAGTTTGTTAATGTCATGCAAAGGATGTTACTCAAACTGTTACCCAGTGAGGAGGCCTGGAACACTGCCCACACATGGATATATGTTCCCTGACCCAGCAACAGCAACCACAAACAAATCTGACAGAATAAGGTGAAGATTTTTTTTGTTTTGAGGAGGAAAAATATCCAAAGACTTACAGTTTTTGCTGACTTACAGCCGGAGAACAGTGCTGTTTCAGTGTCCTTGTCTCACATATACCAACCTCCACTTGAGAACAAGTATTAAACTGCAACCTAATAGCTGGCTGTGACACCTAGTGTTGCCTGCAATAGGGCAACCCTGTGACAGCACCATTGTGTTGCAAATGCTACACAAACCAGAAGAAAAAGCACAAACCTGAAGGCTGATTTCAGCTCAGGTATGCTCTCCTGATAACTACAAGGAACTGAAATGATAGCTATGCAAGAGCACACTTGGGTCCCTCTTAAAATGGACTTTAAAACATATTTTCATTTAATACATATTACACACTATCCATTTTTCTTCCACAAAACATGTTTCTGGATTATTAAAGCTACCACTGTCACTCAGTATAACCATTGAAAAAATAATTAGAAAATTAAAAATTAAAATTAAAATAAAAAATGGAGATGTACGTAATAAAAAAAAACATTGCAGTATTTATTCTTGATAAAATATCAGGAGCTTTTTATGCATCTAGCTAGTCAACTAAAAGTTTTAAATGTGAATTTATACTTAGTTACCACCCAGTTCTAATTGTTATAAAGACAAACTATCACCACCTGATTCAAAACTTTCTCCAATGTCAACTTCATTTCCTAATTTATCAATTCTATGTTTTATTTTCATCTCCATAAAGTATGAAAATCTTAAGAAAACCAAATAAAATGGGGGGAATATTAGTATGAAAGCTGTTTCTGTATGTCTTGGAGTCCAGCAGTCTTCTCAGATACGTCATTGTGTATGATTGTGTACTCATGTTTGTTTACTAGGGAGGTGAAAGGAAGTTTAGGACTGGAGTTTGGACAGGCACTTTCCTTTCAACAAAATATGTATTCAACAAAATGCTTTGAAAACTAATATTTCTTTGCAACATTGCTCTGAATAAGACAAAAAGAGCAGGCCATTGGCAACTGGGAAGTTCCTTTTGACATACTGGAATAAAATATTTTTGTTCTGGGAACTATTGCTCCATAATCATGTTTATAGATTATAAATTTGTAGATTCTAGTGTATAAAAATGTTTTATCAAGGCCCCCACTATTCCCAAATGAAGTTACAACGCTAGATATCCCAGGTTACTTTGCTGCTCCAGCCTCTCCATCTCCCATCTCCAGCATCAGGGCCCTGGAAGTCATGGGGCTTCCTCACTACTTTCAGCCATCATCCTCAGGTTTTTTCCTTCTTATACGCTCATAATTACTTATTTTCTTTTAATTTTCTTTTCCTTTAGGACTTTTCTCCTCAGGAGAGCCCTAGGGTTTTGCAAGAGCTTGGCTAACACCTGGTCTGAAAAAAGTTTTCAATATGAACAGATGTTCAAAGCAGAGGACTGGATAGCAGCATAAGCGCAGGAAAGCATATCCAGGAATTTACAGTATAAGTTCTTCCTCCACCAGATGAAATATCTGCATCTTTAATAGGTTTTGAAAGAGATTTCTTCCATTAATTTCTCCAGTTAACATTTTTGAAGCCATGTTAATTTTCATCATTCAGCATACCAAGGAACTCCATACACATACCGCGGGAAGGACAATTTCCCTTTGTTAGCTTTCAACAAGAGTGTTCCAGCTGGTGACAATGCATTCTTAGCTGAAAGTGTTGGTGTAAGTCTGCACCCATGCTCTACAAGCTGCCGACAATTTCTACTGCGCTCTTTCTATTATCTTTTGCACCGCCTCAGGTATCTCTCATAGGTTTAGTTAATGGTATTTCACATACTCACTCATCTGTCTTTCTAGATTTTTTTGTGTGCAATGTGGGTTCCAATATTTTATGCAGTATTTGAACATACCATAGATTATGTGGTAGAATTTTTTTTCCTGATTTCATGTCTATTCCACTGTAGCAATTTAAAAAATAATATTTTCATTTAGGCCATTAACTGATGAGTAACAAACACCTCCTGCATCTTTCATTTAAGATGCAGGAGGGGTTTGTCACCTTTAATTGGGAGCTTACCTTCAATTGGGAGCTTACCTTCAGTTCCTATGGGTATTTTAGAAGGTAAAAGAAAATAAAAATCCAGAATTTCTTTCTTAGGCACATTCATTTGCTGAATGGTGCTGAATGCTGACCTTCATTAAAATGTTCAGACTCTGTGACAATACAAGCATGTATACAATGCACATTTTGGATGTCTAAGGGAGCACTTTAGTCCTAACCCCAAATGTGGTGCATCACAGAATGTCACTTACAGGAGCAGTGCTGGTCTGGCTATATCTGTTGGCTGTGGACTGGTTCCATAGCCACAGAACAAATGAGAGATGGGAGATCTTGCAGAAAGCATTTGGATTTGTTGTGGGGGCAAAAGGGGGAGGCAAGGTTAGGGATTTTGTTTGGTTGCTTGGTTGTTTGGTTGTTTTGTTTGTTGGTCATACTAGTTGTTTATTCTGCTGTAGCAGCTCAATGATCTTGATTCACCCCATGACCCTACAGTCACCGGACTTGATGGAGAAGTGGAAGGACTTTGTTTCCAAGGAAAAATGACAAAAGCAAAAATAGTGCCTTTGCTCTCAAACTCTAGACCTTAATGGCCACATGCATCGTCCTCACTGCATGTGGGAGGCCCAAAGTGGTGTGTGAACCTTTCTTAAGTACAATCCAGAGTAACTACCAGGCCATGCTGAAATGCAATTAGCAGGGCTACAATGATTCTAACAGCCTAGGCATTAGTCCAGTATCAGATTTGTTAGGAGCACTAAGGTTCATTACATAGAAGATTTTGAGATCAATACTTTTAATATGGGGAGGAAAGGGAAAAGGTGTACTCAATTAGATGTCTCAGGTTAACATTTATAGAAATGTTTTAGCAGCTAATAGAACATTACTTTGCCCTCCCACAAAGCCTCTAAGAGTCTGCAGTAAGAAAGGCAAACAACTGCATAGCAAGAGCACTCAAGCTATCCAACTACTTATTAAATAAATCATTTAAAGCAGAATTTCCCTCCTGTAGGGCTGCAGGAATTAACTTGGTCATGGAAAATGACATTAACATAGAGAGCTTTCACCCTCTCCAGGGCATAATTATTTAATACCTAATAAATTATCTACAGTTATCAAGTTTGTTTCCCAATAAATCCAGCCTTAGTGACTGGCAAGAACAATAATACTTCAAATCACTATGCATTTGAAAGAAATCACTTAAGAATACCATAAAATGGTCCTCATTAGTGAGCTGCAATAGAATGCCTTATGGCCCACTTACAAAGAGATAAAGACACTTAATTATCCAGCTGCAATATAGTTCCTTAAGAGTTTCTGCTTGAGACAGCAATTTTGTGAGTAACTAGCTATTCACAGAGAGGAGAACCAAAGAAGTCTCTCACTAACTGTACAAGGAGATTAAGTTGCTGGCATTGTTTAATACTTCTAGTGCCCATATTTCTTTAATTGATTTATATTTTTCCACACAGATACCCTAATGTGCATTTGATGTTTCCATCTGAGCAATGGTATGCATACAAAGAAATTTTTTACTAACAAGCCATTTGGGTGACACTGACAATGCTGCTAGTTGGTTTATATATTCTGATATTCTCTGTAATATCTTTGGTGTGAGTGAAAAATGCCAGTTTCACAAAACTGAGTGAAGAGGCACTGACCTATACTGTAGGAATGAGGGTGGGTAATTGATTTTATTATCAGCAATCAAGAATTTATATACACTTCCAGTTTAAAGTTTTCAGTATAAATAAATATTGATCTGCCCTGATCATCAGCAAGTTAATAGGGATAAAAGATGAGAATCCACAATTCTGTTTTGAGGAATTTAAATATTTTTCCACTGACATAAATTTCAAATGCTGCACATTCAAATTTACTTATTTCAGTACTGAATCTCTATTAAATTACAGCCAAAGCTGCTACTACCTAATGTAATTTTTTTGTACTTTGTTATAAAGCATAACTTTGAAATTAAGGTATTTTTGCCTAAGCAAGATATGAAAATATTTTTATTTTCAAAACATGATTATTTGGGGTTTTTTTGGTTGGGTTTTTTTTTTTTTTTTTTAGTTTTAGAAAAAACCAACACAGGTAGTGATCGTATAAATAAATAAACAACACTAACATCAACACTAAATATAAACTCTAACATTACTACTACCTTTTAACAGATAATATGGTGAAAAAGGGTACTTGTAATTGTAAGTCACCTCATCATGGAAAAAGTCACTTGGACAGAAGTTACTTCATTGATCTAAAAGAAGTCCAGACCCAAACTCTGAAAATATTAAGTGAGCCAGATAAGAATGACTCCAAAAACTGTCCAATAGAACTTTCTGAGCATCTCTGAAAATTGCATACCAACAAAGAGAGTATTTAACAAAAGCAGGGATTGTATAGCACCTGAACAGAAGAAACAAAAACCACAAAGGCTGGTGCTGATGTGTGTGTTCAGCTGAACATCTCCATGACAGCACAAAGTCAGAGCAGCCTCTGACTGCAGCCCTGCAGCACTTTCCAGATCATTTGCTCAAGAGGATCCAGCCACAGTAAGAGTAAGGGGACCCCTCATCCTTGACACTGAGTGCAAAAGAAAGATTTAGTTTTTCTCCAGCTTTGAAAATATAAATAGGAGCAGATCACACATTGGAATGCATCTTTGTAATAGTGAGCTTTGTGAAATGCCGGCAAACATTTTCTGATAGTGATCTTCTGATCTCTTTTTAAATGAAAAGTATTTCTGTTTTGCTTTTGAATATCTTAATAAAAATGAAAACCTCATGCTCATAAAATCTCTAAAGATGGAGGAAGTAGAGAGAAACTAAGAAAATTGATTTTTTCGATAATCTTGAACCTTAGCTGAAGTTATCTGCATTGACATCTTTGGGAAAGTTAAAAAGTGTGTGGAACACCAGATGATTTCAGTGCATTAAACTGCATTTTGTTCAAAGCTTTGGTGCAGTCATTCTAATTTTTACAAGTCTAAGGTTTTTAATTAATTATTAAAAATAAATATTTTTTAATTTATTAGTATATCAAAAGCATCATGCTTTGTTCTTACACCACAGTATATTAGAACACATTGTTAACTAAAATTCAATTTCTGGTATAAAAAAAAATCTGTCACTTTACAGATGAATACATTTCTTAAATGATGTTTCAAGCACAGCCCTGATCCACCTCAAACCTACAGCTTTCAGACAAAGCTGATAAGAACCTTCTGTGCACCTGAAACAAAAGATTCTTCTATGTTTTGAAAGAAAAAAAATGAAGTAATTTATGTGACCCACTCTAAGTTTCTGCCTCACCAGTTATGTCTCATCATGTTGGAAAAAACCTTAATAATGTCAAGGATGAAGTACCAAGAGGTTGCATGGGCTTAAGGAATGAAATGTTTGTAGAGAAAAGGTACAGAAAAAACAAGCTGTCACCTCAAAATATGTATCAGATGAGTACCGATATTATTCTTTCCATGAACAGAAGTAAAATGGTCAAGACAAAGACCTGTATCATAAAACCTTGCTCTTCTACACTGCTAAAATCTAGTGGATTTAAATACCCTCATTATTGTATTCCAATTTATGGCTGAGTCAATATAATATAGAAAATTTGTGCTATCGAAAGTGGTCAAAATACTAGTATTTAAAACTACTGTTCTTTTTTTCTGTCCTGTGTTCCTACCAGGATTTTTTATTTGGTTTGGTTTTGGATTTTTGTGGTTCTAGTTGGTTTTTGGTTTTTGGTTTTGGTTTGAGGGTTTTTTTTTTTTAATTTTGGGTTGCTATTTTTTTTAAATACTAACCTCTGTTATAAAAGGTGTCTTTGAAGTCTGTCTAATGAAGAAGGCCAGCATCACTGCTGAGGCAATTCTGCTTCTGTCAATGGAGTTTCCCTGAGCCTGTAACCTTCAGGTCATTTCTTTGAAGTTCTCAGTCTATTCTCACTCTTTTCACTTTGAAGTAAATTTTTACATCACATCAACTTTGGAATAAGAAGTGGAATAGATTGACTATTGTTTAATTTTTTAAAATAAATTAATTGCTATGCTTTTAAAAAGCATGAATTCCCTTCAAAAGAATTTTTGGACGTATTTTTTTTTCCTATCCATAAACCAGGAGACTTGTACCTTTTCTGAAGTGCCAGACCCACTAACCATGTTGTTTACTTTATGAAGTCAATAGGTACTTCTGGGGAGGTAAATTCTTAGCTTACACATGCATGATTTTGAGAATTAAGCTTAGCATCTTGTCAGCATTCAAGAGGAAGATAATTCTTCATTTCTCTTTTACTAAGAGGCCACAAAATCAGACATTCATGATAAAACCTCCTCTTCTGTTCCATCAGTTTTCTGGGATAAGTAAGTTTAGGCCAAACATTTTAACAAGGTATATTATCATCGAGTCTGGAAAACAGCCAAAGAAAAAAACCAATATGACAACAAAAATAAATTTATGGTTAAATATGCTTTCCCACTCAATTTTACATTCCTTTATCCTGTGGGTAGGACTACCTAGGCAGTTACCAAAAGTTATGCAAATTAATTTTAATACAATAGAAATTCAATAAATTTTCTTTTACTGGAATCAAAGACAACGTATTTTTGATTGGGCCCCTTTTGTGACATTAGCTTGAACCATAATTTCCGAGTGGACCAATATCCTTTATAAAGTAATTGAACTTGCATACACATCTTTGATTGTATTAGTTATTGCTTAACATAATTTGTAGCATATACCTTGTTTTGGGGTTGAGGAGTTTTTTGAGTAGTATTCATGTCTACTCAAAAAAGTAGACAGTAGTATACTGTCTACTTTAGCACTACATAGCTTCTCCATAAATAATTTTTCTCATATGGCAATTTAGAAAGTACTTCACAATACTATATATGTGTTACAGATGTGTTTGATAGTGATAGACATGTGCTTTATAAATAAAACTCAAGAAAAATAATACTCTAAGTAGTATGAGAAACGACCAGTTTAAAGAAAACAATAAGCACAAAACCTTTTATTACCTTTTTTAAGAATAATTTTATTTCTACCCATCTATAATTTGATCTGTATTTGTTATTTTCTACAGGTGAAGCACTTTTGCAGTCTCAGAGATAATCATGCAACATCTCTGTGATCACTCAGGCCTTCACTTCT
Organism: Melozone crissalis; assembly: GCF_028551555.1. NCBI lineage: Eukaryota > Metazoa > Chordata > Aves > Passeriformes > Passerellidae > Melozone > Melozone crissalis. The sequence goes on from NW_026535780.1 coordinate 25,749,424, forward strand.
ATATGTTTTTATTTCCTCATCTTTTGTTGGGGAAAAGTAAAAGTTTCATGCATTTATCCACATTTTAATTTTGAGATTACTTCATCCTTAAACAGTTATTTTAATATTCAGCATAGTGAAAAACCATTTCCTTCGAAGGCTAGTGTCTGAAAGTGATTCTATTTTAGAAATTCTTCTGTAGAAACTTACTGGCAGATGTTGCCAAGGTTTTTGCCCCTGCCTAAAATATACCAATATACCCAGACAATGTGACAAGTTTGTTTAGCCACAGACACAGGCCAAATAGAGACATGTGAGTCCCCATGGTACCCTGCATTTATTTGACTCTCTGCAGGCTGTGTGACCTGTTAGAGTGTCTGTTTGAAGGATTACATGCAACTGAAACTCTAGAATCACTCACACTGGGAGAGAAGTGGGTGGCATTTTGGAAACTGAACTCGCAACAATTCCAAGTTTTGCAGGTGGCCCTCATCCCAAAACTGGTCTGTACCAAAACTGACACTGAAAATGGGAACTGGATTTTCTATTTAGGTCCTCCTATATTTAAAAGAAAAATTCATTTGTGTTTATTTTACCTTTTCACTTGGTTTTTTGAAGGTTTTTTTTGTTTGTTTGTTTTTTGTTGATTTGGTCTGTTTGGTTTTGTTTATTTTTTTCTTTTTCTCGTTTGCCTTTATATGCCTCAGAAACTCTCCTAATGTATGCCTACGCACAGTGGAAGCGCCAAAGCAGATTTCTTAGGGTTGTCATCCAGTTCTAGGGACTTTGTTAGCTCCTTAGACTGTTTTACTGAACAAAAACAGTTTCTGTTCAGCCCTGTATCTCTAGACTACACAGCTATATTATTCATAGGCTCCTAACAGGAAAATTTTAGATAGTGTCCCAATTTATTTAAATTAATCTAAAAATAATTTTTCTGATATGATTATGTCACTACCAGAGTAAATGTATTTCATGTTCTGTAATAAAAAACAGTGATTATCACCAGATTTGTTTCAAATTTATTGGTTTAGTTATATTTATATATTTAGCTATATTCCATTTCTCACTTTCACAAATGGAAAAATCCTCAATACTATGACTTACGAGAAAAAGAAAATAATTTTTCTATCTGCGACTTATATTGGGAGAGAATTCACACATGGATGGATGGAGGGATGGAGGGATGGATGGATTAGATAGATAGATAGATAGATAGATAGATAGATAGATAGATAGATACATAGATAGGCAATTTTTAAAATAGCATGGCATAAATGTAAGATAAAATATAAAGACTTACTTTATTAATTTAAGAAAATCTGACAGAGATATTTAAATCCATTCTCAAAATACCACAGGATTTAGACATTGCAATTCCTCTCGACTCCTTTGTTCTTAAAGTTCCTCACCTTTGACAGTCTGTCTTTCCAGACTTGATGCCTCACTTAGGTTGTGCTTTCTGTCAAAGATGAGTGTCCCTATTAAAGACCCAAAGTTCTTAATAGGACCCATCCTTTTTTACCTCTGCAGCTCTCTAATAATAAAAAAAATTATCAATATCTATGATATCTAATAACCTTTACCTAAATTACTTGAGTCCTCTCTTTTATAAATGGAAAATACTTCCCAGTGTTACTGGCTGTTCCTTTCCTTCCTATCATTACTGGCTGTTCCTTTTCTCCCTATCATTAATTATTTTGAGCATTTCCATAACAGCATTCCACATATCTTCTTTCCCACCTAATAGATCTGTACGTTACAGCTCTCTCTCCTCATATTAAAATTGTTCCAGGACTCTAATTTTTTCATTGTCCTATTCTTTTCTGGACCATTTCCATTTTTGCTACATCCCTTATGAAATTAGATGACTGAGATTTACTAAAGTATAAGACAGAAGAGGTGCCACTGATTTATGTTATGTATCACTCTTTGTTATTCTCCATTTCCCAAGAAACACCAGTTCTCATAGAGCATTTTTTGTTTTGATCATTAGTGCACATATCAAGATTTGTGTAAGACTACCCAAACTTCATATTTGGGTGTAAATTTAGGGTAGCTCCAGTGCTATTCTAAATTTGCATTTGCCAATAAGCATACATTTCCACCTTCAACATATATTTTCATAGACTGAAGTTGGCATTAATTTTTGGCACAACCTTCAGTACTTAGTCTTCATTAGAGTGGTCTTGTGCTCCAGGAAAATATTATTTTAACTTAAGCTATCTGGCTACTTCTTCAGCTGTGAATGCACCTACCAAAAACACTAGTCAGGTAAACTTAATCAGACAATAAGAAAGAAACATTTCTTCACTTGAGCATTTCTTGTTAAATTATTCTCCTCAAAGAACAAAGGTATCCAAAGAAAATTCTGATCATAATAATACACAAAAGGCAATGGAGTTCAAAACCAAGGGCTTAGTTAGGCTATTGAAGTTATATTTAGTCATTTAACTGTGCTACGCATCATTTACTTCCACAGTTCCTCAAAAGTTAAAAATACTGCTGAAAACTCAGGTTTTCAGGCACCTGAATTTGTACCCAGGAGCCCAGTTTGAAACATCCACTTCTGTATTCCTCATTCAAAGTTTTTATAAGAAGCAGCTGAGGAAACTAAGTTTAGGAAAAATGTTGGTTTGTTTGTTGGTTTGGTTTTTTTTTTCTTTGAATCATATTCAAGACTGTTAGAAAATCTTTTTAAGCTTTAAAGAACTTGCTATATATCTCTGTATGAGAATAATGTATCTTTCATTTTGATATTGATTTTAAAATACTCCTGAGCTTTATTAGAACACTCTGGACACAGCCTTGCCAGGTTTCTTTGCCAAAAGGCCATAAAACATAATAAAGGATTTGCATTGCATCACAATGTTTCTCTACTGATATGAGAACAGCCTTCTATGAAACATGTTATTAAATTCCAAATGCTAGGGAACTATGTAACAGAATGAGCAGAAGGGAACATTTAGAATGAACATGAGAGGAGGAAAACATTTTTTTTTTTAAAGTAGTCTATCTACACTGGCCCCAGCACACAACACTTCCAAAGTAAGAGATGTAATCCTCATGACTGGAGCAGCTTATGTTTAAGCCACACAAGTTGCATGGGAATATATAACAGAGAGAAAATCCTCATTGCCTTGAGCTGAATAGTTTGATTGATCTAGTATGTCTTCTGTTTCTTACAGAGAGCACTGAATAATGATGCAGGTGACAAGTTGTTTAGGGTAGTTGTTGCTGGTTTAATTTTAGTATTTTGCCTTTTTTTTGTTAGTTTGTGGCACTTAGAGCTCTAGAATGACAACAATCTATTATGCTGGGCTTTTCAGATTCAGATACCTCTCAGAGAATTCCTTGATCCATGCTTCCACAATTGCTAAAAGATTACACATGTCTACAGTTTCTCAATGTTTATCTTGTGCCTTTCTCAAAAGGATTTTTATGTTGTCATTTCTGTATGACTTTGCTTTTTTCCATAGATAATAATATATTCTTCCAAGTGCACCATTTCCATTTTGCACAGTGGCTTCCACACCTCCCTCGACCAATTTCTTTCTTAAGATGTTCTGCAGTGTCCTTGGCATTTGAAAATTGAAATTCTATCTGACTTTCTGTCTCTGTTTCTGTAAAAAAACTGTTTACTAAGGAATACATACTTGAGGAAAATTGTCCTACAGAGTCTTTGCCGAGCCCTTCTTTCAATGTTATTTCTACCTTTTTCATTTGAAGCACCCAGAAGCAAACAAAACACAGCAAGACAGAAGAAAGAAAAATGATCCCTTATTATAAATAAAATCTAATTCAATAGAAGAGATTAATCTCTTGGATGTCTATAGCACCATAAGAGCCTATAACCAAACTAATTAATATTATAAACCATACACATGCAAAAAACTCTGAATTACTTTCCTTTAGTTAGTAGCCTGTTCTCTCTATTGACTGAAAAGTTAGTCAAGAATAGATGAGGTACTGTCAAGCTAAGATCCATAGCTGGTTGGCTTACTTCCAGCAGAAGGAGACAGATAATCAGAGGAACATATCATTATTGTTAGTACAAAGGCAATGTAATTATGGCCTATATCTGCTGTGGTCAAGATATAAAAACTCAATGATAATAAATTCAAAAAATCAAATATGGCTGTTGGTACAAGGATCAGCCTCAGCATTGTCTGAACTTTACCTGATTTGTGGGTTCTCATCAGCTCTTTTCTCCTCAATTATAATGTCTTTTTCTTTCTTGTAATAAGATGATTAAGTTTTGATTTTCCAAAAATTGAGGTCTCAATTCACAAGATATTTCCTAGTACTTCTAATATACTTTATAAAGTACTTTATAATGCCACTTTCTTACCTCCTTCCTTGGAGCAGAGGGTGATCAGGGTGTGAACTGTATCCATCAATTCAAGCTGCTGTTTCTGCAGGACACTGTTATTGCTTGTTGCCCTGTTTAACTGCTTCTCTAGTTCCTGGATTATGGAGCTTTGTCGTGTGACTAAGCTTTGCAGGTTCTCTTTCTCCTCCTTCAAAGTGGCCAGCTCTTCTTTGTGCCTTTCTTCCATTTCTAGAATTCTGTGCTCAAGTAAACTAAAATGAAATAAAACAATTAGTAAATATTATTTCATGGCATCACAGTTAATAATACAGAAACTGGAACATTTTTTTCAGTGTATAATTCACTACCTAAATCAATAATTCTAAAATATGTCACATCTAGTAATTCAGCCCACTGAGTCAACCATAAGTGATCTCTAAGGCTGAGATGTTTGCATGTTGTAGTGTGTAAAGGGCATGGAACTGCATATGTAGGTATTAAGGTATTACTCTGATTTACAAATATGCACAGGCATAGGGCCAGTACAACATTTGAATGTAAAAGCTAAAGCAGAAGAGCCTGAGGTAGGCAGAGGAGAGAGAAGAGCAGGGTGTTAAAGAGGACATGGTTGGTAACACAAATGGATGATGAGACAAAAAAATCAGGGCAAACTGCAGAAGAATTTATGAAGGGTCTTGTTACTGGGAAGAAAAGAAGCATATTAAGTTATGGAGGACCATCAAGGTGTGTGGAACCCATAATAAACGTACTTTTTAACATGGTCTGTAAAGCTGAGATAAGAATTTCCCATTAGAGCAGTACCTGCTTTCACATTAAGAATAGTACTGTTCTCCCAAAAGGTAAATCAGCAGCTTGCATTTTAATGTAGGATTCCCTTTTTCATTGAGTCTACACTCATATCCCACTAACACTCCCCAGCCATGTTTGGTCATTCCACAAAAGGTTCTTCAGGCAGAAAACTGTTGGGCATCATGCTATGTGATCTGATTACATTAATTTTTATAAAGAATTTTGAACATGTAGAGAAACCCCACTTTTTCTGGATTAATATTCTTTTTATGGTGCCCTTTCTGTCCTGTGCTGGAAGTGTTCAATTTACCAAGATCAAAGGCCTATCAGATTACATCTAGAAAAATAGTGCTGTTGTAGACTTAAAGGATAGCTAACATCTGCCAGCCACAAACAAGAAGCATTTCCAAGACAGTGCTTTGATGCTGTGGTGGGAATTAAACAGAAAGAATGTATTAGTATTAGATAAAGAAATTAATTCAATCTCACTGCTACTTTCTCTTTGGGGTTTCTGTTGTATCCACCAAAGGTTGTGTTTCTCATGCCCAAAAAGTAAGTGGTGGTTAAAAACTTGCCAACAAACTGCTTCCTGCTCAAGTCAGTCTTAGGTTTTATTTATTTGCACTCTCCCTCTACCTTTGTTTTTACTTCTGGATAATAGATCAGTGGCAAAATGCCTGCATAATTTTAGGTCATTAAACCTAACAGAGGAATGTAATAAAATCCATATGGAGTTGCTTCTACTTTATATCATGGAGCCTTAATATGAGCTGTTGAAGATGATAACAATGCAAAGATTAAATTCAGGCACCAAAATTTGCTGTGCAAGCTAGAATGAGATAAATTATTTTAAGCAGCATTTTTTTTCTGAAATGTTATAAATATGGAATTTACAAAGATCCTGAAGAAAACATACTTTGAAATATCAATATGTCTAGTTCCATGAAAATCAGAAGCATCTGAGTAAAGGGAGCAAAAAAGTAAAGATGTGAGGGAAAATACATTTTTGCAGGGTCCCAAACACAAAGGAGAATATATCTCATTCTAAAAGGCTCATTAATTAGAAACAAAATAACAAGATTTAGTGGACTGAAATAAGATGGTAGAAGGTTACACCCTGAAAAAAATATGGATTTTGAAGCCAAAGAATATAAATTGTTTTAGCACCTTATCAGAGCTGTGGCTGATTTTTCATCACTTGAACACTAACATTAAATATCATGTTTAGATTCACACCATGGTCTAGATTCACATGGATTTTTTGAGAATGTGTATGTGGTAGCCTTTGAACTTTCTTATGCAGAAAGTGAGATGTGGTTTATTTTGGCAGAAGTGCTTGAAAATCTTCAGATAGATTTGGTTCTAGTCATAATATATTGCCAAAGAAAAACACCGCCTTTTGAAATTTATCAGTTCTATCCACAGAATAATTCTATTCACTGGTATTTTTTCACAGAAATTATTGAAGTCCTGGTTGTGACTCTAGATTTTACCTTTTTTGATAGACTAATTACATCAAAGCACTTGGGATAGTCTGTAATAGAATGGGTACTAGGTGGGGGCACGTCCCAGTCTGACGTCTTAGAGTCCCCCAAAATGTTGTGTATTTTCAATGCAAGACAATGTCATCCAGGAAGATAGAATATAGCTTTTTGGCTAAATAGTAAGTAAAGACAAAAAAGTTCCCTTTATCCTTATCCATGTCGTACACTACAATGTATTTCCTTAATTCTCCAGTATCCTATCTGCATGTCCACAACTAAATAATTTCCATATCTGAATCATTTCATGTCAAAGAAAGAGTCTTTGACAGCCAAAGTTTATGCATTGCATTATTTGTTTCCCACTGTGGCCTTCCTAAAACCTTAGTAAATGAATCCAGGGGGATGACAATATTATTTGTGGCAGCACTGGCCATGTCAAGCAAGAAAAGAGAAGCTGACAATGTTTAGAGCTCCACAGTTTGGCATCTACGCAGCCAGACAGGAAACAGATGTTTTATGGATTTAATAATAATACAAACTAATATTTCTGAGTGGTGTGTCAACATGTGGTGGAAAGATGGAAGCACTTGCTTCCTTTGTTTTCTATGTAGATTAAAAGTCCTGTAATTATAAATTGCAAAACTAGGCTAACTTCAGGAATGCATATATATTTATGTAATTGGCTTTCTATATCCATAAATCTATATCAGATAAAAGTAAGTCCGGAGGATAGGACAACTCCCTGTATTTCTGGGAGAAGTCCAAAACATTCATTTTTGTTTTACTATGAAACAATGAGAAAACTTTGGTCAAATCTCCAAATGAACAAAAACAAAATCTTCACACAGATTGGGGATTTCTGAACTGGACTGTTCCAAAAGGAAGAAATCCTTCAATAGCGTGAGAAAACCTTCTCTTATGGCTTTTGACAACAATATGGCCAAAATTGTTCATTTGTATTGTTATATTAATATTTATTATAGATCATTTAAATTTAAAAAAAAGTGCTTGGAAGTTCAAAAAATCTTGAAACTGATTGAAAGCAATTTAAAAGGTATTTAGGGTTTCTTTAAATGTGACAAGACCACTCTGTTGCCTTTTTTTTGTAACATCAGACAAACTCTGACAGACAAACACCATTAAGAAATAATTTTGCTGAGTGCTTAGTAAAGATATTTTTTCAAATTTTTAAAGAAGCATTATTTAGGAGAATATTAATTTAACACACACACAAACACACACGCAGACCCCAAACCCAGACAAATGTAATATTTCTGAGGGTTAGCTATGTCTTGATGTCTAATGTAGTGGTTTTGGTGGGGCTAGGAATCTATTTTCAATGGCACAAATGATATCATGACTTTGCCAGCCTTTGGAATGACTCGGTGCAATGCCTCAGTGCAACAGTGCTATGTCCAGCTGATTCAGAAAAGAAAACTCTACTAATGCTGGAGAGGGTAGAATACCCATACAGAAGGCAAAGAATGACTTCCAGTGAAAGCTGTTGTCATTTTGAAAGGTGATGAAGTAGAACATGTAGGAAACACTCTGGTAGCTGTCCAAGTGAGAAGGAAAATATAGTTTAGACAATCTGCCTTATAAGGTAGTTTAATCACTAATCCATTCCAGACCACAGAAGTTTAAGAGATTTTTTTAAATCTTTGTTTTCAGAATCCTCAGTTTAGGTTTGTGAGAACAGGTTATAGACTAGACCTTGGAGATGGACATCCTTTGCATTAAAATAATCTTTTAAAAATTATTATTTATTAAATATACAGATAAAACATACACTTTGCTGAGGTATTTGATAATTAAAAACAAGTAATGTCACACTAGAAAAAATTTGTTTTGGCCATACATAAGTAGGTTTATTTTATTATATATGTATGGGAAGACAAGTGGGTAGAGGATTTCAGTGCTTACTTTTGAGTGCAAGAACATTATTTTACCAAAGAAAGCCTGAAACAGCTTCTTTGTACTTCCTTTTAGGTGAGTGAAATTTTCCCTATGTTTTTAGGTGCTGACCACTCATACTACCTTGGGAGTCTGATACTGTCTGATCAGTTTAAGGAATTATGAAAATATGTGTCCTCCTACTTCTCGGGGCCAGTAAAGTAACAAGTCACTTAGCACCAGTAAGCCTACTTTTTATATCAATGACAAGATAATTCACACAAGTGAAGTGTAAAATTGGGATTTATCTTTGTAGTATATGCACAACCCTCAAATAAAACTTGACAGACATATTATGTTTCCTCATCTTTCACACAGTCAAACACATTCAAGAACCATTCTTGAGTCCTTGTTTTTTATAGCATACAATTATTCTTGTACTGAATGTGTTAATCCAGCACTATTTTCTAAAAGATTTTCTAAAAGCAAGATTTTATGTTTAAATTTCACTTCCATGATTTGTTGATAGAAGATCCAGAATTCCATTATCTTTTTCCTCATTTGTTTCATTTTAGCAAATAGAAAGTTTTCTTACATTTGCTTATTGTAACAAATGGCACACTATAAATTAAATGCAGCTGGTACACTCTGGGGAGAAAAAAAAAGGGGTTCATAAGGCACTTAGGAAGGGAAATCTTTCAAGAATAAATCAAAATAGCATTTAGAAAGCTCTTGTGGGAAAAAAATGGCAATGGAAGAAACCACCGTTTACATTATAGTGGGTGGGAACCCACAAAACCAAATTATTTATGGCATGAGAACACTCAATAGACACATGATTCTAAGGCAAATGTGACTCTACTTATGCCATAGAATATCTTCCATTTCAGTGGAATAAAAAAAAATTTGGCCCTTCTTCTGAGCAGAGACAGGCAGTAAAGAGAAAGGCCAAGAATAGACATATTTCTAGTCTAAGGAACATGCACTGCTCCCTTGATGACACACAGTGTTAATTTTATTTAAGGATAATATCCAAGTTACTACAGTACATCAACGGTCAGTTACTGTTACTATGAGATTTTGCATTACTTTAATCCAAAATTCAGTTGTCTGAATGTAATTAATATCTTAATTTTTATTTTATATGGAGGAAATTTTAGCACAGAGAGACAATTTATTAGCTCAAAGTGCACTATCTCTTTTGATTGTTTCTGCAAAGACAATAGCTCCTACACTAGTTCCTACTGTGCTGTAAATCTATTGCAAAAGAAAGTTCCTTTCCAAAATAGCTTACAGTCCACCTACATAATGTGGAAGAAGGGATTTGTCTCCATTTATTGGTGTGTAAGTGATATGCAGAGGGATTATGAGTACCTAACTGCAAATAGCTACTAAACACAGCCTGATGAGTAATCTGCAAATATTGTTTAAATTTAAGCAAGCTAAAATTGTTGGCATGTCCAGAAGCCTTGTGTCTTCTGAGGTCACCAAGATTTGTCCCACAGTCAACTTGACACAAACACAATTGATTTCAAATTTAGAACCTGCAGGGCCAAGACTACACAGTTCTCTGTGAAGAGATGATGATGATGATACAAGAGTGGATGATCCATATTTTAGTGTAATTATAACACTGCCTTCTCCCTAATTTTATCAGTATTTTAAAGGAGACTTTAAAAGGACTCACACAATGCATGCCAGGTCTTTGTTTTGCTACAAGATAAAATTCTGTGAGCTTTTCCATCTATCCACAAATACCTCTACCTCTGATAAAAACAACAAAAAATATGCTTTTAAAAATAGCCCTTCTTTTTTTCTGACTTTTCAAAATCCATTTTATCATAATGTCAGCCAAGCCAAAGGTCAGTTCAAGTAAGGCTTATTTGTTTACTGCCATGAAGGGTTTTTACTCTGATTCATTCCTAAGGTAAATAAATACATCCCAAATATACAAGACACAGTCTCTTAAGCAGCCAACAAAATTTTGTTGCTAATCATATTGCAGCAGATAAAAGTACAAGTACTTATATACTTAACCAATGCTTGAATTAAGTCCATTTTGAAATAAAATTGTAAAATATGTAGAATGAACTGGCCTCTGCCAATCTGTCTGTGGATTACAGGGAGAGCACAAACAAGCAGTTTGGGTGAATTACCTATTTTTGAGATTGCTGAAGACAAAGTTAATCCCACACTAATTTATTCACATTTCTATTTGGTTAAGGGACATCTCTGGAGTTCAAGAGTTTTTAGTGTAATTCAATTTCTTCAGAATAACTTTTGCTGGAATTATTGGTTGCAAACAGTTTTTAGGTTAAACGCATTAAAATGGTTTTCATAATCAGTAGCAGTAATGATGTATTATTCAACAGCTTTGCAATTAGACACATTTTACAAGCACATTTCTTCATAACAGTATTTTCTATTTTTCCATCACTACCTGTATTTTGCCTTCTTTACCCTGTAGCCTCTTGCCCACTATGCTAGTTTGCCTAAAGCATTGCCCTGGGCAAGGTTTTTCTGCCTCAGCTGCCAATTCCTGTCCAGCAGCATGGGGTCACACTGCTCTCTTTGGAGAGACTGACTGATCTCAATTAAAACAGTTCTCAACAGCTTGTATCACATGCTTCAGTCTCAGCCTCACCTTAAAAGCTGTTTGCCTCATTTTAATATCAAATGTAGAGAGAGGAAATAAAACCTTAGTCCTAGTCAGACTTCACAGTTGTTCGTTCCAGAGGGGAGTAAGTGAGGCTGAGGGGTCAGAGCGCTCCCTGTCCTCCCTGCTCACACCTGCCCACCACAGAGGCAGCAGTATTGGGTGTTTCAAGGAGCAGTCAGGAAGGGGAGCTGTCCCGCTGTCCTGGGTGCCAGTGCCCAGGTGCAGCTGCTGTGAGGAAGGGCCAGAGCTGCCCTGTGCTGGGCACAGCTGGTTCCAGTCAGCTGTACAGAGTGAGGAGTGAGGGAACAAGGGAGAGAAGCAATGCTGCAGACACCAAGGTCAGAGAAGGGGAAGGAAGGAGGCACTGGAGCAGACACAGCCCTGCAGCCTGTGGGAGAGGCCATGGTGGAGCAGATGTTTCCCTTGGAGGACCCTATAATGGAGCAGATATGTCCAGAAGGAAGATGACACCTGTGCAGAGTCCATGTGGAGCATTTTTACCCTGCAGTACACGAGGCTGTGGGAAAGAACCATGCTGGAGAAGGGAAAAACTTGAGGAAGAAGGCAAGGCAAAGTGTTGTGCTTTGTCTACTGTCTACAATCCCAATTCCTCATCCCCTTGTGCTGCTCAGGGGGCATATAGAAGAATCAGGAGTGAAGCTGACCCTGGGAAGAAGGGGAGGAAGAGGTGAAAGGTCTTTTTGGGTTTGTTTCTGTTTCTCACCACACTACACTGTTATTAATTGGTAGTAAATAAGGCTGTTTTGCCCATGACAGTAACTGATGAGTGATCTCCCTGTCTTTATCTCAACCATGAGTTTTTCATCATATTTTCTCCCTGTTCTGATGATGAGGGGGAGTGAGAGAGTGTCTGGGTGGGCGTCTGGCGTCCCAGACAAGGTCAGCTCACCAGCACACTCTCTGGCATACTGAACTGCTAAACCCAGGGACTTCAGGTGCCAAATCTCTGTGTCACAGAAAGAGAACACTGGAGTTACTTCCCAGCTCTCTATTTACTGCTTAAAAAGTTGTGCTGGTAAATAGTTTTTTCATCAGCTTAAACATAAATACCAAATGTTTACCATTGACTTCTTAAAATGGAGCATGGCTACGAGTATGCTATAGAGTACAAAAGGAGAGAGAGATCCTTCTACATGCCATATCTTTGAATCCATTAAAACTAGAAAGATGAACTAATGAAGATTTTCTGTTTCTGATGCACTTTAAGGTAGTTGAAAATCTCATAATTTAATATTTTTCTACTTTAAAATGCTCTTAATGCCTATGCTTTTAGGTTGCTGGAACTGTGGTGATATGACTAAGTTGTCATGAAACAGAGTAAGATGTAAATTTACAGTTAATTTGAAAAGTGTTAAAAATTAGTTTACATTTATCACATAGGACATAATATAGTGTAAGTTCACACCCCAGGTGTTTTAGTGAGTTCATAAATATTACCTATGCTGTCCACTTACCATATTTGCTCCTTTCATCAATTGCTTAAAACAAAGTATACACAGACCACTTTGTAATGAACAGAGAAAGAGACCACTTACTCACTCTTACCTATTTTTCTCATGAATTTTCAGGATTTCATGTGTCTGTTGTAGCAGCTGTTTTTCTAGCTTGTATGTTGACAGGGAATTTTCCAGTAGCTGAATTTCAAGTCTGGATGTTTGATTTAGCACCTTAAGGATGAATTAAAAACATTAATGTTTATGTTGTCCTGGATATTTTGTTTTAGCAGCATAACATAATAATTTAATTCTGATTTTATGATTTGTCAAAAATTGTTTCTAAATCCTTTTTTAACCTCTGCTGCTCAGCTGGTGCAGATGAACTTAATCAGACTGCACTGATATGTACCAGCTGATATTCTGGCACTCTAAAACTGTAGGATAGTAGCAGATCAGCAGAAAGAAGCAAGGTGACTGCCAAACAAGCTTCATTTCAATAGAAAAAACAAGAGACGTGCCTCAGACATGCATTCCTACAAAGCATGCTTAAACCAGAAAAGTGCAAGAGTACTCGGAATGAAGTCAAAGTGTTGCATCTGCTATTTTGTAAATAGAGCTCCTACTTTAGCTTTCCCCTGCATTCTCTCTTTTGTGGTGTTGGCAGCTCAGTGCCTTATTTTTGTTTGAAATCGTTGACATTCACAGAGCAATCTGAATTGTCCATTTTTGTTGTCCTACAGAGCTTGAAAAATTGGGAAATGATTGATATACAACAGTGAAGATCAAAAGCTGTGATTTATCTTGTTACCCATTATTTAGCCTGACACTTATATCATTGACAATAGGGAGCTGTTAATTGAAAGTCAAATGCTGATCTAGTTTCCTGGGCAGTCCTACCTTTGTTGCACACACAGAGCTGAATATACTAACCAAATGAAACCAAAAGAAAGACACATAACAAGGGTCAATCATCAATGCTGTTCTTACCAAGAAACAAAGTGTGTTTCCTGGACCCCTGTGTTGAAATGTTTTGTGTGGTAGTGCGTTAGAAAGGAAAGAGTTTGGGAAATGTTCTCTGCAATTAACAGCTTTTTGAAAACCATGCTGGGAACATACCTGGGTTTCAACATCCGTGAGTTTTCTTGTCTGCTCTGCTGTCTGGCTGAGGAGGCTGGTCCCTATCTCGAGCATGGTAGCAGTGTGGTTCTGCACAGCATTCTGCTGCAGCTGCACCATCTCTGATTTCATGTTTTCCACAATGTAGTTCTCAAGCTGTAAAAGAGAAAAAAAGTTGTAGCTGTAGTATTTTTACCTGTTTAGGCATTCTAGTGTCATAAAGGGTGCATAGCTGGCATTCTTGTCAAAAGCAGAATTTTTTATATTTTCAGGAGCGATCTCAAGTCTCAGTTGACCATATGACTATTGCGGTAGGGATCTGACTATCTTTCCGCTTTCATCTGGAGTCTCAAGATTTTTCCAAGTATCATGGTCTGCGTCAAGGTTGCAGTAAGCATTTGTCATGGAGATAGCAGCTTCAAAATAAAACCCTAAAAGAGCAAAGCACACCAGAGGAAAACATAAAACCCTATTGTACATCATAACTTACATGTGAGTCTTCCATGGAAGAGATCCTATCATATCATACATCCCCTGGTTTATGTCTGTCATGCAGGAATATGATTTTTTTATTCAGTTTAATTCCCCAAATGATTTTTTAGAAACTTAGCAATAAACGCAGCTTAGTTTAATTGAGACCAAAAATTTGTAAAGGAATGGTGACACTGTCATGCCAATAAAAGAAAGAACTTGTTGGCCAAAAAGCATAGAAAGCTGGTTTGTTCCTTTGCTTTTTTGGTCTTGATATTTGGTTTTACTTGACAAATTCTTGGACAGAATCTGCACAAGAATCCTCTAAATAAATTAAGTATCCTAGAGAGGGGTGCTTTTTGTTGCAGTTTGTTTTGGTCTGTGTAAGCAGAATCATTCCCTTTTAGCTGACAATGTCCTTGCCTGCTGCAGCAGGCCATAAATCCAGGGCTAGTCTATAGTATGATGTGATTTTTTTCCTTACTTATAGAAGCATTGTTCTGTCTTGATGTCCTCCATAAAGCTTTAACATAAAGATAGGTGGCTCAGAACAGAGTTTTCAATACCTTGCACTGAAATAGCCAGTTGGAGTCCAGCTGGTTTAAACCCAGTGAAGATTTAGTCCTTAGTTAGTAGTTAGTCACTGTGACAGGTAAGTTGCACAACTAAATAGTAAGAACCAGATAGAGTTGATTTAAATACTGCAAAAAAGGAGTGGCAGTCAGATATAGAGTGTCATTACTAAGAATGGCTGCTTTTATTTTTTCTGTAGGTATACCTGTGCCTAGGGGCCATTACTGTTAGATATTCTAATGACTCACTTCAGTTGAGCTCACAAAATATTTGTTACAAGTTTGATCATTTATGTGCACCTAATAGTTTTATGAACATTATTACAGAAATAGAATACTGCCACAATGTAAAATATTTTCTGCATAAGACAGTTGTTGATGTTTTATTTGTTTGTTTATCCCAGTATGAAGAAACAATAACCATCATGGTCAAAATTAAAGTGAATGTCCTATGGATGTTTTAATTTTTTCCTCCAAACTATCTCTTGATTGCAAATAGTCCTTGTGAATGAGCCCCATAAACTGGGTGATTGTCCTTTTCCATATTCAGGTCCAGAATATGGAGACTTAACCTGGAACATCTGAACAAGAAGTTCAATTCCCCTGATGAATTTCGCTTCCTAATGAAACACAGGGTTCTCCAGTCATGGTACTGCTCATGACAGTTACCAACACGCACACATTTCCTTACATCCAATGTATTTTTTTTTGCAGATAGGAGTATAGCATGTCTGTATTGTAGCTGTATAGTGCTTGATTTGCTAGCCTGGAGCTTTCTGAAACTGCCTTGCTGTACATGAGGAATGTGGTGCATATGTGCAATGGATGCCGCTGAAAACTGCTGCAAAAAATGATAACAGCATTTATTACACATCAGAAATCAGAAATTAGATGTTTTCACATATAAATAAAATGCCCACAGATAGGGAAATAAATATAAAAAGAAATGTATATTTTTAAGTAAATTTCTTTGCCTGTTACTTTAGTCACGTTACAGAGAGGATTGTGATTGTGACTGCATCTGTGTGGAGTTACAGCAGATTTGTGTAGCAAAAACACAACCACAGATTGAGGCATATTGTATAAGTCATACTTTTGATTATTCCAGTCTAACACTGTCCCCATGGTATTCAGTTCTTTGGCAATTGCCCTCCATTACTCACCCATAAAACAGCCTTAAATTTAATCTAAGACTGACTCCTTATAACAACAAAGCTGACTTTCCTGTTTCAGAATTACTCATTAAATGCCTTTGTAAATATTTGTTGTTCAGAATACCACCACAATAGTTTCTGTGAGCACATCTCTGGAGTATCAAGAGCTATTCACTCAGGCAAAGGGGGGTTGAACAAAAACTGAAATAATATAGGCGTTTGTTACATTAATTCCCCTTCCTTCCTCCCTTTGCCTACTTCTTTTAGTTTTCTCTGTAGATTTATTGGTTGCAATACTGGCCCTGCTAAAATCAATGCCAAAATTCCCACTGGCTTCCATAGGCCAAAATTTCACCTATTATTTTTATTGCAGGAAGCTAACAATTTACCAGGTTCATTATGACCAAGCATGGAATTTCATCTGAAGCCTTGCCTTCTCTGGAGGCCTTGTATTAAGCACATGAACTGACCTTGCTTTGTGGTTAGTTAAGAGCAATAGCATCTATTTACTAGGTGATAAAAGGATCCTTGCAGGGTGGCCTCACCAAAGATTTGACACATGGAAACCTATTCACAGAAGCAAATTAAAGAACATTTAGGGGTTTAAGTCATTTTCTAGAATTCCTTCATCCTATAATTAAGTTAAATTCAATTCCTCCAGACACTCTGAACTAAACAAATCCTTAAATTACTGTATCTACTTATTTCAGCTACTTTTTTTTTCAAAAGTGAAACAGAATTATATTCTGCATTCTTTTCCCCTCATCTCACCCCTCCAACTACATGGGTTTCCACAGTAAATTGATGTCCTTGTTATTAATTTGGCTGCATCTGCTTTCAGTAAGACTCATTACATTGCACAGGAGTTATGGGTAATGCTGAATTACTGGTGGGATGCATAAGAATGTTGTAACATTCTCAGAAATAAAACTGTCAGAAGATTCAGTGTTATTGGTTAATAAACATTCCAGAGGAATATATATTAAGAGTATCTAGCCTTTTCTGGACAATATCTTTTGAATAACCTTCATAGAAACCACCAAAACACTAATAGAACTATTAAAATGGTAACTTAGGGTCTATGTAATGATAAGGGTTTGTGGCAGATGGCTTACAAATAAAATAAGAGTTTTTTCTTTTACTTTGATCAAATAATGCTGGTCCCAGGTAAGAGCTATATTTTAATAATTGGTATGATTCCCAGAAGACATTTTCATACAGTGCCTTGCAACAAGACTACAAGCTAAAGTAACCATAGACTGTCCTCCTACCATAGAGTGCACATCATTTGGAAATACAGAAGAACAATGTCCAGTGTTATTTTGTAAGAGTGGTTTTGTGTTGTCTTGCTTTGCAAACATGAATAAGTATAATGTTACACCACGACTCAACCAATGGAAGTTTAATTCATTCTTTATTTTTCTATCTGAGAGTATGTCATACCTCCCCACAGTGACAAACTGCCTCAGGGAGTGAGATAGAAAAATTACATTTTATGTGAATTATGATTTATAAATACACAAACAGCCTTAGTCAAATAAGCTGGAAGAAATAGAAATATATAGAATTCCTTAGAATTTCTTTGAGATTTGAAGAAGTAGAAAGGGGTAGGAAAAACTTTATCACTGAGAAAAGTTATTTTATTCATGTATTGAAAAAGCCAATATTGCATTTATTTAAAAATATATTCTATAGGTTATTTGTAAATGAGGGAAAATTGATAAAATGGTTAATTTACAATGATTCAACCTTCATGTATTACAAATCCAATGAGTAGAGAACAACAATCCTTGCAAAATTTCTGTTGGTATATGATTACTGGGAATCAAGGAAAATGAACATGGATGGCACATAAAGGAAATGAATAATGCACAAATGCTAAAACTCTAATCTGTACTACTTTTGAAACAACCTTACTTGATTACCTACATTAAGATGATATAGGATCACATGGATAACTTCAATAAAATTATGAAAACAACCTTGCAAGCTGAAGTGAAACCTTTAAGTGACTGCTGCAAAAATTGGACTCATAGAAAGGCATCTTGGGATATGTGGTATATGGGACTTTCACAAAATCATTGGTTATGAAATATACTGGTTATGAAATACATTGCTTATGAAATGTATTTTTGGGTTTCAATTCTAAGAGGAAGCAGAAAATTAATCCACCAAATCCATATGTAGTCAAACAAACACTTATAAGAAAATCTGGCTGTAAAAACATTTCCTTTTTTTTTTAAATTCAATGTACCCAGATTTCTAGCCTTAAAGCAACAAGAAAATAAGCCTTAGTTTTTCAGTTGCATGTTAATAAAAGTAAATATTAGCATGATACTTGCACAATTATTCCGTACTTGTTTTTGAATTTTCATAAGTTTCTGTAATATTGCAACTTCTCATTTTGACTTCTTGCTCAGATATTTTTTGTATCTCAACCCTCAATCACGGTAGTGTGGTTTCCCAAATTCTGTTCCTGACAGAGAAACAAACAATGACTTGCAGGGAATGTATGTTCATTTCTGAACTGAAACATTGGACTGTTTTTTCCAAACCAAATGTTCCAAACACATAAATGATACTTCTCCTTAAATCCTTGATTCCTTGAATGTCTGAATCTTTGGCATATCATATGTTTACTGTCTGGCTATAAGGCATAATTCAATAGATGCAATTCCACTGTGACCAGTGAAACCACAGCTGCATTCTCCTCACACAACGCCTAAACACTGTTTGATTCAGCCTCAGTTGAGTGATACTGAGATTTCTTGTCTGGTCGATTTCCAATATACTAATGACACTTGTCCTCATGAAGGTTGAGCTTGGGTTTATATCAAATTTCAGTAAATAAAAGTGTGCTATGAATGTAGAAGAATCTTTCTGCAAGCTAAAAAACAAGCAAACCAAAGCTCCAAACCAAGCAGGTTTTCCTCTTCAGATAAAGACCAGACATCTTTTTGTCAGAAGAAATCAGGGATGGAACATGTATGAGATTATTCCAACACAGGTGAAGTAATCTTTCTGCTGCATTCAGCATCAGTTTAGTGTCTGCAGCAGTTTTGTTTTCAGTTCTGTATGTTGCAGTTCAAGAAAGGTGTACGTTATTTGGAAAAGTGTACAGAAGGCCAAGACTTGTCACAAATTTAAAAATTGAAAGACTTAGAAATGCTTAGCTTGATAGGAAGGCTAACAAGGAAATAACTTTCTGGACTAACACAAAAGTGTTAAGGGAAAGTGAATAACCTGTTTCCACATCCATGAAGCTCCAGTATTGGAAGGTTAATTTTTACACATTTGATGAAAAGTCTTCTAACAGTACAGGTAAAAAAAATATTGGCAGGGATTCTTCTGTGAGCAAACTGTGAAAACTCCATTGCTGTGGAGAATATTTCAGGTACAGATCAGATAAATTATGTAATTGTATAGTTCTTTCTAGTTATCTTGATTTCGTCAATCAAGGTCTATTACTATGCTTCAGACCTAAGGTTGCAGGCTTAATATTTGGAATAAACTCTATAGTAAAATCTCCATTGAACTGAGAAAAAGTTTGGAAGACCCATCTGCTAATGAGATTTTTGAAGGAAGTCCAGAAAACAAAGGAGTCATGAATTTAAATGACAAAAATTCAGAAAAACTCAACCAAACAAGCAAAAAACCAAACCAAGAAAAGCAAGCCACACATAATGATATAAATAAAATGAACTGTTCTGAATTGACCAAATCAGTCAAATTAGCACATTCATTGAGGAAGTTTCTGAATGTATGAATATTCATCCATAGGGTGGCACTCTGCAGAACCACCTAAGAAATTATTTCATTAACTACCTCTGCAATTATAAACTGGCAGAAATTTCCTAAACTCAAGTTGCTTTTATTACGCTGCTTTCAAAGCTGGAATCTCTAAAAAATCAATTTGCAGATATCCAATCTTATGTCAATGGTGTCTTGGCATCTTTGTACAATTCAGTAAAGTACATAAAATGTAAGAGATAGTAATTGATAATGATGGTGGAACAATATGCTGTGTGGCATCCCACTAAAATCTTAGGAAACTGGAAAGGGAAGTATTTTTTAATTAATAAATTATCAATAGACATACAAGATATGGGCAACACATAGTTTTTTGTTTCAAGATATTTAAGGATATCCCCAGCTAGGTTTATCCAATAGTGTAATATTCAAATATGAATTTCAGTTCCTCATTATGTGGCAAGAAATATTTCCTTTTTTTTTTAAAGTTTTGTCATTCTAAAAGCTTAGCCATTTCTAGGCCTAAAACCCAAAAATCATTATGAAGGAAATTTGTCACTTGAAATGCCATTGATTACCTCTTCTACAAAAGAATGCAAAACATTTAGGAAATAAATTTCAATTACTTTAGTATGAATATTAGTCAGTACAACTAATTTTTTTACCTTAAGTCTTAATAAAGTCAGTAAGCAGCATAACTGAGAATCACATCAAACATGATTAAATGGGTCCCACAAGGAAGCTTCTGATAACATTTAATCATAACAATATGTTCTCATTTTCTACTGATTAGTAATATTTCTCGTTCAAAGAATTCTCTTGTTTAGGGTTAACATTTATAAATTTTTAACTGTGAGAATGATATTTTTCTTTCTTGATAATTTTCTAAGCCACCTTATTTTATAAACTAAATTAATTTGATTTTACAGTTGGCTGAAAATCTGAACCATCCTCAACATACACTGGGAAAGGGAAGACACAGTTGTGAAAATGCAACATCTGTCATATCACCCTAACCACATTAACATCTGTGGGGATTTTTTAAAAAAATAATTTTCTATTAAAATGTGGAACTAATTAATTTTCTTCAGAAAATATACTTTTGGTGAGGTCTAATTTTCAGAAACACTAATTTTGGAACAACTTCTGGGAAGAAGAATATTTAAAGACTTTTTGGCTCATTCCTAGCTTATGCACATATGACATAATCAAAATTACTTCCACTGAAATATCTCCTTACTGCATTGAATATGGTTCTTGAAAAATGTAATCTTAAGCTGCATAAATAGTTCTGCTTGCAGTATTTTCTGCCAGTTTAGATTTAGCTAAAATCTAAACTTTCAATAAACCTGGGAAGCTGGAATATAATTTGGAATCTATATGTGTTATAGGAGATGGTATAATGATTTAACATTGTACTACTTAATCTGTTTTTAATTCTGCGTGGTTTCTGACACTCACCACTATGACATATGGGCACACTTTTCCAAGAAAGGTTGTGAAATTAAGACTCAATGATTTTATGCTCTAGTGTTTCAACAATGATCTATTTTGGGTTTTTTGTATTTTATGTATCTATATAGATATATATCTCACAGAAGCTGAATCTCTGAATCTCTTTATTCATTGCCATGTGCTCTGCCTTCAGCTCTTAGTTCTGTCTTAGGATCTTCCTGATGAAAAGATCACAAATTCTTTTTTATGATCATTTTTCTCTCTTTCCTGTAGAGGATGCAGATTACCATTGTGCCTTTCATTAACCTGATATAAGTCTCAAAGCCAACTAAAGATGCAGTACATTTCACCAAATGCCAACCAAGTCTCCATTTTTAATCCTTTTTGAAAGCTTAAATTGGAAGTTTAGATGGCATAAACCACAAGTTTCATATGCTGAAATCACTGAAAATGCTGCAATTTCAGTACACTTGGGCCTACAGGAATTCAAGGGTATCCCCTGGTCCAAAAACCAACTTCCTCATTCTTCCAGACAAATACTTATTTTTACCTTCATCCCAGAGAAATCGACAAAACATCCACTCTAGGCGTCCCATCAATCTTATAACACGAACCAGAACTCATGATCTGCACACTACATGTTCACATCCTCTGTGTGTGTGCTTCTATCACAAATCACCCACTGGTGAGGAGAACTGAAACCTATCTCAGATCTTTTCCTAGGTGATAGGGAGTAATGAAATCTTCCTCAAGTTTGTCTGTTACAGGAAATGTAAATCTTACTGCACACTCCCTGTCCCATGATGTCTCATTGGCACCTGGTAAGGACTGAATCATAGTTTTGCTTTGTTCAAAAAAACTGATAAAGTGCAGGAACACTTTGTGTCTACAATCAGTGTTTATGCAGCTAACTTTACTTCCAAACACATGGAGCAATAGAAACACAACAAATCTGCATGGACAAAATGGCTCATGGTTCAGGACTCATGCTTGACAGCAGAGGATCCTGCCTACCAACTTCTGACTCGATAAAACCTCTGACAAGCTAGAGCAGCTGTGTGGACAATGTATTGTAAGCAAATGAGATTTCTCAACTCAACATATCTGATTTAGCAAAAAACATTTATAAAAATCCCATCTAGGCTACAAAGAATAATAATATTTTAATCAAGAACACTGTCCTTTTCTTCTCCTTTCCTTGCCTAAAAATGGCAAATCTTATTTTGTTTTGCTATGTGTCTTGCATTCAGCATTTGGCCCAAACAACGTGATTTTAGTCAATATTGAAGAAAGATGTCATTGTCCATTGGTACCTAATATAGCAAAGAGCAAAACCTCTACGTGTTGTAAAATCCATTCCCTTGCAGAGCCCAGGGAGGTTGAAGCCTGAAAGCTGCTGAACTTTTTCAGTCAATAAGGGATTAATATCTAGACAAGAGTTTACATATTCTCACACACAGTATTTATGTGCATAGATTTACATGAGCATATATGTAATATCTCTTAAATTATGGGGTTTAATCTCTGTAGGCAGCAATGTTCATTTGTGTCCTATAAATTTTGGCTATATTTATGGTTCTCAACTTGTATTGCAATAATCTGGGCACAAGCACTTTAATGATAGGTGTTCTGGATAAGTGGCAATGTTTACCTTAGTTTTGATACAGACATTAAAAAATTGATACATTTCACTGGAATCACTTCATAATTTTAAAAATTCATATAAGAAATATAAATAAATGAAATTTCTATAAATATCTGTAGTAGTAAACTAAGAGCTTCAATTTCCCACAGCACTATAAAAAAAGTTAACTGCTAGTAAAAACTCCAACACCTTTTCTTCCCATTCTTGAAATTCTATATATATACCCATTAATCTCTAACTGCCCCCAGACATACCTATAATTCTCAGCAATATAATGAATGTGTAACTGCATACCAGGAAGATGGTCCTGCCAAAATATGTGCAGCCCACAAAAATCGCCTTCATACATGACAAAGAGTGTATTAAAATTCATAAATAAAATCTTGCCAAATACTTCCTTCCAATAACTATTAAAATCAGAAAAATGCATAAAAATGTCAGAGTGAAACTATCACACATTCAGTACATGTGTGTATACATTTATATATGCACATACAGGTATGTATACATAAAATAAGGATGAGTTAATTCCACCAAATAGATTATGAAAAGTGTTCTACAACTAGCATTGGAAATAACTGAAAGTCACTAAAAAATATAATGAAATATCTTGTATTTGAATTAGCCTGTAGAAAAGACTAGGAAACTTTATAAGATATAAAAGTGCCCTGGATAATCTGAAATTATATAGTTTGAGATATAAATCCATTTATGCCTTTAATAATCATATATAAAGATAAGACCTTTTTTTTATAGGAAATATGAGAGTAGCCAAAGCAAACAAAGACAATCCTGGTCCCTCTTTTCATTATATTCCTCTTGAGATTTTGAAAGAGAGCAATCACATTTTCTTTTTGTAAACATGTGCTAATACAATCTCCTTCATCCCCAGTTGCTGGAGTGAGATTCAAGGTATGATTACAGGGATCAAATCCTTGCCCTGAGTTTACTTCTTGAATGCCACAATCTCTACATGAAAATTGTAGAACTGTGGGTTTCTCTAGAGAGTTCATATAGTGGAAATAAGCATTTTTATTTCCATCAAGTGCTAAAGGAATAACCAGACTGGAATTGCAATAATGAAGAGCAGAATTGGGCTGTTGTATGCTTAGAAAATTGAGCACAAACTCAGCAGTAATAAAAAGATGACTGGATTGAAAAATCTCTTTTCTAATGTAGCTCTGAAGAATAAAAGCCATTTCAAATATTTAAATTTAGGGAAAATCTGAAAATAAAAATCTTTTGGAGACATTCCTGCACTTAAGTCACTGTAAAGAGAAGACAAATGAAAAGGAATGAGAGAATCTCTGTCCTAAAACCTCATTTTAGGGGAAGTGCTTTTGCCCCTTTTTTTTTTTTTTTCTAGGACCTGGCAAGAATATTCTCTCCTACTTTGGTTTATCACAATCACAGCTCTTCCTGGAAGACAATGTTATTGTGATGCATTCTTTTGTAAGTCATGAAATCATAAGCTGACGTGGGGAAGCTTTCAGCCTTCAATTACATGTCTGCTAACTCATTGTCATTCTCATTTTATGGCTGATGTAGAGTTTCTATTGTTGCTCTTAACAAAGATAGGACAAATTTATTCATAGATGAATTACTAAGTCTGTCCATGAGCATTCATGCAGTACAGACATAACAAATTATAGAACAGTGACATATATTAGAAATGGATTGGCAGACAAAGAGATGGGCAGTTTGCATGCAGAAATTTGAAAATAGATCTGGTTTTACAAGGGAAGCCACCAAACATATATTTGCAAACATTATACTAAATGGCCACAATTAGACATTAAGTGTTTGAGACTCATGCTAGTTCAATACAAATTCAAATCATTACACTAATAGTGAAGAGGAATGGTTGTAATTATTTTTTAGTAGCAAGAAGCTGTTCACATGTCTTTGATGCGTCCTTTGGACAATCTAAATATGAATACATTTCTGGTGATCCAGGAGTCCTGGCACCCGCGCTGCTCCCGCATTCCCAGCGAAGTGGCAGGGTAGCTGGCAGGCTCACTCTGTCACTGATTAAGTTGCTACTTTTGTTTGCAAATTTCTACACAGTGTCCCTGTGCCCAAAGTGATAACGATCACAGTCATTTCCGATTTGCAATCCGGGAACACGTACAGGACCTGGCCCTGACGGACCTTCACAGTTCACAAATATGAAGTGACAACTCTTCTGGCATGATTAATGTACTGAAAACACAGAGCCATGAGTTAAAGATGAGACACACCAGTTATTACAAGTCTGAATTTCTTTCAGATCTTACATGGATTCTTAGCATTCAAGGTTTTGCTCTCTTGTTCTTCCTTCTACAATACTTTTAATTTTACAATAAATCCCAAGTAGGTCATGCATAACAATAAGAATAATGCTTTCTTGCCAAGTAAAACCACAGTCAGAAGGGTGGTTTAGTAATAACTCAGAAGCATTTACAGTGTAATAAAAAATACATTGAATAAACCAACATATCAGAATAATAGGACTATTAAATAAAAGGAAAATATCCTAGGCCTTTCAAATATGCTGTAACTCTTCAGAATCAGAGATGATCAGGGCTCAAAACCAAATATAGATATTCTTAAACTTTCAAGTATTCCAAGTCAGGATTCTACTTCAATCTCATTTTTATAATGATAACCATGTGGTACTGTTATTCTCCCGCATGGGTAAGGAAAAATATCTGTTCTACTGACTTTGTAGTTGCTGTATATAAAAGCAGACTTTCAAGTCATTAGTTTAATCACATGTGCAGAACATATAGGAATTAGGATAACATTTCCCATGACTACAGCTGTTTGATCTAAAGAAGAATTGACATCAATAATGCTCATATCTATCACACTTTGTAGTATATTAGTAGAGAACAAAGTGTTCATGAATCCCAAGGAAAGTTTGGCAGCTGTTTCAGTGAGCTGTAGATTGCAATCATGTTAACAGTTATACATTCTGCCCAATAGCTGGCAATAAAGTTTGTGCCCTGTAGTCAAAGCTTTACAGCACAGCAAATCCTTCAGTACTGGAAAGAGAGAAAAAATCCTGTCTGGTACTAAAGAAATGCTGTAACTATGACTCTGGCAAAGTCATATCTGCTGCTCCTGGAGGACCCACGGAAACTGTATTGGTTACTGAACCCCAATGTCACCTGCAAACTCCTGTGCCTAGAGCACAGAAAATCTAAATATAGGCCATAAAAACATTGAAAAATTAATGTTCTGAAACAGGCATTCTCTTTTTAAGGACAGAGGTTTTCCATGCCTGGTATTGATGCTGATAGAAACAGGTTAGCTCTGTACCATGCCTGAGGGTTTGATCTGATTGGGGGGCCAAGAGTGCCAAAGCCAACTGAGCCATACAAGAGACCTGGGAGCAACAGGGCAGGAAACTCCTGATTCCCCAACACATCCCTGTTTTGTCTGCATCCAATTAATTGCACTCAGGTGACGTCGCATTTTCAATTTCCATTAGGTCAAATAATATGGGCTTAAGACACAGATTTTTTAGGATGGCACAGTAAGCCTTTTTGAGGGGAAGGGGATGTCACTGGAAGTATGGAATTCTGACATATTAAAGTCAAGGATGTTTTGTGGAAGGTACCCACAATCTGGCCAGGATTTCATTCCTGAGGCTTTCCTTTTAGATTTTCAGCTCCAGAATAGGTAAAAATATCTTCCCAAAGCCATAGAAATGTTTTTATTTTATTTTTTATTTTTCTGGCTGCAATTCTAATCTGTTTTAAAATGAAAGATTGGAGCTTTTCCTTACTGTAAACCTATTAACATGGTATTCAAGATTATTTTCTTGTGAAAAGTATACTGCTGACATTAGTGCAAGTGTGGATATAGGGATTATTTAACCATTATTACATTTGGACTAAACTTCTAACTTATAGACATGAAAAGAAAACTAAAACAGAAATGCTTCTGTTCCACTTGAAATAAATTACCATGTTACCACAAATTCCCAGCAGGAAAAGGGAAGGGGAGGTGTAAATTTCTTCACAACATGTAGAATGTTTAATGGATTTCTGTGTGATAACAGTGGAAATAGTGTCACTGCTCTTTTTGTCAGTGTAAAGACAAATAGAAGAAAACAGGACTTCATTTCTTTCTTTGCAAGTGGACTGCGAGGCCACCACAAAGATGTTTTCCTTAGAAGGAAGAATTCAGAAAGGGTGATGTAAAATGAGCTGCAGAGTTCCAGTTGAGAACTGAACTTCCTGAAAGGTCAGGTGTTGGGGGTTTGTTTGAAGCTTATCTTTTTGACTCTTTGCCATTCAAGAGCAGATCTTTCACAGCTGGGCAGAAGCAAGAGCTCTGCTTTCACGGCATCCCAAAAAAGGAGATATTCAAGCAGACCTGCAGTCCACTGTTGCACATGAGAGAAGGTCATGGCATAAAAGCATCTTCCTCATTTTCATCCCCAAATCTGTGGCAATTGTGAGTAGAGGCTCAGCTAGAACACTGCAACAGCTTGAGTGATCTGAATGACTTTTCCAGGTAGGACTTCTACTTGCCAAAAAAAAATAGATAAAAAAATCTCAAATGTACTACAAACTCTGCTATAGATGAAAATCCCTTATCCAAACATGCAGCTGAGTGTTTAGAAAATGTGGTTCTATCTCCTTCCCTTTACACTCTTGTTAACACCTGTGTTAGTCTTTGTTACTGCAAGGTCCCCCTTTACCCAAGATGGTTGCACAGCTTTTCACTGGTGAACAACCTGCCTTGGTGAGTGGAAGCAGATTTTTGCAGAAAGAAATCTCTCCCTAATTGGACTACCAAAATTCATAAAAGATATATTTTTCAATATTTAAAAAACGTAAAAGAAAAGTAGACTAACTTTTGAATGTTGTATGAACTCCCAGACACTCAGTGCAGATCAGGGACTGACTTGGTTGTATGTGAATATGATGCATTCATAATCCTGCTTCTATTTATGTCATGCAGAAGGGATGTAGATTCAGGATTACTGGTGGTTGGAGCTGACTATTCCTGACACAGCTCAAAACAAGGCTTTAATCCATTCCCCACTTTCCTGGTGGTGACAGTGTACTCATGTCTGTGGCAGTTAACTCTGCAATATCTAAGAAGTAGCTTCTGTTTCCATCCTGCCAGAAAAAATTGTGTTCCACAGATTGGTCCATGAATTTATCAGGTAAAAAGAGGCTCACACTGATAACTCATCCACTGCTAAAATTAAGAGTGTGAGTCCCTCTTTAGCACCTAACTATAAAGCACATTGAAATAAAAGAAGTGGCTAAAAACAAGTGATGTTTGAACTTACAGCTTCCTGGCTTCTGTGAGCTTTCCACAAGGCTGTTAACTTGTCTGTCTATTACCTGTGAAATAATAACCTAAAACATGGGCTGTCCCAGTAATTTTCATTGATAAGGCAGCTCTAATTTCTTTTTGAAAATTATGTATTAACATCCCATTTCTGGAGGTAGCACCATGTGAATTATCCAAATCAGAAAGCTGCAGTTATATGTCACACAATTGCTGATAAAAAAATAAGTTTTCTGCCAGTTGTTTTTTACTTCAGTGCTGTTTCATATTGGTTAATAAAAAAATATTGTCGTAAATGTGGACAGAGCTCTTCCATGTCTGATTAATGCATGATGCCAGCCTCATTTGCCCTTTCATTATCAAGATGCTTCAGACAAATTATTAGTGACATGTAAAAGACTGAAATGACCAGTCACAAACATGAAGAACAGTTCTGGTGGTGGATATGTTTCATTGACATGTTTAAGAATGGCAGAGAGTCTTGGCACAGACTGCGCTGTACATCAGCCGAACCAGCTGAAGAATGTTTGAAGCCTTTGCTGCAATGGATCCTCATAATCCCCATCTTTTAGCACATGGCTTACAAAGCCAGTGTGGTAAGAAGGATTTTTAATATAAGCTGGCTTTCTGAGACCTGAAAAGTTAATCAGATTGGTATTTAATTTTATTTCTTTTATGCTTAAAGTCTATTCTACTTGTGCATGAACTGCAAAGCTTTTATAGAAAAGAGTGAGCTGAATGCTAAAAATGGAACATACAGTATATGATTAGTTATGGAAGACTTAGTAGTTGGAGGGATATACTTTAGGAAATAATCCTGAGCTTTCAAGGAAGGAAATAGATGACCACAATAGTTTTATTCAATTTATAAATCCTGGGATGCTGTGAATAGTTGCCCTTTGGTAACTCAGCAAAAGGATTGCTTAATAACAAATCATAGAAACATAGAATTTGTTGGGTTTGAAGGGACTTTAAAGACCATCTAGTTCCACTCCTGCTGCCATGGACAGGGACACCTCCCAATAGACCAGGTTGCTCAGAGCTCCATCCATTCTTAGTCTTGAACACTTAGATGGGGCATCCACAGCTTCTCTGGGAAACCTGTCCCAGTGCTTCACCACCCTCACAATAAAGAATTTCTTCCTAATATCCAATCTAATCCATCCCCTTTTCCAATTTAAAGCCATTCCTTGTTCCATCACTACAGTTTCTGATGAAGAGCCCCTCTCCAGCTCCCTTGTAGAGCACCTTCAGGTACTGGAAGGATTTATTATTTAATTATGATAATTTAATAAAAACTTGAGTAAATTTTAATTGCTATAAATAACTTTCCAGAATAGTTTTATGCAAAATAAGATAAACACAAAAAGATGTTTTATTGTCTCTTGAATGATTTAAAATAATTCTGAAATTTTTTATTTAAAAATAAAACAGTATGGTTTCTATTCAGAAAATTGTGTGAGATAAATACATTGAATTTCAAACTGCAAGCCAGCCTTTCTGCTAGAAATAGGCCATTGCACTTGAAAAGGAAGAACTTGTGACAGAACCTCAGAACTGATGATACAACATGACAGCCATACTTTTTGTATGCTAACTTCCAAAATCAGATTAAATTAAATATTTTAACTATCCTCCTAATTTTATTTAAAAATGCATTTGCTTCTCTGATTTAATGAAACTTTAGTACCATTAAAGGACAAGTTAGTTAGCTCATTAAATTAAATTTAAATTCATACAGTTTTTCCAACATAAATAAATAATCACTCAAATATTTTTATCCAGACAAATCTAATGTGATGTTCAGTTAAGAGAACAGAACATTCCGTAATAAGCTAAGTCCACACAGTGACTAGAAATATTTTTATAAGACAATGCCAACTTAAAGTCAACCTTCTCCTTAGACCTTTTTTGCCTTATTTACACTCTTTCCAAGTAATACCAACAGTTATATGTAAATGAGTCCTGAGAGAAATAAAATATTTCTGATAAGTTTGGTTTTCACAGTTAATGGCATTTTGTCTCTGTTCAATTTCCACTCACTTAACTGCACCCAAGAAGGGCTATAAATAATGTCAAGATGACAATGTCAGTCTGTGCATAAACCCAACACTTAAACAATAGCCAGGCAACTCCAGACAGAGATAAATTGATATAATTTATGGCTTCTGTTCTTTGGAGAAGAGGAAGGACTTCTCAGTTCCAGCCTTTGCAAACATGTATGGACCAATATTATCAAGGGTCTATATGACTGCACTGGTACATTTGTATAAGATTGAAATTGTGAATGGTTGAAATTGCGAGCATTTGTTATTACGTGCTCGGGTCTCACAGAGATCTCGGTACAGGATCAGGCCATATGAACTGAAGTCAGTTAATTATTTCATCTAAATCTCCAAAATCTGATACATGGAAATGCCTTTGACTGCACTGACCTGTGTGGTATTTTACAAGTGAACCAATTATGATGGGATGTCCTGATCATTAATAATTTTCTAAGTTGTGCAGTTAAGCCATAGGAGTCTCTCTTCTTTTTCATTCTTAGC
The DNA here is from genome assembly GCF_028551555.1 of Melozone crissalis. Classification (NCBI taxonomy): domain Eukaryota; kingdom Metazoa; phylum Chordata; class Aves; order Passeriformes; family Passerellidae; genus Melozone; species Melozone crissalis. The sequence goes on from NW_026535780.1 coordinate 25,780,022, forward strand.
TATCTGCATGAAAGGCCTGATCATGACCTCATTAATGACAGTGGCTCAAGTTGAGGTTTTGTCCTGGTTTTCTGCCTGTTGGTATTCCACTCTTTTACAAGGTAGTTTGTAGTTCTTTCTTTGACTTTAGGAATGCACATCAATTATCTCTTCAGAGACCCTCAACTTACTTAAAATTAGCTACTCAAAGGTTTATATTTATTTATAAAATCTTAGCATCTCCTTGGAAAGAATCCTCGTTGCGGCTTAGTTTCCATTGCTGGATTTCGTTGGATTTATTTCTGCCACTGCAACTCAGTACTAACTTTGTTAGGTTCAGCCACAGAAGTGCTTTATCACCATGGCTACACAGAATTAAGCACACTGGACACGGTGCTGCAAAGGCTGGACATTCAGCAAAGCCTGAGGCCAATCCAGCCTCAGTTTAAACATGGAGTGTTTCCACAATCTCTGGGATGATTCACAAGCACACACACAATGTGTACTTCATCTGGGGAATGAGGAGCAGAGTGTTCAGAAGGCTGGTGGATCCAACCTCTGGGCTTCATCCCGCATATCCCCTTCGTTTCAAAACTCTCTGCAGTGTTTTTAATACTCCATTGCCTTTCCCCCCTCACATCTTCAGCTTTATTTCCAGTTTCATTATCCATTTTCAAAACAGAAAGTTAAAGTTTAAAGCCTAACTTTGATCTCAGATGTCATAACATAAACAACAGATGCAAATACTTCTTTGATGACCACTAATCTCTCTGTAAATCTTCTGTTGAATCAGAGCTAAAAATAATTACATTCTGTATGATTTGGCATAATTCAGCTCTTTACTTTTATACTCTGGGAAAACAGAAAAAATATTGCTAACTTGAAGGAATTTCTGATTTTAAGATATCTTATAGATGGTTCATTATATACCTTAGTGCCATGGGAGATATCAATGAGCAGCTCTTAACTCTGTTTTGCTGCATTTATAAAAGGTAGATTTTTTTTTTTGGTGTCTTTGTTTGCTTTTCTTAGCAAGGAAACAGTGTGAGTCACTCAAATAAATTCCCAGAATTAGCACTTTCAGTTCACCTCTTTTAGAAGCATATTGCTTTAGGTTTACAAGTTGAGGGTACAACTTTACTACTGTGGTTTACTATTTCCTTTACCCTGGGCACTAGAACAATTCTGCATTAATGGCATTAATACTGTCATTTCACTAATACTTCCCAATAGGCCATGGCAGGAGCTGTTACATGATTAATGATTTTAGAGATGATTGTTGAAATCCTAACTACTGTTAAAGTAGCCAGAAAAATAGAAGTACTTTTCAGCCAAATATTGACAATTGCACAGAGAACTAACAGTGCCAAACTAAACTGTATACATAACACTGGCTATAGAACATTCACCTTGCCTTCCTATAGATTGTATTTGTCAAGCTACAAAAGGTTCACTGTCTTCCTACAAGATACTCCTCTACAGTATAAAAGCTATTTGTTATGTCCCAAGATTGAATCTCTTATAATAATAAAGAAGTATAGGAATTAAGAAGTATAGGAAATAAAGAAGTATAGGAACATTTTTAAGTCTTTTGGGACAAAAATCTCAAAGATGCCAAAGATTATATCTGTAAAAAGAAGTTTGGAACAAAGATAAATACCTGAATTTCTCATACAAAAACAGATTAAGGAACATGATTCATGGGCACAAACACAGTAAGCAGTTCAGGTGTGTCTCACTCTGTTAGATATTTCCTTAAGAATTAGCTGACACCTACTCAGTTACAGCAAACTGATTTATCTGGGTTTAATTTTCTTTGGAACACCATCACATGAGAGACTAAAAAATAGGGTTTCTATTCCCTCCCTCTGTGGGATTACAGGCCAACAAATCCTCTTCAAAGGAAGACTTTAGTTCACAGAAATATTGGCTAGGATGGGTCAAGCATGTTTTCTATTCCTCGATTCTCCATAATGGCTAAAGCAGGACCATTATGCCATGAATTGCACAAGACTCATAATGCTAAAGAAGAAGTGCTCAAGTGCAACTATGCTCTGACAGCCCATCATTACATCTGTCAGGTCTAAGAACTTGTCTCTTTTCTGAATATTGTTTATGAATTTTGCAGGGATCATTAAATAAATATACAGTTTAACTTCTAATAATTAAGCTGTTAAAGTATAGAAAGGTTGGTATTGTACTTCACGGTGAGTTTAAGATTTCAGATATGTAATAGGTATGCACAGTTTATGACGACATTGTGAAAACATACTGGCTTGAGGGTTCTCATTTTGGGTGATCACAGCCAAATCCATTGTAAATTAGTAAAATGCTTAAATTTATGTGCCTCCATATCATTTAAATGTCACTATAGGCACCAGATTTTTTTCGTCTTTGGCTTAGGCCCATATTGTATTTCTGTACTTAATTCCCACTGATTTCTTATTTGAAAAGTAGAAAAATATTCAGACAATTGCTCTACAAATTTTCTACATAAACAAACCTTTGCCTTGAAATGTTTTGATTCCAGGAGTTGTCGCACCCCACAGGCACAACAGTTGCACTGCATTCAACTCTGACAGGACTCTTCCAAAGAAATCAGAATAGTTAGCTATACACACACACTGGACATCCAGCCCCTGATGTTTTTTAGAGACAGAACCAGTTATCCTTACAAAAATTAAGGATTTACTGGACTTGGACCCCATAAGATTTCTTTGAAACTGTTTACCTATTATGTGGATGTCTACACACAACAACCCTAAAATGCTCATCAAAACCATTCAATTTGGTGATGTGGACATGTTTAATATTACAAGACATCCAAAGGCTATGTTTGAGAAAATATTTTTTCAGATGAAAGTGGCATTGAAAGAAATAGCCAATAAAAACAGGTTTCAAATGAACTGCTTTTTATCAGTCATCACTTTAATGAAATAGAGCTTCTGGCATTCTTTTTTCCCAAATAATGTGATCTTTGATATTATGTCCACTTGAAAGTACTATTATCAGTTTGTGGCTACCTACATGGGTTATGACTGTGGAAGCAAAACTGATGAGAGTCTACCTTTCACATGCAACATATTATATTTTTTTTCCCAGAGAATCCATTTAGTTCTTTATAATGGTTCCTGTTCATTGTGTAACAGGAGATTTGTTTCCTGTGATTCAGATAAGGAACAAGGGATATAGGAAAATCAAACTATTGCATTTCAAGAATGCAATTAAAGACCTCACCTTCAGCTTGATTACCTCTGAATATGCTCATCTAGGCTTTAATGCATGGCTGTTAGGATTTGGTGATAAAGGACCACATCCTCAAGTATTACATAGCACCACAAATCTCTGTGAATTTGCTGTCAAGGATCAGGGGAATTATTAATAAGTTGGGGATCTCCATGTTTCAAAAGAACCCATAAATGTATAATCAGCTTCTTCTAAAACATACATAGTTCTCATAGATGAGGTAATTTATAAATGTCAGTAATCACCTGGCATTAAAGCAACTGTATAAATTTTCATTCATCTCTCCACTCCCTTTAATTTTCCCCTTTCCCTTCCCCTCCTCTTATTCTTTTCTGGCTTTCTCCTTCCCTTCATTATATTAGATAGGACTGGACAATTCTTCTGTCTTTCATGCCAGGTGAAAAGGAACTCTCAGGACTATCATTTTCTTCCAGCTATCAGAGCAGTAAGTAAACATTAATTGGTCTCTTTCTTTAGTGCAAGCACAATTTGAAAAATCAAAAGGCACTGGCAAAATATTTATTAGTCTACAGAAAAAAATATTGAAAATTCAGTGCTGGCACAATCATATCAGATACCTCAAACTGACAACAACTGAATTGTTGCAAGAATAACTCAGAAACTGAAATGTGTCATTCATTCCCTGTGTCTTTACTGTCTTCATCTTTAACATCAAAGTTTTATTTACTGGTTTTGTTATCTGTTTTTTATTGTGGAATTTATAATATTCATCTTATGAACTTATTCATTCCTTTTCTTTCTTTTATGAAGACATGATCCCAAATACACTAAATTTCTGACTTCACTTACCAAAATTTCAAGTTTTCCAGAAGTTTAAAGGATATCGGTTGCTGTACAGTGATAGTACTTAGCCTTCTAGCTGGTACTTAGCTGCTAGTTAGCTTCTTAGGGGATTTAGGAGAATTTACAGCCCTGCCCTTCAGGCTGTGACTGCAAATTTGCCTTCCTGGTTTTAGCTGCAGGAGGATTTAGAGAGCTCAAACACTTAAATGAATTGGCTGACTTTGGCTTGAGGTAGTGTGGTTCAACTCAAGACAGTCAAGATATCTTCAACAGCTAACTATTTGAAAGAGGTGGTAGACATTGATAAGTTGTTTCTCCTCTGCTGTTGGCTGCCAAGACATTTTGTTAACAAGTGATGATGAAAGTTTACAGGTTTATGGAGATTTGCCCAAAAAATACACCCACCCTCATCGATTCCAGTTCTATTTTGCAATTTCTCTGAATAAACTAATCCTGCATAGTTTGCATTCCCTTATTTACATCACAGAATTTTCTTTCCTTCTCACACTTTTTTTACAGCTTTCCTTTCCTATGTGGCCATCTGACTATGTATCTTATGTCTACATGTTTGAGCAAAATCATTCAGCACAATCTTTCAGCACATCATTATCTTTTTACATAGAAATCTCTTAGCCCTGTTTTAGCAAAACACTAACTTCTTTCCTTCAAAAGCAGTTTACATTAATGCTGTGAAATTGAGACAGATTGTATTTAATGGAAGAATGACTTTAAGTTGAGAAGCTTTTATTGAAATGCAGAGTCACAGAGTAGATAGTATTTACTGTATGTGCCTCCTGGGGTGATTTGGATTAGGTGTTTTCTAACTGAATTAACTAGCTAACAAAATAACTATTTTCCCATTTGTGAATAGAGCTCTACTGTGCAAATACCATTACTGTCAGTTGAAATTACATAGTTAACTTCCATAGGTCACATGCACAATTTTTACTGATGTTAGAGGGAACACTATATTTGTATGGAAAAAGGCTAGTGCGTGGTGCTTAAAGAGAGAGTGGGAAGAAATAAAATATTCAAATACAACATGAGAATGAAGCTACAGGCCTGATTTTGCTTTCATTTCAATCATTGGGATTGTATGACTGCATTCCAGCTTACTTCACAAGCAGTTAAGTTACAGAGAATTTTTCAAGATCAAGAGCAGTAGTTTATTTAATAGGGAAAAATATGACCTTTGAAAGCAAGCAACTGACAAAGAAGAAACTTTTTAAATACATGTGATAGATGAGCAATGAGATGATTGACTCTCGCAATTAACAGAAAAATATCATGTATATAGGCGAAGAAAAGTTTTATAGATTTACAGTTATGTTTTACCTCCTTGCATTGTTATCAAGGGACAGTTGGGTTGGGATGTTTGACTTGTCACTATGGCAACAGCTGACCTCCAAGCAGGATTTGAGGAAGTGATCTCCACCACTGGACAGAACTTTGGGAGGGGTTAAAGGGTTAAAAGGCAAAACCTCCATTGTGTGGGTGAGCACATGATGGGGAAAATCCTTTGCTCCCAGCACTGCAACATTTTCTCTATTCTAACTTCTGTTGTATTTTTGATAGGACTTAATAAACCTCTCTAAAATTATAAAAAGTGAGTAACCGTTTCTCACATGGATGATTTCAATGTCTCTGTTTCCACTGAAATTTCAGATCTCATCTTCAACCATCTACCCAGCTGTGAAGAGATAGTGAAGTTGATTAGTGCTGAATAAGGATCTGCACCGTTAACAACAGTTCATATTCATAAGTTTTTAGCCAATTGCACTATGGACATCCTCCTCTGGGCAGTCTGTGCAAACACTCCCAGATCAGTTCTTGTAGAGTCTTGATGGGATGTGGTGGTGTAAGTATAAACTAGTTCAATATTTAGCAGTTTTTAAAAAGCAATGATTTTTCCTAATGAGCAATGAAGTATTTATTTTGGTTAAAATGTGTTGCAAGCTGTGCTCTTGTTACACGCCCTGTGAAACTGCTCTGGTTCAGCAAAATGGCTTCCATCTTCTGTTAGACTAAAAACATCCACTGTGGTAATCTGAGAACAATTTTTTGAAACAAGTTGACATTTTAGTAACATTTTCTATTGCTTCATTACCTTGGGAAATAAGTTTGTGGGTTAAAGGAGAAGGTAAATAAGAAACATAATGAGATACTGTACATACTTTAGCACTAAGTATTTTCTTAAGACATTAAAAATGACAAAAGCAGAAAGACATAAATGACTATACAGATTTATGTCAAAGGTTTATCTTCTTCAGAATCATGTTTCTGACAATGATCAATAATGAAGCCCAGGGCAGTATATTCTCCAAGATACCCTCAGCTTAGGAACTTTGTGAAGTAAATTCTTATGCAGACAATTGTACTTTATAGTCACTTCTGGACTCTATCCTCATGCATTTATCTAATATAATTTAAAAAAAAACATTTCTATTTTTGGTCTCCACAACATCCTGTCGCAAAGTTCCATAACTTTATTATGCATCATGAGAAAAAGTACTCTTCTTTTTGTTTGTTTGTCCCTAAGGGAACCAGGGACAAATGAAAAGGGGCTGTATTTACCCAGTAACCAGTAACACTGGGAGATATTTGCAGAGCTGCACAAGAGGGTGCTGATTATGACCAGGGCTCTGCAAGCAGGAGAGCGAGGGGCAGTCACAGCACAGTCCAAAGACTGAGCTGAAATTCTGCAGCAGGAGAAAGCAGAGAAGTTCTTACTTGTAGTGTGTCATTAGCGTTTCTCATTTTGTCAATGCTCCTTTGAGTCCTGGATATCTGTGTGCCACAAACCAATGCCAGATGTTTATCTGCACATATGTAGTGTGAAATGCAAGTGACTGGAAGTAAGGTTTTATCTCCTGCACACTCCACTGAACAGCCCCAGCCTGCTATAGAAATACATGAACAGGAAATTGTATGGATCCCAAGGGCAGCCCAGAGCACAGCCTGTGGTGTGGCGGGCTGCATGTTTTCATTTTCTGTGGTTTGTCCTTTTCGAAGTGGTCTTGTAATGAGCTGAAAATATCCACGTTTAGATGGCAAACATGCATGTAAGTCTGCTGGTAGTGAATTCCCACTTTGCAGAGTGTGACTTGCTTCATGGACAGTTATAGCCTCTGACACCCTCACCCTTGTCCCTTTCTAGAGACCGAAAGCAAAAAGCCAACACTTCTCAGCTTATTCCCCCATTTCTTCTGTTTATCAAATACAAAGCAAATGTATTGTACTTTTTCAATGCACAAATGACTAAAAGTCACACTACAAAACTGTTAACCACAGACTTCGAAAATTATTATTGCTTAACTGGAAAGTATTCTGTGTTTTTAGACAGAAAGTATGGCTTCATAGCTAAGGACTTCACAACTAAGGGCTGAAGGCAATGGCAGCACCTTTCAAATATAAGCTATAACCTCTAAACTATTTTTCTTTGAAAGTAAATGGTGTTTGCTAAATTACCTGGTGAGGCTGGGGCTGAGATTCTTGAGGCTTTTCTCAGGCTTGGGAAGGAGGACTACAATATGTGATACAATATGGCCTTGTAGGTTTTGGCTGCATGTCAAGCTTCCAGTAAATAATAGATATGGGTACTGCTATTAATTGATTGAGCAAGGAAGTTTCCAATGAATGGCTACTGCTTTGAGCAATTTTAGGAAACTGAGCACCTGGAAAGCATGAAATAGTTGTAAATAAGTGCAGCTGAAGATCTTTGGTATTTAGGAATACGCATTAGCCAGTTGCATTTTGTCATTCTTTTTTTTTTTACAGAATTTCAAGGAGTTCAGACCACCTTTGGATTCCGGTGTCTTACCTTAAATTAAAAACAAGTATTACCAGGCATTCCCTGAACAAAATAGTTAGTGGTGGTAAAAAGGAGAAGAAAGTAACAAACAAACATGTTTACATGGTGTTGGTATCATATCTGTCTCCATTTACTAATGTTTTATGAACTAGAATATAATAATGACAGCAACATTTCTCATAAATTGCTTGTCAAATGAGAGTGAGTTCTTCTTGACAGCAGAAAGGAATCCAGAGAAATATAAGGAAGAAACTGAAGTACACCAAATTGCAATAGATTATTCCCCAAGAAAGTAAGAAATTATAAAAGCTACTTAAAAGAATTTTTTACTCCTTATTCTATTTGTCTCTATAGTCTTTAAATAGACTATTATTATGCTATGTATCTATGTATAGATAGATATCAAAACTTGTTTGGTGACAATGCTTACTGAATTAATTATTATGCATGAAAGTGAAGAGAAAATTTTCATGTCACCTAATTCAAAAAGGAAATTCACTAGTGCAGCTAAGCAAATACAAAGTCCGATGAAAGACAAAACTTTCAAATTAAAATATACCAAAAAATGCCAACATGCTGGTGTGAAGAAAAAAAGAGAAGGTTTATTCCTCTCACATGTAAGGAGAAATTTATTACTTAACCTAGACCAATTGATAGCAGCTAATCAAACAAAAAAGACACCCTCAGCAAAGTGAAGGTGTCCTTATTTCAGCTGGGAGCATAGTGAGGGTAATTTTTTTGTTAGAAAGGTTAGTCTGAAGATGAGGTTTCAAAATTTGGACTTCAAAGAAGACTTCAAGGGGACAATGGTGCAAAGTTGACTTCCATCACCAATGCACAGTCAATATTCAAAGGACATACTCCTGAAAGGCCCCTCTGATGAGAAGTTCTCAGGGTTTTCCAACAGAGGCCTCCAACTGACATTGCTCCAGGTTATATCTCCTGCTTAAAAAATTGTGCACTGATTACCACTTTCCTGGAAGCACGTTAGCTAGTCACAGGGAAGAAGCACCAACAAGTACAGCCTCACAGAACACAGTTTACTGTCCTTTCTTTTCAATTCACTTATGTATTCAACAAGCTCCTATAAATGTGTTATCTATTTTGAACACAATGACTTCATTTAAATATCACCTTAAGCTGACTTAAAGTAAGTATTATTTTAAGGTAACTGGATAACAGAAATCTCTTTAGGTGGTATGGAAAAATGTATAAATGTAGGAAGTGGGACATCTTTTAACTTCCCTACCTCTGCAGTTTTTCTTCTAATGTATTTGAAGAATAATAAATGGCATCTCAGCTTTAGTTTCAAGTTTTTAGCATGCAGTAGGATATTGGTAAATGTGTGTGAACATTAAGGCCAAAAGGGGCACATGGCATATGTGACGGGCTCAAAGAGCACAAATCTAGCTATTATTCAGACCACCTGCCTTAGGCAGAGCACACTGGTGTCTGTAAAGGCTCACTCACAGTATTGCTGATCTGCCCTCCTTTCTTCACTGCTTATGTGAATTTTCTATACTCCTCAAATATCCAATCAGCTCAAGTGCCTGGAGCTGAACAGTAAACAGAGTATGGCTCCCTTTCCTATTCTCTATGCCCCACCAAATAACAACAGAGTTGAGGTGATAATTGAGTCGGTAATATTGAACTGGTAATAACAGAGTTGCAGCTAATTTTTGGCTTGCTTTGCTAGCCCCTTTCTCATTTTAAATAGACATGATTTTAACTAGTTTTTAATTGAAGCTGTTAGAAAATGTGATCCTGCGGTGTTAACTTGGACGTGGGGCTGCCCATGTCAATAGCAATCACTGCATGACACTCAGATCCTTGAAAGGAAGCTGAAAAATAGCATGTGATTCTCTGAGATCAACAGGCATAGTGGTAAAGTTCATTTTATACTGCCAAGCTGAATAGACACAGTACAAATTAGAAACTCCTGTGGTCTGGATCTTACTGTGCCACTATCTTCATTTGCCATCCCCGTGCTCTAGTTTTCTTTGCAAAAAAAAAAAAAAGGGATTATCTCACATTTACTTGTGAATAAAATAAATCCTGAACTTTAAGTGTTCCCAATAGGGTGGGGGTTTTTTTATTTAGCTCTCTTAGTAAAACATTTCTAACAATCAAGGACAATGAAGTAAGCATCTAGTAGAACAAGTCTGTAAAAATAATCATTGTTACAGAACAAGCTCTCAAAAACTCAATAGATCTAGAAAACAAAAAAAGACTTATAAATGGGTCCTCAGTTCTCATAAAAAGCTCAAACTACAGCTGTGGTCATTCATAAAAATGTTCTAAAACCAATGGGGTGTGTTTCAACTTAAAGCAATAACATTTTTCTAACTAGTGAAGGCTGGCAAGATCAACTTTAACCCACTTTTTATTTCAGATCTTTCAGTGCCCTTCTTCCTGTGTTTTCTAAAACATGTAGATTTAGTCTATTAAGAACACAAATTAGAAAACAAAATCAATCAGAAGTGTCTCTGCCAGTGGTGCAGAGACACTTAGGTGTTACAGCCATGAAAGAAGCAGAGGTGCTCGAAGTAGATATATCTCTGCTTTCTGTACAGAAAATTATTTTTATTTCCTTACTCAGAGGGGAAAAATTTAATATCTAAATTACAGACCTTGTGAGCTGACACTCCAGGTTATTTTTTGGAAAATGAAAGCAAATTGAATTGCTTTAAAAGCCTTTTATTTCATATTTTGTCAAAAAGTTTTAGTCAAACTCTACTGTATTATTTAAATTAAAATGTATTCAAACTGCCTCATGTCTATTTAGAGCCAAATGGATCCCCTAGGTCTATTCCTATGATGCCTTATCAAGGCTGACCTAGAACAGAGACCAGACAGAGTTAAAGAATAAAGCAGGTATTTATTAGAAGGCCTCAACAGACACACCTTGGGCAGCACAAGAGGCCAGCCAGGGCTACACCCAAGATAAATACAAAATGGTCACAAAATGGACAACTGGTCACAGGGTCTCACATTCTTATAAGTTCTGGTCCATTAGCATATTGGAGTTAATTGTACAAGTATAGCTTTAGGTTATGAAGTCTCATCCTTCTTGTTTTTCTCTCTTCAGTCCACTGCTGTTTATGCTCTTGGGCCTGAAATTTGGATGATTTGTCCTTGGTCCCCAGCTAGAGAAGGAATTGTTTTGTCTACCTACTCTGTGAAGAGAGCTCGCTATCCCCCAATATGAAGCTCAGAACTACACACTAAAGCAGTACAAAATCTGAAAAATATAAAAGCTAAAAACTGAGCCATTGCCTATGTAATCACCTTATCCCTTTCTAATTATGGCTGCATTATTTTCTTATCTCTAATTCTGGAATTTATTTACCCATGCAACATCATTCAGAAGCAAAAAAAATGTAGTTATTCTCATTCTGAAGAGGAGAAACCTGAATCATGATGTCTGAAGTTCATACAGGACCCTATCTGACTCATCACATGCAGCTCAGAGAGGTCCATCCTGCAGAGATGACAGCAGTAAGTTAATGGTTCCATAGTGATGAGAGTGCACTAATAACGTGCCAATACAAATATGACTTCTCAACAGAAAATATGGAATATTAACACAACACCTAGCAGGGAAATTTGACTCTTGCACTGAGTTCATTAAATGGATTCTTTCACCACATTTCAGTTTTATTAAAAAAAAATATTCTGGATGCATTGCTTGCTCTGTTTACAAAGCAAATTATCAGAGGATCAGACCACTGGATTCCAGACTCTCTGATGGCAAATCTTATCTCACATTCTGCCATAGGATTCAAACTATCTGGACAGCTACAACTAAGTGTTGTCCAGAGAGTATTCACTTTAAAATAGGAGAAAACATGGACATGCAGAAAGTGAGTATCCAAGGGACTGTCATAGCTTAATACTACAAATATGTTGCAGAGAGCTGGATAGTCAGAACCAAAAAAGAGGTGACAAACCAAGACATTTCTAATCCCCAGAGGAGGCCACTATGCTCGGGAGAGTTTTGCTTTTCACTTCCAGTGTACTGGAACTCCTGGAGTGTTGAAACATCTTGAGGTAGACACAGAGGGGCTCCTGAACTTGGAAAGTCAATCCATTTAAGAAAATTTTAACAATGTTTCTGTAACATTTTAGATGTTGTAACAATATCAACATTAAGACAATGATACACAAAATAGCTTTCATTTTCATTTGATACTAGTTTCATAATTTACACACCAGTTTTGGATAAATTTGTATGAAAACTTAGATTTAAAAATTAATGTAATTTATGTAATTATGTTCTTAATTTTTAATGTAAAAATTATTTTACAGACCTATTTTACATGATCTATTGTGCTAAAATAATATGTTCAGTAATATTTATCTCTTAAAAAGTCGTCAATTTGAGCATTTAAAAATGCACATATTAGCTGCTGACACTGAGAAAAAAAACATGATTAACTGAAAAAATCAAGACATTCTAAAGACATTTAAATGAAACATGGAATAACAAGGTTTTTAATTAAATTATAATATTTCTGAAGCACAGCAAATGTGAAGCATATATAAGAATATAGAGAAGAATGCTAATACTTATAAGAGCCACCAGCGAAGTCTGTATTTGGACCCTTGGAAACTTTGAATGTGCCCCAACTTTACTCTTTCAGTGCCTGAGGAAGGCAGAGCACTCTCTCCTATTGAGGCACGGGGGCTCCGTGCTGCAGGCAGAGGTGCAGGGCAGCATTTCCAGCAGCAGCACCCATGCATGGCAGACTGAACCTGTCAGAGTTGGCTCAGACAAACTTCCCAACCTGTGCTCATGGGGCTGGTCTGAGGGCAGATTGGCACACAAAAATCTGGGGAGGAGTTCATCAAGCAGTGAGCTACCCAGGAATCTGAGCAGGGGCTGATGCTTAGCACTGCACAATGATGATGAAAAGCAGCAGACCTGTCCTAAGGCCCTGGACATGGATGTTCATTTAGCATGCAACCCTGAGCTGACAGGCCTGGCTGACTCACAAAGGAGACTGGACTCTTGTCTCAGAGCAGAAGGAAGATCCTTCCCCTTGCTACCAATGTGCTCCTAAGGAACAGATATGATGTCCTGGGGCTGGAAGGAGAAAACTCTATGTATGGTGATTAAGACCAAGAAAAGAACAATGGTACAAAGTTGGTTGAATCAATCATCCATGTTGGAACAATGCCACAAATCACACCTCAGAAAGATGTTGCACATGCTATCCTATTTCCAGTTGAAGGATAGCGTAGAACATCTTTGAGAATTGTAGAAATCTTCAGTGAAAAAAACCTCTCTGAAGATGAAAGTAACTGATACAAAGTTCTGCTTCCTGTGGAACTGACCTTGAGTGGTGGAGACAGATCACTGCAGAGGCTGGCAAAAGGAACAGGGGCCACCAACCCACAGGAAGTCCAGAACATGCAGAGAGTTCTGTCTGTAATGGCATGAGTTGGCATGTGCCACATGATCCTTTCAAGCAACAATCCATCCAAATGAGAAGAAAACGGTTGAGCCACATTGCAGATACTTGAAGAGGCTATAAATGCTGAATTTCTACTACTGTGGTAGGGAAACAATGGGAAGGGAAAGCCTTCTGACCCTCCATTTTCCATGCATATTCAGCAATTGCTAGGGTCAAATCCCTACAATCATTCTACTCTCACTGGAACATAAATAAAGAATATCACACTCTCTCTGCCCTGCTTCATCTCATGAATAAAGCATCTGGTCCCCTAAAGATGCACATAGAAAAACACAATTCATTTCAAGAAAAGCAAAATGCACATCCCAGCTAGTCCAGCTGAGTGGTAAGCCAGAGTATCCCATCCTGCAGAGTAGGATCATTACATTGCTATTACCAAAGTGAGGGACAGTCTGAGGATGGGTGTGAGATGCATGGAGATAAAGAAGAAGTTCTTGCTCTCTGCACCTCTCCTAAGGAGAGTTCCAGGCAAAAAAACCCTAAAGCATAAATAAGGATCCCAGTTTACCGAAAATCCCCCCCTCTTCCTTTGTGTGAAAGGGACAAAGTATCCTCCCAGCAGGGCCATCTTGGGATCAGGGAGCTGGGGTTTCCCACCCAGATACCTCTGTCTGACATTGAAGCCAGTTCCAAAGATCAGGCATTGAGCAGATGACTGGCTCCAGGCAACACCATCTCTCATTCTGTACACATCCAAAAGGCTCTTTTGGTTCCACTGGCAATTCTGTCTATGTACATAGATAAGGTCAGTCCTAAAAGCAATGAATAGCCAGGCACCCAAGGCTCTCTGAATCCCTTTGGCAATCACTTTAGGTGCATCCAGATGACATAGCAACTTTTCAAGTAGTAGCCAAAGGGTGACTGGCTAACATGCTAATAGCCATCTTAAAGTGATCTTTACTTGTTTCCATGGTGAAATGCCACCAAAAGAAAAGGTGTACTGACAAGAACAAAAATGCAAATTGTTTACTTTTCAGTCCATGCTTGCCATTTTGCATATTCTTTCATTCTAGCAATTAAAAGTCTGTGTTGCCTCTATGTAGTCATTGGGCTGAGTGGAAAGGTAAACACTGGAAGTCTATTCTTCTGGTAGTTGACAGCTTCTCTCCTTGGAGAATAAAAAATTGTCTATTTTTACTCTTGTCAAAAAACAATAGAGGTTGCATTAGTCACAGAGAATATGGAAATCTGCCAGGAAAAGAATATTAGCTGTACCTCTATAGAAACCTAATAAAAATGTCTATTGGAATTTTGGAAATGACCCTTAACTACCAGCCAAAGCATAATGAAATTGGCAAAACACAAAAAGCAAAGTCTCACTTTGCTTTTCAGCTTTCAAGTGACCCACAAACCTCATTAAAAGGGATCAGCAGTGGCAAATGTAGACTCTGCCAAAATTCTTTGGCAACATGTCCCAAAAAACTGAAAGAGAACAGGTTTACATAGAAGCAACAAGCTTGCCTGTAAGGTTAGCTGCTGTCAACATCTCTCACACCACAGAGAAAAAAATCCCCTTTGACTTGTTTTCTTAATGAGTTAGCCTGTTGAATTTATTTCATCCACAGTCCACAGGAGCAGATAGGGCTGCTCTTTACTCAGATAAAGTCCAGATGAAGTTAAGGAAGGGGGTTGCTGCCTGAAAAAGGAGGACAGCAGGACAGCAGAAGGGAGGACAGCACTGGACTTTCTGGAGTAACTGTTTTATGTTAATAGTAAGGGAATATAATTTTTTCTTAAGAACAGGGTTATAGAGCATTCAGTATTTTACTGTGCACATTCATGCTTATAAACTATAATTGAGGATGGATGTTGCACTGAATTAAAGAAAATCAAACTAAAAATTATGGAACTCAGTTCTCCCTCCCTGCTAGCTGTTCATGTCCATGAGAAGGCAGAATCAAGATTTCACCTTTGATTATCATCTAGAAAATATGGTCCAGATCAAGTGCAGACTATGAGTTTATAGATGACCTATTTATGTTATAAAAGTGGTCTGGCTAGCTGTTCCCCTCAAATCTTAAAATCTGTTAGCTTTTGAAAAATTCAGTGCTCTACTGTCAAGTTATGAGTAGAAAAAATCCTCCCTTTTTCTTTACAGAAAAAATCACAAATATTACAATGTGTAATTGGCCTCACATGCCCTTTCATGTAAAAAAGAAGAGAGCAATATGCATGCTTAGCCGTACTGAGGCAATCAGGTGGATAAGAATATTTGTGAGGTTTTTGACGAGTCTGCAGGGTTGACTCATCTTTAGACAGTCCTGAGGCTTCCATTGTGCTATTGAAGCTCACAGGAATAGTACCAAGACTATGGTTTTCAACACTGAACCATCAGATTATAACAAAGCAACCTGTTTTTCCCTGAAACTCCATGTCTGTAGAGATCTTTATTCAATGTGTGTCTTGCTCTGTTTGTGGACTGTAATTTTAATGAGCCACATGCAGAGCTCTTCTAAGAGCCAGCTTTGCAAAGAGAAATGTCACACTGAGACATTCCTTGTTTGGCACTGTTTTATTGCTTTGCGGACAAGTCTACCCTTGATTTCACTCCATACATTTTCGTCTTCCTACAACACAGAGCTGGTAAGTTGTACCCCCCCTAACTTCAACTTCACTATTGTTCATTCTCACTCACCCTCCCTGTTTTCCTTCATGCTGAGGCAGGAAAACAGCCTGAAAAATCTGTCAACCTACACAATTCAAAGGCAACAGTGGAGTTTGAATGATTTTGTCCTTGCTTAAGACTGAAGTTACAAAACACAAAATATTTAGTTAGAAAATTAAATTTGAGGTCAGCCAAAAGGTAATGGAATGGTCATTCTAAGGAAAAATAATAAAAAGTCCAACAAACCAGTGCTCTTAGACAATGACTACTGTAGAGACAAAAGAGGGATGCTATGCACCTTCATAGTTTCACTGCTTGTGTTTTTCTTTAGATATTTTATGGTCATACATAGCTGAATATGGGGTAGTATGGTGTTGAAAAATAATTGTGACACACAAAGTGCCTTTCTGCCTCTGTATTTCACAGCTAGCAAAATCCATCTCTCCATATGACTAAAAGCAGCAGGACTGGGGACAAGAGACCAGGATGGGCCCAGAAGGAGGAGAAGCTGACCTGGGTCAGCGTGTGTGCTGTGGCTTGGGTGGCTAATCCAGCACACTGGGGAGTTCAGACACTGGCTGTGCCTCCCAGACCCAGCTTCTCGGTGGTCTTCTCAGGGTGCAATAAATCCACACGGCATTTCTGTGCTGTGCAGAACATAAAGACAGAAAAGATTAAGAGTCATGTTCTCATTACAGAGGAGGTCTTTGTGGAAACCTTAAGATGTGACCAAAGCACAGGGATAAAGTCATCTGCTCACGAGCATTACACGCCTAATTAAAAAAAGAAAAAGAAGACAGCAGACAATTGATTTCACTCCAGATTCTGTCTTAACTTTGCAAAAATATTTGGGTATTTTTCTAGCTTTCTTGTTCCCCTGAACTTCCTGCTCAGGCTGGAAATGGAAGGGCCAGACAGTTCTTCTCTTCTCAAGGGATTTTCAGAGCAATTCTGAAGAAAAGAACATTCCTGTTTTCAAAGTTGGTGCTGACATTCAACTATAAATCACAGATCATCAGTGATTCTCAACAGTGAGGTGTACTGGCCAAAATCCCTAAGAATCAAAGGCATCAAAGCAAAAGGATCTTTGTAAGGAACAGAGGGAAAATTGGGATCAGGAGGCCTGCTTAAGATTTGTATAAGAAATTTTACAAACTTCCATTATTCTTTTGAACAAGAATATTTGTTTTTAGGAGTGGCTTACTGTATCATTAATAAAATAAGTGAAACTCAAAAGTGTATGGACGAGCACAAGGGAAACTTAGAAAGCAAATTTACCAAAGTATAGCTTGATTCTTTTTCTCTCTGCTCCATTTCTGTCTTTTACAAGATTGAGCTGCCATTTTATCTGTACTGAACACACTTTTGGTTCAGAGTACACTTATGGCACTATTTTTAAGGTATATTCAACTGATTTTTTAGTTCGTAGCCTTTCTCTAAGGATTGGTGAAAAATGTCAAAGAAAAGTAAGTTTGCTTCATATCCAAAAGGCCCTCCTATCACACTGGAAAACTGTGGTATGCAAACTCCAAAAGTTTAAGATCCTGTTAGGTAAGCAAAAGAAAAGGAAGGATTTATAAATGCTTACTCAATTATAAAGTTGCTCGGATCAGCTCATTACCAGTTAATTATTAAATATACATTGCAATCATTCTTTAGATGAGATATTTTGGAAGCAGATGGCTTCTATCAACAGAGTTAAAAATAAATAACACAGTCTTCAGGAACATCTGGTGCTGGTGACTGTCAGAAACCATGCCAAGCTTAAAAATTCAAATAAATCCATGGAGTTTGAGATATTTTTTCCCTACATTTAGGACCAAAAGGACCAAAGAGAAGATCTAACGATGAAATTTGATTTGGAATCAGATGTAAAACTCTTTCTTCAAGATACTTGTCCATGTTGAGACCAAAGCATTTTTTCCCCCTTGGCTTTTACCTACCACAGTAAACACTGAAGCACAGGTAAATCTTTTACTTCATATTGTCTCTTGTGACTGAAACTGAAATGAGTAATTTTGGGATTTTATTCTATTAAATAACAGTTACACTTCACAAATGTTGTCTAATTTTCCAGGTGACAGTGTTGCAGGAGTGACATGAATTTCAGTAAAGCTTTTGACCCTATCTCTCACTGTGACTTCACCAAACTTTTTTGCTGAGAAAGAGATAGTATTATTTAGCTTGCTGATATTTGGATTAGTCTCTAATTCATTTTCTTGTAAGGGAGTAAAAACACTGTCAAAATGAAATTGAAGTGTTTCAGGGTTGTCTTATTCTTTTATCTATATTTCCAATAGGACTGTTGAATTTCACCCTAAGCTTCAGCTTGACCACCCATGGGTATAATCCTCTCTTTCCAAAGAGTAGGTCTAATTTAACCACGCATAGTCCTGATGAATCAGAGTCTCCAGTTTGGAAGGTTATTTTCAAAGAAAACAGAAAGGGGGCAGAGCTGGAGTATTGTGTATGTGAGAGTGTGTGTGTGTGTGTGTGTGTGTGTGTGTATGTGTGCGTAGTGCATGGGGTTGTGAAATCCTGATCAGCGTCCATCTGAAAATGTTCTTGCACTGAAAAATCAGTTAGACAAATGAATTCCAGCATGATGCTGCATATCCAGGGGACAAGTCTTCCAGGAGAGAAGAAACTGGAGCACTGATGAGAGCACATTTTCCCAATTATTGTTATGACTTTTCCCAAAATCCACATTCAATACATGACTGGTCAAAAATGGACTAATCTTGACCAACCAAACTTTGGACAGCCTCTTGTTGTTTCTCACTTGTCCTGTGTCAACTTAGTGGGTCTCAACAACCTCTATGTTTTTGTTTCCACCTTATCCTGACTTCAGCTTGGGCTTTGTGCAACCTACCCAGGCATGCAGTGTGATGGGAGAGTGAGAGGTGTGATGTGCAGGCACAGCCCCTGACTGGTGCTGGGTGACTCGGTGACTGCCCCTCTTGTCACTGCTGGAAGCTGCACACGAGTCCAGGTGTCTCCTCTGCCACCTGCTCCACAGCCACAGACCACACAGGATATTAAATAAAGCCATCTTAGACTTCCAGGTTCATTTTTTGTCTTTGTTTCCCCTGGTGTGGTCTGCCAGTGTGAAGTGCAAGCCCAATTAGAGGGGTTTGCAGCTGGTTTTTTTTGGCTTTTTTATGGTTCCTCACTGACACAGTGTGCTGAGAACACACATGAAAAGTGGCACACTGTGCAGTGCTGTCCACCAAGTCCTCTCCTTGCTGTCCCCTGGAACACCCCTCACTGTGTGTCTTTTACAACTTTTGTGTTTTGCAGTAACAATTTGGTTTTGCAGACAATTCACAAGGTCTCATGCAGCTCTGCTGGAAAGTAAAGGAAGGGATTGGAAGTCCCACCAGTTTCTGTTTGAAGCATTTAGTTTGACTTTTTTTTCCCCTCAGCAGAGTGTGCCTCAGGCCTGAGCTTTGGTGGTCTGGTGATTAACGCTGCTGTCTAGAGTTTCATGATACTGGGATTCCTTTTTCTGCTTTACCACAGATTTCCTGTGTCCTTGAGAAAGTCACTTAATCTGCTATTCCCTCAATACCACAGAGAAAATGATGTGTTCTTCCTGAGCAAGGGTGTTGGGAGGACAATTCTGCTCCCTCTCAGAGCAGAATGCACAGTACTGTGGCATTTTGATAGGCAGAAAGATGGAACCTTTTAAACTCAGTGATAAAGTTGGGTCATTCGTTGTAACATAAAGTCATCTGTAAAGGACAGAAAAGACCATTTTGTCTGCTCATGGAGGAGATGAAATGATTATAGAAGTAATTTCTATGTGGACTTAATTTCATGTTAGCTTTTTATGTAAAATTCATTAAAAGTCCTGAATATTTCCTTCAACACAGAATAAATCCCTTATAAAAATACAACACAGTTGTAACTGTGTGCAATTATCTGTGGAAAGTTAAAAGAAATCTGTAAATACCCTTCAGCCATTTACTCAATTACTTTAGTTTTGAAAGTGGTTTTTAAGGCAGCTCTGCCTCACCCTACTTCATCATAATCTGTCATATTTTGTACCTAATAAGCATCCTGGCACTGAGAAAGATCTCAGATGGCAGGACATACAAGTTCTGGCCTGATACCCTTTGAAAGTTACATTCCTGTCTCCCCAGATTCCTCTGATTATTGGCAGTTTCACTTAGACAAACAAAAAAAAAGTCCTCATTTCTATTCATCCCCTGATTTTAATGCATCAGATCTTTAGACAAACAAATAAAGCAGAACTGAGTTTAGATTTGGTATCAAGAAGAGCTGTTGGATTTTCAAAATTAGAGACGGAAGTGACCTAAAAGTTGGAGGATTTTGACCATGAACTTTATGAAACTCCAAGGAACTGTTTAAATGAAGCAAAATAATATCAGTGGCATATTGTAGATGGTTGGTGTGTGACCCACTAGCTCCTAAATCTGAGTATTGGCAAAGTGTGCAGCAGATTACATCCAAACATTTCAATTAGCAAATACCCAGATGACCCTGTCCTGCATGGAGCTGTGGGTGTGTGAGAGAGAGGGCAGGGCTGCTGCTCAGAGTGACTCCAGCAGCTCAGAGAAATGGGCTGACAGAAACCTGACAAAGGGCAGCACTGGGGGGCACAGACTCATTCGCCCTGAGGGGACAGCCCAGGGGTCAGTGCAGACTGGGGACAAGTGGCCCTGGAGCTACTCTGCAGAGCACATCCCCAGATCCCTGGGGATCCCAGAGCAGCCGCATGAGAGGGTGTCCTTGCAGTAGTAAAGGCCAACCACAAACATAAGAAAGCATCACAGGCTGAGAGGCTCCCTCCCTGCTTGGCACTTTGCTGAAAACAGCCCTGAACTATTTAAAACTCACAAGACCGTACCTGGAACCCTCATCCCAGATTAAGTTTCCCAGTACAAGAAAGCCATAGGCAGACTAGAGCAATTATCTTATAGAAGAGACATGGCAGCAGAAAAAAAAGACTATGTAATCTGGGTATCTACACAAAGTAATTGAAATTCTTATAATAATCTACCTTTGAATTCAAGATGTCTTCAATGTTGTAATCTAAATTTTCCTGTTTCTACACCTTAGCCACATTCTCCATTTTGGATCCATACATTATGGTACAATTTCTAAAACACCTTTAGGTGTCTATTAAATATTCCACAGCATATATTCATACATGGTTTGGAATGAAAGGAGATGAGATATAAAAGGAATACTAAACAAAGCAACAACAGCAACAACAACAATACAGAGAGAAAAAATATGCTAAGAGATTGCCTTCTTAACTTGGATAAGTCGATCTTTTCCAGAGTCCTTTTTAAAACAAAACGCTTTTCAATAAATCCTCTCACAGAAGGATAACATTTTCTTCAAAAATCTCCCCTTCTTGAATGATCAGATATTCATTCTCATGTTCCTGAACTATAAATGGCGTGTAATTTAATATACTTTTCAATCTCCTATTAAAGTTGATTAACTGAACTGTTAAGTGATGCAAACCTGCTAGTTTTCTTTCTCTGTAATGCTTCAGTTTCTCCTGTTGGATGAGCAGTGTAGTGTGTTGGGATACTCATTTTTGGGGTAGTTTTAGTGCTGTGGTGTCCTCAAGCAAATGCATTGTATCAGTGCACAGCTATGAAATTGCAACATCTAATGTGTTTTCTTAATTGAAGTAGTCAATTAAAAGATCAGTTTTTTCTTAGCAGTACAAACTTCCGTTAACTTACGCAATTCAAATTGTAAGAATTCCCTGGAAATGTTGTGAAACTATTTCAACCAAATGCATAAGGACTCATGGAATATGAAAACTTTTCCTGACCTAGTTTTAAGTTTAGTGAATGGTTATTGCATGCTTGAACAAATCTAAAATTTAGTTTTTCAGGTATATTAAAGAACATCTCCTATTATAGTGAACTTTTTGTTTGGATTTCAAATAAAAGCACAGTTTGCTGATGGTTTGGTCAAACATGGCATGAATATAATCAGTAGACATTCTAAAAATAATTTGTGCTTTAAATAGTTGATTTCTCAGTCATACATGTAGGCTATCTTGTGTTTTGAATTCCAGTGTAAAGCACTTATTCAATAAATTTATACGGTCAAAATTCATGGGCCCAAAGGAGTGCTGAAGGGAAAATGAAAGAAACGTGGAAGGTAGAACAGTCTGTAGATGGAAAAACTGGAATTTAATCTCAAGCTAAATTTAGAAGGGAAGTACTTCAACTGTTTTCTTCAGAACTTCTTACTTTCTTTACCAAATTCATCAGCAATTGCATAAAAAAAGACATCCTCACTAGTCTTGTCACTAGAAAAATTGTGTCTCACTAGAGATTGAAAATGAGGTTTTCAGCAGTGATCAAAAAGACATCAGGTGAAAAAATTTTAAGGAGAAATAAGCTAGTGACAGATTAAAGATAAATGTTGCACCATCCTGACAGATATTCCAGAAACATGTAAACACAGCTATTTCATTTCTATATGCCTATTTCCAACCTCAAATTTCCTGGAGGTTTAGAGGTAGAAAAACCTATAGTTTTTGACCTAATGAAATTTAACTAGATACCATTGATGCATAAAATATAATCCAACTTGTCAATCACATATCCTAGAAAAGTTAAGTTATTAAGGATATGAACTAGAGACCACATTTTAGGACTACATATGTAAGATTCACTTCATGACCAGCACCAAGTTTACCTTGGATTCCTGTAGAGGCTCATGTAAAGTCTGTCTGAGTTTTTCTTTCCTATTAAGGCTTGATTATCTGGAAAACTTGAGTATCTCTGCTCTGAAAACCTGCTCTTCTCAACATGCCTGAATTAATCATTATCAGCAGTAGATACAAACAAAACATTAATGGCTTTTCAAAATCTTGACAATCATTTCCTCTTGGAGTCAGCAGTTAGTAGAAAACAGGACTTGTAATTTTTAGTATTTTACAAACTATTATTTTTTTCTAACACTGTGTTAATTACAACAAGTCACATTTATATCCTGTTCCCTTATTATTTTTGAAAGCTTATTATTAACTTCTTTTACAGAAATTATATTTCCTATATGTATGTTTTCTCACAAATATGCCATAAAGATTTTATGCATCACCTGAGCAGTTTAAAATGTCTTAAATTTGGAAGAAATTACATGTAACGTTAACAGTTCATATATTTTTCTAGTAAAAATATTTGGTTTTGATTTGCTTTTGTTTTTAAATTTACTTTGATTTTAATGTATAACTTGTTCTGCATAATCCAGTTGTTAAGGTCAGTTTTTGTGGTTGTAACAGGAATCTGTCACCCAATTATAATAGGTTTTATCTGTCTTGCAGTAAAAGTAATAAATGAAAATTTGTCTTTCCAATAAAGTGATTGACAGTAGGAGTTACAGAGACATAGGATCCTTTCATGTTCTATCCTTTATTATTATTTATTCAAATTTATCCTGTTGACAGAAAGAAATTAGTACAAAAGCACTTATATGGCTAGTTTGTTGACTAAAACTGACCACCTCTCACCTTCAGGTCCAGTTTTTTGTTCTTTGGAACAAGTTCTGTATATAAAATAATCTGGAAAACCAGGTATTTCAAAAATGTAAGTACCTCACAGTATTTAAATGGCTACAGTTTCATGACAACTGCAGTAAGTACACAAAGCTTTTTCCTTTTTTTATGGCTATGATTAGGATATGGTAAAGTGCTAAATGTGCAAGCAATTATGAACTTGGCACAGTAGCAATATTTATTTTAAGCTCTACTTGTGCTGCTTTGGTGGAGGATGTTTACTTAACCAGACTCTATTAAACATGCTGAAGACTTTGTACTCTAAAACATTTTTAATTGATGAAACACAGAAGCAATCAATCAACGCACATGGTAAAGAAAGGCAGACAGGACCAGGCAAACAGAATAAGATCTGTAGGTGTCTTTTTATCTCTTAAGGGGAAAAAAAAGAAAAAGTCTATTTGTGCTGCTGAATTAAGTGTTTGTGAAAAGAGAAGACTTGATAGTGGTGGAGACTGAAGTCTTCTATTTATTTACAAGTCGGGCATGGTGGTGGGAACCCTTGCATGGTCTCTTGCCTTTCCTATTCAACCTCTGACCTAATGGACCTGATGAGCTTATCCTCTCTTGTGACAGGAAAAATCCATGCTGAGTATACAACCTGTGGGTCTGACTTCCCCAAACAATGCTGCACGGTGATGCTTGTCATGCACCATTTGTAAACATATGAAAGCCATTGCACTGCCTCACATTCCTGCTCCAGGAAGCAAAGTCCATATAACCCTGAGCACCAGTAGAGGGGAAGCATTTTTGCAGCTACCTTATTGTCTAACTGCATCTGTTCTGAGCTTCCAGATGTTAATTCTAAATCATGTGCTCATAAATATTTTTTAAATGTAAGTTTAAAAAAACATTATCAGAATACAATTCTGTCAGAGCACAGATGTTCTTTGAAATGGGGTTTGTTGGCAGCTATGTCTTGATAAAGAGCTTAAACTAAAACACTTGCTCAGACTAAACTCCTCATTTCAGTGGGAACTTTGCCTGAAAGAGGATGGCAGGATTATCTCCATAAAAGAAAAAGTTTAGACACTTAGCAAGTCATTCAGGGAGGTATTTCAAAACGGTGTAGCCACTTGTGCATCTCAAAACTATGAGGTTTATATTTATATTAACTGATATATTTCCTTTCAATCTCACATGAATAGATTTGTATTAATCATAACAAGTGCTTCAAAATTTTATCTGTACAAACAATGGATTGAAACATAGAAGAAACATATATATGTATGTACATATATATAAACACATGAATGAATGCATACATACATTCAGCCATGTCCATGTGAAAAAATACTTGGACCCTAAAAAAAAGAAATATTAGTGGGTATCCCTTAACTCCAAAATACATAATACAGTCAAGAAAATCTTCTTAAAATGTATGCAGGACTTAGTGTTTCATGGTGAGATCGTCCCTTGTATTTATATTTTTCTTGTTGTTTTATATGCTGTATATATACTTTCACAATACTTATATAAATTAAAATGTCCTATTACTACTGTCCCAGAAAATTAGAATGCCCTCTGCTGTTAAAGACTCCTAAATTGTTGTAAAATTCTCTGAATTTGTAAATGCAAATTTAAATTTTTTATAGTTTTGCACTCTTTTATTTTGGAAAATTCATATTATGAAATAATTTGAGATAATGAATACAGTTTTTAATTTCTGTTAACACAATTTTAAGTACTGATTCATACTTCTATTTTCAAAAAACGAAATGTACAATTAAATATGGCATCCTATGGATGATGTCCTGTGGAAGTTTGCAAGTAGATGTGTCCTTGATATTTTCAAGGGCGATAGGTTTTGGGTTAATGGCCAAAACTAAGGATTTAATATAATATTTAATACAATTGGAGATAAGTGATTCAAACATTGGTTACATGTTAATATATTAACAGGTTTTTTTCTTTAGTTGATAGAATGTTCAGTCCCTATTCTAAGCAGGTAGCAGTAAGAAGAATTTGTGTTATTTCTGTGTTATTCAAAGCATATGTAAAAGCCTGCGATACCCCTTAGGTGAGAAGAAAAATCAGTCCAAGCTTAAGTTTTAAAATTTCATAAGTGAAATACAAGTATTAGTCTCACAAGTTTTCATGCTTTCATTATTTTATAGCTAGATTTTCCCACTTTTTGGCCTAAACTAACAATTTTTTTTCTGGCTGCAAAAAGAGGAAGTGTGCTCTGACCCGACTCAAGTGGTGTATACAACAACATGACATGAAAGGAATTAGTATTTCATACTTCCTTGATATTTTTGAGACTTAGAGAGATCTAAAATTTTACAGAGATTAATTAATTTCATTTCACTTTTTTCCTTTATTTTCTGGACATGAGTCACATGACTGCCTATACCACTGGTATTTACAAAGCAAGGAATATTGACTTTCAAATCTCTGTTGTCAGGGCAAAACTACCTCCTTCCGTTATTTTCTCCAAGTCAGTGTTAAACAAACATCTCCAAAACTCACCATCTTCTATACATTAGCAATGCAAGGTGAATTCCCAGTCAGTGAATCTAGTTTTTGAATTTACAAGTGACGGGATAATAGTTTGCAGTTCCATTATAATATTCTTTATATTTATTTTCTTATTTTCACAGAAACAAGCGAACAAAGCCAACTCCTTCAGGGCCTCTATAATGGTTTATTGACTTTAAGTCTTTTTAGAAAACAACT
This sequence comes from Melozone crissalis, assembly GCF_028551555.1. Classification (NCBI taxonomy): domain Eukaryota; kingdom Metazoa; phylum Chordata; class Aves; order Passeriformes; family Passerellidae; genus Melozone; species Melozone crissalis. The sequence continues at coordinate 25,806,178 of NW_026535780.1, forward strand.
TCTTTACAATTTTAACTCAATTAGCCTGCCAGAGCAAGTCAATTGCTGGAACAATTTTATTTCTTGAACTAACTCATTGTCTGTGTTTTGTGCCTGTCACTTTTGTTGTGTCCCAGCAGCAACATATGAGGAGCCAGAAGCCACACAAAAGCTGTACAAGAAGCTGTATCTTGTGAGCACAGGTCACCCTGCCCGCGGATAGCACCCTTCACCCTGTGCCCAACCTGCTCCCCACTGCGGATTTAGTGTCATCTAAAATAAATCATATGTCTTAAAAATGTGCATAAAAATGTATAAACATCTGTGATACATGTGAATTGTCTTTTAAATTGCAAAAAAAGGAAAAAGAAACTTCAAGGGAGGTTTACAATGGAAAATATTGTGACTTCTTAAGTGACAGGTCATGACTAGCACCCTGTAAATTAATATCAGCCAATATGTGTGACCTATTCTTCCACTATATCATTTAACATGTGATTTCTGTGCTCAAATCCCTGAAGAGTGATACAAAATAAATTTTAAAAGATGAAGTTTTTTATAAGAATGTGTCATGTCATGTTTAAAAATAGCCATTTATTAAAAACATGTACATCTATTAGCTTCTAAGAGAGATTTAGCTGGTGTCTATTTCTTTGTAATCCAATACTTCCCACTGATAGAAAAGGAAATATTTTTATGTAAGTCATTCTGAAGAATACATGTTTGTTATTGCTGTTTATTTAGATACAACCCTACAAACAGCTTTACCCAATTCCCTGCGTTTATTTTCCTTAGCAACCCTATCTGTTCATGGCAACTCATGTCCTTATTTGACTTACTTGGTTATGTCATCTATATCAAATAATCTCAATTCCCATTTGTATCAGCATGATATAAAAATTAAACTTCTTAGAGAATTCTTATTTACTAATAAAATCAGGATAAAAAATCAGATTTAACTGACTTCAGTGACTTACTGACCAAAGTTTACAAAGGAATCACCTCAAATTAATGATCACCCTTTAATCTTCTTTAACGTAATACAGAGAATGGCTGCAGAGAAACACATTTTCTAGCTGTTTATTTCAATTGACAGAAAGCAGAATACAAACTTTGTCAATAATGTGAACAATTCCTATCCAGGTTCTCTGAAATTGTAAACTTTTCTAAAATCCATTTAATGATAACCAAATTGTTTGACATCTATTAATGCAGGCATTCAGCACAAAGTAAACTTTTAGGAATATTTGAATTGTTATTTGGTTTGCAAAACTTTTTCTGATTATATGTTCTATAAAGCAGGCAGAAGTGAGATCTGAATTGAAGAAAATAATATTTTTATAAAGGAGAACAAATGAACAGAGCTTTCAAAAATATTTAAAAAGTAGTAACATTAATAATTTTTTCAAGTCTTTACCTGATGCTGCCTATCATTTCCTTTTTTTGCTTTCTACTCATTATTTGTTTCTTTCTTCTCTAACTCCCCAATTAATACATAAACATGAAGCATGCTGTTAATTTAGATTCACGTCTAAGCCACAGGCATCTGCATCCTATGTAGTGAAGGAATGAAGACATAATCTTGTGAATAACGTTTAAATTCAGAGTCTGAGCTTGTGTTCTAGCTCTAAAGACATCTCTTACTCATTGTTTATCAGGAAATGGTATAACACAGCGTTTCTCTCTTTTGGGGCATTTACATAGTCCGAATCACAATTTGAAAAGATGCACTTTTATATTCTCTGTGTTAGGAGACGAAATATATTTTCGCAAAGACATACAGAAATATCCTTAAAAAGCTGTGATTAGGCTTTATATATCCTATTATAGACAAAAGTCTTGTTGACACCTTTCTGCTCTGTAGAAATTAAAAATTAGCCTAATGAATACAGCATTCTAAGGTAATATGAGCACTTTATCAGCAGGAGAGCATTTAGTCCCCTATCTTCGACCTCTCACCTTATCAGCATAGTGTCAGACAGAGCAAAGTTCTTGAATAGATCTTTTTAAATCATTATAAAGATTGCTAGGTAATATGTCTTTGGTAACTAAAGCCTGAAATATGTTACCTCTGTTAAGGAGTTGTTTTTTTTTTTTTTTAATTAGAAGAATGTAGTTCCCAATTAAAGAGAAACACAGTCAGAACATTAAGAGTCAGTTTAAAAGGAGGAGGACCTTCATACCATCACTGGTCCTTCCTTTTACTCTTGTGTGTTATTCTGAATCCACTCCAACCACTGTAGGCATAGTTGCTGGTTTCATGTAACCAGCCCTATAAGATAAATCTGTAGTTTAAGATGTTCTATAATCACAAGTGATTTTATAGCTAATAACTAACTTCCACAGACACTTTTGTTTAAGAGATAACCACAATGAGTCTCAAGCATATTTTTAGCATTGAACTTTAAAGTTGCTGAACAGAATCTTGACTGAGGAAAAAAATGTTATAAATGTAATAGTCTCTGTTTTTTCTAAGGCACTTCATTTGACTGTTCATAATACTCTCTCTTTTGCAAAAAATATTATTTTTCTGTTTTTTTCTCATAGTCATCTTAGTAATTACATCCTCTGACTTTCAGTTCTGGAGATCTATATTCAGCAGTAAATATACCTCTATCCTTGGTATAACAAACATGGACTGTATTCTTTGTTTGGCCAGCTAAAAAAGTTTGCCTTAGAAACTCAAGGTATTCTTCTGCCTTTGTATTAAAGCATCATGTAGTGTCTTTGAGTAGGTTTTCATGGTTCACACAATTTTTAACTGCTTCTCTGCTCTCTGAATTTTAATAATATGTTGTCCTGGTTCCAGCCAGGACAGGCTTAAATGTTGCAGCACCTGGAAGCGAACATGGCTGGGACCTGGAGGTTGCTCTGTACCACCTTCCGTCCTTACACAGGGGATGCAAGCAGTTTTAGTGGGAGTACAAATTGGAAAATACCACTCCTAAAGCAAAGCATATGCCCGAAAATAAATATTGCAATTCTATACCTTTGTTTCAAAGGCTGTTTTTCACTGCACTGTCCTGTCCAAAGGCATTAGTTCAGTTAACAAGGGCTAACTGACACAGCCACACAAAGCAGAGCCCAGTCCAACTGCAGCAGTTGATGCTTTTGAAGAGCAGGCCCCTCTGCCTTCCTCTCCAAGAGCTTTTCCTACTTCACAGAAGATGGTTTGAGGGACCAAGGCTGTAGCTTTTCTCCCATTTTAGGGCTGGGAGAGCAAACAGAAGAATGAGATGATGAGTAAGTTCTTCCTAGATAATGGACGACAGTGTCAAAACTTTCTGGGAGATCTCTGTGTGCTAGAACAGCCATACACGTAAAGATATGTGGTTTTAGGCAAAGAAACCACTACTAGTCAGAAAACCCAAGAGTCCAAACAGACTGGACTAAGCAGGACAATATCCAGCCTTTTTTATCACCTCATATTAGATCATGCACTGGATATTTCAGAAAATTCAGAGCCTGATAAAATAAAACTAGTCTAAGATAAAGACTGCTTCAGAAACTTTGTCGCTTCTCAGCAAAAAAGTATTAGAAATCTTTAAAACTATTTTTTCTGTGGATTTCTTAGCCCAGGTTTTCTGTCATAAAGAAGTTGATACATTTTTTCACCAATAGGCATTGAAATATTAAGATACAATAAGCATCTGAATGTTTGGAGGTTCATCCAAAGTGATTTGTGAATTCTGATCTTGTAACTAAAAATGACTTTGACCCACACAAAGTTCTGGTAATCCAAAGTAATAGGGAAGTGCACTTTGCACTTATATTCTGCACTTCTAGCCAGAAACTAAAGATGCATTTCCTTTGGGAAATGTATGTCCTTTAGAAAAAAGATAATTAACTAAAACCAGTAAATATTCACATTATTGGAATCTGAGCAACTTTCTCACTCTCTGTGGAATTCTTTTTTATTTCAGTTTCCGTCCATAAATTACACAAAACCCATTCCAATTTTTAAAAGCAACAAGTCTCTCAACCATTATGAAAAGACACAAATTCAACATACCAAAAGAGTCTGTTTATTTCTAAATGAACATCTAATTTGTTTTTACTGAAATTCGTTGCCAAACTTCAGATGATTTTAGGGCAAGTAAAATTATGATCATTGTGGAATTTCAACATAAAAACATACTATGCACCCCCTTATGTGAAATGCATATACCCTTATGTGAAATAAACTTGAGGTCATCAGTAATGTAGGACACATCTTCCTATCTATGAGAAATCTGGAGAAAGAAATCAGTTCTGGAGCCATTGCAAGATACCTCAGATGCTCTTGTTACAAATATCAGTGTTTCCAAGAGCAAAACATTAAGAAACAGAAGCTCTCCAAGCTAACATGTTCAACAGTGCTCCAAAAATGTTTTCCCTTTAAATAATTAAAAATTATTGCTGCAAAACTATTTCATTAAAAGAATTAAAATACAAAAATTGCAGTGGAAACCTGCTTTTTAGGCAGGATTTGTCACTGTCACTACCAGGCTCCTGTGTGGCCCACCACAAAGTGATTTCCAGGCTCCCAGCTCTGCAAAGAGCCACTGAACAGATTTGCAGGGACCTGTGACACAGAAAGTTCTGGGATTTCCAGCTGCAAAGGCCCAGACTCCCAGGTCCTCCAAGGTTAGAAAGCTCTTGGCTGAATTTCATCCTGGACAGCCATAAAGCCAGGAGTTTCAAAGCTCGTGGGAGCCATAACATCTAGATGCCAAGGTTTCTGGGTCAGCTTTGATTCCTAGGCACTCCAGTTCCTCCACACCCTGGGGTCTCAGGGAATCCAAGACCTGCAGCACAAAGCCAGCTCATCAGACTGGCTCTTTATGAGCCAGGATTGCATTTCCTTTCACAGATAACTATGAATAATAGATCCTGATAAAACTGAAACATGATTTTAAAATTTTGCAACATTCCTGAAACTACCTGAATAATCGAGCAATAACTGGAAAACTACATACAATGAATGATGAAAGGGAATTCATATTTCCGAAGAAATAAAATTATGAAATAACTGAGACACTTAAATAGAGAGATCATAGAATATCAATTTATAATAAATAAAAAGAGTACAAAAAAGAAAGAAAGAAGACAATTAGGTGGTGATGTAAATGTTGAAAATCAAAGGTAATCCATGTATGGCCCAAAAAATGAATGAATTTTCTGCAGTTTTTCATAACTATTTTGTATGAAGATTGTGGAGGCAGATGGCTATTTAGCATCTACTAATGGAAGTTCCTGTCATAAAACATCATATTTATTAGTTGAGGTTTAAAAATATTTTAAAATTAGAGACAGGACTTTGTACAGTTCATTTATTCTATATGAACAAGTCCAGAAAGTGCTGCTGTGATGATTGAAAGTACTGAGTCCTAAACTGACAACAAACTAAAATCATCCAGCTTATTTTACTTTTAAAATAGAAAAAGGCAAAAAAAAAAAAATCAAGACAAGATTTTACAATAGTAAATGATCTCCCTTCCTATCTTTAAAATCTAGTTTCCTCTTCATCTACAAAATTTCAGGATATTAAGCAGAGGTGTTTAAGGTCCGTGTGTATTCGTTTCTTGCTGCTATAAAACTTTTTGATATGTTAATTAGGAAATTCAATATTTAAATCACTCTATTAATTCCACCAAATCTGATAGACTGAGAATAGTAGTTAATGACAAAAGAAAATCCTGTTAAATTAAAGTTTTGTAACTAAGAGTTATACTTTGTCTTCAAAACAAAAGAGGTTAGTATTAGTAAGATGAATTAATGTAAATTGTCACTGCTTTCATCAGATTTATTGTTATATCTTAATTTTCTCTATCACTAGGTAAAAAATAAAGATACATGTTTTCTAACAGGATAGTTGAACAGCACGCTGACATGCTATTTGTAATTACTTTAACATCATACCCACTTTCAACCAAGCCAGCCTTGTTGAAGTCAGATTTTTTTCACATTTGTAATGCAGTTAGCTAATGTTCTTTCTGAAGCCACTATAAGGAGATTCTGTGACAATAAATAATGAACAAAATGTGATAAAAGTATTCTTCCAAAATATATTTTAAGTCTGTCAAAATTGCATATGTTTTCAGTTTTATTCAATATCCTTCATTTACAAAACATGTGAATTCCTAGATGGGACATAATCCTTTTTACATCATGTTCCTCAAGACAATGTGCTCAAGTAATGTTAATTATTTAATGATGCCAAACTTTCTTTGGATCATGTGCTGAAATAAGAGTAAATGTAAATTTTTCAGCCTCTCCCAAGTATGGTGAATATCTGAAAGGAAAAGTGACATCACCAGAAGCCACTGAAGTTTTATCTCCAGATGAAAGCTGACCTTTAGTAACTCTCCAAATCTCCTTTGCTACTAGCAATCACCAATTTGAAGTGTATTTACCTCTCCCAGGTCCACTTCTCAGCATAGCTCTTTGTACCAAGGAACCTAATTATGTTTGGAAGCCCTCATTTCTAGCTGCTATTTTTTACATCCTTTAGGGTGTTGCCCACAGAAGGGATCTTGCAGCTGTCTATGAATCTCTTGGGCAACAAATGCAAAACATAAAAGTAGGAAAAAGAATAAAAACAAGCATTCATTGAAGTTAGTGACAATTTAATTCAAAAATATGCTTGGAACCATATGTTCAAAATTATGTGTACATATGCAAAAGAAAACAATGCCTGTTCTGCTTCTAGTTACATTTTGTTGAACTCGGGCATACTGTACAAATCTACAATAAACAGAAACAGAAACAGAACAAGAGCAGTGGATATTCCAGTAATCAGAACTGTAAAAAATGAAATTAATAAAAATAAAACTAATATTAATATTCCATAGCTCTGATTACATAAAGAATGCTATAAAAATATAGATAATCCCTCAAGTCCGCACAAAAGCTGTTTTTTCTGTTGCAAGAAGTATTTGAGATATTGGTAGTAGACCTGTTAATTTTTTTTAGTTGAAATGTAGTCTACAATTTTTCAGACATAATAGACATAATAACATTGTTCTTTGAAATTTTCTTATCATTCTTTCTTCCCACCAAAAATTTGATATGTTTTCTACTCAACAGTTCAATAATGTCTTCACTGCTGACATTCCTTACATTTTTACCAAACCTGCTTGTTCTTATGCAATTTTATGTATTTTAATAAATTGTTCCCTTACATGCTATGCAAGAGAGATGACAATGGCTTGACCTAACGGGCTAAAACTTCTAACTTAGAAGACATTTGAAAAACTGTAAATCAAGCCAAAGTATGCTATTTTAAATATTTATATGAACACAGCTTTTCTAAGACCTTCAGTAGAAGACGTGTGAACATATAGAAAGAATCAGGTAAAATAGTACAAAGAATAACAAATTTAGAAAAATGCACATAACAGCAACATATAAAAACACAGTGCTTTGCTTGGTATGTCTGATAATTCACACCATGTGGGCTTAGGCAAATAAGTGGCAACATGGAGTCATATAAAAAATCAATTAAATATCTATATTTCCATAATTATTTGTTCTGCAATGAATAATATTTTGCCTCTGATAAAAAATATTTATCATAAAACATTAAAAGAGTGTTGAAAAATTTGATCCAAAACTTTGTGTAGAGAGTAACCCCTTTAGACATGTTCATCCTGTGTAAACATTTTGTAACAAACTCATCTCTCTTATTCATAGTAACAGAATCATTTTGGCTGGGAAAAACCTTTAAGACCATCAAGTCCAACGATTAACCCAGCACTGCCAAATCCAGCAATAAACCATGTCCCTAAGCACCACATCTACAGTTTTAAAGACCTTCAGGGATGGTGACTCAACCACTTCCCAAAACCAACTGTTCTAACTACTAAAGTGATAATATAATAATATTTTTATTGTCTTCTACAGCAGTAGCCAGATTAAGTTCTAGCTGTGCTTTGGCCCCTCTAATTTTCACCCTACAGAACCTTATGACATCATTGTAGAGCTTCTGAGTGGCCTGGCCCTTCTTCCATAGGCCAGAATCTCTCCTTCCTTAGTTCCAGCCAAACCTCTCTGTTCAGCCACTGCCTCATCTTTCTGCATGTGTCACCTGACAAACAGAAATAGATGTGAAATGGTTTGGTATTTCCATGCGTGGGTGTTGCTGAGGATTTGCTGCTGTGCCACAGCATTGCTCCTTTGCACATCAGGGCTGGTCTCTTCAGAAATACAAAAATGGCCATTTTAGAAATTGAGTGAGACAAGGAAATAGCATGAATGTGTGCAGGAGGTCAGACCAGTTTAATTTTCATTCCAATAAAGTAGTCCAATTCATCAAGGAGGCATCAAGATGCATTGAAAATGAGGTTTTAGAGCAAGCATGAGCATCCAGAAGCCTACCTGATTTAAATCAAAACAATTCCACTAACCTTGGTTGAGCAGCGTAGACTTAAACCTATTTCACGCTATGAAATTAGCCTACAGAACCCAAATTTTAGACAGCAGTGGGAGGAGTAACCTGAGAGAAGTTGGATATTTACCTATCTGTATTAGTGTGGAGTATTAAAATAGCTATCATATAAAAACTGGAGCTACCACAGGTCTTAGTTTATTGTTGGCTGTACTTAGGTTTCTGAAGTGCCTAAGGGCACATTGGCTTGTAGCTTGTGTACCTTGGGTTGCCCAATGGGTAATAATAAGAAAATTACTGCCACCTCCAAGCTTTCCAGGTGTTATGAAGCTTAATTCACTGACATTTCTAAAATCTGTTGGAATCCTGACCACAGAAGGTTGTAGAAGTATGATCAATTGTTGCCATTCTCTAAATAAGGAATGCAAGACTGTAAAGAACCTGGAAGCTCTGTCAATATTGAGAGAGCCATAACAGGTGTATGCATGGAACTTACAGAAATAACACTGCTTCTTTCATAGGGCCAGAAATTTAACCAGCAGAGTTAGATATGTAGTCTTGATGGCACTGAAATTGCTTGAGTTCTGCCTTTGACATCACTACAGCTGATATTTCTAGCTAGAATCTTTATTTATATCAGAAAATTCAAGTAAACCATTTCCAGTAATCTGAAATGTAAACATTACAATATTTTTTTCTCAAGTTTTTTATTCATTTTGTAAACATTGTTTAAAGCTAAAAATCCTGTGAATGTTTACTGCAATGAAATTTCATTTCTGCTAAAAAAAGAAGTGTTCCTGCTCCACTATGTTGCATATAATGCATATTATTCACTTGTCATAAATTGTGAAGGACAAGTGATTTTTATCTACATTCTGTTATTAAAAGAAATACTGAAAAACTGCATTACTTGCTTCCATGTAGTAATACTATAGAATAATTTCTGGATTTAAGAATTGGGCAAACTATTTCATTCCATGCACAAAAGGTATCCTAACAAATGGCAATAACAGTCAAATTTTGTTTGGAAACTACAGCTTTAATAAACAATTTTTCAAAAGACACTACATAAAAGAATCACAGTTGTTATCAAAGATAGTACAAGCTGAAAAATATGAGCAGGTTAAAAATTCAAGCAGAGAGAATTTAAGGGGAGGGAGACTCCAGCAGCCCTTATGATTTTTTGTAAATTTTATCTGGGGACCAGCACAGTGAGAATTTTTTTCTCAGTGTGCTGCAGTGTAGAAGCTCAAAACTAAGGTGTATGTGGGCTTGGTGACTGGTATATGGAATTAAAAGACATCTTTCTCGTAAGAAGCCAGAGGGATGACATAAAACCTTACCAAATCAGACATGGAGGCTCCAGCAAGTTCAGGAAGAAAAGCAGCCCTGGTTTTCAGGGCATCTCTGCCCAGAGGAATTGTGGCTGCCCCATCCCTGGAAGTGTTGAAGGCCAGGTTGGGTGCGGCTTTGTGTAAACTGGTCTAATGGAAAATGTACCTGACTGTGGCTGTGGGGCTGCAAATAGATGGTCTTTAAGATCCTTACCAACATCAAAGTTTCTATGACTCTAACATCCAGATATGCATTTCCGGTATACCACTAAACAAAACACTGGACTGTTATCATGTGTTCAATTGATAAAATCAGCAGGCTTCTACAAAGTGACTGCCTTAGGGCTAACTTGGGTGAGAGTAGAATCAGGTTCTGGTATTATCTTGGTGTATAAAGGAGAAGCCTAAATGTAATATTTGTGTACAGCCACAGTACATGGCTGTACAAGAAAAGGGATGCACTGTTTTGGTGTCCTCCTGTTTATCTGGAAACAGTTGCTTCTGCTGTTCCTTTTTTTTCTTGAAGATAGAAAGAATATGCATGTGGAATGTTGTTGATGTAGAAAAGAGCATGCAAACTGTCCCCACTGAACTAGAGGCATCTGAGTTCAAAGAGAACTATTTGTAACTTTTCTTCCAATGCCCTGGGTTTTGGTTTAATTAAGAAAAATAACTTTTAGCTGGCTAATTAAGCTCATGTGGAAGGGGGAAAAAAATAAATCTGCTGATTTTATCAGCAGGAAAATATTTTCCAGTGACACTTCTCTCAGTTCTTGAAAAAAATTCAAATTTTTAAAAGAAAATGAAGATTACTTTATAAACAAATAGATAAAAAAGAGAGAAATTACATTATTTAACTAAGAATTCTAGCCTCTTGGCTGAAAACCACAGCATTCTGGTTTACAGTTGCTCTGTACCATGAGGCTGTTGTTACCTGAGGTCTCAAGACCTAAGATTGGAGAGTCTCTGTTTTAGGAGTTTGGAGAGTTTTCTATTTTAAGATATTTTGGAAAAAAAAAACCCAACCCACCCTAAGCCATTTCCGGATTGGCTTCAGCAAAAGAAACACAAAAAATGACTCAAATGTCCATTAGATGCCAGATAGAATCCAAGACTAGGTTTAAATTAAGATAATCAGCCTGCTTGAGTGCTTCTGTCTCAACAAGTATCTCAATTCTTCTTTGGCATTTTAAAGGACTGAAAGGAAGAATAGTGAAAAAAAAGGTAAGAAAAGTTGTTTTTATGTTCTTTTTGACATGACATAAAAAGGAAATACTAAAAATATCTGTATAAAATTATTCTTATGAGATGTACCTCATGATCCCCCTTTCAGGCCTGGAGAGTGCTTGGATGCCTACTAAAAGCTGTACACTGAATCCTATCCTCAAATGAACAAAAATATCTCAGCTTGTCTGCTTCTCATAGGCTGGACTTGAGTCCTCTTCTTTAAGCTACAGCACCTTGATATTGGATTGCTCCACTGATGCCAGTGATTACATTATTTCTAACTTATGTTGTTGTTCCAGAGCTTTCTAAAGGTGTTTGTTTGTTTGTTTGTTTGATCATTATAAAACTGCCCCTGCTCACAAATTTAGTTGGTATCTTTCTAGACGTGTGGAGGAAAGAACTGGCTGGGGATAGAGACCATTCTATCATTTCATATCTTGCTGTGGTACCCCACAAATTCATGTTGACACAATGCAATGATTGTAGAGCATATTGTGAGGAAGCACGTCATCCATTTTTTTGCCTCTGATTTTCTATAAATAACAGACTTCAGTCTCCATGAGTGCCAGGCTAGTGTTTTGCAACATACCACTCCAACCCTTTAAAATTCCTCCTGACCATCTGGGAATTTCCTGTTCTGCCAAACAGATTTGCCTGGATAGTACTGGGGTTTGTCTGTCTCTTACTAGAGAGAAATCCCTTTATGTTAGGGCAGAAACCTTTTGATGTTTGTGAACCCAGATAGCTGGTACCAAAAGGTAAACCTGGAACTTCTGAAAGTGACAGGAAAAGGAGAAAGGATAGAGTCAGGCTAAGTTGGGTGGGCCTGAGGTTGGGAAAACCCCATTTGGGAGGAGAAATTGAGCTTAGTTTTTTCCTGCTGATTCACTGTGAGCAGCATCAGGCCAAGCTCCGTACGGATACATTAACATCGCACTCCAAGTGAGAGTCAAGACCTTTTCCCAGTTGCTAATCCTCTGGAGACTCTTTAATGATAATAATTTGGGTTTGCGGACTGTGTTGAAAACCTCCTTTGAGTTTATGTTCCCATAGAAAATTACTAGTTTTTCTAATTGAATTTTTTTGGTAAGATCTTATGATAACAACACCTGGAAAATATAATAGCAATGCCAAGCCTAAGAGAAGCAAAACCAAAATTAATATCCATTGTGATAGAAAAAACACTGAGCAACTCTGACTTAGGTTGTCTCAAAATATAATATCTCTCTATTCCATTATGAGTAGTATTCTAAAAATAGTCTTGCTTCAGCTTTCTTATAGTCTTTCTGAATTATTTTACTATGGAAGTGAAAGCATGACAGCATTCAAAACCATGCTGATAGAAGTAACACGCAGCTGTCATCTTGAAACTTAAGAATAATGAAAATGGGAAATATACACTAAAACACATTTTCAGTGTCCCATCATGGTGAGTTATAGCCCAGAGAAAAAATAAAAAACAAAGACAAAACCAAACAGGACTAATTCTAGTGATGAACAACCAGAGTTTTGATCATGATTTCAGGAGCTTTGTATGATTTTGTCAGAAAAATAATGAATAAAAATGTTGAAGTAGTCTTTAAAAGTTCACATGAAAAAAGATGTCACACTTGGTACATATTTTACGGATCAAGAATTCATGTCTTAACTTCATGCCCATAACAGTGCAACAAAAACATTTTCAGTCTTGCTCAATTCTGCTTCCAGGAAATACCCCAGGGGGTGAGTGGCCAAATTACTAGATGTTTCCAAGATGCGTTGGAGTACTAAATCCTGGCTCAAGAAAACTTTTTTCTTTTTCATTTTTTCCCTCTTACTTCTAGGGTTTGTAAGGCAGTTTTTTTGTGGGAGCTATTAAGGTAACACACAACAAATGCTCTTACTGGTTTAGCACTAAAGAAATACAATCCCTAATCCTAGCTTTAAAACTGAATTCTTGACAAGTTCTTTTATTTCAGTCCATATTTAATTTTATAAATATTTTTTACTGTTGGTACATCCATTTTACTTTTAAAGTCAATATATAAATATGTTGAATAAACAATTAAATACTAAATTTATTCCTGTTTGTATAATGGCTTGTTCAGCATGTGACATAATGGTTATCATGCATTAGCAAAAAAAAAAAAAAAAAAGGTATTTAATGATAAATGTTTATTTAGGTAAGCTGTACAAGGAATTATAATTCTCCTTTTATTGAACTTTGTGTCAATGTTCTCTATAAAAGTCTCTGGACTTCTCATTCTCACCCACTTATCCAAAAGAATAAAATATACATGTGCTTGTTCAGTGCAACAGAGGAATTCCAACTCAGTTCTACCTCCAGCTGAAGTCTGTGAAAAGTAGCTATGTCCTTGTCCTAACACTCCAATTGTGAAATTAAAACAATTTATTTTACTGGGTTAAAGCTTGCCTCATGTATATTTGAGGCATATATTCATATGCCTCATTCATAGTCCACATTTGAGGACCCTTGGAGCATTTGAGGTCAAGCTCTTAGATCTTGCAAAATTTAAAGCTGGCAAATTTGGGCAAATGCCTTTCCAGTATTCCTGACCTCTAGCTCATCATCATAAACTGTCCAGGGTGCTTGCTGGATGCAATTAAATTGTTTCTTCACTTAATGGTATAAGCAGCAACCACAAACACTGCTTATGAGTTCATCACTGATAGCTGCAAGGGCATTCCTGGTGACAAAGTGACACATTAGATACAACCTGTAATGCCCCACATAGCATTTGAGTTCCATTCAGCATTTCAGCCTGGGATGCATTTTAGATATACCTTGATAACTAGCAAAATTTGGAGAATTTCTGGTTTCCTCATTAAAACATGATGCTGAGCATCTTTTCTTACTTGCTTTTATATCCTTAAGTTTCGAAAAAGAATTTTCTTGTTCTTTTAAAAAAAGGAAATGTTATTTTGATTATGATGAGTTTTTCTTCAGCAAGCTTTACTACTCCTGAAATACACAGTATTATGACATTTGTAGGGCCACACACCTGTAAAAAGTTTACATCTGCATTGTTTCAGGACATTTTACTGAAGACAGTGCTGAATACCAAAGTAATTTCTCAGTCTTTTCTCTCACATCAGGACAAGGTACCTGGTTGTGTGTACTTTAGTGATAGGTTGGTACCTTGGCAGTCACAAATTTGTGGATTGTATCATTTACCCTCCTAGGAATTTTTAATCAAATCTTCTATCAACCTCAAATGGACAGACTTCTTGCTCTGAAGCACCACCCTCACCTCCCACCTTATATTTAGCCTTTTCTATATCTCTCTGGGTCCCTTACACTTTCCCTGAGCTGACCCTCCCTAGACTGATGGTCCACAGTTAAAAACTGAGTCATCAACACCAAGACATTTTGTTTATAATTATTATTGAATTAATTCTGCTGTAATCATCTTTTACTTTTAACAATAATCTTATGGTACATGGCAAACGACTCTTCCCTTGTGTGCCTCTGCAAATACAGTTGTCTTGCTTATGCTTCCCTGCATAAAACTTTGGTATTGTAACAGGTAAAAACAGTTCTTTTAACAATTGACACAAAGGCAGAGGCTCTAATGGTTAAGCTGTGGGATGTCATGGAGGTCAACGATGTCAGAGGAGTATACAAAAGAATATTTATTGCGTCAGCCACAATTCCTAGAAAAGCCGAGAGATCCAATTGGATCATTCAAGAAAAATGTGAAGACAAACAACCTTAATCATCGCCTCTGTATTTCACAGGCTAAAGTGATAAAGAATTTTGCAGTCCATATCTCCTCCACACAAAAATAGCAACAGAGAAAAACCTTCTAGCAGAGCATTGATGGCCTTTCCCAGTGACAGAAGTGACGCAGGAAAGATAGGTGGCCCTTGACCATTTATCTCTACTGTGGTAAGTCACACACAGAGTGAAGTATGAAGTTTTAGCCAAGGAACAAAAGGGAATAGTTCATTCAGGAAGAGATTAGATCATCTCTTTGAGCAATTTTCCTTCTAAGCAGATCCTCAAAATTCCAGGCACAGCACCAAAGGCTTCATGGTTTGGGGGTTTCCCATTACTGTGTTGATTTGCTGATGTGGCCTAGAAGGCTACTGGAATTTCCTGATGAGTTAAGACTGGGAAGGGTAAATATTTAACCATGATACAAATAAATATACTTAATACTTAAATGATAAAGGCAGTGATCTAAATCCTCATTTCTGCTACTTTTATCTGCATATGAACGCCCAATTTTTGAAAGGCTGCAGCAGTCTTTGAGTTCTTTGGTGTTGCAGCAGACTTCAAGGAAACAGATTTTATATGAAGCATTTCTCTGAGATTTCAGAAATATTGAGGAATTTCTGCACAGGACTTTCAATTTAAAAAAAACCCACATTTTTTAGGAATAGTACTCTGATAGTGGTAGTGACATAATTATTTGAAGATCCTTCCTTCCTGAGACACAAATGCATGACTCATAAGTGAGAAGAGAAAGACGTGTAACTGACCCTATGATTCACCCTCACTGATTTGATACCCACACACTGAACTGATGGCAGAGTTTTAAAGAAATTATTTAATACAGTTTTCTTTCCTTCAAAATACTTCTGCATGAGAACTAAAATTCCCAGAAAATAAATACTGCTAAAGCAACTCAAAGCTGAATATATGAAAGTGAAAATCAGCACTGTTAAACAGAACCATGGGTGTTGTAATACAAATTCAAACATTCATTCAATACATTGCCTAGAAAAAGAAAACAAAAATATATATCAGTTAACAACAAATAAGTTATTTTTTCCTAAATCTGCACTGTGCAGATGGTGCAAACACCATATTTGCAGGAAAGAGATTCCAAAAGAAAAATATGCTTTTATAAACATAGGCTGACAACTTTAAAACATTCATAAATAATATGATCCAGAGGGCAGGCAAGTCCACGGCAATCTTGAAGATAAATGAAAATGCATCTCTAGAGATTGTACTAGGACTTCTCCTTTGATTTTTGCAGGTATTTAAAATATGTTGTGCGTGTTTGGAGTGTATAAAGGTGAAATATTAAAATACATGTCAAAATATTGAATGTACATATCAAGAATCTGATTTTTTTTTCACCTACAATCAGGACATAAGAATCACACTTTAAATAATTAATGGCCTTTGGTAATGACTCAAAGTTTGCTGCAACATTTAAAATAGTGGGCAGGACCCCACTCACCTGCCTCAGACTCAGTGCTTTTCTCTGAAACCTTGCAAGTTACATCTGCAGTTTTAGGTTGGTGTATCACAGATCGGGAAGCTAAAAGACTGACTGCTAACAGTATTATCCCTAAGACTTAAATTTTGTAACTTAAATCTTTAAAAAAAAAATGTCTTGCATATAGAAAGCCTTTAAGGGAAGTTCAGATGTGAAAGAAGGAAGGATCAGTCTATAAATGGCGCATCAGCCTGCAGTAGAAATCATTTTTAGATTCAAAACTGATTAGCACCAATCTGATCATCTGTGTTCTAGTGTGAAAGAAGCCATGCTGTCAAAACCAGACAAATTACCTTCTAAGGTTCTACTCATACTCCAAATTTTCTCCCATAGTTCTCTAGTCTTGCCTAATTTCATCCTGGGAGGAATGCCCAGAGTTTATCCTATCTCTACTGTGATCTCTCAAGCCTCCTTGGTATAAGAGGAGGAGAAAGAATACCAGCACCCAAATTCTCAGGCAGAACCGACTCAGAAGAAAATTCAGCTAACTGGACCAAGTTAATTTTTGTTGTTTCCATACATTCCTGTGTCAGAAGGAATGCCTGGTACCTCTATCTGCAACAAGACAACTAGAGACAACATGACAGACAAATGGCAAGAATTTAAAAATAAAAATCCCCAGAAGAAGCGATGAAAAATTATAGCTATATACCTCTGCCATTTTTCTATTGAAGAAGCAGATGTCATGCATGCACGGAGCACATTCAGGTTTGTCTTGCAACACAGGCACATGTAAGGACAGAAATGTGCCTGGGATGGGGAGAACAAAAGTCCAATACTTTTACCAGGATACATGAAAATTCCTGCTTCATATACATTCTGGAAGGAACAAAAGCAAATGTGCTTTTGTAAAATGTATTTTTGCCAATGCAGCTGGGGAATTGTTCACACAGAATTAATGGATGTACAACAAACAAGATTTCATCTTGCTACCAGTTTGGTTTCTTTTAAGCCAATAGGTCATTTTGAGGAGAACAACAGATTGATAACAGGTACATTGGTATAAAACATGAAAATGGATTTAAGACACAACATTTAAAAACAGATTTCCAAGTATCTTAAAACCAAAAACCCCAAATACCAAAATGCATATATGTGTGCAGACACTCATGCTCCAGAGTCATTTGTTGAAGGGAAAGAAATTTTACAGACTTCTTAGAGAGCTTTTCATCATCCACTTTTTACTTACAGATCTTCTACACAGATTTTCCAACTGCAACATTTTACATGGACTTTCAGCCTATTTCTCTCTCCTTTAAGAAAAGATTAGTAACACAGATCATATGATTCATCACGTACTATCATATAACAGACCTTTAAAGTACCTCTCCTAAAGACACACCTATTCCACCACGAAACTAGCATAGTTCTCTTACTCTTACCCTTTTTCTTATTATTTCTTTTTCTTTTTTTTTTTTCTTTTCTCCTCCTAGAAGCTAGTCAAGAAAGGTAAAGAAATTTCCTTCAAGGTAGCTCCATGGCCTTGAATACAGATTATCTATATGACTTCCTCTAAGCAATTACTGCATTACCTTAAACAATTTTTGGTGGGTTTATTCCATTTAAATCAGAAAGCAAATCAATTACATAGTGTAACTTGAGCACCTTTCTAGCTGACCCTGTACCTGTCTTGCATTGACCATCTGCATCATATACATGTTCAGTGCTGAGTGTAATTCACTGTTAGGTCTTGTTTAGACAGGAAAGTTATGCTAGTTTGATTTGTATCAGTTTTAAACAGGGATAATTAAACTGGTGCAAGTCCCTGATTAGAATTATTATCCCAGTTGAGTAGTGACTTACACTGTCTTAGATTAACCTGATTCTTAACTAAGACAATGAAAAGTGAATCTTGACTTTTGTGCAGAAATATTAATGAGAAGGCAGTGCAAATGTGTAACAATTTATGGCATTTCTAAGTTATCCTTCCAAGTGAATATTCACCACCCTGGTGTTTCATAACACTGTCTAAAATATGCACATGTGGTTGCAGAAAAATAATCTTGTGTTAAGTACAGGTTGTTTCATAAGAAAAACTTTTTTCTACGAAATATGAAACTATTTCAATTTCCTTTTCTTGATCAAACTTCAACCCCTTAACAAGAGAGGAAATTGTTATGCTACTGGGAAGGCTTTTACACCAGGGCTGTTTATTCAAGACACTTGAGCTGCTGGTGTTAAAGATGAGTTCACAGCAAACTTAAACCATGATGCTGGTTCTAGCAGGTCCTCATTTACTAGCTCTTCCTTGTCTGCAATTGTTGTAAATACAGGCAATAAGACTGAACTAAGCTAAACTGTAATTTGAGATGAATAAAAGTACACCGTTAAGTATCTACACCTTTCAGATTTCGCTTGCAACAGGTCATGCAAACGACCCCAGTTTTGATAAAAACAAGTTTATCCAAAATTTTTGTTAATTTTGGCAAATTAACAAAATTAATTGTTTATTAATAAACATTAATTTTGTTAATTGACAAAAATAAACATTAGCACTGAATAACGAGGTATTCCTCACTGGTCATGTACAGATGGAAACAGGTTGGAGGAGCAGCTTGATGAGTTTACAATTTCCTAGCAGTCACAAGTGAAGTCCATACTGCAGGCCTGGACAGAAGTAAAGCTTAAATCCATCACACTTAACTGGGGCGTTTAAATCAGTAAGCAAGCTGCTCAGGATTTTCCTGGGGTCAGTGAAGAGAAACAGGGATTTCCACAGAACTGTTCGGACAGCTGAGTCTTCCTCTGGGCTTGCTACTGTCTCTTGACACAGCACTAAGAGATTCCCCACAGCAAAGAAAAAACTACATGAGTAACTGGCATTCTCCTGAAGAAGCTGGCAGCCAGTGACTTGGACAGGTGCACTCTGAGTTAAAAACTGGCTCTAAGACTGAGCCCAGAGTGTGACAGTGAATTCTATTTCCAGCTGGTGGCCAGTCACTCATGCAGTCTTCAAGGTTCAGTATTGGGGCCAGCTCTATTTAGTAACTTTTTTAATTAACTGGATGAGGGGATCGAGTGCTTCCTCAGCAAGTTCACAGACTGCACTAAGTGGAGTGAGAGTGTTGATCTGCTGGAGGGTAGGAAGTTTCTGCAGAGGGATCTGGACAGGCCGGATCTGTGGACCAAGGCCAACTGTATGAGGTTAAACAAGGCCAAGTGCTGGGTCCTGCCCTTGGGTCACAACAACCCCCTTCAGTGGGAACAGTGCCTGGAAAGCTGCCCAGTGGAAAAGGACCTGGGGATGCTGGTTGACAGCTGCTGAACGTGAGCCAGGGCATGTCCAGGTGGCCAAGAAGGCCAATGGCATCCTGGCCTGGATCAGAAATAGGGTGGCAAGCAGAATTAGTAAAGTGATTGTCCTGTACTGGGCACTAGTGAAACCACTCCTTGAATGCTGTGTCCAGTTTCAGGTCACTCAATTCAAGAAAGACAGTGAGTCACTGGAGCAGGTCCAGAGAAGGGCAACAAAGCTGGTTCAAAGATCAGTTTAAAAAAGTGTTTAAAGGTAAGTTGTATGAGAAGCAGCTGAAGGAGCTGAGGTTGTTTAGCCTGAAGAAAAGGAGGCTAAAAAGGGATTTTATCATTCTCTACAATTACGTGAAAGGAGGTTGTAGTGAGGTGGGGTTGGCCTCTTCTCCAGGCAGCAAGTGACAGGACAAGAGGAAATGGCCTCAAGCTGTGCCAGGGGAGGTTCAGGTTGATGTCAGGAAAAAAGTTCTTAATTGAAAGGGTGGTTAAGCATGGGAACAGGCTGCCCAGGGAGCTAGTGGAGTCACTGTCCAGGAAGGTGTTCAAGAAAAGACTGGATGTAGCACTTAGTGCAATGATTTAGTTGACATGGTGATGTTTGGTTCAGAGGTTGAACTTGATCTTGGAAGTCTTTTTCAACCTTAATGATCCTATGATTCTACAAGTCTAAGTTAGGGTGGGATGATGCAGACCTGACATACCCAACCTCATAACTTTTCCCCCAGTGGTGTTTTTTTTCTCCCCAGGACACACAGCACTGGAGTGGGTTGCTTGGTTGAATGGGAACAATGAGTTCTCAGCACCCTGAAAATTACGTAGCATTTACTGTATATCAGTTTCATTTAGAAAAGCTCTCAGTGCTCCAAATGAGATCTCCCACTGGGCATCTCGGTTGGACAATTCTGATGACTAATAAATGTAATATTTTATTGTTACCAGAAATTTCCTAATTATGGCTGTCATCACTGAAAATAAACACATTCAGTTCCTATTGAACATTATGATAAAGCCTTCCCTCCAAGCATGGGAAATATTTTTTTTAAGTAATTTGCTACCAAATGTGGCAACATGTGAAACTGTCCTTGAGTCTAATTCCCTGATTCTTCTGCTTCTAAAAAAAAGTTTAATTGCCAAATAAAATATTCTCCAATAATGTAAAGCTTTCAGGCATTTCCACATTTGAAGTACTGCCTCTTTCTTGTGAGTATATCAGAATATTCCAAGGACTTGAGCAATTTGACTAATAAAGTTTTGAAAAGGAGGTATGTTCTTGGCCAATAGGTTTTTGGGGGAATATAAGCAATTTTGGATTTACATTCAAACATTAATTTTCTTGGAGCAAGTTTATTTCCATCAAGTTATTTTTACTCCTCAAATTTGGATTTTGTACAGATATACTTGCTCATTGAGAAGTACACTAAGAAATCCCACTAATTTGTATTCCACCCTTTGTTTCACAACATTTGTGGGAATTGCACTTCAAATATCACTAGAATGAGGCTCTCCTTTGGATATGAGAATTCATTGACTCCAAAGCAAAAGGGAGAACCCAGATTAATAAGTAACCTCTGTGTCTAAAAAATAAACACAGATTTGAGCTGGACACCAAATAATGCCCAGTTTTGGATGCAACTTTCTCACTGTTTTCTTTTAGCTCTGGTCCACCTTGAAAAAGGAAAGATTTACTGGAAAGCCATTCTTTACACAGCTCTTTTAGTAATGCTCATACATGCAGAATAGCAGATTCCAAATCCATTGACCACCTTGTGTTTGTGGGAGTTTCCAGGAGTTCATCATGCATCTCCTGGTTGCATTTGACATCCAAATATCATGTGAGCTTTTAGGTCACATGTTACATTGCAAAATGCCCAATGAAAGATAATTATAAATAAAATGGAATTTTTAACATTTCTTGTGATAGTTCAACCCATGAAAATTGGTTTCTTAACATGAAAAAATTTTCTGTCACATTTTCACTCAGCTTGCTGTGTCGTATTTCCTCTCTGCTTCACAGCAAGAGTGACAGACAAGGGATTTTCCCATCTTCAGCAAAGTCCAAGTCAAAAAAAAATAAAATCCAAGTCAAAAATCAGCCATTCCACACATATAAGCATATTATATTTCATTGCAGAAAACAATAGTTAAGCCCTGATGGTAAGACAGCACAAAGGGACAGACTATCAGTGGAGTCACAGCACACAGTGACAGACACTGGCCTTTCCAAAAGCCATGTGTTTCTACATAACATCTGGCTCTCTCAAAACCTAGATCCCTTACCTGCTTAAAACCTAGGTGGGCACTTGTGTTGTTACTGTTGCAAAATAAGCAAGTCAACAAAGACCACAAAAATAATTTTGTCGATTTATTCTGAGAATGAACCTTAGACTATCAAATGGTTACAGATATCCCAGAAAAACTACTCATAATTTGTTTCTTTAATGACTGAATAAAGATAATAATTTGATACTTCCTTGGTTGTAGATGGTGAATAACAGAACTTTGAAGGGAAAGAAACTGAGTTATGGCTGCTTTTTTTTCCTTTTTTTTTTTTTTTTTGGTTTATCTACCTTCTTGTAATACTTGTATGTGTTAGCTTCTAATAGTATACTATCATTAAGCAATATTTTTAAGCTTTTATAGTACTCTGCTTAAATAATGAGCTAGAAGAAAAGAAGCAGTGGATCATGTAAAACTCACTCATTACTGTTATAACAATTGTTTCTGCCATTTAGATGTCAGGAAAAGTATATGAAACACTCATCTATAGAGCTATCCTGAATGTACACTGAGTCCATCAATACTGTAAGTTCAGCAAGCCAACAGCAACTTCCTAAGCAAGACATGATGATAACATTTCATGTAACTCCTCTTTGGCAATCCTTAGACACTGCAACTGAATACCAAAGAGTGTCACGTGAGCCAGCCAGTTACTGCAAGAAAGAAAATGTGATGAACTGTTTGTTTTGAACTATCAGTATAAACATATTGCAGAAATGAAACCCAAGCTTAAACAATGGGGAAAGTTATCCGGTATTAAAATAAACAGTTCTAGGAAAATCTCTAAAAATGTTTACCAAGTCATCTTCTTCTGCAGAGTTTCTGTGCAGAGCATTTTGCCATGTCCCTGGTTTTTCAACCAACCCCAGTTACACTGATTATAGATATGCAAATTATAATGGACAAGGCTGAGCCTTAATTGCCTATAATTGGCTCCCCAAGCAAGGGCATTTTTATCCACAATCAAGCTTGTAGATCATCAAAGAAGCAATCGTGCATTAAGAAAATAATTTTTTTAACAGAAAACTATATTTGTTTTGCTTCTAAAAATCCGATAGTTTGGATATTAAATAACAATTTTAAATTAAAATTTAGGGAAGCCATGATTCTTACAAAACTTCACAGTAAGTATTTTTCAAATATCACAGAAAGTATTTTTCAATCATCACAGAATGAAAGTGTAGGTGCACTGCCCGTGCTGAGTGTGCTCAGAAAATAATTCCCTTTGCCAAACATTGGCTATGTAAATTTTTATTGGAAGTTATATATATTACCTGAAATAAGAAATAAAACTCCTTTATGTAAATGAGACTATTTCTAAAATTCTTAAACATTCTTTTTGATTATAAGTATTCTCTTCCACTAAAAGACCTGCAACTGTTAATTATTCTTTAGTTCAATCACAGCAGGTGCATTGTAAAAGTGTAGAAAGTTGAGGGGAAAAAATGAATGCAGAGTATAAAAATGAGATGGGAGATACCTACGTAATATATTCATTACACTTGAACATTATGCAGGTTTTGAAAGGAAATGAGTTATGGCTGAGATGCTTTGTAGTGGCAACAGCAACAAAGCAAATTCAGTATTCAGAGATGCTATAAAGGAGCTGCATCAGCCTCATTTGTTCAGAGTGAGACATGGTCCTTCACACAGAGAAACAGGTCCTTTCATTCCAAGGAAAACTGACACATGGGGATACATGCATAATCCCAGTTTTATGTTAACCCCTGGGAGCAGGACATTGGGGGCTGGGAGGGAAAGGAGGAGGGGAATAGTTCTGCCCTCAGCCAGTTTTACAATCATTGCAGAAGAAAACAGTCCTAATATAAACCCCTTTCACTGGGCTTCCTACCTGTTTAATCACTTCCCTCCAAAGTGTGAGAGGACTAACCCTCAGACATTCAAACTCCAGAGACTCATATTTCCTCATGATCACTGTGAAACAGTGATCTTAGTTCAGTCTCTAGTGGACAAACACAGAATAAGTTGAGTCTTAGAAGCATGATTCAGCAGGCAATTTCCTCAAGTAAAGTCATATGTGTATAAAAACAGAGAACAACTTTCCTCTTTTTAGTGCTTGTCTCAGCCTGCCAAGGCACAGTAAAATAATTTATTTTCCTCTACATAAAACATCCGCTTATTTCCAGCCCTATATTCCCCAAGGCAGATCAAGACATTAAAAAATGAGGGAAGTAGTCTGAAAATTAAATGCTTGGTTATATTTTCTGCACAGAATCTTTTCTCTCTTGCTATGGCCAGATATGCAAGGGAACAATTATAATTTACCAAAAACTTAAAAAATCCTCTCTAAAAATTCTTGTAGAGTTAGAGGGGTGGGGGACCTGTATGTGCTTTTTTAACATATTTATGTCTTATGTACTGTCTGGATGAAACAAAACTTGTAAATGAGATAGGTTAGCAGCAACTGTGCTAATATGAAGTTTCAGCCCAGCTAGTAGAGTCATTAGAATTTTATTGATGTTCATTGTTAGTAAGAACTTGTGTTGGAGTTAAATCCTGTATCTCGCGAGTGGGTACACACAAAAGTTGTCTTGTACCAGATTACATGACTAGCTGCATCACTCAATTGTGTAATTTTCTAAGTTTTGCCAGGCTAAAATGGCAGCATGTGAATGGGAATATCACAAATAGCTGTACACAGACTGTTTATTTATTTTAACTGGTCAGCTACCCCAAAGCACTTTCCTTAGCAAGGTATGGATAATATCTGTGCAAGACATGTAATTTTACACATGTGAGTAATCATGCTGACTGGGACTGCTCATATGAGTGAAATTATTCACATATTTAAGCCTTTCAGACCCAAATTTCATAAAAATAATTACTTATATTAAGTTACTGCAACACCTTGAAACCCATTTTCCCCTTTCTAGGAAAGAATGCACATATATAAACACAACTTGAAGCAGGCTGTCAAGACCAGTGTATTCAACATGCTTAAAAATGTTTACTGTGAAGTTTTAGAAGGGTGAATGCCTCTATATTTTCCTGTTTCTTTCCAGTAATCAGCTGGGTAGAGTAGTATTACAGGATCTGTTTATGGAGGAACAATGATATTCTTAACCCAGTGCCCTTAAATGCTGATTTTTTTAAATGCTCTCTTTTGCTGTCACAGTAGCAGGTATCCTGCATGACATCTGAGCTGAATCTGTGAACTATAAGTAGAGCTTATCAGAACTTAGTAAGTTCTGTCCGTAGAGTCCCTGGAGGATTTTTGTGTCCTCCAACTCACATGCATGCATATTTTCTTGAAAAAAAAGCCTTAAGAAGTCACATCTTTCAGTAAAGTGAAGAAAATTCAGCTCCCAAAACCAATGTCACTAGGAAGGGTGCACTCTGGCTAAAATATTTTTCTCCTACACAGCCAAGAACTGTATCAATCCTTATTAGCTCTGTTCTCCTAGAAACTAATGAAAACTTTGAACAGCATAAACATCCCCCAAAGAAATCATTTAGCTAGAAACAAAAAAAAGCAGCACTTACTTTTTGCAGCCACTGAGTGTAATTTTCCATCACATGTTCCAGATGTTGCAGTTTCTGGGAAGAGAAATCCTGTTCCACGTGAGGAGCATCTCTCTGAAGAGCATTTGTGTTGTACTGGTCTGTTGTGCTTTCACGACAGTTCCCATCCTGTTCTGGCAGAATGAAAGTGTAGGTGCACTGCCCGTGCTGAACCCGGTTAAATCTTCTCCCACTGCCTTCTGGACCCCGACGCTGGTTAGTACAGCCTACAAGAGCAAGAATCACTGCCAGGAAAGCAAAGGAAAAGAAAACTGACATGTTATTATTACTTTCCTTTCCTGCTTTAAGAAAAACTTTTTCTTCCTCTTTCTTTAAATTTGTTCTTAATTTCCCTCAAAGTCTTTGAAAAAGGAGCAGAGCAGCACACTTTAAGAATCAAGCTTGGATAAACTGGTTGTCTTGTTTTTGTTTTTTTTTTAGAATTTCACTGTGAGGATAGCTTCCTTAGTTAAAATTGGGAATATTTATTGCATAGTAGCTAAGATTTATTGTTTCCTCTCTGTTACAGTCCAGCATGTAGCCTGCTTTAGTCAGCTGCATATGCATATCCCAGTCTCTTTCCCCTACACTATCTGCTGCAGAACTGCTATTTTCTCTCAGGCTTCAGTGAGTTTTATTAAGGTTGCACTTTCAAGCCAAGCTGGAAGCAAGCAGCCTTTCACAAGATGACTTGACAGGAATGCGTGTGTGAGTGCGCCCCTATGCTAAGGATGGCTGATGGCTCAGTACAGAGGGATCATCTTACAAACTGGCTGGATGCATGACCTCAATCCTGCATGTCTGCCCAGCCCCTGCTGCACACAACTGCTGGGGGCTTTGGGCGAATTCACGTCAGTTTAATAAGTCAGTCAGTCCACCTTAATACACTTCATATGTTCGCATTGACCTATTAAAATGTAGATAAAGTGTAGAAGTTTGTTGTAATCCCTGTGTAAATATACAAAGCAGTGAAATTAAAAATACTTTCAGTTCTGCTCTGCACTGTATCTATTAAAGAATTCTAGGTCGGGCTTATGACATTTACAGGAAGAAAAAGTTAAGTTTAACCCTCACTAGGTTTATCTAATTTTCTAAGACAGTTGTGTTTCTTTAACAGTTTTCAGAGAGCTGTTTTACATCTTATATTGAAATTAGAGTTGACAAATAGTAATTGCAAAAGGCAGTTCAGAAGGATAATAATTTTCTGTGTTTGGTATCTAAACGAAGGTAACTAATTAAAAACCAGTGAGAGATGGTGACTGAACTATTCCAGATTATCTTCTGTACCACTGCACAGTTATCATGGGCATAACACCAATTTGCAAGTCTGTTTGGGCTGTTCAGGCACCCTATGTTACATGTGGAAACTTCCTGTGGGGCAACTTCCTCAGAATAAGGCTGTGGTAATTGCTTAAAAAACCATCATAAATAATGCCTTTAGTATTTTCTAGAGACAAATAAAAAATGTACAGATTACAAACAGGACTAGAATATTTATGAAATTCCGAGGAATTTGGATGTGAGTTCCTGCACTAGTTGTTGTTAAATAAATATCAGCCAAAAGTAATGTGGAGCACTTTGCACAATATTTCCCATGAAAGTAAGTAGTCTTCTAAATAGCAATAGTGCATCACTAAAAAAAACATCAAGGAGACCTACTTGCACAAATACTGAGTGCAAACAATTTCAGTGCTCATGTAATTGCGAACTGTATCACAACTACCATGTCATTCTAAAAGAACTGCCTGGAATATTTAGCCAGGCATCTGTCCTGTTCCCGTGAAAGCTATTCCTATTCAAACTGCAAAACATCTTGCATCTGGAAAGAAATCACTGCATTTGAACCAATAAGTAATATTCCCTACAATAAAACAGAAAAAATGAGAAATTCATATGTTGCTCTAAATTTTTTATATATCCAATATATATAGAGAAAGAAAAAAAGGAAGAATACAAAGCAAAAAGCAAAGCATCAGTGCTACTGTTGCTTTGAGCAAAATCAGAATATCCTTCCACCTCTGAACTGTTCAGGCCAACCTAGCACTTGTTTTTCTGCTTCTGAAAACCAAACTCTTTGTTTTCTTCCTTGCACACAGGATTTCTCATAACTCACCATCACCACCAGAACTAATGCTGCTGTGGTTTTTTACACTGTCTTTGCAATTATTGTGAAATACATTTCTGAGGTATTTGCTCATCTAAGATCAGAGATGAAAAAGGAAGAAAATGGTAGGATCAGACACTGAACTGAAGAGTTAGCAAAAAAGCAGCTATTCTCTCTGAGGCAAAGCAAAAATACCAGAGCACAAACACGGCAACAATACATGCTTTTCTTGTAAGTAAAAAAGAGTACTTTATGAAAGGGCCTCAGAGCAGCTGAAAGAGGGAAAGCAAAGGTGGGTGTACAAAGACTTCCTAGATTTTTAGTTGATATTTTCAAATATGAACACACATTTACACAAATGCCTCATTCATTTTCTGCAGAGCATTTAAGCATCAGATTTATTCACATGCAAATGTGGAAAAACGAGATTGCAAATTTACAATTGATGTTTTTCAGATGAGGATTTCACAGAAGAGCTGGCTCACTTTGCTGCTGTTACATGGCCCCTTCTTGCTGACTTGAGGTAGCTTCTCCTTCCCCTTCTGTCCCCTTCCTGAGGGACAACAGCCATCAAGACCTTCAAGAACCATGCAGAATTACAAGGAGTCTTTGAGATTTGCTTGTTTGTCTCTGTCTTAGTTCCTCACCACAGCACTGCCCCTCAGACCCTCTGCCCCAGGCCCCCAATGGATGGATCAGGGGCAATGTGCAATTGTCAGGTGTCACAGCAGGGAGATGTGGCAGAGCCACGCAGCAGCCAGAGCATCTCCTACCAGCACACTGCACTAAGGCTTCCTTTCTGAAGGGAATCCAGTGCCCCCAGCCATGCACTGTCCACATCTGAGCTGTAGGAGTAGTGCCTCTGAGACATCTTGAGAGTCCAAACACGTGGGGTCCCACACAGAGGCAGGGAGGGGATTGCAGGAGTCTGCTGGAAGCCCAGGAACCATTCTGTCACTCCTAGTTTGCAGCCTTTCTAGCCCACTGGGAGGCACAGAAAGGGATGCACGAATTGTGATGGGATGCACTTAAATATTTTCAAGGGCTCCTTGAAATGGCAGCACCTCAGTTGGCTACATAGAAACTCAGCAAGCTTTAGGGCTGCTCTGGCTGACCCCAGAGTTGGAGCTATTCACCAGGGTCCCTAACTAGATCCACAGACATTTCCAGTGCTGTAACACAGGGACCAGCAAGGTCAGCTTGCTGTTTCCCCAAACACACAGAGAAATTATGTTGATAAACACACTGCACCAAGCAGGCCAGGTTTCAGTTTACACTTCTCCCTGACACACTCATGACTCCTTTCGTACACAAGCAGAATTGTAACAACCAACACTGAAAAAAATCTTTTCTCCAGATCTACACATTATTCCATTTAATTCCACATTGCAATTTTATAAGGAATTCCATTTTATCTAAGGAAAACAGATTCAGAAATAAGCTTTTGTTTTCTAAAATTCCCTATTCTTATTAAAGTGTTTTATTTTTCTTGTGATAAGTCTTGCTTTTCTTTTTGCTCTTCTTTTCTTTTAAAAATAATGCTCAAGAATTTCAGTGGTTTGATGTCTTTTACCTGATTTGATAAATGTACAGTTTATTATTCCAGTACCATGTGGTCTATGTGACATGTCCCAGCTTTGTAAGAGCTGAAAAATTCAGTGAGATGAGGAAAAAAATAGTTCTCACAGTTCAGTCAAAGTCATGGTGGGTATTTCTGCAGAATCTTGTATTATATCCTACAGATAAAATCTAAATTATTTGCCCAGGATTGTTGCACAGTTGCTCAACCAGAAACTGAGTAGGGATGTGTTTAAAATGTTCTTTATTTTCCTAAGACCACTTCCTCCATCACAATTATTAGTTTTGTACTCCTTGAACTTTTCCTTCTGTGTAACAGGGAAGGGATGGATCCAGAGGCTTCCTTCCCACACCATGCAAAGTCTCAAACTCATTGTTTATTTAGTAGCTATGCAAAATACTACTGATGAAAAGACCATTGATCACTATGTAATCAATGCTACAAGGCAAAATAAATGAGAATTCAACATCCAGATAAAGGTTACATTCACATGATATTGTTCCTACATATCTAGAATTAATGCAATTTAGTGGCTTTTACCAATACATATGCATGATCATAGTTCAATTATAAATTCTGGGAAAACAAAACCTATTTCTCTCTCTTTGCATTTCTGCTGAAATATGTGTTATTGCTGCAGATGCTGCAGATTGCTGCACTAAGGTTGCATCATGTCACACACAGTACTTGGAATTACTCCAACTCATCTTCCTTGGTGTGTATGGGAAACCAGTGCAGAGTGGCTTCTGAGTATAGCTATAATGAGCAAGATTTTCTCTCTCAGTAAACCAATAATAGAGCATGAAAATACTTATTCTTAGTGTAGCACATTCCAAAGAACCTCATTCTATATATATAAATTCTAGCAAATAAAATGGGATTTTAAGTCTCACAACCCTGACTTGTTATGCGCTAATACTTCTCCAGTTACTTCAGAGGAGTGGTCCCACTTATTCATAGCACACAATACCTGCATGCTTTCTCTCCTTGCTCTCCAGGGAACAAACAAGTAATCATCTCAGATAAATTTCTCCTCAGGACTGAAGCTTATATACTCACATGAGCATGCTTAAGGCATGATCCCACATCATGCTGCTTGCCAGATTCTTCCTTCAAAGGAACACGGTGATCGGTGCTCAGTCATGCTGCAGCCAGCCCAGCGCTCCCAGCATTTGATTTCACACCTGAGAACAAGTAAACAGCTGTGAGCATTAACAGAGTGGCAAAATCAGCTTTTAGAAGAGGATGGTTTACAGAAACATCTGAGCTACAGTTTATGCTGTACAACCTGCCTGAATTTTGTCATACACAGAAGGTTTATTGAATTCTTTCCAGTATGATGGCAGATAAGAGAGGTAAATGTTTCCCAAAAACTTATTTTCATGATGTGGGAAAATCAAGTTGTTCTTATATTCATAAGCAATCTCTGAGCTTATGCATGTAAAGACAAAGCACAGAGATTACTTCTGTTGCATTTGCTCTCACTCTCTGGGGAAGGAGGGAAAGTTACAAGCATCCTCTTGTTATCTGTTTAGAGTAAGTTTTGTCCCTTATTTTCAAAATTTCTGTATACTTGAGCTATTTTCAAAGACCAACCCCAACACTATCAGAGAGGATACAGTATACATCACACAGTAATGGAACACAGTAGGTATGATATCTCTGTTTCAAAAAGATAAAAATACATGACCTAATCAAAATGTCTGATGAAAAGACCAACAAGTAATCTTACCCTGTAAAGCCTAGAAAAAAACCAAAAATATTGCTTAGTTTTAAAAGAAAGGTATTTTGTATGCCTACAGGCATTTCTGCCCAATCATCTGAATGTGCCTTCTGTTGCAAATTAATTGAAAGTGCAGTTTGGTGGAAATTATTTATCAGCAGTGTTATTTAGTTTGAATGATTTACTTATTCTGTGAATTATCTCTGTGTCTTAATGCTCTCCAGGGAAAATACGTGGGACAACCAGCAATCCACTGATGTGTTACCTTCAGCTCCTGACTCAATTTAACATGTAGTCTCAAGTGCAGTGCTACATGTATATCTGTTCTTGAGGTCACAAAGCAGGAACCACAATAGTTTGATTTGACTAAGAAAGGAACAATTGCAGTCCCCTAGTGAAGTGTAAATGAGAAAGATTATTCCAAAAGTTGCACACTTAATAACAAAAATGCCACTGAGGTTTCTTCTGACTCCATGGATTAGCAAATTAACATCTTTACTTTGGAGTCTTAACTCAAATTCTTAAGATTACAGCCTTCTTCCCTAATGGAAACCAATATTATGATTCAGGTGCTTAAAAAAACTTGTTTCTGAGGAGAATTAGATATATAATTGTTAAGAGACACAGGACAAAATATTGGTTGCAAAATCTCTTACATTTTCCATAGAAGAAGTAGGAGATCTACCCACCCTTCCTGAGCAGGATGCTCCTGTGAGCTCAATCTTTCTGTCCTATCAAAAAGTCTATTCCTCACAGGCCTCTTTATAGCTCAGATCTTTCGCCTCAGCAACTGCAGCAAAGAGGGAGATGATGCCACTGACAAGGATGGTCAGAGCATTTGGAGGTGAGCCCCAAATTTAAATCCTTCTACTGCCTGATATATAGAGAGGCAGGAATCAGGCTCTGGTTCTTTTGGGTTTGTATTTTCATAGCAAAACATGAGTTCATATTCTGATTTCTTCTGCTGGTCGAAACACATCAGCCAAACTCCCAATCAACTTTAATGACACTCTGAGCCACCAACTGCAAAATTCAGTCTTTGCTGTTCTACAACATATTTAAAATTGAAATGTAAAATATTCTTCTTCACATAGAAAAGGACATAAATCCAGGTCACTTTTCAGTATTTTGGTACTACAAGAATTTAACTATTTGGCTAAAGTACATTTAGAAAAAATATAGACCTACAATTTCAAACATAGATAGATTTTTCTCATTAAGACTGATTTTCCTTAATTTTTTACCTAGAACAGACTTACATAAAATAATCCACAGGAATAGAATTTTATTGGATATAATGCTGTGGTAGAAGTTATGAACATCAACTTTTTCTCTTGAGATTTGGTGAAGCTCTGATTAATTTCTACACACTTTTTAAAAAGAGCCTGCAAATCTAAGGGACTAGAAAAAATGGCCTGAAAGAGATGTAATCTATACACCAAGAGGCAAAGACAAAAAAGTTGTAGATAATGCACCAAGTCTTCCTTTTACAAGTTTCTGTGAAAAGTCCGGTATTATCACTTTCCTAGAACAATCATAACACATCTTCTGCATTCAGTCAAAAGGATGCAACTCATCCTTCAAAAAGCTAATAGTTAATTATGTTGGTAAATACCTATCTTTTGATTTAGCTGTAAACTGGGAAAACAGGTTTAAGAGTTTGAATTGCTATTCTTGAGTCCAACTTTAAAACAGTTGTTTTAGATGTCTATTTAAAAGGAGAATGTGACAAATGCACTGACGTTTCCAAAACATATTTCATTTTAAATGAGAAATTGAGTCCCAAGAGTGAGCAATCTCAATTTTGCAGCTTTTTGGATTCATGTCTTATTTTTCATGAATGGCAACATTCAACTCCATGTGTTCTTTCAGCATTCATCCAACTTAGCTTAACTTTCTGGCCAGAGTTTGACTCTAACAGGAGGAGAGGCCAATAGTAATGATATTACCCATTGCAAGCAGCCCAGTTTTCCAGCATCCAGAAACACCTCACTGGTGCTCGTTCTGGAGAGGATAAAAAGCATGAAAGGAAGCAGAGAGTAGAACATGAACAGTATAGATGTTTTTGACACAGACAATAGCAAGATTTATAGCATAGGCAACCTAACTTAAAAGCAACAGAATTATCTGCTGTGAGGAGACACTTTAAATGCAGCAAATGGAATAAACCCAAAAATGCTGCCAAAATTCTTCTAAAACCTGGTGAAAGAAAACATAAAATTGCATTTCAGTTGAAACTGTAGAAAATATAAACTCACCATGGCTATGTCAACCTATCACAGGTCTGACAAGCTCAGATTTTGCAAAAAATAAATCCTTAAAATCTTACTGTTTTCTCTGAAAAAGAGACAGAATGTCCAGTTCTTTCTCCTATAGGACCAATAGATTATATATCGGTATTACTACATGCATTGTCAGGAATTAAGTCAAATACTGATGGAATACTTTGATAGCAAGACTGCCATATTGGACTTCCACCTATCTAGGTCCTTGCAGTCCCTAAAACCATGGCAGCTTCTGTACATTCAGCCTATGTATTCACTCACTCCCAGCAGCTAAGAGTTTAGGCACTGGATGACAGATATAGCAGAGAAAAAGGCAGGAATAAGCCACCAGGAATCTGAGGTATAAGAAGTAAATAAACACCAGTGCAGCCATGGAAAGGGAGAGGCACAGAGAGACAGTTTGGAATTAGGAATTGCAAGCATTTCTTATTTAAGAAGGTGATTTATAAATAAAATACATCTTATATTTTATAGTGTACTTTCCTCCCCACACCTATTATTTATTTTTGCAAACAGCTTCTGGTTTCACATTCCATATGTGTATATGAGGCAGAGACTTGGCTTTCTGTACATTCTGGCAGCATCCCCACAGTACCAAAATTCATCATTAACTAACTAGGAACTTCAATCAACTGGTCAAAATTATTTTAAGACACCAATGAGCTTCTTCCCAACTGTACATGTCATTTTTAATTAGGAAACAAGAAGCCAGACAAGAAAAATAAATAGCAGTGAGGCAAGAGGCTAGCTATGGTTTGTGAGCAGCTTTCCGTGGAATTGCAGCAGCGAGGCGCGCCAGCTGCACTGCGCTAAATAGCCTCCCTGCACCCACGTGTCACACGTCTTGCATGAAATATAGGATGCACTCATCCTATACTTAGACAGCAAGCTGTCATAATTTTATGTGGGACAAACATTTAGCAAAAATTGGCTCTGATTAATTGGCCTGTTAGACTCAAGGCATTAATAGAAGTCAGAGACAGTATTTTTGAACAGAGTTGGAAAACAGAGCTAGGAATCCATGGAGATTAGGGTATTCCTAGTACCAAGGCACAGGCATTGTACTGCACATCTCTAACCTGCCCCATGGTGCAGATGTCCCCATGTCACACTGCAGGCACAGGGAAGGAGTGCTACCTTCCCTTCAGAGATTCTTTCTAGCTCTTCTGTACAACCTGCTCTGGCACACATGGTCAATGTTGGGTGTAAAACTCACTCTGCAGGATGATGTAGGGTCGTGGTTCCCTGCAGAAAGCAGGCAGAGCCACCCTGCTTGAGACTGATTGACTGCGTAGGTGGTCAGAATATAGGTCCCATGCTTCTACCTCAAACTAAAGATCTCAAAATGCTCAATCACTATAGCCATAAAATTGGAGCTAATGGAATTACAAACATTTTTTGCTTCCTCTAATTCCAGTCGTCATATAAATGCTGTAGCAACTGTATTGAATCCAAACATGTTTATAAGTATAATGAGATTTGTTCTTCTTCAGCCATCTCCGTGAACACAGTACAGTGCAGGACCTGTGACACCCCAGCAATACTTCTTCCACTGTTGTATCTCTTGGAGAACCAGCTCTGAAAAATGAGCACCAGAGCCTGGACTGTGTCCCCAGGAACATGTGTGCTTAGGCACCAGGTCACTGGAGCACCAGCAGCCTGAGAGCTTAATTTCAGCTAATATTATATGAATAGAACACAGATTGGTTTGAAGTATAATATTTAATAATGAACATTTTTTCTCTGTGTACAATACTTACTGTATATCTCACATACATTAACCCATGGTACTCAAATGACCTACTGCCTCCAAGAGCATGTAATTCAAAGATGAACTCTTAATTCACTTTGGTCATCATAAAGCCATCAGCACACTACTAGGCATTAACTACTGTATGCCAATAAAAATGTTGTTTAAACTGTTAACTGCCTGTTTAAAGCAGTAATTAATCCCTAAGATCAACACCTTCAAAATTATTGCCACAGGGCAATAGATAAATATTAACCTTGGCTCTTAGGGAGTGTTGGGCTCATGACCTGGAAAGGGATCACTCCTGGTAGTTTAGGGTTTTCTCCCCTGGTTTGCCATTGAGATGCATCATTCTTAGAAGAAAAAAAAATGTCAAAACTACTATTCTATTTTTAGCATCCTTGATGCAACCTTTTTACTCAGAATGTGGAGTTTTCTAACTGCAACTTTCTCTGCATATTTCCTGTGAAATAATTTAAACCTATCCTTTGGATTAGGTAAAAATTATCTTGGTGAAATGATGGAGAATGTGTGGGATATGACATGAGGAAATTCACATTTTTCCTTCTAAAAGGATGACCATGCCTCTCCTGTTTGGAGACTGTGCTCAGCAGCTGCCCACTGAACATTTATCAGCCATGCATGACCAGGTAGGTCCCAGAGCAAGACCCAGGTTTGTGGCACTGATTTAATTTGAGTTATAACTGCTGGGACAAGAGAGCAGGAAGCAGAGAAGAAACACAGTAAGCAGGAGAGCAGATAGATGAGTATCCAAGTGTTACTCTTGGTAAAGTACTTTACATCCCTTGCATAAAAGGTAAAAAAAAATCAGGTGTTTATATAATGTCATGTATTCAGTAACATCATTTCAGTAATTTATACAACACTGTTATTGTACTTTATAAAAAGTAACATCTGGCCAATAATTTTTTTTATATAGAAAATCATTATTTTAAAAAAAGTGGCTAAATGAGGACAAATGTAGCCATCAAAATTTTAAGTACAGCTTTGAAGATGGAAACCAGAGCAAAGCAAGCCAGGCTCTGTGGAATTTTTTCACATGATACAATCTGGATCTTTAGATTCTGAAGTGTATCAAAGAAATACCCTGTACACGGATTTTCCATCTGTCCTAGCTAGACACACATCCAAGTCTGAAGTGCCATGAACTCAGGTTCCCTTAATTCCCTACTCTATATGACACCCTATAAGTGGCTGGAACCACTAATAAGCGATGAAGAGCAGCGTGCAGTGACATTTGATGTGGCTCTGCCTACTCCACCCTTGAATTATCTGCTCCTGCAAGCTCTCTATTGCTCATTTGCTATTTTTAAATAATTTTTTTTTTATAAATATGGAACCATCCCTCTCAATGCTGCCATGGGCAAAAGCAAGTATAAACTCACCATTCCTAAAATAAGGTAGTTGGATATGCAAAACAAGGCTGTGCATCTGAAGCAGGGCGCTGCTGTGTGCCCCTCTGGAGGCAGAGAGGCTGTCAGGCTATGTCTAGTACAGTAGAAGCAGACAGAAAGGTCTGTGGGAACCGAAGAATGCTGGGGAAGTTGTAATATCATAATTATGTTGCCACCATACTGTTTTTCTTGCTTTTTTGAAATAAATTGCACATACCATTTATGTTCTGCTGGGCTTGTCAGTGTGTGAGGTATAAGCATCAGGATGTACCACTTTCTCTACCCTGTGCTGTTCATGAGAGAAAGGAAACCCTCTTCCAAAATTTGTGTATCAGGCACTATCTACAATTTATATTTTGAAAGCTGTTTTGTGCTTTCCATTTTCATCCTACCAAGGCGAGATTTTCTATTTTCAACAGCAAGAGAAAGGTCCTGAATGAGAACATAAGCAAATATAATTCAGAGCAGAAGTGATATTAAATACTCTAAAGCCAGTCAATCCCTCAATTAATAAAATGGGAAGAAAACAAGACATCATCATAGTTACTATTTTCATTAAATTGTTACCTAAGGTTATCCCATTCTCTCTGTTTTCTGCAACACTTTCAAAGTTTATCTTCTTTTCCTCAGCCTTTCTTCGTGTATATTTCTGCCAGAGCATTTACCAGAATTTGGTCCTACAAAGTATAGCATTCCTAAAAGTGCAGGACCTCAGAAGAAAGGGGGAATCTAAAACCTGCAACACAGTAATATTTGCCTATAAACTTTTAACAGAGCCTAAAAATAAACTCTTCCTCTAATACTTTTTATCATGTTTTTTCAATTAGTACATGATTAAAGCATTTAGCTGAGGATATCATGAAAAGATGAGAAGGGGGTTCACTGTTGCATCAGAGATTAGACAAAACAAACAATATTTGAAGTCAATAGACAGATCAGTACTGATGAGAAGATTTCAGCCTCACAGTGCAGTCTTCTTTATAGACACAATGTAAAAGACTCAGTTCAGACTGTGATCCACATAATTTACAGAAAGCCAACCATATGGTATCCAGACAGCTATCAATCTTCTCTGAGGCACTTCTCAGTCAAACCACAGTGATGCAAGGTGCTTGAGCAGCAAGTTTGAAGCTGCCTCCACTAAATGGTTTAAAATGCCTTGGCAACACAGGCTGCTGCAAATATCTGAATCTTCCTCTGCATACTGACAAAATTTCATGAGAAGTTCAAGATCTTATCCATTTGACTAATGTGTTGTATGAACATTGCCCAAGATATCTAATTGATCTACTAAAGATCTTGGGTGATAAACGTCTTCAAGTGTAATGGAGCTCAAAAGAAAAAGAACATCTTTTCAGGGAAAGAAGCTGGTTGCTTGTGTTTAAATAGAAAGTACCTTGCAGGTTTCTAATTCCAGATGGAAAGCATATTTCTCTACAAAGTAGTTAAGCAACAAAAATACATGGCATTTTTCTTTGGTTTTTTTGTTTTTATTTTCACTGGATTGTGGATTTTTTTGTTTGTTGTTTTGGCACATTTATTTGTTTGTTTTTTACACTTTAAAACCTACTTATTAGTCAAAAGCCCTGTGCAAAGGCTACTTAAATGTCACAAAGGCAGGAGACAAGTATTATGATTTCCCAGTCTAAACAACACTCTGGTGATGAGGAACATGCTTTAAGAAAGGAGGAAAAAACAACTAGAAGAAAGGAAATATAACTAGGCTGTGATTTTGCAATAAGTTCTGTTATAATCAACTAGTGTATTTTCATATACATAAATATTTCCTCAGATGAGCAAAAAATAGAAGTGTTTGATGAAATTGGAAGTCAGGAAGCTACTGGAAGTTGGGGTGAGATCCATGTTAAATCTCCCATTGGTGAGGGTTTATAACAGGAGAGGGTTTTTGGAAGAGTAGTTCTCATTAATGTTAAATCACTACCACACTTTTTTTTTTTTTTTTCAAAAGGGTAAAAGGAAAACTAAAGTGAGAAAATGCTGGTTGTGGGTACTTTGGCCTAGAAAAAAAAAGTGCTTTGTCAGAGTCTACCTTAACTCTTTTCTAAGCAATAAACATAGAAGTTTTGAGGTAAATTGATTATGATGGGAAAACCATTATTAGAATCCAAACAAAAAGAGAAATCCAATGACAGAAGGCTGCAGTCCATTTTTTATTTCTTCAGCTTTATGCTACTGCTCTATATTTAGGCACTGCTCTGGTTTAATAAGAGTGATTTTGCTGTACTACTAACCAAAGAAAAGGACAAAGATCACTCATGATGGAAACTCTTACACAGATTCTTCTACTAGTAAAAAAAGTCATTACATAGTTACAAAAAGATAAAGGTAGATAAGCTGCATTTAAGCAGATACAAAATTGAACAAGATATTGATGCAATATCTTTCATGTTCATGAAAGATTTAAGTGATGCAGTGGAGGCATATTTATGATTTTACTTTTGAAAAAAACCCCTCAAAATTAGATGCCCTCTAGGATATCCATCCTTGTGAGAGAAGCTACTTCAAAAAACATTTGTTTCAGTTCACATGCACTTATCTATACAAGCTTTTGGGATATGTTTCAAACTAAAGGAAATCCCAGTCACTGGAGCATAGCAAAGTCTAGATTGTCAGAGGTTAGTTTGATCTCTATAGCACTTTCACTAGTATATTTTTGCTACCTAATTGAATCATCTAATCGTTTAGGTAAGAAAAAACTCTCTAGGAGCACAAAGTTACCCCCACACTGTCAAGTCCACCACTAAACCACGTCCCTGTGCCCTGTCCACACACGTCTTTTGTACATATTCAGGGACAGCCTGGATGTTCTGAGGCTTGACAGCACTTTCAGCGAAGTTTACCTAACATCCAATCTAAACCTCCACTGGTGCAACATGAAAACATTTCCTCTCATCCTATTTCTCGTTACCTGGGAGAAGAAACTGAGCCCTACCTCTACAAACTCCGTTCAGGTGGTTAAAGATAGCAACAATCTGCTTTTCTCCAGATTAAACACCCCCAGCTCCTTCAGCCATTGCCATGAGGCCTGAAACAGATGTGTGAAATTCCTGTAATACCCTCACCCAAGAAGCTGGGGGTGTCTGTTGGTTTATTTAGACAGGTTAGGACAGTGACAAAGCGATTCTTTCCCGCGGTGGGAGCCGCTCCCAGGGCTGATTAGCCGCTGATAAGGGTCGCTCGCTGCGGCCCGCGCGCTCCCGGAGCCGCCTGCTTCCCGCCCCCTCAGCGCCTTCCCGGGCGGAGCGCGGGCCCCCCCTGCCGGCCGCGCCCCGCACTGCGGCCGGGGAAGGCGGGGCCGTGCCGGGCCGTGCGAGCGGGCCCAGCGCGGAGCCCTCACCGCTGCTGCGGCAGAGCCCCGCGTCTGAGCACACAGGGCTTGCTGGCCGTGGTCTGAGATGCTCCACAGAACGCGCAGTTTCTGCACTCCAGCGAACAACATCCGCCGCCTGCAAACGCAGCTGCAGCGGCAAAGGAGCGGGAGCGCGGGGCACAGGCCAGGCTGGGCACGGGGCAAGGAGGCAGAGCTCCCGTCCCGGCTTAACCCTTCCTTTAGTAAATGTAGTGAGTGTACCCTGGGGTCCACGGGGCCAGTTTCTGACCAGCTGCAAGTATCACTATAGATCACTATATATATCCTTTTAACGAGCTGCAGCGTGCACAGGAAATTAATCCTTTCTTTTGCTGCATATTTTCCCTGTTTTTCTCTCATTTTCTAAATAAAGCTTAAAAAAGGAATAGAGATTCAAGTTGCCACTGAAACCTGAATGTTGGCTTGCAGCTCACTGAAGTTTTCTACATGTAACTGAGAAAAGTAAGAGAGACTACTGATTGAAGTGGTTGTGCACAGAGACGCTGCAGATGCCCCAAGCCTGAAATTGTTCAGGATCAGGCTGGATGGGGCTTTCAGCAACCTGGTCTAGTGGAAGGTGTCATTGGCAATGCAAGACAGGTTGGAACTCCAAAATCTTTAAGGTCCTTTCTTCTCAACACATTCTGTGATTCTGTGAAATTCTGTAAAAGTTTCCCATTTCAATTTTTTCATGCTACTACATATTTCTTTATAAAAAGTATTTCAACTATTGTTCCCTCCACAATATTCAAAGCTGAAAAATTTCTAAAAGTTGAAATTAATCATTATACCAGAATGTGATTTCATGATTAGAGGCTGTCTTAACAGACATATTCTTCATAAATGAAGAAAAAAATCAAATAACTAAGCCTCTCAGTCCAGGCAATGTCATATTTCTGGCATTAGCAAAGGCTTTTTTGTTAAAAATGCCCTGTACAAATGATAAATCAGCTTCACAGCAGGGGGGAAATCTTGAAGTCATTAAAGTTAATGAAAATTTTTCCATGGAATGAGGATTTTGCCTAAAAATATTTATGCTACTTTTTCAGTAACTCTCTGACTGCACAATCTCAACAACCGACTCTACTGCAGCCTTGGTAAAAGGATCTGGGCTTGGACCCAAGCCTCGATCCCTTATCAGACTTAATTCCACTTGTTTCAGTCAACTGTAAACAATTGATACCATCACTGAAAAGTGCAAGAAATCTGTTATAAATAATATTATCTGTCCTTGGAGAAATGTCATTCTCCCCTTTACACATAATGCTGACCTATATGTAATCTTAAACTCCGTGTAGCGACATTAGCATTTCAGAGTGCTCAAAACTCAGAGCCCACAGTGCTGTGTGTGGTGTGTGATGAACACATCAGTCCTTCCTAAAGAAAGAAAGGTCTCAAGCTCCAGTTCTGTGGCACCAGACGCCTACACAGGTCCTCAGTGAAGGCAGACGAGGTGCGGGGTGTCTGTGAACAAGAACTGAACCAAACACACAGATTGCTTCAGACTGAGCAGCAGCAGAGAACTCTGAATGTCCTCACAGTTTTACAATGGCAGCATTCATGCACATTTGTGCAGGATTCTGCTGTGGCTTCTTTATTCTTGTAACTTGCATAAAGATTCGAAAATCTTTTAACTACTGTGGTTTATATTTTCTGTCAGCTGAAAAATGAGACAAAATTAGTCACTAAGAGCAAAACAGAAACAAGGTAAATTCTATTTAGATGTTTATGAGCAGGTAGCTTTAATACTAACTGAAATGCTCAAGTAAGCAATGGTGCTGGTGCCAATGTAAATTTACACCACCAAAAGCTTCACAAATATGAGTGAGAGAGGAAGTGTGTGTCTGAAGGGTATGGGTATGAATTAGTCTATACCAGAATGATTTGCTATGTCAAGCATACTAAATACCAAAATAGCTGTTTCTTAATAGTGTAAGGAACCACATGCAATGTCCACTTGCATGGTAAGTGATTTCCAATCTTTCATAGTAATTTAGAAGAGAAAGTAAACAACAATTTTCTTGTATCAAGGACTCATAAGGAAGACTGAAACTCTACTTCTATGGTGTATGTAATCTTTACAGCTGTTCTGACACTTAGTTCTGTGCATTCATCATAGAATCATAGAAAATGCTGAGCCTCCTGCCACTTCCTCTGGTCTTGTCAGTGGTCTCAAGAATCAAGAGATTGGTGCCTGCCCCTCCTATTCCTCTCATGAGGAAGTTGTAACTGCAATGATCTCTACTCTCAGTCTTCTCCAGGCTGAACAGACCGAGTGACCTCAGCTGCTCCTCACTGAGCTTCCTCTCACCACCCTTCATCACCTTTGTTGCCTTCCTTTGGATGCTCTGTAATAGTTTAATGGCTTTCTTATCGTGTGCTGCCCAAAACTGTGCACAGGATGCAAGGTGAAGCCACCCCAGGGCATTTACTCAACTTTAGTGATATGATCAGCATATAAAGAGTTTAAAAAGCAGGACCAGAAGATAATCATAATTTAAAGATGTGTTTACTTGCAGTCTAAAATAGCACAGTCCTCCATATGTGACACACATGAACAAATCTACTTTTTAGAAGTTCAAGAAATAATGGAAGCTATTAAAAAGCCCTAAACCATGAGTATGAAATAGAGAAAGAAAAAGTACAAAGGAGATGAGGAATTATTTATAAAATTCTTGAATCCTCAATCTTATCATGTTGAAGATATGTCAATTATATCAATTGTATATGACACTGCGAGAATGGATTCCCTCATGGTCGTTGTGTCTGTAGGACACAGCTGTCACACCAAAATAAATTATATAGTGGCTTTAAAAATGCAGCTTCTTCTCATTAAAGGTAAGCTTTGAAAATCACAAATATATATATTTACTACTTCCACTACAAATTAAATCTTACTATCTATATTTTTATGAAGGCCAGACTGCATTATATATTGTTCAACATACTAGCATACAACATTTGACATAGTAGCATACTTAAAAAGTTGATTCTTTAATAGTGCTATCTGAAAAATATTTATAGGAAACCAGAATTTTGAGTACCTAAGTTCTCTATAAACCTGGGTTTTCTAAAAAAGAAAGAAATATGATATAAAGTGTTTAAATATTTAAATTGTAAACTTTCAATTTTTATGTTTTTCTAACACATATAATGTTTGATTGCAACACTGGCAGAAGACCACAGACAAATAGAATTCTGTAAAATAACTCTATTAATATATAGAGTAGCCCAGAGAAATTACTTGAACAAAACAAAAAAGGTCAATGATAATTCCACTTTCATTTTCACCCCTATGTTAAATATAGGGATATTTTGTAAAATGAATGATTGAATTACTAAAGAAAAAGTTTTGATTAATTGCATGTAACTGTAGTTACTTTGTTTCTTGGTTTCTCTATTAGGAAGGTAGAAATCAATACCTGGATTATTACAGAAATTTCTTTATTTGAAAGAAGGGAGGCAAGTACCATATGTACCATATATTTTAAGACATCCAAAAACCAACACTGAAATTGTCTTCTCTAATTACATACTTTCAAACACATTTGGTCTGAGAAGTAGCTAGTACACAGTCTGGTTATACATATTATATGTACATGTGTCTATCATTTATGGAAACATAAATATATTCAAAAATATTCAGAAACATATGCAAACATATGTATCTAAATAAAATAGGGTATGATATATAATGCCTTATATATATATATATATATATATATATATATAGAGTTACAAGCCTATGTACAGTGGAGGTATAGTTACAAATGCTTTGGCTTTGCATCTCTGTTGGCATCTCTGTGGCTTTGCATAGCCTGTTGCTTGTGAGTTCTGCAGCTCCTTATTGAACACCTCTCTCTCACATGCATTTCAAAAGCAGCCTTCAGTACCAAATCTCAGGTGGAGCTGCAGAACCCTTGTGTGCCCCCAGCCCCTCAGTTTGCCTGGTAACACCTGCAGGCTGTGCATCCTCAATGAGCAGGCACTCACTTTAGAGCATGCAATTGCTTCATTTTGGAACAATCTGCAAACACTGTTTTTTCTGCTCGTAGTTACATTAGAAGCCAACAGTTCAGCTTTCTCTCGTTTTCTGTCTTTATTGAGGCTCTTGGTAAAAGAATGATATTCCTGGTGTTGGAATTCCAGAACTAATATTTAACACACTGAAGGCAGAAATAATTTTTTCACATAAAGAACAATTTATTTTACTGTTTAAATTTGTTGATATTGCTATTGATCTACTGTATCCATAGTCAATGAAGACATATCTGGCTTCCCATTGCTAACAGGAGCAGTTATAATGACATCTCAATATATAATATCAAAGACCTATAGCATTATCTCAAATAATTACATTATAAATTGAACTTTTTCTATACAATTAACAATGCATTATTTTAGTGAACAGCACAGTGTATAATAAATAGATTTTCCAATAATGGTATAGTATTGTTTATGTGCATTACATTTTAAAATAACACAATAAGTGTTAAATGCATACTAGATTAGTTATATATATATATAAATGAATGTATAATTTGATGTGTGAATTATTTTAAAGGGCTGATACATACCAGTTTGAAAGTCTTCCTTAAAGAGATACTTCTGTAAAATTCAGAGTGACTGAATCGTTTGAGAGAGTTAAAGTCTGCCCACAAATAATTTGGAGCTAAGGGAGGCCGTAATTGTTAGCTAAGATATCTGCTGCAGATTGGTTAAGCATCCAGTGATTAAAAGCTCTTTGAGGTCTGCATGTAAGTGCTCAGTGTGAGTATTGCTCTTCTGAGTTACAGAGCCTTGGTGCATTTGTGATAACCCCTTACCAGGGAGATTTTCGCTTTACTAAACCTGAAGAAAATTAATTGAGAACTTTCAAGGCCTGACATATAGTTTAGAAATATACCAGACCCCAACCTCATGTCTCACTGAAAACATTTACTTGTGACACATTATTATGATCTTCTGGCCATTCT
Organism: Melozone crissalis; assembly: GCF_028551555.1. Lineage (NCBI taxonomy): Eukaryota > Metazoa > Chordata > Aves > Passeriformes > Passerellidae > Melozone > Melozone crissalis. The sequence goes on from NW_026535780.1 coordinate 25,850,573, forward strand.
TTGATTATAGCAGCAATAAGGACTCTGTGCGTATTCCACCAGGGCCTCAAGAAAGTAAATATAATCAGGAGGCTTTTTCTTCATGTTTCTTCAATGTTTCTTATTAGAAGAAAACAATAAACTCTCTTCTAAACCAAGGAGAACTATTTAGAATAGATAACATATATACTTTCAGAAACAAACTTGTCTATTGCTGTGCAGCAAATGGCATAATATAAGCCTTAGCAGGAACTTGAGCAGGACACAATAGCCACATGCAGTTTCTCTCTCCACACCATTAAGTGCTTAAAGGCTTTTGGTCTTGCAACAAAGACATGAAATTTTGAAGTTTATTTTTAAACTTGTTCATAGGAACACAAAGTTTCAATGTCTGTCCTTCTCAAATCAAGTGATTCTCCAGGACTCCAGAAAGGAGGATTTAGGGGGCTGTACTGAGTAGAGAAATTTTTCTGTGCAGCAGTTCCAGACAATATAAAATGCTTTAAGGACTAGAAGTACTGTGTCAGCACAAATAGAGAAAAGACTTCTCACATTCTGGATATCCCAAGAAATTTAAAGTCAAATGTGGATTTACCAGGATGAGGAGCCTGCCCTTCAAACACTGGTATACCAGGAAAGATAGTAATAAAAAGTGCATGTTGTTTACATATTTACTTCTGCTAAGCAAGTAACACAAAGGGACAAAAACCCTACAGTGTGATAATTATCAAAGTCCACATTACTCCTCTTTATCTTCATGCTTTCAAGTTCTCATTCCCAGTCACTCTCAGGAGGTCTCTCACACTGAGAGATAAATCATCCTGGATCAGTTCTCATGTGTACACAGCCAAAGACATTTGGGAAATTGCTATTCCCCCTCACACGCACATCCACACACAAATCCTATCTACCCCTTATTTGGTCTCAACTATAGGGAAAGAACTGTCCTCTATGAGAGAAGAGCACAATTGCCCACCCCTGTCCTGTAGCTTTCCCCAACTTCTGAGGTTATCATGAGGGGGACCCGGAGCAGAGGAGTGAGGGAGCAGAGGGAACCAGCACAGCGACGCCGTAGCATGACCTCTCTCTAATCCCATAATGGATACATTTTCCTCTGGTCCAATTACAAGTTGAATCCTTTCCAGTTGGTTTTTTCCTTATGAATTTAGTTCACAAACTCCCTCAGCGGGGATAAGTTCCCTATCATTCCCTATCATGGCTGAAGTTTACCACCTTACCCTCTGCTGCCTGTGGCTCTCCTTTCAGTGCTAATATTACAGTTTCTGGCATAATACTGTCTTGCACAACTATATCCAACTTCAGTTTTAGCTTTCCCTGTGCTTTCAGACTGACAGTCCATTCATTTTACCCTCTAAAATTTCTGGGTTTTCATCATAAAATTAATGTAGAGTGCAACATCTTCAGCATTTTTGTAATGCAATTTTACAGCCTGACTTCTCTGACTACAGCAGCTGAAAACAATCAAGTGTATGAGAACAAGGCATTTTTAGAGAAAACCCTTTTGTGTCTAACATGTCTGCAATATTGATTTTGTCCACAGAATAAAGCATTGTTTTCGCCAATCATTGCATTTGTAGAATTTTTGGACCCCTCATTTGGATGAATCATTAGTATAAGCTGAAGACCTCATTTTTCTTAGATGATTTATTGAGCATCAGTTATTGCTCAGTAAGTACTTAAAAGCATGGCAACTAATAAATACTTGCTTCAACCAGTGTCAGAATTTTAACTGACCATTACCACACAGAGATTTCAAGTATAAAATATAACACCTTGTCTCATTTCAACCAGTCTTTGATACTTCCTTCTGCAGCCCACCTAGGCTCATCAAGTCAGTTCTTTACTGGTAGAGTCAGTCCCTTGGATCTCCCTGCTGTCTTTCAAAAGAACTTCACGAAAACAGAAAAATCACTGCTGTCTGAATCCATATTATTCCAGAAATCCTGGGGACTTTTTTCAGCAGTGTTCCTGTGTTCTATCACAAAACATGCCAATCTTCCAGGGTTGCTTCTTTGAAAAATGCCAGCTATTAAAAAATCAAAATAAGAAGAAAATAATTTAAAAAAAAGAATTACACCTGAATTCAGTGTGAGCCAACTGCTTACAGGTGCACATGGATAACTCTCCATCTTCTGTAAGCTTTGTGAGGACTGCATACTTTTGAGTGCTGCACAGCTGTTCCCTATAGGAAACTTTAAATAAGACCTCAAAGTCACTGTAACAATTTTTTCCATTTCTACTTGCCTACAGTCGAGGGAGAATGAGAAATGACTTGTAATTCAAGGTGTTCTTTCAGAACCTGGCAAGGCTGACCGAGGCCACAGGCTGATTGAGGATGCACAGCCTGCAGGTGTTGCCAGGCAAACTGAGGGGCTGGGGGGACACAAGGGTTCTGCAGCTCCACTTGAGATTTGGTCTTCACTGAAGGTCTTCACTGACCCCAGCCTCTTTTGCCCGGGCCAAACACTGCTCAGGAAACACACAGCTGCACCTCAAGGTTTGAGAAGGTCTGCTTCCTAACATTCTTGACTGCAGCTATTACATATAACAATGTGTTATTTCATAAGTTTAGAACTCTAGTATAATCAGAAAACCACATGAGGATATTTAAAATTATTACTTTATATATTCTGCATTGTGATAATGCAAAATTATTTCAATCCTGTTCAAACTCTGTTCTGACATACAATGTAGGAACTACACAGTGGACCTTTCCTAATGGAAAACCTTTTTCTTCAACAGATGTATGGCTTTAGTTTCCACATGGTCCTGGGAAATCTGTTAAGTACATAAGTATTTTCTAAACTCTGATACTAAGTACAATTTATAGCTGACTGTCTCTGGAGTAGGGGTCACTAATGGCATTCTCCAGTCCTCTACATTACCAGAGCAGAGTCAGATGTGGTGGGGTCTAGGCAACAGGATCCAAAAGAGGCTAGTTACAACTCTGTAACTCTGTGCCAGATGTAAATATAAATCTCTATAATTATAAGTGTTTGAAATGCAGACAGATCAAATGGCTTTATGGTAATTTAAAGCTTAGAAATTGGAACTGTTTAGAAATTTGCGTATTATCTATGGCTTTGTGCCTTCTTTTCTTTTAGAAAAGTCAAATGAACAAAGAATTAATTTCCTGGTGGAAAAGTAGCTATTATAAAGACTTTAGAATGAAGAAATTTTTCCATTATTTTGTAGAATGAGGAAAATACACTATCTACAATATTTCTGTAAAAATTTTTTTTTCAAATGTTTAAATAACATCTATCTAATAAAACAATATAAATATAATTATAAATATAAATATTACCTCTAAATATAAATATACCTATAAATATATATAAAAAAAGACTATATCCCTTCTCTCCTGAAGGGATACATCAAGTTTGGATTGTACTAGAGGAGGTAGTTATGATTTCAGGCTAATTCAGTTACAGAGGAAAATTTATACAGTAAACCATGGGTTTGTGTATGAATTTGAATTATGAATGCATAAATGTACAACTGTGTGCATATATCTGCCATAATATTAGCAGTTATATGCTACCTGAATTCTGAAGACAAAGGGCCTCCACTTCCCTATATGACCTCAGTTTAGGGATATAACTCAGCTGAGGTCAGTGTATGCCTAAAATTAATGTATTGGCTAGTCAGGATGCAAAATAACAACAACAGCCACAATAATAATAATAATAACTACAATAATAATAATATCTGTAATTATTCTGTGATAATATGGTCTGGTTTAGGTAATAATTTTTCTATTTCTTTCAAGAGTGTATTCATGGGTGTTGTTTTTACCTTAATAAACACCAAGCAAGTTGGGGATCAAATAATAATTTCAGGATCTTGAGAAGATGGGTGTTTCTCACAAATCAGTAAATTATACTGGTTTTGAATAGTTTCATAGATGCTATGATTTGCAGCTCACCTACATAGTTCTGTAACAGCTCAGTACAGAGATAATGCAAAATCTGCCTCCAGCTTTTGTCCTAAGGAACATTTTCCAAGACCTTCCCCATGTAACATGACCAACAAAAATAGGGCATCCAAAGATAAGGGCATTTAGTGAGTTACACGAAAGGTGGTGGCTCTCATTCAGCCCTGGACATTGCTGGAGTTTTTTCCCAGTCTTTCTCGCACCTCAACATTGAAATTTCTGGAGTCATCGCACAGCTCAAGTCTATTTCACACAGTTTTAACTTCACTGTACATCTACAGGTAGTTTAAGCCACAAGCATTAATTAGTTACATTATGATAAAGTTTTTGATATGTATTTATCAGTCTGGAAGCAGTTGGGGTATTGGTGGACAGGCGCATAGAGGGCGTCCGGCCTGTCCAACAGTCATGAGTGGTGATCAGCTCTTCCCTTCCTTCCTCCCAGTATGTCCACTTGTGATTTTAAAATATGTGGCGGCAACAAACAAGCACTGTTAACCTTCCAGGTCTTAACTGGTGATCTGCAAGTCAGTGCAGCACAGCAAGGTTATTGTATTTATTGTAACCCAGCTCCTGTCATTTTATCCAACACTGTAGAGGTTAGACACGAGATAAATTGTGTTTGAGTTTCACTCAGGGAAACAGACATGTTGGGAATGTTTGGACCAGCCAATAATTCATGTGGACAAAGTCATTTGATGCTTGTGTCAATAAACATGCCAATAACTCAATTAAATTTAGTATTGTTTGTGAGGCAATTTCATCAGGAAAACATCAGTGTACTCTTGAGGATTGACATCACAACTGAAAATAATTGTGAAAAAGTTCATCTATTAGCTCATTGAGTCCTGCAACAGCAGGTGACTTTCATGGCTGTTTCCATGACAGGAAAAGTAAATATTGTTTTTCCAGGGCCTAGTTTTACCCCTTTAGTATTTTACTTTCATGTTATGAAATCTGAATCAAATTTCTCTAATGAACTTAATGACTCTTCACTCCCTTTCCTAATCTGAAACACTTTTGTCTTCAAATAATTATTTAAAATATTTTGTATAAGTCACATTATACATCAATGTGATTTAGTATGGAAATGCTCACATGGAATATCATGAAAGTAAGCCATTAAAAATGCTTCTTTATATTTCACACTTATAATCCCCCCTTAAATAAAGCACCATAAAAAGTACATGATTTGTACAAGGATTCTTTATTTTTTATCTCAGTTTTTTTCTCTTTCTTTCCATATATTCAGCAATTTATCTGGTACCCCATGCTTGGTCTTCCATTTTGGTTTATTTATTGGTCATTTAACTATATGCCTTTAAACAAACTTAAAATAGCATAGGAAATTCACAGTTTTTTAGGCAAAAAAACATTTCTTAAGACTGAAGTAAAGAAGTCTATTCAAAAATTTACTTTTTTCCCCAGTTCTGCTGGTTGATCTGGCAGCTGATATTACATTTCTCTCCAAACTTTGCATTACTTGTCTTTATAAATCATGACATCTATAAAACTAATATCTGTCTTCATTAGAATATCCAAAATGGTACTATTTCAGGTAACATTATATCCTAGGGAAAAAAAAAAGATAAAATAAACCACAACAAAAATATTTAAACAATCTAAAAACTTAAATTAGTTATCATCTAACAACTAGACAGCTGGATTAATGCTGCATAGTCTTCTGCACAGCCATATCTTATTTTTTAAGAATAGTCTTAACTGATTTTTTTCAGGATAAAATTAAAATTAGTCACATCATTGAAACTTTGTCTTCAACCTTTGCTAAATTGTTGTTGATTTTTGAACATTATGTTATGGCTTTTTATACAATTCCAGTACTCTGGTGCTTGAGATCACATTACTTTTCCTCTACTATTCACTTCTCTATGCTCATTGACTTTGTGCTGTCAGTACTTTCAGTCCTTGGTGAAAGCCTTCTCAAGACAACTGTGTCATCTGCAGCCTGACCAACTTTGAGACTACAGCTTGGAACAAATCTTCTGAGTCCAGAAAGTTTTCCAGAGAAATTTATTAAGTTTAATTTTTTCAGATGATTTGAAATTTTTATGACAGCTGGACTGCTTGTAGGAGAATTGTCTAAGATATGAAGAAAGTTCAGTCAGTACAAAAGGATTGTGGAGATTATAAATTTCTAGTTCTTTCTTTGATGAAAAAGTGTAGGATGATATGCTTTGTAGCTACTTTGTTTTCTTCCATTTTACATAAGTGCAATTTCCCTTGCAAGCCAATACCTTCCAAAATGTGTTTACATTAATTAGATATTTATTGTATGTATTCTTTCTAAACACAGAAATTGATATAGAAGATCCAGTATAAGGCCCTTTTAACAATGAAACCTGTCAGGGAGCCACCAAGCAAGGACAAGTTGTACCAGGATGAAAGTGTAGACTACTTTATTTTCCAGATTACCTAATAGTCTAATAGTCCAAGAATATGAAACAATACTCTATTTAACAGACATTTAACAAAATACCTCACAATTAAGAAAGGAACAGAAAAAATATTAGGATGAAATACTTGTCTGAGTCCCTCCAGGAATTTAAAGGGAATTTGTCTGCTAGCATTCTCCACAAATCAAAAATCATGGTGTAGTCAGTGATTTATCTGAAGAAAAGTCCTGCAGGATGGGCCTGAGGGGATGGATGTTTCTGTGGGAAACCTCCTGAAATTGCCTCTCCAAGTCATGTGTAACAGGTACCCAAGGGCTGGAACTTTTTCAGAGATGGGAGTTGCCTGTATAAGGCAGAGACCTTCCTGACATAAATGTAGTAACAGTAAATGAAGTAGGTTTTTTCCTTTTTCTTTTTTTTTTCTCATTAAACTTCATAAACACTAGCAACTGTCTATCTGGGATGCTATGAATACCGGCAATTTCTACTTGGCTTCGTCTGTTTTGATTTCAGTGTGGTCTAAGACATCTGAATAACAATAAAATTTTTCTTACCTACAGGAAAAACTGAATCTATAAACTGGGGAATGGGACAATTTTTCATGCACTTTAGTCTCCAGAATGCCTTTGAGAAGATTCAGATGGCACCAAAGTAGGTCCTCCGCTTAGCTGCATGGCCCAGTAGTAATCAAAAGAAGCAACAGTGAAAGAAAGCAGGAGAGAATTCCAGTAAAATTAGAAACACTGAAATTTCTCTGGCCTGCAGGAAATTGTTGGTGTGAGACATGAACATTAAGGATCACAGGGAGCATATCACAGGCTCATTCACTGTGTTTTCCACTTGTCCTTCCTACTGTGAAGGCTGTAAATTTCAACTTCCACTGGGCCATTTGCAAAACATTTGTCACAGCATGCTCTGCACTTGATATCCATAGGAATTGTATATACTGCATATAGCATCATGACTCTATAATCACTTGGTATTTTGGATACTTTTCATTTTTCTTCTCAGCACTTATATTTGCCAGTTTGGTCCCCCATGTTGTAATGACTTTTTTCCCTCAATTTTTACCATTAGAACATGTATCCATTTACTTGTTCTGCTACAGCTCTCGCTGGCTATGCCTATGGTTTGGCTGTAGATTAAATCCAGACTCCACTGAATAAGAACACTCCCCCTACATGATGCAGAGTGCTGATAAACTTACACTTGAGCCAGTGAAGCAAGTTTATAGTACTTCAAAAATGTTGATGAGATGACTTTGTGCCAGCAAACTTTATGCTAAGTCAGGACTGTCTGACCATGCCAGATCTCCCACAGCTAGTGAACCCCCTACAGATAGGCTGTGAGCCTTCTCACAGCCCCTTCTTGCCTTGTTTCTGCCTACTTGCCCACAGTCATTGTCCTTGGAAGCAGCCTTGCATCTTTTATATGCAGGCATGGGGCCCTTTATTTCTCTTTGTCTTTGGTTTCCATCTCTAGTCATGGCCCTCACTGTGGATCTGCTGTGCATTGCTGATCTCTGCTGGCCCACTGCCTCAGACTTTGCCACTGCCACATGGCTGAATGTTAGCTACAACACCGTGGTTATCATCACAGAGACAGGGATAGGATTTATGCCAGATCAACGCCATGTGTGCCTCATTTACACTAACCCAAATCCCACCATTATGTTGATCCCAATCCAGAATGAAGGTGGGTAGATCTAAAACAGCTGCTAGGACTCTAGAAGGAGACTCTTCTCAGGTCTGTTCTTGCCAGCACATGCAAAGGAGCAATGCGTTGTTCTTTGGGTGTGCATTGTTTACTTGGCCATTCCACTGAGTCCTGCCCTGCTGTTCAACAGTTCACACTCTCCTTGACGTAGATTTGGCCTGAGCCAGCTGAATTTCTTCCACTGGTGAGAGTATTGTTGGCCAGGGACTGGTCCAGAACTGCACTTGAGGCCATCCTTTTTTTCCTGTAGAGAAGGGAAAATTTTAGCCATCCAAATCTCCTGTGTTCTGGGCCATGAGAGAGGCCCTGGCTTTGTTTTGTTTATTGGTATAGGACTAAACAATGAACAGTGTTTGATTAAGCCAAAGGTTCTGAAGAAGGACTTATATGGACTGAGGATAATAATGGCTGCATGGATGATGGAAAGACATTCTGCAAATATGAAAAGCTTGGCAACTGCAATGTACTCAGATGCAGAGGTTTGAGATTTCAAGCCTCCTGTGTGTTGCCCTCTTTGAGGAAACAAGGGAGCATCTGAGGACAAACTCTGGATCATTTTTGAAAGCCTTTGAGGCCACTTTCTTTTTTCCTATCATTTTCTAAGCATACAGCCAGCTCCTAGGCATTTTGCCAATAGAACAGTCTAGTGTTGCTGGCAGTTCTGTTCCCGCTCTTCTATCGGTGACAGGGAACTGTCCTCATGCTACCTAAAACCTTCCAATCTCTGAAAAAGCTTTCCTACTCCAGGACATAGTGTCTGTCACATTTGGAGGCTTTGACTACAGCCTATATTTTTTTCGCCCTGGGAAAATGAGAATTGTAGCCCCACACCTGTTTCTTTCCACAAAAAGCCCTCACTGGTTTATTTTACTGGAGCTACATAGGAAGACATATTGCATTCAAACTGTACATACATACATACATACATGAAAAGCAAGAATGATTATTTGTCCTGCTCATCAGGAGTACCTGGAGAAGGGAAAAAGAGATTGGACAGATGTCACTTCTGCCCATCATCATCATCATCATCATCATCATCATCATCATCATCACTTACGGTTCTCCTTGCAGCTAATGTGTCAGCAGTTATAGAGCTATACTTCAGCCTGAGATAGGCAGTAAGTATAGTCAGATGTTTCCTGGGATAATAGGCTTCTTCATGGACCACGTTTTCTCCACAGTGCTTTCTGTACTTTGTGGCACTTTGTACTATATAGGAAGGTTGCATGCTGTTGAAAAAATATTTGCATACCCCTGCAGTCACATGGGTGATTACCATAATGAAGCAGGGAGGATTGTCTGCCAGAGGTAACATCTGCATGTGATGGTCCCATGATTCATAATGGATCTGGTGAAGCCTTTGTCCTCCATGTAGTGGACCAAGTCGTGGAAGGGTCTGGAGAGAGCATGCTGCAGTTTCTAGCTCTTCCCACCTCTATTCTCATTGGGACACCAGCCAGGCACAGGATCACACTGACACAACCTATCATTACCAGGGCTGATGCAGACAGAGAATATGTCAGCTGGGATCTTCAACAGCCTAGGGCAAAGGTTGCTCATTTAGCTGGGATATCTATAATGACCATTTCTATTTTCTGTTTGAACAGTTTGGGCATCTGCAGTCAAACTCAGCTGCCTGGGCACATGAGCCTGATCTTTGGCCAAGTGGATGGGTAATCTATGAAATTAAAAGTATGGGAGCTGTGAAGAGAATACTCGAGCAAACATGGTTTGGCTCAGAGGAGGTGTACTGCTCTGCTATTGTCCTGGGCCAGAGCCAAGTAACAGCTGCAGCTGTACTCAGCTATTCTTTCATACTAGCTCTGAGCAGGACAAAAGACTGAAGAGAGCAGAGGTAGGCTATAAGACCTAGCACACTGTGTGGGAGACCTTGACTGGTACCTGGTTCTTACTGAAACACGTCACACACTCAGAACACTCAGTCAGCTACTTCATGAGCACAGTTCCTCCAGTCCATGCCTAATACACTTTCCTAAGCACACAGTCATTTAACTTCCATTAGCTTTCAGAGACCAAAACCCAGTAGGAAAAAAGCAGGTTGTAAGCAATGCTTACTGGGATCAAGTGTGGTTTTGTGATCCTGGGAGCTAAATATACTCCAAATTTGTATGGTTCCTATTACATTTCTACAATCTGTTTTCCAAAATCCTTTGTTTTAAAAATTTTCTGCTGCTTCCCCTGACAAACCCTAAACTGTATTGTTATTTCTATAGTCACCATCCCAGAGCCTTTTCAGGGCTGGGATGGAGAAGCCCATTCATTTGGGATTAAAAAGATGGTAGTGACAACTATACTGGTAGAATCTGAAGGACAAAGGGGACCGTAGGGAAAAGCAAAAAAGAAAAAAAAGGGAATAGGAATTTGTATCATTGTGTCTCATTATTGACAAAGAGCTGTTTCCATGTCATGAAACTGAGCTGCTACACAAGAGCATGTAGATGCGTTAACAAAAATCTTGGAATGATAAGGCTGAAGGGGTGTATAAAGAAACAAACCTGATATACTATCTAACATACTGCCTGTTGGGATGAGTTTCTGAAGGGATTTCTCCTCACAGTCAAACCACAGAGGGCCTAGCTAGTTCATATCAAAAGCCCAGCCAGAATGCATTGGTGTGTACACAGGATGGGGGATCATCACCACTCCAATGGAAAGTGCACTGAAAGGATCCAAGTCTGCAAGACCAGGACTGAGGCATGTGTTCAGCACCCAAAATTTCAACTGCTTTACCAGTTGCCTTGGAAGATGACTATGATGTTACCTCGGTTATGCAAGGAGAGGTGTAAGTGCAGCAAGACTCTCAAGTAAGATCATCCCAAGAAATGGTGGCCGTTTTTGAAAAAAAAAAAAAAAAAAAAAAAAAGTGGAGTTACCCCAGAGAACTGTCCATGAACTTACTACATTGTACTAAGATTCACATTCCATAGCTCAGGAAATCGAACACATGGATGCACCATGTGTTGTGATTCTCTGACATAAAACCCTAATCTCTTACTGGTACAAAATCACTGTCATGTGAGCTCCCTAAATGATATGTGCATTTCTGTGCCTTTGGATCACATCTGTGTTCCAAAACATACTGTGGTACATGCAAGCTACATGCTTTCAGAAAATGCAATAGCCTCTTGGAGTGAAATTTTATTATGCAACCCCACACATACCATGGCAATTTTTTAAACAAGGGAAAAAATAGTTACACATTTTTGATTTTCAAAATCTATCTACAAGAATATAAACTCTACTTACACTTTTTGTTTCTGTGCTGCTTTTTCAGCCTTGTCTTCTTTGCTTTTCCCCTCATCTTTAATACAGATAGGACAATGCTCTTCCAGTGCAAGTCACTCCTCGTTGCTACTAGTTCTGGCTTCTGGAACATCTACTTTAGTCAACCTTACCCTGTCACAGAGCTTTGGCAGCTAACAAAATATTAACACTGTTGGCAGTGATTAAAAGCAGAAGGGCTTTTTCACCCTTCAAGCTTCAAGACGGTTTTCCTACTCTCAAACAGACTCTGCAAACCCAAAACTGCAGCCAAACCACAAATCTGACAAACTGCAAGCAAACAAACCATTACTCAACAGATAAGCAAACAAATTAATTTACTTCCAGGGAACAAGGACTTGTTCCTTCCACATTAGCAGTCACACAGGGAGCTTAGTCTTTCATACACTCTGCAATCTGACTTTGCTGAGAAAGAGGAAATGTGGGTTAAGAAAGCCCTGAAGATATGTACATTTTTTTCTGCTCCATCCTGATGAGGACTTAATTACTCCCAGAAAGAGAAATAGCTTCAATAGATATCTTGTCTGCTCACAAATGTCCTGAACAGTAGAAAGTTGAAAACTGGGAGCTTTTTGGTGAAAAACTTTTATATAATTGGCATCTAGATATTTGCTTTCAACTTTCATCAGCTACAATGAATGGGCCAAGTGTTGGTATTTATACGTCCTGGCAAGGCATGAACAGTCCCTGAGCAGTCCCATGTCCCTTCTAGCTATAGGACAAAGACTCTCTCCCATGAAGCAGCTGATGTGGATTTAAAACAATTTAGGGACAATATGAACCTGTAGCCAAGTCTCCTGATGGTAAGTGAATGTTATAATACAGGCTACATGGAAACAGTCAGCTACAACTGCACTTCTCCTTTGACCTTGATTCTCCACTCATTTCTTAAGCAAAGGGTCTCAATAGCAGGAATGTCCATGAATCATCTATGAAGTGAAATCTCTCACTGTTGCAAAGCCAAAATGTCTAAATCTTAGCAGGGGATTTTGTGTAATTCCTGTTGGCTGGCCTAGTGTATTTATTTTCTGCGTAGAGTGCTGGCACTCCTCTCTTTCCATATGCACCATTGACAGTCTGTATCTAATTCATGTCTCGTGATGTCCCAAGAGATGGCAGGAGCCAAATCCTGTGCCCTGCAGTGCCAGGGAACGTAAACCTTGCACCTCACGCTGCAGTGTGTCACAGATTATCAGGCACATGATAGCTGCATCAGTGGCATGTCCCACACAGGCTCATTTGCCCAACTCCTCAGCAGCTGGATTGCTTGTGGCAGCCAAATTGCAATGTGCAGGACAGATGTATCCTGATCACAAGGTAGCAGAGTTCTGTGAATTTGGCCCAACAGCATGGAGTTTCCATTGAACTGAACTATATGTTGGCAATATCTTTGATAGTCAAGTCACATTTTATACTTTTAAATATGAAAGTATGCATGTATTATCCTAAAATAAATCTGGTATATTTACTGTTGTTAGCTAAAAATTGAATAATCCAGATCATTCAGGAATCCAGGCTTTTTGATATCTCCTTCTGCTTTATCACTTTTTTGTTTTAACTGATATCAGCCATCAGTAGGCACACAGCCATGGCCATGGTCAAACCTATTTAATAACACTTGAACCAAAAGAGCCATCTCTTTCCGAAGTCAAAAAGGAAAAAGCAGACTTTGGCATAGTTTCTGTGTCATGAAGGGTGTTGGATAAAACATTATCCATGGAACAGAAGAACAAAAACAAAGATTTTTTTATTTTAATTTCATATTACAGCAATTCAGCATAATTTGTTTCTATGGACATCTGCAACTGAAGGGTAAAACTTTGCCTCCCAGTATTAAAAAAAGAATAATGGATGCTGACAACAGAACTTAATGTCATAAGATGGGGCATAGAGAAGATCAGTAGTTTGTTGGCTTTAACACGTTTGGAGAACCTATAAATATCTTTCTTATAGATGTCAATTCAAATTTTATTAAACAGACTCTTTTGTAGATGAAAAAAGATATATAAAACACCAAAAATATCACAAAATGTCTTGCATTTTGATATCTGGAACTAAGACAAGATTTCTTTTTATCAGTGTATTAATGAAAACACTAAAAATTCTCTGTAAATTATTCTCTGTAAATTTAGGTATTTGATTGAAATGGAACAGACATTCTGCAGACATTCTTGGGTCCATCAGAGAAATTACCAACATCTTTACACTCTCTTCTTGCCACAAAAACCTCAAAACTTTCATTTTATATAATTTATTCTTTAGTCCAGAAACTGTATCTGTTATTTCTTTCTACACAATTCCTAGCTTTAAGTAAGTTTTATTCGTCGAAATAATTAATAAATAAATAACAATTAATTATTAATAGCTGAAGTGTTACACATCCAGTAATGGCTATTCAATATTTAGGACTCCTGAAAAACATTCCCTATTCAATCTGTCAAAAATTATTCCCTACTGTTGAAATAATAATTTTTTTTTTCTACAACATTCCTGTTGCTGCTTCCTGTATTTCTTTCCACATTTCTAAAAATAGACTTTTACTATGATTGCTTATTTTACACTCAAAGTGTTACACAGGCATAGTCCTCAGATAAAGGGACTACAGTCTGGAAAGACAGGCAAGAAATCCAAGCATAGAGAAGACATCTAAACTGAAGTCATTTAACACTAAATATATGCAGCCACATGTTAAAATGCTGTGGGGGGAGATAATTAAACTGAGACCAAGCGAAAATCTTGACTCTCCTTGGATCTTAATCATGCTTTGTGAATGAGCACATTGCCATGTACAACAATTCAATGCTGGCAGGTGCAGCAATGCAAATTGAAGGAAAATTAGTTGCAGCACATATTACTGAATTAATGTCAATTCAGGAGATGAATGTTGGTAATCAGGAGATACCTCTCAGTAGAAAAGAAGTTATACAGACAGCTGAGATGATAAAATCTTAAAAAGGCAAGGTTGGAGAGCGCTAAAGAAAAGTTGTTCTAACTTTCAGAAGTTGGCTGGTTTACCTTGCCAATGAGGTGCGCTGTACTGCTCATACCCTCACCACCAACATATTGCAGAAGTGCACTCTGCTGAGAAAGACTGGGGCCATGAAAAACTTCTGTGAAGGGAGACTGGAAAGTTTGGAGTTGTTTAGAAAAGAGGTAGATAAGAGAAGTTACGATAAAAACATGAAATGGAATTATTGTAATATAGTCAGTCTCTTAACAAGAAGCAAAATATATCTCTGGAAAAAGTGAGCTTTGTGTCAGAACCTAAAACTCAGAGAGCTATCAGCTGAGAAAAAAGAAGAATTGGGGGTTCAATTCAACCTCAACAAAGGTTTTGAGGTGGAAGCTTCAGCAGAAGGTCAGGCTTTCCACTGAAAACAGACAATTGCAGTATGTAAATGTTTCCTATAAAATTCAAATTTCTGCTAAACCTAAATTTGATAGAATATATTTGATCATCCCTGGTTTGGTTGCATAAACTCCAAATAGGATGAAGCATGTATTTGACAAAACTACTCAAGTAAGGTTGGCAATTTCATGCAAATTATGAAGCGTTTCACTAGGACTCAGGAAATATTCTGCTGCCAATATTTTGTTTGCAAAGATGCCTCCTTTTTTAGTCTGACTCATTCAAATTGCAGCTAATTCAGTTATCCTGACATGCGAGGAACGTCTTCAAGAACTCAATGTTCTTTTAGCAATTATTGAGTGAAAATTTTCAATCAACTCTGATTTTACAAATTACTGAATGTTTTATTCAGACAAATTGCTGTTTGTTCTGTCTTTTGTCAAAAAATAGAGCTGCAAGAGGTCTCCTGTTTTGTTTTAAAGGAGGAAAAAAAGTTGCAATTTCTAAATTTCAGCATAGAAAATTAAGATATGCAGCCATATCCATAGCTGTTTCTAGTTTAAAAGTTGTAAAAAATGCCTGCAGCAAAGTATGGGAGCCCTTATTTTTATATACACAAATCAACTGATAATGAACTTGCCTTTAATGTGATTTGTAATGCTAAATTTGCAGTCAGCCAAAACAGCAATCTGTTCCTCTGCAAGATAAAGCACGCCAGTTTTCACATGCTCTTTTTTTTTTTTAATGTGAAAATGCATATTTAGATAATAAAATATGTACTTTGCACTACAGCCACTGCATAATCATTTTCACCAAGAAACAAATACTCCATTTTTTGCAGAATCTTGGCTGGCTGGGGGTGTCTGCTACTAGTGTTTCCTCGCTTTCTTGGGCACTGTGAAAAAGATCCTATAGATCAGCTCCGAGTCCAGATGTTTCCTTTCCCTGATGTGTTGACGTACTCGGCCGGATTCTCATCTCACATCTGCTGAGTGTAAATCTGGAATATTGCTACAGAAGTCAAAGAAGGAACTGAGTATAATTTTTGCACAGAAATGTTCCAAGAATACAGATGAAATTTTCTTATATCAACTAAAAGTTAAAATATTATTTGAATGTCTTTACCACATATTACTGAGAAAACCAGGTCATATCAGACTTACTCCACCTTTTAGAGCGGTTTAGTATGTGATAGGGCAACATTTCAGTGGAAAACTGGGGACTACTCTATGTGGAATATGGGTGAGAAAGGAAAAAAAGGTGAAAATATCTGATCAATATTATGAATGCCTCTGTTATTCTTCATTATTGCTAGCTTCAAAATGAGTGCAGTTTTACAGCTCATTGTTAGGCACAGTTTTACCATCTTATACTTCTGTCTGAAATGGAATGAAAGAAGGTAAATGTCTGCCTCCCCTTCCTTTTAGCATCCTGAGTAGTTTTGACAACAAAAACATAGAAACACAGGGAGTGTCTAGGAAAATTCAGAGAGGCTAGGCCAGAATATTTGTTAATCAAGAATAAAAAACTCATACAAATTAGTTTTCCCAGAATTCAGAGAAGTCTTGCTGTCATTATTTTTTCATCAAAGATCCCTTCTTTTTTTGACCAGCTTTTCTCTTAGTCCTATCTAATTAAATCCATATCACTCTCCTTTACATTAATGAGCTAGTGCAGATGAAAATAAATCTGTAATTTATTTCACTCTCACAGTTCCTTGTAGTTGACACCCAGATGAGGTCTGCTTCATGACAGATGCAGTTAGATGGGAAGCAGTTTTTGAAATTTGCTTTTTAAGCCTGATATATCCCAGGATTCAGCAAATGGCCCTATTGTAGAACTGGATTTTAATTTATCATCTTACAAACCTCTTGTGAAAATGACAGTGCAGTGTCTGAGCAAAACAATTTGCAAATGTTTAAGCCAGATTTAACCACATAAATAAAAAAGCATCTGTCTTTTGAACTGCTATCCAATCAATTTGAAATAGCTGGCCAATTTTGTCTGTGGATTCCATAGTTTTGATACTCCTCACCAATTTTAATTTCATTTAGGAAATTGTGTTGATTCCTGTAGGGTGCAGCCCCAAGCTATAATTATATCTCACAGGGCAAATCCAGCCCACAAGAAGATTCACACGTGGCCATTCCCCCACCACGGTGCTGTTGTGCATGGTGACTCTGCCAGCAAGGAGCCTGACAAGGCAGCTCCCAGGCTGCCAGCTTGGACCTGCACAAGCCTGGTCAAAGAGAGGCAGGAGAGTGAGGACGAGCCCCACCCAGGCTTCAGGTCACCACCACCCTCCCAAGTTCCCCCCAAAAGCTCCTCTCCTCCTCTTCTTCTTCTTCTTCTTCTTCTTCTTCTTCTTTTTCTTCTTCTTCTTCGTCTTCTTCTTCGTCTTCTTCTTCTGCTTCTTCTTCTGCTTCTTCTTCTTCTGCTTCTTCTTCTTCTTCTGCTTCTTCTTCTGCTTCTTCTGCTTCGTCTTCTTCTGCTGCTTCTTCTTCTTCTTCTGTTTCTTCTTCTCCTTCTTCTGCTTCTTCTTCTTCTTCTTCTCCTTCTCCTTCTCCTTCTCCTTCTCCTTCTTCTTCTAGCAAGGATTTATGCTCAGGATTCTAGGTTCTGGATCACAAGTGAAACTAGGTTATAACAGTTTAGGAGCTGTTTAGTATTTCCCGTTGCCTAGCTTTAAGATTTACTGGTTTTTGCCAGCTGAGTGCCTTAAGCAGATGTTATGAATTGTAAATCCCCCAGGCACGTTGTTAGTTCTGCAGACTCACACAATCCGTACTCCACCTTCACCCCTGCACACTGCCATGGTGTGTGGCAATACTTCAGCTCATGGAAATGAAATGTAAAGGAACTAGAAGAGCAGGCTAACAGAGAGTTGAAGATGACAAAAATTAAGTCATCTAACTTTCTTCTAGCTCTGAAGTGTTTTAGTCAATCAAGTCAATTGCTCAAATATCAGCATAATTTTCTTCCCCTCCCTGAGATCATCAATATTTTTATGCATTTTTATTCTGTGAAATGCTCTGAAAAGAACAATCACAAAAAGCAGAGTAAGGGATTCTGTAATTTTTTTCTCCCTCAGAGATGATGTTTCTTATCATGACTGTGAAAGACCTACCTTTTTCACCACAGCTGTAATGCACAAATACTGAGGGAAGATATGGTATAATTGAGGCAATGTTTATGTTACTGTGCAATGACATATGCATATAAGTAAAAAAAAATTGGAAATAATATCACTTTTATCTGTGTTGCAAGTTATATCATCTACTTCCATGCTCAAAAAAAAATCTGAGTTTCAGTTGTAACTTGTTTATGGACCACACTACTCAGGATAATTGACAGGTTTGCTGTGTCTGATGCAACATGACAGGAATTCAGCAGGCTTGACAGGCAGATACTGTCTTGAAAAACTTCATAATGAAAAGATCAAATAGACAAATGCTTTTTAAAATATGTTTAGCTCTGTGGGGCTCTGACTGCTCCCCAGTGAAATAAAATTGTCCATGTAGAGATAGACAAAATAGAAAAGAAAAAATTCCCTGAAGTGGAAGTAGGAAGAGGCTGAAAAAAATTTGAGAGGGAAATACAAAAGGCTTGTTTGAATCTTCTTTTTCCCAGGTGTCCACTTATGGGCAGAATGGCGGCCTACATGGAGCTTTAATGAGAACCAGTATGGCCATTCTTGTATTCTTAGGCAGTTTTGAGGTCTAGTGAAGTGAAAATGTAATCTGCTGACAGCAGATAAGAGATTATCTGTGCTGCTATTTTTCAAATAAAGAGATTATCTGCAGGCTTAAAGACCACATTGGGTGCATGCCTAGTTTTGAAAGCACAAGATATGATTTGATGTACAAAAAATATAAAGATGGAAGTGGGACAAAACAGCAGTGCTTAAGAAACTGCAAACTCTACTTATAAAATCAAGTCAAAATCACACTTTTAAATTTTATAATATTAATGAGCAATAAATCAAAGCATTTAAGATAGCCTTATAACATTATTTATATTATATACATTGCATTTTAGGATATATAGCACTATTTTTATGTGAGTTAAAACGGTGTTTTCATCTAAAGTTTCACAAAAACTCTTACTGAGTTTTCTACCTTTAATTTTTTCAATCTAGTTCTATTTCTCTATGTTTTTAATTAGGCACGTCATATGTTTTACATTACTTGGCTTGTAAGAATAATAGTTGATTCCATATTCTCATTAAGCTCTAAAAGATTATCTAAGTAGTTTACTTACAGGGTTATTTCATTCTATGCCCCTATAAAGAAGAAGAGCTGTTTATCTGTTTCTCTTTTAAAAGGTTCCTTTTTCCCATAAAAGGAAAACAAGAAGACATTTCAAGCTGGATATTTAAGATAGTTCCAATTATCTCTGCTTGTCACAGTGAAAAACGTTACTGTTAAAATGTAATAATGTCAAATGATCCCTATCAAATACGAAGTAATGCTTTGCTTTTTAAAATAAACAAAATATAACTGTGGAGATTCCTTTAAAATTATTCTGTCTCTCCTGCAGCCATAATCTTTGCTGGTGTAATTTGGCACAGGTTCACCAAACTAAAGGGAGCTTCACACATTCACTGCAACTGATCATTTGCTGCTATCTGCACACACAAGAAAGGTCACTTTTCATTTGGAAAAAATCCCAATACAATCCTGAAAGTTTGAGTTTCTCCTTTAACATCTGGAAGTTAACTGCCCTCATATGGATGGCAATTTGATCCTGCAATGGCTGGGATGTGTGATAAGATATGTCGGACTATTTACAGCCTTCCATCAAGTTGGCAGTAATTAAAAATTATTCAGTCAATCTGTTCTTGAGTGTGAAGAAGAATACCAAACTTTTGCTGCTCTATGGATGAACTGTCCAGTTCGGACAGCAGAGGAGCATGGCTGATTGTGTTGGGCTGCAGACAAATAGCCTCTAGGAGGAATGCAAAAAGCCCTTGCTGGTCATATTTCTCTGGTTTGTGGTATAAGTGGAGTGCCCAAGTGTGTTCTCAGTGTCAGGGACTGGCATGTTATGAGGGGCCAGTGACCTTCAATATGGACATCAATGCAGCTCTAAAAAGAATCTTCATGGTGGAGATTTCTCTAATAAACCTAATTTGGATAAAATCATTATGAAAATCATACGCTAGTAAAAAGACTCAGCTAAGACCCCAAGGCCATCTAGCATGGCGTTTTATCTGCTTAGAGCCAAACTCTCATAGCCCTAAAACCACAGTGATTGCATCCAAATTTCCCCCAGAAGAGTTTCTGTCCAGTCTCAGAGGTCAAAGTCAAGGGTTTTTAAGAGATTTTTACCAGGCCCAAGGCCAGTCCAGACAATTGCTAACTGCCAACACCTAAACAGCATGAGCAGCCCCAGGCCTCTGCCTAAGCCCAGACATTGGCCGCCTTTGTTTCACTAATGGAGAAGTTTCTCAGGCAGCTAGCACAGGAAGACTACCCCTATGAAGAGGAACCTTTAAACTTTTAGAATTCTGTATTATTACAATCCTGGCTGCTAGGATAGGAAGTTCCAAGGTTACAGCTCGTACTCACTAGCACCCAACAGCCTGTGGCCCCATGGCCAATGATACCAAGTCTATCCGCTCTGAACCTTTGTAGAACCCATCTTTGCATTTAATATTTTCATTATTACAGTGTCCCTTGGCAACATATCACATATTATTATATGGATTCCTGCAGAACTGAGAACCCCAGTGTAAGATTTGCTAACAGTTGCAGATTAATGAGGAAAATTGTATTCTAGGAACATTGGCAGACATGGATTTCAGAGTCTCAAGGAAAAAAGTTGCATAAGACATAAAATCAATTATTTTTTCTATCAACAGAACATTTCACAAGTATTTGGCTAAAGGATAAGGATTGTGCAAGGCCTGATTTAAATTTATTTGTGGCATGAGAAACAAGGATTACCTTTTCTCTTTTTTTTTTCTTGCTGAATAAACTCTTTTTAAACATTCCTTTGTGCCTCATGTAACTATGAAAGGAAAGAAGCAGCAGTTATGTCTTTGCAAAACCAGGAGAATAATATTAAGGAACACTTTTGAAAGATTAGAACTTTAACAAAACCAGAATTTCAAAAAAATCAGCCAGCTTCTCTTCAATTAAACCCTTAGTATGTAATTGATAGAACAATGATTCTCTAATGGGAAGTCACAGCTTTTAAAGTGGACTTTGCTCAATCAAATTTCTAATAAAGACAGGAATTCGATCATCATGTTTAGGAATTTTAATGTCCTAGAATAAATTAGCATTTGCGGATCCTAGCAATGGGAACTTAATGGTCTTCTGAAAACCAATCTTGTTTTTTCTTCCAAGGCTACTGGTGTTTTAAAAAAGGCATCTCTTATATTACAAAAATCTCAACTGCTCTAGAGACCTCGTCACTTCAACAAATGAAATTTCAGAGGAAGGAATATATAATATATATATATGTAAATAGTAAACAACAAGGAGAATCCTATTGAAAATACTGAAGCAAAACTACTGTCAGAATGGCATTTTAGTTCAAGAATAAAAAAATGCCTAGTGGCCTCAGTTACCTTCAAATAAAATTCAATAAAGCCTAGATGCCTCTCCAAATGATGAGGACAGGTACCTCCATTCAAAATGAAATCCTTCAGTGCTCTGGCCTGGCTGATACCAATCTCTGAGACTCAAAGGTTTTAATAATAATGGCATATGGATACAGTTTGGATAGAGTCAGCCCAAAATGAGTAGGATTCACCCAGATGTTGAATTGGTTTGCTGATGGGATTTTTAATCTGTTCTGAATCATTGATGAAATTCATGATGCATGGTAAAATTATTAATAACTGGGTAAAAGTTACCCCTAAAAAGGGTAGTGTTACTCCTGTCTTAGGACAGACCAGAGAGAGAATTTGGGATGAATGTATCTGTTCCTGGAGAGATTATAGAACAAGCCCCTGGTAATTCAATGTCAACATGGGTGAGTAAGTGTTAAGGACAAGTTATTGTCAATCCACCAGAGATAAATCATATTTGATCAGCTTGATAACCTTCTGTGATGAAGTGACCATGTGTGAAAACAGATAGAAAACATCTATTTGGGGTAGGTACGCAGATATATCATAACTTTAATTCAATATGGCCTTTGACACCCCCTCCCATAGCATTCTCATATGGAAGTTAAATAGTTAAGGGCTGGATGGATACCCTGCTGGAGGTGTTGAAAAGTGGCTGAGGCTATTGTGCTCAGAAGACAGCCATTTGACATCCACGTTGTGGCTAGTCAGGAGTGCTGCATCCCAGAAGTCGATGATGATCCCAAAAGCTGATGCTGTTCAGTATCTTCATATTTGGGATGAGGAGTCAGAGTACATCCTCAGCAATGTTGTGGATTTTACTGAAATAAGGAGATAAAACAATACGCCAATCAATATAGCTTCAATTCAGACTCTGTTGAGAACTTGAGGACCAGGCCAACAGAAAATACATGAAGTTCAAGTCAGAAAAAGACAAAGTTTTCATTCTGACCTGTAAAAGTGGGCTGCTGTTCTGTCCCAGCTTTCACCTCTCGCTGTTCCCAGAGAGGTTCCCAGAGAGGTGCCTGACTGTCAGGGCTGGGGGTGGGACAGTCCTGCCAGATCCTATCCCTGCAGTCCCCAGCCCCCTTGCTGCCCCCAGCCCATGCTGCAGCCTGATTTTTGCACCCCAGATGGGGTAAGACCACACAGCATCCCAGGGGTGCAAATCATGGAGGGGCAGCTGGAAACCAGCCCTGGCTGAGCTGCTGGTATGTAACCTGCCTGTGCAGGACACTGAAACTGGTTTCTCTACTGCTGCTACGTTTGTCACAGAATTTCTAATAATGCTCCTTCCAAAATTATATATCAAAACTCAGCCAAATTAATGACAGACTTAGTGTATTGGTTTAAAAACTATTTCAGAAAAAAATTTCCAGGAGGCTACCATGGAAAGTCAATTCATTATTACTTCTTTGTCTGTATTTATTCATCTTTTCTTGTCATAACTTGATTTTCATGGACTTGACTTCCCTTTCACATTTTATACCCTCTCATGCACTTTTCTCCTGATGACGCCCCAAAGTCTGAGATTGTTTTTGAGGTGATGCACAGTCTTGCCTGCCTATATCTAAATCTGTTATATAATAAATATTTAGGGTCTCTGTAAGTTTATAACAAGTTCTAAAATTCACAACTCTCATATTCTTCATATATATCTCTATCTATATCTATATCTATCCACTTATATATGTGTTTATATTTATACATCTACTTATATATAGAAAGGTCTGCTGGAATCACCATGCTGGTGAGTGAAACAAAATCATCTACCTAACAGATCTGTGTGCCAAGGCAAGTCACTCAGCCACAGACAAAAGGTGATGGGCAGAACTTTCCCATGTGCTGCTCAAAAAAGAGCCCTTTTTTTTTTTATTATTATTGTGGAAAACAATTGAGAATTCCCAGCCAGCAGGCCGTGCAGCTGTCCCAGCCCAGGCAGCAGCTGCTTGTCTGCAGGCTGTGGCAGAGCCCAGGTGAGGTTTGGTGTGTGAGCTGCAGCAGGCTGAGTGTGGACGTGGTGCTGCCTTGCAGGTCAGTGGCCACAGTCAGTGTGGGCACCTGACAGCCCCCAGAGACAGGAACACTGAGGGCAGACTGCATCACCAAATGGGCAGAAAGAGACAAATATTCTGCTTTTATTGCTCTAAGATGAAAGTTTTGCCTACCTGCAAGAGGTGAAAGACTCTTGTTTTCACACATGTACTGGTATCACAGGCTGTTAGGGGTTTCTTTCATGATTTATGAGTAGCAGATGTTACTAAATGGAAACACTACAAGACAAGCTAGAAAATTCTTAGAATGCCCCTTTCCTCGTTTCACTTTCATTTCAGTGACTGGTTCTTAAAAGCTAACCACAGCATATGCAGTGGCTTTGCTGTTCTGGGACATGATGAGAAGAAAGTGATGTTGAAGGGAACAGTTGAAGCATTTTGAAAGTCATTTGCTTCCCCAAAACTGTGGGAGAATTTTGATTTTTGGCAACTGATGCAAAGAATTCTGTTCCTTTTATGTATTTTATTTCAGGATTAACCTTTCTCTGATTTTTCACATGCTGCTAAGAGATCTTTACATAGAAATAAGGAGAGGGGCAAGCCAGCCTGTGACTGTGAAACAAATACTTCTTAGTATTTGGAGGAGGGATTGCCAGAGTCAGGACATTTTAAACTTTTATCATTCTGCTTATTAAAGACTGCAGACTAGCTAGATTATTAATTGCCAGGTGCTACTCATCTCTAGTCTTGGTTCTCCTGTTATCAAATCTGAGAGCAGGAGATACTTGCAGCTTACAAACCTAAAATAGCTCAAAAGTGTTGGTAAAGATACACTTGCTCTGAGGTACATAAAGTGCTCTTTGTCAATTTTACTCTGCAGTGTTAACTGACATACTGCATGTGCTGTTTGACAGTCCTGTTAAAACTTGGTTTAAAAGTAACTAAAAGACTGAGAATTTGGCTGTGTTTTATATGGGCCACTTCAGCATTCACAACATAAAAAAAAGGAGGCTGCCAGAGGTGCCAGATCAGACCTCTTCACAAAAGAGGCAAAGCTGATAAATGCATAGTTCCCAGTTTAATTTAATATTCCTTTACTCTCTTTACTGGTGACAGGCCTGGAATGCTGAGGACTGGAAGAACAAATAAGTTTGGACCAGAGCAGTGGAAATAAAGATGTTCACAGGGTAATATCTGAGCTGCCAATCAGTCCAGTATGAATGGGAATAACTGTAAACAAGTCTGAATTATTGTATATTTTCTGTACTGCTCTTGAGGGAATTGTTCTGTTATACTCATCTTGTGTTCTGCAGTTGTCTTTATTGTGAATAAGTCTAAGCACTTCGGATCTATTTTTATATTTCACAGTAACAGCTAAATACAGATTTTCTACTGAAATATTTAAATCTTAATCTCATTGACATCAAGGAAGAAATTTCATCGATCATGATGGGGCCATGGCTTCACCCAGCTCACTCTGATCTCTTGCTGATCTCTTCTCCCTCATATCCTGTGACAGAATGCATTGAAATGGTTCAAAACTGCACAAGGAGGGTTTCAGACTGGACATTAGGACTCATTTCTTTACCATGAGGGTGCTCAAACACTGGAGCAGGTTTCACAGAGAGGTAGTTGATGCCCCAAGCCCCTCAGTATTTAAGAGGTATTTGGACAATGTCCTTCCTAACATGCTTTAACATTGGTCAGCCCTGAATTGTTCAGGCAGTTGGACTAGATGATCACTGTAAGTCACTTCCAAGTAGTCTGCTCTATAACAGGAAATATCCAAAAAGTTCCCTGTGGATTACATAAATTTGGATTGTTCACTTTACCACATTTTGTTTGCCACCAGTCCTCACTGACTCTCAGATACACAGCTGAATGTTTCACAATCTGGGAATGGGGGATCTGAGACATACACCATGGGCATATGATTTATTATTGAGAGCAGCAGTACACTATCATGAGCAGCAAGCTTACTCAAAACAGTATGTTTCTGGTAATTTATTTTATCTTATAATCTTATAATCAGTTGAGCTATCTTATGTTAAAGATGAAAGCACAAAGTTCTCTTGTTGTTTGAGTTGCATTACTGCAGGTAGCATGAATCAGATACTGCATGATGTGGCCTGAAATGATATAATGCAGCATTCCCAAGCACAGGAAAAGCTGAATGTTTTTTCAGGTGCCAGGCATATTTTCAGACAGCAAGTTTTACAGCCAGTGTTTGTAAGAACAAATAGAAAACAGAAGACAACTCCTTGTGGGTTGTGAAATGTTATCAGTTTCAGAAAGAGGCTGTGGATATTTCTGCCATACTGCAATCTGAAGCACACACGCATTTTGAAATACCTGTACTATCTATGGTTGCTGAAAAGAAAATGCTTCCCTGTTAAAAAAAAAAATAAAGACAATAGTATAAGACCATATGAAAAGACCCCTATGTGAATAGCTGGGAAAAGTAAAGAAGGAGGTGGGAAGTAATAGACCTCATTGTCTGCAAGAAGTGAAAAAGGCGGGAGTCAAAGATGACATGATTATTTTGTGTGGTCAAAGAGGTTACCCTTAGACTGAGTTCAGGGAGTATCTAGTAGCTCTCTGGATATGCTTCCTAAAGCAAGGCCTATTAAACTGGTAAATACTCCTGAGAAAAGATGGAGATGCCCCTTAATACTCAGGTCATTTAAAACTAGATTGCAAGCTGCAGGGAAAAAATTTAAACTGGCAGGGGAGAGTAACATGCAACCTAATACTCAACTTTTCATCTCTATTTACTCTGATTCTGTGACTTCACATTTCAAGGGACTCGAAACAAAATACCAATCTCTCACATTGAAGGCACTGGAGATTTCTGTGTGCTTTGTTTGCCATTGTTCTGACTGTGTTGTTTCATTAGAGGTGTACTGACTCTGTGACCAGATGTGAATTCAGGTTAAAACACCACAAAAATATTGTTAAAAGGTTGGCAAAGGGGAAAGAAACATCACCTACACACCTCAGAATCCTCTTTTAAGTACTAGCTAAAGTCTGGAGCATGGGATGGGGCTGGGGACTTCTCAGACTGATTATGCATTATAGCCCACTTCCTGCTTCCATTGAAGTCAAAGGCAAAACTCTCATTGATCCCATGGGAACACATGCTATACTTTCCCACTCCATCGCTCTAATATTTTAATGGATTTAAACATTTTTGCTTTAAAAAAATCACACTTATGCTGACAGTTGAAGCACCAAATTTCTTGAAGCTTGATGTAATTTGAAATAAGCCAGATGTGAAAACCTCTACAAACAAGATTTATAATGGAAACAAAATTTTGACCTTAATGTTGACAACTCTTGTGATATCACTAATATCAATAAAGGGAAGAAAAGAGATTTTTTTGCCACTCTGTGGGGACAAAACCATACAGCTACTCCCATCTGAAAAACAACTCCCACTAGGACTTCAAAAAAATACTGGTCACAACCTCTGATACATGAGGATTCATTATGTTTCTTGTGGTTCTCCCAAAGTTATTTCTATAGAAGTTTGTGGGTTTAGAGGTCACACTGTACATCATGCACAGAATATGGGGGAGCTTTCAGAAGCACAGGTACAGTTTGAGGGATTATGTCCTGTTGTGTTACGTGACTCTAACTGTATGTAAGGAAAGCCATGTGAACCTCCCTATAAAGCAGCCTTACAAAGACCAAAGACATTTGTGTTTCAAGTAACTCACAAAAAGCACAAGTTTTCTTCCAAATTTCATTTCATTAAATTCCTGGCCCAAGACAAACCTCTCTCTGGACAAGAAGAGATGAATGCAACTCTTTCTTATTCTTAAGAAAGCTACTAGACAGACCAGAGACCAAAGTCAGTTAGACTTGTCACCCTTGGGATAAGAGTCCCATCCTGTGCTCCTCCTATTTAATGGTGTTCAAATGTTACTCTTGACAATCCTAATAAAGTGCAGACCTTTTAGAGACTTTGAGCAAATGTTCCCACATCTCAGAAGCGACCTTTCTTTCCTCTTGTCTTTCCTTGATTCAGAAAGTACCTGAGTGAAGGTAAATAGCACCAAATAAATGTATTGCTCTTGTAAGAAGCATGCTCATTGGATTATTCTTTTATATTTTACTCTCCTTTTGCTCCTGTGATGTCAATAGCCCTCTTGTTTCAGAAAATGCAGCTTTCTGTAATACCTTCCTTTGCAACATAAACCATTTAGGGAAGTGGAATGGGAGGTGCTGATTTCTTCTCCATGGGATTCAGTGACAGGATGCATCAGAATTATTCAAAACTGCATCAGAAGAGATTCAAACTGGACATTAGGAAGAATTTCTTTACCTAAAGGTGGCAAAACACTGGAACAGGCTTCCTAGAGTGATGGGTGATGCCCCAAGCCTGTCAGTGATTAAAAGGTACTTGAACAACACCTTCCTAATAGTCTTTAACTTTTCGTCAACCCTGCATTGGTCAGGCAGTTGGACTAGGTTATCATGACAGTTCCCTTCCAACTGAAATATTCTACTGTGTTCTAGTCTGCTTTATGCTGTACTGTTCTGTTCTGCTTTGTGCAGTTCTGTTCTGGTCTGTTGCACACAGATGGTTATAGCAGTAAGTATGCACAAGAACAAAGAGCAGTACTCATCAGGAATTGGTGAAATTGCACAATGTTCTGAAATCAAGCCTTTCTTTCTCTGGGCACAGCTTTGCCTGCAGAAATTAGGCTCTATCAATTAATTCCTTATGTGCATAATAATTCAATAATAATAGTATGATTATGACATATCATATTATGTTTATACACAAGATAAACACGTAGGCAAATCGCAGGAAACTGTCAGTCAGAGGACACTCTAAAACCTCCATTGATAAAGAAAGGATATCTGACATTACCAAAGCTCTGAAAGGGTTAGATAATTAGCTCCTACGGCATTGTAATGACATTTGAACAATTAAGTCCTTGCATCTTCTAGTAGATGACAGATAGACTGAGTAGTAGAACATTTAAAGCTGAACAAATGTTTTTGAAGTGAAATTTTGTTGAAGCAAATGTCTTCCAGAATTTATCTGTTTTAACAACACTTTTGAACATCCAAGTCCTTCTGACTATTCCAGGCAGCAAACAGGAGAAATATTAAGATTAATCCTGACATTGCATTAGTTCAGATGCTGGGATGTTGAAGAAAGAAGTTCAAATTCTTAGTCCAACTCAGACAGTAAAATATCTATCCCAGATCACTGGAGAGAGAAACACATGCATTGTGAAGTCCAAAGAACCCTCTCATATAACACCATTTCTGGTTTTGACTCAAAAACTGATATTCCTCCACAATTTTATTTTGAAAGATTTTCCAAAGACTTGGGGATTTTTTTTTTTTTCAAAATAGAATCAAAATTTTAAACTTTGAAAATACTGGAAAACTGTGTTTCCTCCAGATATCTTTGCATGCAATATATCTCTACTAGTTTTTACAGTGGTGTTATTAATGTCCCACTTTATCCAGTGTAAACTTCTATTGTTTTAATTTCATTATCCAAGTTTGATTCCAGTCTAGAAGGAGACTGGAGATGTGAAACAGTCATCATTGCAACTTTCAATTAACTCCTACAAAGATATGGTAAGCAGGACTCCCCATGTTAAAAGGTACACCTAGATTTGCAGGCCCTTAAATGGCCATTGTTTCCCATCATTATCTCCTCTCGTGAAGGCATGTGTTCTTCACACAGACTGTCTCTGAAATGCTGAACTGATTGCAGATGGCTGCATTGGCAGTGTTTGCTTGCAGGGACTCATTCATTGTCCCTGCAGGCAGCCTAATGCACTTTACTGTGGCAGCGCTAAGTGGCAGCAACTGGGACTCTGCCACAGCCAATTCCTAGCCCAGGTCTGATTTTAAACAACTTAGAGCAGAAGATTCTCCAATATGTTCCATTTTCTTTTCCCTCCTATCCTTCAGTTTGTTTTGGGGTTTTTTTGGTATTAAATTATTAAACACTTTCATGAGTGAATATAATGAGATCTTGTGTTTCAAAAATGGGCAGTTCTGTCAAGTGTGTCTCAATCTGTTAAAAACTTAAAGGATCATTTAAATTTTTTTTCTAGTAGAAACCAGAAATTGATTAAATTTAATTGACTAAATTAAATTAACAACTACATTCCTGAACAATACTATGTTTTTCATGTGCTCTTTTCTTTCCTCACTTCCTTGTCTTCAGGCCTTTCTACATATTTCTGAATTTCTGCAGAGAACTGTAATGAAAGCAGCATATTTTGGACATGCTGGCACCATTTAATCAATCATGTTGCAAAGACCCTGAAACATAGACCCAACATCTGTTCTAAGAACACAAGATCCATGGATGCCTTAACCTGTCACTACATCATAGCTCAGAGATCACTGACTTTGGCTATAGTGCTCTGAAAATAATGTGCATCTCAGCATAGTCTGGATGGAGCAAATGGGATAATTACAAGCTCATGATCTTGTCTCCATTGCATCACCAGGCACAGCCACTCTATCCTCCCCTTCTTCCTCACATCTGCAAGGGCCCCTCTTTTGATAAAGTATTGCTGAGTATGAATATATATACAACTCTCATATAATTTTGTAAGATCATTTATTACTGATTTATTTTCTATGTTATTTTAAAGGGCAAATGATAAACAAACAAACTGAGCTATCAGCTCCATTTTCAAGTAATACTGCAATTTATGTAGATTGCAAAAATACTGAGAAAGGTAAGTATGCTGATTTAGAACAGGAAAGAATAGCAGTTTTTATCAACTAATAAATTAAAAAGGAATGAAATAATGCATGCTTCAGAGAGAAAAAAGTATAAAAGAGAATGGATAAGAAATAATCAGCTATGAAGAAAAAGGACCCTTTTCCCCATAAACTGATTGTCAGATCTTAAAAGTCCACAGAATGATATGTAGTGTTTTAGAATTATGTTTTAATAAAACATTTAATATTCTATGTCAAAAAATCTAGCTTGGCATATTTATCCACACCAATATGAATTAATACAGATATAAACTTAGATTTAGAACCAGGTAAAGGAGGAAATAAAGGATTTTAAAACAGAAGTAATATCACATTGGAAGAGACAGCACATAAGATGATTGGCAATTGGCAACTATGGGATGTCTCCATCTGGAAGTTGTAGTATAGGGAGTGTGGACGAAATTCTGAGGCAGCACTGAATAGGAAGGCATCAGTACTAGATGGAAAGTGAAGGAATAGGAGCAGGATTATTTTTCTTTGAAGAACTGTAAATCCTGGGGGAAAATTTATTAATTTCATGCTATGTAGAAAAAATAAGAAATCTAGGAAAATTATTGCAGCATATTAGTATTTTGACAGCAACAAAGACATGATCCTACAAAATACTATGCAGTGTTTCTGAAGCTGAATGAATGACTAAAAGAAAAATCAGTTTTTGTATAGTAGTTGTGAAGAGGTACCAAAGATGGGGGAGACCTTCTTTACACTGCTAGGATGCAGCAAATCATCTGGAACTTAATGGCAACTAAAGGCTGCTGAAAAGAAAATTAGACATGACTTGCATCTACATTAAAATACTAGGTCTAAATTGATTTATCTTGGAGAGGGAACAAATAGGGATGAGGTCTAGTACCAGTCCACATGCAGTTTACAAGTAAGGGCATGGACAGTGAGAAAGGAACTGATTAGGGAGTCAGAAAATGAAATGAAGAATGGATGATTTAAGCTCAAAATTTTCTCACAGGGAAGCATGTTATTCTGAAAAGGAGTCAAAGACATAGCAAATTGAAGGCTTTAAACATGACTGGGTAGAACACTAAGACTGTGACTTCATGCTTTAACTCAGGCCTCCACATGCATATTTAGCTGAAAAAAAAACATTTACACATTTTTGTGCCTGTTAAAGGCTGCTTGGGCTTCAGTCCAGCCCTGGAAACCTCACTGTGGTCTCCCACCTACAGCTGATTCTTCCTTCCCCTCTCCCTTCCACCTCCATCCTTAAGGAAAGGACATCAATATTTCTACACCAGAAAATGCTGTTGTTGTCCTCTGGTCTCAACTCTTTAATCTGTGTGACTTGGGCAGCTGAAGGTGTGTCTGGACAAAATCCTTCCCGGTGATTGTTCCATGCAGCCAAGCCTGCCTCAACTCAAGCACACAGCCACAGCCTCCATCATTCTCAATTCTCTAGATTGTTTTAAATGTTACACTTATTTGTGCAACATTAAAAACATTTGTGCAACCATTTATATGTCAGAGTTGTTTTTATGGGTTATAAGTAAAATTTATCTGTTTATTCATTGCATGTTTTTCATATAATAAAGTGAACTAAATTATAAGCAAGTCCATTTCCACAAAGGTTCTCCAAAGTCCTTTATCGTATTGAAGTTTGAAGAGGGGTTTAAAAGCTGAACAAAGTTTGGTGGGTTTTATCTCTGTCAATTGATGTTGGTATCCCATTTACCATATCATTTTATACCCATCACCGATGACATTATTTCTGCCTTAAGCAACACAGATCAGCCACTATCTTTTCATAAAAAGTTCATGCTTACAAAAACTTCCTAGATGATCTTTCAGCATCTTATGTAAAAGCACCAAATATTTGTTTTTAAATATTCAAGTTATTAATTTGGATTACAATTATGTGTTTTAAAATACATACATTTCAGGTACTCTTTACTTAAAATTTGTTGATTTCTGACTTATTTCTTGTAGGCCAGCATAATCAATCATCCACACTGTGCATAGCCAAAAATGACTGAGGTTTGCAATGAGATATTGGAAATTTTTACGTTTTCTAAAGTAATATTTATTTTTAATATCCTGAACAACATGTATTTCAAGTGTTAGAAATAAAGTGCCTGGGATATATATAGTAGAAAGAGTTGAATTTCAGGCAAAGGCGACTGGAACAGATGAGTGAAAATAGTGCAGAGGAATTAAGTGCTGAGAGCTGCAGTAATGTGATGCTTCAGGTTTTTCTTCTGTACACATGTCTTGTAAAGTCCACAAAGCCTGTGCTGGGCTAGAGCAGTCTTGTTTTCAGGCCCATGCTCTCAGGCCCTTGCTCTAACCCCAGGTAAAGGGGAAGTCAGGACTGGTTTTCTTGGTTCCTTGTGCTCAAGCATGCACATGCATACACACAAAATGGAGTCAGATTCAGGATTAAGATGAGATCAAAAAGCAATTAAAATGACTGATGGATTAGCAGAGAAAGAATTTTAACAGATTTACCTTTGTTTGTCTTACCAATGACAAAATGCATGAAAGAACCTAAAAGGGAAAAAAATAAAGTTTTTTGCCTACAAAAGACTAATGTTGCATTCTTTGAATTTTTGTCAAAAAACACATTTTGGGACCACACTTCATCTGTTGCTTATTTTAGTTTCCTCCCTGCTGATCTTGAAGAGGCATAGCCTGGCTTTGGAAAGCATTCTGTGTCCTGGTTGAGCAGCCTCTGCTCTTCTGTTGCACTTTCTGGAGCCCCTCTTCACTATTTACTGACAATATTTAATCCACCTTGAATATTATTTGTGTCCTCTAAGTGGTTATTGTTGTTGTACTAACCTTTTCCTGAAACAGCAAAGCTCATCTGCTGCTTGAAGTTTTTCTTTTTCCTTTTCCTACATAATGCATATAAAGATGCTGCAGATTGACAGTGTCCAATTCCAAGCCTCCTGTTTCTCCCCAGTATGGATAAATCACACTGAAATGCCATATGTCTGGGAAATACCTTACTACAGGAATATATTTACGTCAGAGTAAGTCTAGAAGTACTTGACAAGAGTTAAAAATAATGTGAGCTATGGAATATCGTGGACTCACCTTTGCTATTAAATCCTGCACAGCCTACAGTCAGCAAAATGTGTCCTTAGACAGAAGTGTGGGTATGCCTCAGTTCATGGGCAATGGAAAATAATCAAAGATCTCCTCTCACAAAAAGCCATGTGCATTGCAAACTACACAAAACTTCTGAAGTGCTGAAGACATTAAGTGTCACCACCAGCAGGGTGTGTATGTTAGCCCGATAAAAAGCGCACGATTGCCTGCAGCCCATGAAGTGAACAGTGCTGTGAATTTGGCAGGTCCCTCTGTGCTGCTGACAAGGATCACAGCCACTGTCTCCCACAGCAGCTCCCACTGAGCAGTGAAATCCTGAAGGGGATTTGAGCCCAGCCCACCCAGTTCTGCGCAGCTGGAGGCTGAGGGCTTTGCTGACCCGTCCAGGTGCCCACGTGTCCAATAGATCCACGGTCTCTCAGTAATCTAGCATAGGTCTGACTGTTCTGCAACAACTCTGCTATGAACCATTTATTCCTAAAAACATCCACTTTCAACCTTAGCCAGAAATCCAGAGTTGGCACCTTAGTTAATTTTCTTCAGTCAATCTTAGAGAGTTATGTGCTACTTTAAATCGCAGGCCTCAAAGAAACCTCTTTCCACCAAAAGGCTGAAGAAGCAGTGTCTTCCTTTGCAAGAGGATGCTTGGATCAAGATAAGAGGAGGAGTAAAACAGCGATCATCTAGCACTGTGAAAAGAACACTTAGTAGAAAACAACACCTTAACCTTCCAGAAATAAATATTAATTTTTATAAGCTTGGTTTGCTGAAAACAAAATATTTGAACAGTGACATTCTAGATAAATCACCAATAAAAGCCACATCAATTTTCCCTGCAAGTAGAAAATAACTGAATTTCACCTATAAAATTATAGATTTAGTGCCCCATTTAACATAAATCTATAATAAAAAGCATATTCTCATATACTCTTTCCCAGTGTCTATGGCTTTCACATAGCTCCACTGTTTCATGTTTCCATGAAAGTGATAGAAGTAATTGCTGTTTTTCTTCCTTATTAGAGATAAGTCTCAGAGTCTTCAAGATCAGGTCATGTCTATACAGCCCAGCCTTAAAGCATTTAACCTTTTTCTTGGAGATAAGAGACAATACAGCTTTTTTTTTTTTTAAACCTTGCATTTTATTTCCAGTGGGCCTGTAAGGATGCCATATGACAGCCCAAGATTAATAATATTATTCCTTACCTTTTGTGCCTCTACAGAAGACTTGAATCTTCCTGGTCATCTCTTGAAAGTGACCAAGTATATACAGAAGAGCAATCCCTAAGGAAAAATCTGTTGTACATGGACCAATGCGGTGTGAAATCACTTTATAAGCACAAACTTTTTTCCCTGATGGCCCTGAGTGATTTAAGTTTACAGGATTTTTATAAGGAGAGGAACTGTTATTCACAAGCACCTCAACATGTGCGTTTCAAGAAACTGGAAAACAGTAGCTTTTTAACTTTCTCATTAACAAAATCTTTATTATAGATACCTTTTTAATTCCTGCACAGTTGTGGATTTGGAAGACTTGGATATGAAATGTTGAGTGTATATTCCTGTATGGCATTCACTGAAGCATGAGATTCATCAAGTAGATTTTTTTTCCCTTGTAGAGGGAGTACAGCTTAAAAAACTTTTTTTTTTCAGAGACAAGTTTTGAATTTTGTACATCTAACAGAGCATTTGTGTCATATCATATATTCATACAGAAAATATATATCACATGGGAAAATAAAACAGTTTGTCTTCAAGAACCTTCTATTTATTGTTTATACCTAAATGGTTTTCAAACTACCATTTAACATTTTGTTACATTGTCATACACTCCACAATGACCAAAATACTGAAAAGAGACCTGAGGCACCAGTTGCCTGAAACAATACATGCATGGCTTCAAACCCAGCCTCTAAGTATACAGTTTCTTAAAATGTACTTTAGAAAGTAACATGAAGACCTTCAGCCTGCAACAAGAGAGGAAATACTTTTCTCATCCCAGAAACACTGAAGTTTCATAAATGCTTTTGACTTTCCACTGGGAAGAACCCAAGAAACTTGCAGTAGCATCAGGGAAAAAGACAAAAAGCCACTGATCTCAGTGTTCTTGTCATTTGCCTGTGAATGGGTGGTGGCTTCAGACACAGGGTCCAGACTGTGATAGTTTGGTGCAGGGCCAACCTGCACAGAGAAAAACCCCAACCTCATCTTGAGCACTTGCTGTCACAGCCAGTGTTTTTTCCCAGAAAATTCAATGGTATCTCTGCATCAAGATCTTAAAGGAAAAAGAGTTTGCTTCAAACTCTTCAAACAAAATCCAGCTGTACTCCCACTCCCTCTTCACAAAGTAATCAATATCAAGTGCTGTAGTCACAGCATTACTGGGGCTAAGGGTCAGCAAGACAATTCAGACACTGCTGAGCCCTCTGTGGGACCCAGTGCCTGCATGAGAAGAGGCAGTGCAGCAGTCTGCACACATCTTTGCACCCTTCAAAGAAAAATAAAGCCCAGCTGACTATTCTGGCTTATATCCATGGCTGCCAGTGTTTCAAAAGTGTTTTGCTCAAGGGTTTTTTGAGTTTTCCCACACTGAGAGAAAAGGATAAAATTTTCTATCTGGATAACTTATTTCACTAAAAAGTACAACTAACAGGCAAATAAAGTACATATTTGTGTATTTGTGCTATGCTAGTGTGAATGTGCCCAAGAGAAACAAAATGGACACTTAGCTCGTTTGAATTGGAATTAGCAAGTCGGGCAGCAGGTAGGATCATTTGCATTTCCTGTGTGCTCAAAGTAACTGCCTAGAGAAAGATAAACTGATGGATTGTTTTCACTTGTTTTATCTTCTGTCCTGTAAGAACTACTGTAGGGACAACAATTTATATAAATTAAATACCTGAATTTTTCCAGGTGGCTGACACTTCCGGTAGGAGGTATTCTTCTCAATGGAGAGCATTTTCTGTATTTTTTCCAGTACACCTTCATGTTTATTTTCTGCATTAGGCAGAAGATAAAAGAAGTTACAATGTTCCTGGCTCACCAGTCATATTTAAAATTTACTCCAACATTAAGCTCATCTACTATATAGCCATGTTCATTTAAGACTTTTTCTCATCCGTTTAAGGCATTTTAAATGATACCAGGACATTTTCAAACAAGGAAAATGAACTCAGGAATAATATGAAATAAGATGTGGCAAAGAGAATGTTCTTCCTACCTTCCTCTCATTCCTGAAATTTAATCCTGTTCCTTAATCTTCACAATCTTTTCCAGCTAATATTAACATACTTACATTTTAGAAAGGTATTATATGACAATGACATTCCTAGAAAAGTTTTCTGGCTTCCTACAGAATAGATTATTGTTGTAACCTTGTATTTTTAAACCAGGATAACAAAGGAGTACAGTACCAAAAAAAATAAAAGAAAATCCCCTCTTGAAAACAATTTTTAAAAACTAAGCTGATATTGCTCACACAGTAAAATTTGCATAAGAGCAATTATCATGCTTTTAGAGCTTGCATTGAAGTAAGAGAAGCAACTAAAAGTTTTACGTAATTATCAATCTTCATTCAAACAGCCTGAAATACTTTTAACTTCAAAGCTTGAAGAAACTCTTGAGAGTAGACTTTAAGATGTGGATGAGTCAGCTCTGATGCCAGCTGAAAACCAGAATTTCCAAAGGCATTTCAAGCTCAGAGCCAAGGAGAAAAGAGGCAAACATGATCTAGAAATTGAGATTTTATTTGATCTGCATGGTTAAAAATCTAGTTTGAGCAAAGTCATTTTGCATTGCTTTGGATGTTGATGCAGAGTCCTTCTTTGAGCAGGGATGATTCTGACTCCTAGTCTGGCTACTGGAAGAGCGTTCTTTTCATATGAAAATGTGTCATTTCACAATGCAGTGAGGAACCTGCATGCTTGCTTGTAGAGGCACTGCCACTGCAGTTAAGGGAATTAGCTCACCTGATCCAGAGTTTGGAACAGCAGTGAAGAAAGTTGCAATCTAAGTATCTTATTGTTATCTTGTCCAATGCCACCTGAAAACTGTTGCAGAAAATTCCCAAATATCTGAAAGATCAGAGATTATCAGCCAAGTGCACCACAAGCCCCAGACTGGGACTCTGCAGGCTGCAGAGCAAACAGAGGATGTGATGGGTCTTACCTGAGCAGGAGGCCTGACCTGGTACAGGTAGACTCTGCTAAGTCTTAGCAGGATCTGATTCATCTTACAGAGATCGATTCAGGGCTAACCCATGACAAAAATGTTTTTCAGTTGATTTTTTTATTTTCAACCACAAACAACTTTTTATTTTTTCCCTGTTTTATACAAAGTTGAATGCCCTGTGGACACAGCAATTTCATTAACTCTCAATAAATAGAACAGAGTATTTTCCAAAAAGCTCTGGCCAATGAATTTATGTCCATTTGATGTAACTTGTTCAAGATGGAATTTTTTCCTTTCCACTTCATCAACAGACACATACTCATCTTTTTTTTTTTTTAAAGCACTTGCCATCTGCTTTTAATTAACAAAAGCAAATAGTGGTTGATAGACAGATACTATATCTGGTAGTAGTACCAAAAAGTCAGTTTACAGGTGTTTTGAAAACTAAAAATGCAGAAAAAAAAAATTCCCAACTGGGAGAAAGTCCTTTGTAACATAATTTGTGTGACTTTAGACTTCCAATGGACCTATAGGTTTCTTTTAATTTTTAAATCTGAAAACAGGATTCTACTTCTCCCCTTGAAGTAAACAGACTACTTGGACCAAAAATAAATACAAAACCCCTAAACTAAGATTAAACCTATTAAAAGAAAATGCTGAATGGAGACAGGGAGCTATGGAAAAGAGCCATGACCCACAATGCAACACATCAAGGAATTTTACAGGAAAAGTAGCAGAATAGCAAAGCAGCATAAGTTTTACAATTTTCTCAGTGATATGAAAAACTGTTAACTGGAATTTACCTGTCAGTGCATAATACGTATAATCTTAAAAATATATGTATACTGCAGTTCTCAAAGGAAAAAATAAATTCTAATTGGTTAATCAGCAAAGAAATTCAAAAAGCTATAGAAAACCCTCCTTGTATGTTATACACAAGAGAGGGATTTACCATAGCAGTATAATTACAGTGCATATCTTAGCACCACATAATTACAGCATGTATTGAAGAACTGTATCCATATATGTTGGCTGTACACTTTTTGGGGGAAAATTAGAGAAAAATGTGTCAGTGCTCTTTAGCAACAGAGCAGCTGTGGGCTTTGAACAACAGTCTTTTCCTTCATGTCAATTTCTACCCATCTGATCAATTATTCTCTACAGAGAGATACAAGTCTTTAATTTGTTTCTACATTGCTAATAAGAGATTTACTAAAAAGGTAAGAAGTTCCAGTATGTTCAAGGAAAAGGTAAGGAATTCTGGAATTTGAAGACTATCCTCTTTGCAGAGTTTTCCTTCCAGGTGGACAAAATATTAAGCCTTTCATGATAAACTTCAAGACTGTGAAATATGG
This sequence comes from Melozone crissalis, assembly GCF_028551555.1. Lineage (NCBI taxonomy): Eukaryota > Metazoa > Chordata > Aves > Passeriformes > Passerellidae > Melozone > Melozone crissalis. The sequence goes on from NW_026535780.1 coordinate 25,889,222, forward strand.
TTTTGGTTTGCACTTGCATAAAACAAAGCCTGTAAGACACATTTGCAAGCAGTGCCTTTGTATATAAATTAGCATTTAAAAACTTTTATCTTTCCAGAAAAAAAAAAAAAGTTGGACTTAAAGATCTACCCATGTTGAAATTCTTTTAAACTGATACATTATTCAATGTGTTTTGGATTCAATAGCAGAGCTTTTTTAAATTAAAAAAAAAAAACATTCTAACTATGTTCTGATAAACTCATCCTTCCCAAGACTTTTCCATCAATAATTAGGCTAAAGTAAAGAGACACAGCCTCTCCTCTCTACAGAGATTTGGGTTTTGGTTCATTGGAACCAGACATGGTATTTTACTGTAAAACATTTTTGCTTTGATGAGCATTTTGTCATGACATGCCAACAGAGGGGAAAGGGCTGTTTTGAGAGGGGCAAGATAAGAAATCTTACTGTGTAAATTATATGAAAATGTACCTTTGAATAATTGGACTACCTCCATGATTTTCATCTGTAAAGAATAAATTCTGGTCTGTTCCACCTAAAAAAATGTTAGTCCAAATACAACCTTAATAAATTCAATGGCAACATGTAAGTGTAACTGAAAAGCTCTATTAAAAAGTGATTTGTACTGACAATTAAAAGTAATTACATAAAACCTTGTTAACATTCCTGTCAAAAATTACTTCTTTAATCTACAGATAATCAATAAGCTGTTTTATACAGATTTAGGTGTTAAAATATCAAAAGCATTTCTAAAACTTCCAGAAAATAATTCCGTCAGAATTCAGAAGGATTCTAAAAATCTTCAAATTATATAATCTTAAGATTTCAAAAGTTTCTATGAATCCAACCCCATCTCTGCAGAACTTCAGTGTATATGGCTAATTTAAGAAATCAATATAAAAACGGATCTGCAAATAAAACTGTTGTTAGCTGGCAATCTCCCAACATCATTTTTTTTCCTTATACCTCTAGTTCACTAAAATTAAGACAAAATGATTCCTGCTAAATATTAGACAAGGGAAAAACAGCCCCAGATTCAGTGGGATGAAATGCGTCAGTAAAATTCACCATGTATACAGTTCATAAAAAATTTATGTCTCAGGGACTAATCTTAAAAGCTGAAGCAAAATCTTTTGAACATATGCAATAGCTGTGGGTGGTGAAATACAGAGGTCCTGAATTATGCAAATTTGTCTTGAAAGGTCTGGGGGGATAATGCAATAATTCAAGGCATCTGTTACTTCTGTTCACCTCCAATTAATGACACTGTTTTGTAGCTCTCATCCAAATTTGGATCTGTTTCCTGCTGGCAAGCCAAACCCATTTCCTTGCCAACAGTGCAAATACCCTCAACCCCTGTGCTGGGAAGGGAAGTGCCATGTGCTCTTCATTTTGTCCTGGGCTGCAATAACCCAAGGGTCATATTAAATCTAGATAATTCTGACTCCTTGAGGACATACATTATTCATCCTGACTCCTACCCAGCATGACTTTGAAGTATCCCTGACTTTTAAGACTTTAGAGTATCCTTTACTTTTTCATCTCAATACTTCTTGTAGGATGGCGGTCTGTGAGGGTTTAGGACTAAATCAGCTGCTGAAACCACAAGGAAGAAGTTTTACCCAGATAAAACTGGGTTTTTTCCACCTCTTTCCAAAGCTGATCAAGATCAGACAATAGATTTCCAGCATTTTGGATCATTCTATGATGATGTGGATCACTGTGACAGTTCCCACTATAAATCCCATAGACATTTCCCCTCCTATACCCAACACAAGAAAGAACAGCTGAACATATGCTCTGAATAATCCAGTTCCAGTTCTCACACTTCTCTATGGTATATATCAGTAGCAGTAAGAGCAGCAAAATATGCATGTTCTATCTATGAACACCATGACATCATGGTAAAATAACAAAGCAAGCAGGAAGGTTAAAATAAACTCATCTTTAGTAAGCTTGAGTTCATTCAAAAACTTATTATATTCACTGTAGTATACAAAAGTCTCCTCTGTGGACATTTATATTGTTGTATTTCAAAAACAGCATATTCCCTAAATTGTCCAGTCACATGGAAAGGCAATGCAGTTTCCTTTAAATCCCAACAGTCTTAAATACATTCATATGATGCCTGTGAAGCATCATTGCAACTTGCCAGCTCAGAGCAAATCCCTCTCTTTGAACACCTTGTTGTGATGAGAGCTGCCTGCCAAGAAAGCTCTCAACATATGGATTGAAGCTCTGAAGAATGTCTTTCCTGACTTAGAGATGTCTCTGACACCACTTTCACAGTAAGACTTGTAAATCCTTCTGTAATTTTGGGGAAGGATAAGAGATGTGTCTGCAAATGCACCTGATCAAAATATAAGCCATTCCAGAGGTATTTCCTAATCACCCCTTCACATTTCCCAAAAGATAAAGAAAGTGTATTTCACTGATGCCTACTTTCTGCCTTAAAGGGTCAGCCAGGCTGCCCTAAAGTATGCAACATTAAAAAAAGCAGTATCTGCATAAATAGCAGGATATATCAGGCGTTGTACAGATACTTCTGAAAGCAAATTAACAGCTAGGCTTTTCTAATGACTGATTTTCTTAATCTGCCATATGGCAGCAAGTCTTAGCCCCTTTCTGTTCTGTAGGGTCTTTCAAATGGGTACTTTAGGGTAGAGACTGTGTACAGTCATGGTAAAAATGTTATTACAATTTTTTATTTTTAATGTTTGAGCACTCTAGTAAAGTCTCTGTGTGGAAGATAAGATTGCAGAAGTACAACAATAATTGCTCATGTAACAGAAGTTTTCTCCTGAACTCTTAAGTGACCCAAAGCTGGCTTTGGGCAAACCTTAAATGGTGTGTCTAAACAATGAGTTTCCCTCTTGGGCTTGCAAATCAAGCTGGAAATCTTGAGAATTGTCTATCTCACAATAATTCCAGCACTTCCTGCTCCAAGACTGATATACCACAAAAAGGGCCTTCTTTGTAACTCAGCCTATTTATTTCTATATCATTTTAGCTGCAAATGGAAAGGCAGTGCACAGAAAACCGAAAAAGAATCTCAAGCCCTTTGAAAGGATATAATATTTCCAGAAATCATTTTTAAACAGATGTTTTTCACCAGTAAAGTTGGTGGGTGAACATGTCAAAATGTGTTTTCCTAAAATATGATGTTTTGCCAAAACTGAAATATTTTGTTAAATTGCATCACTTTTGATAGTATTTGATAGAATCTTGTCTGAAGTCCAGATTACATTGTTTTTCCAAGAACAATTAAAGAGATAACAAAAATTGTGCATTTGATGAAAAAGTGTACATTCTGTGTAAATTCATATTTTTTTCACTAACCATTGAAAGAATTTTAATTCAGGTGTTGAATGCAGAAAAAAATAAAAATGCAAATATCCTTGGGGGGCAGAAAATCTTTATCTTCCAATCCATTCTGTTTTAGTTTGTAAGGGAGTAGCCAGAATGAAATATTATATTGTATCATCTTGAGATTAATTTTATACAACTTTCTGATACATAAGATTGTCATTAGCACAGAAACAAAAAACCTTTTTCTTGGTATGTCCAAGTGCAATTTTGGGTTTGTTGCTTGTTTTTCTTGCAAAATTGAAATATTTTGTAGAACCACTAAAGCTGTATAAAATGCTTAAGGCCACAAAGTTGTAATTACTCCAGGTTAAGAGGCAATATTGTAGCCAGCAAGTTATGACACTAATTCATTGTGAGTAAGCAAAAATGCATTAATTTAACCACATGTTTAAAACTTTCCTGGTTGTTGTCTGAGAGAGAGTGCTGTGATACCAAGGAAGGAATCTTCCTGTACAAAAATATAAACATCAATTTAATGTAAGTATTGTATGTCTGGCAAAAATGCAACAAAAGATTGCCAAGGGATTCTACATTCTCATCTTCCATAATGTAAAGCCCATATGGAGAAGACATTTTTCTGACAGCCTCAAAAGTGAACTCTATTCACTTGGGTTCTGTCAATTACCAAAACTACATTCCATAGTCTCTTGGACAGGTTTTTCACAATTGAAATGCAAAAAGAGGTAAAGAGTTTGTGTTTGTAAGGCTCATCTTGTTTAAAAGTGACCCTTAAAACACTGATGAAGGCAAGATGGTTTTTCTTTTGAGTTTTCTGGTACCTGCTCAGTATCAGCAAGTATTAGAATTTTCAGATAACCTTACAATATTCCATCTTCCTACCAACTGTGTCATATAGAAAAAGCCATATACAGAGAAAAAAGGAGTAAAAGGAGACCCATGTACATTTTACTGAGATTGTACTATTTGTTGCTGAAAAACAAAACCAGCTCTAATTTTGAACAAATATTCAAATCTGCATGGTGGTTCACCCATTCCTAACTCAGATAAAAAATAATGGTATTTCTTCCAAATTAGTTAAAAACTAATAAGGGGACTATCAACAATTACACTAATAGTAATAGGAGCAATAAAAAATTAACATTGAAAAAAATAATTGAATCAAGGTATTTCTCCAAACAGAATATTTTTTGGCATTTAGCCTATAAATGAAATTCCTATTCGAGGTACCAGTTCTTGGTCTGAGTGACTCTAAACTAAGCTGCATTATTAAAAAAAATATATTTATCATTAATTTGTGATAAAATAACATTTGCTTTCTATCAGAAATTTTGCATTATAAGTTATATACTATTTTGTCTCTAATGAATATTTACTATTTTCAGTGTTCATTTGGACATGAATAACTACTTTTATGAATCAATTAAAATGTTAAACAAATATCACTCTGTAGTTCTCACCAAAATAAAAATTTTTAAAGCTTTGAACTTAACCAAATATATTTCTTGTTGTGGAGAGGGGTGCAGTCAAAATTTAGGTAATGTTATGTGTGTCAGCAAAGTGTCTGTCACATAATACTCAGTTATATTTTAACATAAATGATTATTCTTGAGCTATGTAAAAAAACTTTATTCTGCAAATAATCAGGAAAATATTTCAATTTGTCTTTTTAAATATAAAATAACTTCTTCAATAGCACTTTTTCTATCTTATTTTCCATTCTGCATACTATTCCAGCTCACTAAAAGATAATTCCATGAAGCACAAGATAAATATAAATAAGCAATATTCTACTAGATTAATTTTTCTTACCTCAGGCTTTATATCACCTTCTCTAAAAGACACTATCATTATCTCAACCAAAATTGTCTCTAGTAATGCAGACACTTAAGGTCAAAATCTAAGAAGCCTTGACATTTGAGACCACCTAAACATTGTTGAGGCAATGCACAAAATCCAAAATAAATGAAAGAAAGAGATGCTATTTTTAAAGAAGTGTTTTTTTCAAGAAGCCAGCATCTGTACAGGTATAATTTACTCCTGCCACAAAGACATCCTGCTTCCCATCTAAGAACATGAGGGGTGATGAATTTACCAAAATGACACCATAAACAAATAAAGATGGGTATAATTATCTGAATCTGCCTTAAGAATTACAGTAATCTTTGATACCATGAGGTTATAACATCCACAGACAACATGTATCATTTTTTCCTTTGAAAGAGCCCTAGTATATCAAATTCAGAGAGTGTTGTGAAGCTGTGCATTTTTATCCCAAGGCAAAGTAACATATGCAGGAAAAAAGAGACTGTTCCACCTTTTATCACATATCAGTGTTTTCTCGGTGGATGTTGCTGATTCAAAGCAGTAAAAATTGAAAAAAGATGAATTCTCTACTGTTTTCCCTACTGTATCTTCTTTTTACTGATAGTGCTAATTAACACAGGAAGAATTTTAGTACTTTTCATAACTGATGGCTCCTTATGTCTTTTTTCAAGCAGGTAACAATACTATAAATAACATAATGTTTGATTAGCATGCCTTTAAAAAATAGCTTATTCACATAGACAAGAGAGAAAATTTAGCATCAAATAACAGATACAAATATTCACCTAAATAATAGTTGTCCTACCTGAAACTGACAATGCTTTGAACTGTCTTTCATGCCAATCCTCAGATCCTATGTTGTGAAGTAGGTGCTGGAAAATATATCTAGAGAAAAAAAAAATTCAAACAAAAAAAGATCACAACTGGAATTTCCCCATGCCAGGGAAATATATAGGCCTAATGCAAAAGCTTTGTCCCAGACTCAGTGTGGTTTCTGGGGATAAATTAATATTTTGAAAATTGAATTTAAATGCTCTCCTAGAATATGTCTTAGGGCTGTATTGCTTAGGGCTGGAGCTCTGAGGAGACAAATCAAATCCCAAAAGACCTCTGAAAAATTTTAGCAATTGTCAAATGAGAAAAGCAGAGGATATGTAAGATGAGGCAGATTAGATTTCTATATTATTTCATTATTAATGAATTTTCAGTACAGTGACATATTACAGCAAATGTCAGTAACATTTTCTTTCCTTGTTAAGACAAACATCAGGGAGACAGGGTCAGTGTGTTTAATTATTTGTCTAATTGTCTACTTTCAATGCTCCACTATATCTAAACAAGCAAATTTTTCAAATATTAAAACATATGTAAGTGTTATATGAATTAACAGGATTTTTTTTTTAATTGAAAGTAACTCTATTTTCTGGATCATTTATTCCTGTTTGCAATCACAAGTAATTGCAGTTGATAATTCGCTGTAATATTGACTCTGGCTCTATCTTGAAAGCAGTTGTATTTCTTGCCTCCACTGCTCCTGAAGAAAGATTGTTACACAACCTTTTTCTGATGATTAGGGACATTTTTCCCATTTCCTTCTTATATTTATCTATATGCTAATTTTCACTTGTTCCTGCTTTGTCTTTTAGTTAAAAAGCACATTAGCTTTGTGGATATATCTTCTGTCTCAATTTATTATTTTTTATCATAGTGAGATTTTCTTCTGTCTTTCTTCATCATACCAGTAATGCCAGTTCTGTGACATGAATAATTTTCACTACAAAACTTCTACCCACTGTGTTCAGGTCAATAAATTAAATATTTAAAATTATTCATCTCAAGTTAGTCCTTAAAGAGCTCACCCAATGTCCCTGTTCAGCATGATACCCCGAATTCTGCTTTTTGGCAAGACAGAACACAAGGTATTAATATTATACTATTTCTCACTTTCCTTGGATTTATTAATGACTTTAGATTATATCTTAAGGTCTATTTTTTGCAATTTTAACTAAGAAATGCTGATTAAGTTAGAAAAGATGACCACTACTGTAAAATACTTTCCCTTCAAATAACTTTTGCCAAAGGAAATAAAAAGAATGTACTAAGGAACAAAGCCTATTTAGGGTCTATACTCAGCTATGACCAGAAGCAGATGAGCTAGAAATTTTAAAAGTAATCATCCTCCTGAAAGCCTTTGCAGCCCAACTCTGTAGGCCCCAAAGGATAGATAAACATCTGAACTTTTAGACACTTGTCCACAGCTTACCTAAATTCCAAGTCTTTTGGGGTCACCCATCATTATGAATTTCCTTATTTTTATGTTTGCCAGACCCTTTTAACCCTAAATTTTCAGAGCTTCATAGAATTTAAGTGCTCAACTCTCACAAAATCCAAAGGTTGTGTGATTAAATTCCACTTAACTCTGAAAAGATAGAGTTCACTATTACTTAATGCATAACCCTGTCTAAAAAATGTCATTAACATATACAATTCACACCACTGTGGAAACTCTAGTATCCCCTTAAGGTGAAGCTGCTCCAGTCTTGCTCTGTGTATGTAAGTGTCAATTTTTACCCCATTTATGACTGCATATTAAAAAAAAAACAAACAAACCAGAAAACTCCCCACAAAACCAACCTTCAGTGTGTCAAAACTCCCAAACTTTGTGAAGTACAAGTTTTGTAAAATACCAAAATTTGCCAAGTTCTTCTGTTTTTGTTAACTTAATGTGTTATTTAAAAACACAAATTTTAAAAGAAAACAGTATATACTCTTATGTATTTTTTATGTGTTTTATCATTTTAATGTCTTAGACACTAATAAATGGATCTACCAATTATGTCACACTTAGCAGTATTTTTCATGTTTAAAACAAATTTTTGATCACTTTTCATGTAAAACCAGCTGTGTCTACACATATAGACTGGGTAAATGAGGCACCCATTTAAGATATTTTTGCATCTGAATGCCTGAAATTAGGAACATAAAATCCTCACAAAGGGCCTAACTTCCTTCATTTTCAGTACCCAATTTCCATCATCTCGTTCAACACTAATCACCAAGTAAAAAAAATCTTCAGAGCAGTGTCTATTGTTTGGTATTTAAACACTCTTTCCAGCTGAGAGCTAAGATGATCACTCTTCAGGTCTTACCTACAGATATTTCAGAAAAGAGCAAGAGGAATTCAGAGCTGCTCCATTAATATGCCTATTTTTTACACTATTCTTTCTTATGTGGACACATCAATTTCTCTCTTCTGTTTTTTTACCTTTGACCAGAAATACTTGTGGAAGATGGGATGGCATATAACAGTTTACATTTTCTCAATAATCAACACTGGTATGAATTTCTCATAAAGAAATAAAAGATTTTTTTGGGTATGTCTCTTAGAATGCTCAACTTATTCAGCTACAGAAGTGCTATCAAAAGTGGTGTATTTGTCAAAAGGAAAATACTGAGCTCTGATGAATTGAAAATCACTATGGAAGGCTGCACTGGACACAGTCCTGCAGAGACTTGCACTTATTCTGGGCTTTGTGTGCTGGGATTAGTGCCTTCAAAATCAATGTGATTAATAAATGCAGTGCCTCACGGTGTGTGTGTTTGAACAGGAATGTAAGTTATTGCAGGCTTGCCTCAATGAAACAGAAACTTTCTGAAAGTTTCAGGTTTCTCTAAGGAGAACTTCAGAAACTGCAAACAGACTAAACTGAAGAAATAAAATAAATCTGAAGGGCTTTTCCAGTAACTGCAGGAATGGAAGAGTGTCAATTTTAAAAGGTAGAATTTAATAAAAAGAACAACATTAGCTGAAAAAGCTCTTAAAATACATTTGCATTAAAAAATAATTACAAGAAGTTCTGTGAAGTCTGATTTTTGGGTACATGGAGAATTCAACTTATGGAATTAAATCTAAAATTGTGTTGTCTAGACCTGTTGAGGTTAGGATGCCAAGATTCCTAAATTATTCCTAAAAGTGTCTTTTCATCTTTTTTTCAAATTACTTTCCTGGTCATTTAATCAGCATATTATATGGCAAGAGAACAACTAAAATCCAAACCCCACCATTCCCCTAAACACCTGACAGAAACAAGTTCTAAATTTATACAAAAGCCACTTCTATACTTAATGAGTCTAGAGCAGCCACCAAAAAGTTATTTCAGAATAAAGCACATCCTTTCAAGAGTGTAAGGTACAACATATTTGTCATTCTAGCTCCATTCCTGCAATAATCTAAGTATGCCCATGACAATATTTCATTTTTCCTCTATGAGGACAATGTATATTACTTTGACATCAAAACTTAGTTACACAAAGTGACAAAATGTTAGTTTAATATTGAAGGGCAGCATTATTTCTCATTTTATGGTGAAACAACATTGGTTAGAATTTCAATGTGGAATTTTGTTCTAATATGACTTCATTTTACAATACATTTGTTTGCCAAATTTTATTCCTATTGGCAATTTAAAATGACAAACTAATGCATAGCCTTTCATAATTTTTTAATTCCCAAAACTTCATTAAAGGGCAATATTGACATCCATAACTCATTACAATAAAGCTTTGTGTCATGGCAACAAAAAGCAGTAAATTTGTGTTCAAAATTTGCTGCAATCATTTCTGCAATGTTATCTAGTTACATTTTTGTCTCTCTCCTGTTAAATACCCCTTCTTAGCTTCAGCCATCTTACTGGAGTTCACCACAGTCTCTGTGCTGATGTTAGCAAGGAATAAAAATTAGATTGCTTCTAAATGGATGTTTAAATTGGATAATGTGCAAATCTCTGTCTGTGTAAGACAGCAGAATGATAAATGACCATGCTTTAAAGTGGGAACCCCTCCAGGTCATATGGCTCCTCAAATCCCCCTGAAGACTGGGAGTGCATCATAGACATTCTGTAGTGATAGGTATCAATTGTAATCACTTTCCAGCAAAAAGATGAATGATGAAAATATTCAGATGGAAGGACACAACATTAAATAGTTCTGATGTAGCTGAAGTGTTTACTGCTTTGTTCAGAATTTAATTTGAAAGGAAGCAAAATATTTTTTAAGATGCTGATGTAGAGGGGAATTGAAATTATGTGATTGATTGATTGATTGATTGATTGATTTTTTTAAATTTTAAAAACTTTCATCAAAGTTCAATATATGTCTGTGAAAGTGGTTAAGATTTTGATCCCCCAGAGTTTTCCATTTCTGTTAAAGTGGTAGAATGTCTTCCACTGAAATAAATAGGAGCCACTTTGTGCTGAGGGTAGTAGAAGGGCAGTATCAGGAAGAAAATTACCTTTGCTGTACTTGTGCTGTACTTATAGTACTTGTTCAGTACATTGCAGTTGTGGTTGGACTGAGGCCCCTATCAATTCCAAAGAAATAAAAACTAAAAAAATATTCTGTAGAAGTAATAATTAGCTTCAGCATAAAAAAACCACAAGGTCAGCCCCAAATGCCTTTCCTCATGTCAAGTCACACCTAATCACACTGAGAGGAACCCCATTGATTTCAGTGAGAGTATTTCTACCAAGGAACTGCTGGGGTTGAAACACACAAGAATCTGCTCATGATGTGTGAATGGTCTGTATCACAGAGCTTCCATAATCTCTATATAAACACACTGTAAATAGTTTATGCACGCTAAGGTGAAACATCCAGAGTGCACTAAGCAGGTCCAACTTGCAGTACTTGCTCTCTTGGTGAAGAGTGCTGGGATTGTCCTGCAGCAAACACTGGGAGTTCAAAAAAAGGTCAACAACAGTTATAAAATAAAGTTCTACCATATGGTAAGTTTTCGTTTTCATATGCTGTGGAGCATAGACAGGCCATAGAGTTTCAGAGTAAAACTGAACCTTCTAAATCTAAGCTGAGCCCAAATCATGTCAATTGTTAAAAGCTGAGTGAACTATAATCAAAATAATATTTTTCTCTTTCTAGGTATCTATCTTGTACTTTTCAGACAGGAATTTTAACAAACTTAGTAAAGAGAAGGGTTTTATCATATTATTGGTTCAAATAAAATTTCACAAGGTATCTAGTCTCATATGTCTATTTATATAAACTGAATTGGCAACAGTCAAGATAATCAAAACAGTAATTTCTCCTTCTCTACATGAAGCTTTGCATCATGGGCTATGTAAAACTTCATAACTCCTTTGCAAGTGACATTTCTAATATATGTAACAGATCAACAGAATGGATGGGGTGGGAAGGAAGCTGGAGGTCATCTGGCATAACACCCCTTAGTGCCAAGCCTGTACACCTAGATATAGTTGCCTGGGATCAGATCCAGACAGCTTTTGAATATCTCCAAGGAGGGAGACTCCACTGGTCTCTCAGCAATCTTTATCAGTGCTCAGTCACCTTCACAGGGGAAAGTGTTTTCTGATTTTCATAGGGAACCTCTTCTGTCTCAGTTTGTGCCTCTGGTCCTGTCACTGTGCACCTCTGAAAAGAGCCTGATTCCATCCTCTTTACACCCTTCCCTCCGGTTTGCACACATTTATGGGATCTTTCCTGAACTATCTCTTCTCCAGACATAGCAGTCACAACTCTCTCTGCCTTTTTTCATAGAAGTTTCAGACCTTTATCATCTTCGTGGCACTTCACTGGGCTCTCTCCAGGAGTTCCATGTCTCTCCTCTGCTGGGGATTGCAGAATTGGACACAGGACTCCAGATGTGGCCTCAGTGGTGCAGAAGAAAAGGTTGACCTTTCTTTCTAAAATGTTAGAAACATTTCTCCTTAGGCAGCTCAGGATACCCTTAACCTTTGCTGTGATGTTCAATGTGTTGTCCACCAAGTCTCTCAGATCCTTTTCTGCTGAGGTGATTGACAGCCAGCTGGCTCTCAAAGATGTAGTTACTAAAATTATTTTTCTTTCCTCTCTACTTGAAGAATCCAGAAATGTAAAAAAGTTTGTCACATAAATATTATAGTCTTTCCTTTTGGAAAATCTAAGAGGAACAAGTGTATGAGACTCCCTCTATACACCACAATAATTTGGAACTAATGGACAAATGAGAATCATTGAAAGAATATGCCTGATTAACTACTGTTCAGTGTACAAGTACATTTGAATGGTATCTCAAGGAGTTATTTTAGCAATTCACCTTCAAACTCTCAGGACAGCTTAATAATGGTGGGCAGAAGTCATTAATGCTTGTGTATTTATCTGGAATCAAAACACATCTTTTCATAAATACACAAAGACTTTTCAGGGCAGCCAGATAGAGATGATTCAGCCCTTTGGTAGTGAAAGCTGCAAGGGCAAACCATCCAGGCAGACTGCAGGGCAATAGCTGGGAATTAAAGAGGATGGAAAACCTTGTGTCTCACAAGAGCTCCTTTGTGCAGTCCAGCTTAGTCCACTTTGGGAAGCAGCCTGTTTAGGTTTGTCCTCATGGAGACTTCACATTGTTTTGCAACAGCTTTCCTTGGCAACAGTTCTGATTGATTCAGCCAGCCTTTATTGCTATGACAGACAATGCAAGCACTGTCAAAAGGAAGAGAGAAAGAGATCCTGGTTGGGACCTGTCTGAAATAGCAACAGTCCATTGCCTTTTAAAGAGTTTTCTTTTACCCACTTCAGTGGCCATAAGCTTACCACAAAAGAAATCTCTTTTTGTCTCAGAAAGGTCAAAACAGATGTGCAGCAACTGAAGACAAAATAAGGACAGACCTGACTCTAGTGTCCTCACAGGGCTGAACTGAAAAAGACTTGTGTAGCTTTTCAATCTATCTCCTGCCTTCACTTCTTTTTGGGATTAGAAGCTGAAGAGCCAGAGAAACAAAGACAGACTGTTTTAATCAAGAGTCCCAGGAGAATACCTGCCATTTATAAGTTTACCATGGTGATTTCTCAAAATGAAGCAGGCCAAACAAAAACAAATACAAAAATTTCGCACTTTATCTAAATTGTTTTCCCTAAAAATGTAGGGTTCCCCCTATCTCAAATCCATGAAGGAATTTTAAATTCATACTGAAAATGAAGCAGAAGTATTAACTAAAGAATATATTACTTTTTTTCACAGTGTTGGTCTATCCAGGGATCACTGCTAGCTAATTACAAATTGCCTGTGCTGATATGAATACTGTTCCATTTCTACTAAAATGTCCGTAGTTTGGCAGATAAGTTCACTGTAAAAACCTTGATTTTAATACTGAAATTGACTCAGAGCAGTTGTGTTAACTTGAAAATTAGCAGGTGAAGACAAAGTAAAAATAAATTAACAAATTAAAACAAAACAATTAAATATATGTAAACTGTCACTGACAAAAAAAAAATAGATCGTCCCTTCTGGTCCTGTACACAGAACTTCATTTTTACTCTGCTTTCTGTGGTGCAGAACTACAAGGAAGTATAGAAACTGAAAGAGATTTTTCATGCTATGGAGAAAGAACTTCATTAGTACTAAATGTGATGTCGTGCATGGTGGAAGAGCATCAGTTCTGGGAGCTGAGATTTAGCTTCATATTTTTAGCATTTCCTCCCGTCTTCCTGGTCACTGATAGGTATGAAAGCATTTTCCTAATGCAAATATTCTCTAATTGAGCTCTTGCTGCATGAATGAGTATGGTTTTCCTTTGGGAGCTCATTACACAACCTTGCTCCCTTCCCCAAATATTCTGTAGCTTTCATACAGTCCCTCTCATTTTACGGTTGAATTATACAAGGAGACTACAAACATCTTCCCGAGCTGCATGTGAATTTTCAAACCCTGTTTTAAAAAGGGGCTTAGTTTTGAAAAATTAAATCCACTAAAATTTGATTGCAGTGCTGGGTGTGACTCAGTGAGAGATTCTGCTGTGAAGACTCCGTCAGTTGAATATTCGTGTCTGCACTGCCTCTATGCTCCCCACCTGAGTGCAGTGATTTATGAGACCTTGTTTTCTTCCACATTCCCACCCCAGTCATAGGAGGAACTTTCAGCTGCAAAGCTCAGTTTCATCTGACAATGCAGTATTATTCCTCTGACAGCAATTAATGTCTCCTGCAGCAGAGATGCATTAGTTTTTAGGAAATGCAGAATTTACTAAGGTTGGTTATCAGCTACACAATAATAAACAGACTGAGTATTTCAAAGTATGAAGAATCAGTTTTATCGCATTATATAAAACTTAAATATGGGTCAAAATTAAGATTGTCTTTCATTAGTATCTTCTAAATATCCCCAAGCACAGATGCCTATATTTTCACAAATGCCTATATGCCTACATTAAATCAAAATTGATCCCACTAAACAAATGTGCAAAAAAAAAAAATTGTTACTGTGAAATGAAAAATCTCTTTTTAAAAGTATTAATTAAAATATAACATTGTAACACTGAATTTAAGATAAGAAATTTTATAAAAAACACCGGGACTTCTGCCAAAGGTAATAGACCAGCTTGCAGTTCTCAGTATTTCAAGTCTTATATAGGCAATAAACATTCGTTTTCAGCATAACATTACATCTCTGTTAAACTTCCATTCAGAAATATGAATACTAAAAATATTCACTATATTATGCAGAAGACTCTAAAAGGACAAGATTAATGTAGAATGCATCATCAGCTCACACAACTGAGGACATACCTTTAGGATGTTTGGGACATAACAGCCTATAAGAGTTATGGATGATGCAAAATGTTTATAAAATATTTACAGTAAGTGAACTCAACCAACATGAGGTCAGAAGATTACTAGATGATCTTTAAGGTGTCTCCCAGCCCAAACCATTCTATGATCATACACTCAATCAAACAGCATTTTTTGCAACTTCTAAATTATTTCTGTGTTAGACAAAGCTGCATATCTTCTCAAGGAAAATGAAAGTGTTGTAGGCTTGCCCTAATATAGAACTATGAAAATTAATCTTTTGAAGAGTTTTGGATACATTTATCACATAATATTGTTTTGATACCTCTAAGGTTGAAAACAAAATATTCAAAAATACAATTGAAGAAATAGTGAAAAATATGAACTCAAAAAGACCATGCCTATTTCAAATACCAGTTGAAAGAAAAATTCATTTTCATTGAAATAACACAAATCAGTAGGCAAGCAGTTTATTTTTTCCACTTAAACATTTAAATAAAATAGACATTACAAGACCCCAGACACTTTCCTGCATTAAATAGAGTGGTATCTGCAGAAATGTACAGGTGCTTGAGTTTTTTAAATTTTAATTTCATGCTTTTCAGCATGTTCTTATATATAATGTAGTGTCAATAGTACTTTTGATTACATAGTACTATTGTAAATTGCAAAATAAAAGGAGAAGGTGTTAAAAATTATCTGTTCACCCTTTTATTTGGAAAAACTCACAAATACCATTCTCAGTAGGTGTTTGCATGAACTGATCCTGAAAACCTCCAATACAATACTCCGCAGCATTTCATATGAAATTTCCTTTACTGGAATGAAATATCTACTTCTAGTTGTCCAGTTCCTGTGATCAAGGAGAATAAATTAATCATTGTTCTTTTTACCACCTCTTGTTAACTGGAAGTTGCTTTTGTCTCCTCCCTAAATGCTTCGTTTCCTGGATTAAAAACACTGTAATCTTTTGACCATTTCTATCAGTTAATTGTTTCGAAACCTCTTTTCATGCTTTTATTTTTCTTTCTCAATTCCTTCACGTTGATCTATATATTCTTAGTAGCATGGCAAGCAGCTGGGCAAAGCCATCCAGATGAACCCTTGCATTTCTTGGAAAAAAACAACTTCCTAGGTACTTCCTTGGTAAAGACACAGCCCTCATCCTGGAATGAGATTTATTCAGTTCTCGTTGTAGCCTCCTAATTTTATGTTCTGCTGGTTTGTCATCCGTTTCAACTGTCCAATTTCTGCCATAAGAAATAACTTGTTATGTATAGTGCTTTTACTTTACAAACACTTAACACATTTTAGTGTGTTTTACTTTGTTGACTGTCTCTTCAACTCTTAAGAATGATTTTAAATGGCCTTCAGGAATTACATGGTGTTTAGGTCTCGTCAGTGGTTTGACTTTAGTGTTATCCTTCCATAAAAAAAAGATTAATTGACCTATGAAAAGCCATTAGTGTCTCCTACAATAAATAATGCCTTTTATTTCTGCCCATGGGAGTTTAAAACAGCTATGGTCTCTTTCTTCTTCAAAGTAATAATTGACGACATCATTGAGGTAATAAAGACAACAAATCCCAGCTACCTTACCTACACTGTTAGTTCAAATAACTTCAAAAAAGTTAATGGCCAGAGCAATTCAAATGGAATTTGGCCCCAATGACACACTGGTCATTTTTATAACCACTAGGTAGAAATATGGTTTTGTGTGAATATTAAATTTTGTGAGTTCACTTACAACCAAATTACAGCAGAATCTCAGGAAACTTTGTTGTGTATACTACCATCATCTGGTATATTCTAGGATACAGGCTCTTTTCCTGTGGTAACAGGATGAATATTGAAACAAATTCTTACATGGAAACACTAAGTGATACCTTTTAGGTTTCTTCAAAATAATATTTCATAGCTATAGATGGCTATTTTTAGTTTTGGTTTTTTTTTTTTTTTTCTTTCTGATTCTGGAGCAAATATCACCACCTACCCCCAAAAACTTCCAGAAGAGATTTTCTTTCTTCCTAACCAAGAAAGGTTAAGAACTTCTCCTCACTGCGTTTCTAGGATAGCTATCCTGGATACCATCTTATTTAGCTATCTTCTTTAAAGGAGTTAATCTCACAGGGCTTGAAGGGAGGAGGGCATTATCAAGTTATTAGCACTGAATGTTTTGTCTGTCTGGCCTCATGATCAAATCCCTTAATTGCATTACACAATCCCATTGTGCCTTAAATGCTACACATCTGGAATTGAGCATAAATGGTTTATTGGATTGATGTCCCTTATTTCTTTAAAATAAAGTACTGTAGGAAATCTCATTTTTCATATGAACTGGTCTGAAAAGATCTCAGAGTAGGCAGGGGTGAGGGAATTTGCTGTTACAAAAATGTTATACATAGTAATTAAAATGCTCCATTTGTTTCACTGAGGACTGACAAGAATATAGCATCCCTTTGATTATTTACAGACCCACCATTTCGAGATCATTTACTTAAGTAAGAAGATTTGGCAGCCTTGTATCCCCTGGAAACCTACAAGGGGAGATTTGGATCACAGCTTTATTAAGCAGTGAAAAATAGTTTGATGTATTTTCTTCTTGCCCTCTCAATGGGATCTGCAGATATGGCTAAGGGACCTAGGGAAATTCCTTATCTGATCATAGCATTCGTAATACATAAAGTTCAGGTTTGCTTTTAACACGCAATACATGAGACAAAGTCAATATTATTATTCAGATATGCTCAGTTCTCCAAGCAGAACTAAAGTAATTCACTACGCTTGTTTATGTTTTGACAATCAAGACCAGTTATTGTTCTATGCGTAGTACAAAGATCTCCCACTGCATCTACCATCTCATTTAGGGCAAGATATAATTGATGTGTAAAATACAAAATAAGGGGTAAAATGCAGAATATATTACCAAATAATCAAATTAAAGTATTGTGTCAAATTTTTCTTCTTTTTTTTAGCTATCCACTGCATGCCAATCATTAAGATGCATCTAACAGATGGATTTGTATTCAAGAAGATTTGATCCATCATCAGTGTTAAAGCAAGTTCTAATCTTTTTTTTGCCATCTGTACCAATAGTTATGTGCTGGTATCAATGATATAAAAGATAGGCATTTCAAAATTATGACAGATATATTTCCAATAATGTTTATGTCCAATACTTCCCATTAATATTAAAAGAAAACATACGAGTAAACAGAAGTGAGTCTAGTAGTAGAAACCACCATAATCACTGAAGGACAATATTTATTACTTACTCTGGAGCTGTTTTTCAAATCCAATTAACCCTTCCAATTCAAATATCCTATTTTCTTCTCTCATCCTTTCCTTTCCTTTTCCTGTGAGGATGCTAAGGGCATTTTATGTCAAAAGAGGTGTGCAATGCACTGTGTAGAACAGTATTGCCTTTCATGAATTTTAGATTGCTTAGACTTCAGTTTCTTTACATGTTTTACATTTTAAAGAGCTAGGAGAACAGAAGCTGCAAACAGTTTGTTTAATTCTTTATAGTCTTTTATCTAATGTCGTAACAGGCTCTCTTCTATGATAAGCAAAAAAGCCTTTGATTTTCTCTTGATATAAACTGCTTTTATAGAGACATGTTTGAAAATTTCATCATGCAGTTCTGGTTCCTTTTTTGTTCTGCATTATTCTTTTTTGTCTTTAAGATGGGGTGGCCAATTTTACATAAAGTATCCCAGACAAACCTATAAATGAATTATATAATGGCAATAATAAATATAGCGATGAATTGTGTCATGGCAATAACTTTTTTTAATAAAATTTCCCAGTTCTTACAATCTCTAATGACTTAGGTTATCCTTCATCTGATTCCTGTCTTACTGTCTTGAAACAAGCTCCTCACTAGCATATTTGCAATGACATCAGATTCTCAAAACATTCCTGGTGCTGTTCATTTTAGACTCTTCTAAAGAGCTTCAGTTTTTCCCTATGGTATTGTTACATATTTATCAGCATTGAAATCCAACTACAATAACTCTGACTTAATTTACTCCAGTACTTTATCAGTCTCTGATTTTTTTTTATGGTTCTCCTCCTGACTTAACAAAATCCTTGTCATCTACAGTTGTATTTCTTTCTACCAAATATTTTTCCACATTATGTCAGTGTCTCCTCACCTTCCCCATAAAACCAAAGACAGTAATGCAGAAATTAGTGAACTTTTAAAATACTTTAATACTTCCTTCTTTGGAAAGAGAAAGCCTCTTGAAATAAGATTTCACTTGGGAATTAGTAGAAAAGAGAAAGCCATGATAAGAAGCCTGGGGAAAAAATTATTTTGTGAGGTTACAAATATTGGAGAATATGTCTAGAAAAAGAGAGCTGTTGACTAGAATAGACAGACTTGACAACCACTTCCCCCCTCACTTTGGCATTGTCTTCTTTGATAAATAACTCTTGTCCCCAGCTTGAACTGGTCATTTTATGTGTGGTAATAGAATTTGCCACCTCAAATCCTGTTCTGTTTGGTAATTGTCTACAAGATCTTTGAGATCAAAAAGAAGTCCTTAAACTCAAAGAGGAAGTCACTTACCATGATGAGCTTCTGTATAAAGTTCTTTTTTCTTCAGTGACTGGAACCAGAAGGAAGGTAGAAAGGCATATTTCATGTCAGCTGGAATGTGCTTATGACAGTCACATTGAGTTTCTAACCATGCAGTGAAAGTAGTCTTTAGGGGAGTCAGGAAGAACTGTAGACTACCTCAGTAAAATTCTCATTAGAGAGAAAGGAATTAATTTTCCCAGTCAGCTGGAGAGGCAAAAAAGACATTTTTGGAAACTGATGTTACCTGCTCATCCAGTGTCAGTGAGGAGTCAAACTGAGAGCTCAGACGCTTTGGACGGTTTTTATGAATGGCAGCTGTATTTCTTCTTTAAAAAGTGGAAACAATTTTTTTTTGACCAGATATTCAAAGATTTTTTTTCCTTTTCTGGTCATCATTATTCCACTGTTTCCTAGGTTCAGCTTGACCAGTGGAAAAAGACTTTTGGCATTCTGAGACTCCAAAAGCAAGGAAGACAGAGCTGACATAACCTCATCATTTCCTTCCCTCTGTTGATTGCTAGTACAGGCAGGCAGCAATGTCTGTCACTATGTACTTCTCAGTTGTGTGCATCAATGTAAATTGCCAGCTGGTGCCCAGTCTTCACAGAGCTTTCAACACATCCCACTATCAGAAGCAATGGCTTAGATGTTGCAAGTGGGGGACATGGAGAGTTGAACCTACTAGATGTTAAAATAGGAAGATGGGATGTGTAGAATTGAAATCCACCCTCTGATCTAATGCTGTCTGTTCAGGACCAGGACCTTTCCTTTAGGCAAGAAGAAGCATCTTTTACATGAAACACAGAAAGAAAAAGAAAGGAGACATTCATGATAATATTTTTACAACTCCAAACTTCCAAGAAGACAGCCATGGTAAAAAAATCAAATCAATATAATGAAAACTCTACCTGATATAACTCTCCTATTGGCAGCCTCTCTTTTTTAGGAAAATATGCCAAAATATCTCCAAATATCCAAAATAATTCCATTCCAGTCTTCGAAAGATGTCAACTCCATTAGACATCTATTGAATGGTTCATCTATATGAATTTATTTTTAGATTTGAGGCCAAGTGACACAGACCTCCTACATTCACATCTCCTAGAACGTGAACCTATGTCTGTACTTAATCCTGTGCTGTTTCTGAGTAGAAAATGATGTTATGTTTAATGTGTTGAGTTTTTTGTTTTGTTTTTTTTTTAATTCAAATGCAGTTGAAGCCTACTACTGTGGGGTTTTTTCTAGCTGCACGATATTGGAATGTGCATTACATGGCAAGGAGCAAGCTGGGAAGGTATATGAGTGTATTTGAGATAGAAAAGCTTTTTGAATAAACAAGGAAATATGGGTATAAGTTCAATATCTGCTGTAGTCTTGAAAATGCTGCCTACTGGGGAGGGTCCTGGGCTCGTGCTTTATCCACAAATCATGCCAAGACCTTGTCTCAGTGAAAATTAGTCACCATTAGTGGCTAGACAGTATGTAGAAACATGACAACAAGGAATATAGATAGCTAAAAGTTTATTTGTCTGTCTCAATGTTTTCTATTTAGCAACATAAATACAGGTTTTGTGAGGAATGCAGGACTTGGGAGGAATGCAGACACTCTGTCTGGGCATGTAGGAATGAGATGAGCCAAAGCCCAAATGGAATTCACTTTGGCTAGGATTGTCAAATGCAGCCAAAGGGGCTTTGAAAAGTATGTAGGTGACAAAAGGAAGACTAGGAAAAGTGTGGGTATGGAGAAGAAAAGGCTAAGGAATTGAATTCTTTCTTCACTTCAGTCTTTGCTAGTAAAACCAGTCTTAAGGAATCCCAGGTCCAAGAAAAATAGGGGAAACCCTGGAGCAAGGAATATGTACCCATGGTAGAAGAGGATCAGGATAGGGAATACTTAAGCAAATGGATTCTGATGGAATACTCACAGATAATGAAGGAGCTGGCACATGTCATTGCAAGGCCACTCTCAATAATCTTCAAATAATCATGATTAGAAGTGCCTGAGGACTGGCAGAAAGCAAGCACCACTCATAACATCAAGAAGGGCAAGAAAGGGGATCTGGGAAACTACAGGATGATAAAGAAAAATGGACAGGATGGGGAGAGGGTGAGGTGGACTGAAAAACCAGCCAGGCTCACATAATGAGGATCAGTGGCACAAAGTCTAGTTTACACCGGTAATTGGTGCCCCCCAGGGGTGCATACTGGGTCCGGTCCTGTTTAACACCTTCATTAATGGTCAGCATTCTGCAGCAGAGTGTATCCTTGGCAAGTTTGCTGATGACACAAAATTAGCAAGAGTGGCTGAAATGCCAGAGGGTCCTGCTGCTGTCCAGAGTGACCTCAGCTAGATGGAGACATGGGATGACAAGAATCTCATTAAGTCCAAAAAGGGCCACAGAGGTGGCTGAGACAGAAACATCTCTTCTGTGAGAGAAGGCTGAGAGAGCCAGGACTGTTCGGCCTGGAGGAGGCTCAGGGGGGATCCGTGTGTCTGAAGGGAGGGTACAGAGGACAGAACCAGGCTCTTTCCTTTGGTGCCTGTGGCAGGACCAGAGGCAGTGGGCACACACTGGAGCACAAAAGGTTCCCTCTGAACACAGGAAACACTTTTTTTTGTACTGTGACAGTGACTAAGCACTGGCACAGGCCACTCAGACCTGTGGAGTCTCCCTCCATGGGGATATTTAAAAGCTCTCTGGGTTTAATCCTGGGCAGCTGTGTCTAAGTGCTCCTGCCAGGGCAGATGTTTTGGACCCCATGACCTCCAGAGTTTTTTCCTCAATCTCAACCATTCTGTGAGTCTTTGACTCTAGATTGGATCCCCCACTTGTAGTCCAAGACAGCTACCTCAATGTCAACCTTGAAAACAAGCTAAATTTAAAAAGAT
The DNA here is from genome assembly GCF_028551555.1 of Melozone crissalis. NCBI lineage: Eukaryota > Metazoa > Chordata > Aves > Passeriformes > Passerellidae > Melozone > Melozone crissalis. Next base: position 25,911,424 of record NW_026535780.1, read on the forward strand.
CACACAAGTTGAATTCATTCATAGGAAAAAACCCTCAACTTAATTAATAATTTTTGGTTTGTTTAGGATTTTTTAGCACACTATAGAGTACTAAATATAAGTAGAGCATAGGGTAGTAGTTCAACTTTGACACGAAAATTGCTCATGATAGCAGTAAGTTATCTGAAATAAACCAGCAGCGCCTGTTAGCTCTCTCCAACTGAAAAGAGGCAGATCTTCAAACACAGAAGGTTTGGAAAACTATTTAGATAGGACACAGGATGTCACAATGTTTTGGTCCACTGCCCAGTACAAGGTGGTCCCCAGACAAGTTGAGGTCAGCTTCACAGTACTGGTGTAACACGCTATAAATAATATGCACAGAGGTTTTGGCTGTTCCTACATATGTGTATGACATTTTAAAGACATCTTTATTTATAGGGACCTAACCTGACTCATTCACTACATTTGAATGTAATCATATTACTACCCTCTTGTCACAGCTGAGTTCTGTTGCATTATGTACGACTGCCTGGAGAATTGGCTGACTGCTGGGAAGAAAGTATGTTATAGATTTCCCTGAAGTGTCACAACAATGAAGAGTAGATATTCTTTTCTGATTTCACTGCTCTTTCAACCTCTCATTAAAGATAATTTAAAAGTAAAACTTATTTTTATAGGCAGTCATTCTCTCTAATTACTATCCTCCTCCTCCAGATTTTTAGAGGCTGCCATTTATTCTCTCCTAAAAATGTCATGTTTTGGGAAACTGTCAACCTAGTCACATCTTAAAGAACTTTCTTGCTTTGAAGAATCAAGGCACCAAGAAATCAGCTATGTGAGGCTTTTGGTCAATTTATTTATTAGTTTTGTTTGCCATGCTGATAATTGGTAGTTTGTTATTTAAAAATGTAGTGATAAAACCAGGAGTGCCTTTTGCCTACAAAGACTAGACTTTTGGGTACATATTAATACTGATTTTTAATAAAAAAACAATTTTTAAAAGAGCTAGAATCCACAATAGCTGCATTTAGGAATGGTTAACACTAAGTCCTAACAATAAAAAAATTGAAACTGAAGTTTTGGTTAATATTTGTGTGACAATTGATTTTTCAGTTGACACCAAGAACCAAATGAGATCTTCAGATTTATAGTAGTGTACTCCTCAACTAAAGAACCGAAAACTAAAAGCCAGAGCTTTAACTGATCTGCATCTAGAAGGAAATAGTTGAACTCACTGCAGTTTGAGAGCAAGGTATTTAAGCTTTTTATTAAATTTCAGTTGAAATGTAGATATTTTACATTGCATATCAGAAATCATTTCTTAGTGAGCACCACAGATTATGATTTCTGCAGATATTATGATTTCTGCAAGCCAAAGGTTTAAACTAAGCCCCACAGCAAATATTCTAATTTTTATAGAGGAATACAGTATGACTTTACTCTGGAGAAAATAATTTGGAAACTTGTTTTAAACAAGGATTTTTTTTTTAATTTTAGAATTAGTCTTGCTGTGATACGGGATAGCCAATGGTGTGGCCCTCAGTCTTAGTGATGATCCACACTAATGAGCTGTTAACATTAAATCATAGCATGAGCATGTAGTAGTTACAGGTGACCTTTACACTGCAGTGAGTAGAGAAACAAGTTTGCTGTGTGTTACAGAGAGTTTAGACAGCTACGTCCCTGCGAGACCTGGCTAGGAACACAGTGTTTTCCCATTAAAAAATACTGAATTGGTAGAAGAATGACATGTGCTGTAGGAAAGCATCCATTTCACTATCTTCCCCTTGAAAAGGAGAGAAAACCTGTTTTGTGACAGCTTATAGACCTTCTCTGCAATTGCCCCAGCTCCTGAAGCAGCTGGACTGCTTGACATCCAGGAATCATAAGCCACCTCCTTGGAAAGCTGGGTGCCACAGAGATCCCAGCCACCCAGCACAGCTGGGTTTTCACTGTTCATAGCCCTTAAAATACTTCACACTGCTCCAGGAACGAGGTCCTCTGGGTTTCAATGGTTCCTAAATCACAGTTCTTGTATATTTTATTTTTTGCATTTAAAATGTGTCTTGAAAAGTCTGAATGGAAGCTCTTAACAACATTTTGACTTCTACTTTGATGTATCTCCTCTATTGTAATAAATTTTGACATCTTGAATCAATGTGCAAAACTGCTCCATTTTAATATCAAGCAAGAGAAGAAATGCTTGGAACAAGAAAATAAGGTGATCATTCACTACAGGTTACAGTAACAGCTGTTTCATTACTGCAGGAAAATGCAACCAAACTGCTATAATAAAAACAGATGTCTATATAAAGTGTGATGAGGACTCATCTAATTTTCTCATTCAAAGTTTTAAAGCTTTCTATGAAACCTCTACAGAAAAGACACTCTGAAGAGAAAAATAACATGAACATTATGTCAGAGCAATTTTTCTTAATTAGGATTCCAAAAGTCAAAAAAGTGAGAGTAATTAAGTAAATTAATTTAAAATAAAGTCTAATATAAAATCACAACTTGAGTATATAAGAATAATAAAATAAGAATAAAATTAGGTTTTTAGATATTTAATTATTTACTAATTATAAAAATTTGCATTTTTAGATGACTTCCAAATCAAATTTGCAATTTTTTGAAATAAATTTTTTACTTAGTATGAAATTTAATTCATTATTAAATCTTTTTGCCACAGAGACCTTTGTAATTTTTAGATTTCCTTTTAAATAGAAGCAAATGTCAAACCCCCAGTAATGGATTTTTCTGCCTTAGCCCATTTCTCTTTGCAAGCACCAAAAGATTTTTTTTATCTGTACTGTGGGAAGGTATTTTCTTTGGCAGTATCAAAACCAAGGAGATATCTTTGCAGATATCAATTAAGATGCCTTCTATTTCAGTCTACAGTGTATTTCAAACATATGTCTGCTACCAAGATGCCAGTTCAGTATTTACCATTCCTTTGGGATTTATTGTTACTATTTGCAAAGTACCATTGAAAGAAGCATATAAGAAGCAGATTGAATAATAGTGAAATGAACCAAATCTGAAACACCAGATAAGTTTGAGAATCATCTAGAACTAACTGTAAAATAAAAATAATATTTTTTAAACTGAAGGTCTTTGCAGGAACATTGTGCATGTTAATTAAAAATTTTTTGTGTATTTAATTATATTTTTTTTTTCCCTATGAGCTTTAAGCATCTGTCATGACGTTTCTGTACAGATGTACAGGTACAACTGTAGCCAGAAAGTGTAAACTGCAAATGTCTGACAGCCCATCTGCCCTCAGAAACATTGCCTACCTGCCCTGATTAGAAAAGTACAAGTCCCATTCTTCAGCATATGTGAAAATTTCATTTTATATCTTTAAAACCCAGACAGCTGGAGATGTAGTTATGGATTTGAAGCACATAATAGTGTTTTTGTCCAAGACTTTTTATGACTAGACTGATTTTTTTTTTGTTACATGACTTGTTTGTCAAAAAAATGGAAATAAAATCAGGATAAAATTCTGATTAGTGAGTGGTTTATTTTAAGAATAAAAATTATCTGTATTTCATTTTAAACTGTTCATTTTCAAAAGAAATTCCTTGCATTATTGGGAAATTACATTTATAGGAGTTTGGGGTTTGTTAGCACTTGGATAACTATTCCAATATTTTTATAAAATATATAATAATAGTGTGAAACCTTCCATGGAAATAATTATTAAAGTGACTTTTTAAAAAAGTAAATAAGTCTTTCATTTGAAACACTTAACCAAGATTTCATTTTTACTCATATGTGAAAAAAAATGCTGTATCCCTTTTCTACCTGCAGACCTCATGAGCTAAAGTTAAAATACAGTAAAGGTGCTGAGTAGCATGCTGTATAATTTTATTTTTTTTTACTATAATTGAAATGCTGCGATGTGTAATTTGCCTTAGGGTGTGAGAAATTTTGGGAAAGGAATTGTCAGAGATGAGTACATGCTCAGCTGTAGCAAAACCACTGAATTCTGCTAGTTTTAACCTGTGGTCACTAAAGTAATGATCATGACTTTGAAAGGTTGTTGAGCTGCAGCACCTCCCAACACCTTTTTTGCCTTTAGGCCAATAAAGTTGGAGTGCTGTTAAGTTCCTCTTTTTTTCTTTCTTGTGCTCATAAAATGCACATTTGTCATTTATTTACCACATCAAAGCCCTGAGAAGAATCACTTAAACCTGGTGTCCTGGTTTGAATGAAGCTTTCCTTGCCTCTCAGGTGCCATAAACCCTGCTGCAAACTGTGCCAATTCTGAGTGCAGCAGTGTAGATACAATATCCTGTTTTCCAGAGCCCCTTACAAAGTCTGGGAAAGAGTGATGACGCCTTTACAGGCTAGTGACACTCTCTTTCCCCTGAAGCATTTATTTCCTCCTCAGAAGATATTTTTTCATGCTCTAAAGCATGCCTTGCCATAATTTCCTGGAAGCCAGCCACATCCAACAGGTTAAAACCTTTCAAGATTTTCCAGTCTGCAGGATTTTTTAAAGAACAGGAATAACTCAAGTATGATGTGGGTCCAAATGTAGAATTTAAAACACTAAATATATCTAAAAATAGTGCTTAAGAGCACTGGAGAGACATTTCTATGCCTCCTTTATCTCCAGATTCACCATGGTATAGAAGCTGATTCCATAGGTACCATATCCTGGTGATTTGTGCATGCAACAATTGAACGGATATTTCAGGTCTTCATGGGAAGAAAATACAGATTTGAGGAATATTTTGAAAAAGCCAGTAAAACTACAGATACTGGACTGCAGCACACCCTGATTCACAGGGAGAGAGATCAGCATAGCCCACCTCACAAATCAGGGAGTGCAGAATTATTAAAATACCCTTGTGGCTTCTTTTAGTGTGTTTGTAGAAGCTTTCCATGCCAGGTCTAGGTTATTATTTACAGCAACACGGAGGGTCCACTGCCATGATAGAACTGGGCTGTGTGGAGGTGACATCCTGTACTGTGTCATCTTTTATGCCTGCACCTTATTTTTTTTCTAGGTAAAAAGCATAGTAAAAAAATGCTTACTTAACTTGTTGTTAACCATTGCTATCAAAGCTCCCCTTTTACCCTCCTGCACTCACTGCCCTGCAGGCCTGGTCCCTTTAGTTCAGCTCTGTTCTATAAAGCAGTCTTCTTGGAAGGTTTTCAGTCTGCCATAATTTCTAATTCACAATAATATTTTCCTACAAATCTTTCTGTCATCAGTGTGGATTGAAGAGGTTCCACTGCTCTAGTAAAAGACGAAGAGAGAGAAGCAAGCTCCCAAGTTTGGTGCATGAGTTATGTAGCCCCTGTTCATCCCCATTAAAATATTTGGCCACCTCAGTGTAAATTTTATCTAGACATCAATCTAATTAGAAAATTATACACTCTTGAGACCTCTCTTAAAACTTAGTTTTCATTAGCTGTTGTTCATAACTTGATTTGATGGAAAGAAATGAGCCAGATTTTCACTAAACCATCTCTTAGATAATAAGGATGGGGTGCCATGACCCATAGCCATTTGATGAATATATTTCCAGAATCTAGAGCTATGTAATAACAAAGAAACCCTTGACATACGAAAGTATTCGTTTAAAGAGGTCCTGGGAAACACTCTGGACACAGACAGATTCACAGATGGAGTGTCACAGTCCGTCATATATTTATTTCAGTAAGACAGTTTTTAGAAATAAAATGCAACAACCATTTGAAACAACATTTGCTAAATTCCAATAATCTTATTACTGTCTCTCTGGAAACAGGTTGACCAGTCCATTTATTTCACCCAACCATTACTTATGTCTATTACAGGAGAGAAGCAGTAGATGAAAAGAACAAACACTGCAAATTGCAGGTTTTTGCCATATATCTTCCTCACTTCATGTCAGCTTCCAAGTCCCATTCATCCATACCTCCAAGTGTATATGTACAAACACAAGCTGCAGGTAAGTGATATGCATCTCACAAAAGAAAAGGAATCAATATTTTTGTTCTTGTTCAAATGTTACCAATGTAGTAACATAGTAACATTAAAATACATTGATAATTACATCTTATTCGATAAGAGGCACCTCAGCATTTAGCACTTAAATCCTCATACCCAGCTTTAAACATTTCAGAAGAAAAAATTCTTTATGCATCTCATGTGTTTGTCAGATAACTAAAAATCTGTAAAGAGCACCACTGAATCCTTCAAAAGCTGTGCAATGATGTATAATTCATCTATGTTTGTAAAGCAAAAGAATATCAATCAGCCTCATATTTCAGAGGATGCTTCTGCATTTATTTTCATATGGTCTTTAATAACAACTAAAACCTCTTTCTTATACTACTGAGTACTGCTGAGGCAGCTACAGAGAGACAGTGAAAGGCTGTTTGTAAAAATAGCAGATTATTTTTCTTTCTCTGGGTAAGTTAACATTTTAATTCTTTTACTCCTCCAAGTTATTTTTGGCTGAGCTGACAGAACTGGCCATTGTGAAGAAGTCCAATCCCACAGCCCTCTATTGTTGTAAGTGATAGCCCCAGCTTTCATTTTCTGGGCAAGGAAGGCTTAAACAAAAATTTCCCACAGAAAGCCTCATCCCCACTCACCTGTGCCCATTGTAATTCAGATGTTGAATTTTCTACACACCTCAAAGCCATGCATCATTAATAACTAGGAAATTTTAGTCACCATAAAATAATGAGTGCAGGGTACTGATTTCTCATCATCCACTGATTAATCACATGCATATGTCTCTCCAGCTCATGGCTGTACTTAAGGGGTCTAGGGAGAAGCATACGTCTAAGCTCATTGAAAATGAGAAAAAAGCCATTGGAGAGGACATACCATAATCACAGTAAATCAAAATAGATTATGTGCAGTTTGCTACCAGAACATTAGTCATCAGAAGTAAATTGCTGTATTTTGGGTGACAGGCAGAGTCTGTAATTTTTTGGACTAATAATTGTGAAGTTCACAGCAGCATTCCTTGTGTCTGACAAAACCTGCTCAGGCCAGCCCTCTGGAGATGCTCAGGGAGAGGCACACAGCCATGTCCACCTCCACCAGCTTCTAACGAGATCACAAAGTGCTTCTCTGGGAGGAGGCTTGTGACTTCATGTATGGAGACTCATGTGTGGTGATGAAATGGAAATGTTTAAATCAGGGCTTCTACAACAGGCAGATTGGTGTGCTGCTTCCAGACAAGCATAGTTAGCAGTGATGGATATCTTTAACACTGCCAAGATCCAGCTGGGACAGGTTCTCAAGAGTACAGAGGGAAGATAGATTATGTTTTCTTCTACTGAAATTGAGTCTTTCACCTACAATGCCACAAATCTCAGATCTCTGGCATTTCAAACTGTAACAAGACTTGATTTTAAGGTGGAATATGCTTTGAAAGCTTTAAGAGAAATGAAGAGCACCATACAGTCCCTCTTCTTAACTTAATAATACCCCACTAATGCTGAGGACCAGCGAAAAAACCAAAATATTACAGAACTTACATAAAATCTTCAAGGTGTAAATTTAGTTTTACTAAATCTCTGTGAAGGATATTTTATATCAAGAGGTTGATCATTTTAGTAATATAAATATATTGCTGTATTTAATAAATATATTGCTTGATAAATTTTTGTACAACATAAAAGAAGCTTGCTTTGGGCAAGTGGAGCTTGTAGTTGACAAGAGTACTACAGCCATTAGAAATCACTATATCACACATTTAAAAACAGCAGTTTAATCTCTGAAGTATGTTTTAACCTCTCCTCTTACTAATGTAGATATGTTTTTACATTTTAACATTACATTTAATAAATTATTGAGTTTCTTTTTTTTTTATTTTCTTCTTCTTTTCCCCATTAGGAGTAAGTCAGTTCTGTGCTGCATGCAACAGGAATGTAGTGTATCACCACCTCTGATGTGATAGGAGTGCTAAACCACAGCATGCTAATGCAATACCAACAAGAGTAAAAGCAGGAGAGGAAAACAGCAAAATAGGAAAACCCAGAGTAAGAAAATACGTATTTTTAGATGTCTGTAACATTATGAGAACCCTCTTGGAACAGAGAGATAGGTATTCAAATATTTATCCCATGTGAAATTTAGGCAAAACTTTGACTTTATTCTTTCTTCAGCACTCAACCCAATGCCTTTGTTCTAGTGATTTCCACAAACTCAGCTTTAGCAGCATAGATTTTCAACTAAAAGATTAGCAGGAGCAAAAATGATAATACAAAAATAATAACATTTCCTTTAACCAGTAGAATACCTGCATAAACCAGTGAATTATCTAATTTTTGGAGGAGAGTAATTTCAGAAGTATTTCACTTACATCAAAGAGGATCGCAAAGGCTTGAAATCTTAGCACCAGCCAAAGTGGCAGAGACCTAAGTGACAGAAACAAAGATGCTTTACTGTTAAACTCTCATTGTATAATGAACCATACACAAACCTTTCTCTCTCTAGAAAAATATTTGCACTTCAATTACTACTTGAAGTAAGTAAAATAATTTCATTGTAGTGTCAATACAAAGTGTATACTTGTTGGATGTAACTTCTGTGTTACAATTCTGCATAGTATTCAAGCCAAAATACTGTGAATATTGTAGTGTGGCAAAACAGCCACCAACACAGCCAACAAGTCCATTGGTCTTTGCCACCACTGTGTGAAAATCTCAGGTTTTGGAATACAGAAATCAGTCATTTGGATTAAACTGGTGCTATCTTGTCTATAATCTGCTTTTGACAGAAAAAGCAGGAACTGATCATTTCAGTGAACTAGATGTGAACCACAGTAAAATGCAAGCTCTGCCTATCACACTGTATCTTCAACCTCAGCTAAAAGAAATACATTGCTACCCTCTAAGGCTTTAATTGATTGAAATAAATTGGTATAATTCCTTAAATGCAATAATGACTTTTTGACTTTACACATGTAATGCTAATTTTCCCTCTTTAGGGTTGCAAAGTATTTCATAAACACAATAAGAGAAAAAATGAAACCTCAGTCTAACTTGCTAATGAAAGGTGCAGGAAAAGCATAGGGAGGTTTAGTGTCTGGCCAAACACTCCATACCAACAATCTGAAGAAAGAACCAAGAACAGAACACCAAGCTCCTAGATTTAAATTTTCAGTTTTAACATTTAACTACTTTCTAAGAAGTCTTCTGTATCACAGCTCTTGGGTATAAAGTCAATATGATTCATTCTGATTTAAGCAGTTTGTGGTCTTGCTAATGTGATTATATTCAGGTCATTGAGCGATACCTTCACGGAAAGTGAAACTACCATAACCTACTGAATCAATATCTTGTTGAATTGCTGTCAGATATATGCTGGAGGATAAGTTTTCAACTGTTGCTCATATGAGACCACATTTTTAGCTGGGTCATACTGGTGGTTTGGATCAAATGGCAGTCTGTTACACACACACACATATACATACACGGTTTCTTCCAGTGCAAATAAGTTATCAAATGTGCTTGGCTCCACAGAATTTTAAAATTTCCTGGGTGAAGAAAGATGTCACAATAGGGATTCCCTTTGCAGAATCAGGTATCAGTGAGTTACCAGTCTGACAGCACATATGTTTTTATAAAGCCATAGCAGCAGATAATTATGCTTTTTTTTTTTTTTTTTTTGGCTGAGGAGTTTAAAGATTTTAGCAGTGACATTCCTGAAATCATATTTCCATAAAGACTCAAGGGCTTTACTGCACTCAGATCTAAAATACAAAGTAAAAATTTGTCCAAATGTTGAAAAAGCAGCAATTTTCATGTAAGCTTTTAAAATTAAATGCAGACAAATTTTAATCAAAACATTATTTTCTTGTACATTTACAAAGAATGCAATCACCTAGGGAGACAGCATAGTCTTTATGGAACTTTGTGTTCTCTCAACAGCAATTTCTTGAAAATGGTCAAAGCTGATTTGTTTACATATGTATCAGCAGGAAATTTCTTTGAGATTTTTTTTGCATGACACACCCTTTGATACAGAGTGTAAAATATTAAATGACACTATTACAGCAGTCTAAAATTCTGAATAACATTATACTGTCTCAGAAGTGCCTATTTGGGTGCTGGCAAATAGAACAAGAAAAGAATTTAAGTTCTTTTTACCTTTATTACGGTTTTCATAGCTTCTCTATTTTTGGGGATTATTCTGACCAGCTATCACAAGCTGCAGAAAGCAATTTTTTTTGGCTGGTCCAAATAATTCTTATCAAACTTGTTTCTTTCTTCAGCTATTCAGCTACCTCTTATCCAAACACTAAAAGACCAAAGGAAAATAATTATTTTTCTGCACACAGACTTACCACACTACAACTAGTTTGTTTTCATGAGTAACATGGATCTTAAATGGCTAGATCTATTTGACCATATTTTAACTGGTTTTTAATATGTAATGTGAGAATCTGTACTCTGTTTACACAGAATTATTGTCAGGTTGGGATTAATTTTTGCAAATTAATGGCAAAACTTTTCCTTGTGCATTAGGTTTCTTGAGTGTGCATCTGCCTTAATGACTAAATTTAATGCTTTGAAATGAGGAGTATTTAGTTGTTAATATTCTCTCCTAATGTTCTCAGATTATTTTTTATTTTGCTGCCAGTCAGGATTGAAGAAAAAGAAGCAGCAATGTTTTCAATTCGGCCTGAGGTAGGCCTCTAGGAATAATTACTGCCTTTTAGGTAATTTAAATTTTTTTTAAATTAAAAAAAGTTTTAAAAGCCCCACAACACCAAAACTAGAACAAACCTTAACCCAGTATTATAAGTCAAAAATTTTCCTAGGTATGTAGCCAAGAAATGATAAATGTTCGTTGAAATTAGCCAAATTATCGCCTCAATTCTCTTTCTCCTTCTTTCCATAAAAGCTTTTCAAAAACTCAGAGAAACAGTTCACATGAAAACCCACTAAGAAACATTGCAAAAGGTTTGCCTCAAAACTATGTTTGGACTTGAAAGGACTCCAAACAAGAGCTCAGCAGCAATGCACTGCTCATCATAATGCTATTTATCCTAACATTATTGAACCTGTCTTATACCTGTAAGAAAAAATTTTACTTTTCAGATACAGCACATTGCAGAGCACAGAATTCATTTTTGAATATAAGTGAAAAAACCCCAAGAAATCACAGAAGAATTTGGAGTTGAATTATTTCTGTTTCTGAGAAAGAGTCTCTACCCAGAAGCATTACTTTACATACAATTATTTGATAGGTAATGACAAATGACCTAATGATTAGAGAGTTGTCATCACCGTCCATTTGCCAGCAATAGGAAACATCTGTATCCCTACATGGAAATAAGTGCCACAAAACCAGATTTCAAAATCAAATGTGCAAACCATGCTTACCTCATTGTATAAATTCTTGTTGCACTTCTGGAATAATCACACATTTATGTTTTAGAAGATAGGGAAGTAATACAACTCAAGAGCTACCATCCTAAAAAATGACCGTACAACAGAGTGTGAGAACTTTAACAAGCAATGATAAGTCACTTATAGAAAGTTCTCAAAATAATATCACTCACAAGTGTATTGAAAAAAGTGGTAATAATACATGAAAGCCAGGAATGTACTTTGTAATTTCAGAACAACTTTATATGTCAGACTGCCAGATAAATATTTACAACACACTCCAACTTAGCTGAACTTATATGACTTCAATCAAGGGAAACTGCTTCCAGACACGAAGGTTGTGAAACATGTTATCAACTTTCCAGAGCCTGCCTTCAAAATCACATTGAGAGTGGAGAGCCACACGGCTGTCTAGTGTTATACAGACTTAGAAACACTGATAGGAAGCTTATGAAATCCTCCCCAGAGGAAAAAAAAGAAGGAGCAGGATTGTACTGCTATCATAATATTAAATAAAAACCAGGGAAGGTTGTTCTTTATGTATGATTCTTATAACCATGCCTGGGAACACCAACCTGTGACATGGGAGGCCATGTAGATTGCAGAGGCTTTGAATGTGGATGGTAAAAATCACCCTGACAAGTGAGAACAAATGCAGAGAGGGTTTGTGCAGCAGACCTCTAGCCAGATCTGCAGTGTCAAGTTGTCTTCTTTTAAAAGAAACATAACTACTGCTACACTAGAGTGGAAAGGGAAAACACAACAGTTAGAAAAGGTCCAATGAAAGCAAAGAACAACAAAAGTTGTCACAGCCACAGTCAGAACCAGCTACAAAAATTATAATTATTTCAGATTAAAATCTTACAAATGTTAATGAGGAAAAAGTGAAAAATGAACAGTTTTTGTAAGAAATGTCGCCTTTTTTTACCTAATTGTTATTTCCTTATTAACAGATTAAGTTAACACATCGTATGAAATTATCATGCAGAGGATCTTTTACCCTGATAAACTGAAGAAAGAAGAAGTAAACTATTCCAGGTATCACAGAACCTTGCAATAAAGGCATTAGGTCATGTACAATAAATTCTTCAAATTGCATTTAAAAGTAATGTTTTGGTGTTAATTAGTACTTTGGAGAATCACTGGAAATGTTGAGAATTCAAAAAATTCCAAATTGGAAATCCTTTCTCTAATTAAAATGTCTGTTTATTTTTATTTCCTTTCTGTTCTCTGAACCTTAAGCATAACAAAAATACTAGTGATAACAACTAGACATTACTTCTGCTTCATTTGTTTGGACTTTGGGTTTTGTTAGAGAAAAGCTGAAATAGAACATGCAATACTGATTTTCTAACCTTTCTTCATCATGAGTTTATGCTCATCTGGCAAAAGCAGAAAGGAAACAAGTAGCCTCTTAATTATTTTTCTTGCAACACTGGTGGATTTATTACTTCTTTCATACCCACTATTAGCTATGGCTACTCCTACTTTATGCTACAGATCAAGATTACTTCTGTTATTACTGAATAACAATGTTTCTACTGTAAAAAAGACAATAAAACATAGTAAAAATGTAGTAACATGCACAGTAGATAAAAAATATCATTGGCACTACTGTATGTATAAATACATATACAAAGCATCAGTTTAGGAATATTACTCCCAAATGATCTGAAATTTGCTCATTGTGTCCTACAATGACAATGTGCTCTATTACAGCCAGCACAGTGAATATGTCAGTTCTCAACAAACCTTGACCTGTTCTCAGCACCTAAGTTCATGTGTGCAGTACAAGTGATGGAAAAAAGCCAGAAAAGGCCGACCCATAGAGTATTTCCTCAGTACTTTCTGTCATGAAATGCTTTTAAGTAAACCTGAAGGGTAGTGTGTGTTGTTCACAGCAGCCTTGTGAAACCCTTGCCACTGTCCAGCTTATTTTTCTGGAAAACACAAGTTAAGATGACTGTAATTTAAATGCCCAGCTGAGACTTAGTTGTAGTTCTGGAACACTGGTCATGATGCATAGCAAGAGAAGTAGGTAGAATCACATCCTTGGCCTAATGAAAGGATGGGCAAGTTGTATTAGTTCTCCCACCCATCTAAGCTCTTTTTCGACATTTCTGCTTGGCTCTTAAGTAAATTAAATTGATTGATTTAACTTATAAAATTCTAAAGAAAAGGACTGGGAGAAGCACTTCTAACCCACAGCAAAAGAGTAGAGGTGTTTTCCTTTTTCCAAAACCAGTCATGAAAATATAGAAAAAACTCATGTGTAGCCCAAATCTCCCCCAAAACAATTCAGTGGTTTTCCGTACTAGTAGAAGTAGAAGCCCATTGCCAAAGCTAAATGCATTTGCCATGTCATTACCCAGCCATAAAAACAGTTCCGTTTGAGTTTGCTATGTTCTCACGTACAACTCTGGTTTTTTGCACAACAGCCACACAGATTTGACTATTTTTTTTTTTACATTTGAACTTCTTTGTCCCTCAGTCTGGTTTATTTTAACACAAACTGTCAGAAGAACAAGATACTCTGAAACCCCACTGCTGTCTCTTGTGGGTGAGATTATCGATGTTACAGGCCTGTTGCTCTTATCTTTGGGGAGTGTTTAACAGCATGATGGGAGTTCCATTTTGATTTGTGACTGCTTCATCTGGGTGGCCCAAGCAGCCCCTGAAAGGTGTGAACAGACAGCTGCTGCATTTATAAAGCAGAGTTTGCTCTGAATCTTAGGTTTTAACTTTGGAGGCAAGCATAATCTTGGGATTACAGCAAGTCAGACCTTGGGATCAAGCTTGTGTGTGTGCCTGCACATCCCACATCTGATACTATTTGTTTAAAGGGTGATTCAATCATCCAAAACCAAGTCTGTCTGGAAGAGTTCATTTAAGGAATAGTACCAAAAAGGATGCCCTAGAAGATGCACTTCCTCTTGTAGCATAAGCAACAGATTGTTGGTAGGGTCATGGGGATGTTCTGATGGTAACTCACAATTATAAACAAACAACAAAAGAGGCATTTTCTGTTGTTTTATATCTCTCTAATCTCTTTTTAAAAATATTTTCCTTTCAAGCATGGCATCTGCCACTGTTGCTTGTAATGTGATGTGAACAACGAAATGAAAATAATAGCATTTTACACAAGAGGCTTTAGATTTCTGAAATATCTTAGGCACAATGTTATATTTAAATCTGTTCAGACATATTGAAGATTTGGGCAAGAAAACTACTGTTAAAAAGCTCTGGACCTCAGAAAGTATAATCTCTACTGGTCATCTCAAAAAGTATGTCCAACCATGACATCATTTATTGTTTTCCACTGAAAAGAGAAACACATTAACAGATTGTGCCTGGTTTTAGTTGTTAGGGCCATTGTTCAATTAAGTGGATTTCAGCTGAAGCTTTAAGTTGCAAGATAGTTAGGAAAGTTGGTGACCTACAGGAATATGTAGAGTATGCATGGTGCTGAAAGGCAAGAGAGTGAAGTTTGACTCTATTAAGATGGATGTGGAGTGATTGATAACATGTGTGAGAATGTAGATAGGACTGTTGAACACGGAAGCAGAGGAGACAGGGAGTGTATTTTTACTCATTTCTAAATTCTAAAGGCAGGAGGGACATTGTGCAGGTTATTTGTACTCTCCTCTAGTTTGCTGTGGAAATACAATTTTTTAAAAATCTGTATCGCCACAACTAAACCTAGAACACCTGAAAGACCACAACAGGAAGAAATATTGACTGAAATGTTGTATCATCATCTATTACGCACGCTTTGAAACATAAAAGCTCATGAATGATCTTTTATCTTTTTACAGAGCTATCTTTTCATCTTCTCTGTAGAAGATCCACCTTGAGAACTGAGAAAATGAGCTGAGAGGACTTTGACATAAGCACACAAATAAAGAGGCTCTCTGCCTTCTAAACCAGGTTGTTAGAAATAATTCTGCACCTACTCCTTAAGTGTGAGTTAAGCCATTTTAAAATGTTGTGTCTGTCTTCTACCCATAAATGGGTATATGCTGTTATTCATAAGTTCATACATGTATGTATATGTTGTATTCATGTATGAACATATGAAAATGTTGTATACACGTCTGTATATGTTCATACATATGTTTTTCTTAAAAACAGTGGATTTAATTTACTGCAATCAGTAGACTCTCAACCACTAAACAATGACAATCCATTAAACTTTTTTAGCCTCAAATGAACATAAAAATCTGATAAAAAATATAATCTACATAATTCAAATCAGTCAAACATTCTCAAACTTCTAGTTGTTACAGGAACCCATTTTTGAACCTAATCTTTCAATGCACTTCTAAAAGCTTTCATGTAAGTTGATTTCTCTGTTCTTAAGAATCATAGAATAGTTTGGGTTGGAAAGGACCTTAAGGACCACTTATCTCCAAATCCCCTGCTATGTACAGTGACATTTTGCATTAGACCAGGTTGCTCCCAGGGCCATTCAATCTGTCCTTGATCACTTCCAGGAATGGAGCATCCACAACTTCTCTGGGCAACTTGTTCATGTGCCTCACCATCCCCACAGTAAAGAATTTCTCCTAATATACAAACTAAATCTACCCTCTTTCAGTTTAAGCTTTTCTTCATTATCATTATTTTGTCAGTAAAATATCTTCACCTTTGAGCTTTTCCAAAATTCTCCATTATATCTGTAGCAGCCTGGTATCCAGGATGGCCTTAAGCAGTGGTGGCTCTACCATATTTTAGCACACAGCTCTGTACCCCACATCAACTATTTTTCCTTTTCCCTCTGTCTGTGACAGCAAGCCCATGAGCTGGCTGCCCTTACTACAAGAGGTAAAAAAGATGCAGAAAGATACCTCTGCATCTTGTGGAGAGCTCAAAAGTGGATCCTGATATTCAAAAGGCAAGAGAAGACGCTGATCTAAAGACAGTCTTTCCTCCTTAAGTGCCATAATCTTCCACTCACTCTTGTCTCTAAACAAATTGAATAGTTTTTACTACTGTTAAAATTTTCCTCCAAGTCATATACTCTTCAATAAAATAAATAGATTAATAAATAGATTTCAGCAACTTCTTGCACTTCACACCATGAGAAAGCATGTCTGGAAAATAGTTCTAGACTATTTTCTCCTGCCTTTTTCAGATTATTTGACATGAAGTTTTCAGCATTTCACCCAGTATTTCCTGGTTTATATCTACTGCTTTGCTGAAAATGTACTTTAATATCTTTTCCATTTATTAGAAGCTTTTCTCTGAATGTTGATGAAGTTATCGGTTTAAAGTTGAACAAATGCAAAGAAGGAAAGAATAACCTATGAGCTTAGCTGTGAGCTATCTTTGCATGCCATCATTCAGACATAGTATGCAAGTAATTTGACATTGAATAACCTAAGTTTTGGAATCACTTTGAAATAAGCACCCAGATGTTTTCTGTATTATCTTTGAGGAGTGTAAATGTAACTTTAGTGGTAAGGAGATCCAGGTTCTTCCACTTGATTTATTGTCAGACTTGAGGAAATCTGTTCTTTAAACTCCTATATTTCTCCCATTGAAGGTTTAAAGTTCTTGTCTATCATGACCCTGCTTTGAGGTGAACGTTTTTTGGTAATGCAAGAAAGGGTGGCTTGTTATGCTCCCACTTGGCACCTCCCTGCTGCAGCTCTTCATCTGCCTCTGCTCACTGCAGAGCCTTCATGAGCCCTTCCTGTTCCAGCTTGCTCCAGCCGATGGAAGCAAGCCCTGCAGCCCCCATGACAGAGCCCAGCAGAGCGTGCATTATTCCAGGGGTGTTCCTAGCCCACTGTGATTGCATTAATCATCTCTGGGACGTTTATTATTTGCACTGTTTACTTCTCCCCCTTAATATCATCATATAATCATGAAGCTATGCCATGTTTACATGTGCAAAATATTCCCTTCTTACACTTGAACAGACTTTTAATTTTTTGTCTTCATCTTAACATGTGCAAGCAGATTTATGAAAGCACTTCTTGTTTGGTCCTCATGAATTCTCTCCCAGCTGAACATTCTTCTTATGCTTTTTCATGTTTGGCATAAGTCACATCATATTATGTTAAACACTTTTGGCTCAATTTCATAACATTGAAGCAGAAAAGCTCATAATAAGTTGATTTACGATCTGTACAAAGATCTTACAGAATTTAGAAGCCCTGGTCCTCATTGCAGTGCGAAATATATGAGAATGTATGCATGCATATGCATATGCACATGTGTGAGTGTGTGTGTACACGTATGTTGTACATATGTGTACAGTTTGTTACTGCAATGTGTCGAGTGTTCAGGATTGGAATGTTTCCAGCTATGGCAGACCATTAGCCAAAATACACTGACAGCAAATATATGAGTAGCACAATCAGTAGTAGAACATGTCACAGTAACTGCCTCTCACTTATGCTAATGCAGAGATGTTTCTTAGTAAAACTTGTATGCAGTTTTACTGCAAGCCTTTTTGAATGAATGCAGAAGAGAGAAACTGGGGACAGGAGAAGAAAGTAAAAGATCCGTGCAGTATTTAATCCAAGCAAGTTTCTACACGCCTCTACTGATTCTAACTTAAAGATTTTACTAATCTTTTTAGAGGATAAAACAGTTGGCACATATTTGTCAGGGTGAAATAAACATTGTTATTTTAAGCAAAGAATACATACATGTTTTTAAAACCTCTTGGCATGTTGAAGAGTGAGACACCAGGGAGATAGAAGTGTCTGGTTTTTGTAAAATTCCTCTGGTTTCTACAAAGGTCCTCTCTGACCACAAAATTTTGCAAGGGAAAAGAAAGTATAATGAATTCTCTCATAGTTGCCTATGTCTCATAGACCTGAATTTTTTTGCCAATATGTCCTGATTATTAGTATAAGGTGTACTTGTTTCTTTGTGTCTATAGCAACATGACTTACTTCACAAAAAAAATCAGAAACTTGGCAAAAAATAATTAGCAATTGTTAGTTTTATAACTAACGATTATAGTTATATATATATATAATATATAATATATATAGTTATATATAAAAACTATATAATATAATATAGTTATAATCGTTAGTTTTGTAACTAAAGAGTTAGTTAAAACCCAGATGTTTTACTTTTCCCCTTACACAGTGGCCAAGTTGATTAGTCGAGTACCTTAATGATTGTTTAATGTTTATCTGAAATTAATGCTGCACTGGGGTTATAAAATGTTGAAGAACTAGTTGATAACTTTGGTTTTTACACTGCTTTTCTGATGTACATTTCTTTTTAGCTTTTACTTAAATATTTCAATCTTTTTCCTTGCCTTCCCAGACCTTTTTCATCTTCAATTTTGCTACTCTCCAAAACGTTTTAGCAGATGACTGACTTTATGGTCAGTTTTATGTGTGAGAATGCAAAAAGGTCTAGATGCTTTGGTATCTGCTCATTTCTTAGAACGAGCTGAGAAGGGTCTGTTGGCTGTCCCAAGATACATTTAAAATTATATCAATGGGACAAACCTGATACACTCCAACAGTTACTACAAATATACCTTAGTGATGACTTTGGTCTCCAAATCTAAGTATTTTTTATACTGTAATGTTCAGAACAAAATACAGAAGGATAAAACATTTTTGGGTTAGTCAAAACACCTTGAGGCTCTAGGATTTTGACCCCAAGTTTCAGAATGAACTGTTCATTTAGAGGTGCCATTGTGATTTGGATTTGATCAGCGCTAGTTGTTTACCAAATCTTTTCCCTGTCTGAATTAGGCCTTTCCATGTGCTTATTTTCAGCAGAGATAGGTCTAAAAGCCCTGGAGGTGTAGGTAATTGTAGTGCCAAATCTGTTGGCAGATCTTCTGCATTTGATGCAGCTCTCAGGCAGTGTTGGCAATCTAAAATGCAGACCCTGATAATGAGGACTAGGCAGAGCTTACTTTCATTACTAAAGCCAGGGCTGAGTTTACAGGCCTGTCAATCAGCTAACCAGGGGTTCACTGCTCCCCCAAGGAAGTTGTTGGTGGCCATCGAAATGGAAACCATGAGCGTGCAAATTTAATTTTATTTGCATCTGCCATCTTTCATAGCGGTACACACACAACCTATAGATGTGCCTGTCAGAGGGCAACCATCCATGACTAATGGATAATTGCATGTCCACTAGGTAACTTGAAAACATGTAAACCCAGAAAAAGTATTTTTAAATATTGTTATAATTTATGTATTTTTTATTCCATTACTCTGGCACTTCACATTCCTTCCACAGGTAAGGAGTGGGGTTTTTTTCTCAAAGTTTAGTGTATATTTGTGTCAAGGAACTATGACCTGGCCTAAGGATGAGGGCAATTGTACAAACCAATCTAAAACACCAGTAAAATTTGGTCTGTCAGAGATAGGTCTGCTGGGTATTAAATTTGAATGAGACTGCACTCTGGCAAAATAAATGTTCTAATAACAGCCTTGGCACAGCCACATACTTGCATCTTAATCTAACTTGTCAGGCTCATCATGAAGTGAACTGTGTGCATTTTATGTCAAGACATTGTATAGCATGTAGAAAACATGACCAATTCCACACAAGAAGCTAACAAAAAAATAGAGTAAAGCACCAGCTCAGTCTCATTAACTCTTGGACTGAACTTCAGCCTACACATTTTGCCACCCACTGCTTGTAACGACAGGCAATAAAAAAATCCAATTTATGATGACAAAAAAGCAGATTCTCCTTAAACAATCACATTCCCTTAGGGTTAATGCTCAAACAACAAAAAAGGAAAATCAGATACTATTAAAATGTGGTTGTTCTACAAAGCTCTTTGTGACTTCTGTGAGCCACATCTTTGCACTCCCAGAGATTACTTCAGTGGGTATATGCCACTAGGTTTTATTCACTACTCCTTTTCTAAAAGTAAAGTCATGACACTAACCTCTAGGAGCTTTTCAACCATAAAAAGCAGTATTTATGTGCCATAACAAGTTGGCATGTGTTTAATACACATTGTAGTGTGACATCTACAATCTGCCATTAGAGTCCACAGAGAAAAATAAGCACATCTAGTACACCATTTCACCTTGAGATGGGTGTGCCCAAAACATGTTTCCCTGTCAGCCTACTGCTTAAGGTCTTCATTCCTCCAATGCCTCTGAGAAGAATAGAGGTGCATTCAGCAGTAGAGCACAAAAATGCTGAAGACAATGTTCACAAAGGTATTTAGACAACTGCTCCTAATTAGGTACCTAATTTCTTGTGAAATTTGCAGACAGACTGTGTTTGCCTAAGGTTAAGCTGTAAACCATAATCTCCTTGTAATACCTGGCTTCAGCAGTTTGCATGTGGTCACACAGGAAATTTTTTGACAGAGCAGGGAAGTGACTTTTTCAAATTTATATCAACACTAAAGCTACCAGGTCATCTGTCCTCTACATTATCTCTCAGTTTTGTCTAGCTTGTGCTCCTTCCTTAATATTTATTTGGCTAGTTCCTATGTCTCCATGTCTCAATGGACCCACTGCTTATGAGAAAATGCCTTATATATTATCTTTAACAAAATCACTCTTACCACAAACAAGTTATTTGAAAAGCAGCATGGATATCCCCAAAGAGGATTAGCAGAGTCTCCTTCCAGCAGGCTGACAGGTTCTCCTTTGTTTCCTACTCTTTTCTTCCCTGGCACCATAATCCTCCTTGCTGAATTCAGACAGTCTGTAAGAATCAACATTTATCAGCATGTTGGGATGTCAATACCACAGCTAAAAGCCCTGAAACAAGAGCCATTCAGGTAAATTTCAAAGTGGGAAAAATACACAAATTGGAGGGAAAAAAAAAAAAAAAAAAAAAAAAGAAAAAAAGGAAAAAAAGGAAAATTAAAAAAAAAGAAAAAAGAAAAAGCTTGTTCAGTGTTTTCAGAGATCACAAAATCACAAAATCACAGAATCACAGAATAATGAGGTTGGAAGAGACCTCTAAGATCATCGAGTCCAACCTATGCCCTAACACCTCAACTAGATTATAGCACCAAGTGCCATGTCCATTCTTTTTTTAAACACATCCAGAGATGGTGACTCTACCATTTCCCTGGGAAGAGCATTCCAGGACTTTTTTATTCTTTTGGTGAAAATTTTTTTCCTAATATCCAACCTATGCCTTCCCTGACATAGCTTGAGACTGTGTCTTCTGGTTCTGTCAGTTGCTGCCCAGTGGAAGAGACCGACCCCCACCTGCCCACAGCCTCCCTTCAGGAAGTTGTAGAGAGTGATAAGGTCACCTCCAAGCCTCCTCTTCTCCAGGCTTAACTGTGGAACACTTAACAACACCAGCTTCCTCAGTTGTTCCTCACAGGGTCTGTGTCCCAAGCCCATCACCAGCCTCATTGCCTCCTCTGGATGCGCTCAAGTGTCCCAACGTTCTTCCCAACGTTGGGAACGTTTGTCTCCTTCTCTTGAGGAGCCAGAACTGGACACAGCACTCAAGGTGTGGCCTCACCAGTGCTGGGTACAGAGGAAGAATGACCTACCTGGGCCTGCTTGTCACACTGTTCCTGATGCAGGCCAGGATGTCATTGGCCTTCTTGGCCACCAGGGCACACTGCTGCCCCATGTTCAGTCTGTTGACAACCAGCACTCCCAGGTCCTTGTCCACCTGAACACTGTCCAACCACACTGTCCCCTGCTTGTAATGTTGAAGGGGATTTTTGGGCTAAAATTAAGAACTCAGCACTTAAACTTATTAAACTTCAGGCTTTTGGACTCTGCCCATCCATTCCACCATTCCAGGCCTCTCTGCAGAGCCCTCCTTCCTTCCAATAAATCAACACAAGCTCCCAGCTTAGTGTCATCTGAAAATTTCCTAATGAAGGACTCAATGCCGTCATCCATGTCATCAATAAAAATATTGAACAGAACTGGCCCCAGCACAGAACCCTGAGGGACACCACTGGTGGCTGGCCCCAGCTGGTGCAGCACCATTCACCATCACTCTCTGGGCCCGGCCATGCAGCCAGTTCTGAACCCAGCAAAGAGTGCTCCTGTCCAAACCCTGGGCTGCCAGCTTTCCCAGGAGTGTGCTGTGGGAGACAGCATCAAAGGCCTTGCTGAAGTCCAGGTAGACAACAACCATGGCCTTTCCTACATCCACCAGGCAGGTCACTTGGTAATTAAAGGCGACCAGGTTAGTCAAACATGACTGACCTCTCCTAAACCCCTGCTGGCTGGGTCTGATCCCCTGGCCATCCTGTAAGTGCTGTGTGATAGCACTCAGTATGAGCTGCTCCATTATCTTACCTGGTACTGAGGTCAGGCTAACTGGCCTGTAAGGACCAGGATCCTACTTCCCACCCTTTTTGTGAATGGCTGTCACATTGGCCAGCTTCCAGTCATCTGGAACCTCACCAGTGAGCCAGGACAGTTGGTAAATGATGGAGAGCAGCTTTGCAGGCTCATCTGCCTGCTCCCTCATCACCCTGGGATGGATCCCATCTGGTTCCATTGATTTATAAATATCCAAGTTTCCCAGCAGTCCTCTGACTGCCTCTTCCTCAATAGCAAGAGGACCATTCTGCTCCCTGGCACCACCTACCAGATGCTGGCACAACTTCATGCATCCTGAAACAGCCTGTTTGTGTATGATTTGGTGTGAGAGATAAAACTTTCCTTCATTTACCCATACCCACCAGTACTACCTTACATCTGTCCATGGGCTAGTCTTCCCTTTGTGGCAGTCCAGCCACCTGATGTCCTGCAGAACTGAAGGGATATGAGGGTTCAGGTCTAACAGATCCCAAAAATTCAGGGTAAAAGAAGGCACAGCCATTCTTTCTGGTGCTCACACTGGGATTCACAAAGCCAATAGCCCACGAGAGACTCAAAGGATCTATTAAACTGACTCACACTCCTCTATGTGGACAAGTGAAGCTTTAGTTTCTCAGGAAGAAATAAATACCAAGATCCAGATACTCCATGTCAGCCACAGAGTTGAGTTCAGGCATGCCTACACAGCAAAGGTGAGAAAGGTTTGAACCTATTTGGAGTCCAAGTATTGGTTTGGTATTTGTTTATACATTTCCTGTCCTAGATATTCAGAGACAAATATTATGTTTCTAAAATATGCCAAACAGCTGATTAACTTTTAAACCTGGATAGATGCCTTCCCAGTTCTACAACAATAGCTCCTTGAAATTAGTTTTAATGATATTATAAAAGCATGGAATGGCTTATAATTAACTGCTAATGGGTAGGTACATGATTTGGAAAGGTTTAATATGTTTAATTAAATTACCTAAATATTCACATTGCTCTAAATATGTGTTATGAACTTAGCATGATACTTGGTTTTATGATTAATTTTTAAAACCCTTTTATTAATATAAATAGCCTTTTGGTTGAAAGTTATGTATACATTAGCAAGTGTAAAAGGTGAACATTTACACATCTTTTTCCTTAGGAAATGAATGTGGTTTCCTCAGCAGATGTTTATAATGAATGGAAAAGTTCCTGCCTGGAAAGAATTTTACAGAAACTGTTATTGACAGAGTTAAGCCCTCAGATTTTTATCTTTGTTTGACCTGCTGCTTGTGTGTTAAAGATGAAGGGATGAGGCATGGCTGTTTATTTTCCTGCCTTCTGGCAGGTTGCTGCTTTACTATGCGCGAACAAATAATTTTTTAACTACAAGTGACAAATAGAATGTTCCAAATACTACAGGTTTGGGTTAAAATTGATTATCATTAATAAAATTGCTGAATTTTATTTGCCATGGGAGGAGTGGCTGTGGGGCCACCTGGAACTAGAGAGATAAAAAATTAGGTGCCTCACTAGAAGAAAACCTCATGGCACAAAGCTCAAGTAACATGAGGATAGGAGAGTTTGGAAGAATCCTTGGAAGTTCTTTTGTGAAGAACTATAGGACTACAAAAGTAAGAGAGGAAGCCCCCAGTGAGAATGAGAGAAAAAGGTATCAGACACCAATGTGATGATATCATGGTCCTGAGAAAGCTTGGTGGGATCTGCTTCCTGATCTTGTGAGGTTAGCAAAACATTGATTCCCTGCTCTTGGAATCCTGCTGTGTCCATAACAGAAAAAATATCATCAAAGTTGTGAAAAGCAGTATTTTCTCTTCCAAAAGGGCTGAGTCAACACCATGATGCTGTGAGCCAGGAGTTCAGGCAGACCTCAAAAAGGGTCTTTAAGTAGCCATCAACACAGCCAACATAGCAAACATGGCCAACACAACCTCCAGCTCAAGAAGTCGCCAGCTGCTCATTGCCTGAACATATTCACCTTATCCTTTAGCCCCTATTCCTTAACCAGTGTAAACAAGTATTAATAGGCACCTATTAAAAATAAGAAAATGGGAAAGATGAACTTCAAAGTTTTTTCTGGAAGTTCCTCAGTTTTATCCACATTCTCAGTTTATTTATAAAACAGATAAAATAGCATGACAAGAAACAGATAAAATAGAATGACAAGTATATTGGAGGAGGCGCAGTTTGAAGTTGTGGTTAATGACTTTGTTTCATAACATGTTGTGAAATATTCAACATTTTTTGAACAATACAAAGGATTACAAAGGCAACAGTGACACACAGATTTTCTTTCATGAGAGGGAAGTCATACACAAATTGGAGTTAAATTGGATTTTGGCCTGTTAAACAATAAATAAGGTCTTCATTATTTTCTTTACTTTCATTTTTTGTGAATTCCTTTGAATCACAGCAAATAGCAAAATGAACTGTGAAATATGCACACACAAAACTCCTCCCCATATTCAAGTTTCTGTATTGACAAGTAAGCTCTACAATGAGCATCTCAAGGTATTGCTAAATTTTACCTGTGCTACATTGCACTTACATATTTAATTTGTGCTAGGTTGTTTGTTTGTTTCTTTGTTTCTTTGTTTGTTTCTTTGTTTGTTTCTTTGTATGTACCACCATAGCTCCTAAAAGCAGGGTCAAATTATACCAGGTGCTTTTACATAGATAAGCAACAGAACAAGATTCCCAATTCCTAAATCTGGGGATTGCTTGATATATACCAGATCTTCAGTGACCTGCTGAAGAATAAGTATGTTCAGAGACTGTGACAGAGTAGGATGTTTGAAGAACTGATTGAAAAAAATGAGGTAAAAGCAAAGCTGAAATAATGACTGAATACTCAGAATTAATCTTGTTACACTGTGTTTGTCTTTAGGTCGAACTATGGAGTATGTGTGGTCTTGGCAAGCTTCAAGGGGTTTAGCAAAGGGTTACTGTTAGAGTGATCATATGATGAAGAGATTTTAAAAACCTGCATGTCAGGTGAAGAGAAAGAAGTCTTTTAAATAAAATAATATAATAAAATATTTTATATGGATGAGCTAAGATGTTCATCCGCAAGCTGCTTTGGAACTATATTCTTTTATATTAACAACGCAAAGGTATTTAGTGCTGCGGTGCTAAATATAAACCAGGCATCACACAAGCAGTTATGCAAGCACCTCCATTCAGCTTTGCCAGCAAATTTCAGTACTGACCCCACAGCACCCCATCTCTAGGGCCTCTCTTAAACAGAGAATGCCAATTGTGCTGAACTGTGGGAGCACTTACACTGTAGAGAAGAGGCTAAAATGAGACTCACCAAACTTATTTTCACTTGAGATCAAAGGCAGAATGTGAGTTCCACTCTCCAGACATCAAAGACCAGCGCAGCGCCCACTGTGCCACTTCAACCTGAAATTATGTCCGTATTGTGTACAGTGGGAAGTTTACAGCTTTTATCTCAAAACGCAATGCAAGAAATGCAGCTAGCTAAAAGTAACTCATAGTAACAGTAGTAGTACGTGTAGTAGTCATTATCACCATCATCTGGGCTTGATTAGCAAGAAAAATGGTAATTAAAAGAAATTTTTTTTTTCTTCCAAGATTTTATGTTACATAGACTAGGAAAATGATGGGGTAGAAAGATTTTATTCACAGACAATGAAATCAATATAAGTGTCTTTCTAATAGAATTTGATCACACTCTGACTTAGGTGTCACATAGATGGTACTAAGTTCCATACAGACAGACCTCAGAGCTGATTTCTTGTTAAACCTATTTTACTAAATTGAAGATTATAAGCCACTGCAGTTCTGGTTCCACAACCTTTGAAATTATCAGAAAGGCTCCTCACAGTCTCAGGCTAGTGGGCAAGTGGAAGATCTTTGCATTGATGTGGTTTTCTCTTATTCAATATCCACATTTTCCTGCAAGTGGATTCGTTGATGCCAATGTGAAGATTTCACCAGTGTGATCAAGGTAGGCAAGTTGGACCTGCAGTGTCTTGTTCTCCAGAGAAAAGACGATTTAGACAGATTTAGACAGAGATGATTTAGAAGAGGTGATTTCATAAGTTGGAGGAATTCTGGTAGATGCATGGAACCAGATGGTGCACATGCACAATTTTGACACAATTTTGACAGTACACAGCAACATGTTGATGTTACTTTGTCATGTGGCAGTAAGAGTGCAGAACACACCTTTTTATCTGGTTCGATGGCATTTAGACTCTTTTTTTCATTTTATTTAGGACAATGTGTGAAATTTATTTTAGTAGAGATGTTTAGACTTAACTAGAGAATCATCCTACTGTAAATTTGTTCACAGCAAACCCCTCAGTAGTAATGAAGCCCATAGAAGCCCTAGGACCTGAATAAAAGAAAAGTTAAGCACTGATCTAATAAGTTTTTCAGTTCCAAACACATTCCATGAAGTATAACTAAAGATTCTGGGGTCATCATAAACAGTCAGTCATGCATGCAGAATAGATGTGCTGCATTGGACTGTTTTCTGCTGATGGACTCCTTCTCCTACCATGAATATGAGTTCTTGGTGAAGGACTGCCTGAAATTGTTGATGAATACCGTGGTGAGGGGAGCACCACTGATTCTCCAGCAGGTAGCAAGTGTAGGCTGTTATCTGCATGTGGACTGTGACTAGTTAAAGTTACAAAAGGTATGCCTAGACTAGACAACAGGCACACAAGGGTTGTGGATTTCTAAACATCTGTGCCAATGATCTCCACAGAGAAAAATGCATCTTCTTTCCAATAATCAACCTGAGTTTTCTGCTGCAGAAACAAGGGTGCATGGAGCAGACAAGGTGTACAGCACACGCCTGGGTACAACAAGCTTGGGAAATGAAAGTGCTCCAATACCCTGAGGCTTAGTGATCAGTGATGTGTGATTGCCTCTCTCATCTGCAGGCGCTTTTCACTTGTTAACTGTACCAGAAAGTGTTGTGAAGCATCCGGCAAAATAAAACTTTATCAACCCAAAGTCCAGAGCCAATACACAAAATGAAATCTTTAACTCTGGAAAAGCTACAAAACAGAGTAACACAGTAACATAGTAAGCGCAAAACATAGAAAGCAGAAAAAAATGTACTTAAAAACTTGCTTTTGATCACCACAATGTGTGCTGCAACATGTCAGCCTCTCTTCTGACTCTGTAAACTGGTG
Organism: Melozone crissalis; assembly: GCF_028551555.1. NCBI lineage: Eukaryota > Metazoa > Chordata > Aves > Passeriformes > Passerellidae > Melozone > Melozone crissalis. The sequence continues at coordinate 25,939,196 of NW_026535780.1, forward strand.
GTACAAGGGATTACTTTATGGTTCACTTCCACTCTTGTTGCCTTGTAATCATCTGGCTGGTTGATATGGATTTCTCTACACTGACCATTCACCCTCTGTCTGCAGCCAGGTTTGACCCAAGACCATAAAGCAATGCTGGTAGATCAGCTTTTATTGGAAAAGTGCCCAACACACTGTGATAAACAGTTCTAGTTAATAAAAGATATAGGACAAAATAAGCATAAAAACTGAATTGAGTCAACAGTAGCCCAGCGTCCCAAGCTGTGAGCAAGGCACATTTTCAAGTAGCAAGCAATAAGCTAGTGATCACATTATGTCCATCCACATAGTATCTGGGCCTTGAACATATATAAATACAAAGAAAAGAACTATTTGAGCATTTTAGTATGTGAATGTAGAAATATAGAAGGAAACAATATTTTTAATATATCCTAAACTACTAGAATTTCAGTAAGAAGTTATTCAACCCGAGTTTTTGGCATTAGTCTGTTTCTATTATTGTATTTTATTACATTTTTATATTGTAATATTCCTTGAAAACTAAATATTTACAAAAAGGTGCCAGTGAATTAAGACTACACACAGATTTTCATTAAAATTTTCTGTGTTTTTCCTGTCTTATAAAAATAAATAAGCTTTTCTTCAACTGACCAGAATTTGATCATTCTGAATAAGAGTACAATGCATCATCCATCCAAGTCTTTACTTAACAGTACCCTTTGTCTCTCTGACATAAGGCTACAGTCATTGCTTTTTGAAAATTTCCACTCTTATCTGCTTGTACTGAAAATGTACTGAAAATATTTTGTTTCTTTCGAAACAGATCTTAAAGATTAATGAAACTTAATTTCAAAATCGACTTTTAATAATGGCAGGGTTACAAATACTAAGCCTGAAGCAGAAGTTTTTACAGGTAAGGGCATAACTCCAGTGCAGCCCAAACTGTGCAGCACGAGAAGTGCCAGGCTCCAGCTTGGATCCCAGACTAGAGAAGCACTGTCACCATCAGTCACAGCTCTCAGGGCTGCAGCCAGAGCAGCCCCCATGGACATTCAAGGCAAGAGAGATGGAGCAACTGGGGAAAAGGACAGTAAGATCCCTGTCAACACTGGGGGTTGGGTTAGGAGCAAGGAGCAGAAACTGATTGTGTAAAAAGTTATCACATAGCATGGCGCCTTTTTACCTCACAGTTCAAGGCAGTCACCACTAAGATATATGGCTCAGAAATTGGGAAAAAAAAGGTTTAAATGTGTAGAAACAAGACCTGCATCCACAGCTGACAGAAGACAAGGCAAGCTGAACTTAAATAAGTTGTGCCATGTCAGCCAGACACAGCAGCTAGTATTTCCCATCAGAAAATTGATGACAGTAATACACAATATAGGCAAGACTGCCAGAGTCTCAGCTAGAATAAACAAAGTGGCACAACAACAGATTAGTTATGGTCAGACCAGCTTTGCTGGCTTACAGTAATTCAAAATCCCTGATGTAGCTCTATGCCAAAAAGACTGGGAATAGCTCATTTTAAATACAGTTTTAAGGTGGGCAGACAAATTCTTGGTGGTCTTAATGAATGCACCTTCAACAAATGAAAGCAAAAAGTTATTTTAATCTCTCATGTTAATCCCTCACTAAGTTTTGCTTTCTTTCTAGGTAATATTGTTTTAACACTTGTGCCAATGGAAACCTTGCCAATATTTTCACAAAATGTTGATAGGCTTTGCCAATATTTTATTAAGAAGGACATCTAAGAAATGCAAACATTTAGTAGAATTTTATGAAAAGTGATGTCTGTCCAATATCTCACACCACTGGATAAAGAAAGAAAACAAACCAAGAACTAGACATTTGGAGTACATTCAGATTTCGTATGACAAAGAGGCTCACTTTTTGTCCTGTGAAATAATGAATACAAAATATCATTATTTGCTTTCAGCCACCTAAATATCCTCACATAATCTCTTCATGATGTCCTTATCATGAAACCCTGGCAGTCTACAAGACAGCACTAAAGAGACACTATATACAGAAAAGAAGTAAAGGAAGAGAAAAAAAAGGGTGATGATACCAAATTCTGTGAGACTAGCCAGGTCAGTAAACATATCTAGTGAGTTCATCACTTTTTCCTTCCTTTACTCTCTTGTTTGTTGCACGACTGTGTTCTGATTTAGAAGTGGTATGTTCTGAATGTTTTTCCAGAGAAACAGACTGTTACACATAAACAGTTATGATGTTCTCAGAAATATGATGAGAGAGGCAATGCAAGTCAGCAAAGAAGTAAAATGTAGGACAATTCTGATGCAGAGTGAATCCCTGAATTTCAATTTCTCCATGAAGAAGAAAAGGGGCTTGGTCTGCAAGCCAAGGTAAATGGCATAGCTTGGACGATACAGATCCTTGAAACTGCAAAGGTTCAGCCTCAAAATCAAGGCAAAGGAATGGAAGAGCTTCATCCAACTCTTGCCCATGTTCTACTGACTCCTCACTCAGGACAGAGTACCTGGGTATAATGACTTTATTTTTATGATGAAGCCAATTCTGATGAAAATGGATCATGCTTCGAAAAAGAATGGGAAAAAACAGGGTTAAAATGTGAAGTTTAAGGCTTAATACCTCCTCCAAGACTTTCCTGAGCATTAACAACCACAAATGGTTCTAAGTGGAGAGTTAACTTCTAATATTTAGAGTAAATGGCATATCTTTGGCTTAAAAATACCTAGCAGTGGGTCGATGTGGGGAGATGCTGGCAGAGAAGACATGAGTTCACAAGCTCAGCATTGCTGAAGAGATAGTAAGGGCTGGAAAATGTTCCCTGCAATGGAAGACAGACAGTTTGTCTTTTGTTGCTGGGAAAAAAGAAAACTCTACAATATGAAGGTGTGGAATGTATTAGGGAACAAGTTCTGCACATCAACACCATCTTAAATGGATATAAATCAAATGTTTCAAAGCTGTTAGAGTTAAAGCTCAAGATTTGTTTTCACATGGATGAAACAGAAGATTCTTCACCAAAATGGAACCGGAAGCTCTAGAAAGAGGGTTGAGGTTGACACAATGTCCATCTTGCTGGCATACGGCCCAGGAAGGACAGTGATGACATGCAAATGTAACAAACTAAATCAAAGGGGAATGGTTTACAATTGTTTCGGGCAGTCTGAGCTTGCTCTGGTATTGAGTAGCACTGAGAATGCTGGAAAATAATTTGAATTTAACTTTGAGTGAAGAACTATATCTGTGAGTCATTGGCATCATCTCCTCACTGGTGTTTCTTTGCAAAGAAGATCCACAGGAGGGGAAAGTAGGATTAAGGGAGGAGTCCTGTGAGGAGCTTGGGAGGAAGGTGTGCAGGGTCCCAAGGGAAACAATACCAGCAAATGCTCTTTGCACATGTTGTTTTAACATGCTTGAAAATTCAAATCTTTCCTTAAGGAAAAGCACTGAAACACAGCTGACTGTAAATAAGCTATAATATAGTGGTAAGAAGATGATTTCCAAGACCTAAAGTATGGCTTTTAAATAAATTTGCTGCAGTACTTGGATCAGGGTATGAGCAACAAGGCAACCACTGCTGTCAAGCACTCATAATATTTAACATTACATAGGTGCTTTTCTCTTGGGCTCTTTTTTCATTTCTTCTGTGTGTCACTGTCTCTAAATTATGTTCTTACTTCTTCCACTTAATTTAATCCAGTCTAATAACATTTTCAAGTAAGTTTAGACAAAGGTTGTACAAGTCCCTTAAACCAAATATGGTGTTTCAGGAGCTTTAATTAAAAAGAAATACAGAATTTTTACTCAGGTCTGTAGAAGTAAACATACTATTATAAGTCAGTAAATATTTACTAAAATCTGTAATATCTTTATAAGTTACACTGGTTTATTCTTTTTTAACTTGAGAATATTTCAGTGAGGTTTGGTTTTTTTTGTTTCCATGGTGGCATTTCCCCATCTCTTTTACACAGTTCTTCCACCTACTTAAAAATTTATTCTGCAAATGAGAGACTATGCTGAGCATGATCACGAGACCACATAGTCAGTTGATGTAGAATGAAATATCAGTCTGCTCTGTATAATACAACAAATTTGGCCTATTCACAATAATATGCTGCATCCTGTAGTTATTTGACATGTATTTAACATACCATTAAGTGGTAACAACCTTGGAACAGTCATTCTCAGGTTGCCCTCTGCTGTTTAAGGTTAAAAAGACAAGGCATGTTTTACAGAGCTGTAAAAAGCAGTTTAGTGGAGGGAAGTAGACCTGGGACTAGAACAGGAAAAAAATTAAACTTGCACAGAGGATTTGTATCTTTTATATAAATTCCATGCATTATGAAAGGAGTTCTGAGCACCTTTCAGAGAAAATAAAGGAGAAAATGTAGAAAGTTAAGAAATGTAAGTTTACTTCTGTGATTGAAAACTTTTTACTTTCCCTGGAGAGCCATCAGCTATAGGAACAAATCCTGCAGTGGTAAAACAATTTCCCATCAAAGTCAATGCCACAGATTTAATTATTAGCAGTTTGAACACTCAGATGAAATTCCTGGCTTGAAGTATGTGACCTGAGAATGTGGCAAGAAACACTGACTTCTCTTCTTTACATCTACTTTCTAGGTGTACTATAATTCAGTACAATATGTATCAATTTGTAAAATCCAAGGGCTGCATCCCCCAAATAACTGAACAAAAGTGAACCCAGGATCTTCTTGAGCCTCAGCAAATTCAGTGATATATTCAGGGAGGTTTTACACTTGCCCAAAGAATCAACTGATCTTTAACATTGCAACCAAGGGGAAATCAAATTTATTTGGTGCAGAATGAAGCAGAGAGGCTGGATGTGCCCTGTTGAACTGGAAGAGAAGGGTAGAGAGGTTCACTGGTTGGCAGTGACTTCCAGATGTGGGATAGACCCATTTGCTGGCTCAGCACAGTGACTGTGGACACTGGGTACATGCTACAGCATCTTCCTTCTGGGGAGAAGAAGGTCCCAAATGAAGGAGCTTTTGTATTCAGCAATGCTCACAGGAGAATGAAATGCTGGGGTTTTTTGAGTGCTTTATATGGACATGCTGATTTTCTGATTGTATTGTTTGTTTCCTTCTTCAGTGAAAATATTAACCTGTCAAAGATTGTTTTTTATTCAGGGAGAAAGTAACAAGAAAAGGCTTAATGCTCATTGGCAATGGAGCACTAGTGGGAAAAAACTGGATGATTTTGGGTGATTCAGGTCTACTGGATGAAATAACTAAAAGAAACATATTTCTTTAAAAGTGTTTAATTATATTTGGGCTGCTATGAAAAAATCAAATTATTGCCACATGGCATCACTACAAAAAATAGGGGGGCAGGAGGAGGCTTGAATGTCTCTCTTGTGCATTCTTCATCAAACTCATTTAGGTTTCTTACACAGCTCTTTTTCTTGTATTTGTTCTGTGTGCTCTTTGGATATCTTTATTACTTCAAATTATAGCTACATCTTTTGACCTTAGCTTGAGCTTAGCATAGTTTTTGTCTAAGACTGTGTATGTTTAAGGTCACTACCAATTAACTTCAATATAACATTGAATTCACATCATAAATTCAAGAGAATATAGTATGTAAAAAGCTCTCATTGCCTCTAAAAAAACATTCTGAACTGACCCAGATGTGCAAGAACAATACTGACTGACTACACAGAACAGGTTCTGGGGTCCTTTGATCTTAGCCTCCCCCTTTCTTTTCTAAACATCTTCAAAAGGCTGCCTTTCTGAAGGGAGAAGTTCACCCATCCTTATTTGCTGACAGACTGAACAGGAAGGGCACATGGAAGCTCTTCTTATTTTATTGTGTGATTTATTTAAAAAGAAAAGGCAAAGGGTCTGACATGGAACACTGAGACCCAGGACTCTCCAACAACAGCTCAGTTCTGTCTCATGGCAAACTCAGAGGAGTAAATAGCTACAGCTATACACAACAATTATTTGAGAGAGTTACAGTGCAAAAGTGAATTTTTTTTTTTTTTCCATTTACGCACTAGTAGTCAAACACAATAAAATTCCAACCTGGTTAAATCTTGCCTGAATTTTCCTTGTCACTTGCAAAAAACAGGAAATACAGAAGGAACTTGGAATGTAGAGAAGTTCTTGTTTATTGGAAGTGGCAATATCTCCATGTTTTATTCAGGCTATTGGAAAATCTGAAGGAAAAAGTGTAAGTAATTGACTTCTTTAGTATTACTCATAGACTAGCTGATACAGACCTCTTGAGCAAGACTGCAAATATTCCTTTAGTCTATCAAGAAAATTAGAACACAATTACTTTAGACAATTTCTGCAAAACTGACAGAGTAGAAATCCATAGCATGTCTAGAACATGATTTAGGGCCTGACCCTTCACAACCACTCCATGTATCTTTTATAACAGTTCAAAGTGGATATGGTCATAGTCTTACACTGTAAGGTTAGTTCAGAGACTCCTTCATGGATACTTTAAAGTGTATTTGTTTCTGCCACACCAGCATCCTTGAAATGTTACAGTCATTATTTCAACAGATGTTCTACATTTTCAATTATTTTACAAATGAGAAGACAGCCACTTTTCCATCTTCCAACATGAGGACAGAGTCAATCAGGCAACTTCTAAGCATACTTTGGAGATATTATAAAATTGATTAAAGCCATTTAACATTGTTAAACATTGTTGTTGTATTCTGACTCTCAGAATACACCAGATATAGTAATAATGATAGCTCTCAGATATAATTTTGTGGGAAATTATGCTTCATGGAAGAGAAAATACATTGATTTATGAAGTTCCAAAATATTGTGACTTCTGACATGGAACATTTACACTTAACCACAGACTAAAGTGGATGTTCTTGCTAAGTCCAAGAGTTGTGAGGCCACATCTGGAGCCCTGTGTCTGCTGGGAGGCTCCTCAGCACAAGGACAGTGGGAACAAGTCCAGTGAGGGCACTGAGCCATTAGGGCAGACAACAGGGCCATGAGCAGAGGCTGAGAAACTGAGCCTGCTCAGCATTTAAAGAAGGTTAAGGGAAGACCTTATTGTTGCCTGCAAGTTCCTGAGTAGAGGATAGGACCACCATGAAGACAAGCTCTTGCAAATGCACGGTGAAAGTTAGTCAAGAGACACAAGTGAGGAACATAGAAAGATCCACTTAGATATTAGAAAACTTGTTTTTTCTATTAAATATTGGGAAAGGTTGACCAGAAAGATTGTAGAATCTCCAACTTGGAGATGTTCTAAATACAGCCCACAGAAATTTGGTCTAAAAAAAGAAATGCTTTGAGCAAGGGGTCAGACTGGATGACCTCTGGAGGTCCCTAACACCATAAATTGTGTGATTCAGTGAGTGATGTTCTTCACCCACTATTGTTACCATAGTCTGAGAACCTGGGTATATTTCTGTGGATTTGAATCCCGGCAGGTCGGAAAAGTATATTGATTTTAAGAATTCCACATCCCAGCAAGACCTCCAACTGCTTTAGTATTACAGTCAGGAAACACAGCCTCTACTGCTCTAGATTATAAAGGATTAGTTTATTCTGATGTACAGTTCCAGGAGACACCTTTGCTTTTTGGTTACTAAATGGGCAAAATACCTGTCCACAGTTTTTATAAAAGTCTGTGTAAGTTCTAAAAATCAATGGTTACTCAAGATTTCTTGACTATCCTTTAGATCTTTTAAATTCTCCAGTGCCTTACATGAGGATGTAGGTTGCCCTAAACCAATACCGTTGTTCTGGATTTCATTTACCATTCTTGGGACTGACCTACACAGAGCCTGGATTTGGACTCGATGACTCTTTTGTGTCCCTTCCAACTCAGGATATTCTATGAATGAATTTACCTTCTTTGTTTGAGAGCTGTTATTATGGACCAAACATACAACTCTTCACATTGTTTATTTACTGGAAATTCTCTGGCAGTTTTTTGCAAAAAAGTACTCTCTCAAACATCTGAGAATGATTTGAGAATAGCATAGGGTATAGCAAAAGGAACATTTAGTTTTTTGGCAATAAATTGTGGCCTGACATGTTCCCTAATGTCCCTTTTGAATTGACTCTTAGATTCCCAGTTCCTTTCATGGATATAATTTTTCATCATACAAACTGTTTACCCCTACAAAAAGGAGGAAAACCTGATTGAGTACCTTTAAGCTCTGCTTATACTTCATCCATGCCTGTCCTTAGGACTTAGAAGAAACTAGTCAAGCACTCTGGGGATACCACACCAATGGAAAATGCCATGGCAGACTAGTTACACCATATGGACATTAAAAAGGTGCCAGTGCAGTGCCCACTGCAGCCAACAGAAAGATTCATACTGACATTGCCAGAGACACTGAAATAACTTTTAAAAAAAAGGGGAGGGTACAAACTAACTAAACCTGTAAATGGAAGTCAAGAAATAAAATGCAGGAGTACAGAAAAGAGTGATAATACTGAAACCATGCAGATACCTAGGGAAGTTGTCAAAGGCATAGGAGTTGAAATTCCTTAACAAAACTTTAGTTAAGAGCCAAAGAATGTGTATTTATTTCACTCATGATGACAAGTTCAAGGCATCTACACAAAAATGAGTGCTGAAAGATGAACTGACACAGGCTGTGTGTTTCATCTGAGGAGTGTGGAAGCTGCTCTTGTAGGAGAGAATCATTCAGAGCTCAGACTTATTACAGACAGAACAATCACTGCTGCAATGAAATTATGTGCAACTGGTCAGAGGCATACAAAAGCTGTTTCTTTTAGGAAGATAATGAAAGGCTTTTTCTGTTTTAGAGCTGATAATAAAAATGTCTATGTTGAAAAACAGCTGAGAATCCCCAAGCACATTATTGCCGTATACTTTATCAGTTCCTTCCTTCTGAAAGAGGGGAATGCTACAAATAGATACAAGTAGTTCCCACTGCACAAGTTTATTTTCAACATGACTTAACACTCAACATCATCTTCCTCGCTGTATATAGCTGCTGACAATCTTTCTGTATTCACAAACTGTATTAGTTAAGTTCACTAGGGGAGTGAAGTGTTTGAATTGGAGGCATAGGAAATCCCAGGAATTCAAGATAAAAGTAAGCATATTATACACTAAATGTTCATTTATAAACTGCTGGATGGCCTCAGCATTCCATGTGGCCTTCCAAACCAGGGCCTGCTATGGGACATTTGGACAAAGAGACAGAAAAATCAATATTTTGATGGGAATAGGAAAGAGTTCTACTTGTCAACAAGAATTTGACTTTCATTTTGCAGATAAAAATGAAACTGTATCTGGAAAAGTTCTAGAGATTTGAAAGTACATAAGAAGTTATAAGGAATTACAATTATTAAAGAACCCTCTAAACTGAAGCTACCAGGGAGTACATGGACTTAATAAAGACTTAGTTCTTCCAGACAAATTATACTGGTTTATTAAAATGGGATGGTAAAAGACAACTTAAGCACTATCATTTTTATCGTGAGAATCATTCCTTTTGCTTTAAATTCAGTTTATTCTTAAACTTCAAATTAAACTAATTTCACATTGAGGTAAGCTTTAGTGCTATAAAATCATAAGAATTTTTTTAATTTATATTAGTTCTGTTTTTATGCAATATTGCCACAAAGCATGACTTATTTTGCAATTTCCACTCAGCTCTGTCTTCCAACAACCTCTATCTACAGGCACTCACCAAAGATTTTGATATCAAAAGTACAGATATACAAGGTAAAGAGGCCATCTAAAAAGGAATATTCAACTAGTATCTTTCTTCTGGCATATTTGAATACTGAACTACAAAAAAAGGGTGAAAGGGTGAAAGACTTCCAATATTCTGCTCACCAATTCTATGAAATCTTATTGTATGTCAGATATTTAATGCTACTTTTCATATTTTTCAACTCATTCTCATACTGTGGAGGATTATAAGTCTTCAGATTGATACACAGAAAAAAAAAAAGAAAAAAAGAAGACAATATTCCAATGCAGCTTATCTATCTCCCTATCTTGTGAACCATCTGAGAACTTGTCTAGATTTCATCTCTAATGACTAAATTTAAACCCAGAGAGAGACAGTGACAAACTCAGCCTATGTTGAATACTACTCACAGGAGCCTATGCATTGAAGGCTTTTTGCACATAGGATTTAAATCCAAGCCTAAGTTTAGAGCTATATTTATGGTTTTATCATTTTTTCCCTTCATAATAAAAGAAAGCCCATTTAGCTGAAAGAGCCATAAGAGCATCCCACTTCAGGGAAGTGTATTCCTGCAATTAGTAGGACAAAAATCTGGTACTTAAGGATAATTTGTAAGATAAAGAAGTTCATGTGAAAGGGATCTCTCTTTCTTTGCTACTAACTGAACAGACTTGCTCATTCTGTTGAGAGACAATAAAGTTATTTTGGAATTTTATATTAATGTCATAAGAAATGCATGGAGAACAAGCATTAAAAATGTTTTATTTCCTGTTCAGGAACAAGTTGTGAGACTAAGAGAAGAACACACATGTTAATTCAACCTAGACAAATGCCATTTAAAAAGTATTCAGTAAGTGCATAGGTATTGAGACACAAATAATGAAAGCAGTAAAGATTATAGACTTAAATCTCATGTGCTCTACTACTTAAAACACAAAAACCCCAAATTTTCTTGTTTTTTAACAAATGAAAGCTGAGGCTCTGAAATCATCCCATGCTGAGCAAAACAAAGCTGATTTTTTTTTAAATACCATGCAACTTTAAAAAATTACGAAGACAGAAAGAAAATTTAGGCAATATACACTCATTAACTACTTCAGCAGCTATTTTCAAAGCATGTTTAAATCTTTGGAGGAACTACTGGCAAAATATGCAAAGTATTAGAATTAGAAGATGTTAAAACAGATGTTCCCCAACAATTTGTCACAAAAATTTAAAATATTTTATTAGGTTCATTTATTTTTTCAACAGTCTTTGAAGTACAGAACAACATTTTTTAAGAGCTGTGATTAATAGGGATACTGTTTTATTTGGATTGTTTTGTAAATCATGTGGGGCTTTTTTCTCTTCCTGTAATGTGACAGCTTAACTCCTCTCTTATGTCAGAACAAACTTAAAAAAAAATCCATAAAAAAAGAGAACTCTCTTTGGACTTGTAAATCACAAAGGATATGTTGGCATGATGCACATCAGAAAAAAACTGTAGGTGATTTCACATTTGCTTTCTGTTCCAAGGCCTGATGACTGGAATTGTATTACTTCATTGGAAGTAAGGATCTTACACCCAGTTTACACAATGCCTTTATTTTAAATATTTCAATGGGATTATGCTGGACATAACTGAAAGTGATGCATGTACAGTACATTGTGAATTCATCACCACCTTGTCCTGTGTTGGCCACAGGCACTTCCTGAGCAATTAACCAATTTTCAGTGGTTTATTAATTTTGGGAGCCAGTCTTCCTGGCATGTCTGAGTTCAGAGGCAGTAGGAGTTTCCTGAACCAGCCATCTGCTGGTGTCTTGCTGCACCATCCACTCTGGACATGTTTATAATTCCTGAAACAAATTCCTTCCTCTTGATCATTTCCCCTGTTGGTGAGCACCAATATGAAATAGCCATTAGCACTAGAACTAGGTGAGCTTTTATTTCATGGATTTCTTGATGCCAGTAAGAAAAGTTATTTGTCTCATATAGGAACTGAATGAAAGTGGAACTGAAGGGAAAGTGCTTCAAAAAATTCATTTATCGTTACTTTTTTTAATGAATGTCTTGATTTTTGTTTTCTTTTTTTTAACCATCCAAGATGCCTTTAACTGCTAAAAAACACCACTCTTTTTTCCCAAAATACTGAGTTTTCAAATTAAACTTTTATATCAATTTGCAGTTGAACTCAGTATGTCACAAAATTTTCATATATTGTCTCCAAGCATTACATAAGCGTGACATTTATTCCCAGAGCTCTAGCTAACAAGGATTTAAACAGATACAATTAATTATATATATCAATTACACTAATTATCAGTATTACTAAAACCTACCGTAAATCTAGTGACTTTTCCATCTCCAGTTCCCTTAATTTGTAAAAGAGCAAATATTTATCATCATCAGTTACATAAAAAAGCTTAGCCATATCTTGACAGAATTACTTGAGAGTTTTCTTATCCTTTTGTGAGTCTCCTTTACAATACTTTCCCTAAAGTGTCTGAAGAGCATGCTGACTCTTCTATGGAAAGGTCCCTGTGAGAGTGGAGCAGCAAGTCAGGCTGAAAAATGGCCAGAGTATTTTGCATTTGCATCCGTTTTGTCAGCAGAAGTCCTGGGTCCTGAAAAGTTATAGTAAATCAAAATCTTTGTCTGCTGTTCTGCAAACAGAAAAAAGAGAACAACACTTTTAATGACCTACTGATAAGTCAGTTGAGGCCACCATAATTATTAACAAAATAGTTAACACATGAGTGGCTAATGCAGGAACACAGAAAAGCCTGAAAATCTTTATTTCCAGAAATATTCATATAGCTGTACAAATCTAATTTATTTAGGCAGGTACTTATGAAACTATTAATTATTCCAAATTTGGAAAGTTGTGAGATAGGAAAAAGCCTCCAAGTGCATGTCATGCTCGTGCACTGTTAGGAATTCAGAGTACACTAATGTGGAAAACATGTCCAAAAGTGTTGGCTACATTCACGTGTGTCTGCCTCTCTGCAGAAGTTCACTGATATTTTGGAGGAACATAAGAAGACCCAGAATGTGCTTAGATACTCTATTGTTCAGCACCCAGTCTAAGTTTTAAGGGTGTCCCTATACAGGCATAAAAAGTGTTGACTTTACTCTTTCAAGTACCTTTTATAAAGTACCTACAGCAGGATCCCAAGCCAACTGCTGACAGATTACACCCTGGAAACTGAGATGCTTAAACAATGAAACCATTTAGGTCATTTTATGAGTAATGATAAAACTTTTGCTGTGGTTTGCTTCTTTAATCTTACATTTATTTTTATTATTATTCCATATAGAATATTTAAAGAATATAAATGGATCAAAAGCACCACTAATAAATATCTTCCCCTATGTCAATGTAAAATGTATTCTAAATTTTATTCTTTTTTGAGGAGGACTAGTTTCCTTCTAAAATACACTTTTAAAAAAATTCTGTAAGTGTTTTAAATTAGTATTTGCATGCTCCAGTTTCTTCTGTACATCTGGAATCCCTTTAATCAGTCATTTTTTATGAGACCATGAGGAGAGATGATAGTCTTGTTCACACAACACTGCATTAGAAAGAATGTGTATGGTTGCTTCATGAGAGGAATTAAAAGAGCCTAGGGATGCTGCAGTTGACTGCATGGTCTGGTTACTTGAGGTTCAACAATTCTTGCTATTCACAGCTGTCAGTGTTGCATGTAAGTGTTATATTCCCCATTGTTTCCCAACTCTTTGTACCTTTTGTAAGATTAATACTTTTTAAAGGATTTTATAAGACATACAGCTTGTAATCAACTATCTATGATCAAAGAAGTTTCAAAAGGCACTGGATATTCTAATCTCTTTAATTCTTCATTTGCATAAAAATTTGTTTTTATATTTTCCCTAAGAAGGTTAAAACTGTAATGTAAGAAAAGGCGAAAGTTTTCATTTCCTAATTAAAAATTTCCATTCACTTCAATAGTAAGTCGGAGCCTGGAACAACAAGAATTAGTTGTTGCTTAGGGAGTGAGGAAACTGCCCAAACAACTCCAACAACTGTAGCTTTAAAATATGCTCCAATCTGGAAAAAGTTTTGCTGTTTCCTAACCCTGAACATCAGCATCACCACTCTATTTCCAAAGACCCAACAGGAAAGGGGAAGATAGAGGGACATGTATGAAGACAGACCAGAGCTTAACAGAAACTTCAGCATTTTTTCTCTCAGTATCAGTTTAAGGGCAAAAGGGAATTAACAGAAATTTCAGCCAGCATTCACCAGCAGACTTCCAGGTTAAATCCCATCCTGGGATGGATGAAAGTATAACTGAATGAGTGGATGGATGAATAGATAGATTTTTTTTTTTTTCCCAACAGAAATCTCTGATAAAAATATCAAAAATCTTTTTAAGCTCTAACTCCATGGCAAGTTGAGAAGTGACAACAGCTTTATTTAATTTCCTCTATTGTCTGGTATGAAATTCTGACAATGACTTTGAATTGTAGGATAACAAGCTTTGGAACTGTGGACTCCTTTCTAGTGTTCCATATTACGCTTGAGAAGAACAATGATTTTGCTTTAAAAAAAAAAAAATTTACTCATGTAATGGGGAAGATCATTGCATTTTCACATCAGATTCGTGTTTCAAATGCTATAACTGCCAATGTTTGTGGAGCTTGAACCATGTGCCTTTTCCCATTTGGGCATTAAGTCATTCACAGAACTCAGCAAAGAACCCTTTGTAGTAAAATAATAGCATATTTTTATATTTTCTCTTAAAACTAGCAAGAAGAAGTAGGAGGGAAAATTGTGTAACTGTTCCTTTAACCAATGTGCAGAAATTAAAATGCTTTTCATTTAACATGTGACATTTCCAGCTTTTTCCACTGTTGAAGAAATTACCTAAGAAAAAAAAGGTTTCCTATGAGTAACATCTCATTAAAATGAGATGTCCTTGAAAAGTTCTGCTGGCTTTTACAAATGAAAAAAAAACCTAAAAAAAAAAACCCTAAAAAAAAAAAAAAAAAAAAAAAAGAATGAGAAAATTACCAGAGCTGAAGAAAATCCCAAATCAAAAGAGCCAGACTCCAGCAGACCAGCAAGAGATTTGATTTCTGAAGGTCATCAGACCAACAAGGGCTCACAAATATTCTCACGTGGAGCAGTCACAGTTCACTGTTGGAAATGAATCTTACATCACTCATGCAAGAGTTGTATTAAATCAACAGCATTTGCACTGAGGTTGGAGCACTAGAAGTGTCACTTTATTATTTTGTTCATTTGGTGTCCACTCTAATATCACCAGTTCTCCAGTTATATTGTAAGTACAATATTGTTTATGTAAGAATCAGTTTCTCTAACAAGTATTCTGCTGTAGATTCGTAGAACAGTCTGAGTTGGAAGGGATCCACATGAATAATCAAATCCAACTCTTAAATGAATGACTCATGCAGGGAACAAACCCACAGCCTTGGTGTCATTAGCACCATGCTCTAAGCAACTGAGCTAATCTCAGGATGTAACTAGAGTAGCACTTAATATCATGAACAGCTATTGAAGAGCATACTTTGTGTTTTTCATTTACTCCTATAAAATAAAAAATTAGAGTTAGCTGCCAGATTAGTTGAAATTGAAAGGATGCATATCACTTTTATGCTACAAATGAAACCAGATTATTTTTTAAAGAAAGAAAGAAGTGGCAAGTTATTCCTTGGGGACTTTATGGAAGATTTATTGCAAATACACAAACAAAATTAATTCAATGCAACCACAGCTAAGATGCAGTATATATTGTTTCAGTTCTCATACAGCTAATTTTGGCAGATGCTAATTATCCACCCCAAACCTACAAGTGTCTTTAATTATCTCTTTGTCTCTAAAGCTGATATGATTGCCAGTAATTAAACTCAAACATTTTAAATATATTTCATTATTATTAGTAGGTACAACACCGTTTTCCTTACCTTGTGTTTAAAATACAATTCTACTATTCTTACAAATTATTCTGAGATTTTTCTTTCTTATCTTGATTTTTCTCTTGAGAAAATCCCAGCTTGGTAATGTTTTGTGAGACCAGATGCACTTTTAACATCAAAACAATGATTTGCAAAGCTGAATGAAATCATTGAAGACAGAATTAAACAAAACAAGTGCAGATGGATTCAGCTGGGATGTTGTCACCTCTGCATGTAGCTGCCTCATTGAGAAAATATTTGCCAGTATAATGTGGTAATAGCAGCCGAGTACACACCAGCACTGGCTGTGTTCTAGCAGTGAGGTAATTTCTCCAAAGCACTGATATTCAAGCTGTCACCGAGGCTGTGCCTGCAGCAGTGCCTTCCTTCCCTGGCTCTGTGAAGGCTCTCTAGCCATCTGTGCTCCGGAGTTTTCTCATGTTCCTCTTTCAATCTCCTTAAATAATCCTACTCTCACCACAGGACTTGTCTTTCTCCCGGTGCCTTCCAGCAGCGTGTTCTTTGTCCCTGGCAGGTGTTTGTCCCTGCACAGCTCCATGGGGGTCTCTGGCACAGGAATGCAGCAGGGCTGCTCCCTGCACAGGGAAAAGGGGAAAAGGCTCCGCTGCCCCCGGCACCTGCCCGGGACACTGGGACGGAGTGATCCCTGCATGTTCAGGGAAGGGAGGGTGAAACACGATCCCCAATGAACCTGTCTGTGGTTTTATGACCACTTTGCCAGAGAGAGTTGGCTCACTTCCCAAACTGTGAGGCTCATACCATAATTCTGGTGAGTAACAGGAGCTTTGGATTTTTGATTCCTTTCTCTGATGACTTGGGACAAAAGTTGAGCCTTTAGTACAAAGAGTTTGCAGGACACTTTCTGTCCACCTCTACCAGTTACAGTATGATTGTACTTCCCATGGCTATTCCATTAAGTTTGTCCCTTGTATTCCCAACAGTGTCATAGGAAAAAAAGAGCCTATCTGATTCCTGCAATGCATCTCCTCCTGCAGGCTCAGGGCTCTGAGACTCTCACCTGTCACTAACTAATGGAAAGCTGTCACCTCATAGTCCAACCTACCCCTCATCTCCCCAGCCACACTTCCCGCTGGAATAGGAAACATTTCTCTTATCAATCAATCAGGAAATAATAAAAAGTGTGAAGAGGTGGTCATAGCTGTGCTTTTTAATGGGGAGATGGGTTAAGGGCTCTTTTCTGACTTAGTCCAGTACCTTGAGATGATGGTAGCCAGTATATCTACAGATTTTTGCTTGACATGAGATGTAGAGCAAAATATGCAGAAAACAGGTCTTCCATCTTTCAGAATGCTTTCTCTTGTGATAAAAAGAGGGATAACAAACATCCTTTGATTTTACATCTTGGTGCTATCCATCCACCAATTGTTTCTCTCTGGAAACATTACTATCCATCAACTGCATAGCTATAAGGATTTCCAAATTTGAACACTATCCTCTCACTAGATTATGTCTAAGCTTGTCCTTGAAGCAGCCAGAGTATTCTGAATATTTGATTTATCCTGGTTTGAGTCCTAACATTTAAGTTTGTCGTCCTTCTCTTGAAGCCTGCCAAAGCTTTTCTCTTGCTTAGAACCAGGTTTTCTGTTTCTTCTGTCATTGTTACCGGCATGCTGCTTCCCATCTCTTTTGCTCTTTCACCCCTCTGTAGGAAAGTTCTATAGATCTGGAAAACTTCTTGATTTTCTTTGACTCTCTTAACAATTTCCTTGGCAAGCTGCTCTGAAACTCCTGATCTCCCCGGGTTCTAGCTTTTGATTTTTTCTGACATGGGATGGGAGGAATTACATTGTCTCCTCAGTTTTGCCTAGTATTTTTGAAAGGAAAAATACAAAAGAAGCATCCTTAAACAAAGCTTTTTTCATTGTTTTATACTAGACTTTTTCCCCCCTCTTGACTTTCATATGTCCTTGACATTGAAAAAGGGAGAGGAAAGAAAGGGATTTAACGTTCCTCAGGCTCTTTTCTATTTCCTCAAGTACATTTCTACATGAAAATTTCATTTTCCCTGTTACTTTCTGTTGTATCCTTAATGGCACAATTATTGTTAAATTCTTAGATCAGCTAATATCCCTGCTCTGAAGACAAGTTTTTCTGACATATATCTGTGTCACTTGTGCACTCACTCTGTGTTACCAGAATGAACAAAGTTCTTGCAAAAGCTAAGAGGACAGAAAGCGAGGGAAAAGCATCAACTTCAGTTTTCTGTAGGCAGTTCTCAGTGTCAGGCTGCCAAAAATACATTCAGCACTTTAAGGAGAAAGGCAATCTTTTATTGATTTATACCTGTGTGTTGTAATGTGTTGGCCTGTTCCGTTTCTCCCCCATTTGTTACGATGGTTCTGTCCTCCCAGTTTTCCCCACCTTGGTTTCTGTCAGTTACATGGTTGCTATGGTTATTCCCCTGTTACGTAACTTCCCCGCCTCCTATGTCCAAATATGTATCATTTTCTCTCCTCCCTGGGCCCAGTCAATCACTCCCCACCACTCCCTGTCTTCTAGAAGGTTCCCTACAATGGGAGTAGTGATTGGCTGAGGTCCCGGGGCCCCTCCTTTACATTGTATCCATTGGTTCTTTTCACCGGTCTGTTGTGTTAAACCCTTCCCCTGACCTCCCCGGATTGGTCCACCCCCAGTTACCACCTCCCTTTATAATCTCATGTTCTGCTCATTTTCTTTGGCACTCCCTGCTGGTCCTCCCCAGTTCGTCATCCCTGCTGGTCGTCCCTTGGGACATTAAACCAGTTTCTACCCCAGAGAGTGTCCGGCTCTTGCTTACTCCGCCCTGCCTCGCAGCTATCCTCCGAGACCTCGTCCTGCAGGCACAGCCCGAGGCTTTCACCGCCGAGGGGTGCCTGAAGCTGCCAGTCCTGGGGCCTTGCCACCGGGACTGACACCCCCTACTGCAGTGGGGCTGTTGGCCACCCGCTCAGCTAGCCAGGCACAGGATTAGCGGCCGCGGCATCGCTGCACCTGTGTTTAGGTTATGAGTTTTGAAATGGAATAGAGATTTAAGTAAGAGGAACATAAAATTCTATAAAAGGCTTTTCTTTCACCCATCATTTACCATGGATGTATTTTTTTTTCTTAATTAGAGCGGTATCAAAGTCTCATTAGCTAGTGCAAAGGTAGTTGGATCTTAGATTAATCAAAGGTTTCAAAATAGACAAATCTAGAACAGGAAAAAAAAGGAAATATTATTATTTTGATACAATATATGTATGCAGTAACCAGCATGAGATACATCTACTCTCTGGTCCAAATATATTTGTTTCCATAGGAGAAAGATCAAGGTAGAGAGCAGGATTACACCAATGCAGTATAGTATGATCACAATCCTCAACTTCAGGAGAGCAGACTTCAGCCTCTTCAGGGATCTGCTTGGAGAAATAACATCTGATACTGTCCTGGAGAGAAGAGCAGTCCAGCAGAGCTGGTTGATTTTTGAGGATCACCTCTTCCAAGCTCAAGGGTGGATCATCCTCATGGGCAGAAAATCAAGCAAAGGCAGGAGTCCTACATGGATGGACGAGAACTTCCTGACAAAATGCAAGTATTAAAGGAAATCATAGAGGAGGTGGAAGCAAGAACAGATGAAACAGGAGGAATATGAACACAGTCTGAGCATGCAGAGATGGGCAAGACAAACACTTCTGGAGTTAAATCTGGTGAACTGTATGAAGAGCAGGGAGAAAGGCTTCTACCAATTTATTGGTAACGAAATGAAGATATGATTAGGAGAAACACAGACCCACTTCTGAATGGCATAGGGATCCTGGTGACAAAGGACATGGGATCAAGGTGCCTAATACCTTATTTGCCTTGGACTACACAGGTAAGCCCAGCCTTCAGGAGTTCAGGCCTCTGAGGCATATGGGAAAGTCTGGCATGAGGAAAACTTACCCATGGAGGAGGACCAGGTTGAACATTTGATCAAATGGTATATGCAAGCCCATGGGATGCACAAATAGGTTAAACTGGGGGAGGCTCATGAGGATCAGAAGAAAGTACATGTCAGCTCTGAAGAAAGTAAATGTCATTCCTCTCTTAAAGAACAGTGAGAAGGTCTATCTGGGGACCTACAGCTTGTTCAGACTTAACTCAGTTACTGAGAAGGTGATGGAGCAAATAAAGCCTATAACTGCTGCCTAATATTTTAAGAACAGAAAGGGAAGAAATTAACTTGGGTCTAGGAAGTGAAAATCATGCTTGACCAACCCGACACCTTTCCACAATGAGTGGTTCTATGGGCAAGAGGATGGTGGTTCTATGGGCAATGGATGTTTTTTGTTTTGACTTTAATTAGGGCGGTAAACTTGTTGAGCATAAGTCAGTAATGTGCCTTTGCACCGAAGGATGTCAACAGCATCATGCCCTACCTCAGGAAAAGAATCCACAACTGATTGCCAAAGGTGACTCTGCCCCTCTACCCAGCACTCATGAGGCACGTCCTGAGCACTGGCCTTCCCTGCAAAGGAGCAAATGAGCATCAAGGTGTGAGTCCAGTGAAAGGAAATTTATAGGAATAAATTTATGTGACCTGGGGGGTTGTTCCATGTAGGCCAGGGGTTGGACTGGATATCCTTTTGTGTCCCTTCCAGCTCAGGACATTCTGTGATCCCATGAGTAAGGGACTGGAGCCTTTGTTGTACAAGGAGAGGCTGAGAGAGCTTGTGCTGTTTAGCCTGTAGAAGGGAAGGCTCAGAAGGATCTTGTAAATAAAAGTAAATATCCAATGAGAGGGAATAAAAATGACATAGCCAGAATCTTGAGTGGTGTGTAGTGAAAGGACAAGAGGCAGCAGGAAAAAAGAGAAATAAAGAAATTCCATTTAGACTTAGAAAAAGGGTTGAGGGTTTTTTTGGTTTTTTTTTTTATTGTAAATGTTCTTGAACATTTTTAAGAACCTGTTCCAATAGAGATATTGTAGATTCCTAATGTTTGGAAATACTCAGAACCTGGCTGGACAGTCTTGGGCACTCTGGTCTAGCTGACCGTGCTTTAAGCAGGTGGTTCTATTAGAAGATCTCCAGAGATCCCTTCCAACCTCAACTACTCCTTGGTTCTTTGATTCTGCTCCTATGTCCCTGCTTTTGCAAATGAAAATTTTAAATCTTTCAGTCCATTTTAATCTTGGAAATGTAAAAGATTTCTAACACTTTCATAAAACTAAAAATTCATGGCCAACTGAGAGTAACTAGTGATAAAAAAGGTAGGACTGTAAAGTAAATGTTCTCACCAGCACTTCTAACTGGGATATTATGCTTCTCTTCTTTAAATACATATCTGGCAAATGTGAGCTCCCAGATACCCTGGAAGCAGTATAAACAATTTTTCTTTAGGAACGCATGATGGCAACTTATGTTAAATGCTCATAGCTGAACTAAAAGCAGCTAAAGAAAGGAAAATATGCTAAATTTAATTTATATTTGATTTTTGCAAATATTTTTTAGCTGTAGGGCTTTCTTTCCCACAATGTAGACCAGGTAATAAAATATTAAAGTGGCAAAAAAAAAAAGCAAGTCAGAATTGATTCAGGATCTCCTTAAATCTAATCTTACTGAATTTTAAAATACTGTATTAACTACCATATTCTTTAACATTAAACCTGTTTATCTTGCAAAGAACATTCAGCTCAGTTCAGTCAGAACAGAATAGAATAGAATAGAGTAGAATAGAACAGACTATTTCAGCTGGAAGAGACCTACACCAATCTTCAAGTCTAAATTTCTGTATTTTTTGAAAAATAATTAAATCTATGTACTGATCTGATGAACTGACTATTCTTTTTCAATTAAAAGAATACACAGTCTCTACAAAACAGGTATTATAATGTAGGAGGATATATGCCTCCATTCGGATGTAGAAAACAAAAAATGCCTCAATAAAGAAATGCTGCTCAAGGAAGATTTCCTAGGTTTTTCTGCAGGGGTATAAAAAATATTACTCACACAGAGCATGAAAAGTTTCCTCATGTGAAATATAACATCCTTTCAGAATTACATTTTTCCTTTGTAAAGAACCACATGTGAATGCAACTTTTAGGGACATGGCTTAGTGTAGATGAGGGACTTAAGGACATGGTTTAATGGTGGACTTGGCAGTGTTAGGTATATAGTTGGACTCAATGGTTTTAAAGGTATTTTCCAGCTTAAATAGTTTTATAATTTGGATTTTCTTATAGCTGTGTTTTCTCAGCTATTTATAATCAGTTTTGTAGAAGTATTTGCACACATATTTTACATTCTTCAACTAAGAAAGGAAATATAATTTAGAAACAAGGTTCAACATCTAGCATATCAAATTTTGGTTAACTTAGGTGGGGTGCAGAGATACACTTGTAAATGTGGGTTGTGAGGAACTTGTAGCAGATGTTTTGTTATTTTGATGTTTCTGTTGTGCTGCTAAGATTGGAAACAAGAGTGTGAAGATCAGGGAGCCGTATGAAGAACGACTGAGGGAGCTGGGTTGTTCAGCCTGGAGAAAAGGAGACTCAGGGGTGACCTCATCACTCTCTTCAACTCCCTGAAGGGTGGCTGTGGTGAGTTGGGGGTCGGTCTCTTTCTCTGGGCAACAACAGACAGAACAAGAGGACACAGTCTCAAGCTGCGCCAAGGGAGATACAGGCTAGAATTAAGGACGAAGTTTTTCACAGAAAGAGAGGTCAAATACTGGAATCATCTACCCAGGGAGGTGGTGGAGTCACCATCCTTGGATGTGTTTAAAAAAAGACTGGATGTGGCACTTGGTGCCATGATCTAGTTGAGGTGTTAAAACACGGGCTGGACTCGATGATATTAAAGGTCTCTTCCAACCTAGAAATTCTGTGATTCTGTGAGCCAGAGTTTCTGGAAGATAACTATTTTTCTTCTGACATGAAGTATTTCATATTTCATTAAAAAACTATGTGCCTGCATATGTTGCCTTAAACGGCTTTAAAGACCCTTTCCCTCAGCCTGCCGAAGCACAAAGTTGCAGGACTGTTTTCCTCTGTGCCTGATAAGAAAATTTAAAAACCCACAACCTTTTTGCGTCACCAACACAAAGCACACACAAGGGTCTAAGGGATGGAAAGGCCTCCGTAAATCTGTGCTCCTCTTGGGAGATGCGCACAACAGGATAGCCTGGTGTAGGTGGGAGTGCTCCTGCAGTGGGGTGGCAGGACTGGGACCAGGAGCAGCAGAACCAGGAGCAGCAGCAGCAGCAGGAGCAGCAGAATCAGGAGCAGCAGCAGCAGCATCAGCAGCACCAACAGCAGAAGCAGCAGCAAGCGCAACCAGCAGCAGCAGCATCAGCAGCATCCCGCTCTCCCGCAGCCTCGGGGCGGCACTCGCGCTCCGCCGCCGGGCGCTCCCGAGATTTGCGTCTCTGTTATTCCCACCCTGCAGGGCCATTTCCCATCAGACGCTAATCCTGTTATCAAATCGGAATGTTTCTTAGAACTGTCCCCGGAAAATTAATGGAAAACAAAAGAGCTGCGCAATGTCTGTGCAGCAACTCTTATGCTTGGCTCTGGCCGAGATGGAAGTGCCAAGAGAACAGCTTCCCATAGTAACTCAGAATTTCTAATTTTGCATAAGAATATTAAAATAAACATGCAGGCATACACACATATTACTGTTATGATTTTTTTCGGAGATAAATCTGAAGGGTCAGTCTCCTTCTTCTTAAAGATTTTCTTACTCTAATCCACAGGGTGAGGATGGCTGGGGGGAAACATTATTAAGCATTTTGGTTTCTTGGAAAAAATTCCTCAGAGAAGGTTTTCTAGTTTTTTTAATTTTTTTTTTTTTTTGCATTTTATGTTTATATATGTATGTAGGTATGTATGTATTCTATTAATACAATCCCCTCCCAATCTGGTAAGATTTATTTGAGATTTTTTCTGGATTTAATGGATCTGACTCTTCTGTGCCAGAGTGGTTTTGCAAATAAGACACTGCTTTTTTACTAAAACTATGACAGAAAAATCATTCATCTGTATTTAAGATGCAGAAAATTTTTCTTCAGTCAAATAATACTTGATTTGCCAGGTAATGTTTAATATGAGGGAAGTAAAAATTGTGGGGGTTTTTTTGCATAAACTGAATCTAAATTCACAAAAGTTCTGAAGTCCAAACCAACTTTGGCACGTGCAACTGCTGTCTTTACTATATTTTTATAATGTGATGGACAAGGAATAAAGTGTTCTTTCCCCATTATTACTTACACAGGAAGGGCTCTTTTATAATACAAATTTAGGCAGAATGAATTCAAATTCTTTATTAATAGATAGATTTTCATTTAAAATATCAAGCAACCTTGTTGCCTACAAAGGATGCCTTTTATCCAAAAATTTTTATTTGATTACTCTCAAAAGGAGCAGTGATCAATTTTGATGAACTGCCTCAATTTTGAAAAGTTTTTATTTTGATCTTGCTCCTTTGAGAAGATCTTATGAAGGTTTGGGTGATGTGGGTTCTTAGTGACAATTAATCTGTTAAACTTCTAATGCAAAACTGTTAAGCTGTTAGCAAAAAGTCATACCTGAACATAGTACCTGTTAGATAATAATGTTCTATTATACCCTGCTGAAGAGTGACAGGTTGTTTAGAGATTACAGATGGGATGAAGATGAAGACTCCTTTAGACTAAGCATGAAAGACTAGCAGTAATCTTCCTCTGGAGTGCTGAGAGTCCTGATGTCTTCCTGTGGAAAATAACAGCAAATCAGTGTAGTGAAGCTGGACAGCAGCTCATCCAGAAAAGTGTATGATGGTTGGAAAAGCAGGTCTGGTGGCTGAAAATTAACTGGACAGGACTAGATCTAATGGTGGGACAGCTCAAGAGCAACTCAGAGCTGGCATTAGAGCCCAAAGGCTTCACAAACCACAGACCAGAAGCCTTAGGCAACCGGGATGATATTCCACGATAAGAAAGATTGGTAAGCTACGTCCCTCAGCAAGCTCCCACAAGTGCATGAATCACAGTATGCAGAAGAGAGTTAATCACTGTATCTTCATTAATGTGTAGATGATAACATTATTAATATTTAATACATTTCTAGTTAAGAGCATTGTATGACAGATGAATGCAGCAGTATTTTTTCACAAGACTTGAGACTAAGGAAGAAGAAATCCCAGACAACCAAAAAAAGTTCTAAGGATTTCTATTCCTACCTGAACCTGTAAGTAAGGAACATGCTGAATGGGAATCTACTTGTTCAAAGTGAAAAATAATAATAAAATATTGATCTTTCCAAACAACTCTTTCAGAAATCTATTGCATTAATAAAAAACTGGGATATTACTCTTGAAACAAGAGAGTGACAAATAAACAAATACTAAAAATTAAAATCAGGAGAACAGACAAAGGGGTATTCGGGAAGTCTTAGGAGGTGACATGCTTGAAATAGCCCCTACCTGTCTCTTGAAGGCAATGAGAGAGAATGTTGTGGAAAAGACTGTTATTAAAAAGGAATAATTTTCACTCTTTTAAAGGCAATATTTGACATCTGCAACAGAAGGGGCTCCAACACAGCTCTTGGCTGCTGCTCTATCTGCATCATGCCCCTCTCCAATAACATGCTCCACAGGAGTCCCTAAACAGTCCATGGCCTTCTGCAGGGATGGAGATGAAGCCTGTGTTCCCTTCTCAGTTTTCTTTGAGGACTTGCCAGGCCTTCTCTGAGTAAGAGGCATCTTCTTCATATGGGCTGTAGTTCTGTAGTTTCTAAGGGAAATGATGATAATAAGCTGAAGAACATGCTGGGCATAGTTTTCATCTTAACAAGGATGAAAATGTTTCTGTTCAGAGTTTTGGAATGCTGTTGCCCTCCTTCTCCTCTGGGGTGGCTTTTTTTTTCCACAAGTGTCTTATCCAGAAGGGTCTGGACAGACTAGGAAGAAATGAAGTGCTGCTATTCTCTTGGCAACACTTGTTACAGGCATGGAGGGCAAACAAGAGTTAGTCAAGCTCTCTGAGTGCTGTGCTGTCATCCAGTTTACATAACAAATCAAAACATCTTTTTTTTATTTCTATTCAGCTTTAAGATACAGAGAAATCTGCATAAAGTTTAATGCAAATTTTACTATTCACATTGCAGAACCCTGTTCAACAAAACACTCCATACTCCATCAATGCTTTATACAATTTGAGCCATCTCTGTCTTGATTTAAATATTTACCTCTTGAAGGTTCAGCTTTATTTAATATTGCATTTATTAATGCATCTTTAAGCTAATACATCTTTCCTATTGTTTTAGTTAAAGTCTTGGTATCTTCCACTATTGTAAACATTTTTATTGTGCAATGTCTGAATACTTACACTTATTTTGTGCAGAGAGCCTGAATTAAAGGACAGAGGTAGGACAATTTTATGACCAGATAGCAAGTCAGGAAAAATGCAGGAGAGCAAGTACCATGAGCCATGACTGAGGATTTCATGCAGGAACAGAAGATTTTGAAAATGTTAAATTCTTCAAATTTGACGGCTGCTTGAACATGTAGCATTAATCTTAAGCAAAGATCACAGCTATTCTAAGTGTTGCAGTAGACAATCAATTGCAGCTGATATCCAGCAGAGCACAGTTTTATGTCTCATGCAAAAGTGAATTGAGCAGGGCACTTTCAGGGTGGCCAAACTTCACAGCGTGCGCAGCAAACTGCAGTCTGCTTAAACGGGCCTGGTTGTTTTGGGACGTCTTGACCTTCCCAGATCTCCAGATCTCATGGATGAGAGAGTTAGAGATTCAGTTATGAAAAGTATACTGTCTGTGAGACTTCAATGACCACCCACATCCTCCTCACAGACATGGACAGATGAACTCCCATTTGTTGTAGTCTGGGCAGACAGCAGCATGACCAGAGCTTTTGGCTTCTTCTCATGAAGGTATTTCTGCCACTGACCATGTAATTTGTTTTTGCTTTGGGGACAAATTCCTTTCTCTTTTCAAGGTCATGACAAAAACGTGCTATGTAGATATGGCCTTCTCTGACAATTTTCCAGCTGGAGCTGAACATGTGTCTCTCCCTCAAAGGCCCAGGATCTCCAGAGGGCTCCTAAAAGAGAGCAGAAAGCAGCAGAATGGCTGCACCACTAGTTGTGCGATGTTACTATTTCTCAACATCAAGAAGAGAAATTCCTCTCTTATCACTATTTTTTTTTATAAGAATAATAATCTCATCTAGTCAAAGTGATCTATACACAAATGTCTAGTGAGCAAGAAGAGTGCTAGAGAACAGTGCTTGGGACACAGACATATGAATCTTTTGCCTCCCGCCCCTTTTTTTTTTTTTTTGATCTTTTTGCGAAATCTGACCCACAAATCTGAGGAAGAAACCAAAACATGAAAATCTTCTTGATGGGAAAACCACTTTCCCTCATACATTTCCCCCTACCAACACACATCTCTCTGACTGCTTTCCAACACAGACTGATGGGTTGAACTCCAGCTCTGTGCAAACATTTTCCTTGCAGAACACTGTGGGCTCAGCACTCACCTAAGAAGATTCTGGAGAAGAGGATTAGCACTGCAATACCACAGCTGGGACCAGTTACAGGAATTCCCGCTTGCTGAGCCAGCAAACCTGCAGCACCCCCTCATGTCTTCAAGCACTGCCTTGTGGACAGTGGGAGCCATGGTTTGCCCTGGCTCTGCTGAGGGATGTGCCTCAAGGACAGCGTGTTCAGCCAAGGCGCCCTTAAAAACAGGCTTAGAGTAAAATGGATTTGAATTGAATCTTACCAAAGAGACAGAAGGGTATCATCAGAGATCCTGTAACACAGGAACATTTAAAAGCTTCGATTTTTTGTGAAATGAAGCATCTGTTTCTGTTCTAGGTTGCCATCCAACTCTGCAAAAAATATTACTAGCTACCAGTTGACACAAATTTTGAGATAGAGAAAAGGAAACACCGAATAAATTCCTTATTAGAAGTAGTTTCATGATTTTCTTTTTAAATGCTGTTTTTCCAATTTTAATCAAAGATTGGAACTCACTGGTTTCTGCAACACTCTTGCCAAATGCATCCTTTTAGACACTAAATGACCTGGAAATATTTGGACGCCTCAGAAAAATTTCAAGGAAGTAAAGAACCAAAATAAATGTTAGGCTGCCAACAAAACAAACACAGTTCATTTCCTTTACTGCCTCCTTATAAAGGTAGCTTTATGGTTTTTTTCAGATTGTAGGAAAAAAAATTCTTGTCCGAAGTCCTAATCTGCTCAGGACCTTTTGATTACTTCTCTAATCTCAGTGCTGTCAGCAGTTCCCTCATCTTGGCACTATTTGTCATGTCAACCATCTGAGGATATGGAGAGTTTTGAAATTAGAACTGCAGCTGTGCTCATTTGAAATATGACTAAAACAAGCTGCCGCTATTCTCTATAGCATCATATGTTAGCTCAACATAACTTTTTTTCTACTGCTACAAACTTTTTGCTATATATTTCTGTTTCTTAGATCCTAAGTAAGAGACCATGAACATCAGCACCAATCCTGAAAACTCTCCCAGGCTGGCACAACTCCACAAGCCAGAGGTTTATGAATCACTTTTCATCTGATGGGTGCTAATTTTTCTCTGTAGGATGCCTTCAACATTTCCCACAAGAACTCAACAAATTTGAAAAATAATTTTCAGGAATATTGTAAAACAAACCCACACTGAAAAAATAATTTTGCTTGCAAAACTGGGACCTCAGGCCTATCAATTCTACCAGTCTACTTCAACCTGCATGGTTGTGGGCAAAGTACAGATTTGGGAACTTTTGCCAGAGTGCCAATGAACACAAATCTCTGCTTACCAAGTCTGGTGTTGAGAAAAAGGACACACAGACACACAGAAAAAAAATCCTCCATAAAAACCCCTACCCCACTCTGTTCTCAGTCTGCATTTTCCTTCCTTCTGCCCTGGATTCTATTAAATCCATCAAGATCCATCCAGTGAGATGAAGAGCCACAGCTCCTCACAGGTACCTGCACCAGTCTGAGCTGCTCACAGGATCTGCAGTGTCTGCACTCCCTTCAGCACGGAGATCTCCTGCTCCAAGAGTGCACCTCTGGTCCCCAGGAGCTGCAGCTGTCCTTCTAAAGCTTTGGTTTAACCCAGAAGCACCTGAGGGCTTCAGAGTCAGCTGGAAGAAGCTGTGAGCATCACAGCTGTGAACATCACAGTGTAGTTCATGGTCCCCTCACACAGGTCACTACCTCCCTCTGAAACCTAAAACCTGCAACTTATGTCCATTAACATGCCAACAACCAATTCAGATTAAATTAGTATGTGCTGAAAAATAAAATGGTAACTTTTGACAAAATATTGTGAAAACAGCACTGAATTGTTACCAGCTCTGATATTTATGTCATACTCTTATGCTTCACACTGCCAAATATTTTTCATCAAAAGAATCCTTTTAACTTGTTATTTATATAAATTGGGCATGTACATTTGGAGGGTTTATTTAAAATGTCTTTTGCCAATTAACAGATATCAATCTTACCTCAATTCTGGTCAGAAATTTGCAATCATGTATCTTTGAATCATTAACTGAAATAAAGAACTCACAGTAGAAATATTATTTTTTTCAAATTAAAAAAAAAGCACAAAAATTAAAAACCTGGCATTTTCTTTAAAAAGCTATGTAACAATTATGAAGCTCTCAGGCTTCTAAGCAGCAATGTGCATAATTGGCATTGAAATGGCTTTGAATCTGTAAAACATTGAGTCCAAGCTGATGTTTTCCAATGCTGCTGAGAAGTTCATGTTTGTACATATGCTTTCTATCTCTTCCATGATCCTGAAATCCAGGATTGGTTCAAATAATACTCTTGGGAAAAAAATGTGGAGATTTTCAGAAAGTCAAGGGCTTATTAAGCCTATACTAGTTTTTGAGTTGTTGTTGTCACCCGCTAATGAACAACTGCCCTTCCAATTATTCTTTTTCATGAAGTCAGGAGAAAGGACTCATTCCCCAAGAAGGCAGCAGGTTTATCTACACACACCAAATGAGAAGTAAAAGAGAGTTCATCTATAAGGCCTGGTTTTAAAAATAAAATAGTATCTTTGTGACCACATTTACAAAGAAAATACTGCCCAGATTCATCCAGGTGCCTAACCTTCAACTAATTATCTGAATGTGTCATATGCTTCCCTGTATGGTGTACAACTGAGCAAGTCTACAAACACAGCTGGGCACAGCCTGTGACACATCCTCCTTTCCTCTCAGGATCTGTGTCCTGTGCAACTGCCACTTTTTAGTTCAATGCATGCACCATATCATGTCTTACTGCTGCTGTTAAACAGTTGTTAAAGACATAAGTAAAACACTTATATCTATATAATTTTAGACTTATAACACTTATATCTATATCATTTTAGGTGTGCTTCTGTCTGAGGGTCTAAAGTTAAATGATATCTACCCATGGAGAGACTTCACTGACAGTGCCTGTGAGCCTGTGCTTCTGATTTTATCTGATAACTTCCAAGAGGGTTAAGAGAAGGATTCCTGCTACTTTAAGATCTTACTGTTCTTCACCTTGGGATAACAACTTTGGAATATGTTTCGTTTTATCTTTACCTGCATCCAGTATGAATTTTCTCAAAAAATGGGATAATATTTTAAGACACCAGACAAGACTGCATTTTTACAGATTTGTGCCTCCTCAGACCCATGGTAATTCACTAAAGCTTCTATGTGCCTTCTGGGACCTCACCAACAAGGTGAAGACAGTGACATATTATAGCTTCAGCTCAGCAAGACCTACAAATTCAGCTGCAAAATCTAACAAAGTGCCTGCACTTAGAGGTCAGTATCAGTTCCACTCTGAAGATTAATACAGTGTAGCAGCACACTACATGGTATGCATTTGTTTCTGAGGTGCTGCCATTTGTAAACTGCTGAACACAGACGCATTTCCATCCATTTCATTTCAGTGACTACACATGGATCTCAGCGGGCACAGCTGGGGACAGGGGCTGGTGACAATTGCTGAGGAGCACACGCACAACAAATGCCATGGGGACTGCAGCCTGGTCAGGGCTCCAGACACTCAGAGACCCAGCAGGCACCAGTGACCCTCCAGGCTCTTGTGGACTTGGACTGAGAGGGTATAAAAGCCCAGGGGTGCCTTTGTTCAAGGTCCCTTCTGGGAGGCACCAGCTCAGGCTGTTAATTTTTCATTTAATTGTTAATTTGTTATTTAATTGTTCCACCAAGATTAAATTATTTAAAGGATCCCCACATCATTTGTTCTGTTCTGGGGAACACAGGGTCCAGCTGGTCAGGAAACCTGTTCTGACTGTGGGAGTGTGGGGTGTGTAGCCATGAAGGGGCCTCAGTCCCAGCTCAGCTGGTTTGGTGTGGCAGTGACTGCCAGGGTGGGTTCTGGATGGTTAGAGGGGGAAGTTTCCTTAATAGTGATGATCCCTGGAATCTGTGGACAAGATGGGTGGGAGCTCCCAAGCATCTGGTTACCACAGTTACGTCAAAGAAGGCTTGTGACTCAGTCCTCAGCCATGCTTTCTCAACTTTAAAGACACATATAGACACAAGAATTAAAAATTGCCAGCTGTGCACTGCCCTTCTTTCTGGCATATGCTCACCTAGTCCTTCAGGATGTTACAGAACAAGCTGTATTTCTTTACAAAGGCATCTATGCAGCAGTGGGGGAAGACCTTGGAAAATCCTTTTAATCTTAACACAATAGTGTTTCATCTCTTGCCATGATTAATGCTTTGTTTTCTACCATACCGTGCACAGTAAATGATATAACATTCCTAATAACTTTTATAATTAATTGTTTTGATTAATTTTCTAATTAATTGCTTTAAATAATAATAAGCAGTGCAATTATCCACTCTGTCACATACCATTGTAGCCAGCATTTAGCAAGGTTTGTGATAAGCTGCTATTGTGGGAACGCGGTTTGGGAAAATTAATGAAACTCTAAGCTTTACTAAAGCAGTTGTAATCAACTTGATATGCTTCTGGACCTGGAAGGAGGTCAACAAAGCCCTGGGAGAGATCTATATTGCTAAAATGAGGCACAAGAAATGCAGAATTCATGGACCACAAGGATATTTTTCAGAGCCCTGAGATAAAAAGGAAACTAACTAGGACAATTCAGCAATTGTCCTGAAATCCAGTCTGGGTGGACTAATTAGCATAAGAAGTGAGAAATCAATAACCAATAGGAGACAGAATGCTAATTAATGAAGAAAATTACATAATTCATGAACATTATTGAGCCAATGATCATTAACTTGTTTGGTAAAATGTATAAATAGTGAAAAGTTTTGAAAGTGCTTGTGTATGTTAGGTGGAGTTATCCCCATGCACTCACAATGCTGAATAAAATAATGCTGACTTTCTAACCTATCAAACTGGTTGGAGAGTTTATTTCTAAAAATCTAGATGATCTTTAAGGTTCCTTCTGACCCAAACCATTTTATGATTCCATGATATTGCGCTAAAGAAATTAAAATTGGCCTGCTCTATGTTTCAAGTCCTATTCCAGATCTTAAAAAAATTGATCCTAGGATTCAAGAGTGGTCTTGAATAATGCCTTGGTGGAACAGTAGTCCAGGCTAAATTGCACACATTTTCTTCATTGTTAGCAAAGAGCCCATGAGCGTTAAATGATTTTTATTTGCTCAAGAAGCCTTTATCTATATTTTTATCAGTTATTTGCCATTTTAATAGGGCAAAGGTAATTTTATGATCAGATTATTTGTGGCATGAAGTTCTGTTGTGGGGCTGAGTTCTCCATCTCCTCTATTCAGCACAGCAATAGTAGCATTCTGCTTAATACTACACCAATATCAATATTTTTCAATTCTAGTATGGTAAAAAATCTTTACTTTTCTAAGTGGATTTGAAGGCTTCCCAGAATATATATCTGCTCTTTCTTCTTGCATCACATCTAAAATAATGAAACTGACCAGGGAAAGAATAAAAATAAATATACTTATCTAGAATGCACATGCTACCTATTTTCTCTCTCAGAATAACATCTGGATTTTCTTCAGAGTGCCTGGCTGTGTCACTTGAAAATACATGCCAAAAAATATCCAAGTCAGCTGTTCATTGCAAAGCATCTGCAGCTTTGAGCTTGTGGGAATCCCTTGAATTATGGCAGATGGAGCACCAGGGAGCAGGAGGGGAGGGGAAGAAAGAGTAGGCAAAACCCCCAAATCCTTGTGCTGCACTGTTAGCATGAAAGAAAAAAATAAACCCAAAATTAGAGTAAAAATGAAGAGATATTGCCTCATTCAATTAATCAGAACTGCAGTTACATACAGAAGAAACACAGTTTTGTTAATCTCATTACAGATCTTTAAAATGCTATCATTCAGCATTCACACATATCTATCATTACTACATATAAAATTAAGACTGAAAAGTCTTTCTTCCACATCTTTCTTCCTGTTGCCAAGTTTCTACAAGCTATCACCTTGTCATTAACTGTCACAGTTTTAGTTCAAAGCCAAATACACCTTCAGGGCATAAAGACCTTTTACCTTCCCTGCTGAGATCACTGACTGCCTTCATCAACAATCCCAAGGGAAATGATTGAAGACTTGGATTTTAAACAATCCCATTGACCTGGGATCAAACTGATTGGAATTTATAAAATCATTATGAACCATAAAAAAAAAGGTCAGAAAACCCATTATCTAAACTATCTTAGTAGAGCAGCAAACACAATATATTTTCCATAAAAGCCTAAAAGAGGAGGTCTACCAAGTCAAACCAACAGTGGCAATGGGCAATACTGTGTAATACCTGAGCCATTATCTGCTGTCCATTGATCTCATTTTCCCTCAGCATCTGCAACCACTGGATCAGGGATGGTCATGATATTTACCTATACACTTACCTATTTATGTATTAGCTTATAGCTGTTAGAGGTTACATGCCTCTCATCATCTGTTTATAGACCTTTAGTCCTTGAATTTCTCTTTAACTCTCTCTAGAGAGAAATATCTGATCACAAAATAAATTACTAGGATCAGTCTTAGAATTAGAAATCACATGCCCTGGCCAAGAGAATATGCAGACTAGAAGACATTTATGGTAGAAAACTGTTCACTGCTCCTACTCAAGCCAGGCTACAGCATAACAAGGAACACAAGGCCCAAAGGAGAGCACCAGGCCGTGATAGAGAAATCCTGTGACTGCATTCCATGTGCCTGAGACTTTTCATGTACCTACCACAAGACAATTAAAGACTGAAACAATCCCGGAGCAAATATCAGGAGCCCCCTTGCAGTTGTGGCCCTCAGCTTCTGTAGATGGCAACCAAGTTGTGGGATCTCAGTCTCTCAGAACTGGGGTGCAGGGTGAACGAGACCACCCCTGGGGGGCTTGGGAGTCCTGGAATGTTGCCAGAAATGTCTGGTGGCTGGACTTTGATCCCACAGGGGAGATGACATCAGTATGAGGATAGGAGGATTTCACCGGGGTGAATGGTGAAGGGATAAGTTAATTGGAGTGTGAGATACAGGGTTTAAGATTTCTGTACAGGGGGGTCTAGAGAAGTAAGATGGAGGAATTGGGGCGTGCCCTTCTCCTTCTTCTTCTTCCTCTAGGCCTCCATCTTCTGTGGTGATGTTGGCACTCTGGGATTGGACCTTACTAGGGGAACACTGGTTAATAAGGGTAGAGGGTATTGGAGAAAAATGATAAATATTGTATACGTAACTCCGGGTATAAAGATAGGTGGCCGCCCCAGGGGCTCTCAGTGTGTGCCCATGGCTGACTGCTGAGCAGAACTCTGTCAGGCCAAGAGAAAATCTTTTAGATAAGCAATTAATAAACACCGAGACCGAGAAAAAATCTGAAGTTTCTTCTCGTCCTTTGGAACGCGGGCGACCCAAGGCCATCTTGGGCTTTTCCCAGACCATCTAAACAGCCCCAAAATCCGACACCAAGTCCACTCAGAAACAGAAAGCAAAGAGAAAGTCTCACTGCAGTTTCTGAGAAAAAAAATTTAAAATAAATACTTTTTTTTTTAAAAGAGCATATCAGGGGAAAAAAACCATAAAACCAAACAGCCCCAACTAAACCCCCAAAACTCTTATCTTTCTCATAAACCCCCTTAAAGTCCGAAAGGAAGCTAAGAAACACTTGCAAACCAAGACATGTTTGCTTTCTTGAGCTGAATTTCTATTTTGAAAATAGAAATTCACAGGGGTAGAACAAAATAGCCTCATTTTTAGTGTTTATTCGTTTGTGGTCTATGAACTGTTAGTTAGCTTCATCAGTATTGCCCAATCAAAATCAAATGTGACACAAGTGTCACTGAAGACACAATTTGAAAACAAGGAGGCTGGGAGCATTTTTGCAGCTGGCACAACCAGGAATATATTACTGGCCCTTTAAGAAAGTATACAGCTTCACTGAGGTTGAAGACATATGTTTATTAGACATAAACAGAACTAGTTTGCATTTTAAAAATCAGTTGAAGTCTGAAAGAGTTTGGCAATGGACTAAACGCTGGGCTCACTTTGGACGCTCTCTCTTGTCACACTTTTCTTAAAGTTTTTCTCTTCTGAGAGGAACCGCACTTCAGATACTGGGCTGCTCTTCTCCCAGATGTCCTGCAGGTCAGGCTGCTCTAATACTTCCTAAAGTTAATGTCCTTTCCTCAGTCCTGAGGCGGAGGCTTCTCATTAAAGAAACTATGCCAGGTTCAGCACAGAGCTTTCGGTAAAGGACTAAACAAAAAGCTGACAGTGGTTTCTGGGTTACGCTTTCAGAAGGGTACATTTTGTTCTTCTTGGTGTCAGTCCAAAATAACTTCAGTCTAGAGCTTACTGGAATTCATGCTGGCTTACACCATTGGATGTGAAAGTGGACTGGTGTCCAAAGACAAATACATTTTGTTGGTGAAGATACAAACTTTGAATTCAAAACTCTCATATCCTCTGCTAAGTGGTAGCATCAGCCTTCAGTAACATCACCTGCTTAAAAAAGCATGGCACTTGTGCCAGAAATATCTGGCTATTTTTTTTCTACATTCTATTTCATCAGCATAAAGAAGCTGAAGCACTGAATTTGATTTTAATCTTTCTGGAAAAGATCTGTCTTCTCATTTTATGAGGTTTCAATCCGGATTTTAGCAACATTTTTTGTTTAAAAAAATTAACATGGCACTTAATTGATCTTTGGTTTGTTTTTAGCTAACATGGATGAAAATCTACTTTTTTTTCTGCTCTGCAGTTTTCTGTAACTAATTCTGATAAATGAAGACACATCATGTAAGCTCTGTAACTATTCACTATTCTTTTGCTGACATCTTTATATTGAGCATACAGGTGTAAGAGAACAATTTCCTTACACTGATGTTCGGAATATGGAAGGTTTGCATTACCATAATGTGGAATGCAACATTGGTTTTTTCCCCCAGGAATAAACAAAGAGACTTATAACAATAATTTCTCACTAACAAGAGTAGCTGAGATGCAATAAAGATGAGTCAGCCACAAAATAATTGCTTTAAAGATACACCTGGGTATTTTTTTATTTATTCTTTTTCTTTGCCTGTTTTGCTTTGTTTTTGTTTTGTTGGTTTTTTCTTTTTTTTTTAATTTAGAGACAGACATTAGGAGGCCAGGAGAAGCTTAGACAAACTGAGAATAGAGAGTTCCTAAATACACAGTGCACTAGGCAATTGTCTTTTCTGGGACATGTGAATAAGATATAAATGGTATGGTTTTGAAAAAGCACTTTCTACTCATCATAGCAACGTAACAGCATTTTAAAACCAATGACTATACCACATGAAGTTCTTTGTCCTCCTAATTTGAATGTTTTGTAGTCTAAAATAATTTCCTAATAGTGAATTGTTAAACTAGGGCATTAAAGCCTTGTGAACACAAAAGTTACACTGCTCTGTAACCTTTTGCTGTTTGAGAGAAAAAGATTCAAAAAGCAGCAACAGTTATGAAAGGAAGGAAAAGGTGGCATTTGTACTTGGTCTGTTGCATACTGGAAAAGAAATATGATCTTTGTGAATCCACTTCTGATCAAATTTAAAGGAAATAAGCCACAGTGGACACAGTCTGTTTTTACGCTATCCGGCTTTGAAAACCTGATCTTCTGCACTTTATCAAGAAACAGTATTTGAAGATAACTTCAAGGTAGTCTTGTTTCAAGCAAATATTTTGACTAGCTGATCTCTCAAGGTCATAGATTCATCAAATCATAGAATATCTCAAGATGGAAAAGACCCATATGGATCACTGAGTCCAACTCCTGCTCCCCACAGGAGTAACTGAAACTAGACCATATTACTAAGAGCACTGTCCAGACGCTCCTTGAACTCTGACAGGCTGGGTGCCATGACAACTTCCCTGAGGAGACTGTGACCAAACACCTTCTCAGTGCAAAGCATTTTCCTAATGTCCAAGGACTCGTCCTTTCCAACCTCCAAAGTGTGATCCTACAAAACCCCAGGACTGTGAACTCACTCACAGGGTCCACCAAGCAAAGGCAGGATGTCCAGGACAAAGGAGGAGCTACAGAGGGATACTTAGGGATAATTTTTTTTTTCATTCTACACTCCCAAGAAAACTCTTGGTGTGAAGGTGACTGGGACAGGAGAAATCAATGTACATCTAATGCTCAGGGTCTTTTCAAACAAAACAGTTGTATGGAAAATCCTCACATTTTTTACTTCTGTGGAAGGAAATCTACATCTCCCCACCTTCTGCAATTTTTCTACATGTATGAAATTCCGAAAGAATATGCTATTTGAATTAAAAAGGACCAAAAATATTTTACTCAGGAGCTTGTGACACCATTTTATTGTATTTTGTAGCATCCTTTCCATGACATGCCTAATACAATATTTGTAACCACTACTGAAAGGCTTGTGTGAGGGCATTAACTGAACTTACAGCCAAATTTGATAACCAATGAGCAAACAGACAGCTACAGTTCTCATTTTCTTTTCTTTTTTTTTTTAAGTGAGCATTTTATGTCCAAAATAGCATCCCAGAATTAGAGCAATCTTACTGTCTGTAACTTTATTATGTTCTAGGTAAATATGAACATACAGTGTAAACCTCATGGCTGAGTGGAAGTCCACAAGCAGTTTGATGGAACATTCATATGTGTGCACATACGTACATTTTGGTAGTAACACTTGTCATAGCTAAATGCAGATATATTTGTGCTTACAGATGCTTTATTTCCCGAGTTTATTTGAAAAACATATACCCCATAAAACTGAAACCAGAATTTGTGGGATTTTTCTAAAGTATATGTCAAAAAGAGGTTTGTGAAGGTCCGGGGTCTGTTCTGCTGCTCCTTTTTTTTTTTTTTTTGTGTAGGTCATATGTAAGTTTTAGTTCTAAAAGTGAAATAATTTCTCTTAAGTGACAGTCGTTTCAGTGTAGGCCTTCCCTGTCAGGTTTCCAAAAATCACCTTGAATGCTAGGCCAATGATGGTAGGTTACCAAATTACATATCCTGTGCCATTTTAATGTCCTACACAGAAAATTGTCTCTACCTCTCTCCCACAAAAAAAAATATCCCAAAGCAAACAACAGCTGCAGAATAAATTTGTTAAGCTTCTACAAATAATCGGCAATACTGGGGAATTGGTGTTTTCTGTACTTTTGGATGGTTGACCTTACATGACCTTTATTTTGTTTCTCTCTTATTCAGGGAGAAAAATTATTTGTTTTCTTATCTGACTGCATCAGAGCTAACTGAAATAAAACACTGCATTACATTGGGGGAAAAAAAAACATATCCCAAACTACATATACAGTCTTAGATACCAAGAACTTTACAAGTAATTTCTCTCCTGACACTCAAAACTTCTATCATCATCATGCCTCGTCTTAAAAAACATTAAACTTCTTTTTCTGAGACAAAATACATGGGGGCAGAGACAGAAGTACTGAATTTCAGAAAGAATTTGTGGATTACTAGTCTGGCAATTATACTTCAGAGTAGACACTCCATTGTGAGGGTCAGTGCAAGGTAGCTCTGCAAATGTGTGCCTTGCAAATGAGAAAAAAAAATCCAGTTTGTAACTATTGAGAAACATGAGAAGATAGTTAAAACATAGCAAAAAGTAAACATTTACTGGATTATTTAAAGTACATTACTAGAACCAACAGGACATACCTTTAAACATGTATAAAGTATTATACATAAAAATGCATAGATGTACAGTAAATATGTTCATTTATATGTAGACAGAGTAATATGTACACACAGTCTGTTGTGCTTGGGTGAGTCTGAGCAGTGAATCCTGCAGCACGTTGTCTTAAAGCAGTTTTATTTCACAACTGTGTCGACGTAGCAGATGTGAGAACAATCTACATTACCACTCAGTAGGTAAGTCATATCCATTTACTCTTGAAATGTACAAATATATGAAACAAAGGCCATAAATCCAATTGTACCTCCAAGACTTCCTTTTCCCCCTATTTATTTAAATATGCACAAGTCCACCTACTGGTGCTGTGTAGGTTTCTTTCCTTGCCAACATGTTGACCAGGCACTCAGAAGAATGTTGCTGATGCACTTCAGGACAACTTCCACTGATCCAA
Source organism: Melozone crissalis (assembly GCF_028551555.1). Lineage (NCBI taxonomy): Eukaryota > Metazoa > Chordata > Aves > Passeriformes > Passerellidae > Melozone > Melozone crissalis. The sequence goes on from NW_026535780.1 coordinate 25,978,382, forward strand.
CTCAGTGCACTCCTGACCTTGAAGTCTTCAGGTCAAAAATGAGAGGAAAATATAAAATAAAAAATATATAAATAACGCAAACAAGCTTGTGGGCTTTATTTTCACAAGTTATTTGCCACCAATACTGTCAAAGCAGCTGAATTGTAGTGCATCCATGGGCAGGAGCATATAGCAGCTTTTGTGCACTTTGCAAAAAAAAATACATTAAGGAAATTCAAGTCTTTACTGGCTTGTTTTATCTGTTGCTAAAAAGATGCTGTGCTGCTTCTGAGCCCTTTCCATCAAATTCTTTTTCTTCTTTTTTTTGTCCTTCGTTTTTGCTGGCCTTCTCCCTAAAAAAAAAAAAAAAAAAAGGAAAAATAAATAATAGCAATGAGTCAAGTAAAGAGTCCAGAAGTGACAAAAAACCCAACAAAAACAACTCAGTGGAAGAGAAATTATCAGTAGGGACTGCAATGGTAATGCTGGCTAAAGAGCTTCAATCATCAGTGAAAACAGAAGTTTTCAGTGTGTTACAAAAGGAAGCAGGATCCCTGACTGTCATCACTTGTCCACAGGCACAATTTTTCTGGTATGAGTAACCATGTTGATGCAGGTTTCATTTTTGGCAGGGTAAGTTGCACAAGCAACATTATGCAAGTGCCCAAGTCCCAGAGCCAAATGAGAATGCAGGCTCCTTACCCTCTGGAAGCTGGATATACGCCTTAGACCCTTGTGTAAATTTGTTTGAGTGAGTAATCCTATTTAAGTCATGTCCAACACATCTGTGATTTCAATGAGAAATTTGGCATTACAGCCCAAGAACCTGGTTGGATGCCATCCTACCTGCTTTGGCAGAGACAGTACCAGAACTCTTGATATTTCTTATTAGTACATTGTGCCTAATTCTCACAGTATATAACTGTGCAGGAAAAAAATTTTATTACATGCTTCTACTATTGAAAGTTCATTGAAAAATAAACAAAATTGGGAAATCACCATCAATTCAGAAAAAAAAATGTTTAAAAGCTTTTTGAATAAGAAAGTTTTTCCTATTTAGCTCTAATAATAAATCAGTGCCCTTTGGTTATCTCAGCAAAGATAGCATGGACAGAAAAAATGTCAGATACAAAGGCCCTCATTGAGCAGTGCATTACCTTTTAAGTATATGCTTAAATCCTATCAAGTCTAGTAGGATTTAAGGAGACGACCAAATGTTGTCGGATGTGAGAATGGTCTGGATTTTCTTGGCAGTATCATATACTAAAATATGTGATCAATGGTAAAAAAATAAGGTTATTAAACTCTAGAAGCGCCAACTTTATAAATTTTCAGGAGCACTTAATGAACTTAAGAAGACAGTAAAAAGAAATTCAAATAGCAGATTACACAAAAATGTGAAAATGCATTTTTAATCTACATTGTCAGTACTTTATTTATTGGAAAAAATGTTTGCCAGTCTGGTTTTGTCTTATTTCCATATTGTTTCTTAATTAAAAAGGCCCAAACCAGTGCAAAGAGTTTTTCTCTATTTGATAATAATACTAAATAAATCTGATTATAAAATTATCAAAATTTATGATTCCTTAAAAATATGTACATACTTCAGATTACACATTCGTAATACACTTTCTAGGCTACTGTTCTCTAGGATTTATTGGAGTACTTGTATATAAAACAGGACAGGACATTAAGGTAACAAGCACATGAGTTTAGTCCATATTAAAAATCATAAGTGTCCTTGGGGTTTACTTCTGCTTCTCATTAAAGTCTGGCATTAAAGTTACTATGGCATTTTGCCATTTTTAAATCTAGTTAATCCTACACAATAAATCCTCAGTCCAACCAAGCATTAATCAAAGCAGCTTTTAAGTTAAAACTCTTTAGTAACAGTGTATCTAATGACTAGGGGCACCTAATGAGGTCAGAGGGAAGGAACACTTGACACAAAGTGGCATTACAATAAGGTGGTTTGAATTGCAGAAATTTCAATGTAATATTTTTTTATGGAATTCTACTGGTTGGTATATTTTAAGACATCACAACTTGGATTAATGTATTTCTCAACCCTGTATTCTCACTTGCACTTTCAATATGATAAATATTTTTACCCATATCTTTGAAGTGCTTATTAAGGAGGAGTAGATGAGGGGAAATAATATGAGAGAAATGACCAATTCTGCTGGTCAATTGATTCTCACAAGACAAGCAGAATCTACAGGAGCTTTACTGGAAATTTCCTACCCAGTTTGCTCAGTGATCTTACCTTCTGGGGTTTGTCACTAAATAGACTAATCAGTAAAAGAAATATAAACTTCAGTGTCTCATCTAGTTTTTCTATGACCTCCTCCAGAGAACTAGATTAATTGCTTACTATAAGTTAAAGGTAGTGAAATATCCTATTATTTTTCCTCTAAAAACTGTGAGTTGAGCTGATAAAACACAGTTAGTATCTCTATCTAAACCTTAGAAAGTAGCTCCTGCAATACAAACATCAAACCAAATTGCCAGCACACTCCCCATATGAAATCTTTAAAATAGAAATGAATCGGTCTAGAGCTCAATGATTTGACATCACTGTGCAACAAGCACATTGCAATGCTTCTGCTGCTCTGCAGCAATTGTCTCCCTACCTGCTTTCTTAATCCAAGGGACAACAAAGGCTAATTAACTTCTACCTGTGCTGTGGACTAGCTACCCATGCAGAGGCAGCATCCCTGAGCCACTGATAAATGATAGCTTGTTCTTCTGTTAGGAGCTCTTTGGCTGCTCACAATATCTCAAATTTTCCTGTTATGCAGATTAAGTTTCATTATTTTCAGGACAATATTAAACCACAAAGAGAAAATCTAGACGATTTGGTGATGCTGAGAGTCCCAAATTCCAAACGTCATTTTAACCAGAAAACTGAATATAAAAGGTATTTCTTGGGTAACCATCAGTTCCCATACTGTTAGTAGAACATTATGGAGATTAAAGATTAGCAAGAAAAAACTGATTATGAGGACTAGAGTTCAAACAAAGTATGCTGCTGAAGTCCCCATGCATAGCAACTTTTATTAAATGAAGATTTCAATTACAGTGTTTATTTTATCAGCAGAAGCACAGTGAACAGAAGTATCTCCTGAACATCTCACTACAGACATCTTTTGAAGAACATGATGTTTATCCTCTGAGAGGATCTGTGAGCCAAGCTATCCCATTTCCCCAACTGGAGAGCGGTGGGACGAGGACAGGCAATGGAGGAGCCTGTCCCCTGGGGCCAGGGTGGCAGCAGCCACCTCTGCTCTGTGCCACGGGTCAGGCTGGGTGCAGGTTGGGTGCAGAACCTTCCCCACACCTTGCCATGCTCACTTCCTGCTCCTTAGAGCAAGAACCTGGCCCCAGGTTTGTCTCTCCATAGGAAGCAGCAGGGCTCTGCCATGCTTGGCTCTGTTGTGCAGTTGAAAAGGAGTGGGATTTTTTAGCAGCACTGTATTACAGTCCAGAACCTGCTGTGGCACAAAAAAGGTAATTCCTGATTGAAGCAAATGAGGAGAGTGAGTAAAGGGACTCTGCCTCTTTAGAGGGGTTTTATCATCATCAAAACAGAGGGGGTTTATCACCACCCAAACCAGGCTACAATAATATTGTACAGAACAGAAAGTGACAATACAAGAGAACTGGAGACGGATTTCTTACAAGGGAGGGCGTGTGGTGATAGGGCAGGAAAAAATAGCTTCAAACTGAAGGAGGGTTGGTTAAGATTAGATATCAGGAAGGAATTCTTTACTGTGAGGGTAGTGAGGCTCTATTCTTTACTGTGAGGGTAGTGAGGAACAGGTTGCCCAGAGAAGTTGTGCCTGCCCCACCCCTGGAAGTGTTCATGGCCAAGGATGGATGAGGCTTTGAGCAACTCAGTCCAGTGGAAGGTGTCCCTGCCCATGGCAGGGAGTTTGGAAGTAAATGATGTGTAAGGTCCAACCCAAACCATGCTATGGTTATATGAATATCTGAGATATTAAGTCTGATCCAATTACCCTATGGACCTCTCCTGATCAGAAACAGTATCCAAGCAAGCAAACAATCCATTGCAACTGCCTAGAATCCACAGCCAGCACTGATCTTTTAAGTGACATTACATCTTTCCTGGTGGAAGGATGCTCATCTGCTTGTTGTCTGGCAGATGGCAGTGCACCTTGCTTCTGCTTTCTGAGTTATAGGTCTCCAGGCATCATCTTTCAATCTTTCTTTTACGACTGCTGTCTTTTTTTTTAAGACTTTAATGCTAGCAGCAAGGGGAGTAAATACAAATAATCCATGCTAAGAGCAGGATGTCTGAGTACTGTCCAGATATACAACATGCTGTATTCTTATATTTATTTTGACTGTGTTTTCCCTTGCATACAAACTAGGTAATTAGCTTTTTGTTGGAAGATATTTTTTTATCTCTGACTGTCCAAAAACAGGCTCCTCAATTTCTGTATCAAATTCAGCTCTGAACATGATTTACATCATTTGTTTAATTCTCTGTAAAGTCATATGTTTACACTGAAATCTATAGGGCCCAAGAAAGATGTGAAATGTAGCTGAATTCAGTGTTCAACTTTCTACTAAAAAGAAGCCTTGAAAGTCCAATGTATCATTCTATATCTTGCATTTCTGCACAGGTTATTTCGGTAGAAGCAATACTGTAATTTAAACTATTTATTCCAATTTTTTAAAATTCAGTTTTGCAATTTGCTTTATAAATTACCAATGAGTAAGTCTTTATCTTTTAAGTAACTTATCCCAATGGGTGGTGTCTTTACAGTGTTATTCATTAAACTTTTGTTTTGACCACTTAGTTCTGGTAGGTATCCAGGCAACTAATATGCTATGCAATGAAATATTATAACATATTTTAATGGCAACATTAAATGGTAATGGTCCAATATAGGTTATCATGCAATTAGAACATGCATTCCTTGAAAAAAACCACATTATTTATGCTCGTATACACAGCAACTCTCCACACACCAAAGAGTAACAGTTATAAAAAAAACCAAAACAAAAACAACCTTAAACTGGATCTTGCTGGATTATTTTTCTTCCTTTTATGTTGCTTTTGTACCATTTTATCAGCATTCCTCCTGCAACTCATGCACTTGTGCTCAGTTTTCTGGTTTGTCTCATACCCCAAGCTGAAAGATGCTTGGAAATACTGGGTATCCCTTCTGCATGGACCCACCTGGCCAACTGGGGATACACATTACCTGGTTCAGAAGGAGCCTTTATCACCTTCTGACAGCTGCAAAGGCAGCTTTCTCCAGATAGAATTTGAGCAGCAGATTCCTTACACCCAGGGCAGTCCTGGCCCTCCAGAGTTAAAAGGCAGGAAATGTATTCACAGGGACTCCCAGCCACATTTCTTGAGATTCTTGACTCAGCCAGAGAGCATCATTTCAGTGCCTGAACTGTCCATCTGGTGTGTAAACACTGTTGCAGATATTGCTGTCCTAGGGAATCCTGTCCATTGGGAGTTTCAGCAGAGAAAGTATAGTATGCAGCCACATGAGGGCAGCAAATTTAAAGCATTTAACAAAAGGCAAGAACAAAACAACCATCTGCAGTTTTATTTCACTGTGTAATTTCAGCAGTCTTATGTACAAATAAATTTATATTCCCTTAATATTCCCTTCCTTATTTAAAACATTTTTCTCTTCTATTGATGATTACTGAATGATGGGATTTACATGCGTGGGCCTTATTCCCTTCTGGATTTTCATGCACAGAACTTTCACTACTAGTAGCAAGGCACAGAGGAGTCCTAAGGTAAGAGCAGACCCTGCTAAATACACCTTTTAGTCTTTCATCCCCTTTCACTTGTCCTTTAAGGAATAAATATTTGTACATCATGCTCCTACAGACACAGCTCTACTACAGACCTCGTGTATGGCAGCATTTCATCCATGTGGAAAGCTAGAAAAGTTATTAGCAAGACGTATCACTGAAGGATGGCAACATTAGGGAACTAATGACAGCAGAGGAAAGATGATGGATACTCAGTGATTAACCAGTCAATGATGTAATCCTAAGAGAAAGATGGCAGGTCACAGAATCATAGAATAGAGTCATTAAGGTTGGAAAGGTCATCTAAGATCATCAAGCCCAATCACCAGTAAAGCACCACCACCACGTTTGCCACTAAAACATGTCCCAGTCACAGAATCACAGAACCATTGAGGCACTGGAAAAGACCTCTAAGATTGAGTATAATCAATCACCAGCTTGCCGACTAGATCACGGCACTAAGTGCCATGTCCAGTCTTTTCCTGCACACTTCCAGGAATGGTGACTCCACCACCTCCCTGGTTTAACAACCTTTTCTGTGAATAAATTCTTTCTGATGTCCAGCCTGAACCTCCCCTGACACAGCTTGAGGTGATGCCATCTAATCCTGTCTCTTGCTGCCAGGGAGAAGAGCTCGACCTCCACCTGGCTTCAGCCTCCTTCCAGGTAGTTGCAGAGAGCAGTAAGGTCTGCCCTGATCCTCCCCTTCTCCAGGGGAAACACTCCCAGCTGCCTCAGCCATTCCTCATGTCAGCCTCTGGAGGAGCTCCCTCTGGTAGAACACTGGTCATGCACAGACATACAAATGCCTCATCACTTACTTTGCATTTGCGCCACACATCAAGCTACACATAAACACTGACTGCAAAAATCAAAAACCCAAGCAAACAAAGAATTGAGTCCAGAAATTATTCCCAGAAATAATTTATTTCCCAAGGCTTTCAGTTAAAAATTCTGGATACTGAAACTGGCAGAGAAATGCACAAATTGTTAAGAAATCTTATAAACACACACACAGTGGAAAAAAAAAAATCCTCACTGCTACAGAGTCATCCTCTTCCTAAAGCATGATTTCCAAAGTGGTCCAGAAGAAGGGGACATACAGAGCTTTAGTACCTTTGCAAACCACAACCCATGGGCATCTCTACCAACCTCACCTGCTACTGAATTCATGATTTTTTTAATGCCATAACATTTAGGCTGCTGAAATTGTGCTCAATATGTGCTTTAGGAGGAATATGATTTGGAGGAAATCAGCCAAAGTAAAATATCTTTTTGGACAAGGAGTGAAAGACATTCTGTCTTGGATGGTGACACAGGAAAAGAACGAAGGTTTAGGAGATGCAACAGAAAGGGTCAAGTGTCAGAAACCACTTCCTCATTTTCCTGGGCGAATTTCTAATGTCATTTGACAAAGTCTTGTGAACATGTATTTGCCTCTGAAGACAGCAGAAGGAATGGAATGATCACACAGAGTACATCAGCTGCCCACGATATCATTTCAAATCCGCAAGGACCAGAATGAGTAAAGGTTAACAAACATTTGCAAAGCAATGAAACATGGTAACAATGGGCATCACAAAAAGTAACGAATCCTTTAATCATTCTTTCTTCATTTGCAAGGGTTAAATAATGTCCAGCAAGTTAGGTCTTACAACAATCACTGAATAGGAATACAAAAAACCCATCAAATAATTATAGCCATCATCGAAACAGATAAAAATAAGAGGCAAATGAAGGCACTTCTTCAGCTTTGCAAGGCCTGAGTTTGCAAGCTTACTGATCTTCTTTTATTCTTTTTGGTGTAATACTGGTAGCTAATTGTATAAATATATATTTCAAGTCTAATGAAATTAATAATAGGCTAAGAATTGGAATTCACTTATGCAAACACAGAGTTTGATGTTTTGCATTCATTCTTGTCTATTTGATGCCAGCTTTCCTGATGAAATCAGAAAAATTTCTCTCTTGAGTAAACTTTGCAATTTCTACACAAACCATTACACAAGCACTCAGTGCAAAGCTGATCTGAGTGATATCTTACTCAGTTCCTTACACTCAGAACCCTGATAGCTCATTTACAACTTAATAATGTCATAACTTTAGGTAAATTATTATATCTATCCCAACCAGCATTTAGTGTTGTATATACTTGATGTTTGCATACATTAGACATCAGCTACTGAGATGAAAGCAAATTTAAAAGATTCAAAGACTAATTCTTCAACTAAAAGGAATATTAAAATATCTCAAGTTCCTGCATCTAAATCCTGTTAGGTTTTTGTTTTGGCATTTCCATTAAGAAATTAAACAAATTACTACTTAGGACAAGAATAAACTGAGTGAGGTATTCTTTTTCTCCCAAATTACCCATCTATTTTTCATCTGGCCTGAATACAAACTAACTAAGCAATACTATATAATCTGATGTTCTTTCCTGCTGATATTCTTTTCTGGACAATATGCTGTAATCAGACATTGTCATCTGTTAAAGAAATACTGATTCCTACATAAAGAATGAATTCACATGTCATAGCCTACTGAAAGTTCAGTAGTCTTTTTCCTCAACTTTAGGGCAAATTAACTGGGAAAAGAGCCATCTTACACAGCTGAAATGCAATGCACTTCCCACAGTGCAGTTTTCCAGCATATACAGTAGATGGCAGTCGGATATGAACTGAAAACTGGCTTGCTCTCACAGCATTTCCAGGAATATTATTTGTTATTTGTAGAAGTACATATTCATGAAAGAATATGGAAAGTGAAAGACTAAAAACTTCACAAACATTTTCAGAGAAGAAAGCAAGAGTAAGCACTGTTGGGGTAGAGGAAAACCAGTAACCTCAAGGGGACATGGAAACTATAAAACTCTCATAGAAGACCCCATGTTTAACTGAATACACAGATGTTGAAATGTTGGGTGCCACTGTCCCCTCAGTCACAGTTCCATGAAAACAGGCAAGTCTCCACCGCAGCCAAAATGTTTGTCTAATGTAAATTTAGCTCAGAATTCAAACAATACCAATATCAGTTGCATGCATGGTACTCACTATCCTTATCTTAATCAACACCATGTCAGATCAGATACTTTGCAAGCACAGCCAAGCAAAATATTTACAATGGAAAGTTTGGGATTTTTTATTTTTCCTCCTTTTAAAGAGAAATATAAAGCAAATTTCAAAATAATAAAAAAAATTTATACACCATCAAGAGTATGCAAACACATGTAAATACATTCTAAACCTACAGGCAACATTTATAGCTAAAATCTAATTGGCTTCAAATTCTCTAGGCTTGACTGGATATTAATCTGACTTTAAACTCCTTCTGCTCACTATTTCAAAATGTATTCTTTATTTTTTTCCTGTTTCCAGTGAATTTAATTAATTGCATTTTTACCTCATCATATTGGGGATAAAAAATTAATTTTATTGAAGCAACATTTATTTTTGGCACCCCCAAGGTTTAATTTCATACTGGAAATTGCATTTTATTCAATTAAGGGTTTCTTACAGAGAGGAAGATTATACTGAGAAGCTAAATATTTTTTAGATATATATTTTCTTCTGTGAAATACTGTTTAGTTATGAAGAGTTAGTCCTTTTTAAATTCCCTTCAAGGATTCAGGTCAAGGACTGAGGAATAAATTTGTTTCAGGATAATTATATTTTATTTTATTTTATTTTATTTTATTTTATTTTATTCCTTTTTTATAACTGACACAGCTCAGAAATTATTTTTATTATCCCCCATGCCCCTCCTTAATATTGCACAGTAAATCTAATCTTATAGATGTTCAGGAGGAGGCTAAATTAAACATCTGACAACAAACTAAAGTATAGTCCAGCAGAAAGACTCCTTCTGAATAATAACTGAAAGTGAATATGAATGCATTATTTCTAGTATGGTGTAAAATTATTGCCTCATTCTTCTCATGTAGTGCAGAGGGTACCAGGTGAGCTGTGCACCTGCCCTGCTCCCTGCACTCCCTGGATTTCTGTTGTCAGGGTGCTCAGGATGTTCCTGCGCCAGCCTGAATTTGGTCAGGCAGTCTCTGTTTATCCATACCCACTGAATGCAGGGCACACCTTTCCCTTCTCCCCAGACATCTGATCAGACCAATGATCGAAATTCAGCTTTGAGGACTTCCCCTTACCCGTACATCCCACACACTGCGGCTGCAGACTTCTCCCTAATAGCGCTAGGCCTGCATTATTAAATCCAGCAGAGCTAGAGAACATCTCCAGACCCCACCTCCACGGTCTGACCTTTGCTCTGGGGCAGCCCTGTCCTTCCCAGAGGAAGATGTCCTCCCCACCTCCCTGCCTTGGGAGCTCTGGGCTGGATGGATGTGTCCCAGCCGTGCCCCCAGTGCAGCGCCAGGTCACAGCCCAGCAACCCCAGTAGAGAGAGGGACTGTCCTTCAACTGTGGCCAGGCAGGAGTTACAGGATGTTCTGAGTTACATGGCTTTATCCCCAAACGGGTTACAATACCTTTCCTGCTTGCTCAATGAGAAGCACTTTCCCAAGATTATGAGGACCCAATAATTCACACTTGCACACTTTTTCAAAGTCTGTAGATTAAATAATAAATACATAGGCCAATTAGATATTTGTCTCTTTCAGAATGCCTACACTTAATTTAATTGAAAACATGTTTTATTGCTTAAAAATTAAGATGATGCAGTGATTACAAATGAGAATTGGGGTCAAGAGAACCTTTAGTGGGATTTCTTACATAAACATGAGAAATGAAACATTAGTTTCATATACTGTTGAGGCTAGTAACTTGCTGAAGAAACTTGTCCAACTAAATCCAAAGACAAGAGAGATGGAGGGTCCAATACTTTGATAATTGTTCCAGTAATTAATCATTCTACCACCAGAATTCCTGTCCAATTCCTAACTTGAACTTTATTATGCAGATGTTATTTCTCATTATTCCTTTCTGTCCTAGATCAGACTTTAGATTAATATTTGTTCATCATCTGAGAAGTTAAACATATGGCAGATTCTGTGCACATTTCTTTTAAGTTTATTTTGTAGCCTTGATATAATTCTTTTTTATTTGTAACTACATTTTCCAACTGAACCGTTTTTCCAATCTTTTCTATAAAATACAGGTCTCAGTCTGGATGTCAAAATTCTGAAATTTATTTTTTTTGCTTCTTCCTTTTTACTAAAGTTATACAGAAAGAAATTGCATTTGAAATTTTTCTCTATATATCGTAGTGGACTCAAATGATCTCTTTTGAGAAACACCATTTTTTGGATGCCATTCCTTATCCTGCAGCGATGTTCTCCTAGTTCTATAACTCCTTGATTCTTCAGAATAGCTTTACATTTAACTATATGAAAAGCAACTGTGATTGCTTTATGAAGTAACCTACATTTTTCTTTGGGTCTACCCTGTACTATAGTTTACCATTACCCTCAGATTATTTCTTTTTTTTAAAGATGTTTATGTAACTGACTAAAACAGTAAGTAATGCTTACAGATACATCTAGAGGCCATCACCACTTTTTCCTAGACATCCAGTCAGCAAATGTTTTAATTTTATTTTGTGGTAAAGATAAAAAAAATTCAGTAGATCTATTAATTTCCTGAGTCTGAACACATTCAAGCATGGTAGGTAGGCCTGGACATGATTCCAGTGATGCCCCTGTTAGCTTCATTTCTACAGCTGCAAATATTAATCCAAAAGGAACAAGCTTTGCAGGAGCTTTCCGTATATAATTGTACAGGCTTAATCTCACAACAAGAAATTCCACTTTTAAAGTAATTATGCTTGGTTAAACTCCTCTGATGGCATGACACCAAACAAAGAAAACCAAAACAACCTGGCCTGGACTTAACAGTATGCCTTTAACACCTTTCACATCAGAAGCTGCAATAACAAAATGTGATCTGTCAGAGTGGTGCTACAGAGCACAGGTCTGTTATTTATCTTCACTTTTGAAGCGTATGTCTAGGAAAAGCCATCAGAAACATACCTTGAGTAATTTTGGAATGAAATCAGTATTACAATTACAATTACAGGGAATGCCCTTTTTCTGAACCCAGCTGCAGCTGCTGGGGACATTTTTGTCCGAGCTCTTCCTCAGTGCCCACCGACCCAGCAATTACTACTCACAGCTTTGCAGGCAGAAGAGGATGCACTAAAATTGTCACCCATGGAAGCAAAGTGTGCCTGCAGGAAGGGTCAGCTCCACCCATGCTGCTGGAGACTGGATGGACAGCTGTGCATGTGTGTCTCTTCTCCAAACAGCTGTGCACGTGTGTGTCCCTTTTCCAGACAGCTGTGCACTCCCATGTCCCTTTCTCTGGACAGCTGTGCATTCCCATGTCCCTTCCTCTGGACAGCTGCAGGAACACCTTCAGCAAGGCAGTGCTGGCCTCATGTACAGCAACCACCCCGAATTGAACTAAGGCTTATCTGAACATTTTTTCACTAAACTGAAATAAGTCCATGTCAATAAATTTATCCACATTTATTCACAAGTTTAAATATGCTAAATAATGAGTATGCATTTCAACCCAAGTGCATCAGTGTTTAAGCACATTGTACTTAAAAGCATGTACTTTTTACATTCAGCACTGTCCAGAGGAACACAACTAAAAAATGCCTTTTTTCCCCTTGCAGAGCTAAGAGAATGGGAATCAATAAATGGTCTGCAGCATCCCTGCTGCAGCAGCCTAGCACTGTAGATGCTCTCAGCACCACAGCAGGCTGTCTTTCCCCTCAGATCCCCCTCATATACACAGCAGCTGGAGACACTCTTGGCATCACATCGTATAACAAGCAATATAATATGGTGTCCATATACATGTGGAGTGGACAAATAGGTTCTCTTCTTATTCTGAGATATATCTGCAAGATAGTACTATAACCTCTACCATCAGTTTCAACAACATGTCAAAACTAAATTGAAAACCAGAAGTTTTTCTTGTATAAAACATTTTAAGGTATATATTCACTGAAAATTCAACTGAAATTGAATTGAAGGAAAATGCATGGATACTTTCTTAAGAAGAAAAGGAAAAAGAATACATGAAATAAACACAGCATGTAGCTTAAAGGCTACTTGCCATAAAAGGCTTTTCCTGACTGGAAGTTACAGTACAGATGTGCTAAAAAAACAGATGTACATCAAAGACTGTTGATTAGAAGCACAGAGAGAAGTAATTATCAGTTTCATTTTTTTAAAAAAAGAAATTCTTTATTCTAATACCAATAAAACCCTAGTATGTACAGAATGATTCTATGGGTTTAATTAACCATATGAAAAATATAAATGCATGTGCTATTCCAGTTCCACATCATCAGATTCTTATGGCTACTTTGGTGAGCTTCTAATGTATGTGAGATCTTGCCTTTATTATTTTGTGACAGAATTAGCTGAAATACTGAAACCGTTCAAGATTTTTCACTTTATGAATAAAATCAGCAACCTGATGTGGTGGCTGGCATCCCTGGCCATGGCAGGAGGGTTGGAACTAGATGGTCATTAAGGTCTTTGCCAATTCAAACAATTCTATGTTTATATGAAAACAAACAGAGCAAGAGCACAAGTTTGAACACCATCCTGAAACACTAGCAGGTTTCCTGGCATGTTTCTTGTGCCAACTGTCTTCCAAGAATGCTACCTTCCTGTTTGTCTGTTCTTTGCAAAAGATTAAGAGATGATGAAACATTTACCCGAACCCTTGAGACCTCACTAACTTCAAATTTACAACAGTTTTTCAAGCTGAACAATTTTTACAGATTAGATGCATGAGTGATAAATGCCTGGACTGGAATGCATGGTCCTAAAAACCAGACATGCAAGTTGTGGTTTGACCCAACAGGCAGCTAAACACTGTGCAGCCATTTGCTCACTCCTCTTCAACAGGATTGGGGAGGAGAATTGGGAAAGAGCTGACATTCATGGGTTAAAGACATTCATGGTGATAAAGACAATTTCATGGGACAGAAAAGGAAGGGAAAATCACAATAACAACACCAACACCCATGATGATGGTAGAATACGGAAAACAAGTGATGCACAGTGCAATTTCCCAGCCAGTCCCTGAGACATAGCTGCTAGCCACCAGCCAATTCATGCTGGTTTTGTTGTTCAGCATGATGCCATATGGTCTGGAGTATCCCTTTGTTCAGGTGGGCTCAGCTGTCCTGGCTGTGTCCCCTCCCAGCTTTTTGGGCCCCCTCCAACTCCTTGCTGGCAGGGCAGCAGGAGAAGCTGAGAAGTCCTTGCCTTAGTGCAAACACTGTTCAGCAACAGCCAGCACATGAGTGTGTTATCAACATTACTCTCATCCTAAATCCAATCACTGTACCAGCTACTAGGAAGAAAATTAATGCAAATTTACGACTCTGGCTGCATACTTGGTCTGGCTGATATCGTTTTAAATGCTGGAAGGAACTATTAATTTGGACCAAGCTCAGCTAAGTGATTATCAGCTCCTCACATTGAGGTATGACTGATCTCTACCAAATGCTAATTATTTCATCATGTCAGCAAATACTCATTTCTTGGCCAAACATTCATCACAATCTATTCCATATGTTGATTTAAACTGTCCTGTAAGATTAATTGTGGATGACAACTGGATCATTTAGGGTGTGACATACTTATCAAATTAGTTACAAGCATCCTCTCAATTGTTTATTTTCCCTACTGAGACAATTAAACCACTATTACAGCCAGTTTCCTTCTCTCTGAGACTGGAAGCATTTTCTTCTCCTCATTTACCGACTTCACAAAAATCCTTTCAAAATCCTGTCTGAATTTATTATCTTTCCAGTTATGGGTAATATCTTCCAGTTTCCTTCTGTGTAGCCAAATAATTACTTACTCCCTAATGCTAACTAGTTGTTCTTCTTTAAACTTCTTTCCACATACACAGGCTTTGAACATGTGATTTCTGTTGCTGCTCATTCTGTGTAAATAAACTTTAGGTAATAGCTCTTTCCTCAAACCTGATTTCAACAGGAAACGTAAAGCACTAACACACAGTTGAAAAGAAATGTTTGTACTACAGAACAAGCATTTCTCACTAGTTTGTCTGTCAATTACAGGCAATTTAAATCTGAACAACCATTTGGATTATTAGTTAGAAATTGACAGTGTTAAAGCTTGTCTCTATCAGAACTATGGAAACATCGCAGGTAAGAATAACAAGGCAGATTAACTCTCATGTCTCCATGATGAACATTCACAACTTGCTTTAATCATTATTCATATGTAATTAACTTAACAAAAAAATCTTGCCACCAGCACTATAAGCATGACATCTAGAAAAAAAAAAGTTTTAAAATGCACATTAGAATATAATATCAACGTCATACCACAAGTTAGAGTTATTTATATATTTAGATTTTCATTGATACACAGTGAGTTTTTCAAAGGAAAATATCTTAGGCATTTGAATATTTCTAGAATAATGAAAAAAATTTACTATTTTAAACTATGGATCTGCACAACAGACAAAACACACAGAAACATTTAAAAGTGCTTAGTAAGGTAAGAGCAAGAAATCAATTATTCATTGTCAGGAAATGTGTCTATTTGGATTAAGTGATCATAATATTATTTGTTTCCAACAAATACAATTCTCTAATCTTTAAACAATTTATTCTTTTTAAATACCTCTGATTTTATAAATTGGATGACTGATTTATTTTTTAATATCTGGATAAACATACAAGTAAAATTTTTGTGAATCAAGACTTTCCAAGCCAAGTCTCAACTGTGGGGGATTTTTTATGATTAAGTATGAATTCCTGGAAAACATGGTTTATCATAGAAAAATTGGCAAAACTTTCATAGTATTTGCCCTAACAGGCGCCACTGTAATGGGCTGCAGATCTATGAATAGGCCAAGTACAGAAGCTAAAACTAACACTGAACAATACAATATGTTACTAAATGGGAAGATAGGGTTTTCTTTTTTTTAAAGTTATAATAGATGGGATTGATTTCATCCATAATTTACATAATGAACAACTTAACTAGCCTGATCTCATCATTTCTCAAAAACGTTGTTTTGATAAATGATTCTCTTCTGAAATTTCATCTGGCAATGAAATTTTGGTCATCTTTGAAGAATTGATTTATTCTCTTCTTATACGCAAGAATTACTACTTGGAAACATAATTGAGCTTTCAAACAACAGACCAGATATAAGTTACTATTACTAGCAAAACTTTGCTCATTCCATACTGGCCATAAGTCTTGAACAATCACTGAAACTCAAATTTCACAAATCCTTAAAAGCCAATGCGCATAATGTTATGGTCTGCAAGATTCAGCTGGTGGCATCAGAATACAAAAACATGAAAGTGGCAGCTCTGGGTGAACCGAGGATCCACCAAAACCACTACTGCAGCAGTAGCCCAAAACTAATTTGTCAGTAACAGTATAAAAGCAGACAAAGGCATGTAGTCCCTCTCACAAGAAGCTTCCCTAGCACACATGAGGCCTGGCATGTCCATGGCCATATGGAGGCTCTCACTGCAGAAGGGCTTGGAAACTGGTTTCTGCTGGAGAATATTTGTCCTGTCCTGAAAGCCTCAGCCTGACCTTTCACCACTCAAGGAACTTTGCCACTTCATTATGCTAATCCTGCATATCTGGTTGGGACCAGGTAACCATCACATTCTGACTTACAGGTTTTCAGCTGATAATAGATCAGGACAAACTTTTTTGCACAGAAGGGACAGCTGACTTTGCATGAAACTGAAAATGTATGAAATCCAGGCTTAATAAAAAAGCACAAGACATGGATTGAACCTGCAAGTCTCATATGTACTGCCTGAGACATGAGAGGTCAGAAACAATAAGGGAAAATGTGAACTGCTGTATGAGATCCCACTAAGAGAGAGTAAAAGAAGGAGTGGAGGTACAGCTCACCATAACAGTGTTTTCATGCTAAAATCATGATATTTATTACCTTATGCCCTGAACACCAGGTCCATTCGTGATTTGATAGGTCATGAATCTACTTCTTTTGCAATGCCAACCTATAGCATCATGTAGCCATCAAGATGCTGCCACTTCAAACTTGCAGCTCCATAGTGTCATACAAAAATATGCGCATGACTCCATGTCTAATTTACACTCCTTACAAATCAGACACACAGTGCTTGCATTTCAGTTATCTGAAGTTTCCTACTATAAAAAATAATTGCATTTTTTGCATACGGCTTTCAAGTACCACAGTTTGGAAAGATTGGCCCAAGATGGTAGTTACAAAACATGAAAGCATGTAGAGACTAATTTCTGATAAAATAAATGGTTAAGACTTCTGTTACAAGCTGACTACATCAGACAACACACTGAAGTAAAACTTCTATCACCTTTGGGAAAGAAAACAGAAAATTATTTTCACTGTGATTAAATGGGGTCAGAAAAGAGAAAGGCATCTGTTAATATTCTGTTGTGAGGCAAGCCTACTCAGCCAACTATTGTGCTAATGCAAATGGTAACAGTTTGTTGCAGATGTGCAGTGGAACATAATACAGCCAGATCCTCTGGGCTTTTTGAAGTAAGAAACTATACACAGAAGACATTGGTGTGTTTAATAACCATTATAAAAGAGAATTTTAAGCACAGTGCCCTTTGCTTCAACCACCAACACTGCAAATGTTCAGTTGTAAATGTTATTTTGAGGAAATGAAAATGTAAGTCGATTCAGAAATCAAAGTCCAAGTGGCTAAGGGATTTCAGGCTTCTGTGTTGACATTTCAAGGCAGACAGAATCTTTTTAGGTTCTAGTCACTTATTATATTGATTTTAAATATTATTGTAGCAGAGAGAGATAGAGTCTAAAATAGGGGAATTATTTTAGGATAGTAAGAAAGAGACACAAATGTTGCTAATGTCTCAGTTGTAAGAAAAAAGCATCCGCAGTATAGCAAAGAACAACCTTCTGCTTCCAGCTACAGTAAGTAAACTGCAGACATCTTGCTGGCATTATATATCTCACATAAGTTCTCACTATTTTTTTCCATCGTGCTCTGCTAGTCTCAGAAATTTTCCCTACAATCACCCTCAGTGTTCCAGCGAGGTGCACAGCTTCCCATCAGTCATCCAGTCACATAAATTGCCCTTCCCTGGTAAAGCAACAGACTGAGAATGTCAGGTGGACTAAAATGCCAGGTTCTCTAAATTACATAGTATGAAAGCACATGTTACATCACATTTTGGGGTTTTTTAATGAATTATGGAGAACCATGTCATTCATAAAAAAGCCATGAACTTTTTACCTCTGGCAATATGCTTGCATTTAAAATAACTAGTATAACAGTTTTGATATATATACCACCACTTCAAATTTGAAATTGAACTATGCAGAGCAGAAAATGGTTGAAGTTGGGAAGCACTTCAAACTTAAAAAGAGATGTCATCTGGTCCAACATCTCCTGCTCAAGCAGGAGCCATTTGTCCAGACTATGTTCAAATGGCTTTGGAACACCTCCAAGGTGAAAGACTCCTCAACTTTTTCAAGCAACCTGTGCCAGCACTTGGTTTCCTCACAATGAAAAAGTGTTTTCTGATATTCAGAAGGAACCTGCTGGGTCTCAATTCATGCCCATTATCTTGTTTCCACCCTCTCTTCAGGTATTCAAACACATTAGTAAGATCCCCCCAAGCCTTCTCTCTGGGTTGAACAGCTTTGCCTCTTTCAGCTTTTCCTCACAGCAGAGACAATCCAGTCCTTTCAATCATCCTCACTGAACCCTTCACTGAGCTCTCCCCAGTATGTCCATGTCTTCCTTGTACTGGGGAGCCCAGAGGTGGGGACACAACTCCAGCTGTGGCCTCACCACTGCTGAGTAGAGGGGAAGGATCTCTCTCATCCCATGGGCAGCACTTCTCCTAGTGCAGCAAAGGACACCTTTGTGACCTTCTAGGCTGTAAGGGCTGTAATGCCACTTTGCTGGCTCAAATACATAATTAAATTGAGGTTTCTTATTTAAAGGTTAGATAAATATATCCCACTCACTTAGATTACCCACTAAATACAAAGTGGTATCACAATTATTGGGCAGGCTGATAAAAATTATCAGTCTAGATTAGTTACATCAATTAATTTATTTTACACAGATTGAAAGAGCTTGCAAAATGGAATGAGTGAATTATAGCATTAATGAGTAAATAGAAAAGACATACAGAGTAGAAACCCTTGTTTATTGAAGAAAAATAAAGTACAAGCACAGGAAGCAGAAGTAAACCACGGAAGTGGGGAGGAATATGGTTAAACAGGGAGAAATGTGTCAAAAACTGAAGGAAGAAGAAAACACGCAGGGGCCCAGAAACAGTTTTGGAAGGTGCAAAAGTGCTAGAAGGCTGGCAGTCACTAGACACAAACAACACCATGACAGAAGAAATGCTGAAATATTGACATTTTTGTGAATTTATGTTTAGTGATGCTTTTTGTAGTTATCCACCAATTAATAAAGTAATTGATAACTTAATTTAATGCTTTCAAAATTAAATATTGCAATCATTTTATGGAGGGCAGAAAACTCACATCACTATGCATGTCTGATAGGCTCAGCAGCTTCAAAGATGGAGGTTTTAGTGAACAATTTCATGAATACATGAAATTGTGATTTTCAATATGCACTGTGTAAGAGTGGATCTATCTCTGTACAAGCATCCTGAGTGGAGAGCCACTCCATCAAACAGGAATATCAAATCTCATCTCAGTATAGGACTGAAAAAAATACACATTATTTGAATGGAATATTATGAAATACTATGAATTTTCTTTTTTCTTCAAGGGACTTAAGAAAACATATCAAATTTTTTTGTGGTTATGTTAGAGAGCTAAATAAAAAAAAAAATACCCAGAAGTAGAAATGTCCCAACAAAAATGCACAATGTGAGCAACAGCTCTGTCTCCTCTCCAAACTGCATTATTCCATTGAAAATAATTTATTTTAGTAACCAAGAATTGGAGTTGTAGGGTTATTCAGTAGCCACATCTTGACATTCAGAAAAATAGCTGTATATCAAGTATCACAATTATACACAGTACAATAGCAATATAATCGTACAAAACAAAACACCATCCATTAACCACAATTTGAATATTTTCAGATACTTCTGCAATTCCTACTTTTAGCCAGTTCTGGAAGCTCCAAACCTTGGAAGAAAGCTTGTTCTTATGGCATGATTTTGAGAATTTTTCATTCCTTTATAATGGTAAGATAAATCATATCATGATCAAGACTTTTTGCAATGATACAGAAAGCTAAATATTCTTGAGGTCATGGTTAGGATTCTAGGGCTGTGGGTTAATATCCAGATTATATTCAAAGACATACTTTGAAACCAATTTTCCAAACTAATATGTAATTCACAGGTAGATACAACACAAAAATCTCTATCCTTCTACTCCATGCCTTGATTTAAGCCTTGCAAAAATAGGATATTAAATAGTTGAAAATAAATTGTGCATATTTTCACTGATATCAAGCAATTCCAGAAACAGTGCAACAACATTTTTATTGATAAACTGCTTAAAATTCCCATTTCTAAACCAGTCGGGGAGGGCTCCTTGTGTAGTGTTCAGCAGATCTGACCACTCAGTTATTTGTCTCATTTGGGTTGATATGTGTAATTGTAACATAGTCTGAAATATTCATAAATCAGGACACTGTTTCTGAGGAAAACAAGAGAATAAGATTTTATGGCACTATTTACAATCTAGCATTTTATAATTTTGAAGTTTAATGTGAACAAGTACAAGACTACAAAAATCTCACAGCACGCTCTGCAATACGATTACTCTGGGCAGAAAAGACCAACTTTATGATGAACATTTTCACGAGCCCCTGAGGCATTTAGAGCAGCAAGTCCATCTAGAAGTCAGCGAAGCATTTTTATAAAAGCTGAAGGAAACTTTGAACACACTCATCCCTCAGAAAGAATACTCTTCAGCAGCAAATGTTCAAAAGTGCTCAGCACTCCTTAGGGCATGATAATAACAAAATTGTTATGGAACAAATTTTTGAAAGCCTGAACAACAGCAGCTGTGTATTAAAAGAAACACCAATGGTGAAAAATTAGAATTATTCTAGCTGCAAGCATCTTCTGGAGTTAGGAAATACCAGGAAGCCTGGGAGCATGCAAATACTTTTAGTATTAATATTATATCTAAACAGATGACTATGTCCCAGTCTCTCTAATGTGAAGGTGTTACCTTTTTGGGATAAGCCAGTAAGCTTTAGGTATAAATGAAAACTATGACATATATAGCAAAATTAATCAAGGACACACAAAATCTAAATTCCCATATCATGGCTAAATGTGTTGAGTGGTAGAAAAATACAGGCAGAATAATAAATGTTGGGTCTTGAGGCACAGTCACTCAGTCAAAAATGTTTCTACATTTTATTATTATATACACAATTAGATGCTCAATTTCCTGGTACTTTTCCATCAAAATAAAGCTAGACTGCAATAAGCACTGTTTGAAGCAAGGAAGATCCAGATCTGATTTTTATTATTATTATGTTTGTAAATTTGGTAGAAAAACACTCCAAAACTTCCAAACTAGGCAAAGTACCTCTTGCATTTATCTTCAGAAGTGTAAGATCACCCTAAGTACAATTCAGCTCCTTTTTAATGGGAAAATATGTTTGCTAGCTAAAATGAGATTATGGAGCTTGTTTAGTATTAACTTCTGCCAAGCATAAGCAATGTTCCTCTGAGTTACTATTGACTCACATGGCTAATGGCAGTAACTATTATCACTTCATTTTCTATAAAATTACTTAGTCTTGAAACCTCTCACATTTGAGCTTTGTGATAACTCATAACTGTTAAACTATCAGCAAGTATTTGCTTTCCAAATCTCATACCCAAGGTAGCATGGTGACATCTCTACCCTTCAACAGCCCTTTAAAATGAGTTTTTTGATTTTAACTTATGCTCAGCTGAACACCGTGTTCGCGTGAACACTGCTGTAATAGGACAACTTCAATCAACTCAGCTTTGAAGAAATGTTTCTTTTTCACATTTTAAAAGAAAGCCATGTTTTACTAGCAGAACATAAATATAACTGAAGTATTTTTATCTGAAGCAGGAAATTGCTGTGCTTAATACAGGATTTGGAAAGTCTGACTATATCACAACTGGGTTTAGAGCAATCTCTTTTTGGACACACAATTATACCTATTCAAGACACATGAAACTGCTGACAGGAACCAAGGAAGTAAATTACCAGCTATTATTTTGCTCAGTCACAATGCATTGCATTAGCTCATTTTTTAGAGCTTAGTAGAGAATATGAATTTCTAATCTTCTCAAATTAGCATGCCAGATAGTGCATTGAAACGTTCCATCACTAACAACACTTGATTTTTTGCTGCTGACTAGGTTTTACGTAAATACATAAAAGGAAATACATAAATGAAAACCAAATGTTTTCACACAGAAATACATCAGTTTTCACGAGTACCTAAGTAAGACAGTGTTTTAGCAAACATTGAAAACCACCACCTCTAAACATGTTCCCTTTGGGGTGGATGTCAGGTTAAAGTTGACAACCATATGGAGTCAAAAATCATAAGCCAGGTCCAAGTAAAATTTAAAACCACTGGCTTTTAGTGGAATAATTAATTTCCAGTGCTTTTCATTTAATTTCTGGTGTTGAAACATTCAAAGTGTCCATTTTCTCCAGCTTTTGCCTGCAGCTATAAAGACTGGAAAAACAGCTAAAACATTAAAAGTATTATGTGGTGGTTCCAGCAGCTGAGCTTTAAGAAATGAGGAAACTGGTGACAAAAATTACACAAGAAAGCAATACAGGGAATTAATGTCCTCACTACTACATTAATGTCCTCACTAATGCTTTATTCTCTGAATCACTTTAGGAAGTAATGAGGTAAAACCTTTTTATAACTCCTGCAAGGATACATGGTAACCTTCACAGTTCAATGAGTTCTGCTGAAGGAAGTACCTGAGATTCCTCAAAGTGTCCACAAGGAATTAATACTCACAGATTTCAGGGCATTTGTACCTTTCCTTTGTACCTGAAGCATTGCCACACTGACAGCATTGGAGTTTCACTCCCTAAAACAGGTGTCTTTCCAAAATCACTCATTTTTGGTTGAGGGAGAAGAAAAATTTTGCACATGACACTGTTCTCAGAAGGCATCCACTACTCTGTTGTCTGCTATTGCAAGACAATTAGAAAAATTACTGTAAGTAGTACAAAAGGTAAACACACCAATTAAATTGCTATTGAGCTGACATGAAGCCTCTGCCAATTCTAGTGAAGTTACACAGATAATTGTCCAACTAGATAAAATTTTGGTTCACATAGAAAAATGAAACTCCTATCAATAGATCCACATCCTTCTTTAATAGCCCTGAAAGATGATACAGAGATGCTGACTTGAACAACTGTCTAAAAAGGAATAATAATTTTTAAGTGGTTGTTTTGAAGCATGCTGCTTCCAGCTTTGAAGTGCACTCACTGGTGCAGACAGTTATAACTCCAAGTCCAGCAATGCTGTTTAAACTCTTATTCTATACTCAGCTGAGGAAACTGCATCACTTTTTGGGGGTTTTTTTATTATTTCTTCTAGGACAACCTTCACTGAAATAGAGAGAGGTTCTGAAATTGCTCAATGAAGTGAGAAGGACTCTAGTTATATTTTGGCCCCTATTTTACATTCACTTTTTAAGTTCTGAGGTCCTATTACTTCATGGAACAAGTAATAATTACAAAACAGATAGATTTGCTTCTCATTTAAACTAAGCAAGCAATTAAACTTTGCTGGCTTTTCTAGCTTTGATGGAACTTCTGATTCTTGGCAATAACCATCAAGAAGTTCACATTTATCGATGCTATGAGAGATTAATAGCAACTCCTCTGTAAAACATCACCAACCTATTCCAGATAAGCATCTCACCCAAAGAACTCGGAGGTGAATGCTTTATAAGCTTCTGTTAGAGTTTGAGATACTGTAAACCTGTGATACCATAATAAAAGGGGGGGAAAGTTCCCCTCCAAAGAAATTTAATTTCTTTTATCTCTCTAAAAAATAATTGAGCTGTTTGGAAGAAAACTAAGAGGAAAGTAAAATATTATTATTTCACAACATACTCCACCCAAAAAAACATTGTTCTGGAAAAGACATATGAATCAACTCTTTTTTTTTTTAGAGCTTGAAATTTGAAGAACAATTACTTATATAATTAATAAACTCCACTTGAAAGAACTGTTCAGCATGTTATAAAACTTCTCTCAAAACACTGTGCTGTTTTTTGGGTCATCTCTATTTCTGAGTTCTGCAGAAATAATAAATTCTCTTCTCTTTTTCCTTGCCACAGCTGCAAGGAAAAAAAATGAACTTTATCTCCCAGGATTTTTCCATTTATATGTCTAAGGCTCGTCATCCACTGGCGTCCCCTGTTCTCAAAAGAGGAATTATTGCAGCGTATGTTCAAGCTGGCACTGGACTGCAGACACGATTAACAAAGTCTGGTGGCAGAATAATCATCTGCTGAGTGCTGGGAATTAGAGCTGATAGCATCTATTCATCCCACAGTGAACATACATAGAATCACCTTCAGTGACTATGAAAACCTGATTCTGACCTTACATCAGAATGTCAGTAATTTGTATTATTGCACTGACACAATCTGTAATGATCTTGAAACTACTTCCTTTTTCTTCAGACTAGCCTCCCTTTATTCTGCCACAGTACTTTCTTTTAACTAGAAACCTCCCACCACTTACTCCAGTTGCCTAACCAGAGCAATGACCTGAAGCCTGACACAGGACTTGCTCAGTAGATATTTTTCATCTGTCAAGTTTTTATAGCCCAGAAATTTCTTCAGCCATCAGTTATCAAATGCAAAGTCTTTTTTTCCTGTTGCAAATACACTCAGAGTCCTACTCATATATCACTCTTAGTGCTATATGGCAGATTTGCAAACTGATTTTTAGTGCGTATCCCCTGCACAATGTTTTGCAATGCTTAAGATTATCCTCTATATTTGACCAAATTGTGGTTTTTCTCTGCAAACCCTAACAGAAATTTTTTCTTCTTGTTTAGAAGTTACAAGGAACAGATGGTAAATGAGGAGGTAACAAAATAATCTGGTCCATAAATTCAGAGCAAAAATAACAAGCCAGAATTTACCCATCTTTTTGGTAGCTTATAACTGGCTTTGTTTTAGAAACCCTTTAAACATTTGTCATGTCAAGTAGCAGATAGATGTAGAAACTTCGTCAGTATTGAAGAAACTATGGTATAGATGCAATCTAGCTTCAGGGCAGCAATGCTAGATCTGATCAAAGCTGCTTGGCACTTGCCTCTAGTCAACAGCTAAGGTTTCATTGTGCAACATTAAAAGCAATGAATTAAAAGAGTGTGACAGTTTTTATAGTACTCTTTCTACTGTGCTGAACTTTCTGTATAAGTACAGCTGGCAACCCATTCAAAACGTTCACGTTTGTATCTGACAGAAAAGCAGAATAATTTAAGAGCTGGCTGCCATTTTCCTCAGGAGTTACTCTAGCAAGTGCCATGGTGTTAACATGGGATATTGATGTCATTGGAAATACCTGTGATCTTTATGCTCCATGATAGCTCAAGCAGCTATGTTAGAGTTGCAAGTCATGTCCCTTGTTTGAACTTCTTGTAGTTTTTCATAAATCTGACATGATGTAGAGCACCTGCTTTGGTGTCCTGCTGCTGCTGCTGCTCTTTGCAACTAGATGCCTCTGACTTGGCACCAGGTTTGCAAAAGTAATCACATTTATATGTATGTAGATAAGAACACCAAGGAATGCTCACAGTAAACCAATAAAAGGCTTAAAACAGACAGGAGCAGCCAAGCTAATACAGGTGTGTAAGCAGAATAGTCTTAAAACGTGATCTAAAAGCTTGCTATCGTGTTTGCAGTATTGCTGCACAGTAAATAGATGTGCACAACATATGACTGAAGTGTCAAACTTGAAGGTTCTAGGTAAGACTGTATAAGCTCAGCATTATTTGAACCTCAGTAGCCTTCTACCTGATACACACTTTATAAAGATACACAAACGGATAAACTCTCACATTAAATGGCAAAGATGATCTAAGATACTAACTTGGAGTGGGGAGCTTATTAAAACCTACTTTTGGAGCCCCTTCAAAATCTAAACAGTGACACACAAAATAAATATGTTTATGATAGAGGATTTATTGCACAAAAGGGCCCTGCATTGTGTCCATCATAATTAATACTTCTGTGTTTGATCATGTGGTGCAGAATGTTTATACTGACAAAGGGAAAGAATTGAGATATCTCCATGGTACTGCATCTTTACATGCTACTATTAAATTTAGGCTAATTTATTCTTAAGACTGTGCTCAGAAAATTATTTAAACTACTCATTTTTAATGGGTACAATACCACGTAACATCAATGCAGGGTGGGGATGCCCTGTCCATCGTGAGAAATTCTTGTTTTCTCTTACTCTTTTCCTATGCTCAGGTTCCCATTCCTTTACCAAACACTGTCTGCTGTAATTTTTGTAGTTCTTCAGAATGAACCAAGAATTCAAAGTGTTCAAGAAGTTCTTTTCATTCACTTTTGAGGTGTAAAGCAAAATGCACTACAGGAATCAGTGATGCCCAAAGTTTCCAATCTG
Organism: Melozone crissalis; assembly: GCF_028551555.1. Classification (NCBI taxonomy): domain Eukaryota; kingdom Metazoa; phylum Chordata; class Aves; order Passeriformes; family Passerellidae; genus Melozone; species Melozone crissalis. The sequence continues at coordinate 26,004,838 of NW_026535780.1, forward strand.
AAATAAAATTATCTCAAATTATCTCAAAAAGCTCTAGAAAGACAACAACAACACCAAAGGCAAAACCAAGCTACAATTTAAAAACATGAGTTGCAGATCTATTCTTCCTTTTCCCTTCTTCCATTGCCCTTTTTCTGCTGTGCACAAGAGGTAAAGTTGAAAACATATCTAGAAGCTTTCTGTGAAGAACTTGCATTGCACAGCCTTAAAAATCAGCACCATTGACTCCAGCCTAGTTCTAGCACTGGTGGTCACACAAATGAGAGCAGCTGGGGAGATTGTTCCTTCACATATTCCCTCTTGGCATTCTCCCTTCACTCCTCTAGCTGTCTGCTGCAAGTTAATTAAATTAAATCTGGCCTGCAGCAGAGTACTGGAAGCTGCTGCATTTATGCATCGAGCAGTGTGCCCTCCCAGAGTTATTGTGAGACTCTCTGTAATAATTAGGCAGGAATAAATCTCACAAGAGAATGAGTCCCCCAAGCGATCTATGCACCTGTAGAGCAAATCACAATTCTGCATCCCAAACGTAGTACCTCACAACCTGAAAACATTATATCTGCACAGCACCATGCCAGATCTAATAAATTGAGTGTCTCAGCAGGGACCATTAACTCCTGCACAGCACTCCGCTGACACTTCTAAACTCTCCATTTCTTGAGCTACTTTATGCAGCATTGGCTTAGGAGTCTCTGAACTACACATCACTGTAGAATTGCACTCTTTGTCTCATTTTGAAAGGCATTGGAAACCATTCAGCAAATCATCATGCGTGAACAGGGTTTACCTTTTCCTGTTGGCTAACAAAGTCATTAATTAGGAACCATATGTCTGTTCTTTCATGATTTTTTTCTAACTAACCAAAGAAGAGGAAGAGGCATTCACTCTATTTCTCAGATTCTTTCCCCCTCCTTCTCTTTCCTGTATTCCTTGTCCTCCACATTTGCGCTGCAGGATAAGAAGTAAACCGCTTCTCTGAATTTAGCCTGAAGCTGTGAGGCTCCTGTCTTAGGCTACCTTAGCCTGCCACAAGCTGTCAAGCAAGCAGGCCACAGAGCATTCAAAACGATACTCCAGAATAACAAAGGTATTAGAAAGGGTACAGATGAGACATCACAATCACAATTACAGCAGTGTAATGAGTTTCTATCTTAGCAGTGTAATGAGTTTCTATCTTGTATACACTGCTGTCTACTGCACATAGGAGGGTGATCTAGGTAATTTGCATTGGTACTGCACAAGGAGTACTGCACCTGATGGTCACTAACACAAATGATCATTGATATCAGTGACACCAAGACTGGAGGAAACCTGGGCTGCTGTGATCATGCCCTGGTGGAGTTTGTAGTCCTAATGGATATAGGTCAGGCAAAGAGAAAAGTTGGGACCTTGAATTTTAGGAAAGCAAAATTCCAGCTGGTGAAGGAACTGGGCAATAGGACCCCCTGGTCCTATTTCTGTTAGTAATTAGAAACCCCTGGTTTCCCCCCAGGAAACTGCCCTCAGGGACAAGAACTGGAAGAACTTTAAGGATGCTTTCCATAGAGCACAAGAGCTCTCTATTCCTAGTTGTAAGATATCAGGAAAGTAAGGCAAGAGAGCAGCATGGCTGAATCAAGACCTAATCGTCAATCTAAAGGACAAGAAGGAAATCCACAAGCAATGGAAGCAGGACCAGGTATTCTGGGAACAACATGGGCTCTCTGTCTGGTTGTGTGGAGGTGCAGTCAGGAAGGCCAAGGTACAGCTGGACTTAAACTTGGCAAGGGACGCAAAGAACAGGAAGGGCGTCTATAGGTGTGTCAGCCAGAAAGAGAAGGTCAAAGAAAGTGTACCTCCCAATGAGCAAAACTGACAACACTGGTAACAGATGAGAAGAACACAGAGGAACTCAACAACTTTTTTTGCCTCAGTCTTCACCAGCCAACTCTCTTCCCACACCACTTGAGAGAACAGACTGGAAGACGGGGGAGCAAAATCCATCCTGCAAGAGAAGTTCAGGTTCATGACTGCCTGAAGAACCTGAATGTACATAAGCCTATGGAGCCTGAAGAGATGCATCCCAGAGTCCTGAGGGAACTGGCAGATGTAGTCGCCAAGTTCCTCTCTGTGATATTTGAAAAATCATGACAATCAGATGAAATACCAGGTGACTGAAGAAAGGGAAACACTATACTCACTTTTCAAAAGTGCAGGAGGCAGAATCCCGGGAAATACAGACCTGTCAGCTTTACCTTTGTGCCTAAGGATACCAAAGTCAGGATGTGGCCCTTGTACCAATGCTGTGAATAAAAATACACTCTGTATACCCCAATAGGCTTATTTCTTATGAAGAGACTTCTGTGCAAACAAAGCCTTATTGAACCTTTAAAAACTGAGAAAGGCTGATTGCTCTCTAGTCATGCCACACCTGAGGCAGATGGCTCTCCAGACCTGCCATACCCAGGCTTGTGGTTTGGCAGAGGATATGCATAAAAATGTGCATAACTGATTGATCCTAAGGGAGAAACATGTGATCTCAGGCAGGTGAGCATTTTCTGGTTTCTCTGCTGTGACTGAAATGGCTGACACCATAATGTACAAAAATAACTCTTTGGTCAAGAATTAGAAGTGACTATGTATATGACTTTTCCTCCTACTAGTGGATTGTGGTTTCAGAATGAGCAAGAGACAAAAACCAACAGGAGTTACTTCACAAGGGTATGCACAATAAAATCCATCAAATGCCTTTTATGGACAAATTCAATCTGTGCACTTGGATCAGCCACAGTGTTTTTCAGAATTTGTATTTCCATGTGGATTAGCAGCTGGCTCTCCTTCAGTATTTTTAAATAACCCTGAATTGTATAATTGCCATGGGACCATTCTAACTCATACTCTGGTCATTTATGAGGATTTACACTCTGGTACACTCAGTTATTCATTAAAAACAGATAACTCCCACAGGAGACACTGCATCACTCAATACTCATGCTACTTCTGAAATATGGTGTACTTAAAGAAACGCACATGTTAAAAGTACTTATCTGGCCTAAGATATAATAATGGCAATAAATAAATAAATTGTGCATATTATCTTTTAATGATTGGGAAAACTATGTTAATGTCTTCCCAAGAAAATAGTTCCTATTACTTAAATTAAAAAGCAGGATTGAAGGATAATTTATATTCAGAAGGAAGGGAAAAATGTACTTGAGTTGGCTTTTCTGCACCGCCAGTAATTCCCTCGAAAGCCTTTAAAAATAAGCTGAAAATGTAGCCTGCCAATATGATAAAACAACACATAAATTTCCACCGCCTGTATCATCCTGATAAAGTATGCAGAGTTAAAACCTTGTGCTCAGTATATATAGTCCATTACAAGATATGCTTTGGGCAGTGGTACTGAAGAGGAAAACTAAAACAGAAATCAAACTACGACAATGCTTTTCTATACAGCTGTTTTGCTACTGTCATGAAAGGTACCTTCTACAGATCACTTTAGACAGATTTAACTTCTGGTTTATGCATTTTTAAATTCTGCTTCATTCAAACAGACTGAAGTCGCTTAAAAGCTTTAAAATGTAATCCATCGGTTAAAAAAGAAAACCAAAACCACACTTCACTGCAACAGCACTTCAAGGAAGTTTAGGTTAGCTATGTCTATCTAAGTTACAGGTTTCAATATAAGTAATGCACTATTCCACCACATTCACACAAACCCACAAATTTTAATACTTGTAATTGCAACCCATAGTAGTATTTATCCAGACAAAAACAGCAAAAAAGTTTTGTACGAGCACAGTGACACAGTCACAAGATGTCTCAACACCCATGCAAGAACCATCCCATTTTCAAGGAAAATGCAAACCCAGACACTGAGCAGTTACCTAAATGACCTAAATCTCAGAAGGGTTATTTTCAATAAATGTTGATATTGTTTCAGAGCACTTAATTAACTGCTTACTTTAACTGACCTGATTCCAAACACATGGAAAAAGGAGGATCAGTCAACACCTATATCTTGTTCACAGAGCTTTAAGAGGTACCTCAACCTTCAAGTAATGTGATGTTATCTATTAGCAGCAAAGAGGAGACATTCCTGCAAAATCTGCCTGTTGGTCCTTGGTGGATAGTACTTGGTTTCAGAATTGAACATGACTGCTACTCAAACTGACGTTCAAGTTCATGTGGCTTATAAAAACTATTTCTAACTACTTTTCAAATATGAGTCCAATTGGATTACATTTTCTCTTTGGAAAATAACTCAGGAATGGATTGCTCACAACAGTACAAAAGAAAAATAACAGCAATTGTTTAAAAGTCACAGTAAGTTTATTTGTGAACTCATTTTAATGGATATGAATCAAATGCGTGTATACTACAGAGAGAGTTATTTGCTCTCTCAGCCCCCCCCCCCAAAAAAAACCCCACAAAAATATCCATTTAATTTTTTGTTTCTAAGAAGAAAGGTTATAGAAAACATGATATTTTAATGCAGGAAAAAACCCCAGAGTTTCTTGCTTCATTTGAATTACTTTATAGTATGCTATCACCTGAGAGGTACACTGCCTAACTTTTACCTGCAAATCTAAGAAGCATCAGATATAGAAGTGCTCCAACACAAGCACATGCATACATGTACATCTATCAATGAATGCAAATATCTTGAAAATAAACCCACAAATTTGATGTGCATTTCCATATTTTCCACTTTGAAAAAAATAAAAGCAGCAAGTTGTAAATCATCATCTCTGAAATAAGCATATGAAGAGGAACATAACTAAGACCAAAAAATGGAGACAATTTAATGTCTGAGGGTTGTGAGAGTAATAGCTAATCCTGGTTTCCTCACAACTGACCTGATTTAAGCAGGAGACTGGACTAAATTACCTTCTATGTTCCTTTCCAACCTGAAACTACTTATGATTTGATTTTCACTTTTTTTATTGTTACCAAACAGAGATTAAAAATTTCTGCTCTTCTTAGAAGCTTGTATAAACTTAATTGACTATTTATGATATAACTATAGCTCCTGCCTATGTGTCTTAATTAAAATACATAGTCTAGTTGCAGGCGCTCTCACTGAAATGAGCAGTAATATGTGTTTCATTTTCTTCAGGATCTATATTTGCTTTACAATTAGTTTTCAGTGGTTGCAGCCCCTTCTGAATGTGATCAGCTAAAGGGTAGAAAAAGACCCACATTTTAATACTTTCAGAACAGCATTCTCTGTACAAAGTAGATGCTGACAATCCAGACAAGCAGAATCTGCAGCTGGCAAAGGTCTGCTTCCTGAACAAAGGTACTAACAAGTATGCCAGGCTCTGAGGTTTAAGCCACACTGTAAAACAGTTCTTGTTTCCTGAAAAGCCTCCAAAAAACAACAGACCTTTCTTGCTCTCACTTATTTGGTCCTTCACACAATGGCCATCAACTAAAATAATCGCAAAAATATTTCCTCATTACTGTTGCCTTCCCACCCTGCACTGTGCAATTAGGTGTTTTTGGTGGAGTTTGCATCTTGTAAGCTGATGCTGAAGCAGGTTTTCCTTCTCTCCTTCAAAAGCTTTGAGTCATGATTTGTAAATGAAAATGATGGGTCATATTTTCAGACAAGCTAAGGACAAGTCTTCTTGTCCAGGGTGACATGCAAAACACACATCAAGGAGGGCAACCTGCTTGGTGACACCAGGATTCTAGCAGAGCCAGCACTCAGTGGAGCTACACTTAATGCAGCTTCTTCCTGTCTGGTGAGTGCAAACGAGGGCAGATTTGGTCCAGTGGGACAGCAAAATTAACAGAGAGCTGCAGCAGGCAATGACAGTATAATTGTGGTCTATTCTATGTACTACAGTCTTGTTTAAAATTGCAATGTCTCATAAACCCTAATTTTAGTCTTAAAGTGATAAATAATATTCCAAGGTCTTAAAGAATCATGCAATACTAACAAAGTAGTACAATCTGTTTGTAAATGTCGTCATCTCTCCCTAAAGTACAGTGGTTTCTGGTTGCTACCATCTCTGGTCAGATCACGCCTCAACCTATAAGATAATCTTTTCTAAGTGGGATCCTTTTCTTGTATGTCTAACTTGACACAGACATTTATGTCATTACTTAATTAGCAATGGAATGAAATCATCAATTTACTAAAAATGTCCCAAAAATCAAACTTTTTCTTAAGATGTGAAAAGTCACAGCAAGTCCAAAACAGAGTCTTATAGCTGCATTTCTATAGTTCTGCTGGTCTTCCAATGTTTTCTTAGACTTCCATAGTGCATTAACTTAAAATAGAAGCACATTGTACAATGGATCTTTTAGATACTAAGCATGATTTTGAATTTAGAAGTGTGCAGTATTCAGCCAAAGACAGACAAATAATAACAAATAAATCAAGAAATCAGCACTTTGAACTAAGCTTTTATCCTGGTTAAGGCTAAACTTGGAAATGCATGAAACAATGGTTAACATTATATTCAAAACATGACACATAATTTGTATATAGTTTCAACCAGAATAAAATAGGCCAAATGAAGACATTTCAGCACTATAGCAACCACAATAAAGATTTGGTTTGCTCCTATTCCCTATAACCAGTCAATCCAGCTTGTCTCTAATTCAAAGCAGAAGTTATCAGAAATTTTGCAAAACTCGAACAGGAAGAAGAGTGTCCTTTCAGCACATACCCACAGGAGGTGCTGCCATTCAGACAGAATCACTCAGACTGGTCCCCAGTCCAAACATCAGCAGGACTGAGATCCCCAGTCCAACACTCTCAGTAAGACTGAGACCTTTCAGACTAGATTGTTCAAGAGTTTGTCAAGTCAGGTCTTAGAAACTTCCAAGGATGGTGCCAACACAGTCTACTGGACCAACCCAGCCAAATGCTTGACAGTCCTCATGGAGGAGGCAACAGTTCTTGCTGCTCCTGGACCAGCCTTCGCCACTTAGCTCTCTGTTCTTGTGGCAACATAGCACAACCAATAGGAGACAGAGAACATGGTGGTTATGTTCCCTGAGACCCAGCTAAAGAATGCCCTACCCTTGACTCAAAGGGCAGATGGTGTTTGTAGGTATTTGGCACTGAGACAGTCTATAAGTGCAATATATCAATTAAGGTCTCAAAAGAGTCCTAGCTTAGAAACTTTTCAACATTGGATACTACAATGTAGATGTATAAAAAAGTTTAAAAGAATGTGATCAACTGCCTGATCATTCACTGAGTTCCGGTGTTATATTTATTTTGACTGGTTTTTATTTCACTCATGAGGAAAAGATTCATTGTAGCTGAAAGGAATCTCATGAAATTCAACAAAGTGCAAAGTCCTGCATCTGGGAAGGAAGTACTCCCTGAAAAAATATGGGCTGGCGATGGACTCTCTGGGGAACAGCTCTCCTGGGAAGGTCCTGATCAAACTTGAGCTAAATGTGAGCCAAGTTTGAGCCACAGCAGCAGCAATCACTCCCTTCAATGTGCTGACCTGTTAGTACAGCGTGACAGCAGATTAAGGGAAGTGATCATCTCCCTTTATTTGACACTCATCAGACCACATCTAGAATACCATATGCAGCTTTGGGTCCCTCAGCTCAAGAAAAGAAAAATATTGATAGAGTTTGGCACAGCATCACTAACACGGTGAGGAGCTGAAGTGTTTACCCTGTGAAGAGAGACTGAAGGAACTGGGTTGGTTGAGCCTGGAAAACAGAAGGCTTTGGTGACCTAGAAGGACGTGGGGGTGCTGGTGAGTGAGAGGCTGGACATGGGCCAGCAATGTGCACTTGCAGAAGTATTACTTTGGCACAGAGTAATATTCAAGTTTCAGACAGCTTGAAGAACTGAAGTCTGATGAGCACTAAAATAGCAGAGAGCTGCTTTGCTTGCTTATGCAACACTTAATATGAATAATAAACCAGTCTGCAGGTTCCTGGAGTGTACAAACAAAAGAGGAGCAATTGCTGAGGTAAACATGAGCAGCATACAAATAAGAGGTACAATATTATATTTACATAAAATATAAATATAATATAAATATTCTATTTATAGTAAATATATGGGAAAACATGAAGAGAGCAAGATTTATCAGTATATTTTACATTTCTGACTGCTGAATTCCTCTTTTTTTTTTTTTTTTAATTCAGGTTTTCTCTCTTTTTGAGCAAAAGAGAAGAAAATTCCTTATCAGGAAGAGACCAGCACGGGTAGAAGGTGGCCTGAACAAGCCAATTCTCCTATGTCTAAGTCCAACCTCTCAAAGTAGAATTCCCATTACAATCAAAGCCAAAGGGTAACTTACATAACATTAACAGATATACAAATGTGACATTTCCATACAGTAATAGTTAAATCAGTAACTACTGACACTAAGGAAATATCTCTAAGTAAAAAATATGAAATCAGTGTTATTCTTATGTTGATAGCTTCAGTAGGAAAAAACTTAAATGATCTTCCACTTGTATTCAAGTTTGTATCTCTACAGCTCTGCAGACACTGGAGAAAGTGATAAATCATTCATCAAAAACTGAAGTTGTACCGCTGCCATATGGCCAGCTGGGTACCACTTTAAAAATATGAAACTGAAATAGTTAGTAGGAAAATAAAATTTAACTCTCCTTCTTTAACTTTCCTTCTATTGCAAATTCATAAAAATCTGTTTTGGATGTTTCCCTGTAGTGTGGACCATAAATAGCAACTTTAAAATGTACAGAAGTAGAAAGCACATGACTTTATTTGACCCTATTCTACCAAAAATATCCTTACTTCCTGTGCTCAGCTTAATCCATCACAATCTTCAATCATTTCAGCTGTATAATCCAATACTTATTCTCCACATTTGTGTGAGTTTATGTACTGAGAACATTAGGATGAAAGGATTTATTAAGAGCTTCTCAACTGACATTTACAGGGGATTATGGTTCTTCAGTCTCCCAGAAGTGCTAACCTTACAATTTTTTTTCTATTATTTCTTCAGTTTAAAAGTTCAGTCACAAAATTCCTAGCATTAGGAAAGCACCATATTTTTAAAGACTCAGGATCTCTTCCTCAGCAGCCAGAACTGTAAGCTGTGTCTGAGCCTCCCACTATGTCACAGTGATCAAATAGGCAATAAAACATTTTGAGTGTCTAATGTGGCAACCATACTAAAATATGATAAAGCAACAGGCTCTTAGACCAGCCCTGTATATACTATAAATTAAAACATACTACAAAGCAGGAGTTCTATACAGGGCAGCCTCTGTGGATTCCTCACCTGCAGAGATAACCAGGTCTGGGGAAGACTCACCCATGGCACTTAAAACACTACTAACACTCTCCCAGGAGTTTCTTAGGAGAGAGAAAGGAGCTCATACTTTGGGAGGTGTTTTCTATGATGGCACAGAAGCAGTATTAAATACTGTAGTCAGTGTGGAGAGTTCAAACCTGCAGTTTTGTACACATTTATTTTTATCTCTGGAAACAGATGCAAAGAATTCCACACCATGGGAGGACAGGATTGTAGTCTTTAGGATTTACTGAAGCCCATGAAAGAGCACTACAAGTACTACACTGAAATTGTATTTGCAGCAACAGCTTTCCTGATATGTGGTGGAAAAAAACCAAAGTTTTGACCATGGATCTTAATACAGAGACAATATGGACACTAGGCAATGAACACCAATTAATACATATGGACACTAGGCAATGGACACCAATAAATATCCTCACACTTAGGAAAGCCACTGTGCCTTTGGAAAGATAAATTTGAGATGTAAATCTTTAAGCAGTGACCTAAATTGCTAGACAAGAAAATTTGAAACAACTTAAGAGAATATGACATAAAAAGGTATGAATGCCCAAATTAACATAGTTACATGAGCATGCTACAGCCTTCTTGAATATTATGGTTCATTTAAGCATGCTTCTCAAACTTTTTACAACAATTTGAATAATTTGTATCCTAACTAAATTATCAAGACCAAATCCATATTTCTACTTGCTAGGAATTTTTATTGAAGTTGGATGCTTCATCCATAAAATACCTGCCTTTGTACACACTGAGTACATAAATGACTAAATCTGTACCACATGATGTTGAATTGAAAAAATTCTGCAATTTTCTCAAATTTTCCACTGCGAGCTAAACTGCCTGCATTTGAAGGCAAATGAGAAGAAAGAAAACACTGATTGGAGATTTAGTAGAACTTGTCATGGGCCCTTTTTATTTCCTTTCATTTCAGCAGTAAAATATTTCCTCAGCTGATCTGATTACTAACCCAGTTTGGGATCCAGAGTCTGTTACAAGGAACTGGATCCCTCAGCAGGCTGCAAGCACCGGTAAATGCCACTGCCTTGGTGCAGAGGCAGCTGGCTAATATTCAAAGATACCATGACATACATACCAAGCCCAAATCAGCCTTCATTTTACCTTTTCTTCTTCTTTCCTACAGAGATGTTAATTTTGTAGGTTCCATTCTTCAATACCTTTGAGAGTTCTATTTATGTTGAGATTAACTGTGCTGTACAATGCTCCCTGTATCGCTGTGACTGAGCCCTACGTGTGCCCATGTGCATATGAATACAGGGAGTGGGATAGGGAAGGAAAGTACATCATAGTCTGTCAACCTGGATAACAGAGAATCAGCTTTATGTACCCTTCCAGACTGACTTGCAGTCCTAGAGACAAAAAAAGAAGCTTACAGATATTTAATGTGAATCCATAAGATAAAACTCTATGTATAGCATACATACACACTGGTAGGCAGAATGTTCAAGCCAAGACAGACATCTTCAACAATCCCAGAATACAAATCAACTTATTTATGTACATTTTCTAAGACTGTTTCAGGTTTATCTTGTTCATCATGTGACAGCTTTTCTCAGGATTCTTCAAACCTTTATTTCTGTTTTTATTTGTCTGATTTCACAGTTGACCCAGCTACCAGCAGGAGGTTTGACTTGAGATCTCTTGAAGTCCATTCTTTATTTAACCCTGTGACTTTGAAAGGAATGGCATCTTTATCACCTGCTGATCACCCATCACTCCTGCAAATTTTGAAACCTCTTTAAGTTGTCAGAATCCATACCTGAGAAGTTAAACTTTTCAACGTAAAAGATAACAAAAACTCTCCAGCAGTGATGTGTCTTCAGTTTGGGGTTTACAAAAACCAAGCCCAAATTTGAAACTTGATTTCCTTTCTCATATCAGCATCACTGCTTAAGTCTTGTAACACCATGATAAAGAAATTTGTTTTTATTTACTTGGGGCAGTTGCCATAGGCTGGTCTCAAGCTGAAAATCTTGATATCTATCACTGTTCTGCTTGTATCACATCTACCACAGTTTGGCCTTGCTCCAGAATATTCAAAACAAATAATATGTTCCAGCTAGCAATGCCATGTGTAACTAACTTCTTTTAATTTAAATACCCAGCACACCAACACTGTGTGTGCCACCTGCAGAGTGGTTGAGAGTCATAACCTTTCCTGCCACGTGCAGAGTAAGGAGTTCTTCCACCATCAGCACCATTTCCATGCTGAAGCTCAAAACTGCAACCATTCTTCCATGAGGCACTTATCTGAAAAACCCTCAGGACTACACCAGAAAAAACAGTTTCACAGTCTGCTGAAGGACTGATTGCTCCCTTGCTGAGTGTTTCCCTGGTGGCTCTCTATACAGACTAGGACTGATGTACTATCGCTGCTTTTCAGCCTTGGCTGACAGAACAGAGACAGAATTTGGCCTTCAGCTCATAAAGATTTTTCTGGCATTTCCACTTACCTCCTGGACAATGCCTCATGGCCATTTTACACCGTCTGGATTCTGCAATGGTTGGACATGGTATTGTGTCTTTTGCTGGCTTCTTCACAATTTGTCTTGTTCTCGTTTCCAGGCCCCACTTAAATCCACATGTTTTGTTATTTCTGCTGCAAGTTCCCCACTCACTCCATTGACCCACTTCACAGCCTTCTGATAAAGCAAAAGAAAACTCAAGTGAGCAATCTTTCTGGGTTTTTTTGTTTTGTTTTGTTTTCCTTTTTTCGTTTTTTTTTTTTTTTTAGAATGCAATGTATATTGGTAGAAAGCAACACTTGACAGTTTTACCATTAGCAGGCAAAAAGCTAGAAAAAAAATTAAAATATCTTACAGAATCTGAATCTTTTTAGCCAGCAACCAAAAAAACGCAGATTATAAAACTGCATGTTTGATATGTTATGACAGTCCAAATATTCAAAAACTCTCCTAAGCTAATGAGATTGACTTTTTTCTATCTAATATATAGATCCTATTTGGTTGTCACTAGGGTTTGAAAACTTCAGAAGTTCACATTTCCAAGTCCTCTCCATCATGAAATGCAAGAAATACTCTTGAAAGAAAGAGTTTGTTCTGACACAAGTCCTAAAATCTTACAAATTCTGAGCAGAAAATCTTCATAAAGGTGATTTTACAGTTAAGAGGACAGAACTTTGTGATGCACAGGAGAGAGAGTGACATTCCCAGGGAAGCGTATTTTAAAGTTTGGAAAAATTTATTAGTATTATCAGTAAAGAAATCAATAATAATTCCTTACTGAATATTTCCTGATAAGAAATACTAAGCATCATCATAAAGTAGTGCCATATTTAAATTTGGCCACCTGGCCAAAGAGCTATTTGACTCACCCACACATTCCATAAGCTCTTCCAAGGCTGCAAATCCAGCGGGACATCCTCGAAAGCAGCGGCCTCTGTGCGAGTAAAAGCCACTTTTGCATTTGGTACAAAAGTCTTTGCTAAAGCAGGAGTCACAGTTTTCTATTCTGCATCCTAAATCAAAAGGATCATAAGGAACAATGAGACAGCAAAGTTAGGGTAAGACTAACTGAAAATGAAGGGGCTTACAAAGCAATAAAATAGCAATGCCAGAAATGCTGTAATACTGTCATCCTGAAATCCATCTGGTATATAGACAAAATTAGAGGTAACTGTGTTTCCAACATTTTCCTCTATGTCCTTCTAATCTTATTTTTCTAAATCAAACTGTAGATAAAACCCCTAATTTAATTATAATTGAGTTAATGATATCTCTTTGGAGGAAAAATGTTCATTATAAATTATTTTCATGTGTAAGTAATTTTGATGAAACTGAGATGCAACAAATTGTTTCAGGAAGTATGCACATTTTATATGTGTTGTCTTCAGTTTATAATTTATCACTGAAAGCAGGATACTTTTTCTTTCTATGAGGTGACCCTATGAATAGCTGAGTGGATGCTTTCATGTAGTGTATCTGATGTCTGTGTCTACATATATGCATGTGCAAGAAGTCTCAATTTTGCTGGATTTAACTCTTCTCTATTATTGAGAGACTTATTCTACAAAGAATAACCATTCTTAAATGACTAGGGGACATATACCATAATGCATAGATTAAAAATTAAAAAAAAAACAAACTGAACAAACCAAACCAAACAACTTTTATCTTTATGAAATACTATATTTCTCAGAAAATTTAAGAGGAATATGACCTGCAATAGATGACAGACTCGGGTGTAGGCTTTTTAGAAATATCCTATTCCATATTAAAACATGTCAACTTGGAAATTAGCTAGTTATTAATGATCATATGTATACCATACATACCTACAAAAAACACCAGGGAAAAATATTCTAAAGATTAAGAAGGATAAGCCAGTATATTTGGAACAGTAATGATCATTTTATAAATAATTTCTTAAAAATCTAATCCTTCAGCTAACAAAATTAAATAAGCTACAATAGCTGTATCCTCTCTTCAGCTATCTGAAGCCACAGCAAGAAGCATTTTTTATTCATGTTATGCCAGAATATAATAATAATTTTGGTAATTCTGTCACTCATTTATTCTTCATTCTTTTATAATGGAAAAATAAGCACAAACCATAAGGTCACTATTCTGAAATAGCAATTAGTAAATATTGCCAATCAACACTTCAAATTTAGCCAATATTTATGAAACTGATTTTAATACTTATTCTTGAACTTCAGCAGGCTAAAACAGGGCATCCCACAATACTTAAACAGTGTGTGAGTGAGTGTGGTTATGTAAAATCCTTTGTTAGCAATTAGGGAAATATGAGGCTTTTAAATCAGATTTCTTGTGGCATTGGGCAAAAAATTAGGCAGATGGAATGAAAAGAAAAATGTATTTTCTAATGGTGTTGACCTTTGCTTGGTTAAAAGGAATGTGAGAATCAGTTTGAAGCCTTGCCCTGACAAAGATAACCTCTGCTGGCTTATTTAGACACAACCACACATAACCTGAATGCACCAACTCCTCTGTCCAGCATTCTCCAAAGGAGCTTTTAGAACTTGATCTCATATACGCAGCACAACTTGGGATTCTTGTCCACACTTAGGGTCATAGGAAATTCCTTAGAATCATAATTTCTTTTCACAAGGGTTGAACCAGTCCCTAAAGAACAGGATCCTGGTCAATGTCTTCACAGTGATTCTGCAAAATCACTTTCCCAGATTAATGAATTGCAAGGCAAAACCAACCAGGTGATCTGCTCTGGAGATGTACCACAATAATTAATTGCTATTCTGGTTTGTTACACTCAAGATGTACTGCAAGTATTTTATTAGTCAAACATCCTGTGTCTTTAAGTATTCAGAAAAAAACATTTTCCTCTTGCCCACTCACCTGAGACACTTGAAAAGAAGTCAGAATTTTTAGAAATTGTGTAGTCCCAATAGAAGATGCAGACCAGAACATTGAAATAAAAATCAACATCTTGCAACCCTCCCTCACATCCAAGTGACACAACAAATTTTAAACAACATTTTAACCATTGCTTTCAAAAAACATGTTGGGAGTAACATGCTAAAATTTTCTCTGTGTGTGTCAAGAGGGACTAAAGCAAAAACTTTCAACAGAAGTTAACATTTGACATGATACAGACACGCTTGGCTGGTGGAAGCCGGTCTCACTTTGCACTGGGGATTCCCTCCATAAAACTATCATTCATTCAATGAATGAATAAATCCTCTTTCAGTTTTGATCATAGTTCAAAACTCCCATCTTGTTTGTATTTTCTGCTTTACCTGCAATGCCAATTTCCTTTTGTGTCACAGCAGAGTCCTTGAGATAACTATCTTTCAGAAGTTTTAGTAGGTGAATGTTGGGAGGAGTGAAGGCTGGATGAAGGTTGGGTGGAGATTTCCACCAAGACAGTTTAGACAGTTTATTTTCATTTTTTTCTATGAAAATAAACTACTCCAAACATGAAAGACATATTTTTTAATCTGTATCAGATGCAATTTAGGGGAAAATACTGAAAGAGTATTAGGAATACTGTAAGAAATCTGAAATAAATACATTAATTCATCAGAGTGATATTCATCATAATTCTTAGAGTTACTGAGTGCTAATCATAATGATAATTTAACTGTAGCTGAATACAAACTAGGAGTGACAGCAACCTGACTCTTTACAATTTCACCAATGCCCAGACTTTCCCCATCTCCATGACATTTGCTCCTTTCAACTCCTGCTCCCATCCCTCTGCTGCTCACTAGAGCAGCTTTGGTGCCACAGATCCAATTTCACACTGCCATCCTGAAGTGTCCACTGGCACTGCACTGATCTGTCATTGACCAGCAACACCTTCTGTGCTATTTTTTCTGGTAATTGAACCCCCTGACTGCTACAGTTGCAATTACAACAGTCTCAAAGGGTAATATGCTCTACTGTAGTACATAAGTATAGTTCAAGCAACAGCATATTCATGAAGTCCTGCTATTTTGTAACACTGTTAAAAAATTCATTACCTTTCTTAATGCATCGAATTAATTACGTGTGTTTAATAAATGCTCAATTTGTTTAAAAGTTTCTCTTTATCTTGCTTTTACTGAAGGTGAATGGAAGGGGAAATTACAATGTTGGGTCCACCTAGGAGAAAGAGGGAGAACCTAAACAAACAGTCAACCAAAGCTGAAGGGAGCTGTAATTTCTAATCTCTGAGTGGTTTCTCCTCCTAAAATTATATAGGTAACTATGGCCATGGACTAAGTTGAAAGGTTCAAGAAAGGCTAATACGTTAATCAGTGCAACCACCAAACTGACAGGTTTCATCTTACTCTTTAAATTCAGTTGTTTTTTTCTCATGAGGTTATGTCTTGTTGGAGCAGTTCAGTTCAAAGTCATTAATTATTAAAAAATTATGGGAAAATTAACAAAGTGTTACTCATCTCTTGGGCATTCTTCTACAGGAGAGATTCAACACTTTCCAAGTTCATGTCCAAAAGGACTGCATTGTCACACTGCAGTGTTCAAGGTGGAAATCATATCCAGCAGGAAACTACATTGATTTCTAGAGACAAGCAGTCTCAAATATCATGATTCACTGTTACTAGAAAAATAGCCTAGAACCATTTAGCAAATTCTAGGAACACACTGCTTACATGTCTTGAAATCCAAAATTTCCATCATTTTAGAGCTGCTACACTTGGCTGTGGTATTTATTGTGTTACATTTGGCACTGACAATATTTGGCTTTTAAAATCAAGACAACATTTTCCATAAAAAATATTTTCTACAGCTTCTCTAACAAAAATGGGAGTGTTCCAGTAAAAAAAATGCTTAAAAGCTTTCGTGCCTATGAAGACATTAGGGCAGAAATTATTTCAGTTTATGTAATTCAAGCCCTGTAACTCCCATAAGGATTTTAACATAGCCAAAATTTATTTTTAGCCAAGACAATGCTATCTGAGCAATGGAATCTGTAAGCATACCTAAGAAGAGCAAGTAGGAAGAAACCTATTCAATTTTTAAGGATGTTTATTTCAACTCAACTTCAGTCAACAAAATGTCTGTATGTCTACAATGCTTCATATGTGCAAACCAAGATCACCAAACCAAGGAAAAAAAGAGAAGCGATGTGTAAATAGTTAGCAGTTACACTAACATAAAAATATGCAATACAAAAATCATCAGAGGGGAACCAGGACTGGGCCATAAATGCAAGTGCATCATTATTCTCACAGGGGGAGACTGTGAAAGGCATGAGGATGAGATAAACATCAAGTGCTCAACACATGCCAGTATGGGTTAGACAGAACTGGCATTTATGCTTTTCAAAATCAATCCTGTAGTTCAGGGGGAAAGCCCCATTCCATAAGTGGTAAAACCAAAATAAATATTATTTTGAATTCACCCTCAACCTTCTGCAATTAAATTCTCCATTTTTTTCTTTTCAAGAAACTAAAGAATACTGCCAATAAGACTACTTTGCCTTTCTCACAAGCACAGTACAGGCTAATAGAAATAAATCAGTCTATTTCCTAAACCTACGAATATATTCAAAAACATTTTTACATGGGGAAGTATTTACAGCTGAGTTTTGAAAGATTTCAAGTGCAGAAGTTGAATTCAAAAATGTGTTAGGAAAACTAAGGCCAAGATTCTAAATTACTTTACAGAATGGATGCATAAACCATATACTGTCTCATTTAATTTTTGATCAAAACTTAACCACCTGGTACAGATTAGGCAGCACTCTGCAATACTACACAGCAGTTGGGAGCACTATATCCATGGAGTCCACGCAGGGAATGGGGAGAAAGAGGTGGGATAGCTTGGGACAGGTCCAAGCATGGCCATAAGTGCTCCTCATCCAGCCAGACTGCCACTGAGTGACCTCATGTGAGTCTCAAGATGATGTGTGATGTGAAAACCAGCACACGCTTTCTCACAGCTCTGTGCTCCCAATGACACAGCACAGCACCAGGGGAAAGGTGCCACACATTTAGCAGACACTTGATTATTGCAGGAAAAAAAGAAAAGCCATTTCTCACTTCAGGTTCTTATGTCAGGCGACCTGATTCTGGTTAGACTATGACAAAAACATTCTCCGCCTAAATAGGAATAAGAGGTAACAGCAGTGATTAATAATCCATATGGGTAATACTCCACATATGAGCATATGGAAAAATCGATACAAATCAGCACAACTGCCCGACAGAGGTGAAATAATGTGAGATACCAGAGCACTCGTGGATTTTAACAGTTGTGCTTCTAGGCACAAACATGCAAACAGGGAATCTTGTTGCACATTAGCAGGTTGTAAATTTCCAAATAAAATGTTTCACTAAAAGTGAAAGGTTGTTTGTTTGTTTTTAATAGTACATCTGTTTTATTAAATTAGCAACACTTACATATTAAAGCATGTCTGGTGTGAGGTGTCTGGTCACCTAAAATTTGTGTGGGAATAAAAAATATGACAAAAAGCCCACCCATATATTAGTGCTTATACTGACCTTTGCCTACACGTTAAATTTATTCTGAATCCTTTATATTTTCATATAGTGGGAATCTGTTTCTTAAAATTAGGAGTATCTGTGTGAATCATATATTTTTCCCCTAAATTACCTCTCTAATTAAACTAATAATAATAACAATAAAAAATAGGTCAATTCATCAACTAGTTAATCTGCTGAATGTTAAATATCTCAAAATGAGCTGGAACCTTCTTTAGCAAAGAAGTTTAAGATGATCTTAAGATATCGGTGAAAATACAAATGTGTTTCACAACATACCATCTTAAAAACTGACCATGAATTATTATTATTACACTCAACAAAAGTGAGTTTAAGGGTTGAAGAAATCACTCACTTGAGCATTGGTTCATGTCTGGCGTTCTCAGTCCGTAGTAGCCCGACGGGCAGGAGTGCAGGCATTCCCCGTACTGCCTCATCCCTTCTCTTCGCAGGAAGAAGAATAACTTGTGCTGGCATCTGATGCACCCATTATCCTTTGAACAAGATAAGCAACCTTTGCAAATTGGATTTGGTCCATAGTTAGCTGCAAAATAAGATAAATTACACTTTAAGGTCATTCGGAAAGTATTTTGGCTGGAGGTCCTCTATCCTCCAAAGTGTTACTCATCTTTTGCATGACTACAAACAGTTTTGAAAGGAGGGTTCTGAGAGTGCACTCACTTTCAGACATCTGCATGGGCACTGAATAAAAAGAACTGCAATCTCTACATTTTCAGTTGTATGTACAGCAGTTTAAGGATTTTACACAGATTTAAAACACAGGCAGAGGCAAGCAGAGACCAAGCTCTATAAAGCTCACAGTATAAAGTTGGCTAAAAATGCAATGCTGCATTCTGTGAAGCTGGGGACATAGCACACAATAGCATCAAAATATAAGAACTTCAGCACCCTGACATATGCACATGGAATGATATGCCCATGGAAATTGATCAACACCACTAATGCAATTTCTGATTTGTGAAGGAAGCAATATTCAGTGTACAGAAGCCTCTGCAGGGCAATGTGTGCTGCCCCTCACTCTCAGGGTCCTAGAACAGCTGTCCTCTTACAGGCTCTTCTTGACCTGAGTATCAAGACAAATTTTTCAAAAAAAGAGAAGCAGTTTTAGGAGCCTTCTTCTCTGGGCTGAACACCATATGCCATTACCAAAGGAGCACAATTAGTGCAGGTTACCATTTTAGGTCACCAGCTGCTGTGCATTCAAGTCTATGCTCTGATTTTGTTGGATTATTTTCTTTTTTTCTTTTAAATTGCTTGGCTGATAACTGCAACACAAACTTCAGTCACATCACTCTTTGTTCCTATGAGCTTTTATTATCCTGCCTTTCTGCAGAGTTGCAGAACACTCCTTTGTCCCCATGGACTGTCAAGTCCTTCTCAGGTGCTGGGTCAGCACAGTAGGTCAGCAGAGGGAGGATTACTCAAGACATTCCTGAAACCAGCACAACTTCACAGGTCTGTTTTAAATAATAAATTGCCTACAGGACTTCATAAAAATTTGTCAGTTCAAACCTGTTTTACCAAAAACAAAACAAAAATGTTATGCAACAAAGGAAAGTGTCTTTGGGGTCTCAAGAGGTTTTTAATAGAGGCCACCCAGAGAGCAGCTCACCAAAAAGGTCTATGTTTAATTGTCATATTTTTAAATTTTTAAAATTATTCACACCCTCATGTAGTGATCTGGTACTTTTACCTCATATGGTTGGATAATTGAGGTTGTTCAACTGATGACTTCACCAGCAGAGTCAGGAAAAAAACCAAGGAAAAGTCCACCACCCTCTGGAAGCAGTAGCTGATAAGCTTTACTCTCACCTTCACACATCTGTGCACCACATTCCAATTCCCTCTCTGCTCCCATCCCCCACACAGGACTCACTAAGTTCAGCATGACAGCATTCAACTCCGATCTTGGACAAATAATCCTAGTGGGTGGCAGGCAGGACAAGAAGTGAAGCAATCTGGTGTGAAACAGCTCAGTCAGTGGGACACTTTGTGAGTGTTGGAATCCCCTGGTACCAGTCTCACCAGGTGAGATCTTCTTGAAGGGAAAAGAACCCTTCCCTTCATGGGATATGTATGATTCTTCAGCACTCTGTTAACCCTTTTGTAATGAGACACCCTAACAGACCAACTGTCTTACACTCCTAAAACACTTCCCACCTCCTGTTGCCTAAAAGACTTGAGATATAACTTTTCCTACCCTTCATCTTGTAACTATTTTCATTCCCAACCAAATTCTTCAAAGCCATGCAAGACAAGCAAATTATGAATTAGGCATGGCTGCATCCCCCCTCTCGCTGTGGGCAGGGATTGCCTTACTGTAACCACATCAAATAATATGTGACCATGTACACAAAAGCAATTGTTGCTTAACACATAGTGGGCTTTCCTGTAGACTTGTGACTTCTCTTTTAGTCTCCTTGGATGTCACTCCCAGTAAATCTTTACCTCCAGCTTATACAAGGTTCCCCAGAGAAACCTGTATTATAACAAAAGAGTTAAAAGGAATAAAGCAAAAACAAGGATGCAAGATGCCTGAACTTACTCACTACTCAGAGTGTTTTTTGGAGTTCAGAATAGCTGATATAATGTATATGATTTTTGACTTAGGGCCAGGCCAATTGCTGAACAGGATCAATATAGATAAAGGCTACCATACATATCCATATCCATATCCATATCCATATCCATATCCATATCCATATCCATATACATATATGTTATACATATGGATATAGCTAAAGGGAACAAAACCACAGGCCTGCTGGCAACAGACAGGGCAAGTGTCTCAAAGGGAGAAAAAGATCTTTCCACAGGAATTAGCAGGGCTCACTGAAAGATCTTTAAAGAGATTTGAAGGGAGAAAGGGATAAAACAAGGCTCACTGAAGTCTGAGAGCAGTGTGCCAGTGCCTGAGAGACAGGGTACTAGTAGGGTCTGTCAGTCTGCTGTCTCAGTGGAGGTAGGGGTGTTTTGGCTCTCTAGAGCTTAGTGATGGTGAGTATAGGGTTGAACGGTTTTGATAAGAACTGGGGGAAGGCCAACAAGGCAGGTATCATAGTGGGAGTTTGCAACAGACCCCAAAGCAGGAGAAAGAGGCTGATAAAATACTCTCTAAGTAGCTGGGAGAACTCCAACAATCACTCACCCTTGTTTTCATGGGGAACTTCAACTTACCAGATGTCTGTTTGAAACACAGCACATCCAAGAGGAAAGAGCCTAGGACACTTCTGGAACATGGGGGCACATAACTTCCTGACAAGGCTGGTGAGGGAGCAAACTAGGAAAGGTAACTGCTGGACCTGTTTTTTGGGAATGAGAAAGGCTTGTGGAGGATGTGATGGTTGGAGGTCACTGTGCCCATCCTGGGTGTAGTGATCACCAAATGCTAAGTTATTGATTATTGGTGAAGTAAGGAAGAGGGTCACCAAAACCTCTGCCTTGGGGCAACAGAGTCCAAGAAGGCTAGATAGCCTTCAAGAAGGAAATCCTACAGACACAGGAGCAGGGATGTGCCACATGCCGAAAGAGGATCCAGGGGGAAAGAAGACTAGCTGAACAGAGAGTTTTGGCAGGAACTCAGGAAAAAAAACAGACTTTAGAACCTTTGGAAGAAGAGGCAGACAATTCAGGAGGACTCTAAGGATATCATGAGGTTATTCAGGGAAAAAATTACAAGGGCCAAAGCCCAATAAGAACTGCATCTGCCACTTCCATAAAGAGTAATGTTTCTATAAATACATTAGCAACAGCAGTAGAGCTAAGGAGAATCTCCATTCCTGATTGAACATAGGGGCAAACAGAGTGACAAAAGATAAGGAAAAGGCTGAGCTACATAATGCCTTCTTTTCTTCAGTCTGTAACAGTAATAAGACCAGTCTTTTTCTGGTACCCAGGCCCCTGAGCTGAATGACAGGGACAGACAGCAGAATAAAGCCTTCATAATTCATGGGGAATGGTCAGCAATACCACTTAGACCCATCCAAATTTATGTGGATGAAATCCACACAAGGACAATGGGGGAGCTGGTGGAGGATCATTTACTGGTCAGCCAGGGAGTTGGAAGTTGGGTGACACCGTGTAGAAGATGAGTCAGAAAAAGGATGAGGTAACTACAGGCCCATCAGTCTGACCTCAGTGCTAGGGAAGGTCATGGAGCAGATCATCTGAAGTGCCATCATGCAGCACACACAAGACAAGAATGTTATCAGATCCAGCCGGCATGATATGAAAGGCAGGTCCTGCCTGACTGACCTCACCCTCCTCTGTGACAAGATGAACAACATTATAGATGAAGGAAAGGCTGTGGATATTTCTACACGGACTTTAGTAAAGTCTTAGACACCATTTCCCACAGTAATGTCCTGAGAAACCTGGCTGCTCATGGCTGGGATGGCTGTGCTCTTCATTCAGGAAAAAGCCAGGCTGGATGACCAGGCTTAGAGAGTGGTGGTCAGCAGAGCTGGCAACTGGTCACCAGTGGTGCTCCCCAGGGCTGAGCACTGGGGCCAGTCCTGTCTAATGTCTTGATCAATGATCTGGACCAGGGGATGAAGGGTGCCCTCTGTCAGCTTGGAGATGACATAAGTTGGGCAGGAGTGTTGATCTGCTGGAGAGCAGGAAGGCTCTGCAGAGGGATTTATGGACCAAGGCCAAGAGTACAAATTTCAGTGAGGTCAAGTGCTGGGTCCTGCACTTGGGTCACAAGTACAACCCCTGCAATGGGGAAAGAGTGGCTGGACAGCTGCCCAGTAGCTGAACATGAGCCAGTATGTGTCCAAGTGGCCAAGATGGCCAATGGCATCGTGGCCCGTGTCACAAATAGTGTGACCAGCAGGACCAGGACAGTGACTGTACCTCAGTAGTGAGCACTGTTGAGGCCACACCTCAAAACCTGTGCTGGGTTCTTGGCCCGTTATTGCAAGAAAGACACTGAGGAGCTGGAGCATGTCCAGAGAAGGGCTGTGTTGCTGGGGAAGGGTCTGGAGCACAAGTTCTATGAGGAGCTGCTGAGGGAGCTGGTGTTGTTTAGCCTGGAGAAAAGGAGGGTCAGGGAGCACAAAATTCTCTACAAATACCTGAAAGAAAGGTCTAGCAAGGTGGAGTTCAGTCTTTTCTCCCAAGTAAGAAGCAATAGGATGAGGGAAAATGGCCTCAAGTTGTGCCAAGGAGGTTTAGATTGGATATTAGGAAAATGTTTTTCCATGGAAAGGCTTATCAAGCCTTGGAAAGGGCTCCCCAGGGAAGTGGTTGAATCACCATCCCTGGACTTATTAAAAAAATGTGTAGATGTGGTGATTAGGGACATGGTTTAGTGGTAGACTTGGCAGTGCTGGGTTAATGGCTGTATCCAATGATCTTAAAGGTCTTTTCCAACTTAAACAATTCTATGATCTTGTGGAGCAAGAATTAAGCTCTGGAGCAGACACATATCAGGGCTCCATGTAGGTTTGTTTGCCATCTTCTCTCATGGATCTCCATGAAAATTCTGATTTCTTTGCCACAAAATATGTCTGAGTTTGACTCTACTGTCCAACTTTCCTTTATTACTGCCACATGTTACTCTTCCCAAGCACCCTTTCTGTGCTTGTGGTAAGATGTCTTTATTGATAACCCTTTCTTTCTTCAGGCAAATTTAATTATGCTGACTCCTCTTGGCTTCAGCTCCCTAGAAAAGGAGCTAACAACATAAAATGATCTTCTATTATCCTATACTAATACTTGTTCAGGAAATGGGTGGCACATCTTTCACAGCTTAAGGTCAACTCAAGATATATTAAAGACTTCAGTAATATATTAATTCTGTAAATTGTATAGGTTCCCCAAACTATGAAATCTGGACCCTCCTCCTTCTTCATCTCCTAAGCAGACTTAAATTTTTTTTTAATTTCTATAACTGTATGTTTTTAACTTCTTATAGAAATGCACTGAGATTCAAAACTTGTAAACTGCTCAGAAATCCTCAGATATATTGTATTTATTGTTACTTAAACAAACAATTATTTAATTCACTAATTGAATTTGGACGGTGTTCAAAATCATCACTTAATTAATGGTCACATATTGATGAATTTTCCTGTAGGTCTTCTAGCTTTTTCTTTCTTTAGCACATTAAGAAATCAAAAATCACTGAAGAATTACAATGGTAAAGGGAGGATAATATGATTTGTATGTTGCATTACAAAGAGCAAACTTTGTGAAAGAATCTGAAAACTTCCCACTGCTGCTTAGGCATTAGACTGAATAATTTCTGTGTAATTTGCATATAGGGAATTACTGTAAAGTGTGTACCACTGAACTGATCTTCTTCCACATTGTTGTTGCTTGTTTTCTTTTCAGAGTTTCATGAGAAGGTCAGAATTCTGCAACCTTTCCATTATTACAATTTCTCCCAGAGCCAGGGAAAACTGTGACATGATCTACCAACAAATTACTTTGACAATGAACATACACATTCACAAACCAAATACCATAGCACTGGTTTTAGGGTCATGTATGGATGCTCTCTTGAAGATACTTACTTAACTGTGCCTCTTTTGGCCCCATATACATAGGCCATAATTGAATCCTATTAAATCCTCCTTGCCTCAAATTCTTCCCTTCCCATCTCAGTTTCTTAACACAGCAGATTGGATGTATTATTATCACATATAGCTTCTCCAGTTCACATATAATTGTTCTTTGAGGAGGAAGTGAACACCTCTGCCTTTAACAGAAACATCTATACACTTCCTTTTTAATTTCTTCATAACTTCGTTTTTCCCCCCTCTGTATTTGTCTCCAACAAAAAAACAAAAAGTTCATAAAACATGGTCTATCACATCCCAGGTTACTGACTGCATCACATGCAACGTAAAACTTCATGCTACTCATCCTTATTTCAACCCTGCCAGGAGTACCCTCCTCATCTCTGTGTGCCAGGCAGGCAGGTCTCCTCCAGCCAAATCCCTCATGGAAACCTGCTCCTTCCACACGGCCCACAAATGTCAATCAGTGTCAGAGTGCTGCTGTCATCACATCACAAATCTGGAAATGCACACATGCTGTAAGTTAGCACCATCCTCTGGCTTTCAAAGCACATGATTGCCCTCATTCTCTGTTAAGACTGTAAGCTCTCTGCAGCAGGAGTAATGTTTTGTACAAGCACGTAAGTGTGTACACAGGTGTGAACACTGCATATAAACACAAGCACACACCTTAATGCAAGGTTATGCATTTTCTATTCCTTCTGCTTCTACAACTATAGTCTAGAGCACCTCCATAATTAAAGAAAAAGCATTTACAGACTTGATTCCCCATGTAGTGCCTTTATTTTAAATCTGGTATTAAATTTGCCAAGTTTCAAAAGGTTACTTGAGAACACAGACTAATACCCAAACACACTGAATGAAACACTTCTGAACCCTAAGGGTGTTCAAAGTTTCATGGTTTGGATCCATATCAAGTAAAATCAAATATCAGCTAATTACTTTAACTCTTGTCTAGATCAAATGTATTTAAGCCACATTGCTGAAGCAGTTTTAAGTGAGTTGTTATGACTATTTGAAATCACAAGAGAATCAAAATGAGTCTAGCCTGTTCCCCACAAGAATACAAGTTGTTCTGTAAGCAAGAGAACTTAAGAGTATTTGATTTCTGTGAACTTACTGTCCTGCAGCCCATACTACAACTGCTTCTAATTTGTGACTTTCTTGTATACCCATTTGTTGGGTGTCACAAAGCTCGTTTGAACCTGGTGTTTCAGCTCACCACAAGGATCTGGTATTTTTATGCTTCTGAAAAACCAGGCTGAAATGGACAAATGAATCCAAAACCAGTTGGAGAAAGAGGAGATCCTGGCAGAGAAACAAGCACTAAAGTCATTCCCTAAATATTTCTTTAGACAGCCAGGCTAAAATGCTCACTATGTCCCTCATATCACTCTGTATCTGGTCACTGTGTCTCTCTTTGGCAATCTTTGGTTCTTTGAGCTCTCTGAAGTCAGAAACTGAGCTTGCTGATACAATGGCCAGCTTAATGACACTCTCACTCTTACTGGGACTGCAGCCACAGGAATGCTGGTGACTGGATTTTAGTACAGATCTAGCAGAAATGTCTCCAAGACACTTATCACTGTAAACACAAGATGTGCAGATGGGACTCAGAAGAGATGAGGAACTAAAAGACCACTGAAAGCTGCATTTATTGCAAAATAGTAGATTTCATAATCCTGAATTCAATTAATGCTTTGAAGACATCCCATACATATCTCAGTAAAGAACATTTGTGCTTGGCTTATGTCTTCAGAAGTGCCAAGGAACTGAACAAAAAATACAGCCTTATAGATAAACCAATACTACATAGTATATCAAGACACTGAGACTGTAACACTACAAGTCCACTACAGCTGAAAAACATCTGACTGGGTATGAACAGAAGCTGGCCATGAAAAATACCTATTTTTCATTAGAACTTTGCAAAAACAAAAGTAAGTTCTAGGCAGAAAACTTCAGCTTAAAAAAATACTAATTTGTTTCTAGTAATTATCTTTAAGAGAATTTAAAAATTCAAGGTCAGAGAGGAATTTTATGAACAATTAGGCCAATGCCCTGTACAAAAAAGCCACAGAATTTTTGCTTTACTGAAACATATCATTTAAGAAACCATTCAATCTTAATTTTTAAATTGTTAGTGGTAAGGAAACCACCACAACCTTTGTTAAGATATCATAGGGGCTAATTATTCTCACTGTTGAAAATGTGCAGTGGAATTTTGAACTTCAAGGACCAACCACTGGACCTTTTTATATCTTTGCCTGCGAGTTTGTTAACAGTTTTTCAATTATTTTTTTCCAAATGCAGATCCTCTGATCAGGTCAAGTCCAACCTTCATCATGGGTAAGTTAAACAGAGCAAGATTCTAGAATGTCTCACCACAAGGCAAAGTATCCAGTCCTTTGATCAATCCCTTACAATTTTATCAGCAGGCTTATGGATACATAAAAAAGTTCAGCATTGGAAAAGCAACTGTACCAATGCCAATTAAAGAAGTGATATAACTTCTCAACTTTTCCTAGATTTTACTCTCCTGAAATATTCGTGTGTTATGTATTTTTTTTTTACTAAGAAGATACCATTTCCCAAGTACCATGTTGCTCTGGGTAGGATACAGCCATTTTTTTTGTTATAACAGGAGATCACCCAGTGTTCCTTCTCAGGCCACCAGGCCTTCACCTCCCAGGATTATCTTCTCTAAATTCTCTAAAGTTTTCCACAGCTGAGAAAACGCACGTTCCCCACTCTTCCCTTGAAGACAGATTAACTGTAGAGAAGAACTTCACTTCAATGAGTTTGACGTAAATCTCATCAAATGTTGCTTGTAAGTGAGAAATTTTACCTGGTTTTTATTCCTTCACTTCCTTTGGAGATCTTCATTATATTTTCAATATCACAGTTTTATGCTTAAACTACTCTCACTAATCAGCTCATTTCATTATCCCATTTTTGATTTAATATCTTTCTGATTATTCTACTGTAAGCTTCCAAGAGACTTGTCTTCATTCCATCCATACTCAAAAGACAGTGGCATTTTATTCCACTTCCAAATCAAAACATTGTACTGTTGCTACACATCTATCCAGCTGAATACTTAGAGAATTTTCTGTACAGTTTTCCCCACCACCATGACATGGAGAATCACTATGACGATCAGTTTGCTATTATTCTCCTGCAGCACCCTGACAAGTCGCAAGAAATTACCAACATATTGAGGTATTTTGCAATATTTAATGACTCATTGCATACTGACTACCAAGTTCAGAAGTCTTCCAATAAAATTACATGTATGTTGGTTTCAGGATGCTTGGTTACTAAGATGTTTTGAGAACATTACTGATTTTCTTTCCAGCTGGGATAAACTGCTACTAACAGAGGTATCTCAGCCATTTTTCTTCATTTGAACATCTGGAGCTTTTAAAGGTATCTCTCATAGTTCACTTTCTGGATACCTATTGTCATCTGGAAACATTTAACTCTTCTTGTCCTCCTCTGTTCACTGTTCAGCCTACCAATCCTCACTTGCCTTAGCTCTACTGAATACTGCTTCCTTCTTCTACTTGGGATGTGAATTTTCCTCCACAATTTCTCTGTTTAGTTGCTAGACATTTCCTCTTCCCCTGAAAATGGAGCAGTCTGGTTGATCAGGCCTCTTGCATTTTCCCAGTGTTTCCCCACTAATAGTAGTTGTCTTTCCAGTATGGAAACCTGGAGCTGTCACCAATTTACATTTTATCCATGGAAAGTTCATTCTATCTACAGGATGGAAAAAAAAATACAGAACATCTGTTGCAGGTCACAAACATCACCCCATCACCTGCCTTCCTGAAAACAAGTACAGAAATAGACAGAGAGAGGAAAGTGGCATACTCCCTGTTGCAATGTCCTAGGAAATGCTAGCTTTTACTGCTATTTTCTGTTCACAGATTCACCAGTTTTCTTCTAGGTCTCCCTGTTACAACTGAGAGTTATTCAACATACACACTGGAAACACTGGTGATAAAAGGTCCAAGTATCACAACCACAGAGTATACTCAGAGACAAAAAAAACCAAAAAAAGATAAAGTAAAAAAGCCCTGCTCCATTGTGTTTGTGCAAACAGGACAGCTAAAGTGCCTGTCCAGAAAAAAAAGAGCGACACAACAACCAAGCCTTACCAACCAACTGATGCACAAACACCACTCACAGGTCATTTCTTTCAAAGCCTAGTTCCCCACCCATTCCCCACCAAGTACTCATTTTGGTACTCAAAAGTCTTACATGACGCACATTCATGTGTATGTTGCCAATCCCATTTCTGAGTTTTAGTTTATAGGCCAATCCATTTCACATACAGTAAGAAATTACATTACTCCAACAGATGAACTAGCCACTTCTTTTAATCAACTGAAGTTGCTGATTTGTAAAGTGGCTGCTTCAGTTTTCATCACACTGAGAAGAGCCTTTCCAAGATGCCTTCTGTTTCATCTCCTTATGAGTTGATAGATTGATGCTTTTTTAGAAACCCTGTAAGTCTAACAGTACTGAAGCCCAGACAATATCTGCCAGTTGCATACTATTTGCACAGCTCTGGGCAGTTTTGTCAACTCCAAATCTCAAAAGACATTTTCTTTTACTGCATCTTCAGTCTCTGTAAAAATATTCATGATATAAGCTTTGCATAAACTTCCATTGGGTTTTAGGATACTTTATAAGACCCAGATAATGTGATCAAATGTCAGTGGTTTCACATATAGTAACCTTAAGAAATTCCAATCACAAAACTCAAGAGGACTTTTAACATACAGGACTTTTGAAAGATAACTTGTCTCTCAAATGCTCTTATTTAGATTTTGCATTAATTACACTTTCTCCTTTTTCCATGTCTGTAGAGTAAAATGAAGAAATCCCCTGAAACAGCTCCTTAAAAAGAAGCTGCTGCTCTTCCTCAAACCCCAGCAATTCAGACAGGGAGGAAGAGCACCACAATCATTGACTTTGGCCACAGCACAGATTATTCATATCTGATGAAGACTGCACAAATCAAGTGATGCGACAGAGGCAGACAGCCAGTCTGCTCTACCCCTCAGATCTACCCCAATGTTTAGCTCTCTCTGAAATGCACTTCAAGCAATGACAGGGCTGTACTGTCTTAGTAGAAAAAGGGTTAGGGGCAAAATAAGTGGAAACTGGAAGTTACATTCATACCCTAACATAAATTGTAATGTTGTGGAAATTACAGGGTAAAATACAGCTGCTGCTCCCTGGCTGGAATGCTCCACAATGGCTCCACTTACGCACGATCTGCAACCAAGAGGGATGGAAGGGATGGTGGAGAGGATGGAGACTCCACAGCCAGGCTCTGTAGAAATCCTTGGAGGGAGGGGAACTCAATGGTACTTTGCAGCTGATAAACTACACAGCACCTGTCAGCCAGGGCAGATAGGAGAAAGTGTCCAGCTGCTGAGTCAGCAAGTGTGGTGAAATTGCTCTCCTCAGATGAACTCAGTTCGTTGTAACTTAATTATAATGTTAATCTCCATCCAAAGTTTCCTGACTCCAAGATATGATCATCCATCACTCCATATTTTGACACATGTGCTCTACATTTTTGACAATATTTTTAAGAGCAAAGCAAGATAATTTTACACCACTCAGTAACAAAAGTATGTATGACTAGAGCCACTCAAGTTCTACCTAAACAGAAAGAAATAGTAAGTAAGTGAGAATGGGGAAATGCTAGGGAAGACTCCATTGTAACTGCTGGGAGCAGCCAATGAGCTGAACCTGTTTTCCCCCCACAGGGGTAAGAACCATACTCTATGCACACTGAATACTTTCATTGAGGATTAGCAATATTGTATTTGAATACATTTTTGCAGTCAGATACTATCCCTGGCAATTCTTGAACCTTAATCTGTGACAATTTTATACTAATAAAAAGTGTTATTCTGTAAACTGTTAGTGTTGAATCATTCACAGGCACAAGCAGTCACTGGCAGCAGGTAACACACTCAGAGTGGGAAGATCCACTGAGGGGTCTCCTTTATGCTGTTGGTGAGTGTCCCTGCCTCAGCCAGCCAAACCATCCTCTGACCCAGGAGTGCTCAGTGAAGGGTCCCTGAAATGGGATGCTGACAAACTGGCTGGGCACAAGGGTCTCAGCTTTCCTGGAACACTGCCAGACAAATTAAATGCCAAGGGTTGAGGAAATCTCCCCACACTAAGGGTTGAGGAAATCTCCTCTTTTCTCAGGGCAGTGGGCCAGCAGGCTGGTTTGAGTGAAGGGACAGAGCTGCCTTCCATCAGGCCACCATGCAGTAACTCACCGGTCTGAGCTCTGCTGCAGGCAGTGTGTGTCTCACCAGGAGCGTGTCTGCTGAAGAGCCTGCTCAGACAGGGAGCCTGCACAGAGCTGACCTTAAAACATCTACAGCAGAAGTTGTGGGGTTTCCAAACCAATTGCTGGGTTCTCCCAAACAGGTTTTTGAAAAATCACATTCCTCAGCTGAGGCTTTATCTCTATTTCATTTACATCTAATCTACTATGTCTTACTCATATATGAGGCACAGGAACTCCTAGGCTCTGTGTGTGGGAAGAGATATGCAGGGAAGACAGTAAATGAAAACCACTATGTTCCCCAACTTATTTCAAGTGGGTGTTTTATTTGCCTTCCATTGGAAATAAATTTCATTGGGAAGAATGAGCAGATGCTCAAACCAAGGCTGATAGTTACATTTCTAATACAGAAAAATAGTCATGCTTCTTCTGGAAGCTAGAAGAAGTCTAGAAGCTAGAGTTACTATACCTTGGACCAACTCTTTATAGATAGTGCTGCTGTGAAAGCTGCAAAGGGAAACAAAACTTAAACCAACAAACCCTCCTTTACTGTTTCCTCATAACACCACACCAGTGGAGAGGCCTGGCCAGGGGAGTCCACAAGGCAGTGTTTTTTCACCTCTCAGATGGTTAAAAGTCACTTGGACACCATTCTCAGATTTTCCATTTCAGATTCCCATGCTATAGTCACTCAGAAATGCAGAGACTGTCACAGTCTATTCTGTGATTACAAAATTGCACAGAAATGCATTTTTCCCATGTACATATTCTGTGCCACTATCTGATAGCACATTCAACACAAATTCATCCAGCATATTGCTGGTGCAAATCAACATCTGGGACACAAATCCTATTGAAACAAAGTCCCAGGCATTTTAAAAAAATTCACTTTTTTCCAAGTCTTTTAATATCTAGAATATTTCGGCTAGCTGCTGTCAATAAGATTCATCTTAGCATGCAGGTGAATAAACAGAGATTTAATTTTTCTCCTTTGATGGTGGGTTTACTTTGTCTTCCATTGTAAGTTATAACTTTTGCAAGCACTGAAAACTGCAGGGATCCAACATAGAGGCATTCCAACAAAAACACAGTTCCAAATCCAGATCCACCCAAACCACAGAAGACAAAACATTATTGGCAGCACTGAAGCTATAGATGTGAAGATCCAGAACACTCTGTTTAAGACACAAAGTAAAATGACATACAAGACTTTATGCATGATGGGTGATATTTCACTTTTCTTCTCATACTTCTACCAAAAAAATCCTAAAAAGGTAAAAAAGACTGATGAACAGAAAAAAATGCAGTTAGAGAAGGAGTTTAAACAAAGTCTTTCTTTTCACTTCCC
Source organism: Melozone crissalis (assembly GCF_028551555.1). Taxonomy (NCBI): domain Eukaryota; kingdom Metazoa; phylum Chordata; class Aves; order Passeriformes; family Passerellidae; genus Melozone; species Melozone crissalis. Next base: position 26,037,290 of record NW_026535780.1, read on the forward strand.
AGAAGATGAAATGAAACATATTTTAAAAGTCATAGATACCGAATCTGGACTCATACAGAAATTCCAGCAGAAATAAACAGAAGCAAAAACTAAGTAGTTATTTGCAGTTATGTTAGGTACCAGTAAACTAATGATCACACCTTAACTGTTGATACTGTTGTTCAACAGAACTGGCACATAAAGGAGATGACAAAGGAAACAAAAAAAAAAAAAGCTTGATTGCAACTGTAAATCTGTAACAGTGAAGAACTCGCCTTAGTTCTCCAGATTATATAGCAGTGAGTGCTCTAGGAATGAAGAAATTCAAGGTTTAGATAGCTGTGAATAGTCTGGAAGATTCAATGTCCTCAGATATAAGTAGCTAAGTAGGAAACTTTATGCAAGGTTATATTCACAGTATCAGAAGTTTTGCAGAAGGAATGTTGCACAGCTCTTTCCATTGAGCAAAGCTCTGACCTAGGCTTCAGTGAGGGCCTGTACAAGCAGATTTGTCAGATGTCCAAGTCTGATGGAGGGCACCAGGGTTCCAGGCTAGGCATCATAGGTTGAGAATGATGCTCTGACCACACAGAAGGAAATTGCTCCTCAGAGTATTGTGGAGGACTAAGCTGGTCATTTCCTGGTAGATTTGTCTGAAGAGAAACTGAGCTGGGTACTGTGTAGATGAGCACTGCATTTCCTCAGTATGGCAGCTGGCAGAGAGTAGATAATGGTTATGTTTGCACTAGAAAACTGAGAGCACTAAAGGTTCCATGCTGTCTTCTTGGGCTGAATACATTACAATTAAAGTTGAATTTTGTCAAAATTTTCCTGAAGCACTAGGCAGAGAGGAAATACTGTCTTATCCTTGCCCAGGAAGGAAATTCAAAGTAACATGGATGCTGTGGTTACTCCAAGAGTTACTCAGTTTGAGTAAGTCCAGAACTTCAAGTGGTGTCACAGCAGTTTAACAAAGGCACAGCCATTTCAAGCCCCAAACAGATAAATCTCAGTTAACATGGTCTGCCATCACACCTGACCCTGCTTAGAGCAGGAAATTGCTGAAGGAAATCCAAAATCCTGCCAGAGAAGTCAGTTCCACAGGACTCACCCTGTCATCCTACAACCTGTGTGTGAAGTATCAGATTTCCCTTCTTGCCTGAAGAAGGAGGCAGCTTGAGCTACATGATGGAAGAGGAATAGATAACAAAGCACATGAGGATATGCAAAGTCTCCTGCATGTCCAGGTATGTTCCTTTACACAGGGGTTCCCATGGAGGGAGAAAACAAGTATCAGTGAATGAAATAAAAACAAAGCATTTTAGAAATGTCTTGTAACTGCAAATAAGGTAACAAAAATGGTGTCTTCACAGCTGGAAGTACCCTTTCCCACACAAAGTGAGTCTTAAGAGACAAAAATTGCTTACCAGCGCAAAAGACCTATGCGGAGCAATGCAGCTCAGTTCAAATGACATGAAATCCAGGAAAGAACAAGACAATATCCAGTACTGGCCAATAAACTGCTAACAATTCCCCACAGAGACACCTCTTAAAAAGAGCAGAGACAAATTAATTTATTAATTACACATAGTCTCACACTTCAGGGCTCAGCCAATAACATTGAAAGGTTACCAACTTTAACATGCAACCAGAAGGTTCAGCTTCCCAAGAACAAAGGAAAATTATTTTTCTTCCTCTGAATGATCAGAGACTGACCATAATGAGGGGGAAATAATGTGCTAGATCAAAACTTGTGTCTAATTCATATATATCTCCAACATACTCAGAGTCAAACTAGTTATCAGATTACATACAGATTACATACAGAAAGGAATTTTCTTCCATCAAATCAGCTCAGACTTGCAGCATGTGGCATGGTTTACTAGCTGGGACTATCTGGGCAATTTCCATTTTAGTTAATTCTCACTTTTCCAAGGACCAGAAGTGGTTTTTGGCTGCTTGGTCTCTGCTGTAGTCTGTGACACATAGTTATGTAACCTTTGAATTGAAGTGCTTTATGCCAATTTGCATCCTTAGTCTGCATACATCTGAGTAAAAGGTAATAATACTTGTCACTGTATTTTAAAAACAGTTCTTCCTGGTCGTAACAAAACAAAATATGCTAAATAAATCACTTTATTTTTTACTCCCTTTTATTAAAAAGGCTGTACCTGTGAAAGGAAGACTAAACTAGCTCAGTGAGCCCTCAGTTTAAGATAGGACACACCTAAGTTCAAGCGATAATTTGGGCATAGCTGTTTTATGACTTGGGTGAAGAACTTTAGCCTTTCTTACTCTTCCCTCTTTCTTAAAAGAGAGATAATAGAACTTCACTATCTCTGGATGGAAAGAAGGTCAGTAACTTAAAGTAAGAAGCTACATTGGCTTGTATTTTCTTTTAAAAAGAGAGAGAGAGAAGAGTTCAATCTATTAAAAATGGAACAATATAATTTCTGGAGCACTTCATAAAAGAGAAATTAATCTGCCAAAGTTCTCCTATGAGTTCTCAAAATATTTCATTCTAGAGACCACCAGATATAAAAATTACATAAGCCACCGAAATAAACAGCTATTGAAAAATGCAGAAAAATTTTCCAATGAGGCACTGAAAACTTGGTAGCTAAATAGATATTCAAACAGTTTTTTCATGATTGCTGTACGTGAACAGATTTCAATCATTTCAACCAAGACAGCAGCAGTCAGGAATGCTCCAGCTGTAAGTCCCTGGTACAGTTTTCTGAATGACAATTGTTTGCTGGTAGTTTTCCAGAAAGAAAGGATGGTGCAGTACAGCCTTGGTGCAGCTATGGTCTTTAACTCAACCTGCTCACGAGTACAACTCCATTCTGAGACATTTTGACTCAAAGTAATTAACTGGAAGAAAGAAAAATTCTCTTTCCAGTGAAAGAAGATGAGCAGAGTTTTCTGTAAAGACAGGCAAAAACTCTCTCTCAAGAAAGCCTGTGGAGAGCCCAAGTAACAACACCTGAAAAGAAAATCCTGGCCCTACTGTTACTGAACGAAAGAAGCCTAAAAATTAATAGTAATAAACATGCTCTCCTATTTATTTATCCAAAGTCACACATTAAGACCTAAAACAAAAAAAAAATAATGTTCTTCATTCACAAAGCTATGTGTAATAAAAAAAGCTTTAGTGTGGGTAAGTCTAGTGTGGGTAAGTTTAGTGTGGGCTCTAAAATGAGAAGTCAAAATAACTGAGAACAAATTTACTTCATTGCATGTGGAAGGAAAGCTCGTGTCCTGGGAAGGAGAGTGCACTCAAATGACCCCTATTAACCTGTTTTCTTCAGAGTTATTTCATAGGAAGAAAGCAATATATTTAAATTCATTTCTCACTTTTTAGCTCAGACTTCATTGAGTTTTTAGTTTCTAAGATTTTTAGAGGGTATTTGTAATATATAAAGCTGCAGCTGAGAATCATAAGGGCATTTTCATTTCTACCACCAGAGGTATATTTTTAGGAAGTCATAACACATTTCTTCCCTCTGCAAAAACATCATAAAACTCATTTGTATTCAAGTGTCTATTTGAACACTTTACTTAAAATGAAACCTCAAGATACATAATCTCTATAGTATTGGGGTTTTGTTTGCTTGCTTTTATTATTTTTCTGACATTGCGAAGCATACAGAAAACAAGCTATCCTAACCTCAGCTATATTTTTTAAAAATTGAATAAATGGTGCTGTGAGAATATTCTTCAAAGTACAGTTCCTCTCCAAAACATGACTGCTAAACCAACAAAGTGGTGTTTCACAGCTGAGTCTCAAGCACTTGCCAGAATAATTTGCTCATGTTATGAGCATGTGTGTGCATCTATGTACATGCCCACATATACAGATGCATTTACACTCCCTGCCAAAACCATCCCTACAAAACAACTAATGAAACAATGTCATAAAAGGGGCTTGTATTTCCCTCAAAGGTTTTGTACTCCCTATGCCTTCTTTCAAACTACATTAAAAAACATGGCCTTCATAATTAAAAGATGTAAGTAAAAGCAGAATATAGGTTACAATTTTATTTCATTGTTCTTAAATATACAAGAATTTTTCATCACAATGCTGGCTTTGCAAAGCCAACAAGACAAACAATCACCTTTTAACACTGTAGAATTAGAATGACAGAGAATGAATGCAAGACAATCCCACAGAATATCTTCTCTTATAAAAGATTTTTGATATTTACAAGGTTATATTATCTATTTTTTTATTTTGAAATCATCATGCCTCAACATAGTACTATTCACATTAATTTTCTGCAGATTACAACCATTAAGATACAGCATAACCATAAACATGGGGCAACACCTAATTTTCATGTCCTCTTATGCTTAATAAGTAACCTCACTATCTCTGGGTCATGGTACAAGACTCAATGGTCCAGCTCACTGAGATCAAGCACCTGGCATCTGCTCCACAAAGGGACAAGGATGGAGCACCAAGCCCTGTGCAAACAGCAGCTCCCGGTGCCTCCACTTGGAGCTGTGAGCTCCCGAGCCTGCCCCTCTGCCTCCACACTGGGCATTACAGCCAGCCGTGGGAAGTTTGTGATTACAGCCAACCCTTCACCTGCCCCCAGCGACTATCTCCTTCCACCTCAGCAGGAGCATTGGCCCATGTGATTCTGAGCCTGAATTTGGGGCAAACCAAGATCCAAGTTAACTTTGGGGCTGTTTTCCTTTCGAAGAGACTTATCTTACATTTGCCTGAACAAAAAATGAAGCCGATACGTTTAATCTGATCACAATAAAAGATAAAGTAGATTATTTAGAATTACCATGGCAAATGCAGGGGAGATACTCATGTGTGATTATCAGAGTCAAATATTTCATTGCAACCAAAGGAGAAAACTGAATCTTGAAAACAGCTTCCCCTCTCTGCAAGTTTTCTGTAGGGATTGTTTGATGATGCAGTGCAGTCAGGTCAGACTAGGATTCTGGCCAAAACATATCAAATCTCCTGAAAAGAGGGAATGAAAGGGGAGAGGGATGAGGGATTTATATATACACACATTAATATATATAAATAATGGCACCTTGCAATGCCCGTTTTCTCCTTCTCCACTCCTCATATATACACCATTCCCCATGGAGCTATTAAACTCAGTACCGCCCCTTAAAATTACTATAACCATCTGATTTTTATAACTTCCCACTCCAGGCTTTCATTAACCCCAGACTCACTTGATGCCAAGTCTTCCTTCCTGGAGCACCAAGGCTATGTGTGGAGTCCAGCTGGCGAGTCAGGGACACATTGTAAATTGGAAGAATGTGCTGGAGCTACTTAAAGTTGTGGTGAACCAAAGGAAAAGGACCAATTTCACAAAAGATTTAGGAAATGGATAGAAGGTGTTAAAATATCTATCAAGAACTTAATTTGTGAAATGACATCCAGAGCATAAGAAAACCTAACATTAAGACAAACCAAAATCATCCACCCAGACCTGATTCTGCACAGTGACCCATAAAAGCAGACCCCGAACAGTCACACCTATCATCACACATTTCCTGACTTCTAGAAATGCAGCACCAACACAAAACAGCAGATTTCCCAATCTTGTTGATGTGTCTCTTATTTCAAAGCTGCCAGACTTTAATTGCTTTTCAGCAACAACCTCATATGGCATGCCTTGGCTGGGAACATATTTTTATAGCCAGTTATAGCTCCCTATCTCCAAATGGAAACACTGACAGGTTTCTAATTCCAAAAATATTATCAGGAGCCATAAAAACATGAGTCTGCTTTAAAACATAACCTGTGACCTAGAAAGTAATTCTTAACACTTTGTGTTTCAACATTTTGTGTGCTTTTTCAGGGTTGGTTAAATGTAAAAATTAGAAACTGAAAAAGAATCCCAGGTGCCAAAAGAACAGTTTTCCCTCACTCTCCACTATGGTCCTCATTGAACAGCTGCCTCCTTCCTCTCCAAAGCTGGAGAGAAAAACATAATTGCAGCATATACCTGTACAAAAACATGGTGCTATGCTTAGCTCTGCTTTGCTGCAAACACTGTAAAACACATTCATTTTACTTTAGCTTTTTAGAATTATTCATATATTAAAAAGACAGAAGGGTGCGTGAACAATTTCACAGAACAATTTGGGTTGTAAGAGACATTCAAAGGCCTTGTAATTCCAACCCCTTGCAATAAGCGGGGACATCTTCAACTAGAGTAGGTTCCTCAGAGCCCTGTTCAACCTGAATGTTTCCAGGGATGGGGCATCTGCCACCTCTTGGGGCAACAGGTTCTGGTATTTCACCTCCCTCATTGTAAAAAACTTCTTCCTTACATCTAGCCTGAATCTACCCTCGTTTAGTTTAAAACCATTATCCCTTGTCCTATTACAAACATCATTCTTATGTTGGTGGCCCCAGAGCTGTATGTAACACTCCAGGTGGGATCTCAGCAGAGCAGAGGGGCAGAAATCCCTTCCTTGCTGCAGCCCAGGATTTGTTTGTCTTTCTGGCTGCAAGTGCTCATTGCTGGGTCATGTCCAGCCTCTCGTTCACCAGTACCCCCAAGTCCTATTGGGCAGGGCTGCTCTCAATCTGCTCATCCCTCAGCCTGGACTGATACTTGGGGTGGCCCAAATCCAGGTGCAGCACCAGCACTTGGCCTTACTGAGCCTCATGAGGTCCCCATGGGTCCATGTCTCAAGCTTGTCCAGGTCCATATGGATGGCGCCCCTTCCCTCAGGCACATCATCCACACCGCTCAGTGTGTGGTGGTGTCTTCCACAAACTTGTTGAAACTGTACTTGACCCCACCACTGCGTCAATATTGAAGATATTGAACAGTACTGGGCCCAGTGTGGGCCCCTGAGGGACACCACTTGCCACCACTGTCTATCAGGACATTAATTTGTGGACCACACATCCTCTTCACAGCAGTGCTGCGGTTTATCTACAGACAGCTCTAACTAGAGTCAGAAGAATTTGCCTCAAAACCAAACTATCTCACACGCAAAGTTATCTGTTTACACAAAATCACACAAAATGTTCTGGTTACTCTAACTCACTCATAAAATAAACCTTAATGCTAGAGACATGAACTCTGCCCCACTAAAATTCAAATAAAATCACCAGAAATGCTTGACTCTGAAAGCAACAACTAATCTGCCTATTCAACAACGATTGTTAAATGGAGAATTGATTGGAAAAACATTATAAAGTAGAAGAGAATTTTTTATGTCACACTTTCCTTCTACATCACTAGTGTGATGACTTTCTAAACAAAGTTATGACAGGTATTCTGTTCCCTAACTACATAACTCTTTACCTGAATCTACCTAATACTTCAAAATCCTGTGATACAAAAATAGTCATTCTCATTTGCAGGAATGTTCAGAAAATATTATTCCACTTTACAGATCTTCCTGTTTCAAAATCAGTCTTCATTCCAGCGTAGAATAACACAGGAATAAATAATTCAAAGATAAGCCAAGTTCTGGTGCTGCCCATCTGACAAGAGTATTTCATTGCACCAAGAGCAGGAACGCAGGCACTTGGGAACTGGTATCACAGGGCTTCCCAGGTATTCATGCCCTTCCAGCATATATTTAAGGCTAAGGGAAAGCCCACATGGCTCAGCAGCAGGACACACCAGTCTGCTCTCCCCACAGTGCCTGGGAAGCCAGTGGAAAGGGCAGCCAAAACCCTGACAGCCGTGGAACGCTGTGGTAAAGCGAGAGCGGCAGCGCACAGGAGCAGCCGCAATCACCACTCCAAGCTCCGGCCTCCACAGCATCTTTCCCGACTAAAAAATATTGCCCCAGGGAAGCCCTTCAGACTAGGAGGGATTTATACGGCAGTGGTTTCTGCAGTGATTCCAAGATGGTCTAGACTGAGTTGTATGTAATGACCTGCTGACTGACAATACTTAAGCACACCCACATTTATTTGTCGACTAACAGTCTTCCAGCCATTGTCCTCATTAGTAGCTGTGTCTCCCTGACTCTCTGGAAGCAGACAGGCTGCAATAGAGTGCAAATACAAACATAGTGCATATTTTAGAACCAGGTTACTTCTTAACCATATCCATTAAATTTTACTTCATTCTACACCTCTCTTTCTCAGTCCACAATAAAAGATGTAGAATTAAGGAATTCTGACTTATAATCGGAAGAAATTATAACTATTACTAGATAAATCACCTTAGACCTGAAACAGCACATTGGGAGACAAAAATTAGGAAGTTACTTAGGATATGCTTTACTGCTGAACTTATTGGAGTAAGACTAGAGAACATGTATTTATCAATACATAGTCTACACAGAAGTTTACATACAACTACCATCTTCTTTGAAAAGTTGCCTGAACTCTCTCTTTTCCTTAAGAAAACAGAGCCTTACTTATAGCTTCCTCCAACTGTAACACTCTTAGCTCTTAAATCTATAGTTTTACTGCCAGTAATTAAAAAGTGTATGGTTAGTGTCCAAACTATGGAATTGCGTAAAAATACAAGAACTTTGTCAAGAAAATTAAGAACTTTGCTATTGCCAAATTATCATTTCCCCCTCCCCTTCAACTCTCCCCACTCTATGTCGCTGAACTAATTTTGGAACATAACACCTATCGTGCTTGGCTTTGTCCCAGACAAATCAACTTGAAATCATAATTTACCATTTATGATGCCTTTTCAAAAAACATTTGGCTACTGAATCCCAGTCAGATTCCCTTCCACAAGAGTTTGCTTGAGCAAATATGGCTTTAGACACCAGGAAAAGAATTTATACCAAGAATCAGAGTAATATACTGAAATCCTCTGTAAAAGTAAATGGATTTTCATTAATATGTGATAAAATATATGACTAAAACTTGTGGGCAGTGTTTTGATTGCAGCCTAGAAGCATTATATAGTTAAAAACCTTGTTAAGTAGAGGAGTGGGCACACATATCACAGAAAACGTACCTTAGCAGTCTTCTGTTTATGTTAATCAACTAAATGACATATGCTTTGCATCCAAAAATGGTTAAAAGAAACCACAAACAGCATACAGGAAAGCAATACTGGATGTAGACTCTGCAATGTTATATCACTTATAAAAAAAAATCCTTGAACTAGAAGCTGCATTACAGCCACTGATACCTCAGGAAGCTGTGGTTTGCTGCTTGGAATGCATAATTCATGTATTATTTTTAGGAATGTAGACATCTAAATAAAATTTTGTAGGGACACAAGGTTATCTAAGGGTGAAACTTAGTTTATCATATCCAAAAACATGAGAGAAAAGGAATAGAGAACTATAAGTGATACTGGGACAGTCGTTTTGAAGAATCTGGTGATTAGGAGAGAAAGAAAAGCTTGTCATGACTTTCTCAGTCCAAGCTGCGCCCTTAGAAATCTGTACCACCACGAGGCTTAGAAGGAGTCTCAGCTAAAGAGATGATCTCTTCAACATCACTTCTTTTCAAGAATGGATTTCTTCCCCACAATAGATGGTTAAGAAGCAAGAAAAGCCTTGGCTGGTAATGTGCAAGCTGAAGAGTTTTTCTGAGTTTATTCTGATTGCTTTTCATTTCTACTTAAAAATGAGTATGATCTTGCTCATAGCTTTGTTCCTACTGATGGCACAGGTACTGCTAGAGTCTGCTGCAGACACAAGCACCCCTAAAGGCTTCAACTGGCCCATCACAAACCTCTTTGTTGTATCAGCATCTGCTTATACTTCTCTTTTCCTCATAAAGGAAAGTTCCAGACAAATGCTGTCTTACCAGGTCCTCCTGCAGCCCCTGTACAACCACCTAGCAAAGCATGGATCTCTGTGGAACAGCCTGCATTCTCTAATTAGGTGCCCAGAGAATTAGGAATATGTAAGTTAGGAAGCAAGACACTCAGGCATTTACATTTCCAAGTGCCCAGTTAAATGGGCTCTGTAGCAGAGAAGTAGGTCACTTCAACTTTTTACCCCACTGGGCCATAAGATTGGCTGCTCTGAGGGCTCATGGGAACATCAAGGGCATTCAGAAGAAGTTTCAACAAGTTTGTAGGGAGATGGATGTGCAACAATTTTACAAGGAGGAGAACACATATGGGGTAAATAGACAAAAATTTCAAAAATTAAAATTATTCCATCACATCCACCACTTTCCTGCTATTCCACCTTGAATATATCACAAGCAATCTTACTCCAGGCCAGGATGCATTTGACTTGAGATCTTTAATTCAGTCCTTTACTGGATGAGATGCATATTAACAAAGGAGAAGCAGAAATTCAGTAACTAGGAGACCCAGGTTACAGTTCAAGAAAGAAGTTTTGTATGCTGTAGATATTTTCCTTATCTTTAGTTCTACTCGACAATAAAATGTGTAGTAAGATGCTTAAACCATTCCTACTGCCTTCTTTTATAACCCACCCCCATGGTCTTTGCTTGGCTCCACAGTCCAAGTTTGTTTGATGGAGAGGCTGCGGGTTACTCGTTAAACCTCTGTACTGAACCAGTAGAGCATTTACCAGCATTCAGCTGATTTAGTCATTTAAATCATAGGAATTTTATATACTTTGGGGATTGCCTTTCTGCTGTTTGCATTTTAGAAACTGTGCCATTCCCACCCCCATCAATCCTGCTGTGTACAGGAAGTCACACTCCTTTTCTATCAGTGGGATTTTGTGCTTGTGTGTGTCTGTGTGCCTGCGTCTGTATCCAATGCTAAACCACTTCCTCAGGCTTCAAGGAAAGGTTCTTGAAGAAAGTGGTGTGCAGAGGAGTGGATATAGACCAAAATTCCCATGCAAAAAGGAAGATAAAATAAATGCTAAGGCAAAGCCAGTAAAGGAGTTTGTTAACAGTCTGTTTCACAGTGCTTGTTGAGTTCAGGCCTGACATAGCTCAGATTCACAACTGACAATTGGATTATTGGATGAATTCTTCTACTACAAAAGCCCTCAATGCTTTTAGAGATGCTTCAAATTTTGTCAAAGTATGTTCTCTGACAGTCTGCAGTTCTATGTTAACTTCCCAAATGTCAGCTGCCATTTGTGCATGATGTTGGGGCAGACTAGCTAGTAGGATCCAGCTGGAAGTTAACAAGCTGAATCTGGCTCTGTGCCTTTTCCCTGGAGGAGGCAAACCAGCCAGCTGCCTCTCGCCCAGCTGGGCTGGGAGCATCTGCCGCCCCACAACATCACAGCCTGGGAGAAACCTGAGCACTGCTGTTTTCTCAAGTATAGGAAGGGAGTCAGCAGAGCTACAAGCTGCTGTTTATCAGAGGGGCAATGAGGAGAGAAGCAGCAGAGCTTTGCCTCCAACATAGCTCAGGGTTGCCCTGAGCTTCTGATGCTGCTGTCTCCCAAGAAGGAACCCAAACCTATTTCATATGCCCAGTGGTTAAAACCAGACCATCTTAGGCTAAAAAGAAACTTGACCATGAGATCTCCTGTGGTAGTATGTTACCTTTGAAGTCCTCAAAATGGAAGATCAAGAAAAAAGCTCATTGAAAATAGACCAAAAAGGCTGAAATTATTAACTCCTAAAGCAAATCCTCAAGCCTTCCCTATCGCTTTACAGTAGCAAATGGATAGATGGCACTTCACACAGCTTAGAGATATCTTGAATGTTTTTCATCCCTTTGGAGAGGAGTCTCACAGTGGCACTCAGCTGGAAGGGCAGGGAGGTGCCAGTGCTCTCTGAGGCACAGAAAGTTTTACTGGAGTCCTCCTGGGCAGCTGCAGTATTTCTGCCCATTCATCAGCCTCTGCATTCAAAGGCCTCTGCAGCTCAGGAGATCTCCCTCCAAATGCCCTTTTGGCTTAAACTGTTTCACCAGCAGAAATTAACAGGTTATGGTGAAGTGGGATTTTTAACAGGAAAAAAGAAGTTAGATATCCTGAACACATCTGAAAATGTCGCTTTTGATAAAGAGGATTGATCAACCAACTGATTGCTTTTTTTAACAATTTCCACCTGCTGGCAGTAGGTATATTTCGACACTGCAATACAAGATAATGCAATGAAAAGTACCTGACCTTGGAAACAGAAATTAATAGAAATTTCAGAAAACAATGCCCAGAAAGGAAAGCTATACAAACACACACACTAAATCTCTGTGGCTGAACAGGTCCCCTATTGGCAGCAGAAACCCGCTCTTCTAAGAAAAGGGGAGACCACAACTCAGTAGGACTAAGGAGGAAAAAAGGGCAGACAAAAACCCAGACTGACATGGGCCCCTACTGCAATACCCAAAGAGTACACCCACTTCATTCTCAAATAGAGAAGATAATTAAATAAAACTGTATTTAGTAAAACAGGAACAGATTTAAATATATTATTTTTGTTACAAAGTAGTTTGGAGAGTCTAAAAGCAATTACTATATCAGTTTAGTCTTTGAACTGTTTACAAAGGATTAGTCTCATCTCCTTTTGGCCGCTGCTCTTGCAGAGCAGCAATCTCAAAATATCATGTATCAACACAAACAAGTAAAAATGCATCCAAAAGTGAAAAAGCATATCCAAATGTATCTAAGTGTCTTCAGAAATATCAGGCACAAATTCAAGAGAGAACAGACTGGGTTTTGATAAACTGATACATAAACTTCTGACCGTATCCAGAAAGTGCACAAATGGAAGATCCTGGTATACAGCTGGAGAAAAAAAAAAAGTTAATGTTTCTAAACCACAAAATAACATCTGCTTACATATGTGGTGCAGTTTCGAATATGTTCCTGTGCGAGCTCCCATCTTTACATACTTATTGTGCAGAGCTTTTCCACAGATTAAGAACAGCAATTTTCTGAAGAAAGCACCATGATGGAGAGTCAAGGCTAAATTCTGCTCAGCTCCAATGGTAGTTGGAGGAATTCACTACCAACTTAATCCACCTAACCAAGCAATTTCATGAAAACAGTTCCAACATGGCCAACATGGAAAGTGTACCAACATTCCTTACTTCCAGTGGTCTTGAAATCAGCCTTGTTTGACTGGGTATTTAAAATCAGTTATGTCTGTACACATTAGAATTTGTTTGGAAACATGAGTATGGAAAGTAGCTTTCAAAGTTCTAGCAGAGTTTAGGCAATAGATGGTACCTAACAAGCATGCTTGGGACAATAAATCAATCAATTAAGCCACGTCCCAGAGATCTGTTCTTTCATTTGACCTCAAACAGCAGGTACCTGTTCCCTCCTCAACAATTGAAGTGGCACAGCAGAACACCCCAACCCTTCCCTAGCTGCACTGAGTAATATTTATTAACAATTGCTAACAGGAATAGTAGGTGTTTGAAAGAGAACTAATTAATTTAAGGATGGGTAAGAAGTTACAACACATGCCAACTCTAAAAATCTTACCTTAATGTACAGGTGCATACAAGTCTAATATGTTCACCTGCATGTGACCAGTAACTTTGTCATGAGCAAAATTACACACTCAGTTATATGGAATCAGATCATAAAATGGAAATTCTCAGTTTTCCACTCAAACACCATTGGAAATCCCTATTTTTTGTAGTAGAGAGGGGAAAAAAATCCTAACACTCGAGAAACTAAATTAAGAATCCTCATAGAAATAAAAATTATTTGCTGAATATATTTTCAATAAATCCTTCAAACCCATGAAACACAAGTCACACCAACTCTCAAAGAACTCTTAAAAAGCACTCTACAAACTCCCTTTGATCAACACTGGAGACATAAAACCCACCTACAAGGTCAGCTGTAGGGAACATCAAGAAATACAGGGGCCACACAGAAGCACTTGCCTCCACAGACAAAACAAATACAACACATATAAGATTTCAACACATTTTCAAGTCTTTTTAGAGTTGGCAGAAAAATACATGTTCCCCTGAGTCTCATTGAAACTATAAACTTTACCCAGGCCTCAGCTTTGAGTCTGTTGAAATAACTGTGTTTTCCATAGTGTATTTTGTGTCGACTACAAATGTTGGAAAAAAGTACATTTTTCCTTTTTCCTCTTTGCTGTCCAAGTCAGTAGGTGAACATATGGGACTATGCAAAGAACAAACTATCACACGCTGTGGAAACTCTAAAACAAACACATCACAATGTAAGTACTAGAGATAAAGACCGGTGACTACAATCAAAATAAAAAAATAGGAGTTAACAGAAGGCAGAAGCCTGTCAGGCACCAGTCCCAAAAGCAAAATAATTTAAGAGCCAACACATTGCCCCACCCATCTACCAAAAAAAGCCCAGGGTGGTAACTATATAGAGCCAGACAGGAATCAGAGAAAAACAATAACATATTTACACATACATAATACTGGAGAGGTTAATACTGCTGTGCAAGTGAACATACTAAGATGAGAAGCTTAGCAGAACATCTTTCTAAGCAATCCAGAAATTGAACATACTATGACAAGATGCTCCACAAACAATACTGCTGAATAATTTGAAACTTTCAAGTTGCTTTGACAGAATTGGAGACAAGCAGTTTTCTTCATTTGTTTCGGTATTTTTGTCAGCTCATTGATAGTTGAGAGAAAAAGGATGTCACTCACAGAAGTGTGTTAGCTTTGTGCACTTGAAGGCTTGCAGGATATCTTGATTGCAACTTTTGTGAAGGTCAGGTTTAGAATATACAGGAATGAAGAACAGGACAAGACCTATGCATGTTGTACAATGTAAAGTACATGCTTAGGTTTCATCTTAGAAGTGTTTTTCTACCATAGCCCTTTATCGTAATGGAATGATACTTTAAGAAAAGAAAATCACTGAAATTTCAGTCTTTAGAATCTATCAAAACTTCCCAGACAAGAGCCCATCCATTGGGACTCCAAGCCTTGACAAAGGTATTTCTTTTTAGAAATTCACAATTCTAAATTTTTTGTTGCTCTATTATATTAAAACAATATTCTGCTTTATGAAAGTTTGTAAGGTGATTTAATTTCCAGCACAGACATCCTGGGTCATTTTCAAGTCATAAACAAGTACACCCTAGTAACAATACTTAGTGAGCTGGGGATGAAATTCCGCCTCACCTAACTTAAGCAGCTAAAACCTCAAGGATTCATTCTTAGGTTGGCCCTTTGGAATAAGCCAAACCACACTTGGAGACGCTCATCACCTTCCACTGACTGGAGAGGAACCTAAAAGCTAAAGGGGATGAGCATCCCTGATGAGCTTTGCTTCACTGACTAGTGGCTACATCAGACAGAGCCTAACCTTCAGATGGCTACAGTTAAATGAAATGTGCTCCTCTCTAAATTTCAATCTAAGCCAGTGTTGTACCTTGCTGTACAAAGGGGGCTACACTTCAGGGGTAGGTGCAGATTAGGCAGCAGCTCCAAAAATACCTCATCTACATAAATATCTAACTGAAGAAATTGAGAAGCTGCAGTAAAATGTGGATTATTACTATTATTATTTCCCTAGAGGTTTTAAAATATCTTTTTTCTGTACATTTGGCTGGGAACTATGATCACTGATCAGCACATGAGTTCATAACATCTCCCTGAAGTTACCTCTAAATACCCCTTTTATTGCAGTTTATTAATCACATTTAAAACTCCTTAACCATGTAAGAAAATTACTTTGGGCTTAAATTTCAGTACAATTACCTTTCAGTGGTTGAATTTCCAGCTTTGAGATTTAAGGGGATTTTCTGGAGTTTAATGCTTTTTTGTACATATGTGCCCTTAGCATTCCTGTACTGTTATGCTATAGGAAATGAGGGACTTGTACGTAGAGAACACCAGCTTCTTGTTAAATTCAATCAGCAGACAAACAACTGTGCCTTTGTCACAGAAGCCCAAGTTCAAATGCATAAGGATCAGATAATGAAGAAAAAAATAATCTTGCATGACACAATATGCTTTCACTTTATTTAAGAAGTGAATGCACAAGTATCTAAATCAGATGCTCTGGAAGCAAAACAGTTTAAATGAGTGTATTTTATAGGCTAAAATATGCTTGCATGTTATAACAGCATATACTACATTAAAATTAAGTTTAAATCAGATTTTTTCTGTAGTCTTAAATATAAAAGAGAAGAAAACAAAACTAAAAACAAATAAATGACCTTAAGCTCCAGAAATCACTTTAAAATTTAAGGAAGAGGGGTTAAAATAATCAGACTTCATTTTCAGAGACAAATTACCATCTCAACATCCTTGTCTTTTATGTTCTGAATATGTAACAGGAAGTGGGAATTGTCAGAGGTATGTTCAACTATGCCTAAATTATAGCTATAAAGCCAGCTAGCCTAGTTGTTAGAGAACTTCTAGTTAGAACCTACTCAGATTACATGCAGATAATAAAAAGAATTAAGCTAGGAAGCTGAAGGGGTTTTTTGCCCAAGTTATTTAAACATGAATCCAATTACTGAAGTTTCATGGAGCAGCTGTCTCACTCCATTCAGTTTTCCCTAAAACAAAGATGATACGGCTGTATTGCAGTGCTGAACAATCCTGAATTAATGTGGGCAAAAGAAATCTCTTCTACAACATTCTGCTGTGGGAGGGGGTGTGGAAGAATCCCTTTTAACATAATAAAAATGATGATGATATAATGAATAATTATTATGGGATTTTATAGCTGGAAGGCATGGTAGTTATTTCAAAGCCATTTGTAACCAACAGCCTTATAAAAAGCTAGAATGTATTACATATGTGCAGAAGGTAATTGTGAGCATGTATTCAATCCCAACATCTGAAATAACTAATGTATTATGTTTGATACTACAGTAACTACTGTTTGATGAAAAAAGTGAATTTACAAATAACTAAACTAATTAATACTCAGCCCTTTTTGAAAGGAGAAATGATGACTTATAAATAAGCTTTCATGAGAGGAGATCTCTCCTGTCCTTCTCTGATAGCTATATTGTTCCCTTCCAGCATCAAACTGGTTTTTTGGTGAAATGCAGAACCTCCAAAGGTATTGCCAACACTTAAGATATGGGAGAATGGGACCCTAAATATACAGGTCCTGTGTTCCAGTGATAAATAAAAAAAACAGCAATAGCATTTCTTTCTTTAAAAAAACAAAAACTATGAAGGAAAAATAGATGAAGCGATGTCTAAGTTTGTATAACAGCCTTGAAATGCATGGGCGACTTCACAGAGCAAGAACTTTTCGAATTTTTTGCTTTATTTCCCTTGGTTTACAGAAATATCAGCAATTCCAGTAAGTTTTGAGGAAACTGTTTTACTTCATTATCACAAGGCAACACTGTGACATCACTCAAGAAGTGGCCCGTATGCCTCTCTGTCTCTCCAGGATTTAAAAATAGACCCCCACTGCTGTTACTCCCACGTAGCACAGGAACATTTAGTTTGGTAAGTGATCTCCCTGTCTTGATCTCTGCCTGTGAGCTTTATCATCCCATTTCCCCCACGCTGTTTTGCTGACGAGGAGCAGAGAGTGGCTGGGCAGGCATCTGACCCCCAGCCAAGGTCAGCCCACCGTGCTCAGACACACTCAGCCATCCTGGGATGGAGTGTGAATATCCATGTGCACTGTGGAAGTGGGAGATGCATCTCAACATGGGGCAGTTGCTTTGAAAAGAAGAACTAAATGCTCTGACTATGACTTTGAGACTGTCAACTACGTGTAGTAAAACAGTTCCTTTCAAAGTCAGTCTACCTTTTTTTAAAAAAAAAAAAGCTTAGCATTTCATGGAATTAATAATTCAATATTAAAGAGATTTTGAATGAAAATAACAAAAAGATTGATATTTGTTCGTTTTTCAAAAAAATCTTGGAAAAGACAATTTTTACGTGCTTGTTTTCTAAAATTTTTAATTTTGACACCTCAACAGAACATAGTAAGAACTTCAAAAGTATGCAGTAGCTCCCTTATATGTGGTTACATACTTACAAACTGACACATTTACATACACTATTCTGAAAAGCACAAATTATTTTAATTCAAAAACTGATGATTAGCTTCCTATCTAGGCCCTTATAATAGAGCCATGGCCTTTTTTTCTACCAAAACACGCTTGTCTCATTAGTGTTCACCTATGTGAACGTCCAGAATTCCTGCAATCAACTTCCATCAATGGTTTCTGCCTGCCCCCTAGAAGATGTGTTGGTGCCACTGGGCAGTTTTGATCCACAGAGCTTCAGACCCAGACAGGTGTGAATGGAGAAGCAGAATATCCTGGTGTGATCTGGATGTGGACATTTCTCACCAGCCTGTGCCCACAAGTGCAAATGAAGGAGGGCAAACTGCTACGCTTTTTAACATGCTCCCATTGTCAATACTGATCAAGAGTCCAGTGATCTGATTTTCAATATGCAAGAAGACCATAGGCTAGGCCAGGCAGCACACATGTACAGTCACTGTGTTTGGAAATACCCAAGCAGAAGTACAATTTTGGTGCAAGGGGAGAGGGAGGGGAAACAGTGGGGGGAAGGAGATGCAGGCCATCAAACCATTTAAATAATGTGCCCCTAGGCTAGCTACCCATTAGTATTAGCTATTTATAACTTAGAAGTTATAAACAGAGCTGTTTTATTAAAATGCTTAAACATGAAACAACTTTTAAGAAATAGTCATTAATATTTCCATACCAAAAATTATCACTGATACAGGAAGATTGCATTCTATGTTCCTGTGTTCCTGGATACATCTACTACTCTAGTCTTTATTATGAAAGAGCATAAACTAAGGTATGCATTGAAGCTATTGTTTTAAAATGCAAGTGACGTACTTGAAAAGCTGCTGCTTGTTCAAAATTAGCTCTTCCTCATGAGCAAGGATATTGCATTTCAGTTTCCAGGAATTTAAAGGGACAATGCAACCAACACTGATGCCTGTTCATTGTAGCAATACAAACTATATTCCTGTTAGTTTGAATCCATTAATGAATTAATCTTTGTCAGAAGAGTGTCTATAAAGGAGGTTCTTAAAAGGCCCTAAGGACATTATAGCACTGATGGTTTACCATTATGTGGTATAACAAAGTTTTACTCAACCAGTTCTAAAAGCAGACATATGGAGTCCATTAAAGCCCTCTCTTTTTTGTGGTGTAATTCTGAATGGTTGTATTATACTACTTATTTAAAATATGGATTGTAACTTCCACCACCAATTAATAAGAGTTCTACACAGTGCATGCAATTTATAAGATGCACAAACTTTGTCCATCAGCACCTAAAACTTAAACACTCTTGAGAACTGTATTTCAGTTAACTGCTACAAATAGAAGGTTAACACGATAAGAGCCAAGTAACTTTGACACTGATTAAGTCAGGGACACACAATTTTGTTGCTGTTAAATTGAATGAGTAGGTGCTTCTCCTGTAAATCCCCTGATATTTTGAGTAGTTTTAGCTTTGGTTTTTTTTTCAAATGTATACATTGTTATCCTCTGTCACACATGCATAATCATTCTCAACCACATATTCCCAAGTAAAGAATTTCCATTTAGCTCTTAAACAAATATTTAAAAAAAAAGAATCTCACATATGAAACTAATCAACTCAACTGGTTTCCCTTCCACAATAAAAACTCCCTTCTTCACTGTTCCTTCCACTTGCTGCCACATTCTCCTCCCTTACTTTAGCATTATCTTTTACCACCTTCATTTCCTTATTTATACTCTTTAGGGTCCTGATTAAAGTATTTAGGCCTTGATCTTACATGTGGTTCCTGAATTCAGTGGAGTTCATCAGAGACCTACAAAATACCTTGCACTATACCTTACTTCAAGATAAGGGTTATAATAAACAAACCCAAGAGGCAGGGAAGAAAGGGCATGCTCAAGACTCAAGGGACTTTGTTCTTGTAAAGCATCCTACCCCAACAAGGAACAGCATGGAAGTAAAGCTTAAGAAATATTTAGAAAAATATAGCTGCACTGCATCTGTATGCATACATATATATAGATATGGACTATCTATATCAATTAAAATGTATGTCAACCAAAATTACAGCAGAGGGTAACTAAAAGAGATAAGCACAGGAAAACTTCCTTATTTTTATTCATCCTTTTATTGCTATGAAATGTAGTTAAAATGCTAAGATTTAGTAAATTGCTCAAGCAGTTAAGAAAGAATCTTTTCAAAGTTATAAATGGAAGTAAAGGAACTAACTCTGTTACTGACAAGTACAAATTTTCAAGTCCATACAACCACTAAATTCAACTTAACATACATTGAATACTAAGAAGTTAGAGCTTTTGCTAGCAGCTCCAAGAGAATCTGAAAGTCCCCAAATAAAAATAATTTCACACAGATGCTGGCAGATAGATCGAAGAAAATGGGAGAGAAGACCACACATTCCTGGCACTGGAACAGAGAGGCTGCCCAGAGAAGTTACAGATGGACCATCTCTAAAAGTGTTCAAGCCCAGGGTGAACAGAGCTCTGAGCAACTTCTGAAAGGTGTCACTGCCCATGGCAGGGGGGTTAAACTAGATGATCTTTGAGGTCCTTCCAATCCAAGCCTTTCCATGATTCAAGACTGACTGTTTTCCTCACACGCCAGCCTGCAGCCTGTGAAGTGTTACAAGGCCACAAAGATGAGGATGTGCGAGGTTC
Source organism: Melozone crissalis (assembly GCF_028551555.1). NCBI lineage: Eukaryota > Metazoa > Chordata > Aves > Passeriformes > Passerellidae > Melozone > Melozone crissalis. Next base: position 26,057,736 of record NW_026535780.1, read on the forward strand.
TTTACTGGGCAGATCCATGTCCCACTGAGCCCATCATCTGCTCAGTTCACATCAGGAGGAGACCAAGAGCAGGTGATCACATCCCAGAAGATGTTGGTGGTTAATACACATCAGCAATAAACATTACAAACACAGCTAAACTTAGATGAATGTAAGGCTCCAAATTAAGTGTTTAAATCATACTATCACCTGCAACTTCATAGTGACACTTTTGCAGCTTTTTCATTCCTGTTTGGCCTCATTGGCTTATTCTGAATATGAAGGAGAAAGATTCTCTCCACCCAAGAGAATGAACCCAAGAGAATACTTTCCTTTGAAAACCAGTTCTTATACTTTATCTCCTTTCTCCAGTTATGAACCCTTGGATACTTCATACAGCAATCATATAACCAAGAATTAACAATCAAATATAACACACAGCAAATATCCTCAGATGAGTCACTGTACTCTCTACATTCTTGATTTGTTGGTTTCTTTGCTGAGCAATCATCAGCTAATTACTGGGCTAACTATAGAACACCAAAATAGTTACATCTGCTCAGACACAGCCACGAAGGACAGAAAAGATTTCTCATTTCATACTTGAGTTAAATGAAAGTGTACATAATGATAGCTTTCAAGAGATCTCCTTACAACTTTGTTTCAGCTATTCTCAATTTTTGACACAAGTATGTCCTTTATGTTTTTGAGAGGACTTCACAGCTCTATTAAGTAATGCCATAACCCTACCTCCAGGGTACTCTCCCAGGTCTTGTAATATATTTGAGCAGCTTTGGGTTCCCCAGTTCAATATCTGGAAAATTCCAATAGATCAGGTAACATTACAAAAACAGAAAAAACCCTTCTACAGATTATTTGGTAGGACATTTTTCATTGCTTTTGCATCCCACACACATAAATCTATCAAGGAATAAAATCAGATGCTACCATGGCTGTTTACTGGTCTTTTAGACATGAAAGTCTACCTGGTGGACAGGACAGAGCTGGCCACCATACAGCAGCCTGGGATTCATAGCCAAGATCTCCATACCCAGGAAACTTTCCGGAGTGTCCTCCACTGCATCAGCAAGCTGTTAAAATCATCATTGCATCAGCACAGAAATGTATCTCTCCCCACTGACAGTTGTTCAAATGGTGCATTTAGCAAGAGTACTTGCCAAAAAGGCAACTGGCTTTTGTTCAAGGAAAGCAATGCAACACAGACAACAGGCAGGCAAGTCATGCTGCAACAGCAGCTTTTAAAAGTAGCAGGGGGAAAAAAGAACTCTAAACGTTTTTCTGAGGGTTCTCATTTTTTTTTTTTCAGGAACTGTAAGAGGAATCTGCTACTGTCACAGCTACAGGTAGGGCTGCTGGTGGATATTCGGTTTCCAATTATTTGTTACAACACAGCTGAGAGGAATTAGACAGTTTACATATGACTGGTAGGAGCCCAGCGCACATTATGTGGACCATCAGGTCCTGCAGCCTAAACACAGTTCTTGATTTAATGGATAAATGAATTTTGCTAAACCACTTCAAATAGAGGAATGTTTTCTGAATCTGTGCGCAGGCTGTTAATATGGTTCTATGAAGTCTCATTCCAAAGAGATCACAGCACACTTTGTCAAGATGCAATAAAAACTGCACCCCAAAATCCCACACCAGTGAACTTGGTACTGTTTTCTGGGGCTGCTTGTAAGCTTCTAGACTGACATCTTGTTTAGCAATTATTTTTCTTTTCACTGAATGATACTTTCTATGATAGTTGTCTGCTTTTCATGAAAAAGGTTTGCTTTTTTCTTTTTTTCCTATTTCTTTGCCAAACTTTGACCACCAATAGAAAGCACCATTTTGTTTTTCTTCACCAAGTACACTGATTCCTTCACTCTTTTTCCACATTCTGTCCTGTGGAAGCATAGTGTTCTTGGTCCTAAAACAGAGAGGTCTGAGGATTAAGAAAGGGACAAATTAAGAGATACAGATTCACTGTATCTCTTACTGTTCAATTGCCAGTGCCATGGAGCTTGTCTGATTCTTGCAAAAGCCATTAATGAAGAACTGAAATTTCTGCTATGCTGTCTCTTAAAAGAAAGAAAATAATATAGCAGCACACTAACGCAATACACTAATTTTGCTGAATTATTCAATCAATAATTAATTTCTCGTTAATTTGGTGATTTCAAAAGAATGTTTCCTGTATTTATAAAAGGACTGTTCTTTCACTTATGCAAATGTGCTAAAAATATGTCTGGCTTGGAAGCCAACACACAGAAATATCTTCAGGACAAACTCCATGGACTAGAAAGGGAAACTTTATAAAAAAAACCATGATGACTTTCAGTATAAACAATACAAATCTCTACAGCACACAGTGGGCTTGATGTACTCTGGGTGAAAGAACTTATTTCAGGACAACGGGTCCATTTATGGACTTCAAAAACTTTTGAAACACCACAAATCACCACTGTAAGCAGTTGCGTGAGCAGGGGGTCTGGTCCTGGGGCACCTGGTGCAGAGACCCTGGTGGGGCCCAGCAAGGAGCTCCAGGTTTCTGCAGGGTTGGAGTGGGGCAGTGGCTGAGCTGAGCCCTCTCTGCATCCTGGCCTGTGCCAGAGGAAGGGCCTGACCAGGAGCAAGTGCTGAGGGACAGGTTGTCACCTCCTGGGGCAAGCCCAGCTCAATAGAATGGGATTTCTGGAGGAGTGAACATCTCCTGAAAGCAGCTGTGAGCTGTGAGTCCAGCCCACACATTTTGTGCAGCATGTGGGAGCTTGAATTGATTTAATCTGGAAAAGAGGATCTAAAAAGGCGTCTAAGCTGTCCTTGGCACCCAGTGAAAAGTTTGTTGAGGGTTGGTCCATGTTGGCTATGTTTCCAAGCTCTCCATGGCGAGGCTGTGCCAGATGAGATGGAAAAAGGCTGGGGAGCTGCTGGACAATGGCTTACACAGGGAAATCCAAGCAAGTGCAGAAATGTATTGCTGACTTTAGCAACAGGAATGGAAGAATCACTAAGACCAGTGAAAACTTGCATATTTCTCGTAGCCATGGTAAGGAAGAACGGATACTGGCTGCCCAAGGAAGCATCTGAGTCCCCATCCCTGCAGGTATTTAGAAAACATGCAGATGGTGTGTTTAGGGGTGTGGTTTATTGGTGGACACGTCAGTGTTGGATTAACAGCTTGACTCACTGATCTTAGAGGTCTTTCCCAAGGTGAATAACTTTATGACTCCATTAGATAATGAGGACTCTTGATCAATATTCTGTCTTTCACAAATTTCAAGCAGAAGTCTAATATCTTGACAATCCAAGAGGAAAACAGTGCATGGGAAAATTAAAACTGTATTCAAAGACTTTCAATCTTCCTTTCCACATGCATGCTCCCCACAGATAAGATACACACATTCCAATGTGGAGACCAGGGTTTGGAGGCTGATTTTCCCTGCTGAGCGGCTCATTCATTGACAACTGAGACCACTACCATCACTTCCAAAATCCTCAAGGCAGATGCTATGGTATCATTAAGAATTCATTCTTTCTCACTTTTTAAGTGATCTGAGCAACTCTCAGATTAAATTTGGGAAGGAAAACCAATCCCATATTAAAAGATCATGGCAAAATAGAACAGCTTGGATTTACTGCTTCATAGATTAGAATTACTTTTTATTATTACTCCCAATGTACAGAAAGTAGCCATTCTCATAACTGAGGAGTCTTCTTTTTCTGTAAGATTTACTGAATAATTCTTCTCATATTCTTTAGTTTGCCCTGTTGCTTGCTTCAATGAAGAATACTGAGCTGAAGGTAATAAAGGTACTAGCCCTGTCTGCTTAAGCTGCATCCAGCCAGATGCAACAGGCATCAACATCTAACGTCCAACAGTTGAAATTTCTTAAGGTCTCTTGCTCTTAACCCCAACACAAACCAATAGCAGATGAGCCTTGTCAACAATTTGCTAGTTGCTTAGTACACTCCAACTATCGTGTTCTACATATCTGGTTGGCATTAAAGTGCATAATGAAGAACATATTTGCATCCTGTATTTTTCCAGTTTTAATCACTATATTACAGGCTTAACAGGCTTACAGTTCATGTCGGGAGCCAAATTGCTCTAATAAAATATGAAGCATTTATCTACTGAAAGGCTGAAAAGAGCAAAGTTTGTTTATTGCCAAGTCTGAAACAATGCTAACTAGAGCGTGTGTTACCTAATCTCATTCATGCCCATAAGATTTTACATGCTAAGTCTAAGCTGAATAAATAAAATTCAGAAACTTGAAGGAAATCCCATTCTCTTATTTTTATTGAGCATTAGTAATAAGCTTGCCTCTGCACTGGAAATAGCCTGTTTTCCAGCTCACTTCAGCTACATCTAAGGCACCTAAGGCTAAGGTAATCTATAATCTATGAAAAATGTGAAAACTACTGGGCAAATCAGCAAAGGAGAACAGTCCTACCAGAACCCAGGAAAAGCACTGGATAAGCAAACACATCCAACTGTTGTAACACTTCATCTGACACTTGTAAACCAATGGTGATATTCTCATTGCACCCAGGTCAGCATAAGATAAGCAATTCATCTCACAGGGCCAGAATTCTCCCTCTATCTTTGCCCTAAGAAACTTGCTTTGTTTGCTTTAAGCAAATTGAAATACTGTGCACTAAAGTCTGAGCGTGAGATTCTGACCATTGTGGTGCTTCTAGGAAGAAAGCTTCCAAAGAACATGCCAGATAAAAGCACTACAGGAAGAAAACACGTAGTGCTGAGGAAAAGATCTTCCAAGTCATAAATATGCGAACAAAAAAAAGCATGTAGCAGAATGCAAGCAAAACCAACAGAATTTAATTTATTTCTCAGATGTGCAGAGTCCTCACCACTGTAGAGCTGCTGCAAGACTATGCAAGGAGTAAATGTGCCATTTTCCAGAAAAAGAAATGTGGATACAGGACATTTTCTGAACAACTTCAGCAAGGTCACATATGCTGAGAATCAGGAAATTAAAATATACCTTCTGTGCACCTGAGAGAGTTCCTTATCACTGCAGTCATCCTGCTCTGAATATTTAGCAAAACCAAACAATCATTGCAAAACCATAATTCATAGAACTCCTTAAAAAACTCAAATTATTAGATTTAAAAACTTCAAAAATTCCTACAAAGTTATATTCCAAGACAAAAATGAACCAATGAAACCACTCTCAAAAAGGACAGGTTTTTTAGATGTTGGGGGAGAAGAAGGTGATATTTCAAATAAATATGGAAATTTTAGTGACATGCTCTGAGGAAATTCTGGATTTGCAGGCAAACAAAAGAATTCATAGACACTTGGACAAACAGAGAAGGAAGAATAAATGTTATTTATGCTACCATAGCCACACATGGCTGAGAAGAGGAGCAGAAAACAATTGAACTAGAAAGGGGAAGATAGAAGAGCAGAATAAGTGTCTTTAAACATAGTAGAGAAACACTAGATAGAAAAATTAAAACTCTGAAAGTATCTGATTTAGAAAAAGATATATGAAAAATACAACTCAAACTGAATGTTTCCACACTACACAAACCTACACTTAGCTGCAGGACATCACTTTAATTCAATCCAACATCCCTGAGCTTTATACCTTGCTTGTACTCTCCACATTCAAAACATCCACCAAACCTTCTGTCATCCTCCCTGTTGTCAACCCCAGGCACCAGAGTCTGAAACTTCCAAATGATGGACCAGACTTAGAAATCTTGAACTCGAACAGATGGAGCATATTTGCTTTTCAGATATATTCATATTGCTATCTCCACATCTTGCAGGAATACTATTAAAAATGAAATTAAATGTACTAGCTGCTGTATTTCAGATCCACTTAAATCACAGCAGGCTGGGTGTCATCCTGAAAAATGACACTTAATGACTACTGGGCTTTTTTTAAATTGAAATGAGAATTCCCTCGTAAAGAAGATAAAAATGTATTATATTTACCTATGTACTCCAAGTGTTTACCATTCAGTACATTTCAAGCAGAAATTAGAATTAGTATTTGGCAAGGGCCTATTGATTTTTTTTTCCATGATTCCATGGAAATGCAAATACTGTCTTAAAAACAGACAGGTCATAGGTTTCTAAAAAACTAAAAGCTACTTGGCTGACATTACACAGCTTATGTTTGCAAAGTGAATAATGAGAGACTGGAGAATTAAAGAAAAGAGAGTGGAAGCCCTGAGGAGGCAAAGACAAAAATGGTATCTCCTTATATTCTTAATACAAGAAATACACATTTCTTAATTTTGGGAGTACCTTAAATTTTTAAAGCTATGTTTCCACTTTAAGATAAGGTAAATTTAAGTGTTCAGTTTAGTAACTCTAACTGTGGGCCTCTTTGAGATATCTTCATTTCACAGCCCAGTTCTGAGGTATCTGATAACATAGTTACCTCAATTTGGAAGGAAATAAAATATAATTTGGGGGATTTTTTGAGAATACATAGATTCTTCATATAGCAATTAAATCAGACTACTGGAAATACCTACCTTCGACTGAAGAGCTCCATCCTTTGTATCTGAAAGTTTAAATGTCAGGATAAAACCCCATTAAGTACTTGCAGACACTTACCTAGTAATGAAGAGAGGCAGTAGTAGTTTCTGCACCCCGCAGTGCGCTGATGCAGAGTCAAACAGATTTTGCTGTCTCAGTTCTGATAGACATGACAGCACAAAAGACTTCATATTAGATAGAGCAAGCACTTTCTAAAGCTCCTAAATCTTTACAATGTTCTACATGCTGGAGTGTGTCAACTGTTTATTCAGTCAATAAACTCTGAGGCAGGAAACTTATTTATGTGCTTATTATCCTTCATAATAACCATATAAATGCCTAGAGATTAACACTCTAGGACCTGTTAGCCATGCATATCACTGATATAATTTAAACTGCACTGTGATAAAACACTACCCTCTACACCAGAGGTACTGAGGCACTGAAGGGAAAGACAGACCTGCAGTGCCTGCTTGAGCTGCTCAACATTTATTTAAGAAAAACAGAGAGAGGGAAAAAAACTTGTACCCACACATGCAAATCTGTTATGGGGTGGTGGGGTAGAAGAATCTGGTTTTAAACACACTGACCAGCTCTGTTGGTAAGAGAACCAGGCACCTTGGATTCAAATTTCATGCTCTTACCACTAAACCACAATCCGTGCAGAGCATTTAAGTAAAGCTGTAAAATGGAACATCAAACAGCAAATGCAAAGCTCTAGGATGTACTTGAATATTATCAAGAGCATTCAACTAATCAGATTTCTTCTTAGCTAAAAATACATAAACAAAAGAAAAATTATTCCACACAGTAGAGTATCATGGGGATCTCTACATGATTACTACAAGGACAGCGTTTCTGTTACAAATGAAGAATGAATAAAAAAAAGAAATATATAAAAAGCAGTGATAACCTTGTTTGTGGCTAAACAAAATGGTTAAATCTTAGTTACAATTTCATAATTTAGTGGTATGAGATGCAAATGCAAAAGAAGGTTAACTCTAAATAGTTCTGACATTTAATCATTGCAATCTAAGTCTCTTGAGAGACATGCTATTTCTCCACAGCACTGCATTTCATTGTGTGCTTTTTCTCATTACATATCCACCAAACTTAAATGTGACTTAAGGTATTTTTAAAATCAAGCCCATGCTATGCTGAACCCCAAAAATATAAACTCAATTAACATTTTGCATAGAAAAAAAAACTTTTCAACAAAAATTTTACATGGAAATCTTTATACTGAGCAAAAGCATTGCTCACTCCAGCAGCAGTCAATGCTTTAGAGGAAGGTATCAGAAACCTCCTGTTGGTAAAGGCAAATTAATCTCCCAACTAAGAGTATTCCCAGTCTGTGATACTCAAGTCTTTATCTAGAAGCATGAGATTAAGTAATTCCTCTAAAAACCCTATAATCCTAATTTTAAAATTTGTAATTTTTTACTGCTATGTAGAAGTATTACCTACTTTACCTTTCAATAGTCACACCAGATTTAGCAGGAATGGCTGTAGGGGTCTGCTGCGGTGAACATCTGTCTAGCTGCATAATATTGGCACAGCAGTCATTTAATTTTCTTCAACCCCTATCTCAATTCTGTAGCAGACTTGAATAAAACAAGAATATCACTTGTGACTTGTTTTTTCAGAGTTACTAAGCATCCCCAGTTGTCATTCTCATTTATTTCATTTTGTAACCCCAGGACTCCATTTCCACACCTATGAGACACCCATCACTTCAGAGAGGTGCATGGGAAAGCACTCTGAGCACTCTAAAGCACTACCACAAAACAGAGGAACACATGATTTTTCAAAGACACAATCACAGTAATCATGTTATTAAGAATAAGGTCACTGGATTTGCTAACACCACATAATCAGAAAGCAAATACCATGGTGGATGAGGTACCATTGCTATCAACTACTCCACTTTCTTCTCTTGGAATTGGAAGTGTCGGTGCATTTATTTTTTGAAGCTGTCCACATCTATGGATATGAACTACACGTGTAGCTGCTTATCAGCCAGAGTGCATACACTGAGCTCCCAGCAAAGATAAAAGCAACAGAATGCAGATGAAAAAAGCGTTGACTTTAGTAATTAGGAAAAGCCAGCTGCAGCTAATAAGGAGAAGGAATGTTAAACTGAGACCTTTTAATTTTTTTTTTTTAACTTACTACATCTGAGACACAGAAGCCAAGTAAATCACTGGACTCTTTCACTCTACTCTGCTGGTAGAGAACTGTGCATAGAAAAACCACTGTAGTTGATCTGGTAGGAACACAAGCCCTAAATGGAGGTCTTCGTTCAAGTCAAGCTTTGGCAAATTCTAATCCTTCTCAGGTGACATTACATGTATTCAACCACATCCAGTTGATCTCTTCAAATATTTTCCTTCCTCTCCTCCTTAAGCCTTCCAGAGTGTGTTTAAGTAGCACAGACTAATGTTATTTTACCCAATGAGCCTCATGTTACATAAGGCTCAATATGCAGCAGTTTCACTTAGTTACTGCTTGGAAAGCAGTTAGAGAAAAGCCTCTTCCAAAGCTGAAATAAACCCCTACATATTGATGCCACTGCTAATTACAATAACTGAAATAAAAGTTGAAAGCAGCAAGACTTTTTCCAGGAGTCTGATGAAAGAGTTAAATTAAAGAATTCCCAAATATAGCATCAGCAAATTGACAACAATATCCCAGAGCAAGCACCATTTCAGGAATAGCCACTGTGCCTGAGAGAGATTGACATCATCCCCAGATTTACAACAAAATGAGGGAGACCAGAGTTAGGTCTAGTATCTTAATTATTACATTCACAATACACTTTTTGTTATCTGTAAATATTTGAGAGAAGAAAACTGGGGGAGCAAGGAACTCATGGGATAGAAAACCACCAGGACATAGAATCCCATTTTTATGACAACCAGTGCTACTGCTAAATACCAAGAATCTTCTCTGGGTTGATTTTAGTATTCCAACAACATTAAGGGGATTGCAACTGTGCATGATTCTGTCACTTATCCTAAGAATTCCTAAAGGGAATGAATTGTCTGGTTCCTCTCCACAGCTAGCTATCACTAAAAAGAAAAAAGCAGGCTCAAGCCAGGTACCCAATATATTTCCAAACTATCTTTCACAGAATGGCTGAAGTTGGAAGGAACTTCTGGAGGTGAAAAGAACCATTTGGTCCAATTGTCCTATTCAAGTAGGGCCAAACAAATGCAGCTGCCCAGGACCACATGTGGACCACTTTTGAGTATCTCCAAGGACAGAGACTCCACAACCTCTCTGGACAACACGTATGAGTCCTCAGTCACCCTCACTGTAAAAAAGTCTTTACTGATGTTCAGAGGGTACCTTCTGTGCTTCAGTTTGTGCTCATTGTTTCTTGTTCTGTCACTGAGCACCAGGCAAGAGCCTGGCCCTAACCTAATTGCACCCTCCCTTTCAGCTACATTGATGAGAACCAGAACCCCTTTGTGCCTTCTCAGGGCTGAACAGTCCCAGCTCTCTCAACCTTTCCTCACAGGAGAGATGCTCCAGTCCAATAATCATCTTTGTTCTTCTTTGTTGAACTCTCTCTAGTGCCTAGGAGCCCAGAGAAGGGCTGACTTGGAAAATCGTGTGTTCTTCTGTTTTGTGACAGTGCTTTAGTGTCTCAGAGTGTTTTCCCTCTGAAGTGATGGGCGTCTCATAGGTGTGGAAATGGAGTCCTGGGGTTACAAAATAGTCACCGTAGCTGACTCAGGGGGAATGATGCCCTGCTGGCAATCCAGAACACCAGGAGCCTTCCTTGCAGCAGGGGAACATTGCTGGCTCACGTTCAGCACAGCACCCACCATGTCCCCCAGGCCCTTCCTGCCAAGCTCCTTTCCTGCTGATTGCCCCCCAACCTCCAGTGATGTCTGGGGCTGCTCCTTCCCAGGTGCAGGGCTTTGAACATCTTGTTGAACTTTGTGAGGTTTCTTTTGATTTCTCCAGCTTGTTGATATCCCCAGGGCTGAGGGTATTTTCCAGAATACTGCTGGCACAAGATGCAATTAACAAGACATTTTTAGCAGAAGAACAGACAGTATAATCCTCTTCTTGCACTCAAAGCTGAGCAAAACTAGATTCCCTTTGATATAATACAGAAGTCTTTGTCTTGGGTCGCAAAAGAGATGGATAGGGCATATACAGCACAAATGCAGAACAATAACAGAAAAAATGGTCTTTCTTGCTCAAAGAGATATGGGTGAGGATGAACACTAATCTGAAATAGAGAAAATACTTATTTTTTGTGCAAGTACATGCCCTCAGCACAGAGGGGCTAAATAATCCAGGGGATATGGATGAATCTGGGAATCAAAACTACAGATCAGATGCCCAACTTTGTCCACTAATAAAAAAGGTTATTGTGTGCCTCTTCTTCTTCTCCATGTGTCAGTTTTATTTACCTGAATCCTTCAAAAGGAGTATATATATTTTTACTACTTCACATCTGTACAACACTAGACTAGGTGGTCTACAAGTTCTGTTCACCTAAACATAAGATTTTGCAGATTTTCTTCTCAGTTTTACACCACACGTTTTGCATCAAAGAAAATCATAGTTGCTACTTTTATAAGAATCTCCATTAAAAAACCCAAACCAACTAAAAAAAAAAAAAAAACAAGCAAAAAACCAGAGTAAAGTGGAGTCAAAGTAAGCTTTACAGAAAACCAAAAAACTAACTTTAAACACTACAAAAAATACTGGAAATCCCTCTCATTTTAATTCCTAACTACAGCCATAAGCATTTCCTAAAACTAAATTCCAAAACAACTTTGAAGGCCACAGACAAAATTCAGCAAACTCTGCAACTAATAAAAGAATTATGATGACTACTTGGAATTCTGCAGTTCCATTATAGCTAAAAAGAGAAATCATGACCCAGCGTCAGCTCAGCATCAGCAAAGACGCTGCATTCCAGCATATTACAATAGTGCTGTAAGAAATAAAGTTGGAAACTAAAGCACCTGTCTAGAAGCGTGTCTTCAATTAGATACTGACGTTATTTACATCCCCAATGCCATAAGATTTCACACTGGAAAGCTGCTTAGCATTTACAGAGAGGAAGAATTTATCTCCTGTTACCATTTTCATGGATGTATATACATATGATGAGTATGTATATGAACATACATATGAACATATGAGCCACAAGCTTTACAGGTAGGAAGACAAAACAGATAGATTTGCTTCTGACATCCTGAATGTACCCTCTTACCAGGGAGGCAGAATTCCCATCACTGAACCATGTCAGGTAAAACCAAACATATAATGTATAATAATGACTGTATGCATGTACAATCATTATTTGCTGAACAACTTAAAAAAGACCAAGACAGATGCATGCAGGCCAGGCATATTTTGCATGGCCCGGGAAAGAAACTTAAGTTGAAGAACTGTCCTGCTGCCACAGGAGTACCTCACAACAGCAAAGGCACACAGCTACCCTACTCCAAAAGGTGCCTTCCCTCAGATGTCCCTCAGAGAGTCAGCTTTCCCTGCACTCAACAAAGTAGGGGAGAGAACGCAGACCATTTTGGAGAAGATAGGAGAGCAAATTTAGAGGTAGAATCCCCTCCTGAGAATGTCCCCAGTGAAAATAAAACACATAACCTGATGCCAACTAATAAATAAGCAAATGCTCTCTGAAACGCTCTTTAGGTTTAGGTTTCTTGCAAGACTGAAACATCTCAGATCAGAGGCTGGTTGTAAGTATTGTACAATAATTGCTAAAAGCTTTATTAAAACTGAAACCAGCAACTGCAGTGTTGTGCTGTGAACAGAACCTCGTGTGCAAAGTGATTGTGCCAGCTTATAGTTACTCTTGCTGAGTCAAAACTGAACCCGTGCCCATCACATTATTAGTGTGCATTGTGTAAAATGAGATGTGAACCAAGTCTGAACTAGCTCACATGAAGGGACAAAGAACATGCCTGCTATGGGAAGGGAATCCAGGCAGATTTCTGATTTCTGCTCTGGTGACCTTGGTTCAGAGTCTGTCGTGTCAGCAGGATCAGCACTGCAGGGCCTCAGCTCAGCTGGGATGCTCAAGTACCATCTCAATATAGATAAAGCAAAAGATGATGGAGCTTGGCAGTGGAAACACTGTCTAAGTTGGAAAGTTTATAATAAAAACATATGGTATCTACCAAAATTTTTGAGTAATTCCAGAAAGAAGAGCAAATCAGTAACATCTATCTTTAATAAGCACAGCTGCTGTTTCAGTTGTTTCCATCTTGCCCATAATGTTTTGGTATGGATGTGATGGGTGTTGTCAGTGCTGCTATACACGTGCAGATGAATCTGTGCATGCACAACAGCCATTTGTCTGATGTGGCCAGTTTGGGGTTTTTTGGTATTCCAAAGGTGGCAACCATACGCTGAGAAGGCCATACATTACTGCAGAGCGTATGTTTGGGTGCAACATATTTCAGCCAGCATTTCAACTCAAAAAAGAAAATAATGTGCTTGGATCAGGAAGTTTTTATTTTATGGCAGCACTGCAATTCTCTAACACAAATACATTTGTCCCTTTGCAGTGTAAAAGCAGTACAAGTCTTCCAAGATAAAAAGGCACAAACACTGTCTTCATTGCTGCACACGGTCTGCTTTGCAGTTAGTGCTCATGCAACTGTCCAGTGATCAAAAAAAACCTTAAAAGCCAACATCACAAACATTACTTATCTTCCATGTCCCTTCCTCCACCTCACTACACCCATGTTTGGGTTCAGCTTTCATCACAATGGAGAAAATCTTGACCATACTCACAAAAAAAAAAATAGATAAAATTTTCTGCAAGGTAAATTTTATACTCAGTCACTAAACCATATGCTTTTGATTATTTTTAGATTTAAATCTTAGACAGAAAAAATATTTTTACAAACAGAAAATCACAGTAAAAGTACTTTCATTTTTAGATCTATGTTAATTGTACATGAGATTTGCCATTATCCTTATCAAATCACACACATAATTCCACTGAAAGTGTGAGGGGCGGGGAGGGTGGTGTTTGAAACAAAATTACAGAACTGCACACCTCTTCTAAATATTCTGTGTGTAACTTGCAATTCCTTACATTTCCCTAGTTAGAGTCTTATAGCCATCTCATAATATCAACAAAAAAGGAAGGAATGGAGACAACATTTCCTCACAGAAGGACAAAATCTTAGAGATACATCAACTACTTGGCTCTACTTAAATTTGTATTTCAAAAAGAAATACATAACAGATTAAATACTGAAACAAAGAACATGAAGGGTTTTTGTACTTCTCACCAGATCTTAACAGATGGGATCTTAAAAACCACCCATTGATCAGATAATCAAGGTACCTTAAATACTAATTACTTCTCTGCTTTCCCATAAAAATTAATCTCTTCCCCACACTATAGTTCTATTCCTTCTTTTATACCCTGTTGCACATTCAAGTCCACAAACAAGAGGAAATTTCAGAAAATTTAACTGCCAATCTTTCATATGCTGTCCACTAAAAAAAACTTTAAGCTTAAATTCGAATTTAAGTAACAAGCACTTGCATCAAGATAGGATAAGATTAAAGCAGAGCTATACAAGTTCACTGGAGTGTTTCATTCAAGGGTATTTAGGTAGAAACACAAGGATGAGACAGTGTCATCTCTACACATCCAGAAGATGCTAGCAGCTGCTCCATGGACCACAGTTTGACAGACAAAGGTCAGAGATGTGTGCAGCTCTTTGAAATCAAAGTGCTAAGGCATAGAAATCCCAAAGTAAGGACATACAACTAGTCTCAAATCCTTTTAGGCTCAGAGGAAAATCTACAGAGAAAAATAGCATATTCCATCATTTCACAGGAGTTACACTTGTCATCCCCATTCCATGTTCAGAACACAGGTTTCACACCAATTAGGTATTTGGAAATAGTATTATGTATAAATACCAATTTATTTTAATTCCTCCATCCCACCCACCCCCTCCACTGCAGCAACTTCATCAGAAAAGTGACATTAGAGAATTGGCAAACTTATGCTTTCACTCTTACCTTTCCTGTGCTTGACACTGTGTTGTATCACCATCTGCCTTTTTGGGGCAAACACAGCAGAGACCACCACCCTGATCCATTTCAACTTCATTTCTCCTCAGAGTTTTGAAAAGTATTAGCAGAAATGGACAGGAACCCCACACAGAGAGAGTAAAGTGGCACAGCTGGAATTCAAGTCTTACTTACAAGGGACCTCACTGCCCACAGATATGCAAAGCTCAACAAGTGTAACGCTGAAGTCTGACCAGTAAGTGGTCTTCGTGGGTGGAGCTGCCCGGACAAAGCCATCGAGTAGGCAGGAAAGAGAGCTCTGCATCTGCCCTGTGGTGCTCACCAGCAGCAAGATCCAAGTGACACTTCAACACCTCCCTTCCTAAGGTGCATTTGTTAGAATCCAAGTATCAAAATGTGATACCAAGTCTATTCCATCTTCTACGCCAAAAATAACTTGGGAACAGGTTTAAACCCACCACTGCTGTCCCAAAAAGTGATAGATTTACTCCTCTTGCACAAAATTGCTTTGCAGCACCACACTGACACCAAAGCATTACATCTGCATTACTACAAATACAACAAGTATACAAACCATGGCAGCACCTAATTTCAGTTTCTAAAGCAGCCCATGATGAAAGGATCAAGCTGTTACATTTGTGCCTTATCAACAGCCAATACTTATGAAGTCACGCTCTTCACTAAGAAAAGGATTAGCAAACACTTGGAGCCTAGACAAATACAGAAGGTTCTCCAACTGTGCCTGAACAAAACTTTGAGGTGAAAAGAAAAGGCATGCTTGAGGAACTGAATTTATTAAAAAATACCTGAAACTAAATCAATCTCTAACACAGGAGAGATAAGAACTTTCAGGGACTGTATCTGTTAAAGTTAAGAGCTGCACCAACATTTAATTTTAATATAGGTAGTGGATCCTTTCTCATTAAAGGCTGATTTCAATTTAGTACAGGGGCTAACACTGAAGACATATACAGCTGAACTACAATTCAATTACAGATAAAGGTAATTAAGTAACTTTATATTTATTTAGTTAGGGGTATGCTTTATCTGATCAAAGGCAGGCATCTACCACGGGATGAGTTAAATTGTACCAATGGTTTGATGGACTGCACCAATTAGATCATTCATAAAAGAACACATAGACCTTCATGTTCCAGATAGTTACCTGTAGTCACATGAATCCCACCCCAGAATTCAAAATCAAGGATGCATTTTTGGAAAGGATGTTATGGTAAGTTATAAGCTTTCAAGTTGGAGATATGTTAAGTTGGGCAATGTTTTCAGCCTGTGATGATTTGCAGGTTTGACTAGACAGTCCCTGTAGTTAGCTTAAGTTTTTGATATTAAAAAAAAAAGCTAGATTATCAGAAATGAAATGCAGGCCTCCATGGGGTAGTCAGAGTCTTGGCAGAAAGAGCAAGAGAAAGAAAAAAATCCAACAAAGAAACAGCCTTTTTTTTTTTTCTTTTAATTTTAATAGCAAACACCTCTTCCACTTTCTACCTTTTAAATAATTTCATATTTCCTTATTTTTAAAAGCAGCTTATGTAAACAACACCATACTAATATACTTTAACATGTTAATTATGCTGGCCTGTATATTGTAAATGACACATTGAATTGAGAAACTGCATTCTTGCTTTTATCACCATAATGTCCCCATATTAGTGTAAAAACTCCCTTTCAGTATCTGTCATGCATTTTGAGCTGCTTTAGTGAGAGTTTTAATCCAAGCCTTATAAAATCCCCTCCATCCCCTAAAAGGGGAAAATATACAGTTAAGACAAGTTTATCAAGCATACAAATCTAAGTTCTTTATCATAGTGTAAATCTTACAGCAGGTTTTAGCACAAAAGCATGGACACAGACCTCAAGGTCTGATCAGGCACACCCATCTAGCCCAGCCTCCTAAACCCAAGTGACCCATAATGGGACCTAAAGGGGTGGATGCAGGCAAGGAAAAGCACACACAGCCCAGCACTGTGCCAGAACAGGTTCCCCAATTCTAGCTCCCCCAGTAACAGGTCTTGGGACACCCAAAGGTGCCACATGCACAGGACCTCCCCAAGATATCCTGCCCAGCCTCTGCTGGCTAAAGAGAGTCATGTACATACCAAGCCCAGAAGGAGATGTTTTAAATATTATGAGCAGCACTAAAAACCAACTTTGGGAAGCTGAATCAAACACCTAACCTTAGATGTCTATTTTGACAGTGAATCCTGCTCTTGGTGCTTTGAGCATTCTCCTGCAAATCTTCACAATCTGTTTGAGCATTGCTTATCCTCAGTAACACTGACTGCATCATTAGCTAGTTTAGTATTCAGTCATTCACAGAGAAATTTTGATTTCTGTCAGTTTAGGACAGTAATAAGTGTAAATAGCCAAAGGTTTAAAAGCTGTAACTTTTCAATGGTTACAGAGTTCGGATATTCTATTGCTGTAGTAACAATGTATGTATAAAGAATGATCAGTAACTATCCTAAGCACAGGCCTGAGGAACAGAAGCTATGTTCCAAAGCATTTCTCCAGACCATGAGTGCCTGGTAAATTACCACTTGTGTTAGCACAACTCACTTCTTTCACAGGTTCTGTTACAACTGCCTAATGTCACACCTGAGAAAAAAAAGTATCTCAAAGTACTGCTTCTACATAGAATTTTAAGTCTTAACCTGGAGATAAAGTTAACTGTCCTTCAAACATAAAACATGTTTCAACCTCAAAGAGAGGAGATAGCTAATAACAGCTAGGATATTTGGATAATGCTAGACATTAAAAGTCATGTAGTATGACATTTTTGAGATAAATTTCTCTTTAGGAGCTAGTACAGTCCTTGTAAAAGTAGATGTGGTATTTATTTCAGTCAAGTATATCCAACAGAGTTTCTTTTTCTCTAATGCTTAAATCATCTATCTTTCCCAAAGCTTGACCATACAATCCAACTGAGACAGGTTCCAAGATTATCCCAGGTAAATACCTTGATAGGAAAGCTAAATCACAATCCCCAATATCCAAGCAGGTTTTTCTTCTAGTTGAAAATCCATGTAACAATTTCCTATAATAATAACAGGTTTGTAGTCAGGATTCCCATCTTCTATTAAGATGATAAAAATTTAATTGACATAATTTTTAACCCAGTGAATGTGCCCCTCCATATATTCATATTCTTCAATAAATGCTGTGCACAAAGCTATATTGAGGTCTGAGAAACACTTGGGAAATTTCCTGCCCCAGGCACTACTCCTGTTTCCACCTGTGGATATTTTGCCATCACCACTGTCACTCATTACTCACTCATGGCCACAGGTGTTCCACTTTTATGTACCTCTAACACAGAGTGTAAGCATGTAGGAGATAAGTATTCACCTCAGCCCTCATGACACTCCATGAACAGGAACTGAATGGAAAGACACAGGTTTTGAGTACTTGGATACAGTGGTTTTACAGCCACGGGTTTTGAGCACTTGGATAGAAACAACTTCTGGTTTAACTGTGTGAATGTGTCCCATTCACATTTTTTATTACTCCAACATTGGTCTTACAAACTGTAGAGAGCCTCTCTGTGGACTCCTGAGTTTCCCCATCAATGCAGGCACTGACTGCTATCATATTGACTTTTTTCCCCCTTGGCGAATTTTGTTAGGATCTGGCGTTTGACGGCTGTTTATAATGATCCCTATATTCTCTTCTGTCAAAACTTTTGCAGAATACCATCATGCCTCCCTGAGAGTCTCCATTCCCATGCACCCCCATTTTACCCTGTGGGACTCTTTGGAAAAGTTGTTTTCATTACATCTCAAAGGGGAAAACACACTGGTCTTTCATGTACCCTGTGATATTCAGTGAAATGCTAAGACACGAAGCTGCCCATCTTATAATGATTGCTAAAGAGAAATCTGAAAAATAAATATAAATTTTCATTGAAGAAGGCTTACAAGAGAAACAAAAAGCCAAGTTATACAATTCACGGAGAAAAGGAAAGATTAGGCTAAACCAGCTGTGATATTACACCACCCAGCTTTCAGCTAGGCAACCCTTAAATGGCTTTTCAAATATCTCCTGCAGGAAAGGCAAAAAGGCCTCAATTCTGGTCAGGGCAGCGACTTCCAGAGGGAGAATCTGGTGAAGTGTTTTAAGGAAAGTAAGGTTCTGTTCTGACCAACTATTCAAAGCAATATTCTAATGAGCTGGAACAGTAACTAAGAGCAGCAGTGGAATAAGTAGAGCCTGTTGATTATTACGTATTTATCAGAAAAAATTACTGAAGTGACATTAACTAACAAAACGCAAATCAACGCAAGGTAGGAACCACTTTCTAAACCTTATTTTATTATTCTGCTTCTACTGCAATGTTGCAAGCCTTGATTTGGGAAAGGGCTGCAAGCAGATGGAAAATGAGGAATCCTGGGAACATCTCCCCAATTTTACTTAAGTCTTCTTTACTAGAGTATTCTACTCCAGCAACAAATCCAAGCAAATGCCAATACAGGCATATACACTTAAACTTTATTGTACATTTAGCTGCTTTAAAAAAATCAGCTACACATGATATTTGCCCATAATTCCAGACTGAATGTAATTGATTCCTACCACACACGAGACTTAATCTATGCCAAAAATTGTATTTCATTAAGAAAACGATATTATGGAGCATCTGAGATCATGTAACAGACAAAACAGAATGCCAGAGAACTTTTAACTGCCAGTACCCCACAGTGACTGCCTGATTATTTGCAGATGGGATACGGAAAAATTGTGAAATTATTGGAATTTTGAGTCATGTACGAAAGCATTACTTCAGACTAGATGTGTCATGACAAATACCTATTATAATTTGAATACATTCTTAGATTGTGCTTTCAGTGCTTAGAACTAGCTATGCTTACTTCTTTATACTTATTAACTGAAAAAGTCTGCATTCTTCAAAGCCCAAAACAAAACCCATAGGTGATAGCACAAAATAGAGCCAGTAAGTCAACTGTCAATACTGATCGTATTTATCCAATAATTAAACTAAAAACTAATTTAAATCAATCTCCTTTGAAAAAGCCAACTGTTCAACAAGCACAACAATTGGTCTAGGATCAATCAGTGAACATGAGATCAATTAAAACCAGCTTAAGTTTTTGTAAGAGGACAATTCACACAACTTGAGTTAGATGTCTATTCATTTCAGCGCTCCCACAATGCAGCCCTTAAGCTCTGTTGTAAAGCAGAAATACCACTATCACCCTCCGCTGTCTAGCCAGCACTCTAAGTAGTTCCACATTTAATTAAAGACACAGTATACCCTTTGTTAGCACAGATAGTCTGGTCACTTTAAAGGACTGCTATCGCTTTAGCCACACACACATAAATTAAACTCTGGAAACCATCAAAACTAAACTGCCTTACGATTTTATTTGCACCTACTCTGAAAGGGATATATGCACAAAAGCGCAAACTATTTTCTTCACACAGTTTTATTACTATTTGTAGCAGCTTAACACTGGAGATGTTAAGTCCCTCCCCTTCCAAATAATACCACTAAAAGTGCAATTCTTTCAGAAATTTCTCAGCAGCTTGAGCCACCTGATTTTCAGCGAACTTGAGAAATGTGAAGAGGATGAGTGGCCGAGAAAATAACAGCAAAAGGGACAGAAAATATTCATTCATAATATGTGGATAATGAAACATTTTATAATAAGGTGAACCTCCCCACCACTCAAAAAAAAAAAAAAAAAGAAACAGACGAAGCCTCGGCCAGGCTGCCAGCCGGAAGGCGCTGCAGTAACCTCTCCGTCCACACGGGAGCTGTACTGGCATATTGCACCGCTCCGGCTCAAAGCTCCGGCATCCCGACATCAGCGTTTAGGGAAACCGAAGGAGCCCCAACGCACCGTTTATGTCTTTTCCTCAAAGGGCTCCGCACGTTTTCAGCAGAGCTGGCGGCACAGCACTGCCCCGGGCGCTGGGCACGGCGCGGTGCTCTCCAAGCCCCGCGGGAGCGGCACGGCGGTACCGGAGGATGGAGGGGAGAAGCCGCCTCTCTGCCTCGGAAACGTCCACGGAAAGCAGCTTCCAAGTCCGTCCCGTGGACACGCCACTCTAACTGCGCGGGCTAACAGCGATCCCCGGCAGCCGCGAGCCGCTGGACCAGGAGCGACGGCGACATCAGCGATGTGCCCTGCCCGCCTCGGGCAGCTCCCAGCGAGACCCCGGCTCCACCGGCCCCGGGCGAGGACACGCCGCGGGCGCAGCGCGCCTACCGCTCGGCACTCCCGTCCCCGGCTGCCCCGGGCTGCGGCCGGTCCCTTCCCATCGGAGCTCGCGTCCACGCCGCTCCTCCCGCTCCCGGCTCGCCCTCCGCACAGGACGGCGGCGAGCAGCCCCGCGGAGCGGTGGCCGGGCGGGCTCGGCCCCGCGCCCCGGCTCGGCCCCGCCGCCGCCCCACGTGCCCGCCCGGTGCCCGAGGAGCCGGAGCGCGGCTCACCTGCCGGGGAGCGGCCCTGCCCCGCGGCTGCCCCGGCCGGCGTCCCGGCTGAGCCGCCGGCGCCACTCACTCACCTCTTTTGCTGCGTCTCCAGCGGCCGGGCTGGCAGTGGCCGTAATCCATGCAGTTCAGGATGACCAAGGCAAAGGAGAAGAGGCGAAACTGCATCCTGGGCCGCTGGGTGGGCAGCCTCCTCCGGCGGCAGCGAGGGGCGGCGAGGCCGGCGGCGTGCGGGGCGAGGAGGGGCCGGCGGAGGGTCGCGGGGCAGCGGCTGCCGCTGGGGACCGCAGGAGTTTACACGCTTCTCGCCGCCCTTCTCGGGCGCTGCGAACTCACCGCCGCTTCCAGCATCTCCCCTGTGCTGCGGGGAGAGAGAGGTGAAAAGCCTGGACCCGGGCTCTCCTGGTCCTCCACTGCTCTGGCTCTCCCCAAAAACAAACAGACAGACAGAGAAAAATCACAACCCGTGTCGGGGCAGGAGCGGGACCGCGGAGCGGAGTCACCGGGAGCCCCAAGCCCGTCTCACGGCGGCGGACGAGCGCTGCCGCCGGCCCCGCGCTCCCCGGGACGGGCTGTCAGCCGGGGCACAGCGCTATTTATCCCGGCGCGGGGCGCTCCCCGCCCACACGCGCTCAGGTCGCGGCACGGCGGGGCGAAGCCGTCCCCCCCTGCCTCCCGCGGCCGCCCCGTCCCGCCGCCGGCTCCCGAACGCGGCTCCGCGCCGCGGGGCAGCCCCGGGCGGGCTCGGCGAGGCGGGCGGCGGGGGCTCCCGGGCACATGCAGGCGGTGTCCGCGCCGGGCCCCCAGCCGCCCGCCCCCGCCCGCTCCCTTTATGCGGCGCGGCGGGGCCGTGCGGGCTCCGCGGGGATGCGCGGCGGCGGCGCGGGGCCCGGTACGTGGGTGGTGCCGGCCCGGCCCTCCCGCCGCACGGCCCTGGCGCCGCCCGGCCCGCGCCCCCGCCTCCGCCGGGCCCTAACGCCGGCCGGCCCCAGAGCCGCTGATGCTTTCGCCTGGAGGCTCTTCCTCGGCGGGCTTCTCCCTCTGCCCGCAAAGCCTCCTCGTCCTTTCTCTCTCTGCCCTGCACACAGCCTGGGGAAACCTAGTCCTCCTCACTTCTCGGACTGCTCTTTCTCTCTTTTTTTTTTTTATTTTTCCTTTCCCTTTTCTTTACTTCTTGCTAACTATGTGTTTCAAACCTGGATTTAAGACCTTGATTGATTTATTCTGCCCACCCCTCCTTGTTTCTGACTTCGTTAAGTCTGATCTCACACATTTCGAAGTCTCTTCCTTGAAACACCACTTTCATTGTCTTGCCAAGACAGCTCTGGAAGTCCTAAAGTGTGACTTCAGTAAGTGATTTGTACTTGTTTCTAGCCAAATCTCTACTTGGCAAAGGTATTGTAAAGTTAGTAAAATGGGAATCCCAATAGTACAGATAAGGAAGGCTGAAATGAGGGAAACCAAGATTTTCCAAGTTAATTTAGTTTTGATACAAGAAGATCTGTTAATTCCTCATAACATCCACTACACTATGCCATTTATTTCTCTGCTCCTCACTCACAGCCGGTTCCCCAGCCAGGTGTGGACAGACCGTGACTCTTTGCTCGTGGTTCCCATCCCGTTGTGCCTGACCTAATGAGCCCCGTAGGACCCGGGGCTCTGTGGAGCAGGTGCAAAAGCTGGGAGGCAGCGTGGATCTGGTAGAGCTGGTGCAAAGCCAGGTCTAATAAACCCAGCTAGATCCAGGATGGAGGCTGGGTCTGTGCTGGGTGTTTCTGCTCCTCCTCCTTGTCCCCTCCCCCCAAACCCCGCGCCGATAATTCTGGTGCTGAAATACCTGAGCTGCCTCGGGATGGAGCCAGCTAGGTTCTCACAAAAGCAGATGTACTCTTTCCACAGCAGAGCTGGCCTTAGAAAGAGCAGAGCTGCATTCATGTGGCACTGTGCCTGAGCTAATATGCCGTGTTAGATCCAAGCTGGTTTTTCATCCATGGCCTGAACTGTCTAAGCATAGACAAGTGAAGTCTGACCATATGGTGTTTGCCGTACCATCCTGAGACCTCAGAATTTTTTACTGCATTTATTGTATAATATTCCTCTGGAGCAGAGAAGGATCAGTGTCATCAGTTTCCATACTGAAGACTGGCTTACAAAGGGGATAAATGACTTGCCTGAAATTAAAAGGGTCATATGACACTGTGTCCTGAATTTCCCAAGTTCTCAGATATTTCTGTAATCCCTGTGCTACACTTTTTATGTTTTTCTAGCGTAGAATAGTAGCACTACATTAGTTTAATCACTAGTATAAATTACAAAGATTTTTTTTAAGTCACATTCCAGTAGGAATTGAGTTAATCCTCAGCAATTTTGCGGAAGATACTAAGCTGAGTGATGCAGCTGACACACCTAAAGGATGGGATCCATCCAAAGGGACTTGAACAAGCTCAATAAGCGTGCACATGGGAATCTCATGGGATTTAACAAGACCAAGTGCAATGTGTCTCCTGGATTGGCAGTACCAATATGAGAGCAGTCCTGCCAAGAAGGACTTGGGAGTGCTGGCAGATGAGAGGCTGGACATCCAACAGCAATGTGCACTTGCAGCCCAGAAAGCCAAACATGCCCTGGGCTGCATCAAAAGCAGCATGGGCAGCAGGGCAACAGAGGCAATTTTATCCCTCTACTCTGCTCTCAGGAGAACCCACCTGGAATGCTGTGGGGTCCCCAGCACAGGAAAGACATGGACCTGTTGGAGTGAGTCCAGAGGAGGCCACCAAGATGATTAGAGGGATGGAGCACTTTTTCAGGAAACCCCAGGAGAATTGGAATTATTCAGTCTAGAAGAGAGAAGGCTTTGGGGTGACCTAATTGCAGCCTTCCAATACCTGAAGGGAGCCTACAAGAAAAGAGAGAATTTTTACAAGGGGCTGTAGTGACACAAGGAGGGATGTCTTCAAACTGAAAGATAGTAGTTCTATATTAGTTATTAGGAAGAAATTTTTTACTGTGAGGGTGGTGAGACACTGACACAGATTGCCCAGAGAAGCTGTGGCTGCCCCATCCCTGGAAATACTCAAGGTTGGATGGAACTCTGAGCAACCTGGTCTAGTGTCCCTGCTCATGGCAGAAAGGTTGGAACTAAATGTTCTTTAAGGTCCCTTCCAATCCAAGCCATTTTTTGATTCTATGATATGAGTATTTTCTGATGCAAAATATTTATTTATTATAGTGTCATGATGGGGTTACAGTGTGTGAGATTCCATTGTGCTATGCAGAACACCACATCTTTCAGTGTTGTCATAATGTAAGAATTACAAAGATGTGACCTGTCAACTAATTAACACAGATCTAAGAACTCTGTCAGTGAAGGTCAGTCTAGCTCAGTGTCAGTGGTATTCAAGCGGGTTTGGAGTGGATGCTAAGGGAAAGAATGCCAAAATAAGGCATGTGTATATGTGGTTTATAGTCTTTATTTTCCCCAATCTACCTACACAAGGAAACTTTTCTGTAAAACTTGTTGCAATTGATGTCATAATTTATTTCAGTCAAGTGTGTTTAGTGTCAACTGGAGCTCTCCAAGATGTGCAGTCCCTGTATCCACTCATGTTTCATGTGACATGTTGTGTACCCTAGACAGCTAAAAGTGAGCCTTTTTGCTCTAGTACTATCTTTAGAGTATGTACTTGCAATTTTCTGATGCAGAAATAAGAATTGTACCAGCACCCAAGAGATCTCCCAAGTTTTAATGCCAAGGAGAGAGATTTCAAAGTACAAGAGGGGGAAACCAAACATAGGTGTTAACTACACTTTTGTGAGGACTTCAGGAACTAATCTTCTTTACTGTTCCATGTCTACAAACCCGTAATTATGTGTCTTTGACTCTACAACAGCTTTCTAGAGTTTTGGAGTCCTTTTTGCAAACAGTGATATCAGGATCTCCTCACTAACACAGCACCACTTCTGGAAGAGTCTGAAATAAAAGCATGAAAGGACTTTATGACAGGTGTCCTGCTGGCACTGAAGATGACTGATGTCTGTCAAAGTGTGGTGTCAGTGGCCTGGAAACCAAACCAGAGTCTGCAGAGCCCAGAACACTTTCACAGTCAGAGGGAAAAATGTCAGGGGCTCCAAGAGATTAAAAATCAGAGGAAGGAAGAGTGCTGGGATGAGTTCTGTAGGGCATGGTAGACCTCTGTCTCTGCAGCTTCACGCCAGTTACCAGAGAGGAATTGAGTGTAGGTCAATGGCACCTTGTGTACCATGGCTCTAGTGATCCCTGCACTCACTCTGAGTCACAGGCAGGAACTGGGAGAATTGTCTGAGCATGTTCAATTAACAGTCATAGAAAGAATGCTTCAGTCAAGGCCCAAGTGGATGATGTGGCAATGATTGAAATATCAGATGATGACAGTCTGGGCAACAGCTTTAGCAATGGGGATAGCTAAGAACAGGTGTATTTTACATAGATCAGTCAAAACTCTTAGCAGCCAAATTAATGCATTTAGTAGTGCTGAGATGATTCATTACACACTGTTCAGAAATCATATTATTTTCTAGAACTAAATTTCAGTTAATAGAAAATTTTTAATTTTTATGTGTTGTGCTCCACAAAGTTTTCACTGACTGTAAAAGATCTTACCTTCTACATTTCAGCTGTATTAAAGCCAAAGCACTGCTGCTTTTGTGATATAAAGTAATTGTAATTGAATCTTTCCATTCTTTATTTGGCTCCCTAAGATTTGATCTGTAAGCATTCTAACTTCATCATCTCAAAATGAGCAACAGTAAGGTTTACTTTAGAAGAAATTTCTCCATATTCTTATATCTGGGCAACTCATTGCTATGTGAAAGTCATGATCTTTCCTAAGACCAGAATCTCAGCAATAATATGTAAGTCTTAGCAGCCTTACATTGCAGTAGAAAAGACATATCTTTATTTTCAGTGAAAGAAATGAATGAATCTGACAAGCTTTATATCTAACCTTCAAAAAGAAATATATTATATATAAAACCCAGCTTCAAACTTTTTATTTCTAAGTCATTTTTTACCTTCTTTAAATTCTTAAAATACACTTAATTCATTAGTTCTTCAAAATGTCATCTGAAATAATAATAACAATAATGGAATATTGTCTCCCCAAATCAGAGCAAGACAATTGGAGAACCACAATGTTTGGGGGCTGGAGCACTAGTCCTGTGAAGGAGAGCTGAAGAAGTTGGGCTTGTTCACCCTGGAGGAGAGGACTTAGAGGAGACCAAACAGTTCCTTTCCACACCTATGAGGAGGTTACTGAGCAGGAAGTGCCAGGATCCCTATGGAGATGCTGGACAGAACAGGAGACACTGGTCATGCACTGAAACAGGGGAGATTTGTGCTGGATATAATAGAAAATTATTTTTTTCTGAAGATGAACGAGAACTGGAAGCAGATTGCCCAGACAAGTTGTGGACTGTTCTTGCTACAGCAAGGCCTTAAGCAGCCCGGTCTGGCCTCTGCTGATTGTGCTTGCTTTTAGCAAGGGCTTGTACTCAGGACCCCCGCAATGTCCCTGCCAGGGTTCATGATCTGTCAGTCCTGTGAAACCCATGGGCTCCCAAAACAGGCTGAGAGGACTGCCCTGCCCACATCTGGACACCCACATCCCTTCCATCCAAACCCTGGGGAGACCGAAATATTGTCACCCTCCTGAAACATGATCAAACTCCTGGATTTTTAACCTCCTTGTGCAGACTTTGCTCTTGCAGATCTTCCAACAGTGTCCATGAGTGTTTTGCCTAAAGAACAAATTCTTCCATTCATCAAAGCTGTATGTTTTTATTAAGGGCTCAGAGAAGAAAAGATGGAGAAAAGGGGTCAACATCTCTAAAATATCAACATCTCTTCTGTGTCTCTCAAATATAATTTTCAGTTCTTTCTGAAAAAAAAAAAAAGAAAGAAATACTAAAAATAGTAAGAAAAATATATTCTAAATGGTGTGTACCCTCCTTTCCCAGTTTGGACTGGCACCACAGTACAGTTCCTACCCGCCTTGGCAGCTTTGGACACAGTGTTTCTCTTGGAGTGTGCAAGAGCCAGTGTCCTTCTGTGTGGATGCTGCATTCTGAAGCTGAGAGTTCAAATTCCAGCCTGGCAGATGCAGAACATCCACTTCTTTTGGAGAATCGCGATTTTAGTTTGCCAACATATAGGTCAGAAAATTACTGAAAAATTATTGTATACCACAGTTCAGGCTTTCTGTTTTGCAATGCTTTTCATGGCACTACAGCTACAGAGGTTGTTTGCAACACACATGCTCTAATGTGACCTCAACAAAATGGCTTCACAAGGATCTGGAATGCAAAGATGAAATGGTGAGCTGATATTTGCATAGTTTTTTTTACAAAGATTTTGCATCATGTACCCTAAGCTTTATGCAATCACTGCTTTATCTCGCTCCTCCCTCCACAAAAAATCGTAGAGTAGCTGAATTTGGAAGGGACCATGGAAGATCATCTCTTGCTCAAAGCAGAGCTAACTTCAAAGTTAGGTCAGGTTACTGAGAGCCTTATCTAGCTGAGGGTTGGAAGAGTTCAAGGTGGAAGATTCCACATGTTCTCTGGGTGACTTCTTCCAGTGCTTGACCATCCTCATAGTGAAAATTTTTGCCATATCTCCAGAGAAAACTTTCCTCATTGAAAGTTGTAATTATTGCCCTTTTGCTTTTCTCTGCAAATCCCATCTTCCTATAAGCTCCCTCTTATACCTGAATGTATATATATGTTTGTAGATATATATCTATATATTGAATTATATATATATAAAAAAATATGTATAAAATTATATATAGTTATAATTATTCTGTTTTAAATGTATGTTTCCTTTTTATTTCTACTTTGCTTTTCCTCTGTTTTCTTTTCACTTATGCATCTAATGGAGAAAATATTTAAGATATTTCTTAAAAATTATATCCCTGAGACTAACCCCACCATCTTGAAATGTCTAGTTTCTTTTCCCACTCTTTCTGTGGGTTGCAGAAGGAAAGGGAGCAAAGATGATTGTGTACCTGTAAACACAGAATTGTTACCACAACAAGCAATGACAATCAAAAGTGGCTTTCAAAATGAGAAAAGTGATATGATGGAAACTTTTTTATTGAAATGTCAGAATTTGTGACTTATTTTGTTGTAACAGGAGCATTGTTCAGCATAGACATATGTTGTATTCAACATCTTTTCTTAATAGCCCTCTGATTTAGTAACTGGCTTTGGAGATGTCTTCCAAGTATAATTTAGAGATATTTACTATTTAATGTTAATAAAGGCTAAGTGTTAAATGTTGTGATGGTAAGTGCATGTTTTCTCCAGCATATCTATTTAGCAATAAAGT
The DNA here is from genome assembly GCF_028551555.1 of Melozone crissalis. Classification (NCBI taxonomy): domain Eukaryota; kingdom Metazoa; phylum Chordata; class Aves; order Passeriformes; family Passerellidae; genus Melozone; species Melozone crissalis. Next base: position 26,086,131 of record NW_026535780.1, read on the forward strand.
GATTGCAATACTTGTTGGAATATACAAGAAGTATCTCTGCCAAATGATAATAAAGAAGGGAGTTTTAAAAGAATTTTGGACAGTTGAGAATTCTTAGATAAAATCCTGAAATTTGTGTAGTTAATCTACATTGAGTTTCAAAAGTAAAATTTTCTCCAGTAATAAAAAAAACATGTTCAAGACAGTTTTATAATCTGCAAAATATTATACTCTTCCACTGTCACATCATTGCTTACTCCTTGTCTTATAAATTGAGCAAACAGCTCAGGAAAACAAATTAAAAGAGAATTCATGAGCATTCTCTCTGGAACACTGTCACCTCCTTTAGCCCAGCTCAGGAGAGAGCTGGAGCAGTAGGTGATCCTGCACTGAAGGAGCAAATAGTGACAGGAACAGGAAAGGGGAGCATGAGCTCAGTGCACTTGGGGTGCCAGTCCCCTATGTGACCTTGTACAAATACCTATACAGAAACCAAGGGTCTTGGTGGAAGGGCAACAAAAGAGCTTATATTCAGTTTTGTCAGAGGAATTGTACAGATCTAATTGAAGACATATTTTTAAAATGTGAGAGCCACAAAATACAGCCTTTAATTTTAAAAAAGTGCAATAAACCACTGTAGAATATTGTTTTGCTTGAGCTTTATACCCTGCCACTCGTGATGGGAGCTGAATGTCAGCTTTTACTTCATTGCAAGTTTTAGAGAAGTGTACCATATCTATCTTGTGGAACCAAAATTAGATTGATTTCTTTCCTTAAAATAAAATAGAGATAAACCATAAGGGGGGAAAAGTGAAAATTTGAGGTCATCATTCTTCAGAACGATTCTTCAAAGTAAAATTAAATTAGAGAATAGGGCAGAGAAACTGTGATGGCAGCCATTTCAACAGCACCCCAGGGGCTGAGAGGGCTGCTGGAGCCAAAAGCATGAACCACAGTAGGTAAGGAGCTGTAGCCTATAACCATGCCTATCTTCTGATGATCAGCAGAAAGCCCATAAATCATGCTCCTCAGGGACTGAAAACCTTAAATAAGTATTAAAGGACTCAGTCATGCACTGGCAGAATAATACATATGATAATCTGGAGGATTTCATTTCTACTTTATTTTGGACATTTTTCTCTGTCCACTGAGCCCTTTAAAGCAGAGGAGTATGTGAGGCCATGCCAAATGCAGATATTTCACTCTCCTTTCCCTGAACTCAATACTGAAGTTTTTTATCATCACTTTGAGGGATATTTTCAGATCAGCTGAACCTCTGTGTTGATTTTCATTATTTAATGTCGATTTCTCTCCTTGGGGAAAATACTAAGTTAGGGGTTTTTTAAACTAGCATGAAAATTAACAAAGGGAATATTACAAATCACATGGTTTAGTCTAAAAACAGCTACTGATCATCTTCAATGCCCTCATGACTGTCCCAAACCTTCTTTTACGCCAGTGCTGGTTTGGCACACAGCTGGCAGCTGAATATCTTCTGACTGATAGCTGGCTTGGTGAGTACAACTAATAATATCCCTGGGCCCAAGTCCACTCCCTGCTGTTTTGTACTTCTGGGGAACAGCATCTTGCACAGTAAGCAATTGCCGAAGTATCAAAATCCACATTTTATCTGCCTCTCTTGAGGGATGCAGAGCGATGTAGCTGGGACAGTTTCAGGCAAGGGATTTTTAAAAGGGAATTTGTGTTGTGCTACTGCTGGCCCCTTACAAAGTGTCACCTTCAAAACTTAAAATGTTTTTTTAATATTAGGGAAAGATAAGGTACCTTGTCTCATACCCCTTATACATATGGGATAGAAACTAGGGGCTAAATCCCTGAAGAACATATTTGAATGTCTGCAACTAAATTTTACCTGAATTGCTGCACCTAAATACAAAATAGAAATAACCAAAAATAAAATAAAATAAAATAAAATAAAATAAAATAAAATAAAGCTTGGCTTGCTTCTCAGCTGGAGGTTTTAAATGCCATAGCACCATTTAGCTTGATTTCAAAGATCCTGGAAACTACTTCTACCTCAAACTGGTAAATGTGGAAGTGTAGGATCCTCTTCAGCAAACATATTCTCAAACCTTAATTGCAAAGCAAACATGAAATGTGCATTACTATTTTCCATCTATGCCCATAGGCCTCCCAGTGTAGTTTATCAGATGCATTCTGAGAAAATATCCAGGAACGGTGTCCTTGCAAAACACAGCTGTGGTGACTTTGTTAGACAGCAACAGTACCCTAACACTTCACAACTATTTCCCATTTGCTTCATGATATCAAAACCTACATCTCTGAATGTATCCTAAGTAATCAGTAGTGGAAGGCAGAATGGGGATGAAGTGATCTAAACAATTCCAGGAAATCAGGATTTGTTAGACTAGAAGGAAGCAGGAGAAAGAAGCCCACATTCAAGGAAAGATCCATGCATGGCTCCCTGTTTTCTGTCCCCCAGAAGATTTATGTTTGCATTCATCCGTTACTGCCTAAAATATTACGTGCCCCACTACAGAAAACCACCTTGGAATGGGGGGCTGAGAGTCTTCAGCTATAAATGACCTTTGGAGCAATCAGCCCATGACAAGCTCTGTCCACAGACATTGTCCATCAAGCATCTCTTGATGATTCCAGCTAGGGAAGCACACAGCTACCAGTGCCTGGGGAGCAGTAGATGTGGATCTGAATGCACATTGAGGCTGAAGACATTCTTGAGTATCAATATCACACCTCTTAGCTGCATGGCTCAGCCTGTAAATGACTGCACAGAATCACAGAATAAGGTGAGTTGGAAGGAACCCACAAGGATCACTGAGTCCAGCTCCCAGCCTTGCACAGCACCATCCCCAAATTCACACTATGTACCTGAGAGCATTGTCCAATGCTTTCCCTTTTCTTCAACTCTGTCAGGCTAGTGCTGTGGCTACTTCCCTGGGGATCCTGTTCCAGTGCCCAGCCACCCTCTGGGTGAAGAACCTTTTTTAATATCCAACCTAAACCTCCCCTGACACAGCTTCAGGCCATTCCCTTGGGTCCTGTCACTGGGCACCACAGAGAACAATGCCTGTCCCTCCACTTCCCCTCATGAGGAAGTTGTAACCACAGTGAGGTCTCTCCTCAGTGTCCTCTTCACCAGGCTGAACAGACCAAGTGTCCTCAGCTGCTCCTCATACAGCTTTCCCTCAAGGCCCTTCACCATCTTGGTTGCCCTCCCTTGGACACTAACAGTTTAATGTCTTATATTGTGGCACCCAAAACTGCCCCCAGCACTCGAGGTGAGGCTGCCCCAGTGCAGAGCAGAGCAGGACAATCCCCTCCCTTGCCTGGCTGGTGATGCTGTCTCTGATGCCCCCCAGGACACTCTTGACCCTTCTGGCTGCCAGAGCACTGCTGGCTCATGTTCATCTTGCCATTGACCAGGACCCCCAGGTTCCTTTCCATGGCACTGCTTTTCCAGCATCTCAATCTCCAGCCTGTCCATACATCTGGAGTTGCATCCCAGGAGTAGAATCCAGCATTGTCCCTTGTTGAACTGCATGTGGTTGGTGATTGCCCAGTTCTATAATTTGTTGAGGTCTCTCTGTGGGGCCTCCCTGCCTTCATGGGACTCAACAGCTCCTTCCAGTTTTGCATTGTCTATGAACTGACTCAGTGTTCCTTCCAGTCCCAATAATTTATGAAGGTGTTGAAGAGCACAGGGCCAAGGATGGAGCCCTGCAGACCCACTAGGGACAGGTCTCCAGTCTGATATCACCCCATTCACTGTAACCCCTTGTACCCAACCTGTGAGCCAGTTGTTCACCCATCACATGATGTGTTTATCCAGCTGTGTGAGACAGTATCAAAGAGAGACATGACCTAACAAAGGCTTTTTAAAAATAATATTGTGGATTTGGGTCTGTTCTTTGACAAAATGGCTGTAGGTAAGTGCACATGGTGACTATATTTTTCAACCCTCTTCACTGGTTAAAGCAGCATCTCCCTAATGGTGGCTCTTTGGAGAGGTGCAGGAACACTGCTGCCCCCCAAATATCTTTGACACATCACTGATAGGCAACTGTCAACCCAGCTCCTCAGTTTCCTTAGTAGCTCCATGTGATGCCTTGGACGTGAGTCAGATTTTGAGCACATGTGATGGGAGCAGAGGTGTGGGGATCACTGGCTTACTGCTACCTATGGTTTCATGACTTCTGAAAAATGCCCTTCACAAGTCAAGGATGAGAATGTGATCAAAAAGTGGCCCAGCACTACCGCTGTTTGCTGAGCCTCATTCAGGTGCCTCAGACAGAGCTGTCTTCTCATCCAAGTTAAAGGCAACCCATGCAAAAAAGCTTTGTGTTGGTATCTGCTTCTCTAATGTCATTTGATACACTGCTGCAGCCAAGTAACTGCTTGCTGGGTCAGCCGAGGAGGCTGTGGCTCTGTGAAAGGCTGTGTGAATATTGCTTTGCTACCTCTTATAATTATAAGCTTATAATTCACACATAACGCTACAGATTTTTTTGAGAGATGTTTGATGCAGGGATGCAGACAGGGAATACCACATAAAACCGGTCTAGCTAGGTGGGTTTCTCCATGCTCTTCTTTTTGTAATAAGAAATTACTGCTATGTGGGTGCATTTGAATTCCCAAATCTCAATTCTCTCTGGGCTTGGATGTGATCTTGGAGCAAAAAGCAGTGGACACAGAAGATGTCTAAGACCAGGATGATAGGATCACATATATCATTATATATTTTTGTGAGGAAACTGTCTTGCTAACTTTATCCAAAATGACCACTGCCTGCTTGGAAGACATCTGGAGAAAGGGAAATGGCATTATCCATGCAGGGGACAGGAGTAGGCACTCTTGCCCAGCCAGCAGCAGGGCATCCAGCAGCTGCCAAAACAAAGGAAACCACAGCTCACAACTGTAAAATCAGCCATTATTAAAAGGGAATATGAAGAGAGGGGAGAAGTTTTGAAAAGCTTATGTGAGTTTACAGGGAGGAAAGGTAGAAAATCATACTTACCAGTGGCAGTAGCAACAATAGAGTATAAGCATAAAACTCTTGGCGAGACTTAGAGCAGATTTTTCCATTTCACTGATGTTTTTTTCACTCTCTCTAGCCATATATCATTCTTACAGTGAAGTTTGTTCCTTAAAATGGTTTGCTCCAAAAAAACGTCCTTTGCACCTGTAAAATGCAAAATGCAAACTCTCTTTAATGAAGATGATTCCTCCAGGACTTCTTCCATTCATGTTTATGCTCAGGGTAGGACTCAGATGTTCACATCAGACACAAGATACTACTCCATCTTCAGAGGACCCATCAAACCAAGCTTTCTTTCAGACCTGCATTAGAACTCATCCTTGTCCTGTCCTGTGCCAGATCCTGGCCACAAACATATTGAAATTGCTGGGAGAAATGTATTTTGTACATTTCCAACTATTGTTCTTGCGTGTATGGTTTGTACTAGGGGAGACCTTGGACCCATGTCATGCCAGCCTTGAAGAATACACTCCTAGCAATTTCTGGGGCCTGATTTAGCTCTGGCACAGCTGCATAGCCATGTTATGGGTATTCCATCTGGGTGCATTGCAGTGTTTGGTACTGGCACATTTCCATTCAGTGGTCTCATGTACGAAGAAATTACCACAGAATTGCAGGATGGCTGAGGTTGGAAGGGCTCTGAAAGTCACCTGCTCCAACCTCCCTGCTCGTCTAGCAACAGCTGGTTGCCCAGATGGCTTTTGAGTATGTCCAAGGAACATTTTGGCAACCTGTGTTTGATCATACTCAGAGTAAAAAAGTGGGGGGTTTTGTGTTCAGATTGAATGTAGTTTTTTAGGTTTGTAATCACAACCCTCTCAACTTGTCACCAGACCCCACTGGGAAGATTGGCTTTCTCTTTTTCATCCTGTCCCAACAGGTATTTATTTATACATAGAAGATCCCCCTGTGCCTTTTCTTTACCAGACTGGACAGTCCCAGCTTTCTCTGCCTCTTCTCCCAAGAGAGATGCTCTAGTGCCACTCTGCTGGGCTCACTCCAGCAAGTCCATGCCTCTCTTAACTGGGAAAATGAGTGGTGGGTCTTCTGAGCTGGCACAGAAAGGCCAAGTGAGATGGACTCTTGTTTTGAGGTGTCGGGTCTGAGACTGCTTAGGAAGCCTGAGGACAAAAGATCTGAACCTGGCTGGGGACAGTCTAATGAGGCTGATAAACTGTCACGATTGTACAATCCCAGATCTAGCAGAACAGAGGCCATAAAAATTATACTGTAAATATTATTTTAACATCTAACCTGGTGGTGTTGTTTACGCCAGGCGAGAGATTTGGCTGAGGTAGCTGCAGCATGTTTAATTAAATGCCAAATTATCAACAACTGTTTTTCCATTTGACTCTGCAACACACACAACATAGTAATTTTCATTATTTGCTTTTTTAAACTTCCAGCAAGATGCTCTTTAAGGGGAGAGTTTTTCATAAAAGCAAGTAGTACATTAATAGAGAAAACACATCAGAGTAGCTGATGAAAAAAAAGCTTACTATTTTTAGTAAAAAAATATGTGTTAAAACCCAAACTATATACGTCATATATAGTTGTGTCCAGTGTGAGACAGTAGACAAAAAAATCCTGCAATACTTTGTAACTTGTTCAAACAAGCAGTAGAAGAAAGCCACCCTTTGAGTAAACCACCTGAAATAAGCAATTAGCAGAGCTTTGCTAAGAACAATTCCTGTTGCAAATATCTCTTATCTGTCAGATATCACTAGCTGATACCTCAGTTAATATAAATCCACTTTGTTTACACTGCTGGAGAGTTTTCGTTATACCAAAACCTTTCCATAAACTGCATCATATTGTAAACAAGGTATAGAAAGCATTTGTGTTGGGAATACTGGATTCTCAAACAATAGATTGTTTCTTTTTCTTACATATAGCTGGTTTGCTTTGAAAAAAGCACTTAAACATTGATTATATGGGAGCAATTATCAAATCTCCAGGGAGTGACCTGATCCAAAAATAATTTAAGAATTGCAAAACCAGAAAAGCCTTCTAATGAGAGGTGAGATGCTGAGGTTCAAATCCTTGTTCTAAAATCAGGAAAAAGAGGGATGTAAGCCTGGTGTTAATGTTAAATGTCCTGGGTATGCACTCGGGCTATACAGCTGACAAATCTCTCTTCTTGGTTTGTTTTCCTGATAGGACAGATCTCAGAGAATGCCCACCAGGTAGGATGGACTCCAGGAAAAAGAACACAACTTCAGCTCCTGCAAAGTTCAGCCTGCATGTATGAAATTGGACATTTAGCCATATGGAGAATTCAGAAGTCTCAAGGGTTAGATTGCAGCGGTAGAAGGCATAGCAAGTTTAAATTTTGGATGTAGGCACCTGAAAACGAAGTGATTTTCTATCACTGATTCAGCCTGTGGGGTGATAACAGATGGAGCAATGGTTTTCAAAGAGATTCCCCACTAATTGCAATCCCACTTCTGGTTGAAGAAAGGTGATTGAATACTGTGTTCTTAGACATTTCTGCCCATGAGACTTACATAACTCTCTTCAACTCCCTGAAGGGTGGCTGTGGTGAGCTGGGGGTCGGTCTCTTTCTCCGGGCAACAACAGACAGAACAAGAGGACACAGTCTCAAGCTGCGCCAAGGGAGAGACAGGCTAGAATTAAGGAGGAAGTTTTTCACAGAAAGAGAGGTGAAATACTGGAATCATCTACCCAGGGAGGTGGTGGAGTCACTATCCCTGGATGCGTTTAAAAAAAGACTGGATGTGGCACTTGGTGCCATGATCTAGTTGAGGTGTTAGAACGTGGGTTGGACTCAATGATCTTAAAGGTCTCTTCCAACCTAGAAATTCTATGATTCTGTGATAACCTTTTCTGCAAACTACCACATCTCTTCCTTCTGCTTTCTTTATCAGTGACTATTGTTGAAACAAAAAAATTATAAAACACAATTCTCTCAGTTTTAGAAGATCTGGGTAAAGACTGCAGGAAACTTGTCACAGACTTGATGCCAGATACAGAAGTACAGACAGCTGTGCTGTTCACCTGAAAGCAAGACAATTTTGGGAACACACAGTGTGCCTAGGGCAATAGTGCTGTAGGAATATAGCAAATCCTTACTTTCTGATATTTACAGGGCAATCCCATTGCTATAGTTTAGGGGATTTTTAACACACAGATTAAACCTTTCCTGAAAGTGAAACTCCAAGGGTAAGCCAGCAGAGAGGTGCTAGCAGAGCACCAGTGGTTTGGGATTCACCATGGGCTGTGCACACCTGCTGGGACCACCCAGACCTTCCTGGGCTTCTTCTGCACCAAGTCCTGTGACATAGCATCCTCATTGCTATTCATATCTTTATGAGGTGGCCTAAGGCTATTTACTAAAACTTTTAGGAGCAGATCAGAAGAATGTAAAGAATAGGCTTAAGGCCCTAATTTTTCAGTGAACTTTATACTTTTTCCATTTATAAGTTTGACAGATGCATCTGGAAACACCATGTGGAAGGATCTTGAAAGCAGGTCTGGAGTTGGAAGCTCCTGACTAACACAGCAGTCACATTTCTAGTTCCATATTCCAGGCCCTTTGACAGCATCAAGACACACAAGCCACCTATAGTGCTTGGAACAACTATGCTCTGGAAACTTTTATACTCATTTTAGATCAGTCTAGCAATAATAAATTGATTCTTAAGGTTCCTGGCAGGCTGCCCCAACATAAGAAGGCTTCTATCCCTTGCTGAAACACAGGATCCTTCAGCCAACCTTCTCTAGCTCAGGGAGGCTTGGACTGCAGTGGCTTCTTGCTCTCAGCCATCCCCACATTATGTTATTTATTTGTGGCATTTTGTATAAGAGCTCCTGTGCAAATTAGAGCTTGGAAGCTTTGTCCAGTGCATAGCAAGAGCTGCAGTGTGCCATTCCCCCAGTGGCAAGTCTTCTTCCCTGTCACTTAATAAATCACCCTTCCAAACACAAGAGAAAAAATATAAATATGTTGGAAATTTAAAATTGGATCTTTTCTGTCATTCTTCCCTCATCACAAATAAATCAAAAAGAAAAGAAAGATGCTTGTGGTACTAGAAGCCTTTGGATTGTCCTAAATACTAACCAAAACCTCCAATAAACTGCCAACCAGACTACTTCCCTCAAGTTTATTATTCCATTTCTGTTTCTGCCATGAAACTCCTCAACTGTAATATTGCTATGCAAACAGCATGGTGTGTCCAAAATATCTTATCTTACGTTAGAGAGAAAACAATTTTTTTCGGGGAGAACACCGTATCTTTTCCCCATATGGCTACAACTATGCAAATGCAAAATGGTTTCTCTCTTGGCAGGCAGGCGGGATATCTAATGAGCCAACACACAGAAAACAGATAAAATTAAGAGACAAACAGCAGAGCATGTTTCATCCTCTTTCTTTTCCCACCATGTTTGTCCAGGTTTTATGTCCCAGTTATTACCCCTAACACCAACAAATATTTAGAAATTACATTTCAACCAATGTCACTGGCCCATGTGCCCCATGCACTGATGCAAATTTAATACTGCTCCCCGATATTCGTGGCTATCTGGAATTTTTATATCTTGTCTATATCTCTGTTCTAATTTCTTCCTAACTTTGCCTAGTACTTTTTGATTCTTCTTATATGACAGCTTCTTTTCTCTCTTTTTCATAACATGCCCTATGTTTTTTCACACTGTCCTTGTACTTTCCTCAGGCTCCTCCTCCCCTTGCCTTATCCTGTTTCTTTAGACAAACCTTTCAAACACTCCTCTGGAGTAGAGGCTTCTCCCATGACTTCCCTTCACATCCTTTATTTCCTTATATGGATCCATAATAATTCCTCAGTTTGAGAACAAAACAGATGGAAAAACCAACAGGAGGAAAACATCACATCTCAAATTCCCTGCTGCTCCAGAACCGGTGATGTTGAGTTGATGGTTCCTGCATCACGGATATTTAACTAATGGATGGATGCCACTCGTTACCCAGATGGAGCCTGCCAGCTGACGGATATCCCTTGTATATCCTCTCTTTTTTTCTCACAAGTGCAGCACTGACAGAGAGGGAAGGGGAGGGCTGTGTTGTCTCTCCTCATGGGACCAGCTCAGAAGCTGTAGGGGAAGTGAAGATAAAGAGAACATGGTGGGGTACCGGAATATGTGGCCTTAAACTAACACCACATACATCTCTTTGTGGCTCCCTCTGCCTACACATACAACAGTCCTGCTGAGCCTGGTTCTACTCAAGAGCAAAGCATACACACAATAGCTTATTAATAATATTTAATATCTAATTTTTCCCTTTTTTCACCCCAGGAAAACACTTAGTATTTTATCGGCTTTCAGTTCTGTTGACTCCTAACAAGCTTTTTAGGGGGATTTTTTTTTTCCTTGATTTGGTTTTGGTGGTAAGTAGGAGTGAAGAAAGAAATTCAATAAGCCAGCAGGCAATTGCTGCATTGGCAGTGTGTATTGCTTTTCATTTTGGAATTGGCATGAAGGCCCTCCAAGTAACATAAGCTCTCGTTTTTGAGGGAATTGACAGATAAATTATATACACAAGATGTAGTTGGATAGTTTTTGGGGGGATGAGGATTGAGTGAAATCAAAACGGAAAGCTCATTTCACATCAGGGATATTCCTTCACTGTTTTATTGACACAAGACACCTTTGATCCAAAAGGCTCCTATAGCACTCCACTAAATATAGCCAAAATTTGAAATGATGTGGCTGTCTAAATTAAGTTCCTCGATGTAGAGTTGGCTATACTAGTAACAACTCAATAATCACAAGTGTTTGACCTCTCATAAATTCTGTTTACTTGTCGGGGACGCTGCAAATTATTAGTGCCTTTAAGATGTGTAATCATAGTTTCAACACTATATTTGCTGAAAACACTCATTGAATTTGTCCAGGAAACTAATATCTAACTTTGTTGAAAGCCAAGATAAATGAGTGCTCTTGTTACTTTTAACCTAATTTGAACCTCCTGGAACTCACAGAAATCATCTGACATTTCCTATTCTGGGTAACATTTGCTTTATGTTCAAATTATATAAAATATTGGATTATATTTTTACTACTAATAATTTCCAATAAGTGTTTTCAAAGCTTTGGAAGCTGACTGCCCTGAGTGAGTTTCAGATCCTTCAGGGAGGCAATATGGCAATAAGGCAATATGAAGTGTGGAGCAGGGAAGAAATGAATTTGAAATAAGCCTCTCCCAACATATGCAGTAAGGAAGGCACAGCACCAAACAAATAGTACCAGTAAGATCAAAAATAAACCCATGGAAAAGAAACAAACGGGTTGTTCTCTGTTCTTTACACTGAGCAAACTTTAAAATTTCCTGTATTGCAAACAAAATTTCTTCATTTAAATTCATTAGGAAAAGGGTTTTTACATCCAGGAAATCATACAACACAAGGTTTGTATAAGTGAGAAGGAGGAACTGCAGCTTATTGTAGGAAAAACTGTTACTGTCTAAATGTCATCACCTTTTCTCTCTTCAAAAATACCTCAATCTGGCATCATAGGAGGAAAAATGCACCTTAAGGCAGAAGAAATAGGGGAAAAATGCCTAAATTATGCAATTATTATCAAATACCACAATGCATTTCTGTGGGCCCTACTGTAAAATATGAAAACATACAGAAATAATTTACACTCCAAAACTCAAAAAAAGTACTTTGACTTCTAATTCCTAAGAGGGGACACAAAGCATACATTTCTTTGCCATGAGATTAAACAAGAAATCTCTGTCCATGTGTAGAATCTTGATCCTTCTACAGGCAGCCTCACTGTTCAGTCACAAGGTGAATACTTTTACATGTTCTTTACAATGGCTCTTTGGCATAGCACAATATTTCCCTAAATACCACCACTCCTGATCTCCGCAGGAACACAATTTAGCCTTCTCAACATGGGTATAAAAAGATAATTGCCTTAAACAATTGCTTCTACATGCCCTGCCCAGGGTCCTTATAAGAGCAATATCATCTGCATGTTCTCAACTCTTACAAACTCACACAGTGCAGTTTTCCAGCCTGTGGCCACTTCAGCCAAGGCAGCTGGAGCTGAGCAGCATGGTCAGCACCTTTCCAGATTCTACTGCAGTGTGTGCAAGCTCTCACAAGCACCTCATTTTTTTTTAAGGGAAATTCTTGTATTTACAGTAGATGTTCACTGCAACAAGAAGTTTAACCTACTGAAACAAGTTTAAACTTTTATGTTCTTTGCATTAAAAGAACTCCTCATTGCCAGCTTAGAATATTCAGGGTTGGTTAGCTCCAGAAAGATGAGATCCAACATGACAATAATCTAATTCATACACCCTTTAAATGCCTTAAGATGTGGAATGTATATACTGCATTATGATTTCACCTCTTGCTAAAGCTCAGCTTTGTTCAGTGGCCATAGCGCACATATGAACACAAACCTTCACACTGAAGATACTTTGGTACACAGTGGATGGAGAAGTTTAGATTTTTCTACTGGCACAGGGCAGATGGGTGAGGCCAGCCATGTCTGGTCTAGTCTGCTACCACGCAGCCTACTTTTTTACAAGGAGAGATATGGATTATTCATACACTTCACTCAAAATATCATCCTGTCACTGAGGATGCACCGATCAAGAAACAAATGGACTACTTCTGAAGATGTGTGTGATGTGAAGTCAAGGAAGATGTGGTTATGTGGCCTATTCTTTTGCCTAGGCTGCTAAGAAACCACAGCCATCCACTGAGTGAACAATTAATGGAGAGCTGTATTTTTGGAGAGCTGTACATCAGTGGTGGTTTTGGTCTTGGCAAAGCATTACTCCTTCTCACACAAAATCAAAGTATTCATTAGGAGGCATGCAGATTTGTATTTCCACATCTTTACACTTTATTTAGTCAGGGTTGCATGACGCAAGTAATCAGCTGGGTACTCATACATGGCAAAGAATTTGTTTCACAATTTGGCTTCTAGTGCCAGCTGCCATCCTTTCTAAGGACACCCCATTCATGAATGCAGCTGCAGGGAGCTCACATGCACCTCCCAAAGTTCCTGGGTAGCCAATTCTTGGTGCTAATCACCTTACTGCGCTGTTACCCACAGGCCTTGGAAATCTTGTTCTACAGAGGAAGGCACCTACCTGTTGCCATCTTGTTTATTTACAAAGATAGTTCATACACCAAATCTCTGCTGAGTTACAAAATTATCAAGGAAAGCCAAGTCCACTTTTCAGCCCCTCTGTGCTCTTGGCATTTTCTGTTGATCTCCTACGTTTGCTCATTCCCCATTGTGACTCACAACAATTCCAGCAGTCAGTGCTCTTTGTTGGCACAACAGAGTCTTAGGCTATAAAACCTAGTGACAACTTGGAGTAGAAAATGTGTCTGCCTTTCCAAGCTGCAGGTGGGATTTAGGTTAAACTTTTATTTTAATGTACAGCTTACACTCATCTGATTTTGCCTCTCTCCTGGATATTAAAGGTTATATAAACAATTTCAGAGAAGCGTGGCAGTCCCTCTTGCAGTTCTTCCACTCTCACCTGCTATAAAAGGAGCTCTCTACCAGAAGCAGCACTGTTAAAGCAGCACAACCCTCCTGTTAAAGATCCTTGAATGGCTTTTGCAAGCTTAATTTCTGATGGCATTTCTACAATGGGAATTACAAAGACATTTATTGAAACTATTAACATTTTATTAAAATAATGACAAACATGGCAACACACCTTCTCTAAATAGGATAGATGAAATATTTTAACCCCCAGACAGTCATAGCTTTACATGTTACAGTTGCTTAAAGGGAAAACAGCAATCTTTATAGTCTCCAAAAAGAGGGAAAACTTGATATTATAACATTGTATCTGCTCAACAAGTTTATGGAAAAAAAAAAAAATCTTGATTTTTAAGAGTTCTTGGAGCAGAAGTACAAAATTTTTTTCACCCTTCACCATTCCAAAACCTGAAGGAAAGCGAAGCAAGTCTTCGAACAGTCTTCCTCTCCCCTTTCCAAATCTTCTTTTAGCAGTTACTACAAATATTTTTTTGTACAAGCAATGCCAAAACAAGAGACGAAGTAAACCTTATCTTCATGTAATTTAGAGAACTATTCTTGGATGTTTATAAAACATTGCTACTAATGAGATTGCTAAAGCTTAGTCAATGGAAAGTTATGACAGAATTTGCAATTGTCATGCTTGAAGAAAGCTTCATCTACTGCCAACCTACTGCAAACTCACGCTCTGGCCGCATCACCCTCTGCCTGAGAATAAACTTTGCCTTCCCCCTTATACTGTCCCCTGCCTGTGCAATTCAATCATAACTCAGTTCTTTGTGAAGGTGTTCCAGATTGCCAGGCAGGGAAGGCAGCTCATTCTCCACAACCACAGGGACAGTCCCAGCCAAGCGCACGTTCAGCCGCATGGAAAAGCCCTCGGGAGGCTGCTGGCAGAGCTGAGGGCTGTTGCAGCACCATCAGGAGAGCCCATGACAGGCTTGTCCTTGGAGATGTAGATTCAGCCAAGGTTTCCTCTCTGAACAGCAGCACTGGGACATACAGAAAAAATGAGTGAATTCTTACTGGGGTGCTGAAAGCACAGGGGATTTACTTCACCAAGAGGTACCTGGAACCAAAGTCCTTCATAGCAACATTTTGAATGAAGCATTTCCCTTTCAGCCATTGAAACCAGGTGAAATCTATCAATTTACAAGAATGATTTTTAGAAACATTATTTCATACGTGTAGCAGCAGGTGGGCCTCAGAACACATACACCACTCTCCAACTATACAACCACCTTTCTGTTTAATTTTTTGTTTTAAAGAGGGACAAGAACATTTTTTAAACTTCTAAGAAGAGATGAGGGGTACTGACAGAAGTACTAAAAATAAATCATTAGCCTAAAACCCCTCTCATCTAAAATTGGAATTTCAGAAAATGGGAAGTATTTGAGATGTCACCAGTGAATCTGTTCACTCTGAATCTTACATCCATTATATGATTTCTATTTTAGTAAACTAACCAGCAAATGTCTCTTCTGGAAATCAGTATGAATTATTTTGAAATCTTGTCCTGAAACCCATCTGTGTACTATAATCCTCAGTGGTGACAGCACCAGCATTTAAACGACAGTGCAAAACCAAGAAACTCCTAGCCTGCCACCCTCCTTAAAAACAAAACAAAAAAAAAAAGCTTTGCATCCGCAACTTGAATCAACTCCACCCTTTGAGCTTCCTAAGGACCAAATAAAAGAGTAATGATTGTTTCTTTAGTGAATGTCAAAGTCATAAAAGTGCTGGGGTTTGTGAGCTGGACTGAAATCTTTAATGGGAGATCCTCTGACACATACAGCATCATGATAGAGCAAGAATTAAAGGCTAGAGATGACTAAGACATTTTGTTGCTCAGTACTTTTACAGAAGATATCGTTATAATTTTGAACCAAAGTTTTGCTTCCAGGTTTTCAAATTTACAGAACATTCTCAAGCCTAAAAACTTCATGGAACTGACATGACACAAAGTTACTAAGCATTTTAGTAGTGCTACAATTTGCATGTACCTTTTCTGTGCCTAAACAGCTGGTACTTGAAGGGTCCAAAATACAGAGAAATGAATGCTAACACAGTATCTCACTCCTGGGATGAGATTATTTTAAATCTGTACTTTTAATTCTTCCAGTCAAAGGAAAAACTGCATGTGGGCTCTTTCCCCGCTGTTTACAAAGAAACATTCCTATTTTATCTCATTTAAAAATTCTTTAATTATTACACAACTGCACTTCTATGATTGTGTTAACAGGGAACATGGCTATTACACAATCCGGATTGTTCTAAAGTGACTGCTTTGGGGCTGTAACAATATAGAGTGAACCTACCGATTGCAATTTAATCAATCCCTTGATAGAAAACTTGGGGAATAAGGAACTTGGCATAGAGCATGCTCAGCCTTATGAAACTGCTCTTCAAAAGCAACTTGCTAACTTCAGCTGTGTTCCAGACTTCTCATCCCCATCCTAGGAACCAATGTTACACATAAAGTGAATCCTTGTGCTGTACACCAGCTTTCTTGCACCATGATTACAGACGAGCAGCAATCTACTTTTAACTGCTTATTGCCACCACTTCTTAAATTCCAGTTGCTCAGCCAAGGAAGAGACCTCTGAAGGCCAGAACTCAACTCCCTCCTCAAAGCAGGTTTAGGTCTATCTGGGTGCTGAGGTACTTAGTAAATCCAAAGGAGGAGATTGCATATCTTTTCTGGGTGACTGCTTCTAGTGCCTAATGATCTTTTAAGCAATAAAACAAAATATTGTTTTTCCCACTTAAATCTAACTGGATTTTCCCATGTTTTGTGTCCATTGCCACTGATCCTGTCTCCGTGCAGCTTGAAGACTTGTCTTGTTGTGAATCTACCCAGTAATACAGTAAAGAGTAAAAACTCGTCTTCACCTTAAGGCTGAGCATCACTAAACTGTTTATCCTTTCCCAGGCAACATGTAATTCCAGACAGCAAGCAGGAGTGTTGGCAAGCTGAAACGACTTTACACACATAGATGAATCCCAGAACTCAAGGAGTTAAGAGGGAAACAGGCACACAGCTGGAACAAGCTCAAGGTGAGTCATTGGTGTTTCCCTCAACCCAAAACTGTGCAGTGATAATGCCTCTTCCTTTCCAACATCCACACTTCACCTCAGTGATCAGTCACTATACCTGACAGAACTCATAAAAAGGATCTGTGATTTCTCTTAAAGATACCTCTGCAGTGCAAAGGTACTAAGGAAATCCAGGCAAGTGTCAAACAGTAGTTGAAAACCCCAGAAACTTACAAAGTCCCTCCAAAATCCAATAGTTGAACTAGTTTTTTGCTCTCTTATATTTGCATCATTTATCTTAAGAACTTCAAATTTCAGAATGAAAGTTTTAAACCATATGCAGCTCACTTGTCAGGCCTTTTGTAATCCTCCCTCCCAACCAAAAATATTCCAGAAAGTTTAGAACATAGGGCAAGATTAAAAATGTGATTTCAAACAGGAAAAATTCTGAAGCATGAACACAAGAAGTCTAGTCAAATTATTCTACATGTAGATTACGTTAGGTTTCACAGAAGATACTGGCTGCAAGTGCCTTTGCTCTTCCATGCTTCTCCCTGTAACAAACAAAAACATGGAAGCACAGAAGATTTTGGCTTGATCACATGTTCAAACATGGTCTACTTTTTTGTTCCACACACATCTAATTTTTTTAACATGCAATGTTTGCAATAGGTAAAAAAATCTCTAAATCCCTGCTTCCAAACTCAGCCCAGAGAGCAAAAGCATCCTTTGGTACAAACAGACCTAACACAACTGACATCCTAAATTTTGCAAAATGTGATCAAAAATGCTGTAGAATACCATTATGTTAAGAAGTCCTTATAAAACAGAGGATTCTATTTAAATTAAACATACACAGACTGATAAAAGTAGCCAATTTTATTCAAATAACATAAGCGCTAACACATAATTACTTTTCTCAAAAAGGTTACGTATTTATGTGCTTTTTTAGTCAAATAAACAGATTTGCCCCCACTGTAGAAGTGTTTCAATAGAATCCAGAGTCTTGAGTAGCCCAGTTGGGTGCCTAAAAAATGAATAAAGATTAAAAGAAATTACTATATTACTTAGTACTTACTGAAATGTATAACACATTAATTTAAACAGTGGGAATGTTGTTAATAATGAAGGATACCCTATAAGATTAAAGCCAAGTGTTCACATACCAGACACACATACTGTAATTGAGTTGTACAGCTAGAGTCCTCCAAGCTAGTAGTTTCAAAAGGGAGAAATTCTGGAAGATCCCAATATAAATATAGGAATAATTTCTCAGCTGTATTTTTTTAAAGAAAGCAATGATACACAAGTTTTGTGAAACTTCCCATTAACAGAATAAAATAGTGCACCACTGCCTGTCCAACTTCCACCAGTATTTCAGCCAAGCACTGAGGAAGCACAATAAAACTTATAATGTTTAAGCTCTTTTACTACATAGCTTGTTCTGATTTTTGTTTGTTTTAAAGATGTATGGCTGGGCCTCAGAGCCATCCCCATTAGAGTGCTGTTCTGCCTCACAGAGCTTCTCATATTGTAATATGGAGGGAAGCAAAACCAGATGATCTAGCCTACTTTCTTATTTTCACTGGTTCTACTTAAACCTTTCAATGACAACTACATTTTCTAGAATTTCACTTAACAGATTTAACAGTTAGGGTTTTGCACAATTCTCCTTCCATATTCCAGTCTTAAGCACCATTAATTCTCCTTTCAATACCACATCTGCACCGACAATACTTTTGAGTACAACTCACTTGGAAAAGTATTATAACTACTTTCATAAGTGTCACACTTCATGATCTGCCCTTTCCTAGTGGTGAAGGAGACCATTTAAAAGAAGCAGAGCAGCAAATGACAGAAACAGTTATGAATAAAATCTAATAGAAGAGAAAGGCTAAAAGAAAGCAAGAAGCACTTTGTGTGTGGTCACTATGTCTTTTCCAACACAATTCCTGGTATTAGAACTAGGAGTAGGCACACCTGGTGAATTAAGGCATAGGTTAAGAATTATACTTAAAATTATCTCTTAAAAAGGCAAGAATTCAGAAAAACAAAACTTATACTGACCTCAGATCTACCACTCTGATTCAGTTTCTTCTCAATGTTCATAGCCAGCATTTGACTACGAAAAGACAAGCTTTTGGTCTTCTCAATCACTTGTTGATAAGGTGAGACTGCATTGTTGCCCATGACTACATGGCCCTAAAACCCAGCAAAGACAGAATAAATTTAACAATTGCTCAGCATGCAAGGATCTTTAATGTAATACTCTGCTTTCCGAACTTTCACAGGTCTTCCAGACAAGCACAAAACACAATAAATGAAATCCACTACAGTTTATCTGGGAACAGAAAGTTTTGATTTCTATTGTTTTTCTTTGCCCATGAAGTAAAAGAAATTTAATGAAAAACCCAACAAACTCACTTGGATCCATCTGGCTTTAAAATGAAAGAGAGCAGGTTTAGATTAGATTACTATGAGGGTGGAACAGAAAAACTGTGGGTGCTGCATCCCTGGAAGTGCTCAAAGCCAGGCTGGATGAGGCTCTGAGCAACCTGGTACAGTGGGAGGTGTCCCTGCAGGGGGGTTGTAACCAGACAGTCTTTAGGGTCCTTCAACAAAAACCACTCCATGATTTAATGTGCAGTCTTACCAGCTTGGAATCCAGTTTGGCATCCAATCGTGCATTCCGGATCAGATTGACAATCCATCTTTCTGCTTCTTCAGGAGTCATATTTAGCTTATCTGCCAACATACTAAAATATAAACAACTTATTAAATGGCAAATTAAAACCTCTGATGTTGGTAAACATAACAAGAGACTATGGAATACAAGTCAAACCAACACAAAATACAGCCCAGTCCAAGATTCAATAAATACTGCATAGCTGGGAAGCTTACTTTAATTGGACTGAAATTACTTAAAAATTACATACAGGCTCTCCTGCCCATCTCCCACCTCCACTGCAAATAAGAAATTCATATCCCAAAGTGTATACTTACTCATTCTGAACTACACCACACTGCTTTTAAATCTTGACCTGCACAGTTTTCCTATGTTCCTATTAAACCCTTTTATTCTTACTTAAATGCAATCAGCAGTCAAGAAAGCATAGATTACCTAGTAGAAAAAATACATTTAACAAGAAAATTTCTCTCCAAAGTTCAGGAACAAGACCCATGAGACAGAGCTTGGTATAGAAGATATGACAGATGCCCTATGTTAGAACTTCTTGCAACTTCAAGGAAGGAAGGTGGGGGAAAACAGAGGAAAGGAAAACTATTAATCAAACACTCTTGTCCAGGAATAATTCCTCCTAATAGTGCTTCCTGTGGCTTTCCAGCTAACTCCTCCAGCTTCCTGCTGGCAGTTGGCTCACACAGGGCATTAGTAACGCTCATTCTTCCATCAGCTTGCAGACTGAGGTAACAAACATGAGGTAAAGGCTACAGGCATGACTAAAAAGCCAGCTGACTACAGTGAGTTGCACAAGAGGTCAATTTCTCACCATTTCACAGAATCTTGCCTAAACATCTTTTTCTCCACCTGAAAAAATGATTTTTTTCTTGATGACTATTTGCATCAAGTCACTACTTTACAACATCTACCTGACTGGACTTCTACACACACTTCTTTATAGAGTTGTCTCTCCTATATGATCTTGATCTCTTACCTTTGTCCCAACTATAAAGGCAAATTCCATTTTTTCTACAGATAAACATGAAGTGAATAGAAAAAAAACCCCAAAGTAACTTAAAATACTGAACTTACACTGACTCACTTCAGCAAAATAAGAACACAAATGGGTAACAAGTGTTTGAACTTGGCAAAGTAAGGGGAAGTAAAACCCAAACCGAGTTGCTACTGTTCCAGTAGACCTTTTAATCTGAGTTTGAATGAGCAATTATAAAGGCAGAAGAGAGCAGAAGACATCAGGCATGGAAATTTTTGTGGAATTATCAGTCACCTGGACAGAACATGAGACACTTCAATACAAAAAAAGTACAATAACTTTATTACCCTCAATCAGTGATGTTAAGCATTTGACTTGAAACTAAAGACATTTTAAACTGCAAGTACAAGGGGGCGAGTATAATTCTCACATTTCTCTTTTAAAAGCCTTAGTAAGATTTAGATAAAGTAAATTCCCTTCCAGATGACCACAAGAAAGGCTACTGCCACTACACTGGAGATTAAGCAACCCAGCTTTGGGATTACAGTGCAGAACCTCCATTGATGCAGATAGGAGGATTTACTTGTGGATTCCTGACTAAGCAGCATAATGGAATACTGCTGTGGGACCTGCTCAGAGCTGCAACTGGGTTCACAGGAGATCAAACCAGATAATTTCCAATCTACAGCACCTACACTTTGCTTTTTCCTTAACACAGTTCTCATGTAATTAGAGAGTAAGAGGGCATATATGTCTAGAGAATCATTCCAAGCCAGAAACTATGAAGTATTTTGCATTTGTTACTAGCAAATAATTTTACCTTTTTCTAATATATCTACATTTTCCTACTAGCTCAGCTGCTTGAGAAGTGGATTTTTTTCAACTAATATGTAGCAACACAACAGAAGTAACACTACAAAAGTATTATTTTCCTGCACATGTATTTGGAAAACTTGAAAATCAGAGAATAAAAATGACAGTAAAAAGGATGTAAAATCTGTTTTATCTCCTCTTGTAGCTTTGAGACTTACACAATGTTTAAATTTTAGTACAAAACAACTGATGTTATTAGGTAGCAAGCATCTTCCACTGAATAAGGAATAAATCTATTAAAAACCTAGAACTTAAACCCATCTTTGACACAAGAGATGACCTTCCTCTAGTACTTGGGGCAACTGGACTCCCTTTTAAGAGTCTCTCCTTGCAGCCTACATTGAAGCAGCCAGGACCACCCAAAGTGGATGGATGTATAACATAGAGGTATTTCCCTGGTAAATTAACACACATGACCAAAAAATATTCTCTATCTTTGCAGAGCAAAAAGCACAGAAAATCTATCCTGATTACAATTCTGTAACAAACACTATTCTCCTATCACAGTTAGAACATGTATTTAAAACTCTTGAGATACAAAATACAGCTTAGCCTCATTTAAGTTTGACAGCTGAAGTAATAGTGACATGTTTAGATTTACAAATACATATTAACATCACTGATATTAAGGAAAGAATGCAACACAATCTGTATTATAGGTTACCATTGTTTATAAAGATTCCTGATATAATTCAATAAAAATGAAGTCAATTATAATAAAATACTATTAAAATTTAAAGAATGGTCTACCATATCAAGTTAGAGTTAATTCCAAATGGCAGACTTTTAAATAATTTCAGTTCCCTAGTTATAGAAGGAAATTCACTTATTTGGATCATGCTAGGGCTAGTGTTCCTTAAGTTTTCATTTACTTAAAAGGCAAGCAGAATTCCCCACATGCTCATATATGAACAAGCCCATCTTATATAGTTTTCATGTATGTGCAGTACAAAAGAAGAATGAAGCATATTCAGCTCTCCAATTAAACACAAGTATATCAAACTAACTAAAACAGAATTAGCATCATCTATTACTTCTGATAAACATGATATTTCAAACAGCAAACCAATCACAGGGTGATTTAGGATGTGCAAACTTTAAGTTGCAACTGATAAATATAAAGAAGTTTCCTGCTGTTTTCAAAACCATTCTGAATAGCTAAGCAGTACTCATCAAGCACTGTGCTACAATAATTTCGTTTTTTGCTCCAGGATTAGCAGTGGAAATCACTTGTGAACAAGAAAATGCAAGAACTACGTCTCAGCCCAACATTCATTTCAATTGGCTAATTTCTTCAAAAGCAATTCAAATACACTAAGAAATAATTATGTACCTTATTTCATCAGCTCAAATATAATCATTGTTACAGCTTGCAAAGAAATTTAAGGCTGATATCGATCATTAAACACACAATGACCTACTGAGAACCACCTCATTACTGATGACTGACTCCATGTGCAATTAACTTAGGGGTATGTGGTAGAAAATATCCATATCACTCTGAGATAAATGTCTCAACTCTGAATCTATCACTTGCCTCAGAACACATTATAATGCTTATAAAGAAAGATCACTGCTACCTATATTTAGGAATTACACAACAAGGACAGCCAACTACATTTTTTATCATACCTAAAGTTGAAATATCACACACAGCACAAAAAAATATGAAATATAAGTAATAAAAACAAAATAAATGACAATTACCTACCACAAAATGTGATAGAGCTTACAATTTTTGCCATAATGAATTATTGGTATGTTGCCCACAGTTTATCAATATCTTCTGATACAAGACTTGAAAAATTCTTAACATAAACACTGCAGAGTGTTTGCTCATTGACTGGAGTCAGGTAAGAGGAGACTTCTTAGAAAGCCATCTAGTCTCTAGTTAAAAAAGCTTAAACATCTAATTTCATTGAGAACTTGTGCTTGATGATGTGCAGTATTCACACCACAAAAAAGATTTCTTACAAAGAGCAGGATACTATTGGGTTTCATATTCCCCAGAAACCCACCTTCTAAGACCACTATATATATGGGGGTTTCCTTCTTTCCAAATACTTATTCAAGCCCCCTTAATGCCTAACCATGCAGTACTTCTGCTTTAAGTGATTTCAGACAAAGCATCAGCCCTCTTATAAGAACAAATATTAAGCATGGAAAAGCTCTGCTCACAGAATGCAGTTCCATTTCCTATTAGGACTGTATGCTTAAACCCAATACACTAGAGCTGACTAAAATGCTCAAATTCACTGTTTTCCTTTGACATCAAAGCCACTGTTTTAAGCTGATACAAAGGATAAAATTTTTTCCAGAGGCAATGAAGACAAACATCAGCCAGTGACAAAAGATTAAAAGTATTAAGAATCAGTCCTTTTTCCAACTATACCTATTCATAAAAAAAAGCAATCCTTCGAAGAAGTTTGCAGTATTAAGACAATTTTCTCTCAAATCCTTTCATTTGAAATCAGGCAGTGTTAAATCCTTTCCTCAGAGGACTAGATGCACTTATTTGCTCTGGATACAAGCTAGTAAGAAGACTGCATTGAACTTGATCAATTCAACAGCCTTCATTTCTCCTGTCTCAAAGATCTCTGCAGTGCTCTCTACCAGTGAGATTTTTATAGCATTCAGAGTTTTTCACTTCCTCCTTCTTAATTTAAGGATGTGCAAATAAGGGAAATGTGGGCAAAGGCCAAGTGGAAAAAGATCTCAAGCATACAAAATATCTTCTCATTTAGTTTTTTTTTTAAAATATATATATATAAGAGGCATCAGACCTGATCCATTTGAAAAGTCTGCATTTATAAAATAAATCTGAATAACCAACAGACATATTTGCTAATAACAATTCTTACAGCTGAATCACTTTGTGTCCCAGGGAATTAAATCCATTGTTTTCTATTTAATTAACGAAAAAGGCAATGTGATTCAATAAATTTCAAAGAACATATCTATAAGATACACATGGGTATCCGTATCCACCAAATAAAAATAAATTTAAGCAGTTATTGTATTTGCAGTTTGTATTTACTTAATATTAACACTCTATCTCAACATGTGGAATTGAGGCCCAAATGAGGTATTTCCACCAGGACTTTGGTGACACTGGGTATGAAAGTTCCCATTAAATTCAGCATAGATCCCACTTAAAATCACAGCAGTTGTAGCTTGAAAGTACTGCTTGTCTGGGGGGACTAGTGGTGGTAGAGAAGGGTTGTTTTGAAGTTAAACACAATAATTAAATTCTGAAGTATAATTATAATTCAAGTACATCACATTAGAGTTATAAAACTAGAAAGAATACTATGCAAATGAGATTCCAGTTAGGATTTCACCTGACAACTGAATACTTCCTGAAGTTTGCACTGTCTGTCAAACTGCCCTCCATGACTGATTTTCTGAACTGAGGAATGAAGACATTCTCTTACCCGATGCTGATGCACTGATGGATGCGACAGAAAGTCTCAAATATAAAGAGACGGGCATTCTCAATGAAGTCCTCAAGGCACGCCACTAAGAAGAAATCATTCACAAGCACCTGCACGTGTCAGCAGAAAGGAAACATGAGAGCAAACGTGTGAGTGGAAAGGTACTGGTAGACACTGCTAGTAAATAATGCCAGTAACTACGGGGCAGCCCACAGTATACCTAAAAACATTATAGCTATGTTCAAAGATGCAGCAAACAAGCTACAGATGAACAATATTTTTCATTGTTTCATTGTTCAGCATCTTACTAAATTTAAATTGCATGCTAACATGATCACTGAGGTCTGGCTCAAGAAGAGAGTAAGGTGAAGGTCAAACTCTACTGCTGCCCTAACTACTGAAGATCCTTTCAACACAAAATTTGACTCCCCGCTCATCTTTCACAACAAAAGGCAAATCTGAGCTTTTCTTCAAGCATTTCTCAGAGTTTAATGGAACACCTGAAGCTCAGCCAAATGCATGATTACCTATTTGCTTCTTCTTCTAGAACTTCTTAAATATAACATTATTACAACATTAAAGCTGTATTCTTAACAGTAAGTCACGTGTGTTACAAAATGAGTTGTCATAAAACCCAAAACCACCCAACCATGAATTTAAGTTTATCAGAAAACATTGGCAATGTAATCAAAGACCACCTCAAAGAAATTAGCAGTCCATTGTGAATTTTAGAGGTCTTTCCTTAAAGGAAAAGGAGTCTTAAAAATATTTTGTCTTATATTTTGTCTTACTGTTTCACACTCTCTCAGCTTCTTCTGCGCTCCATCAAAATCGAAGTTAACGTACAAGCATTCCACAAACTCTGTGATAGGGTCCCTGTATGTGTAGGACTCCTATAAAAAATTGGGAACAACATCAGAAATCAAGGCCATGTGGTCACTCATGCATTCCTTAGAGTCTTAAAAAAAATTAATAGTGGAAACAAGCCCATGTATCACCTTAAAAAAAAGCCAAACTTCCAAATTCCAGTTATAAAAGCTACATAAATGTGCTTCCTCCCACTAGTCTGGTAAAACAACCAGAGGTGTAGCTTCACATTCAGCATTTAATGCTGCAATCTTTGGGCTAGGAAACGGTCAAGAGATTAGAGCTGTCTCTGTATCAAACCTCCAAATTTCATAAAGTAAGATGGAATAGTCTTTCTAAATTCTGATTTCAAAGATGACTCCAACATCAAATCCTTCATACTTGAAACTGAATGATAATTCGATTTTCATAGACAACATAGCTAACAAAAGAGCTACTTTCTATACACTAATTACTTCAGTATTACAGAAGTTACTCAACTTTCTCAATTACCAGGGAGAGATAACGCTACATCTATACACAATTGTGTAAATTCAAGTGTAACAAACTTCCCTTTAAGTGTTTCTAATGCATATTATAAGACAGCTTAAATCAGTATGTATCAGTAACCGCTTTAGCATCAGATAATCATAAAATCAACAGATTAAGGGAATTCCTAAGAGAGATTTTTCTTTCTGGATCAGTTATTTTTTCCTTCCCCAAAGAACTGTACTTACAGTCTCATTATTTAGATTTAAAATTCAGTTCTATACATGTTTTTCACATCAGAATTGCACTTGTTAACCATTATTTGCAAAATGGTCTTAGAACGAGCGCGTCTCAATTTCAATAAACAAACTGCATACCTATCAGTTCAATACTTGCAAAGATGTTGCAAGTTTAAACAATCTTTTACTACTACTAAAGCAGCACCACGAGTTATTTCAAATCTATAAAACCTTTACCACATCATCATTTAATATCATGAATCATACAGAGTTAGAGGAGTACTAAGAAATCTGACAGGCAATTTCAAAACCAAAAGCCCAATTTGGTATTTTCAAAAGGAATTCACTAATGGTGTGCAAGATTAAATAAAAGCAAGAAGTTGTAACATGTTACTTGAAGTATTAGAAATTCATCTTCTATTAAAAACTCAATGTCACAATCAGATTTTAGATAAAGATAAAAGCTGAGTCACAAGACTAATCACGGATTTATTGCTTATGGTGCCTTTTGTGAGCACTAACACTTAAAAACAAATTAAGTTGCAGGTAAAACGTGATCTTTGCATTGACTGTGCTTTGCACAGGTAGTTTCCCAAATGCTTGAAGTGGTTAAAACTGACTACTAGCCTATAATAACTGTACTGTCATATTTACATATATACACACACAGAGATACAATATTTATTACTCACAACATTATCAAGTATTTGAAGTGCATTGGTTTGTATACAAGTTGTTTGGTGATTTCAGATAAAAATCCAGACCTTAAACCCCTGTTGACTGCTACCAAGCAACTCTTTTATTGCTCTTCTCTGTATCTCCATCCTCATGTCACTGTGACAACAACCATTTTCAAGAGAATGCATGTGAATTCAAATCAACACACACAATTCAGTGATTTTGAAATGTAAGAAAGAACTCTTATTCATACAACAATTTACTGTACAGATAGTTGAAAAAGAATCAGATCCAAAGCCATTTCACATCTCACTGAATTTTCAGCATTTAGTAATATAGAAGGTAAGAATGGCACGTATACTCTACTGCATGTATGTGTACATGCAGTAGATATGTACATGAAAGGAGAAAAAAGTTATTCCATCCTCCCACTGACTGATATGCATTTTACTTCAGTAAAAACTTTCACTGACAAAGAACAAGTATTAAAATACCTCAAATACTAACCCAGATAGTATTATAACCTTCTTCTATTACTAAAAGAAGGTTACAATGAAGTCTTCTTAAAAATCAGGCAAAAAATTTCAGATACTGCAGTCCTTACCTGCTGAATGACCTTGACTAGATCTTTCAGCACTTGTCTACGTTTACGAACATCCTTATTTGTTATGACTGCAGTAGTCAAATATCTGAGGATATGTGGGCACATGGTCTGAATTGCATTGAGATACCTAGAAAGAAAAAAACATATGTAAGATTCAGAACTCAAAGGTATACTGAAGTTTGCTGATGACACTAAAATGAGAGGAGCTCTCAACTCCTCCAAGGCAGAGAGGCCCTGCAGGGAGAGCCTGACAAAGAGGTCAGAGGGCCGGACAATCACCATATGGAACAGGGCAACTCTAGATCTATGTACAGACTGGGGAATCAGAGGCTGGAGAGCAGAAAGGGATCTGGGGCTCCTGGTCAACAACAAGCTGAATGTGAATCACAGTGTGTCCTGGCAGGCAGGAGGGCCAACTGTGTCTTGGTGGACATCAGGCACAGAACCACCAGATGGGCAAGGGACGGGATTGTCCTGCACTATTCTGCACTGGGGCAGCCTCATCAGGGTACTGGTTGTAGTTTTGGGTGCCACAACATGAGAAAAGTATCAAGCTATCAGAGAGCATTCAATGGAGCAACAAAGAATGCTAGATCTACATGTAAGTCAATCCTCTCACAAATAAATACAGTGTTTCAATTTTCATTTTTAGTCTGGGATTTCCCAAGAATCTTTTGAAATAGCTTTCTACAATCAGAATAGAACAATACCTTCACCCTGCAGCCCTAAGCTCAGCAAGCTTGCATATTTATCATGTGCCTTCAATTTCATTTAAAGACCCACCCCAGATGGTACAACACAACTTACTGTGGCTGATAGAGAAAAAGGTCAATGATGTTATCTCTCCCTTTAGGATGATTAAAAAACACGAACAAAGACCAGTGGATGAGCCATGTTCTTTGCTGAAGAGACTGCAGTGGAGAGCTGACAGACTAGGAGAAAATGTAACATTGGTTCAAGTCAAACACAGCACAAAGTTTGCTTGAATACTAATCCATGGAAACCTGTAATTGCCCAAAATTTTCTGATTTTGCATCAGCTCTTTATAACTGTCATCACTGTCAGGCTGAGTTTGACCTCCAGCTTTTCTGTCATCTCAATGATAAATCTACTGAAAGTTATAAGCAAGATGATTTTCCCAATATTATAGTCAAAACTACTTTCTGAATTTGCATTTTTATGGTAAGAGCAGACATTTTAGCTCTCCAAGACCACCACACTAACCTAAGTTACTTCCCTTCTTAATTCTGAATTCCTTGTATTCCCTCCTCAGATGTGATCTGAGTAACTACTTACCTTTTTCACCTTTTCTGTTTTACTTCCTTTCTAAATCCTCACAAGACTTTTTTTGCCATAAACCCTCAGAAAATGATAAAACTTTATAATCCCTTGCAGCCAAAAAATGTAATTATCTTTATTTAAACCTGCCAATAACAGACAAACAAGGGTTCAGCTCCAAGTACCTGTATTAGCTCCAAATTTCAACAGCACTTCAAACAGACTGCAAAACAACATATTGAGGATGAACTGACATGACAAGTAATCCTCCCTCTGAAGAGCATGACAACAAACTGCTCTGATTCAATCCTAAAAAAACTCTTGGCAGTGTAATAAACAAGTCAAGTAGTCTATTATAATCATACACAATCATAAAGACAACAAAATTACAGAAGAAAGTTTTTTAACACTAATTATCTGCTATGTAGACAAGGAACGACTGGGGGACAGAAAAATACCTGTTTTCTCAAGACTCTGGTTCAGGAAAGTGAAACTTTCACATCTGACATGGCCAGTGAAGCTCCACATGCAAAGAGGAAGACTGAGAGGTCCCTAATCTCATCAGTTGCTCTGAACTAGTCCTGCAGCCCCACTCACCCCTTAAGTTCTTGGTACTCATTTGAACTCAGGAGAGTTTTGTCAAGAAAGCTGAATTAGCTGAAACCTGTTTCCAAATACAAGCCTACTGCAGTTTCTGTCAAAAAGCACTGTCTTCATCAGACAATATGGTTTATTTACATGCATTTTTTTCTTTACAGAAAATGAATAGCACAAGTATCTGAAATTTAAACAGTGGTTTCACAAAATGATACCTTGCCCTTGAACACATCCTTAAGATTTGTTTATTGGAAATATATTTGAAAATACAGATGAGAACCTAAGGTGTTAAGAAGCGAGCAATTTGAAAAAAAATGTTTCTTTATTTCTTCACTAGCATCCTTCGACTTTCCCACTGCCAATAAGAAAGTATCAAGTGAAAACGTGGTAATCTACTCCTAAATAAGACTGCAAGTGATTTATAATAAAACTTGAGTACTAACACCTCTAACCTCTCACCTTGCTAAGATGTCCAAGATTTTACTTGAATACTAACACCTCTAACCTCTCACCTTGCTAAGATGTCCAAGATTTTACTTACATTATTATCTATTGTCTCCTTTAGTCTTGTGAGATCTTCCATGGCTGCATCCCAATTCTGCATCAGGATTTCAGATGCCAGTTTTCCCCAAAGGGAACTTAAAGCATTTCTGTCTGTTGCTGGAACCTATGTTCAACAATAGCAACAAAGTCACACTCTTAGTATTTTAAATTATTGCTAAAAATTATTATTTACTTTTAAAATTACAAACAGTATTTTCTGGCAGTATTTTTCATTTACAAGATACCAATTTTGCATAGTCCTAATTCTCCAAATTAAGTAGGGATTTTTTCCAGAGAAACAGTTTAGACATGGGAAAAAAACAAACCAGTAGTAAAATTTCTTAAACAGAAACTAGGAAATCCTGTCAAAAAAAGACAGATCCGTGCTGCTGCTAATAAAACAAGGTTATTGCTAGGCAGGTTCTTAAAGAATTCATAACAGTAGATAACCACCTTCAAAAAGCTAGCATTCCAAACTCTTCCTGCTAATGCCTTGTCCAGAAGTGTACTTGTTACAGCAATGTCCAGTGGAACTGCAACTTGGCAGCACTGAAGCTGCTCCCTGGAAGGGTAGCTCTGAGGTCAAGCTGTGTTAGTTTTACACAGGAATGAGTTGCACTATGCCATTCACAATGTCAAATTCTGCTCTTAGACTGGTTACAATAGTTCTTTCACAGACTATGTTTCATCACACAGGGCTTTGAAACAAATCTTCTCCCATCAGAATCAGTAGCAGAAGTTTTACACTAAGCTATTATCAGCACAAAAATCAGTACTCCATTTTTTGAGGTTACTGACATACAAGAACATAATGCTATGCCCAGAAAAAAGGCATGAAGAATTAAGGACAGTTGCCCACAACCCACTTCCCCTGTTGGCACATAAAAAGAACCTGTAACACTGAAAGTCACCTTTAGCATCAAAATTTAGACTTATAATTCAACTCATTCATACTTTAAGCCCCGTTGTTCTGATTAAAGATACATTTCCCAAATTCCCTTCTTTAATTACAGCCAATTACAGAAATTTTTGTGGTTGACTCCAACAGTATTTCAAAGAGTTAAGATTACCTTTAGATGGGAATACAAACTAGCAAGGAAGAGCATCAAGCTATGAACCACTACATGTTTTCAACAATCATACACAAATTTATGAGATACACCGCTCACAAGTCAGTAACTTCCAGGCAACCCAGGTGCCAGTTTAGTAGCTACTGAGTTGAGAAGGTTCACATGCTCTGTGCTGGTTCCAAATCACTTAATTAGAGGTAGCTGCTCACAATAACTGCCTTGAGGTACCACAGCTGTTCCAGCTCCATTATCGGGATTTTCGAGCAGTTACCCTGAATTTCCATTTGTTAGTAAAGCTGCACATTCAGTGACCTCCAACAATAAATTTACTGTGCTGGGATTCTTACAAGACATCAAATCTTTATTCTCAAAATTCATTCCCACCAGTACCAAATGATATGAATTACAACAAGATGAAAAGAGTTGCTTCAGAGACAATGGATCTGGTTCTACATTTATCATGTGAGCTGTCTACATTTCATAGGGAGAAGACTTATACTCTTAAATCCATCACAGAATTCAAGAGAGGACAGACAGATCAGAGTTCAGATAAGGAGCTGGCAGTTCCCCATTACCAGTAATTACACTCAACCCACCTGCAAGCTTTTCACTGCTGTTGACAACATCTGTGCACAAAATCAAGTATTCTTAAAAACAAGTATTCACTTCATTGTATTATATAATTAAATGTTACAAGACATACAAATTCAAAGAACAATTCTACTTTAAAATAATGGAATTGCTGAATCATAGTGATGATTATTAACCATTACTGTAAACTTTGGCATACAGTAATGACCTCAAAAAGCTATAAAATATTATATGCCAAGAATGATATAGACAATTTACTGGTTTAAATATTTCACTGAAAATAACACCAAATAAACAAACCAAAAACTAAACCCCAAACCAACAACCAATCAAAACTTACCAGAACCCTAAAGAAGTAGAGATATTCTGCAGCTCCTGAGTAGTTACCACATTCATACTGGAATTTTGCATACCTGTAGAGTGTATCTAGGTACTCCTGCCTAAACTGAAAAGGAATACAATAAAAGCTTTTACTCCCTAGGAAAAAAAAACATGCTGTCACAAGCTGATTTTAATGGTAGAGCAAGATTTGAAATCTGTAGCTTTTCAAAAGACATTGTACATAGGAAAAGACAATAGAAAACTATTATATTCTCAATCCATGCCATGGAATGAAAGTTTATACCACTACCAGACAAAGGTGAAATCTTGCTTTACAAAGTAAAGCACATCTAAGTTACCAAGTTGCCTTAGTTATCTAAGTTACTAAGCCAGCATTAATTTTAAGCTTTTTTTTTGTTATAAAAATTAAAAGTTCAAAGGCTTAAATATGTTAGCATTAGGAATTCTACCTATTAGCTACATTGACAGGAGACAGGACAAAATGCTAGGCCATACTTGGTCAAAACACTGTCAGCTGTGAGGGAGTTTGCGTGGACATCCACAGAACTGAATTCCAGCAGCTACAACACTTACCCCGTGCTTCTCAGCTAAATAGTCAAACAGCATCCGACCATCTCTATAATAAAAGGACAGAAAGCACTGCTTTTACAAAATCAATTGGTAGCCACCATGCAACACCACACAATGCAACAATTTTAAAGGTAAAACACAACAAAGTGAGCATGAATTTGATGTAAAATTCTTCCACTTGTTCAAAAGCAGCTGCAGTCATCTATTACTGGTGTCATGTAGTTTCAAAATCTTAAAATTATTCAAAATTTAAGTAATGAATGCCACCTGCAACAATAGCTACAGTTAGGAAAGAGTGGAAAGTTGTTTTAAATTTGATAGCATCCTTAGCTTTCATATGAAAGTTAAATTCTGAATTAGAGCTCTTCCCACTCTCATGTTCCAATTTCAAAGCAATTACTCTAGACAACCTTAATTTTAAAAGATGGGAAAAAAAATGGCAAAGACTAAAGTAAACAGAAGTAGAACTTATCCTGTTAGCACTGAGACAGAGTGGGTCACAAGAATATCTCTACCACAGCCAATATGAGCAGAATACAGAACCATAAATCATAATCATACTACTAAGTTCTTAACTTCTATATTCATGTGATCACATCTCTGAAGACTGTTTTTTATTTATCATTAATACTCAAAGAACAAACATTATTACTCATATCAAAGAGAAGCCTCCAGGAGGCAAGCTGTAAATTCCCTGAGACAAAGACATAGTAAAAATGGTATGAGAGAGAATATTTTCCCATTTACTCTGAAACCAACTGACTGCAAAGATTTGAGTTTGTTTAATTGAACTTTTAGATTATACAGGGAAATGGCAAATTGCCAAGTGAGCCAAGAATGACAACCCTCAATCAAACCCCTGAATGCAATTAAATAATCTCATGGATTTGCTACAGTAAAACATTTTGAGGATGAGGAATACTGACTATCACTCTCTGTAATTTTTAAGTCAGTGTCCTCCAACAGTTGCTCAGAGCAGTGATATGTTTCGGTTTATTCTTGAAAGAACTTCTACCTGCAAATCTCCTTTACTCCTTATCTCCCAGAGCTGGATATTCCAAATAGTGCCATCATGGAGCAAAAGTCATGATCTAAAGTCCCAATAATATGCAGCTATCTGAATTTGATACAGATTTAAAATCACCAGCAGAAATTCCCAAAAGAATCACAACTTGTTTCTGCTATCTACAGCACACTACTCAGGTCTAGACAGATAGGACATATTTCAGCCAATTCTACCTATTACTATCTAACCCCAATAATCTGGATCAGAACTACTCCAGCACCAATAACCAAAACCAGAACTTCTGAGCTATGAAGTTTCCAGATACTTTACAAACACAAATCACATATCAGTTCTAAATCAAAACTTGCTGCAGATGAGTAGTAGGGCTAATATTCTATAGCATTAGACATATGCATTTATATAGCATTAGATATACAGCATTCAATAAATGCATTTATTGAATGTATTGTCTCTCTTGCTCCCAAACAAGACATTTCCAATTTGAAGTCCATACTATTGACCAACTTTTGTGAATCAAAATCAAGTAACAGCATACTCCCCACAAAATGCTGCTTTTTTACTAATATTTTTCTAGGCTAATTATTATTTAAAAAAACTGGCTAAAAGCAAAGCAAGAATTGGACAAGACCTCTGTATATTCGATTAGATTTGAATAGTTTTAAGACAGGCTCAATTGCCAGAGTAACTGAGACTTCCACTTTCAAAGCTGCATCACAGGTATACTCATACAGAAGATTTCTGCAAACTAGAAAGAAGAGTTTGTACATTCAATACTTTTCTAAGAAATTCCAGAAGCAATGTTACAGTCTTCCTACTGTTACAGCATCAGTGGATACACAAAGCTTGCCAACAATAAACCCAAGTACAGGCTTCACCTTCAAATTCAAGTTAAGCCACAGGTTCTCTGTCTGACACAGTATGCTCTATTTAAAATTTTAGGGCAGGTAAGGCTGAAGAAGGAAGGGATCCAATTATTATTCCAGTTTGCCAGACACATTTACAACAGCAGTAACAGTGATTCTTATCTAAAGGAAACAAGGAGTAATTTATGCCAATTAATAACAAATACCTGCCCACCTCTCTGCTGAAGGTGGAGTTAGTCCTCAGTGACTACAGCTGAACTCTTTCCTACAGAGCCCAATTCAAGCTTAACCATGGTGAAACTCTGATAAATCTTAGATACAATGTGCAGACAAACTCATTCTACTTAAATTACTTCCCATAAGAAAATTAAAAAAAAAAATTGGATGCAACTTAAAAAGACTTGAGCACAACCTTACACCAAAACTTGGAATGGTTTGGGGGTGGAGAGAGTAAGTGGGAAAAGGATAGAAAACCCTGAAGAAATATGTGCTCTGAGGATGAAAGGATGCTCATCCATCAGGCCTCCCAGACTAATATGACACTCCATAACCTTTTCTGGAAGAAAATTTTAACTGTTTCAGCCTCTTTTTTCCCCTCAAAAAACCATAAACCCAATCAAAGCCAAACAGAAATTAACCTGTGACTGGACTGCACTGGACGATGACTGTCACTTGTAACAAGCTGATTCACAAACATTAAAACAATAGATGTCTTTTGCACAACAGGGAAAAGCACTGAAAAGAGCAAACTGTCCAGCAATTTCAGCTACCTGACCACAAGCACTACTTAAATACTGTATGAAAATAAAAATGTCCTTCTTGCAGTTACTACACAGAATGCACTCCCAGCAGCAACACTTGAGAGGTACCAACAAGCCATCCTGACAAATTATGTTAGACATTACCTAGTGGACTGCATTTGCCTCGTAGTCTCTGGATCCTCAAACATCTTGACAATAGGTTCTGTTTCAGCTTGAAGCTGCTTCAGCTGTGCAACAACAGTTGTTCTCTTCTCACGCAAAGCTGAACACAAACAAAAAGACTTGAATAGAATGCTTTAAGCTTTTACATGAACCAGCCTGTAATTACATGGTGCTGACACTTGAATGCATCTTCCCAATTCCTACCTCACCTGTCCTCTCAGTCAAGCCTCAAACCCAGCTGTGTATAACAATTCTGTAACTTAGTAAAAACTTCTAACATTTGGTTTTTTTTTCCTCCTGAATGGAGGCCACCAGAGAGCAGGTACAGCTGGAGCAGAGTCTGTATTAGACAAGGTCTCTTCAGGCTTCCATTAAGGGAGAAACAGCCTTTAACTAAGTTCACTTATTCCAAATAAACTTGCAAAAAAGTAAATCCAATGATACCACGAAGATTGATTTTCTTCTGACTGATGATCAGGTTCTGAAAGAACATTTAGAGCACACTTAACTAAAAATTGACAGGAAAAACTTCAAGCAGCTCAAACTGCAAAATTACCATTTTGAACACTCTGTGCTTAATGGAAACATTAAGTCCTTTATGAAAAGCTGTTAGGAAATTCAACTAAAAGTTTTAGGGTGATTATTTTACACAGGTCCCAAATTCCTCACCAAGTGCAAGTAATGCAATAAAATGAAGACTTAAAATTTAGAAAAGTGTATATGTTTAAAAAAAAAAAATGAAAAATGACCCTGACTTTGGCTATGTGAAACACATGGGATCAGAGAAGCCAAGATAAAATCCCAGGAGATAAATGCAGGAAACTGTGAAAGTGAGCCACACACCAGAACACTTAATGCCACAGTGAACAGAGTCAACATTTCTTTCATGATTTGACTACACAGATATTTGAACAGGACATCCAAGGTGGCAAACACCATAATGGTGACCCAACCTAAATATGAGAACAACTTGCCTGACAGGAAGTGTTCCAATAAGGAGAAATTATCTCCACCTGCAGTTGACTCTTGAGATAATAAAAGAGGAAGAAGAAACAGATGAAAGCAAAACATTCAGTTGACTTACTAAGAATACGAAAATGTTTTCCTGCGACATCTCCTGGGTGTGTAATTGTAAGTTGATCTCATGGAAGACAAGACAAAAGCAACGATAAATCGTGCAGGGACATTTCTAATAATAACTGTGTAAGTGAACTTAGTTTTAAGTACTTTAAACAGGGAAGTCTTAGGAAAGGATAGGGCAAACTTCTAACGATGCCAGCGATTTCACAAGTAAGAACGACCTGTCCATGCACACACTGTGACAAGCGCTGCTACAAGAAGATGACACATACCAGAAAGATCTCAGAAGTGAAGGCCTTTGCATAGGAAGCTGTGCAAGCAAGCACCCTGAACAATGTGTGAAAGAACTAGCTCTGTTTATGTTAATTGAATACAAGCCACACATCAAACAACAGTACGTCATTATTAAAAAAAAAAAAAAAAACCACACCAAAAAAACCTGCCAAAATGATGAGGTAAAATCCTAAGAGATGTAGTGTTTTTCTTATAGTATTTTCAAACAAGTGTGGAATTTCTGATTTTTCACGAAGGCAGAGCTCTCCAAGGGAGAAAATTCATTCAACTTTCTTGCAGCTGTGACCTTATGAAGTTATACTCTGAGACAATCTGCTTAAGTAAATGGCTATAAATAGAATTCTGAAGACATAATTACTACTGCTAACAGTAATATTCAACAGTTTAAAAAGGCTGAAGCAAGGAAAGAAAGAGGAATACCTATTCAGCATTGAGATTTTTTTATAGCCTTGATGCAGCCTAACTTTTTTAATCAGTAGAACTGTTAAGTAACCTAAAGGTGAAGCTTTTATTACAACTGTTTCTGAGATGACACAAGTGAAGCCCCCTGGTTCTCACTACATGTCACAGTACACATGCCCACAGCAATGCCCACCTAATGCCAGCACAGACTCAGCCAGAACACCGACTCCCATGTCCATCAGCCTACCAACTCTCCTCTTCCAAAGAGAAGAGTGGCCATCTCTGCAGCTTCAAGAGCCTGAAAAGAGCAAGACCCAGAGGAAGAAAACAACAGCACCCAAGTCTGTTCCTCCTAAGATGCAGGCAAAAAAGACTGTCGTCCCAATAGCTAAGAAAAAGGTGAGGAATTCACCAACACGAAAAACAGATGGAGAAATAGGAAGGCAGTGGATATGGAAAGACTAGGTCAGGAACAAAATGAAACACACCACCCATAAAAAAAGAACTGGGAAAAAACCCTTAAAATCAAAACACGCCTGAAGAATGGAAATTAGACAAAGCTAGATAACCTATTTTCTCCCCATTCCCAAATGCTCCTCAAAATGATAGAAATTTAAGTAGTAAACAGAGAAGTTATCAAAATCATGGATAAAATAGTAAAAGATCACATTCATTATAATCTTAAATTTATTTTCTCCTAGAGAAGCAGCAATTCTTATATTACCAAGATTGAGGAAAACACAGGAAGAGTTCGAGGAAAAATCTCTCTCAAACTCTAAAAATCGGCCACAGTCAGACAAATTAATGGAATTACTTAGAATGCAACTCTAGTCTTGACACACTGGATGCTTTAAAGAAAAAGTCACCAAATAACACCAAATCATTATGCAGGTGTTTAATCTGAGAGATGAAAAGCTACTACACCTCCATCAGTTGCAGCGCAACACCTTTAAAGGGCTTGAAATTACCAAATCAGCATTGAAATACTCAAAGAGGTCACTCAAAGGTGAAGTTCCTGACAGACCAACAAACCCAAACTTCCCAGGATTAGAGCATTCTGTTTTTCTCAGTATTGCACATCCTTGGGTAATGCTGAAGTTAAACAGCACTCCACTTTTTGTACACGACAAGCAATTACCACTAGTTATTTATTATGCTAGACAGAAAAGTTGAAAAACAAGATTTACATCTAAATGAGCAACTTACCATGAGGAATTTCATCAGAATAAAGATTTTTGTACACATCCATAGCAAAATCCACCATGTTGGTATCACTAAGGAGATCCAGTTTTCCTTGGAGCAGCTCTTTTTCATTGTATATCTGAAACAGGAATTATTAACAGATTCATCTGAATAGTGCTGAAGTTTCAATTCATATTATGTATTACTTTTGTGACACAGTTTATGGACTTCTGTACAACTGAATTGTTTTAAATATCAAATCTCACTGCTCTGCCATTAAGAGCACTTACTATAAAGCCTCTCTGCATTTTCAGTCTTGACAAAATATCAAATATTTCCTGCTATCTATGGAAGCAGGTACTTCAAAAGTTAATTAGAAGTTAAGTAACTATTACTAATCTCTTAAAAGAAACAGAAATTCCTATTGCAAAATTAC
This sequence comes from Melozone crissalis, assembly GCF_028551555.1. Lineage (NCBI taxonomy): Eukaryota > Metazoa > Chordata > Aves > Passeriformes > Passerellidae > Melozone > Melozone crissalis. Next base: position 26,124,742 of record NW_026535780.1, read on the forward strand.
ACACATATTTAAAAAATTAAAGAACCTTAATCATACTTTTCTTTTAAAGTACTGAATACTTTCCACAAAATAAAATACTAAAAAGTGAGGACTAGTTAAATTATTTAAAGTGGATTTCGAAGAGATGCACAGGATTAAACTCACAATTTAATTGTACGGCAGATCAATCTAAAATATGTTGCTAAGTCTACAGCATAAAAAGAAGTTTAGAGTAGCTACGTAATTGAATGTGTACTTTTAAATTTTTCAAATTGTTTTTTAGAGTTCATATTCCATAATTTATCAGAGAGTTGCAAACTGCTGTTAGATGTTGAAGATGTAGGCAAGGGCCAAATCTGGTACATTCCTCAAAAACATATTTGCACAAGAGCCAAACTGCAACTCACCATGCCACATTTGTGCACATCTCAGATACAGATGAAGTTTAATTCAGATGAATCTGATGAAGTTTAATTCAGCTCTGAACATTGCATTGTTCAAAACTAACACCACAAAATTAATTGTTTAATTAACTTCAGCTGATACAAAGATGCTAATGTACAAACGCCCCCAAGATGAGAGGCATTAAGCAAACTCCACATGCTACACATGACAGCTGGCTAGGTCAAGTTGTCTTAATGCAAGCATGGTTTAACAGTTCCTATCTAAAGGCTAAAATAACACCTACTTTAAATTCAAAACTTACACAGCTTCACACATTTCGCTCCCATTTTAAAATAGTTTGTACTGATTAGTTTAGTCTAAAGTATCTGAAGTACTCGTCTGAGGTATCTCCAGCATTACCATTCTCTTTGCAGCAATATAACTTATAAATATACAGAGGAAGACCAACAGAGAATAACTCGAGAAGGGATTTATATTTGTTTCCAACACAAACTCGTGATGACACGGGTTTCAAATTCAAATTAGTTAGTATCATTGGCGTAACCACACAGACCGCCCAGAGCTCCGGCTGCGGGAGGGCCCGAGCACCAAGAGCTGCGGGGCTATCGAGGGCGTCCCACGCCGCGGGACTGCGGCTGCAAGGGAGAACTTTGACTTCTCCTTTCCCCAAATACAGGCGAGGGAAAGACACCGCGCCAAATCGGAAGAAAGAGAAAGCGCAGCAAGTCCGCGCTGCCTCGCAAGCGAGGGGCCGCGTAGCTGCGCGGCGTGATCAAGGAGCGGCTCCCTCAGGCCTCCTCTCGGCTCTGCTCCCGTCCCTGCCCGGGAACCCCCAACGCTTCGCCCCTGGACTCACGCAGCACAGGAGCCCTGCGCTCCTCCCTACGGAGGCTCCGAATCCCCCACGGGCCGCGCCCGGCCCGCGCAGCGCCCAAGCCCGCGGGAGGAAGCCCCGGCCGCGGCGCACCAGGCCCACGGGAAGCACCGGCAGCTGGCAGCAAGGCCTACCACCTTCCCGCTCCCACAGCCGGCTTCCCCACCCTTAGGAGAGACACGCACCTCCTTGACAGAGAGGAATTCCAGCAGCGGGAAGACCAAGTGCCGGTCCAAGAAGTGCGCGATCCGGGTGGTCAGGTCGTACTCCGCCATCTTGGAGCCCGGCGAGAGGAAAGGCAGAGGCGCGACGCGGCTCTTGTGGGCGCTGCGCCTGCGCGGCCCCGCCCCCAGCGGCGGGGAGCCGGCGCCTGCGCACTGCGGACCCCGGCCAGGGGCCAGGGAAGGGACAATGGCCGCGCCCTCCCTTTCCTTTCCTCTCCCTTTCCCCTCCCTTTCCCGCCCCGCTCCGGCGCCCGGGCCGCTCTGGGGACGCTCCGAGTGCGGCTCCGGGGCCGCCCCGGGCGCGCGGTGTGGGGGCTGCGCTTGTGTGGTGTGAAGGGGGCGGTGGAGCGCGTGAGCAAATGCTGGGCGACACTTTGGGCACCCTGGGGCACAGTGGGATTTCGGAGGGTGAACATCTCCCGAGAGCAGCTGTGAGCTGTGAGTGCAGCCCCCACACCTTGTGCGTCGTGTGTGAGCTTGACTTGGTCTCGGTCTAATCTGGTAGTGACAATCTGAAAAGGAGCCTAAGCTGTCCTTGGCACCCAGTGAAATGTTTGTTAAGGGTTCATCCATGTTGGCCATGTTTCCAAGCTCTCCGTGGGGAGGCCGTGCCAAGTGAGATGGAAGAAGGCTGGGGAGCTGCTGGACAATGGTTTACACAGGAAAACCCAAGCAAGTGCAGAAATGTATTTGCTAAGTTCAGCAACAGAAATGGAAGAATCAGTAATACTGCTGATAGCTTGCTTATAGCTTCTTTATGGCCATTGTAAAGAAGCATTGGCACTGGCTGCCCAGGGAAGTGCTTCAGTCCCATCCCTGAAGGTATTTAGAAAATGTCTGGACGTGGAACTTAGGGACATGGTTTAATGGTGGACTAGATCATAGAGGTCTCTTCCAGTTTAAATTATTCTGTGATTCACCATGTTAACTCACCAGAAAGATAAAAGGTTTCTTTTCCTGTTACACTTTGTAAGTTTTCTAGTGATTTTTGTCAGGACACACAGTTGAGTTCAGTAAGTCAAGCCTCATCTCTTCTCATAAAGCATGACTAAAACCTTTGTCATTAGGAAACTTTTCCTTTCATGAGCAGAGGCATAATGATTTGTTTAGTGATTCACATAACTACAGACTATGTCTACGGTAGCTACAATAGCTGTTCATGTGGAATAGCAAGTTAGTATAGTTGTAGTATAGGTTAATTTTAGACTTGGATGGTTTGTTTTAAATATAAATGAGAGGTAAGGAATAAGAAGGTCATAACACTTATTAAGCCATTATTCAGGCAGCTAGTGATGTTCTCCCCACCTTAACAGAAAGATGTAAAGGCTACAGAATTAAGGATGTGACAGGCTGTTTTTTAGAGGTAAGACTTCATTGTACCTTAATGAGGCCCTGTAAGGGAAAAAAAGCATGCACCATGAATGAAGTAATTCTTCACGTGACACTGAATTGTTAACACTTCCATGTAAGTCTGTGATATGTGTAATTTTGTATTAATAATACTCTTCTAAGAACATCATCTGTGGAAAGAATCCCTTTTTATCTGCAAGATAGCCTAGTATTTTTCATAGTAGTTGTAGATACTGTTTAGTTTGATACCCATGTATCACTGATGACATAGATAATCTCTAATGGTGAATACTATCCTGTATGGTTTTTCCCATAATAACAGAGTGGGTTTCACCAAGGCCTGTTCAAACTTGCCACTGGTTTCTCCTCATGACAGTCAGATTACAGAGCTGCCAGTGGAAGACCCTCAGCACTACAAAATGCTGAAGCATCCCAGGCCCCGACAGTGCTTGGTTTTAGCTGATGAATTACTGTCTGCAAGAAACAGGTACAGTGATGAGTGAAAAGGTGTCAAGAACTAGCTGGGAAGAGCCTTTTAGAGAAAGACCATAAGACTTAAAACAATACTCTGCCAAGGCAAAATATCAGGAAAACTGTTTTAAATTCCCTCAGTGAAACATACACTGTGCTTAGGATTACTGTTTTAAGAAGAGGGTGTTTAACTGCTTTGGCTGTATCATCTAGTGAGATATTCACCCTCTTGGTAAAATTTTTCTAAAATACATTTAAACTTTCATGGCAGAACAGTCTTAGCCAGTCTTAAATGAATAACAGGAAATGTGAGTTTATTTTGAACTGTTGCACAGACACCTGACTGAGGAATTACACAAAGCATAGTACCTCTAGGCCAGATTTCATTTTTGACATAGAACAGGCTTGAGACCGAAGTCCTCTAACCTAATGAAGTTCTTCCCTTCTGGAAATTCTGTACTTAAGGTTCTTAGCACCAATGTACTTACGATTGCTAGTTTGGTTAATGAAATAAAACCCATTTGGCTAGAATTATCTAGAAGATTATCCTAAATAAATCAACAGGAATGTATCTTGCTTGGGCTAAGTCTTTTGATTTCATAATTCCTAAATACTGAGGAAATTTTATCTGAAGGATTCTGTTTACATAATTAGTTGTCATTTATCTTATTGTTAACATGACAGTGGAATCCAACATTCTTTGAATTGTTAGAAGTAAATAATTACTAGGAAATCATAATAAAGTATTTTTCTGTCTCACATTATCAAAGGGAAATTTAATCTATTAACTTCTTCCACATCCTGTGATATGATTCAAACCTTATGTAACTTGTCTTGGGCTTCTCTTTTTTTTTTTTTTTTTGTATTTGTAATTCAGAAATTATGTTTCTATCGTTTTTTTTCTTTTGACTTTGTATCTGAAAACAAATTTTAAATCCTGCATTCCATAAATATTTTTACACTGATTAAAGCAAAAATATTTCTAAAATCAAGAATGTATCATCTAGAGGAATTCATTGCTGTCAACTATTTCCGGATAGCATTCAAATTTACAAAAGGGTGTCTCATAATTCAGCTGAATCATCATGAAAACCATGATTATGTTGATGTGCTATTTAAACCAACTGGAAAAAAAAAAAGAGGAAACACAAGAGTCCAAAATGCAAGTAGTGGAACGTGGTCCAGTGGAAAAGGACTTGGGGGTGCTGGTTGATGGCAGCTGAGCAGGAGCCAGCAGTGCCCAGGTGGCCAGGAAGGCCAATGGCACCTGGCCTGGATCAGCAGCAGTGTGGCCAGCAGGAGCAGGGCAGGGATTGTCCTGCTGTGTTCTCAGTCCTGGCCACACCTGGGTGCTGTGTCCAGGTCTGGGCCCCTCAGTTCAGGAAGGACATTGAGGTGCTGGAATGGGTCCAGAGGAGGACTATGGAGGTGAGGAAGGGCCTGGAGTACAAGTGCTGTGAGGAGAGGCCGAGAGAGCTGGGGGCACCTGATCACTCTTTACAGCTCCCTGAAAGGAGGGTGTAGCCAAGTGGGGTTTGGGCTCTTCTCCCAGGTAACAAAGGGCAGGACAAGAGGACACAGTCTAAAGTTGTGCCTGGGCAGGTTTAGGTGAATACTATAATATCTGAATAATTGAATTATAATATCTGAAGAATTTCATCACAGAAAGGCTGATCACTGTCCCTGGAGGTAATTAAGGAAAGGCAGTGTCATGGCCTAGTTGACATGGTGGTGTTCAGTCATAGGTTGGACTCAGTGATCTTAGAGGTCTTTTCTAAGCTGATTCATTCTGTGACTTTGTACCACATTATAACTTTATAATTATTTGATACATTATTTTCTGGTTTAAGATTATTGAAGAACTTGTCTAATGTAATTATAATTAACTTAGTGGAGTTACTCTGCATTTTCCTAGTGGAACTAGGATAAGCAGGTTTTCCTCACCTGAAACTGTGAACATATTAAAAAGCCAAGGGCAGAAATGCTTACCTCATGGTATTTTACCAGTGGGCTCTAGACTGTGGCTCTATCTTCAACTTTCAGTGTGGTGTTTTCTGTCTTTTTTGACCTATTTCTCTTATATAACACCCCGAACAATTTATGTTGTGTTGCAAGGTTCACTGATTATTTGAATCCAGTGAAGTCAATCAGTTCTAATATATTCTCTGTCAAGATTCCAACCAAACTTAGGTTTTTGTAAAGCAGGTAAATAAAATATTTTCCCTTTCCCTCCACAAAGGGGATTGGGAAGAACAAGACAAAGTGAAAAGCTATTTATTTTGTAGGGAAAGGGGGTTTGTGTTTACACTCCACTTGTAAGGAAAAATATTCTCTTTCTCATGGCTAATACTTCCAAGATGCCTATTGGAATAAAAGTTTTAAGAGGTGAATCTCCTACAAATGCAGATGTCTCTGCTGACTAATATCCTCTTAAAGGTTACATCGGGTATAATATATTGACACATGATAGGGTTAAAATGATAATTGTTAAAAAAAAAATCTAATATGGGCTTGCTCTTGGTCTGTTACCTTGATATTGTTTTAGAGAATATAGTAATATGAAAGGAATGGGGAGGGGAACCTTTTACACAGGAATAGTCCCTTCCTTTCCACCCTGTGCTACAATTTTCATTACGTTCTTCATGGTAACAAGAGAAGATAGAAGGAAGTATAATTTTATTTGAAAATAACACATGCATCTTAAGTGTTACCAGCTTGTCTAATTCTGTGCTTTCAAGAGAGACTTTAAATGCTTGCTGTAAGGCAGAACTTGCCTTGTCTGGGAATCACAGAATACTTCAGTGAGCTTTGCTGGATTGCTAAGGAATAGATGAATTTGGCTCTGTAAGTATGACATAGTGTACTTTAAATATACAAAACAAGGCAAAGGAAATTGTAAGTAAAGCTTTTTATCCCAGAGTATTGGAATCAATGAGAAAGGGCATAACTTAATCTCAGATCTTTATTATTGGTGATGATGGAAGAGCATGAAATAAACCAGGTTTGCTTTCCAATCCCAAGTTGTTCACAGGAGAGAGATTTGAAGAAAAACCATTGCAGTTCAAGTGTACTTGAGCTGGAGATCAGAGAAAAAAAATGAGGCTTTTCAAAATAAGTGTGCACTAAAGTTATTTTTCAAAACAGCTTTATACATTAAGAGGTACAATAAGTCATGCATTAAGTAACTGGAAATTGTTCCCTCTTTTGATTTATTAAAAAAAAAAGAAGAAAAGGGAAATAAAAAGGAGGAGGAAAAGTGAAATTTCCCAGTGGGAAATATCTTTTAATGTTGTATCCCCAGGATATTTGGGAAAAATAATAGGCTATTATGAAAAAGCTTCAATATGATGAATGTGCAACAACTTGAAGTGAATATTATTTTCACAGAATCACAGAAAAAGCTGAGTTGGAGGGGACCCTCAAGGATCAAGTCCAACTCCTGGCCCTGCACAGGACCATACCCAAGAGTCACACCAGGTGTCCAAGAGTATTGTCCAAATTCTGCTTGAATTCTGTCAGGCTGGTGCCATGACTGCTTCCCTGGGGAGCTGTTCCAGTGCCCAGCCACACTCCAGGAGAAGAACCTTTCTCTAATATCCAGGTTAAACCTCTTTTGACACAACCTCAGGCCATTCCCTTGGATCCTGGTAACTTCACATCTGGAAAGGACTCTACATGCCAATGAAGAGTAAGCATGGCTTACTGTATATTCTTTTTTTATCCTTGACTGTTGGATCAGTTTAGGTTCAATTATAAAATATTAAGCAGTTATAGAATTATTTGTACATGAAAATCTGAGTTGAAGGTGATACATATATCACTAGAGTTTTTGAAAATATAATTTGAAATCATCTGAAGTTGATGTAAATCTGGTTATAGGCATGAGTTTTGTGACCTCTGTTTCAGATACAGTTTCTGCCTTTGGATTTAAATATTTCCTTCCCTTTTCATTGTTCAGGAAATGAAGCTTGAAACTATCTTAGTTTAAGACGTTTACCTCCAAGTTTCAATATTTTAAAATCTTTTAAAAACCTTTTTAATTCATAGAAAATTTGAGGATTTTTTTTTCATGAGGACTTTAGTAAAAGGGTTGTAAACTTTAAGCTTTATGTAGCAAGTGGGTATATTTCTTGAAATGTAAGGTACTGAGCTTTTTCTGAGTAAGGGAGGTAAAATAATTTTTTGTCACATTCATGTATGTAGGACCTGAAGAAGTTTACCAGTTTCTGTGGAATTAATTTTCATTATGTTTTCATCTTTTATTATATTGTACACTTTTTATCACTGCTTTGCATTTGTTTTTATTTTATTACTGTGTTATTGGTCATCTTCCTTTCAGTAATTATGACACTTTATGGATACTATATTGCTCTAATAAGGGCTGCAAATGTGTAACATTCACAACTCTAAATTTGACTCCTAAGTACAGGATTCTGAGGTACCTAAGCAAAAGTAATACTCAAATTTAACCACTGTATGCCCTGCTTGCCCACTAGGTTCATTAGGATCTGGTCAGCTCTGACCCAGAAGTCCACAGCTCTTAACATAAGCATGACACAACCTTCTTAGAAGCCTTGCTAACTGGAACACAAATAGATCAATCCCACAGTAAATTAATGCTCAAGTGAGCTGTCTAAAGAGCTTAGGGGGAGAAACAGGGAGGAACAGGGAAAGGGAGATGTATAATGCTTCATACATGTTCTGACTTTTTTAGGTTCGAAATCAGTAGCTCTGTAATCAGGTGGTGGACCTGGCCAAAAACTTCACATCACAAAACAGTTCAGAGTCAGAAAAAGGTTGAAGGGAGCTGTATTTCTTCCAATTATTTTTTTTTCTATGTACAATTCTATTTAAAAAACAGCCCACCCTACACCCTGTCTTACCAAATACATTATTTCGTCTATGTGGGGTAGCATTCTCATGCAGCAGGGCTGAATTTTAAGAGAAGAGAGACTTAGGGTTGTGGTTCAGGAAAGTGGACAGGGCAGATGAGGTACTGTGAGCATATGGACTGGACATTTATTTCAGGTAACTTAGGAAGAGCTGACAATTAAAAGCAGAGACAGTCTTTATGTTTCCTGGCAGCTGCATATTTACCTGCATTTACTGAAGGAATAATTTGTCATGTAAGGATTGTTGTCTGTTGTCAGCCTTCTCAATTTATTGGAGTCTGGGCTGGCCCTGGTAGCATGGAGGATGGGGTGTCAGAGATCACAGCCCTGTGTCCATTCTCCAGTTCTGCTGTAGGGCAGGACGGGGGCTGCCAGGCCATATCCTGCCTGCCTGTAGTAGTTTCACAGAAGTGAGTAGCTTGGAAAGTTGTGGTGGTGAATATTTGCAGGTAGTGCCAAGTGCCTTGCTGTGGGAGTCTCTGGACTGTATAAAATGGATTACAGGACAATCTGGAGATGTCAGCTGAGCATGTTGTATAAACACGGGCAGTATATTTCACACATGGGTGAGGTTGTACCTTACTATACCTGTCTTCATGAGGTCATGAGAATGGTCACAATCACCATGGCAAATCTTACAAAAAAGCTGTATTCACAATGGTCTAATACATCCACAGCCTTGTGCATCAGTGTCAGACAGCATTTCTTCAGAAAGGATGGGACTCTGCTACAGGATTCATTACAGAATACTGCCCTGTAATGTTCATGGGCAAGGCAGGAACCAGCAGCAATGGTGGATCTGGTTACTTGGATTCGTCCAAGAACCAACAAGATCAGTTTTTTCACTCTATTAGATTATCTCACATGGACTTGCTCACCTCCAGCATTATATTTAGTAGGTCTTGGCTTCCCTTCCCAGCAGGGAGGTCATGGCTGGTCCAGGAAAGCTGGAGCCAAAGCCATGTTGGATCTCTGTGTGCTACTGCTCATGGCTACTGGCCTCAGTCATTGCAGACCAAGGTCCCTGAGCACCCCCTGGCAGTTGTTTCCACACATACCCCCTGACCCCTGAGATCTTTACTCCAGCTGAGATTTTCACTGCCTTCTTTCCAAGCCTCTTTTTTTTTCTCCTCCAAAGCCATGTCTCTTTTTTTTGGGGGGGGGGGGAAACCTTCTTTGAGGCCCCTAGTCTCCCATTTTCTCAAGTAGTCTGTGTAGAAACACAATGCATGATCAGCCTCCTAATTGGGGATCCTGTCTCTGTATTAATTGGAGGAGTTGGGATGTGCTGCTGTTCAGTCACAGCGTTATCAAAATTTATATCCAGACTGCACTGGTTGTCAGTGGAAGCTGGCAGTCTTGCTGAGGGCATTAAGTTCCGTTTCAGATATTCACACTGGTATAGGCACATTCATCACCTCCTTGCTATTGCTTAATTATTTTTTTTTCCCTGCAACAGCAATGCACCAAAGATGCCTGAAAATACAAAAAGAAACCCTGCCTGTTCTCGGGCTTTGTCCATGGGAAGTGGACTGCGTCACCATGCTAACCACAAGAAAAACATTCCAGTCTTACAGTGTTCCCTGTACTCATCTCAAATTAACTTCTCCAGGAGGGATAACATTTTAGGCGCATTTGTTGAGGAGGAAAATTGAAGGAGGGAGATGATAAAGACTTACTGAGAGCTAGCACAATAGCTTGGTGGCAGGACCAGGAAAAGAAGAGGAGATCTGACCTCACTCTGGTCTCTTGGAGTACTTAATTGTTGTAGGGGCCTCCAGTCGGTAATGAGTCTAAGACAGTGGAAAGCACAATTTCTCACGGGGGCGGGGGTTGTGGTGAAGATGTTCATTTCTCTCCTTTTGTTTGAGAGCTGTCTTTGAAGGCATTGTTCTTCCACAGCTGCAGTAGCCTACATTCATTGTGATAATTGTGGGACAATACATAGAATGGATGATTGATACATGAGATAAAGTTGTGAAAGAATATTACTAGATGATCATATGGAGATAATAAATTACACAAAGACAGCTCAAAGAAATAAGCTAAGGACAATTTTAGTGGGGTGCAATGTGGGAGATGGCACAGCAGATCCAAATAGGGATAAAATGAGTAATAGGGATAAAAATGAGTAAGAGAAACAGCAACCAAAACATTTGCTGGAACAAGTCATATAACAAGTTTGCTGGACACAAGTTAAAGTATTAAAGATAGGTGAGTAGCTCATGGGCAGAAAAGGAAACAAATTCTCTGTGCTCATGAAGATCTCTACTGCCTATGCACCCTGTCATCTTTTTTTCCATATAAGAAGGAGCTGGAAGTGCACTTCTTTCTTTTGGTAGGAAATCCAGGTTTACTTATGGGGTCTGGATTTTTAGGAGGTTGAGTCTGAGAGTCACCGCAAAGCTCACAGACCAGTCTGGACATACTCAGAGTCAGTAAGGTGCCATAGTAAAGAGATTGCTGCCTTACAAAATGTGAGGTGAGCTCAATGCTTTCGAAGCAGAACACATATCAGTGTTCCTATCTGATGGGTGTAAGATGTAGAAAGCAAAGAGCAGACACAGTTTGGTTTGGATTTTATTTTATTTTAAAATTCTTTTTTGAGGACCCTTTGTAAATTTGTTGCCAGTTCCATGTTGAGATGTCTGAGAGACAGGCTTTCTTACATTTTCCAACTCTTCTAAATTCTCACTATTTATCAATCATACTGTACGGCCCTGACAGTTTGAACTCTCAGTGAATATAGTTTTAAGAAGACCTTGAAAATTTTTATAATGAAAGAGTAGATTAAAAAGGGAAGATGCAATTTTTACTACTAAAGGAGTATCTGAAATAAATATACTCACTTATTATTAACATTCCTCTACTGAGTCCACCACTTAAGTTTTTTAGTAGATATGTAATAAACATGGTTGCTTCAGGAAAATTCAGTGGAAGGAGAAATGGTTTAGGCACTTCTGCCAGCTGATCACCCTGTGTCTGTGGGCTTCTCTTCCATCTGAGAACAATAGCTACCCATAATGCTGTGATTGCTGTGAATCCCTGCTCTGAATGCAGCCTCAGCCAGGAAGGTGAAGGGGAAGCTGACTTTCCTTTCTCACTGTTGAACTTCTAATACAAATGTTGATCTCTACAATATGTATTACTGCTTTCAATCAATAGACTATGATGTCTTAGATCTCAGTAATTACGCCCTCCTTGCCTAACATGACTGGTATTTCTAAATGTCTGGTATATCCCATAGATGGGTTGTCTGTGGCATAATGTTATCTTAAGGACTTTGATCCAAACTTGTTGAAGGCAGTGGAATGTGTCTGTTGACTTCAGTGGTTTTTAAGGGGTCTGAAAGAGATAGAGGATTTGGACTAGAGCATAAGTTTAACAGCTAATACTGCCTGCAGCAGCACAGCATTTTCACCACTATGTTAAATCACCTTTAAGACATTTAAAGAGGTCAAATTTTTCTTCCCCTCTCAAAGTACTGAAAATGTGTCAGTAGCCTATGCTAATCTTTTGCAATACTCTTATTTGAATATAATGAGCATCATGAGCTGCATAATGAGCACAGAATGTTGTGAAACTTACGTGTTTTAAATTTTGAAGCAAGGTTCATTCATGACATCATGTGTTAAGTTTCATCCCCCAGGGAAGGTGTGTGTGTGGTTTTTGTTTTGCTTCTTTTGGTTGGTTATTTTTTTCAAACTGAGTTATTAGGCCCTGAAAAATGGCAGTGCTGATATAATATGAAACAGTATTTCCTGAAGGGCCCTGTTAGAGCAATAGTCTAAAAGTCTAATAAGTCCCATTGTGAGAGTCATTTGTCATTCTATCCCTACAGGCAAATTTTTAAAGGTTAGTGAGGGCTATTTGTCAAAGTTCAATGCTGCTTTAAATTTTGTTCCCAAAAACCAGGCATTTTGTAAGTATTCCTAGTGGTCCTCTTCAGATTATCTTGGTAAAAAAAAGTCTGGAATAGGATAGATGGGGAAGAAAGTGTCTGAAGCGAATTGCTTATACACTTACTTAATTCTGAAGAACACATTTGCTGTATAAAAAGTTTCAACTGAGCCTGCACAGTTTTGGTCTGTGCCGATAGCCAATATGTGGAAAAATGCAGGTATTTTTAATAGGATTGGTTTAACAGGTGAAACTACTTCATTAGTGGCTAAAAGTATAGGAATCTTGCTGTTTGTTCTTCTCTAGATGGGAATGCTATCTTGAAATTTCAAAATGTTGTCAGGATAGTTTCAAGTGTTTATACTTGTTGATGGAAATCAAGCTTCCAGTCTAGTGAAATCCTTCTGCTTATCTCTGATAGGATTTCACAAAGTTTTGACATGCAAACTATTTACAATAGTAGGGAATAGGATACAAGAATGCTGCCTTTAAAGTAGCAAAATGATTCATGGTCATTGCTTTTTGGCATGTTCTTTAAAGCATAATGGTATGAAAATGCTTACAAATGAAAATTGTATTCCACTTGACTATGGCATTGGCATTTTACAGGGAGTTGGGTAAGAACCTTTCTCCTTTTAATTAAAGCAGTCTAGTGGGGATTTTGTATTTTTCATCAAGTTACTAGTTATTTTTTTTGTCTGACAGTGCAAAACTGGAGAGTTGAGATAGATGACTTTATAGTAAACATGTTGTAGGCTTATAGGATCTGATTTAAAGTAGCCCATAGAGAAGTGATAGTCCTTCTGTGTACCTTGATAATCAGATACCCCAACAGATAAAACAAAAACAAAAAAGGGAGTACTTATTTTTCCTGATTTTTTAATCAGCAAACTCTTCCCTAAAGATGGATCAAATCCTCTTATTTAATTTATTCAGCATAAATGAATTAAATTGAAACCTGATTAGCCCACAGTTGGGAGAATCTCTCTGCAATGACTTGGAACACTTGCTAGGGATTAACCCCAAATCCCAATTCTTCTTCATTGCCTGTTCTAGTAGCATCATTTGTTCATGACTTTAGAGTCCTTGTTTCAGAGGTTACTGAAATACTTACATGCCTTTAACCTTTCACATTTTCAAATGCTTATCATTAACTTCATCAGCAAGAATTTTCTGAGAATCAGTCTGTGATTCAGTATTTATGAAGCTGAGTGCATGAATTGCACTGGGGTATTATTTAACTCTAAGCAGTAGAAGAATTGCTGTGATTGTAAGTAGTAATTCCATTAGCTTGCTGTCAAGCTATGGATGCATCTTTTCTGCTAAAGACAAAAGCCCTCGTGAAAGTACTTGCTCATTATCCTGACATAATAGGGTAATACTATGCAGTTCAGTATGAAAAGTTTTATTCTTACATCAACAATATGTTAATGATAAGCATAACATTTTCCTATTGACAGACTGATTTCTTCAGAACAATCAACCAATTTTTACATATCTAATGTTTTTAGAAATTTTACAAAGAAGTTGCATTTTTAAGGCCAGATCATAGCCAAAAGGTGGCAGTATTCTATTCAATATTCATTTACAAAACAGTGTAAAAATGCATGTATTTATTGACACTTTGCTTCTAATATCAGATCAAACTGGATAATCGTATCCTAAACATAATGTCCATTTATGAAAAGGACTTATTTAGACTGAATGTAGAAATTAAATTTGTTGCTCATACCTTAAAGTTTGAAAAAAAGAATCTAGTTTGTAAGTTTTAATTATTAAGTGTTTAGTGTTTCACATGACACCTACATTGTCACCAAAAGAGAACTCTGTGGCCTGGGGGTTTTTATGAAGTGCTTAAGAACATTAGAACTTTTTCTGCAAGTGTTGGCAGAGTTAACTCATTTTACCTTCAAAAAGAAAGAAATTAATCTCCACATGCTTTTAATATGAGCCAAAACTGCTGCATTAAAACCAATTTGTTTTATACACCCTAGAGATTGGTAATATTTTTCATTAAGTAAGTATGGGCTTTTTTGTGCTGAGACAACAATAACTTGAAGAATTGCTTTTCCTGCCTGCCAAGTTGTTTAGCTGGACATCAGTGGTTTGTGTCAGGATAGATTGAGATTGAAGTTTGACTATTAGTAGGAGAGAATGCTTGCAAGTGCAATTATGTTCAAGCAAATATTTCCATGTAAATTTTGATCCATTGTTACATCAGATGTTATTATGAATTTACTGTAGTTATAGAGTAAGTTTAAGTCAAATAAAGTAAATATGTATTCTATTTTAATGTATGAAATACTTTTAAAAATCACTTCTTGTCACAGTCTTTTAGAAATATTTAAGAATGAAGGATCTATTCTCCAAATATTGGCCATTCCAGTTTCCTGTTAATATTTTTCATTGGTTTTTTTCAGTGTTGAAAAGTTTTGATAAATGTATGTGAAATGGAAGAAAACTTGATTCAGTGGGCAGGACATGGGAAATCCAAATGAAATGGTACTGCTTTTTAATATGCTTTGGTATTCACCTCCTGTAGAGAATAATTCACACCTATCAATCTTTTGTAATGTCAAGCAAAACATGGTACAGTTCCCAAGGGAACTGGAATTAATAAGTCTTTTGATACATCACTGACTTCTCTGTTTTGCCACTTAATTTTCTCCAATAGCTCACTCACTGAATCTCTGAGGGCAGTTTCTTTTTCCAGAAAAAAAGGATGTGGCACATTTTTATTCAAGAATCATTTTGGTGTTCTCACATGGACAGGAAGATGATGTGAAATTTCATTCTTTATATAGTCAAATAAGGCAGAGCATCATATCAATAGCACAAACTCTGGAAACATCATGAAGGTAAGAATGAAGGTGTTGGACAAACATAGTTGAATACCACAGATATTACTAAGAAACTGCTCAGAAGACCAAAATGGATGATGTTATTTTTTTACCAACAAATCATCAGTTTTAAACATAAAGTCGTGAGGAAGAGCAAGTGTGCAAATGCTGACTTTGCTAATAATCTGTTTCCTGCTGGGCTCCAGTGTTTCTCATCCATCTCCTTCTAGAGTTTATTCCCAAAGAGTATTTTAGAAAAGCTTACTTATATAGAATGGCCTAGAAATTTCATGAAATTATTCTGGGAACAAATCCAGATAGTGAAAACTGTGGGATATATTCTTGTTTATGGATATTGAAAAGAACCATTGATTATGGCAGTGTGCTCCCAAGATACTGAATATATATCCCTAGAGGAGTAGAGGGAAATCTTGTCAGTAATGTGTCACAGTTTAAGCAAATTTGGTCAGGAATCACAGCACAACTACAGCAATAATATTTTTTTACATTACCCTTCAAATGATATGAGCACATCTCCATCTAAAAGCAAGAGTATATGCTTTCAGTAAAGTGTAATTGTCCTAGCAGTCCTCATGCAGGAGAATATGCCTTATGCATGTGTAGTTACATAGGAGAGCAAATGATGCTCACTGTTTTCTTTTTGTGATTACACTGGGAGGGATTTATGCATTAAGGTACTAATCTTAAGGGTAAACTTCCTTGTGATAGTATGTAAATAGAGCTCTAGGTTTATGTTTTGTCTGCTAAGAGAAGGATGAGCTCCCTGAACAAAACAGAACAAAAAGTGGAAGGATTTGGACGGTTTTTGTGTTCATGCACAGGATGAGGTTTTGCATCTGCTGAATGCAGGTGTGCTCTATACCATTTATTGCTGCTGTGGATGACCAGTGCCTGTGCACTTGCTCCTAGGGGCTGCTTGTTCTGTACTCTAGAGAGGCCATGGTTTCCTGTTGAGCCTCTGCCTTTGCCAACTCCCTGTTTTGTCCTGATGCCAAATGCAGGAGTAGGTGGAATGGGAGACACTGCATGAGGATGGCCAGTGCTGAAGTGCATGTGTTGCATCATGTATTGCTCATCAGGTAAGGGTTATCCCTAAGGCTTGCTGGCATTTGAGTAAAAATATAACTGGCTTGAAAATTTTTGTCCTCTGTGTCCCTCCAAGAAAAACTTGTGATGTGCAATAAATTAGCAGTTATTACAAAACTGTGTTGGTGTTTCTGTACTAGACCTTTTAGGAGATAGATTCCCAGCAACGTTTCCAAGCTTCAGTTCTGATCAAACAGACTTGTTTAACTTTAATAGATTTAATTGGTGAGCAAAACTTGCCAAAATCTAGTTTATTACAGTTGTATGCCTCTACTCAGGATTGCTTTTGGGGAATGATGGCAGGGCAGGACATAGGTTCTAGGAAATTTTGTGCCTCTTAGGAGATTTGATATTATTTAACTTGGGCAATAAAGTGCAAATCAGTCTGCAAGGGAAATATAATTCATATGAACAGTTGCCAGCTCTCTTGGAAGTTAAAGGGAGACTTCTCAGGGACTGAAATGGAGTTTGATATGCTGCACCTCCTCTGAAGATACTATTAACAGTGCCATTGCTAAAGAACATACAGACTGTGGCACCCATCCTGTGCTGTTTGTGTGCTCTGAAGTTGCTGTGAAATAGTAAAAACTCCATTTTCTTCCTAACATTTTTCTCAGGTCACACATTTTGGAGAAATACATTTGGTGAATGTCATCATGCACTCAATATATATTTTTCTCTAGAGGATTTGGAGCTTTGTTTTGAGGGCTGGTTTTAATTAGGCTGTATGCTTAAATACAGTATTTTCAATTTCTAGTTTTCTACCTAAAATTCAGAATGTTTTCAGGACATTTTTATATTTTTGGAGAAATTCCCAGTTTTCCAATTTCAGTTGTGTTGTACATGGGATAAGTGTCTTGTTTAATTCATCACATTTTTCCTTCAGGTATGTATAGGAGAGACTTGAAAGAGGATTATTTCTTGCTGGAGCTTTAAACTGAGAGCCCATTATGGAACCTTTTGAGGTGGGCTTCGCTGGCTTTAGAGAACTTAAAATAGTAGAAATAGTAAGATACTAAGACAGGATTTTTAAAACTTAGAGCTACTTCTTTTGCCTCCTTGAGCATGATCTGATAAAACTTTAGTAAAAATGCCCAGATGGACAGCTTTTCTTGCATGCATCAGCCTTTATATCATATGTAGTAATGTCTAACATCAGCTGTGAGTCAGTTTTTAAGCTGGGTCACTAAAGAAGCGAGGCTTCTGCTGTCATGCCACAGGGACCCCTGTTCATCCCTTTGTAACCTGCAGGTCAAATCAGTTTAAAGGTGGGGTAGAGATACTATGAGGGAAAATCTTCTGCAGTAATTCCAGGGACTGAAGACAACCCCTGAACTTATTTGTTCATGTGCCAGAGAATGAGAGACTTGATTTTCAGGGAGGACTTGAAGACGTGATTTCAAAATGTGTGTGTGTGTGTTAAGGGGTAGGAGGGATTGTTGATGTTCAACCCAGAGTCACAAAGACAAAATCAGCTTTTCCTATTCAAAAAATATTTGGCTGCAGCTAATCAAGTGCAACAAACCTTAAACACTTATTATTAATTGCTATCTAATGTATGTACAGTTGAAAATGTGCCCCTCTACTCAGCACTAGTGAGCTGAGCATCTGGAGTATTGTGTCCAGTTCTGGGCTCCTCATTACAGGTGAGACATGGAGGTCCTGGAGCTGAGGGTCCAGCTGAGGGCTACAAAGATGATTAAGAATCTGGAGCTCTTGTGAGGAGAGGCTTAAATACAGGGGCCTATTCAGCCTTGAGAAGAGGTGACTGAGAGGGGACACCATAAATGTCTACAAGTATCTGAAGGGAGGATGTCCAAGGATGGATCCAGGCTCTTCTCAGTGGAGCCAAGCAATAGGACAAGAGGCAATGGGCAGAAATTGATTCACAGGAAGTCCCACCTGAACTTGAGGAAGAACTTCTTTACTGTGCAGGTGATCACATACTGAAAGAAATTTGCCCTCTCTCCAACAGAGAGATTGTGGAGTCTCCCTCAAGAACATCTGGACATAATCCTGTGCCATGTGCTCTTAGATGACCCTGCTTGAGCTGGGAGGTTGTACCAGACGACCCACTGGGATCCCTTCCAACCTGACCCATTCTATGAATATATAGCCACACAAGGTAAAGGAATTTAACATCCAAGAACTTAGCACTCTTGGAAAATTACTGTCAGTTTTGGGGACTTCTGTGCTGAGTCTCAGTCATCCTAAATTTTTCTGAAATTATTAAAAAATCTAAATAGTAGAACTTAAAAATGTTGAAAATCTTCAGGGAAAAATACAGCCTCTAAAAATACAAGGCACATCCATATGGTTGATGAAGCTTAAAATACCTTACTTGATCTTTCTGGCAACCAGCCTATAATCAGTCTGCAACAAGACCTTTCTCTGTATCAGACTTTAGGAACTGCTGAGCTCATGAGAAATATGAAAGTAGAAGTGAACTTGTTCATACTTCTTTTCCCATAGTGGTGAAGTAATGATCTAATACATGACTGAGAGGAAAGGTATGGGCAGTGCTGCTTGAAATCATGACCCCAAGGGCCTTGCTCTTTTGGGTTTAGGTCAAAGCTATAGCCAAGGTGGTGTTTTCTATTCCCTTAAAAGGATGTCTGTGTTACTAACACAGGCCCTTGGAGGCATGATTAGTTACTCAGAAGAAAACGCTTGTCCTCCGATTGGCAAAATGTGTGTAGAAATCCCAGCTGTTACTACAAATAAAATGAACATGCACTCAATAGCTGTAAACTCTGGGCTTGGACAAAAACTGTCTGGCTCTAGCTATTGCTGTTCTGGAAATCAAAATTTTTTTTCATCTACGTGTTGCTTTGTCCTGCCTAAGGATAAAAGGGTATAGATTTTGAAACGCTGGACTGCTTATATAGGTAGAATATCTAATGATATTCCTTAATGAAAATGCTTGAGCTGATTTACTTAAATGTTGACATAAATGGAAGCAATATCTGATTTTCATAGGAAAGCTAGTAGACTGGCTACCTGCTTGAGAACAGAAACTCATGTGAAACTGCCCAAAGCAGAACACTTTGTATATAGTGGGGTTCCAGAGTGTGCAATACATGTTCATTGACAGACTATAAAACACCAGCAGGATATCTTACAAGGTGTCTTCATATTTGCATGTGTGTTATTGGCTATTCTGTCCCTCCATAAATCCGTATACTTCTAAAGATTAGGAACAGAACTGTTTAGGCAGTTTCATGCAGACTTGAAAATAAGGGATGATTCAACAAGCTGCCTTATAAACAACAAGTCTTTTCAGTTCACTAAAAATTCACTTTTCCAGGTTTTAATCATGAAAGTAGCTTGGAATACAATTCAGTGTATTTGTGTTTTGATTTCACTGCTGATAGCTCATATGTCATCCTATTTATATTAGTTGTGTTGAAATTAAAAGAGAGTTGCAGGATCTGGATGAAGATATTATCTGCCTCATTAATTGTAATGGAACTACTCACTGAATGAGTGTGAATAAGACAGATTAATGCACATTTAAATCCATGGGCTCAAGTGGGACAGTTTTCATTGACAAAGAAAATTATACAAAGCAAAGTCATGTTCCTGCAGATCTTTGCATCTGTTGCAAACAAGGAATAGCTAACTTCAGGATAGGTTAATTAAGGATTAAAATGATCCTGATGTATTTCAAGTCATATAGAATAAAGAAATGATCTCCTAAATTGAGACAAGGGAGTGCAAAATGAAATTATTACAGGAAATACCTTTTTGCTCTGATCATGCTAGAAATCGAATTCTGTGGCCATTCTTTTTTCATCATTTGATTGATTGATCAACTTTTCCTTTAGTGTTCCTTAGATTTGATTTTGCCACTGAAAGCAAATATAATAAATAGAAATCAGTGTGACAAATACAGATCAATTATAACAATCCAGAATATTGATTTAGAAATTCACAGTTCTCCTTGTAGAACAACAGAAATATTTTGTATATTGGAATATTTTGTATAGGAAGCACTTGCCAGCATTGCAGAAAGCCGCTCAGAGGTAATGCAGTAGATCTAGATTGTAGGAGCATCAGGAGATGAGAATCTTGTCTTCCAGAGAATTCCTGTTTAGTACAAGGCTTAGAGCAGATATCTTACAGAACCATCCTGAAGCATAATAGTAGAAAAAAGCATCTTTCAGATTTATTTTTCCTCTAATTTTAAAAGCCCTTTGTCTTTACTTGGCACACATTTTCAGAGGCGCCATATTTCTTCTTTTCAGGTCAGTATTTATCCTGGAATAGGCTAATCTTTACCAAAGCCAAATCCAAACCTACCCTGTCATCAGAGACTGTAGGAATGTGACTTTGAACTTAGGGCAAATTGCAAAATATCTCTTGTGTGCTTCAAGTACAATGTAGGTACAGCTTACCTGTGGAAGTATGGAAGAGCAGTGAGATCAGATTTCATCCATTCCTTCTGAGTTTTAAATGTTCTAATCAGCTTGGTGATTAATAAGGTTGTTGGCACAATCATCATGGTGGGCTTCAGCAACAAAAGAACACCAAATGACTGAATTTCAGTGAAACCTCAGGACCTAAGCTTGGGAAGTAGTGGCTGTCTCTGAAACCCTGTTTAATGTGTCACAGCATTCTGAGTTTGACACCATTAGAGTAACTTCTCTCAAAAACAGACAGGTTTTTAGACATGTGTTTTCTGATAATACCATTGAGCAAGGAGGAGAAAAATTTCACTGCAGGTGTTAATCCAACTTTAGCTGTAACTTTGGGAATTTTTTCAGTAGGACAGAAAGTCAAGTGATTGATTAGTTGCCCCCATTGACTAATCTGTCAGATCTTCCTGCCTGCCAATCAGAATTTTGCCTTTAAAGTGGAGGAACTAGTTCTTAAGAGCTTAGTTTTAGAATTATTCATGTCACAGAATGGTAACCAAATAATTAGTGGGTTGAGTAATTTCATTCAGTGATGTGCAGAGAATGCATGTAGGAGTTGTTTTAATCATAATTGGGTTACTAAAGACGTGGAATATGGCTGAAATGGCAGCTTTTAATACTGTTTGCAAGTAAAAGAACATCATTTTCCCCATTATTTTAATCTATATTTCATTTTACATTGTATTGTTCGAAGGAGGCAGCAATAATCCAGTTTTTCTGCTGTCATCTGTGTGTCCTCTGTGGCTTGGTACTGCAGATCTTGATTATTGAATGTTCCTCATGTCAGTGCATCCATGCAGGACTGTAATTGGAAAGAGGAAAATCTGTGATGCTGCTGTGAGTTGTTCCTAAAGGAAGAGTTGCAAAACCAAGCAGTTCTCTGGGGTCTTAGACTGCAAGTATCATAATGCAGTGTGCCAAATGTGCATAGGAAAATTGCAAACTTTGGTGAATTTTCATCATCTCCACTGAAAAAAGAAATCTTTTTAGTGGTCCTGTAGGCAGTGTGGATGGGAAGATTGATTAACACGTGCTGTAACTAAGTCCCCATATTGCCTAAACTTTACTTTAAGTGGGTAGTTAAATGTTGTTGTCAGAAGTCTGGCACAGTTCAGGAGCAGGATTCCTTCTGTCATGCATTGATCGGTTGATAGCTCTTACCAGGGGCTGCCAGGAGAGAAGGAAATCACTTGCTGTCTGTACAAAAGCAGGTTGGCCCTGGTGCCTGGCCCAAGCAGACAGACATGGGAAAAGTGTGCCTGTACTGGGGCCTGGGGTTGAGCCTTTCTGTCACCTTCTCACTGACAGTTTCTGTGTTTGCACACAGCTTTCTGTCAAGCTTTAAAATCAAACCAACTTTTTGGAATTCAGAGCTTGCTCTGAATTCCAGAAAGTTGGTTTGATTTTGAAGCTTGACAGAAAGATATGGCTCCAATAACTCATGAAGCCTCTTTTAAACTGCTGGTGAAACCTTGACCACGTTGCCATCAGTGGGAAGGTTTGAAGGCTGGAGGTTACAACTGACTTGACCAGGATTAGACTTTTGCCTTGTGGATCTGTGCATGGCTTATAATTAAATTTCCAATTATTTTTAAAGATGCTGAAAATGTGTGGTGCCCATTGACTTTCTGTAGGACCTCAATAGGATGTTAACATTTCAAAAGACAAGTTTTTTATTTACTAACTTCCAATAAGAATTTAAGATCAATTTTAGACTTTTAAATTTGATCTTTTAGCTACTCCATTAACTTAAGGAAGCAATAGTACCTGTCCTACCTGTAGCTACTACTAAGGTGAGCATGTAGAAACCCCACAGCCTTGCACTGCAATCTAGCCATTTGCTAAAAGTGCAAATGTTCTTACTTGTTTACCAGTGAGCTATCAGCTGGGATTTCCTTTATTCTGCTGTATTATTGCTGCTTTCTCTTTTTGCTCTTGATGTTAATAAAAAGCTCAATATAAAAATAAAATTGTGAAAATCAGAACTGATGCATGAATATGACATTCAAGAGCTTTTTTTTGTCTTTCTTTTTAAAGAGAGGCAATATTTGCTGAATGTGAGCAGTATGTATGGCTCTGTGGGTGTGCATACCAGAGCATGTTTCTGAGCCTTTTTGCAATAAACTGCATGATCATACTTTAGCTTTTTTGATCCCAGAATCTTAACACCACCTTGCAGCCAGTGACCCTATAATGAATGCTGCATTTACATTACCAAATCTCATCACCATATGTCCGTGAGTGCTGTGGGGCTCAGATCAGTTGAAGACTGCTGAAGTTAGGTCTGTGAAATAAAATACAACTGCTATTCTTAGGTGAGGTATTTCTGCAAAAATTATGCTTAACAGTATGGATGCCAAGGAGAAACTAATTTGAACGAGGTTTTTCATGAGGAAAATAGTTTGTTAAATACTGACAGAGAGAATAAGTAAACTGCCTGAGGTTTAGTTTGAAAATGTACATACAACAAACACAGGAAGATAACTGTACTAGTTAAGAGATTGTTACTAACTTCTAGGGTGCATTTTTTTCAATAAAGTTATCCGTGTGCTTTGAGGAGATAGTTCAGATTGTTTTTCCTTAGAATGATTGATGACAAAGGGCATAGAAACAGACACCCAGGCTGAATTTGAGGGTGAGTCATTCAGACCCAAATACCAAGTAAATCCAATTATTTTCATTGTACTTCTCTGAAATGATGGTTTAGTATATAGCTCAGCTGGGACAGATTTTTGGACTAGCATACATAGTGTCATTTTTAATGCCTGATGGGTTTCCTTTCTGATTTAGTGATTTTTTTTTTTTAATATCATAAGAAGACTTAGTGAAGATTTAAATTTAAAGACAGTTTCATACCTTTATAAATTTCTGTGTATTACATATGCATATATATTTGCTCACCTGAAGGAAGGTTTGACAAGCAACCATTTTTGTATATAGTTTATCAATTCTACTGAAAAGACTTAATTATTCATTGTAAAAAAGCTTTTTCTACAGGGTAATTTATTATTTATTCACAAAATTTTTGACAAATGAAGCTTGAAAGGTTTTAGATGATGACATTTCTACCATGATCTTTGGAAGACTCTTGATGATCAAAGAGGAACATCATTATGAGCTTTTTCCTTGATTCACAGCCTACTTTCAGTGCCCCTTTTATTTCAAACTCTGTAAGGAAAGAAATTACTTGATTCTAGTGCTCTTTTGTTCCTCTATCCTTTCATGTGCTTGTCTAACAATCCTCTAATAATTTATGAACTGGCAGCCAATTTTAACCAAATTTGACTGAGGATTAAAGGTCCCAAAACTATTAAGGTCTTATACACTTCATGAAAATTGATACTAAAGGAGAGAGACTCAAGTCAGTGCCCCACTGAGCAAAGCTCACTCACAGCTTACCATGGGGAATCTGCTTAACTGATTGCAAGTTCATGCTGGTAAAGTTAAACAAATGTACATATACTGGCTACTTCAAGCCTTAATTTTGTAGTGAACAACAGTACTGGGTTTTAAAGATTCTGTACCAAAAGTTTTCCTTGTGCTTTTTGCATTTGGCCCTCCTTTGACTTTTCATCTTGGCAACTGATTTTTTGCTTCTTCAGTAGGAAGCTGCAAACGGCTTTTTAAAAGTGCACTTGAATCAATGTCTACTGAATTTCAGATGCTTTCAAAGTGGCAGCCTGTATGTCGAGCTCACAGCTCACGTGTTACTAGCAGCTCGTATTCTGTGAGTCATTACAAGGAATCCTGAGAAGTTATGGCTTGGTTCACTTCCATCTTAGATTGATCATTAGAACTTTTTTTGGATGACTGATACAATTTGCTTCAGAGAGATTAATGAAATCCCTTCTGATGTGATAGAGTAATTAAAGTTTTTTACTAGGATAAAATGTATTGCTTTAGATATTTTCAACATAGTTTAATTTCCTTTCTTGCCAAAAACCACTCTTATTTTCACAGCATCTTTCACTTTGAATCCATAAACGTGCATGGCAGTGTAGCTTGGAGTACATCCTTACTCAGGCTGAAATTCCACTCATTTAGGATTAAAATTTTATTCTTAATCATAATGGCTTTAATCTAGATTAGTCCTCAGTGGAAATATAGACATAGACATTTGATTTAATCTCTTTACTAGACCACTTATTCTGTCAAAGTTGGAATATCTAAGAGATCACACAAAAGGCACCAGTTAAACATGATGGGTGCAAGCTTCCTGAGTGCCATGAGAATGCAGTATTTCTCACTCTGTACTCACAGGCTTCCAGGCTGGTACCCTGGTACCACAGGTGAGAATTTATATTCACCTGGCACTGGAATTACTGTTCTGCCATCTTGCTTGGCTTGCTAGACTTTGACACATCGCCTCTCCATAGGAGACCTTTATAGGAGTTCCTCTTTATAGTCTTCCAGGTCAAGGGGCTACAGAAATGGTCCACTGACAATTATTTCTCTTCTTCCCTGGGAAGCTGTGCTACCATTTCTGGAAGTGACTCTGCTGTCTGTTCTTTGCAGTGGTGCACTTGGTGGTATGACCACCAAACACTTTTCACTTCTCTCCACTGACATCTCAGATCCAAGAAGGGCGTAGTCTATCAAGCTCTCCTCACTTAACTTCTATCCAGGAGTTTCCTGTAAAGAAACTAAAATTCACCCAGTACATTCATGCTGTAAAATGTGTCTGCTGAAGACTGTGAGGCCTGGCCCACAGGCCACCTGGTGCAGGATGGTAACATCCATGCTTTACAGGGCTACTGTCCTCTGAAACAGACTGGTCATGTTCATAGTGTATGAGTTTTCTGAGCTTCACAGGGCGGCCTTACAAGTTGCTATTTTTTATGTATTTTTCTGATCAAAGTGTAACATGTGGGTTGTATTTCAGTCTTCTGGAGTGGAGATTTCATTATATGAATCTTAAGGTATATGCTGCAGGATATGGGGTATAGGCTGTGGGGTATGACAGAATGGAATGTGGGTTTATTTGCAATGGTGTTGAAGGACTACACTGAGCAGGACCCACAGAGTGTAGGCTGGTCTGTGCTGTCTTTTGGGAAGAGTTGCTAGTGAGCTACCCACAGAGCTGCCCTCCTGCTTTGATGTGAACAGAGCTAGCTAATTTCCTTCAAAGGAAAACTGGAGAGTAAGGTAGACAGGTGACCTCTGTCTGGGAGATTGTCAAGGAGCTAAGCACAACGTGGACATGTCCACTGAGGTGCTGGTGGGATGCAGTTCATCTGCTAAAAGATATGATGTCATACTGGGGTATTGCAGGATACAAACCAGAATACCCAGCTCCTACAGGAGTTTCCTGGAGTTGTTGGTGCTTCCAATGTAAATCACCGGGTTTCACCAGGTCTGGAAAGTATAACTTTTGCAGTTTTCATGGCCTTGATCATGAGCCTACCCACAAGGAAAATAAGGCTTAGGACAGCGCAAGAAACTTAAAGGACATTTTCCTTAGCTTGATATAACTTTTTAATAATGTCACTTTACTTTATAATCATCACTTTGAGTCATTTCACACTTTTCCAATTTTGCGATTTGTAATATTGTACTGAACGGCCTTCACTATTGATTTAAACCAAAACTCAGTTAATGTTTCTCACCATTGTTGAATGAAACTATTGTTTTGGGTGGTAAAAATAGGATTCATTTGGTATTTGGATGCTTCTGGATACTAAAATGATTTTGGTTGTCTCCAAGCACATGACTAAGCTTCACACCAGGCTCTGAGTCATAAAGGACTGTAAGTAATGTCTGAATTAATATGCACTTCCTTGGAAGCATTTCCAAAACTTTTTCTTGAAGCTTTCTCAGCTATAGGTGCATTAATCTGTCCTTGCTGTGAAAGTAGTGAGAACTAGATGCCTTTTCTAGGGCTTATTCTTTTACTTTGAGAATACAGAAGGCATAGTTTGTGAGTTTAAGTTATCTTTCCTTCACAATGTGTGCCAATGTTGATATTTCAGGGCAAATAAGGATTGCACTTGAAAATGACACTCCCAATTGTCCCTACTGACTGTTCCTTGCTTCTTGTTGTGGGATGGTTTTGGCACACATGTGCTAGATGCCTTTGGATGAAACTAAATTGGAGTATGGACTCCCAGAGCCCATCTAATGAACTCCAGCCACAATAGGGCATTTAGTCTATGGGACCAATCTAGAGTTAGTCTAGAAATCTCTAAAACAACCCCCAAGGAAAAAGCAAGAAAAAGATCCTTTAAATGTGAGTACTGTGGGTTTCAAGTATTTCACACTGAGTGTTCTGCTCTACCAATGCTGCCCTCTTGGTCTTCTGTGGATGTGGAAACCACGACACACAATGCAGATGTTACGTGCTTTTGAAGAAGAGAATGTCTTGGAGTTATGAGAAGAGCTTCCTGATTCTTACAGAACAAGAATGTATGGGCACTATACTATCTGGGGTTTAGTATCTGGTTAACCACTACAGCACTGAACCTTGTCTAGACACATAGTTGCATGTTGCCCTTCATCACGAATTAAAGTCCTCCTAATGTAAAACCTCTTTGTGTAGGGGGAGGATGGGAAAAGCAGACCAGTTTTTAGATGTATATTAGGGTTTTTTTAACATTTATTTTACCTTTTTTTCAGAGGAGTTATTCTAGAGTTGCACTTTTTAACAATGGAAAAATTAAGGGCTATGACTTGCTGTCCCTATTTAATTTATGTGCCCAAAAATACCTTGGAGGTTATTCAAATAAATGCAATCCATTCCATTTACTTGACTGTCTGATGGCTTAATCATGCAAATAAATGTGAGGATGATATTTATTTGACTGTCTGTCATGGTGTTTCTTTGACTGTACAGTAAAGCATACTTTCTTTTTCCCCAAAGAAAAAAATTAAATTAAATGCGTTAAAACCCACCCCATGTTGTAATGCAACAGTTCAGATTTTAAACACACATAAGTCAGGACATTCAGAGTTACGACTCCCTAGAGCTTGTAGCTCAGCCATGTTGTACATGTGGTGTAGATTAAAACAGTGATTTCCTCTCCTTTCTGTGCTCCTTTCTCTTCTGAGCCTTTTTTTCTTTTAGCTTTTTTTATGGTGCCTGTGCTGGAGCTCCTCCATGGGATGGGTGATCCAGCAAAGGCCCTGGATGACACGCATGAGGGCAAATCCCGTGCGTGCAAGACTGGTCTGCTCGCAGCAGTAGAGGAGCACAGCAAGGAAAGGAGGGAGCCCAAGGACCAATTCTGGGGAGGCCAGCACTTCGCTTCATGGGGATGGACCTGCCTCCACTTCATACTCATCTCACACATGCTATTCTGTGCTGTGCATTTTGCAGCATTTTCCAAATATTTTTCTCTTCTCCCAGGCAACTCGCAACAAGGCAAGCAGAGAAAGCCTCAAGCAGTGCCAGGGAAGATTCAGGTTGGACATCAGGAAGGTTTTTTCACAAAGAAGGCTGTCAAGCATTGGAACAGGCTGCACAATAATGTGTTGGAGTCACCACCCCTGGAGGTATTCAAGCAACAACTGGTCATGGCACTGAGTGCTACGGTCTAGTTGACAAAGTGGTGACTGGTCAAAGGTTGGAATCACAGAATCAGCTGAGTTGGAGGGCAGCCACAAGGATCATCAAATCTGACTCCCTACACAGCACCATCCCCAAGAGTCACACCTCGTGCCCAAGAGTATTGTCCAAACTTTCCTTGAACTTTGTCAGGCTGGTGCTGTGACCATTTCCCTGGGAATCCTGTTCCAGTGACCAACCACCCTCTGGGTGAAGAACCTTTTTCTAATATCCAACCTAGCCCTCCCCTGACACAACTTCAGGCCATTCCCTTGGGTCCTGTCTTGGATCACCACAGAGAAGAGATCAGTGCCTGCCCCTCCTCTTCTCCTCACAAGGAAGTTGTAACTGCATTGTTGTAACTCTTCTCCAGGTTGAACAGACCGAGTGACCTTAGATGTTCCCCATAGAGCTTCTCCTCAAGGTCCTTCACCACCTTTGTTGCCCTCTTTTGGATATTCTCTGCTGGTTTTCTATTTGACTTCTATTATGGCACCCAAAACTCCCCCAGCACTTGAGGTGAGGCTGCCCAGTGCAGAGCAGAGCAGGACAATCCCCTCCCTTGCCTGGCTGGTGATGCTGTGCCTGGTGCCCCCCAGGACACTCTTGACCCTCCTGGCTGCCAGGGCACTGCTGGCTCATTTTCAACTTACCATATACCAGGACTCCCAGCTCCCTTCATGTGGCACTGCTTTTCAGTCTCATTCCTCAGTCTGTACATACACATCTGAAGGTCTTGTTCAGCCTAAATGATTCTATGAAATAAAACTTTTTTTCTTTTTCAACAAATGTGCACTTGTCTTGAATCTCTTCCTCAATGTGCTTTACTCGTGCTGGTCTGTGTTATGGGGGGTGGCAGGGAGGGGGATGTAGTAACTTAAGAACAAACCTTTAGGTCCTCATTCTGTGCATGTCACAGATATTCTGTTGATAAGAGAACCACACAGTGTGATAACATTTCTCCAGAGCCATATGTAGTCTATCTTGACAGACAATGAAGGATGGATGCTTCTCAGCATTCATATTGGTAAAAATTATCTGAAAAGAGAATGTGAGTTCCCACAATATTTATTTTACGGATCTTGCTCTTTTTCTGTGTTACTTTTTATATTCTGTATTTCTACATAGCTGAATAAAATATTATATGCTCTTTTATGTGGTTACTGTTTCTTTGCTGGTCTCATAAATAACTTACAGTGTTTTCTGATTTGGCATAGTAAAACTCCCAAATTTCCTCAACAGTATAAATTTCTGGAGACCAATAGGTGTAAATTGCCCTGAAGAGAATGCTGATTTGTTTGCTCTTCTCTAGGCCAAATCCTATAATGGAAGAGCTCATCTGTCCAACTGCTTTCTTTTCCACAAGTGCATATCATTATATCAGTCTCTGGATTTTCCAAAGAAAAAATACAAGTATTTGAGACTGTCATTATTAGTAGTTTCTGCTTTTTCAATTCTATAAACATTGAGATAATTAAAATATTATTCTAAATCCTTTTGAAATAATAGTTTTGGTTTAGTTATTGTGTGTTAAGCACTTACTGAAGTAAAAATAAACACATTTCTATTTCAACTTATACAAGCAGGATATTATTTCCAAGGTCCTCAGGGCAGGGATTGTACTTTTCCTTGTATCTGCAAATTATTTATTGGAAGAGGGGCCCTATCCTCCTTACGGCTTCAGCATTAATACTAAGTGATGATCTTCATATGGAAAATATTGAATCTGACTACACAGAATTTTGTAAATACCAGCAACCTATTGTACAATCATGACAGCACTTTTCTTTTTCAGCTGCTCGTATTTCTCTCCTTGGTTTTCCTACATCTCTTTGTTTAACTGACTGGAGGAGAACAAAGCAGAAAAACAAGGGCCTAAAGTTGATATCTGAAATGCAGTTGCTTCGAGAGATCTTTTTCTGGTTTTCTATGAGGTGCCTAAAGGATTTATGTCGTGGTATGTTGAGCGTGATGAGTACATGCACTGCTGACTTTAGGAGGAATTCTGTCTCAGGTCTAAATCTTCCCTCTGCTTCACAGACCAGTCCCCACCAAGTGCCTGCTGTGATCACCCATCTCCCCTCGGGAACAACGTTCCGGTGTTGCGGGACTGCCGTGCTTGTGGCAGAGCTGGTTTTGGCTGCTTTTTCCAGCCAGCCACGTGCACAGGGGCCAGTCATGGTTAGCTCTGGAGCTGTACACCTCCTTCTCGTGGCTCCAGGTTACTGGGTTCAGACTTACCTCCTTTCCAAAGAGGGCTCTTTCCTCAGGCACATAAGGAAAGCTCACCCAGACACAACGTCCGTAACGTGCTGCTTCTCACTGTGATCGTGTGACAGTATCAGGAATAGACTGGCTCCTAGTTAGGGATACCAGTCAAACAATAACTGTGATTCGTGTGCTGGAGCTGTCTGTACACAGGGACTTTGTGTTGGTGCTGTGCTAAGAACATTCCTGATGAACTCTGCCTGTTCCTGCAGGTTGATAGCTTCATCCTTCGCAGAATTCTTGCTTCCTTGGTACTTGGAGCTGAAATCTGAGGAAGGTTGAAGAAGTCCAAGAAATAAAAGCAGATGCAAAGGAATTGGTTTGGATATGTGGTTTCAGTGAGTGTTGCCAGCTTAGTTTCTATTTTACAACAAGCTTTAACATTGGATATATGTTGTATTTTTAGAAAAAGAAAATACATGCTAGTACAAAAGAAAGTATTCCAAGATTCAGTAGAAATTATACTACCTTTTCTTCCTTGGTCTGAAGAAAGAAATAAACTAAAGTGATTCAGGCCTGGTTTTGATAATATAAGAGAAGAAATTCAGGGCAATCACAAAATGGGAGAAAGTAACAGACATTATGAAAAAGTATTGGAAGGAGAGCAGTCATTGCCAGCACTACACTATAATTGAGTGTACTAGGTTATTTGGTTTGTTTTTAATGAAATGCTGTAAAAACCAGTACCTTTTGTCCCTGGTTAAATATTTACAGATTATATTTGGAAGCTGCCATCAGAGTTGAATTAAAAGATCCTACTATTTTGTATCTCATATGTTTGCATAGACCATATCAGTTCACATTTAATAAGATTTGCTATCAAGAGAACCACAAACTGTTTAAATTCTTAACATCTGCAGCTTTGTCAGGTTTTCAGGGGTTGCATGTCTGACTAGACTTGTTTAACTCAAATAAGGAATTATGGAAACAATTAAATTTCTTCCATATTTTCATTTCAGTGACAGGCTTTCAGTCCAGCTTTACAATATGGTATTTCTTTGCATACAGCCAAAACAAGACATTCCACAGGAACAGAAAAATTGCCATTTTTCTTATCACCACAAGCATATGATATCTGCCATCAGCAGTTGGGAAAGTTTCCATTAAAATAAATATCAGAGAAATAAGTATTTCAAAACACTTTTAAACTAAGTCCCAGTAGGTGTATATTGCATGGGCACACACCAGTGTAACTTGGGATTTTATTGATTTTCATTTTTTTTCATTCATTGGGGTAAGCCTGCATTAGATTGTTTGTTTAAATATGTTCACGTATTTACACGAAACTGTTTCACTTATGCACAACACGCCTGCCATTAAAAGTTAAATATTGAATGCATATTGGCTTAGGAAAGATTTTAAAAAAGCAGCACATTTCAACCTGCAAATTTTTGTCAATGATGCATTTTTAAAGGGTAACCATGCACTGTTTCTTTATTGAAAGAAGATAATATTCTCTGAAGTATTATAAATGTGAGGTTATTATAAATGTGAGGCTGCTGTCCCACAGCAAGGATCTACCTGGCAACCTAGACTGTTTTCAAAAGCAGTAAAAAACATGCATGATAAAAAAATTACTTAATAGTTCACCATGTCCTTCCAGCTTCTAATGAAAAATTGTCCAATACAGTGTATTTTCTGTTACTTTGCCCTGTCCACTTTTAAATAACCCTTTTAATAACACTTTTTAATATGGTCCTCTATAGTTTCCTGATGAAGTCTACTCTTACACACATCTAGTTACTACAGCATTTTGTAAGTCTCTAAATCCTCCTACGAGAATCTCTCTTTTCTCTGTTATGTGCTCTTGTAGTGCCCTTCACAACTTTTCCTGGTGGTAGAGATTCTGAGCACTTGCCACTGTCATGACATAAGAAGAATTCACACTGCTCTAATTGGCCTAAGAGGAACTAGGCCTTTGTAGGCTGCATAGGGTCCAGCTGGAACCAGTTAAATTTTTTAGAGCTTTACTTTTACACGCAGATCAGATCAGCTAGGGAAAGAGGAACATTTGTCCTCTTTTTCATCTCATTAGCACAGGGGAGCATATTTGAAATGTATCAGACAAAGCAAGAATTAAAACTCTTTTGTCTATTATAGCTTTTTCCTAATCATCGTCTTTCTTTCTGTCAGTCTCCATGGAAAAAAATGCACTATCCATTGTCTTGATCTTGAGAGAACTGCACTGCCTGAGCAGAGAAGAGAAAAACTGAAAAACTAGATTTGATTTGGAGCAAGTTATCAATATTTTTAATACTGGCATATTGTTACTGTGTGTTGTATAAATGCACATTTCCAGAGCCAGTCAGCTTTTGGATATGGGATTTACAGCAGTGTGTGGAATGACAGAAATGTATTCCTGTGCACACCTGTCTTGCACATTGAATGGCTGACTTGGACATCCGTTATAAAATTAATTCCTTCCAGGACATTTCTCCAGCTGTCCTTGTCCTTCAGAACTAGTCTAGAAGAATATAGGATTATTGGTTATGAAGAAACACCTATGACTAATCTGTAAGATTAGAACATAACTCAGAGGTTGTAAGTGATTTCCAGACTACCACAGGAGCCACCACGCCTGGTCAGACTACAAACCTGTCCAATCTACTTACTCTTCAACTTCAACATCACTGTCTTAGAAGTAATGTGAACATCCATCTCAGCCTTTACAGAGTCATGGAATCACCTGGGTTGGAAGGGATCTCAACGACTTACTTCCACCCCCTTCTGTGGGCATGGTCATCTTTCACTAGACCAGGTTTCTCAGAGTTCCATCCAGCCTCATCTTGAATGATTCCAGAGATGGGCAATCCACAGCTTCTCTGAGCAGCCGGTTCCAGTGCCTCATCACCATCACAGTGGAGATTTTTTCCCTCATATCTAATCTAAACATACTCTCTTCAATTTGAAGCCATTCCCCTTGTCCTGTCACTACATGCTCTTGTAAAAGCTAACTCTCCAACCTTCTTGTAGGCTCCCTTCAGGTACTGGAAGGCTGCAAGTCGGTCACCACAAAGCCTTCTCTTTTCTAGGCTGAACAAGCACAATGGTCTCAGCCTTTCCTCATAGGAGAGATGCTCCATCCCTCTAATCAATTTGGTGGCCTCCTCTGGACTTGCTCTGACAGGTCCATGTTGTTGAGGTACCAGAACAGGATGCAGTTCTACAGGTGGGTTCTCCATGTGGGAGGACAGAGTAGAGGAGCAGAATCTCCTCCCTTGCCCAGCTGGCCACATTGCTTTTGATGCAGCCCAGCAGCACGAGAGGTTATGTTTGGCTTTCTGGGCTGGAAGTGCAGGTGGCTGGGTCATGTGCAGCCTCTCATCCACCAGCACCCCCAGATCCTTCTCAGCAGGGCTGCTCTCTGCCTGTTCATACCCCTCACCCTGGACTGACACCAGGGGTTGCCCCAACCCAGGTGCAGCACCAGCACCTGGTCTTGTTAAACCTCATGAGATTCCCATGGGCCACTTCTCAAACTTATCCAGGTCCCTCTGGATGGATCCCATCCTCCAGGTGTGTCACCCACACCACTCAGAATGACTTGGTGTCATCTGCAAATTTGCTGAGGGTGCCCTTTATGTCATTAATAAAGATATTTAATAACATTCTAATGCTGAACCCTGAAGGACACCATTTGTAACTTGAGTCCATTGAGACTCAAAGACATTGACCACTGCCATCCTGATGTGACTGTCCAACAACTTATTAATCTAACAGTTCACTCTTCTGTGAACTGTTATCCATCTCTCTCCAATTTAGAGAGGATGTTGAGGGGCTCTGTATCAAAGGCTTTGTAGAAGTCCAGATAAATGCCTTGTGGGTGGCATGAAAATTTAAGAGCCATCAAAATACAAGGGCAGCTGTCTATCCAGTTTTTCACTGGCTTGAAAACTACTGATAATCATAAAAGAAGTTAAAGTCTGCTCAGTAACCTCAGATAGTGGGAGGTTTTTAGCTTGAAAACATGCCAGTTTGAGCATTTTTTGAAGGTGGAGAAACTCAAAAGGTCTCATCCCTTTGTCCCCGCTGTTGAACCTGGCATGCATGATCCAGCACTAGGAAACAGCAGGAGGACTGTAGGGTTGGATCACTCCTCTGCTTTGGCCTGGAAACACGCAGAGGCACATGTCCTCCTTCAAGCTGTCAAGTGGGAGTTTTGCTCCAGAGGGAAATATTTCTGAATGAAAACATACTTGTTCCCACCTGAACCAAATAATTTATTTTTTTCCAAGTGGAACTTATTCTATCCCCCTGGGTAATTCTCTGTCAATCCTTCTTTGTGCCAAGTGGAGGGCAGAGATGAAATACAGTCTGCTGCTAGCAGCAGAGCTGAAGAATATTGCCTGTGTAGGTGAAACAATGAACAGTCTCAGCTCTGAGGACACTGGTTCAAAACTGGTATAATAACAACGACTATCACATATCCTTGATGTGAAGGACTTTGCCATCATCAAGAAAGGCTGTGGAGGAGTTGCTGTAGCCAGTTGGAGGGACCCTCTGTGAAGCCTCTGCAGCAGAAGGACAACACACTATCAAGGTATTAGGGCTTCTCCCAGTCCTCAGCAGCAAATGAGAACAGGTTAAAAGAGATTTATATCCCATTTTTAGCCTAAAATATTTTTCTGCTTGTTTTTCTTAGAGTTTCTACCAAAATTCAGCAGTGTTGGGTATGCCCATGGTGCCTTGTGAGTGGAGCTGCACCTCAGGCTCCTTTGTCTGCTTCAGCAACTGAGAGCTGTTGCTTTGCTTCAGCATGATGGAGTGGGGTTTTGTAATGAAACCAGCCCTGGTGGGTCAGAGGAACATTTGGCACATATTTCCTATTTTTAGTTTTCCACTCATTTTGTCCACAATTAAGTGGTGATCAAAATCAAAGCTGATTTAGTAATGTTTAAGATAAGTTGCTCCAAACTCAATTACAATTAAGGGGAGTTTTCTATTGATTTTGTTAATTTATATTGTTCCGGAGGACTACAGCTGAGATCCAAGTGGCAGATAGGAGAATATATATCTGCTATTTTTTCTGAAGTCCTGGTGAAGGAGGAGGCCAGTATGTCTGTGCAGAGTATTTGAGCCTCTCACAGCACACAGTCCCTCCCTGTCCCTTTAAATTAAATTTGCTTCCTGCCAGTCTTGCCTTAGGTTTCCAGGTGTAGGTGGGCTTGGGACTCAAAGCAACAGCAGAGGGGCCAGACCTTAACATGACTGCTATTTTCTCCACTAACAGAAAGCAGACTTCCTAACGTTTTTTAAAAGCCCTTTATCAGGCCAAAATTCAGAGGGGGCATTTATCAACATGCATAATGATTAATTAAGAGGAATAGAGTTCATCTGTGGTCCTTAATCAGATTATTTCTTATAGCAATATGTTTCCCAGACAAATTACCAGATGTGGGAAGGAGTCATTCTCTTTCTACATGCAAATTTAACTCACAAAAACTTCATAGAACTGAGAAGAAAGGTGCAGAAATGCAGAGTTTCCACCATTCTGCAGTAACATTAAGAGTCAGAGAAATTTGTAGTTGTCTTTAAACTATTTAGCTTCAGGAGGAATTAAATTTCCAGGAAGTTGGGTTTGGGGCCGGGGCAGGGGCGTTGGAGCAGAAGTTTTAAATGAGGAAAATATCATAAGTAATTTGTTATATATAAAAAAACTTTTATTATATAATAATGAGTAATAGATGGAAATTTTTTAGCACATGTAGTACTATTATAGGTATATACTTGTAAGGCAAATTTCCTTTTTTTTTCAATTGAAAAAGCCACCTCCACTTGGTTGTTTTTCAACCTTTCTTCTCCTTCATCTATGTTCCTGTCTGGCATACCTTTTGCCGACAGAATTTCCACTTCTGTTCAGGGTTCTGCAATCATCAGGAGTTGATATTAGAAACAAATTATTCCTACATTGGCAACCTTTTTTTGGTTTTTTTAGAAGAGCTAAAGAAATTAGAAAGAACTCCTAATAAAATTGTTAAGGTTTTTTGTTGCTGTTGTTTGTTTGTTTCTCCAACAAATACGACCCAGAAAACCAGAAGTGATGTATTTCTGTAAATGAGGATTTTGTATATGATAGACCTAGAAATGAGGTAAGGCTTTCAGCTTGCCAACTGCTTTGAGCTATTTTGTCAATCCACCTACCTAATCCATTACAATATTTTCCTCGAATTTAAAACACTGGAAATTGAATTTAAGTTGCTGCAGCCAGACGCTTCTCATTACAAAAGAAATGGTCTTGGAGCAGAACCTTACCTCTGTATATGACTGTCCAGGATCCAGATCAGGACAGCATGGCTCATCTCACCTTAGGAGGGATTCAGAACTGTCTTTTTTGATTTTCCTTCTAAACAGTGAAGTGGGGACCAGAGCCGGAGGTGAGCCTTTATGGGGTCAGCCCTGGATGCCAGCACACACATTATGGTCTTGTTTTGATGGTTCACTCTCAAGGCTTAATTGAGAGATAGCAGCACAGAAACTGTATTTCTCTGAATAAAGCTTTAATTGTACTACTATCAGGAACTGGGTGTTCATTGAAATATCTCCCAACCCTGAAAAAGTTACATTTTTTTTTCTTTCTTTATCTTTTTTTTTCCTTCCATTTTTAGGGGATATTTCCCCCCTGATACGTGACGAAAAGGTGATGATTACAATAAGAGAAATTTAAGAGGTTTTCCCTATCTAGGGTCAGTGGTGACATCCCCATAAATCATGGGTAACTCTAACAGAGTCTTAAAGAGGCTTAGTTGTCATACATAGGTACAACTGTTCCCATTATATTTATCTTTCACTCCACACCTTATAGAAACCAAATATCTGTCATCAACAATTATTAATCATCCATTTACCCTGCTGAGATATCTAATAAAGCGTGAAACACAGAGTTTGAACACTAGAGAGAAGGAGAGAAAATGTAATCCAAATTTTCAAAAGTAAAGGGAAGAAAAATCTCATGTAACATCTGTGCACCACATGCTCATAAATTACAGCAGGCCTGTGAACAATTTTTCTCTCTTCTATATGTCATACAGATTTAATAGTTCATCATTTCACAAAAACAACATTATTATGTGCCGTATTTAAGAGAAGGTGTGATCATCTCTCCAGCAGCTCTGCTGCAAGCTGCTCTCCACTGAGGATGAGCTGCTGTGCTTCAGCACCTCATGGTGCCTCAGTCTCTGCATGCAAAGCCCCTTCTTCTTGGCAACACTGAGGGGAAGCACCTGACCTGCACCTCAGGAGGCTGGGCCCAAGTGTGATAACCTGTGACTCTCCAAGGAAATTAATCATTTTTGCTTAGACCACCAAAAAATGTTGTTGGAATGTGGGAGCTTAGAAACACGTCTCACCCAGAAGACACCTTTCCACCAGCAGTGCATTAGAGAAGAGCCCTTTTTTTTTGCTTGAATGAAAAAAAATGAAGAAAATGTTACACACTCGAAGTATTCCACAAGTTTTTACTCAATGTTGTATTGCAGGTGTTAATCTAAATATGTGTGCTTTCATCTACTGAACTGAGGCAGGCAAATGGGTGTACAAAGGAATATGCAGGTAACCAGGTTTGCTCCTGCCTTTGTTTCTGGTGAAATGTATCCATCTCTGCATTCAATCTATGTGCAACATTAAATCCCAGCTCTTGGGCTGAATCTGCACATCCACAAGAAAAATCCAAGTATTGCGTCTTGTAAACATTTATTCCAAGTTTTGGAGGTTTAGATGCAGAGCTAGAAACAAGAGTGCAAGAGAGAAACAAGTCTGATGAAAGGAAATTGTGCTTTTATATTATCTCCCATTCTTAAAATAACCTTCTTCCCCACCAACAAATTTGAACATCTTAAAGAAGAGGTAGAACCTAAAATATGCAAGGGTTTTCCCCACATAGATACGGTTAAGTGGCAATGAAGAATTTGGAGACTACAAGCATTCCAGGAGTGGTGTGCTAAGCACATTGGTAGGTTTGACTCCTTACAGCCTAAAATATTTAAACCTAATTTAGTTGTAATATACAACTTTAGAGTCATGTTCAAGAAAAAGGCAGTTTTGAAACACTTTTCAGCTTGAGAAATTTCCATAGCTTCTCTTTTTTTCTGGAGCTGATTGTTTTGATTTAGGAAACAGTATAAAAAATGTAAGAGGTGCAAACCTAATTTAAAGCATTTCAAATTGTTATCCCAAAGAGAGCACAAAGGCACTGTCTTCCTCTGCTTAAGTCTTCATTTAACAAAGTGCTTAAGCGCAAGCTTATAGAATGATTTCAGTAGAAGTTGTGTCAAATTAGGGAGGCATTTTTGTTGCAGCTATCCAGTCCTACCAGGGGATTGATTTCTATGTAATCAAATTACTTCATTAAATCACAGCCTCATGTTTCTCTTCTGAACTCTTGAGACAGCTACTGAATTTAACAAAAAGCCATTAGCTGCAGTGCAGGGCAGGCAGTGCCTTGTGGCACAAAGATGACTTTCCTGGCTCACTTCTCCAAAGGTTCTGAACTGCCAGGGAATTGAACTGGATATTGCACGCGATGAACTGTCAAAGCAAGCAAAACCTGTGATCTGCACTGGAGCAACCAGCCAATGGACTGACTCCCTCAAACCAGGTTAAAACAGGAGGCAGATGTTGGAACCAGCCTGTTGGAAACTGGGTCTGCAGCTGCACAGTGGAATACTTCCAGTTACTCCAAATGCATTTTTGGAAAGCGTTTTTGGAATATGAATTTAAAAGAAACTGTGAGGCCAGAAATTCTTAGCAAGCCAAATTTCAGGTTTAAAGGTCACTGTAGTTGTTGGAACAAATAATAATATTTTTGATTTGCCTTTTGTTTTTCAAAGACGGAAAAGACAGTGGCCGTGTTTCCATAATGAGCAAAGTGAGGATGTCCCATTTCTGTTTTCCCAGCAGGAGCCATCTTCCTGTCTCTTTTTCCACTGTACTGTTGACAGGTGAGGTGGGATGCTGCTGTCTCCTCACCCTCCAAACACTCGATCCTGGGACATGTCCTGTGAGTCTGCAAAAATAAACCAATTGGGATTTTATTCTGGGAAAATACAGAGTAGAAATCATCTCTGTGGTGAACACGAAGAACTTCTGACTCATGCCTAATTTGATCTTATAAAAGCTTACTGAGTTTAGGAGAATCTAGGCATATGGTCCCAGGAGATCTACAGGATAGGAACTGTGTGTTCAGGAAACTGATTTCAAATAGGAAACAGAAGCTCATTGATACAACTGCACTGGAGATAAAACAGGTGGGAAAATATACACGTCCCTGGATGTGGCTTTGTTCCCAGTTTAATTCCACGTGCAAGAAGTTTTGTAGTTGGTGAGTGACTGCAGCCCAGACAATTCGTGCTGTTGCTGGACAGTCCAGCCCTCCTGTCAGCATCATGAGAAGGATGTGGCCAGAACAGATTTACTATGCAGGAGATGAGTATGAGTAAAACCCACAGCAATTCAGCTGTTCTGATTTTGTTGGTGGAGGACTACAACAATGCATTTCGTGTGGATAAGGAACTTTACATAGAAAATCCTGAGCAGAGCTTGTGTGGAGCATGGACTCGCTGAAATGCTGAGAGCTGCCTGTAAAGAGGAGCTCTGAATGTCCTTTCAAGAACTGCCCGCAGTGTAACTGCAGAGAAGTCCATGCCTCTTCCCGCTGATGTGTCTCGAGGTGGCATTGACTCAAAGCCAGTTTGAAGCACTTTGTGTCCTGCAGCTGCAAGTCCCTCCAGGAGAACATGCTGGCTCCTGGGATGTGCTGTGCTGGAAGGCTCAGTGTAAGACTGAAACATTGCAGACATAATCACAAGTGGTCAGGTCAAACAGCAGGGTGGGAGAAGCCTTTAGTCTACTCCTTAAAACAATAAAATGTTTCTCTGCAGCCACGGAAAAGAAAAAAGGATGAGATTAGTACCTGAACACTTGTATACTAAGCTAAAATGCATTAAAAAATCAATGTTTCATCACACCTCTGTAAGATGAGATGCGGAGATGAGTGAGCAGCACTGAGGTCTCTCTAGCTCAGTGGGGTCGAATGAAAAGTTTCATCAAATAAAAGTTAGAGCTTTAATTTTCCTGCAGTGCAAAATTTTCCAGCATTCTGGAATCTCAGAATGGAATTTTGAGCTGTCATTGCACTCCAAATTGGTTAAAAGATTTTCCTGAGTGAAAAAAAAAATTAAAAAAAAAATCATCTGTGTTTCTGTATGTCTTTCAAGCCCCAGAAATTCTAGATTTTATAATTTACTAAAAAAGTTGTATGAAGTTAAAATATCTCCTTCAGTTTTATGACACAATATTTTTAATTTTTATATATTTATTACTTTATACAATTTTGCAGGAAGTAAAATTGAATAATGTCAATTTATGGGAATTCATGTTTCCAGATAAATAATAAAGGAGACAGATCTTTCTGTCTCCTTATTCTGGGATGAAGAACTAAGTTTATTTCATGCTTACTGCCTATGCATGGGAGTAGGAATTTTTCACAAAAATATTTTTTTAATTAAAAAGTTGCTTTGGATTATTCCAAAATACTTCCTTTAAATTTCATTGTGATGAAAAGGATATTGAAGGTGTTGTAAAATTTAGTGTAAATTATGAGCATAATTCTTGTATTGTATTACATTAATTTTAATTTTTCTAAAATTTTTACTTTTGCTTTATTCACATATAGTAATCATAATATCCATTATGCAAATGCAATATCCATATGTTCAGCTATTTAATTATAAAACACAAGGTCTTTTGGCTTAAGACGTTGTTTCAGTTGGCTTAAAAGATGTTTCAGTGAAAACTTTGTGAACTTGATCATGATATCTTTAAGGACTCTGAAAATGTAAAGTAGCTATTCTGCTTTTAATGAGGCTTAATAAAATAATGTAAAATAAAATGCCAAAAAAACCATCACAAAATGCTATCTTGAAATCCTCTAAATGACAAATTTCTAGCAGGAAAGCAACTGATTTGTAATTGCAGGTTTTGTTGATTTTTGTCCAGTTGAGTTTTCCCAGATATGCTGGTGCAAGAAAAACAGCATTTAATTTTGTGTGAGTGTTAATAGACAAATTCATTTTTGAAATTCTAAGTCGAGATTGGGAAAAAAAGTGCTTTTTCCTCAGTCTTGTTAGGCAGTTTAGAAAAGGTTAACTTACCTCTGTCTCTTGTGAATTAACTTCTTGATCTTCCCATCAAAGCAACTGCAGTACTGCCAAATTTGACACTGCTGCATGTTGAGTGATGATTTGGGGTTTGGGAGAATGGGGCCTGTGGTGCTAGGAGAAATGTGTTTTCCCAGAACCCAAAACTTATACTTGAGAAAGCTAAGAGACCTGAAAAACAAAAAAATCAAGAATTTGAAGACATCTGGGATTCCTGAATTTACTGTTCATCCTGCTTTTTTTTTGTTTGTTTGTTTACTATTTTTTAGATATCCATGGGCACACACATCAGAGGAGTGAAAGGAATCCCATGGAGAAGGCAGGACGGCAAGAGGTTCTCTTGAGCCCTGGATGTTCAGCAGAAAAATTCCCAACAGGCCAGGATTTGTCCAGGATAATATTTTCTTCCATTAATTTTTGCAGCAAATAAGGGAGTGGAAGAACATGGAAATACTTGGTAGAAGATACATGGCTATGGTAACAGGTACAGAAAGCAACCTGTAACTTTGTTATGACTTTTTCCTTATTTTTTAGGCTTGTCCAGAGGATTAATTAACAAAGGAACAGCAAATAGGTGTGAGAGAAAGAAAAGCAGGAAGAGGCAACATGTAGCATCACAGAGTAGGACCATTTTCTTGCTGATATTTCCAGCTGGATCCTCAAATCCTTGTTCCAGACATTCATTTTGTGGCAAATAACCCTATCAGAGAAGAAAGATATGTGTGAGTATAATGTGCAGGCAAAACTGAGTATAGCTGAGGCATAAAATGATTCTGGATTTTGAGGTCTACCAAATCAGTTGAGTTTTATTACAATATGTATTTTTGGTTTATTTGTTCAAGAGGAGAACAGATATTAAATGTGAAAATCATGTATATATAGAGGAAAATAATGGTTTTTTTAGTTCAAAATGCAAGAATAACACATAATGCCCTAGTATTCCTTTAATCTGCTTATCTAGTGCTAGTGTAATGTGTCTTCTTTCCTTAAGCAGGTTTCTAAATGGATGAAAGCCCCAGTAAATTAGTGAGGCCCATCCGCCCACTTTACAAAGATTACATCATGCAACAAAGATTAAAAATAATATGTAGTTCAGGACAATGAAATTCTAAATTTAAAGGAATTGACTAACCTCACTCATGTAAATTGTACCATAAAGTTTCTTACTACTCCTAAGACAAAAAATTAATTCAAAAGAATTTTATAGCACTTTATCTGTAGAAAATTACTATCAGGGAAAAGGGCTGAGTTAACTGAATAAATACAATACTCATAATCCTTAAAATAAAATACATTAACTAAAGATATCTTCAAATTGTTCTGCTGCCAGTCATGCTGACTTGCTTATTTTTGTCTGAAGTATA
Organism: Melozone crissalis; assembly: GCF_028551555.1. NCBI lineage: Eukaryota > Metazoa > Chordata > Aves > Passeriformes > Passerellidae > Melozone > Melozone crissalis. Next base: position 26,167,527 of record NW_026535780.1, read on the forward strand.
GGTTTTAAAGCCATCAACTGACATTATTTTTCTTTATTGTAGGCTTGGGTTGGACTGTGCTGACTCACTATAAGTGAACATTAAATACTGAATTTGAATACACTAAAAAGAGTTGAAAAGCCTTCCAGATTACCCAACTTTCAAAAATTTCCATTTTTCATTATGGATGTAGCAAAGCACTCTTTTAATTAATAGCCGTGAGTAATTTTTTTGGCATTTCACAGTTTTAATAGAAAAATGAATTAGCAGAAACTTTGAATAAACCTTTCAGTAATTTAATTTTTTACATTTAATGTTTAATACAAATTTGATGTTGAACAACAGTTCTGTCCCATACTGCCTCTATGCTTGCTCCCCATTGCTGAAGCACAGCTATGAGTCACCAAATTGTGGAGCTACCAGATGCTGTCTAACCTGTTCAGGAGAGATGAGCTGATTCCCATGGTTTCACAATTCCTTTAAAAAGACATTTGCAAAGGCTTTCCATCCCTGGCACAAACAGAGGCAGGTGTCACAGGATCTTTCTTGAGAAAGATCCAGAGATTTTCCCTTGCAGGAATTCATGGTGGGGGCAGAGATTTGAGAGTTGTGTGGGAAGAAGTTGCCAGCCTGGCTGAGTTTGGGTCCCCTGCAAGGGGCAGGTGAGGCACAGACCCTTCCTCCAGCAGTGCTCTGTGGCAGCACATCCATGGGCCTGGCTGAGGAGGAAGACTGTGGGAGGAAACACCTGCTCACCCCTTGGAACCGTGGCTTCGGCTACACGGAGCTGTCAGAGGCTTTGCAATGCATTTGGTTGATGCTGTATACTCACAAATATTGCTGCTGTCTGGGCTGGATTTAATTTGGGGGGGATTGAAAGAAAGTACCTTGGGAAGGATTGTATGAGGAGAAGACACATAAACCTTTCTTCCTGACTCAACTTTGTTATTTTCACAAATGTGGAACACATTTGGTCTGGCATCCCACTGATCTGTTTACTGCTTTTGTGTCCCACATTTGCCGAGGCTTTCCAAACATAGATATCTCTCTCATCTGGCCTGGCTCTGACTACTGCACTGAGAACCCAGCACAGGAGGTGGAGAACATGTCCAGGGCATTTGGGTGGGCATGAAAATTATCACAGTGAACTTTTGAAATAACCTAGGCTGTGCTTTCAGGTATTCCCATGGCCCAGGTGTAAAAACTATTTGGTTTTTTTAGGAAATGATGTTAGAGTATCAGCTATAAGCCCTTACCTTGGGTGCATGCAGCTCTCTGTTTATGTGCTCTGCCCCTGGATGTGGAATGTTACAGCACTGTTACGAATTATTCTGTCTTTGTGCTTTGGAAACTATGCAGCATGGCTCGCTTTCAAACATTACTTTTGTTATAAAAATCAGTGTCTCCTACAGTGACCTGAAACTAGTCAGGTAGGATTGAAAGGAGCAAGGAATTTCACAGATGGCTGACTTGTTACTCCGTTGTGGCCTGTGTATATAGTTCTGTGTTTCAAAAAATTTTTCCCCCTTTTGTTTTAGATAAGACTATTAATAGTTTTTCATACAACAATAGGGATTTTTTTTCCCACAAAAAACTGTTATTCCTAGTTTAGGTAGGGTGTATTTCAGTCGAAATAAAACTGAAAGGAAGAAATCCACCTTCTCATGTCAGCCATTTCGCAGAGAGAGTCCTCTCCCCTGACTCTTCCTTCTAACCACCATCTCAGCTGTACAAAAGAGGGCAATAAATCCTCTTCAAACATGCTGAGGAGTTAAATATGTATTAGCTCCACCACCCTGACACCTGACATGATCTGCCAGACCAGCTGGGAGATCTAAAGAGGGTTTCTTCTCTGCAAATGCTTTGAGGCCTAGTGCGCAGACCCTGTTACACTGCAGTCTTTCAGAAATGCACTGGCTTCTTTGAAACGCCTCTGCGTGGCCCAGAAGAAGACACTTTTCCCAGAAGCAGTCTCCTAGCATGCATCATTCTTGGCAGTATCCGTAAATAAACTTCTTGTAATTGATTTAATAATTTTCAAATAAAAAAATTATGATAGCTGTGGACAGCTATAAATAACAGAAATGAAACACATTATTTGCACTGCGCCTTCACATGCACTTGTTTAGCTCTTTTTGCTGTTAAGTTAAAACATCTGTTTCTATGGAAGTGGAGCATTCCATGCAACAAACACAGCACTGGAAGTGACCCACATATTAAATGACAACATTTGACAAATTCTAGCAGTTGATTACTGGGGAGGAATAGACTGTGGTTATAATCAGAGTAAACCAAAAAAATGTGTACCTTTATAAACCTAGAGTTTAAATGAAACATCTGTACTAAATCATGTTTGTAGAACTGCACTGTAGCCAACTACCAGACCATATGATAATGGGGTGTTTTTAACGATCCCTATTTCCATCACCGTCCTCCAAATCAGATCCAGACTGTGCCCACTGGCACGAATTCTGCTGGAAACCAATTGGGATAGTGTCAGGCTACAGTGAATGTTGTAAGTTTAGATACAGATACCCATAAAATGTAGTGATTCCAATGCCTTATGGAGATTATAAGCACAGGTAGACACTCAGGTGAATATTAGCTGTAGCTTTGTAGGCTACAGACTTTTCCAGTCATGTCTTAACCCCTGGCAAAGAGGGATATGTTGAAACGACTGCAGAATCTTATTCATAAGGAAATATGAGTGTAGAGCAAGAAAGTGGCTATTAGAATTGCAGCAGCAGGTCAGCTGGTGATAAACTGGGAGTGCTCAGGCTGGCACCAAACCAAGTTTGGCAGCTCACTTAAACATAGTTCTTTGGGTCTGTGAAATTGGTATACAGCAGCCAAGTAAATACAATTGTCTTTGACTGTTTCCTGTTGCTGTTAAGAGGAGACAAAGCAAAAGAAAAGTAGTTCAGTCCATCTCTTTATGTAGATTCTTAAACTGGTATTCATCTGAACATACACATCTGAACATACATTTTCTTATAACTGCAGAATATTCCCTGAATTAGTTTAAAAACACAAATGCCCAAACATTGTATTAGCTCTACATAGTCCCCACAATTTTTCAAAAACAGAAAAAAAGGCATACCTAGCCTGCAACAACATTGTTAGTTTTAGGTGACCTATAAAGAAAAGGTTGCTGTTTGTTAGGAAGACTTATTCATAATTCCTTAACCAACACAAGTAATGCTTAATAAAAATCGAAATATTAAAGAGTGAAATATTACTGAAGCAATGGCAAGAAATAGTAGTTAATTGGGACATGTAAGATCCTTATTTAGATCAAGTAGGTGAGTGTTATTTGGCAGGAATAAAAGTATAGGCTACATGGAACAAATGATACAATGAGTGGTAGTGTATAAATTTACTGTTAGTAGGGCACATCAAAAATACTGCAATAATCAAATTAACTCATTGCTTAGAGATAAACTGGCAGGGCATTATATCCATCAGGAGTTGTGATTTTATTTCAAAGAATCAAAGAATTGTAGGATGGTTTGGGTTGGAAGGGATATTAAAAATCACCTAGTGCCATCCCCTTTCCTTAGGCAGCGACAAGTTTGACCTGGTTGCTCAGAGCCCATCCAGCATGACCTTGAAAGATTCCAGGGATGGGACAACTAAAACTTCTCTGTCCGACCTGTTCCAGTGCCTCACCACCCTCACAGTAAGGAACTTCTCCTTCCACCATAACCTAAATCTACTCTTTTTCAGCTTAAAGCCATTCCCCCTTGTCTTGTCACTCCCTGTCCTTGCAAAAAGTCCCTCTCTAGGGAACTGAGCTGTCTTCTACACTCCCATCAGGTACTGGAAGGTGCTGTAAGGACATGGAACGAGTTTTTAAGATAACATGGATGTTCTATAATGAAGGGATAGAGAAAAATCTGTACAGTATTCATTTGAAATATAAACTTGAGGACTTGGATTGTCTGATACTTTATTTTAAGCATTCTGTTTAATTGTGCAATGAGGGTATGAGAAGTTTAAATACTTAGACCACTGCCATAGTAGACAACCAGTCCCACCAGTGTGCTTAAATATACAAGAGGATCTGAGATAAAAACCTTGATTGTTTTGAGATAAGCACAAAAGGTGGGGTGGGCGTGGGTGAGGAGGAGAGAGATAAGAGGAGGAGGAGATGTTAAGCTTAAAGACTTAGAAATATCACACTATCTTTGAGTTTATAGTTTATTTTAAAATTTTCCTAGATTTATAAATATTATTGTCACAATGGATTATTAGATCATCTTGCCTGACTTGATCTTATATAAAAGTAGTGTCTAGAGAGTCCTCTAAGAGAGCTCTTCTTCATTTAACACTTTAAAACTAACACACAGTGCCTTTACACACACAAAAAAGCTTTGCCATATAGATATTCAATTAAATAATTCTCACAATTTATTTCTTGCATACCCATTTTTATAATGATATTTACTTAAAAATCTAATGCAGAAGTATTTATTTGAATTTCAGTTCAACAGGTTTGCTTCTGGTGACAGCATTCAACAAATAGAACTGCTTCATCAGGATCATCTAAATTTTCCTTATTCTTTGGCCTCTTTCAGCAGCACGCCATCAGTAAGTGTGTTAGTGTATTACTTTCTCAGTCATTTGTAGTGGCACAGATGAACTGCTGTATGAAGCTGAAAAAACTATCTTTGAACCTGCCAACACCAGTGTCTTGTTTCTTAAGCCTAACCTTCTGGTTTGGAAGACGTTTACAATGGTTGTATGTCTGACTAATGAAAGTTGTCAGCTTGATCTGCCCTGTCAGATATACTACTAACCAAAGTCTACTTATACTGAGGAAGAGTGCTAGTAATTGATGAAATCATTCCAAATTCTATATAAAGGCAGTTTCAGAGGGTTTTTTCTATACCACAATGTGGAGGTTGCAAGTTACACACTGCAGTTCATCACTCCTGAACAGAAGAGCTTTATATGCACAGTAAATAACAGCTAAATTAAATGAAAGGGGTATTTTGTCCAGATAAATTTTGGGACACCTTTCTTAAAAATACTTTTGGCAGGTAGAGCTACTCCTCGTCTCTCAACAAATGCAGCCACATCTTGACCTCAAGATTTTTAGAACTGTCTGATATTAAATTCACTCCAGCAGAGAAATTTTGAATTTTGCAAAGCCACTGAGCATGACCACTACCATTTTGTAACTTGTGTTTTTCTTTTCATATTGTGTACCATTATTTAATTCTATTCTGCCATTTGTATGTTGTGTGGGATCCTGAGTGCATGGCATGACAGTTGAGAGTCTGGTGCACACTCTTGACAGCTGTTTTGAAGTGAAGGCTGTGATGCGCGCTACATCTGGAGGTGCTGAGGTTTGAGTGCAGACAGTGAAAAAGTCCAATTTCTCTTTAGGGATGACTTGGATAGATTTACAATATCTAAACTCTCATTCAGGAAGGGGACTCCATAAGGATCTACTCAGGCTGTTGCTGTTGCAAAATCAAAGCCAAAGACTCCATAGCATATTTTGTGATCCTACAAAATAAGTTAAATAAAAACAAATTAAATATTGAGTCAGGGAACTCATGGCATTGCCTATAGTATCCTGAAATGGCAGCCAAAAGGTATAGGTTTTCTGTCTCATTTTTTAGATATGCTTTTGTTTACTTTTACTTGTAAAGTTGAATCTGGACTTCATAGGAAGCTTTATGGATGACTGGAGAATTGCTAAAATGGTAATACTATCCATCCCAAGAAATTCAAGTCTAATTAATTAAGATGCAGTGTGCCTTAAAGAAGTGGAGTGAGAGGTAAGGGGCTTGGCAGGTTGTTTTCTGGATCTTGATCTGTTGCTATTTTTGTTCTGGTAAAAGTATAATCCTTTATGAAAGACTTCATGTTCTTCCCAGTCAAAACCTCTTAATTCACACATTTGTGTCACATAATACCAATACATTCTTATGGTTACATGAAATCTTCAATTTTTAATGCCATTATAACACCACAATCAATATTGCTTAATTCCAGAGCAAAGTAGAAATTCACTTTGTACACTCAGATATTTAAAAAAACTAAAGGGGCCCAAGTTCTTCTACACATGTAGCATTCAAGGAGTGATGCATTTTGGTAAATTCAGGCCTTCCACCTGCAACCCTTAATCCTGGGAGTAGTACTTTCCAAATATTTCTGGCTTCTATTTATTAATCCAGAATGTTCCTCCTAAAATGAAAGTATCCTGGGTATTTTATAATGTATAAGGAGGTGACAGGATTGGCTGGGAAGGTCGTTGCTCTGGTTATTGGCATTTCCTTGGTTTTTTCCAAAATGTTTTCATCCTTCTGGCTTTTGGAGACACAGTGCTTCCAATTAACTGAATGCCAGCCTTGAATACTGGATACATCTCTGGAGCAGAAGTGGGCTCAGTTGGGAGCTGAGGATGATTCATGTCCACGCTGCGTCCTTCTGCAAGCCTCTATTGTGCCACACAGCAACAACAGTTTCACCTCACTGCAGCACATCACTCAAGGCCCAGATGGAGTGTTCCCCAGCTCTGCCCAGTTCCACAAGCATTCCTTTGGAGGAGCTGGCAAGGCACTGAGATGGCCCTTTCTTCTCCAGCACTGGGTCATTGGTGCCCAGGAGAGTGAAGCTTCACTAGGTCCGGATGGAAGAACAGAACAATTGGTAAAGGCAGTTAGGGATGCACTAGGGATGTGCTTAGAACCTTTGCTGATGGTTTTTACAGAAAATCCAGACTCATCTTCCTGACTGTAATGAAAGCAGTGATTCCTACTGAATGCTGCATTCTGTGGCTGAGCCAGAGCATATTCTTGTTCAAGCATAGCATCGTGCTCATGCTTCACTTCCAGTTTCAAGGCTGCATTTTCATTTGAAACCAAGGGGGTTGTATCAGAAATGCTGGAATCCTTGCCAGAATCAGTCAACTAAGAACAAGGGGTCATCAAAATAAGCTTCCACTCATGTTATGTTTTAAAAAATTCAGTAGAATTTAGGACAGCCTGAGAGCACCTCAACTCATGTCCTAGAGCACATAATAGTACAAAATGTAATTGTTCAGATTATGAGAATGAAAGCCTACCGAAATCAATGCAGTACACAGAAATGTGCAACCTTGATAGAAAGACTTTCTCCCTCTGAAATAAAACATTAGTGTTGCTGTTGATATGCTTATTTTCCCCAAGCAAGCTCCATCAGGAGCTGGTCTTAACTGAGCTCTACACTCAGTCTTATCAATCTATATTAAGGAAATAAAAAAAGAACTTGACTTTAGTTTTGGAAAAATTACATATTGAAAGGATTTGAATATTAGCCACAGAGTGATTTTAGATGGAGTGAAAGCTATGTTGGGAAAAGAAAATCGAGAAAATATCAAAGCTACTTAGTCAACTCCACTTCTTGTGAAAGAGGACACTTAGTAGCATCTAAAACATTAGGCTGATACCAGCAAATCCCTTGATTATTCACTGCAGCTTCCAGGAGGCCAGCTGCTACTTCTGCCACTGAGTCATAGGTATGAGACTTCATTACACTTGAGTACTCATGATGCCTTGCTTGGCATAGTCACAGCCATGTCATGAAAATTAAAAAAAAAAAAATTCTTAGATCATTTATTGATTCACTGATATAACTTATTCATTAAAGCTCATTAACTCATGTCTTTCATGTTCTTTGTCAATTTTCCTAGTTAGAATGAACATACCAGCTTTGCAGAAATATTCAAATGAATCTTTGGTTCTGATTATAAAAGACCGTCTCAGTGGGTAGGTAATTTAAAAGTTGCTTTACTGAATAAAAGACTTAGACATTGTAAACCCTTCCCAGCATCTCTAAAAGAGGAATTGTGCTTTTCCACCGTATTTTTCCACTCCAACCCAACCAGATGTATCATACATCATATTTGTAGTTTCAAAACAGCTGTCAACAATGTGTGCCAAAATCTCAGCTGCCCTGGCATTTATATGGTATTTCACAAGACATACAAGTGGCAATACCAAATTAAAGGAACAAACAGTACTGCAGAAACATTTAATGGATTGAAGAGTAAAGAGTAAGAGTAAACCAGATTGGTGGCACTCTTTTCTGTTTACCAATTCAACTGAAGTGCTCACATCAAGGACTGTCTTTCCCAAAAATATCTTCCTCCTCTTTTTATAATTTTGGCATTGTTGAATATTCCTTTTCTCTTTGTTTTGGTATCAGATTATGTTTATTTCTTCAATTCCTATTTCAAAAATTATATCCTAGGTAGGATTATTTCTTCAGTCATCTACTAAATTCAGCTTCTTCCTGCCATCCCAGAAACCACATTGATCAAAACATGAACATTGTGATGGCCTAGCTTGTTTGTTATGTATCTGAGGGAAGACATTTATCATTAACCATGTCATGTTCTGAAACAGCCTCTCAGCTGAAGTGGAAGCAAACAAGGGAATCTACTCTAATGTAGCTTTTGCTGCTGAGCAGGAGTTACTTCCAAGGCAAAGAGTCAGGAGGCTACTTTGAAGGGTGTTTGTTATGTTTCTGTGTTATTCCTACATGCATATGAGCAAAATCAATCTGCATGGAAGAGTTTATTTCTATTTGGCATCTGGGTATGGCCCAGCTCCTGCAGTGCAGAGTTGATTAGCCAGACTTACCAGCCAGAGACTGTTGAAGAGCTGAACTTCTGTCATCTTTAGACAGATATTGCAGGATGAGTCCTGCTGAATACTCTGCAAATGTTGTATCATGTAAATTAAAAATGGCTTGTTAGCTTGAGGTCATGGACATGAACCAAAAATCTGATGGTGATCATACCAGGGTTTAAAGTCCTCCAGAGAGCAGGCAGTCACACAGCTCTCTCTCGTCCTCCTGCTTCATCGTTCTTGTGTGTTGTGTGTAGTCTGCATTCAGTCCGTGGTCCGTCTCCCCCTCATTGCTCCACTGGTGCCAGCCAGAAGCCAGCTGGCTGGTCCACCCTTCTCCAACTCAGAGTTACATTGGTGAGTACCTGAATAAGACAGAACTCCCTCCAAGAGGCCCAGTGGCTGCCTTTCTCTAGCCAGGCATATAGGACCTGCCAAAGAATCCAATTCATATCTTGTTTTAGATATGAATGAACCACAGAATGAAATACAAATGCCAGAGCTGATCTTTTGATAGTTTTTATTGACAAAGTATGTAAGACATGGCACAGCTATCTCCCCTTTTCCTTCCCCTGTTGTCTCTTTGCTGTGTGCATACCATGGAGCAGGAAAATTGTGCAATGGAGCTCCCCCAAATGCTCCATAAGGCAGAAACTGAGGACAGGAACGAAGATTTGGCAAAGCAAGCTTTGGAATCACTATTTGTGGAGCCAGCCACTAAGACAGAGGCGCACAAACTGCCCATGGACCTGAGCAGCTCACCATGTGGGCAGCAGTGGGTCAAGTGAAGGTTTCCTAGTGAAACTCACAGGTACATGGTGCAAGGAAAATGCTGCTCTCAATGGAAAAACCAATCATGGACTTAGCAGGCAGCTCATATCAAGTCTAAGAGCAGATGAAAAAGCATATTCATAGAGGAGGAATGAAGATGTCATATCATGGATTCCAGCACTTCTGCTAGATGTTCTTTTCTTTTGTCCAGCAATATTCTGGTGACTGCCACAGCAGTCAGAATAACTCACTGACCAGTTTCCAGTACTGCTTAATATGAACTTTGGAGTGGGCAGGCTGGTTTGTGGCTCAGTACAGCCTAATGTGGCCAGGAAGGGCTGGTCCTTTCCCACCAAATACTTGGTTCCAGGATCCAATGCTCAGTTATAGCTGCAAATGGGGGGTGTTACTTTATGATTGCTGGTTGCACTTACTTTGACAAAGGTGTTGTAACAAGACAAGTGTCTAAGATAGTTGTGCTGCAGTTGATGGTCTTATGATGAGGTTTGTGAGAAGAGAGAGAGAAGGCTGTTCTCAGCCAAGATCCATGGCCAGAAAACTCCTTATTCCAAAAATTCAGGACAGGGATGAACAACAGCAGCACATGAAATTAGCACACACTTTGAAAAGTGCTTTAAAACATCTTCTTGTAATGAATTGTTTTCTCAGTTAGGCTTACTGTGAAAAATCTAGAGTTCTTTCACCTTTTTCTACCCTGACAAAAGCTTTACGTGGGTTTTAAGCAGTGATAAATACTACAGTTGCCATAATCCCTTAGTCTTGACTTATTTCTATGGGGTACATTATATGCTGGCTTTCTGACACTGGTTTCCTGTCATTAGTCAACTGTCATTTCACCTGGAGGAATGGCTGAACTTCCAGATGAAAGGTAGGGACTGATAAAAAGGACAGGCCAATCATATTCTCACACTGGTGAAAACCAAGAGGAAATTCAATTCAATATGATTGCTCTACATTTACATCGGTGCCAGTTAAAGCAGAATGTAAAGCTAAATACAAATGCACTGCTGGACAGTGGTAATTTTGCACACTAATAAGAAAAAATGAAAAAAATTAAAAGTCCTGTGTTACATGAGGAGTCTCCATAATCAGTATTTCTGGTTTTGTAGCAGCTAGTTTTTCTAATTCTTGGAAAATAATTTCTCGTTTATGTTTTACATGGTTTAGCAGAGAAAATGGCAAAAGATGACACCTGGGACATCTACTTTCTTGATGTTAAGAATTTGGAAAACCTTTGGACAGGAAGTCATGAAAGATGGTGTCAGAAAAGTTTAGAATTGTGGAAAAAAATGCAGGGTAGAATATTTGTCTGAACACACTCATAAATCTAATACCTTCAGCCCTTTAATATAATGGTAAGAGTCAAGGGTCTAGTTAGAAATACTTGCTTAAATGCATTTCTTCCTGCCAGATACAGTGATTGTCAAATACACAGAAATGTGAGTGCTTTCTGGGAGGACACTAGGCTGATCTGAAAGACTCATTTAACTTTCCCATCTGGCACAGGGCTCAAGGGGGTTAAATGCACAGCCCTGCTGAGCCCAGATCAACCCTGTCCGTGACAGTAACAGCTTTGGTCTGATCAGCCTGTCAGTGGTTGTGGTGTCACAGTCACATTCCAACGCTGTCATCCTGCACTGAAGAGCAAACTGTTGACAGAAGTCATAGGAGAAAAGGAGTTTGAGAGGATTACATCTGATTTGACTGCAGGGACTTTTTATTTTGTTGATTTTCATCCCATTTTAAAACTTTGTGTGTTAGAGAAAAGATGTTGAAAGGCAAACAAGTAAATCAGATTCTGTGCATGAACTATTTAGTGGAGAGACTCAAATCACTCCTGCTGGGGTTCCCTGTTACAACAGATACTGACACTGGTACTACAACAAGCCATTCCAAAGATTTCTCTAGCACAGGCATCCCAGGGAGCATGGCAGTGTCTGTGCCCAGGAAGGGTTAATATAGCCTGGCATAGCTAGGAGGGTAAGTGAAAAAGAAAAGAAGATATTGCAGGCTATGGCAATAGCTGGTGAGAAACTCCTTTCCTGGAATGTGCTGGAAGTCATGAGGCCAAAGGCCAAGTGACTTCATTCTTCTCAGAAGAGGCCATGACACACATCCTGGAATGGGGCATGGAAATCTCAAAAACATCTCACATGGACAGAGGCCTCCTACAAACATCACGGTGAGCTCCAGAACATTTTTCACTTATGATTGTCATTTCAATATCCTGACATATCTTTCTGAACAATTAGGGGTCAGATATTCAGCTAATACTTGTAGGTTGCTCCAATACAACCACATAGTTTCATGCCTCTTTCTACACCCTATTTAGATCATTCAACCAAGCATTTTTACCCATTTAGTGAATTCTAAATGTCAACATGTAGACTCTCAAGTCTGCTTCTTGATAACCTTGATAAACATGCACATCTTACACAAATGAGGATCCTTTCTTAGAATTGATGTTTAAGGATTAAGTTACAGAGAAACTGCACTCCATATGGGCAACACAAAATAAAACCAAACACAGCCCAAAGTGCAATAATGTCAGAAGAGAAATAATTTGAATGAGGTGGCTTGTTACAAACTGCAGTCTCTTTGGAACAGAAGTCCAGTCCAAGTTCTTTCTCCCAAGTCCTGGAAGGTTTAAAGGCTCAATTAGTTATGGTCTGCACAACACTGTGAGATTCTCTTGCAGGGCTCTGAAACAGCAACTCTTTCATCTTCTACCACAAAATCATGTATTTATGCTTCTCTAGAGCACATAAATTATGAGCCACTGGAAAAGGTGAGAGGGACAGCTAGGATCTTGGGTATTGGTTAAGGTCAACAAGTAAAGAGTATATTATACAGTTATTTCTTTCATAACATACCTCTACTTTTAATGAAAACAGGGTAGTGTAGCAAATCACTTTCTTCAGTGGAGTTATGCCATGTTGTACTAAGAGAAGTTGATGGACCTATCTTCTTAACAAAAAGGCATATTTTCTTGTGAATTCATAATCTGCTGATTTCTAGGAACAATAAATGCATTTTTTTTTTCAAAGTCTGTCAGTATGACAATTGCAGTAAACCAAAACAATTATCTAAATGTTATGGTCTCAGAATGTAATTCATATACATCTACATAAGCATTTAAAAAATAAAGAAAAAATGAAACTACAAGACTCCATCATGTCCGTACAGAACTTCAGTATAATAACTTATTAGCTTTGGAAAGCATAGCAGTCTGCACAAAGGATAAAGTTTCTGTTGGCTAAATTCCTGGGGTTTTTTACAAAACTTGATAACAAAGGTATGACCTACATTTTTCTCTGTTTAATAGTCATCTAATGCCTAGTCCACAGAAATCCATTTTCTGTTCTGTCAGTGCTAAGTGTGCTCATTGGCTGGTGAGAGCCCTGAAGCTGTAGCCCACAGTGTTTGAGGAGGCTCTTTTTGGAAGACAGACAGATGTGAGACAGCTCTGTAAGGTCCACTGCAAATTCTAGAGCCCCTCTAAGTCTTTTATCTGGGAACAGTTTTGTCTGGAAACTTGGAATCTGGTTGTACCACAGCAGAGAGCCTGGCACTAGCCATGTGGGACTGGGGATTTGTTTCTCTGGCTCAAAGGCATAAGGAAATCAAACTCCCACTGGGAAAGTATTTCTTAGCTCTCGAGAGCCTGGCGGGTTGGGGATTTTTGGGGTTTTCTGGGTTTTTGGTGGTGGGTTTTTTTGGGGTTTTTTTGGTTTTTTTGCAGTGGTGGTGGTTGGCTTTGTTTTTTTTTAAATTTATCTGTCTATTATGTTACATTTTTCAGAAATGCAATTACATCTAAGGAGAATGAGCACAGTGTCTTCTTGTGTTATACAGATTTTGAAGCTGTGTGAGATTTGTAATAAAGTTGGAAAGCAGTGTGAGAAAATTACCTGTAAGTACTTGCTCACCTAGAAGAAAAGTACTGTCAAGTCTGGCATAAAGCAATGTTGCAGTGTTTCCAGAAATACAAAAAGCATTTATTTTGCCTTGGTAGTGGAGCAGCAGCCTAGGAGTGAAAAGCTAAAGAGAACCCTGAACTACTGACAGATGTTACACTTTGATGACTTCAGTAAGAATTTAAGGCAGCTGAGGGTTTCCCACAAGGGTCCTTGCTCCCTACTGACTTTCTATATTGACAGTCTCAATTTACTAATTTGTGAAGAAATGGCTGCAGTAGTATTTTTTCATGATTAATCAGCAGTTCCCAAAATACTTGAATATCATAGCAGAATAAAGCACTAATAGTTTAGATCTGTTTTTGATGTGGTATGAAAATCAGGATGTTAATACTTCTGTTTCAGATAAGTCTTACAGTTAAAATCAAAAGAACGTGCACTACCATCCTTCCTCTTAAGACAGTCAAATGTATTCACCTCTACTCGGAGAAAAAAACCCATGAAATAACCATAAATTGCTTCAGCAAATTACAGTCTAGACTTGCTGATTTGTTTTAACAACACAAGATATCAAACCCATATGCAAGCATTATTGTAAACTGCTGTTCCTAAACGCCTGTAAACGCATTGTCCTGTGGACTAAGTATCACTGCAGCCAAATAATTACTTAGATTTAATGTGGAATTTGTAACAGGAAAGGAGTATTCACTGTGTCATTTGTAGTAGTCTGGTTTTTCTCTTCCCCTGACATCTTTAGACAGTGTGGCTGGGTCATCACTGTTGTTTGACAGCAATGCAGCTCGCAGAAGATGAGAAGGCAATTTGCGGTTACATAACACTGACACAGACAGTGAGCTGTGTACCTTCAAAAGGGAAAACGAAACAGGAGTCAGGCTGCCTTTCATTATTAATGCTTTTTTGTGGTTGTCCAAGTTTATCTTTGTAACTCGTAGTACCCACAAGATGTACTCATTTCCTGCAGAACCACAGCTGTGGAACGCATGGAGGATTTACCTTTGTGGCTTCCCAGTGATTGAGCTTTGCCTCCATCTAGAAGATGGGGAATGTTGCCCCGACTACAGTGGTCTTTTTTCCTTTGATAGGCTGCAGCGTTCAGCTAAGCACATGTACATCAAGCACGGGGCAGTGACAAGTTCATAGCAATTTCCAATGAAAATAACATAAAATAGCAGTGAAAATAACATATGAAAACTTTGCATTTCATGGGCCAAAGATTTTTTACAAACTCTTCATTATAAAATAGATTGGTACAGCTCTTCAAGATTTTAAAAGCTCTGGGTAAAGTCTTCCAGCTGTATCGTACCTGAGACACTGTCTTCTTTGGCTGGCTACTGGTTGCATCACTGGCTAGCTAATTTTGGGAACTGAAACTATTACATGCACAGAGTAATTGGGATACTGAATTTCTGTGGTAAATTAGTGGCCTTTAGAGTTCAAAATGAAATGAAAAAATGTCACACACACACAAAATTAAGTAAATTTGTTCCCTACGAGTGAAATATTGCAAAAGTGCACTGCAAATAAGGAGCAACTGCACCTGCAGACAAGACATGCCCATTCCCTGCCCTCTGCAGTGTAGAATTTGTGGGATGTGTTTATTTCCCCGTGTTCTGCATACACTGCTTTCCCAGAGTGCACAGGCAGAACGAGGCCAAGGCGATATTCTAACCAGACTGCTTCTGCATACTGACCTTTCAAATGCGCACTGAGTAGTCTCACATCTGACTAACTGCACTTAGCTCATACAGGAGTTTCCCCTCCCATCCTTGGAATAAGGCATCAGTTTTGGGGAGAACTTTGTTCTGAACATAGCAATAAGGCACTTGCAGTCTTCTTTATACAATCACTTTTTCAAACTCACTTGGCTTTATCAAACTCAGCAGATAAATAATGTATGTCCTTCCCATTTCCTATGTGAGATTGTGAGTGAGGAGCTGTTTCTTGACAGATGTCCAGTGAGTATTTTCAGAAGTGTTTTTTCAGTCAAATGTAACCATTATAGCCGTCTAGTCAATTTAGCAGTGGCATCTCAGTTTTCAAACTTCAGCCAAGTTTTCTCATAGCTATGACTAAAGAGGTTCAGTTAGAACTTCCTAACAGAACAAAAGGGCTCTTTTTCTCTGCTTAAAATTACTTCAACACAGTATTTTTTCACCTACAGAAAAGTAAAATGTGATGCCTCTCAATCAGGGAAGGAAAAAAAAAAAGAGGACATTTTAATAGTCTGAAGAGAGGAAAGTAAAATGAAAGTATGTATGGCACAAATCCTAAGAACTTTGCTTAGAATTATTACAGACATTGAGGTACAGCTTCTTTTGGCATCCATGGGACATCAGGATTTGGAGCAGATCCTTTCCTGCAGAAACAAAAGGCATTTGTGTTATTGAATAAAGATGGAAAATGAGAACAGTAAGAAGGCACTGGTAGAATATCTATGCATATTAGGTTTGACCTAGATTATGAATTTCAGTTATGTTTTCTAAGAACTCATAGCATTAACTATATGTAAAACTACAAGTAGGAAATCGACACAAATTACAAACCAAGAGTTACAAATCACCTGTAGTACTGTAAGCTGTAATTTCTAAAGAAGTCAGATATTCCTTAATTTTTGCAATTATGAAAATGTCAATTGTCTTGCTTAGTAGCAGGAAGAATTGAGACATTATAACACATATTCTATCTAAACATTGCCCACCTTTAATGTAGGTTTGACCACTTCCTTGAACTTCCTGCAAATGCCTAAATATAACTTTCAATCATTTTATTAGGATATAAACTGTGCTCTATGCATAAGAATCACAACAGAACACGGTGTGACCCACAGGATCACCTAGGAAACTGCTTGTGTTGGTAAAAGACCATGTTCTCTCTTCCTAACAAAAGTATTGAATGCAAATTGTCTGAGACATAAAATGTGCACACTGTATTAATATATATGAATATATATATATATATATTCATGTCCACATGAATTAATATAACACTTGGGCAGTATTAGCATATTGACTCTTGCTTCTGATTTACAGGAAAAATATACTGCAGTGAGTTGCAAACTCTAGCAATTTATAGAAATACAAATTAAATTGGATTGAGTAGCATCAAGTCCAGTAATTGCAGGACCAAATAAATCCCATACATTACCTTAGGATCTATTCAATACACTGGTGAACATTGACTACTTTGTGAGATCTTACTTACCAGTTTGTCATGAGATCACAAAACATTTTACCTAAATTTTCAATAAAATGTAAAACTAGGTAAATACTCAATAAAATGAAAGATGATACCAAATCTAATGATAAATTCCCTTTAATTAGGACTTTCTATCTCACTCTGATTTTCAGAAGTAAAATATATTTTGAGCAATAACCTGAACTCCTTGTGTCAAAGTGATCCAGTGACAATACTTAATATATGGTGAGATTCACAGTAGCTACTTTTTTGTCAACATTTGCAGATTTTTAATTTAGAAATAGCTTGTAGTTCATGTAGGGGAGTAAGTTCTTGTTCCTTTCCACTTAATGTCCCTGGGGTTTCAAGTAGTGATACCTTTGAGAAGAATGTTGTGGCCAAAACTTTTGATTGCTCTACTAATGCATCTCTGGTACTCACTGTAGAACTACTGTGCAGTTGAGGGGAAAACAGTAACAACTATTATTTTTAGCAGACATCTATCTGACAAGAAAAGTACTGCTGACTAAATAATTTGTTGCACATGCACTGGTCCAGATTCTGCTTGTCTTTTGCAATCAAAGCTCTCCTTGATGCGTCTAGGAAAACTGAGAGTGCACACATAGCAAATTCACTCCCCTAAATATTGAAGGACACATTTTCCTACTTTTTCTTCCCATTAAGCATGAGCATATTCTGAAAATAGTACTTGTAGGATCAGTCATGTAGTGAAAAAACATTTAATGAAAGTGAAAAATTTTCCTTTAGATTTATAATAGGCTCATGCAGGCAGAAAAAAATAATGAATACTCAAAAAAACCTCAATGCAATGAAAATTCACATTATAATCTAAAAGCAAGGATGCCATAAATCCTCTGCCATTCACAGGTCAGTATCTGAGTTCCATTCCTTTTATCTCTGCCAAATCCTTCAATGCATATTTTCTGGCAGTCTTATTGACTCTTCTAAAGGATATTCAGTGACTCCATCTAGGTTAGTAAATCAAATGTTTCCCAGGAAATTAACTGCCTCCACCGTTAAATCGCCAGGAGAGTCCCTGTGATGGCTGTGCCAAGGCTAGGTAGCAATTTCCCAAGGAATTCCTGGATGTAGTTCAGGAGGAGGCATAGGCCAGAGACCATTGCTCTTTGGATGTGGCCACCACGTCTGACCCGATCAGACCTGACCATGGGGTCATGCAGCTCTTCCACTCACTAGGAATCTCAGCATATGACAGTCTGAATAGCATCACCTACAGCCATGGGCTTTTTTTGTACTACTAGAGAAGTACATGAATTTTCAATAACCCTCTTAATTCTCTCTACATGGGGTCTTTCACCAGAAATCTCTCACTCTGGCATTTGAGTCCTGGGATTCATTCACTTGAAGCAGCTCCACTGTAGGAGCATCATGGAGACTTACCCCATAACATCCAGATGGTTGTTACTATAGGTGATCTAGCCATCAGCTCCCACTTCCATTTCTATGATGCTAGTTCTTCAAGAGATGTTGTCAGTGTAAATGACACAGTGTGATTTCTTACACAAGATAGAGGCTGTTAAAATGTATATATTCACAATTTTTTCCCTCTTGTCTGAAGAACTAGTCTAAAGACATATGCGCAGTTTCTTTGGGTTCCCACAGAAAGCAATTTCAGCACATAAGCTGTCCTCCTTCCTAGTCAAAGCTTCCCTCTGTGACTTGCTTTCAGAAGCTCCAAGATAAGCAAGTTACTGCAAGAAAGGGCTGCTGATATCAAGATGTGTTTGAGGGAGGTCTGGAGTGCATCTTGAGATTATAACTTCCCTTATTCTTTGGTCCTTTTTAGAAAAGTTACCATTAAGACAACAGACAGTTGATTACTTAGAGAAGATTTTGGATTCCCTGATAAGTCTGTATGCATAACCACTCACAATCATCTGAAGAGATTAAAATTTAAGACCTAGAAATGACTGTAGCAGAAATTTTAAAAAATTACCATATACATTTCTTTTTGTGGCCTTCAAAGGTGTTAATTTTTACAGATCCTACACCAGTGTTCTGCTTACTGACCTTGAAGGGCACATTATACATTTTTATATTTACTGCTGCCTTTTCCAAAACTAGGGGTTCTACAGAATCGCAAATGAGTAATAAAAAAAGAAATGCTGAGGAATTACTAAGTTAAAAATAGATAATACAATTAATCCTTGGCTTTAAAGGAAAAATAATGCATTTTAAACTCATACTTCCAGCATAATCCCATTAAGACCTAGGTAGGTTTTGGTCATATATTTGCTTCATCTTCTCACAATGATATTAATGCAATTAATTTTTATTACTTAGGACGCAAAACAAAAGTAGTGGGAATGTGAAAATATCTGGTTAGACTGTGCCCTTGAATTTCCAAGGAAGCTGGCTGTATGCTTATGTGGTTTTGGAAAGGCATAACATTCACTTTAACAATGTGCTACTGGCTTTTACCAAAAACAAGTGAGATGTGAAAAAAGACCAAAGAAGTGCTTGCAAATATATTTCAGTATGGAAAGTAGCTTGTTACAGAAGTTAGGAAAAACTTTCTCATGCTTACCAGCCTCTACAGAAAATGTCATAATATGCATCCTTTTAAAAGTAGCTTCCAAAGAAGTACACACTAAAATGCATTATATCAGCACTTCATACAATTTACTGTTATTGAAACTTGGCTGTTATAAAGTGGGGCTACTGAAAGCATAGTGTGAAGAATAAAGAAGGCAGACTTGATTCTGCCTTCTTGATTTGATTCCTGGCTGTGCACACATAGTAAGCAATGAAGAAGCTAGTCAGGCCACATTTGGGATGCTTATAGAATCACCTCCATAGGGGCATAGGGGATTCATTAACTGCCCTCAGGATTTAATTCAGGAAAACTCTGCATTGGAAACTTCAGGGGACATAGAAGAAAGTCTTTTCCTTTTAATAACAGGGTGTCATCATAGAACAGGCATGAAATTCAGGTTACCAGTTGTCCAGTTTCATCCTCAATCAGTACGATTATCAAGTTAATGTTTTTGTGGAAGCAAAGCTCTGCAACTTTTAGATTTGCATTGTCAAATATTTTATTTACATAGTGAAACATTTATTTTGATGCAAGGAGACTTCAAATTTGTCAATACCTGAGTCCTTTAATTAAGGACAACAACAGGCTGACAACAGAAAGTTGGAAAGGTTGCAGTAGGTCTGTTTTTTGTGGTTGCTGTGGTGGTGGTTTTTTTACTGTTAAGACATAGAAGACAGTAGCTGCTAGAGAAGTGGAAGACATCTAGAAAATTGCAGAGAAAAAGGATTATCTGCACAATCCAGTTGTGACTTGATTGTAACTACTGAGCATTCAACAGAAGTTTGTGCCATATTAAGTCATATGATGGGCCTCGAGGAAGTGAATATCCAGAAATATGTCTGGAGTCCATAATGAAGTCAAGAGAAGCATGCAGTGGAAGAGGAGAGGAAAAATCAGGTTTGTAGATATGAGCTTATGATTGATCTGTGACTGTGTAAGCCATCACATGATCAAATGAAAGAAAAGGTGGAAGAAAAAGGAGATTCTGTATCAAGAAGTAGAGAAGAAATATAGTGGGGATAGTGAATGGTCACATCTTGAGTGGAAATCTTCAGGATATTTAGGAGATCATCGGAAAAAACAAAAGACACAGCGATACTCAGAAAGCTGGAAGAGGAAAAAGTGAAACTTCAGATCCAGGCTAAGAGAAGTTAGGTCTGCCCTACAGAGGAGTCCTTGTTAAAGATGAATAAATGTGCAATGGCAGATGGATAGAACTGAAAGAGGAGTACAGTGTGAGTTTCAAGCCTCAGAAGAGCAGGCAAAATGATCCCTGTGGTACCACAAAATGTCCCCAACCCATTCATCAATTTTGGAGTGCCATGACAATGTTCCTGTATAGGAAATGACTGTATAGACTTAAAGAAAATATTCATAGAAATGCTGTAAATAATAATAAAAAAGCCTAGTCATGTAGCATGAAGCAACCACAACACCGCTTAGAATGTGGACCAAATGTTTGTTGGGCAGACAGACGACCAGAGAGCTGCATGACTTTGGTGAATTTTCCAAGATGTTCAGGCCAGAAGATTTGCAGCACAGTGACAAAATGGGAGACATTTGGAAAATGCATCGTCCAAGATGATCTCCTATCCCTTAGTCAACCTGAAAAGCCCACCCATCACTCTGTTATTGAAGCACACAAATTAGAGAGCTTATGCCAATAGAAGATCATGATCTAACAGCCAATCAAGACTATCATGTCTTCTTGAAAATCCTTCCATGTTTTTGTACAGATTTGTGATGCCTGTTTAAAAGTTTTCAACCTCTGTGTGGAAAGTACTAGAGTCTGGCTTACAGAGAATGGGCCTTACAAACTGCAGTAAAGCAATAGATGGCACAAATATACTGATTATTTGTCCTTTCACCAAGGAGGTCAGTGTGTAAGTGAGCCTTAAGAGGTTCCTTAAGAGCCTTGAGGACCAAGGAGAAAGCTTATGAGCATCAGCCTGGGAGGCATTGGCAAAATATGCAACATCTGTGCTTGGAGCAGATAAGACACACAGAACCTTGGACAAGCTGAGGTCTTTATTCTCTCCCACTAATAACATTCTCAATAGGGTGCAGGTGCCTCCTGTTATTTTGAGGAATTTCATCTAGCTTCTACTGCCAGGACTAAAGAAGCCAAATATGCACAAAGTGCATCCACCCAGTGCACACTATTACATCTTGTAGCAGTTGCAGAGTGGTGGTGGATAATTCACTGAGAAAGCTGGAGGCAAGCAGGCATGGTTTCCAGAGTCACTCAAATGCCAATAGTATAAATACTATACATATGATGATGATGATGATCTGCTTTACCTATTTACAACATATGAGAAACTGGAGGTAATTTTGTTTATTATCACAATAATATTGGAATACTGATGAACTCATTAGCTGATCTGAAAATCTGGAAAGGACTCCCAAAAGCAATGGAAGTCCCTGTTCAAGACACTAGAGAAATTAGGGAAGTCACACTGGAAATTTAGTGTAAAATAATTACAATTATTTTGAGCATTTTATGGTCAATAGCATTTTTATAGCACCTTTTGTTATTGAAATTCTTCACATTTTTTTCCTGCTTACTTTTCCTGCCTTCACAGAAAAGCAGGAGAAGGACAAAAAGTGTTCTACAAAAAGAAACAGCACCTGTTTTATTATATGAAATGTAATGCACATACTTCTTTCTCCTCTGCATACATACACCAAATAAATATAGCCCATATGGCACTCAGAGTATGCATGTGCTCACATTCATGCCACACATAGTTATCCTTTCAAGAAGTCACCTGCTAACTTGTGCTATTCTGCAAACTGGAAGTGCTCCTACTGCTGCAATGCTGCACTGAAGAAGATGCTGATCTGTAGGACAGATGTTATCCCTGAAAAAATTCTGAATCTGGTAGTGTATAAAACATTGATTTTTCTGCTGAATTAAGTATTGATTTAATTGGAGCTTTTTCTGCCTCCAATTTTGAGATCATGGAACACTTTTTCTAAGGCTTGTATATATTGCTTGGTGGTTTGCAATATTTCAGTAATGCCTTGAGGCTTTCTGTTTCATTGCAATTGCATTTACAGCAATAAACTGTTCAACAAACACTGAGTTTTATTAAACTGGCAAAATATGTGATAAAGAAAGCTAAACAAGCCCACAGTCAGCTGTGCCAAAAATAAACAAATGCTTTCTTTTAAATACTAAAATAACAACAAACGAGGTTCAACAAAACTAAAACGCAGAATAATTCCAAAAGTGAAGTGTGTATAAAATTAAATTTCACAAGAAGAATAGTCACACTATCCAGCTGCAGTTCCACTACAGCAGAGATTCATCATTCCATGTGTAAGGAAATCCTTAGCCATTTTCTCCTATCCATGGCCACAGTGTATTGCTCCTTCAACTTAACCGAGAGACTGGAGCGCCATTCCTGAGCTGGAGGAAATGATCTTCCTTTTTGAAAGCTTTTTTAGGGTTAATTTTCACCTGTCTGTATTGACTGGTTGAGAACCAGCACAGCTGTGGATACCTGTGTTCTCAGGTGACAGCTGGACAAGGGAAGCACACCCGCCTTGCTGCCTAATCTTACCTGTGGCATCAGTATGGTCCCCCTAGGAATAATGCACTCTAAAATCTTTTCCCTTTGCTTTCTACTTTCCCTTTCCATCTTTTATCCCATGAACAAGTGTGCAAGAAGTAGAGGAAGCCATGGCCTTGCAGCTGCTGAGCTTCTTCAGCATCCATGGAATGACCCTCAGGGTTCATCCTTCAGCCATCTGGAGCAGCACTGCCATATTCCTGTTGAGCAGCAGCCAACTCACCCCACATGTGCTTTCAGTGTGAAATCAAATAGTTTGTTCAGTGTTTTGTTTTCAATTGGCTACATACAGTATCTCCTCATTTCTTCTTGTATCCTGTCTTGAGTATTATAAAGCTACACTTTTGCATTTTATGGTTGCATCAAGACTAGAAATATCCAAGATGGGTAATGCAGAGGTGAACAGTGAAAGGCAAATCAACTGTTGTCATATTAGAAGGCAAGTTATTGTCTTTTCAGTCAAGTAATAAAGGCAGTCATAGAAACATAAGATCCATCCTCCTCACTCCTATTTTGTCTGTTCTTAGTACCCTTCACTGACAAAGACACAATAATTTGCCCAAGCAGTCTCTTACAACACCTAATTACCTTCCCCATATTTTTTTAACTAGGTGGGTTGCAATTTTTCTGCAAATGGAACATGGACATGACTGATACAAAAGATCTCTTTCACTAGTCAGGGCTCCACAGCTTTCTTTTAAGCTGATCGTCTTGTTCAGAACATGTATATTTCAGAGGTTCCTGACAGGAAAAGCATGATGGGTCTTCATGCCAGTGAAAAACTTTCTTCAAGGACACTCTTTTTCAAGTCTGGTGACTGCAGAAGATACACATAAACTAAGGAACATGACAATTTCTTTAACTCACCCCTTAATGAAAACTGGCAAATGTCACTTCTTTACAATAGCTTTAGAAGAGAAGAACATCACCAGTGTGACAAAAGAAGATGCTCAAGAGCTTTGTGTTGAGAACTTTAACAGCCTATTCCCTCAGAGAGAGAGATCTCCTAAAAGCAGTTTCTTCTGTCTCATTTTCAGTGGCTTAAGAAAGGACAGGATACCTCTAGAGCTATTTCATCTAACTAAACACAGACATTGTCAATGAAGACATCTGCAGATGAGTTATTCTTCTCAATTCCCTTCACAGTTAATGGAAAGAAAGAGTTGTATTTGGCTGTGATTCAGCTTATGCCTTGGACACCTTCTGTAGGATGAGATGTACCCCAAAATGCATAATTTGCTCCTCTGAGTACAAACTGAACCTGAGATAAATAGCTTGAATATAGACATCTAGACTGTATGGATTTAAAGCAAAGTGAGAGGAACCCTTCTGCTGCTGGCTTTTAACAGGAACAGTTTCCATGGATGGAGTAATTTTATTTGCAGGCAAAATCACAGCCTTGTTTTGATTAACTTTTTTCTGGAGCTGCAGTCCATTAGCACTCACTCATGCAGACTGTAATGATGTATTGTATATTCTTTTTAAAATCTTATATAACAGCTCTAGTGTGCAACAATGTCACGGTAATTAGAATCACAGTTTTGACTATTATGAAGCATTTCCTGCTTGTGGTTCTAAAATATAATTTCTGTCATTTGGCAGCTACACTGCCAAGAATGTAGCAAGGTGGGGGAGATGTGTAAACAATTTACTCAAGTTTCTATTCCAAATCAAAGCTAATGACACCCCAGAAGAGTCAAAATCATCTGTTTCCATTATCAATCCACGAGAAAACTTCCTCCCCTCCAAAATTTTTCTTCCAAGATCAAGCAAAGAGGGCAAAGTTGAGCCTTCCTAGTAGCAGAGGGTGCAACTTAGGCTGCACTACAAAATGCATCTGTGGAGAAACTCCCCAGACCATCTCATGGAGCAGGCTCAGAGCAGAGATTTGCACCTGCTGAGGGATACCTCCTATTGCAGTGTCCATGTTGTACTACTGCTCTTCTTCTGTTCCTGCCCCCACAAAGAAGCTCCAAGCTGAAGAACTGAATGAAGGAAAGAATAGGTTAGCATTGAGAGAACCAGCAAGTGTCCAAATTCAGGATTTTGTAGCAGGGTTAATAGTGAAGACATTCTTGGCCCTTTAATGAATTTCATTTGATTCCCAGCTGAGCTGTTTCAATATGTGTGTTGTGCTTGTGGCTCTGGTATAGCAAAAACCAGCTGAGGTGGCTGCTGTTAATACTGATGTGCTTTACTACTGCAACGATTGTGCTCACTGCAGCTCCCCCAAACATGCCCCACTCTTTGGACTCTACTTTTCTAACCTGTGACTTGAGTATGAGAGCAACTGGTTGGACTGGTAAAACAGCAGCTAGCTGGCAGTGTGGAAGCTCGTAAAGGTTGGCCAAGCAGCCTCCAACAGTTTGTAAGGAAAATGAGGGATTAAATTACAAATAATGAGATATATATTGCCACTAAGTTTCTAAGAAGTCAAGGCAGGAGAAGGGCTGGAATACCTAGAAAAAGCAATGTTGAAATTTGACACCTCACAAATTTACCCAAACTGCAGCAGGACCTGGCAGTGCATGAATTGAGTAGCATGTCAAAGAAATGTGTGTGAATACTAAATAGCAATATGGTCAAAACCAGGAATGAGGACTTTCAATTTGGACAGTTAGATTATGCATAAATTGGGAGTAAATCCTTTGTTTTGCTTTAGGAGTTAAGTTACATGAACTCCCTGTATTTTAATTTTCTCATCTCTAATATTAGAGATGATGTATGTATACAGAATCCAGTTATTTTTCTCAGTATGAGGCGATGCCTTGCTCAAGGAACAGCATGGAAATAATTTCTGCCTCTGCTGAAGCAAGAATGGATTATCTAACAGTGACAAACTGTCACCATCATTTTGCCTTGGCAAGTAGAATAACTGAATCCTTTTTCTTTTTAGGGATAAAAACACAAATCACTTTATACATGAATAAAACATGCTATCCTACAAAGAGATCATTTCCTCTCCAAATCCAGTGGTTGCCCAGACAAAATCATCTCAGAAACACCACAAAAATAATGAGATGTAGCTGAACAGAAGGAGAGAACACGAGAAAGGGAACAAAGTTAATAAATAAGGATGGGGAAAAGCACAGGAGAATTCTTTTCTGTGAGACAGACACAGGGTTCAGAAATGAGAAAATGTTTAAATGGTCAGGATGTCACGAGGGCGTTAAAGAAACATTCAGAGAGCAGAGTTCAGTCCAGAGAGAGTACTGTAATTCTCTTAACTTCAGTACAATTTATTTCGAGTCAGTCAAATAAGATCCCAAATGTATATGACACACTACTGCAGCTATGAGGAGATGAGTGACTGGGCTGGGAGCAGTAGAGGTGAACGCAGGACGGAACACCAGACCCTCCTCGACAGCTGCCTGCTGTGTCCCCGCCATCCCTGAAAGAAATCCATGGGACGTGCTGAGCTGCAGAGCCCCAGATCCGAGCCCCTCCTGTCCCTTCCCGGCTGGCGGCTCGGGAGCTGGCATGGCTGCTGACCCGGGAGCGAGGCGTTCTCAGGTCCCAGCGCTGCTCGTCCTCTTTTCTTGAGCAGGAGAGAAGCCCTCGTCCCCGCCGCCACACAGGCATGACATTTCTTCTGCTCTGCCCTCTCTCAGAGGGGCACTGCCGCCTGCAAGCACGGACTGCGAGCCCTGGAAGGAGCGCGGGGCCCGGCCCGGGCGGTGGGAGAGAACTCGGCGGAGGGCGGCGGCAGCGGGGCCTGCAGCGTGCCCGGACTGCTCCGTCCCGCACCCGGCACGGCTGCGGGGATCTCTCCGTGCCAGGCCCCGCTCTGTGCCAGGCCCGGGCCCCGCTCCGTGCCAGGCCAGGGCTCCCTGCCAAGGCCTACAGCGTGCTCGGAGCGCTCCGTCCCGCACCCGGCACGGCTGCGGGGAGCGCTCCGTGCCAGGCCCCGCTCCGTGCCAAGCCTCGCTCCGTGCCCAGGCCCCGCTCCGGCCACCTCCGGGCGGGGCTGGCCCCATGCCTGGCGCACACCGGCAGGGAACGGGGGCTGCCCTGGCCTGATGTCCCCTCCTCAGTTCCCGCCTGACCCCGGCAAAGGCGTCTCCTAACTACAAATTGGTTCACTTTGGATATAAGGAAAAACAGCTTCCAGCACCAAATTTAAGCCTCGGCAACATACTACGATTCGAGAATTCTTACACCTCTTTAATGCCCGCAGGCACAGTTAAGACTCCGCAAAACCTCTTAATTAAGAATGCAGAGAGGTGTCTTCAGGAGAGCTATTTCAAGCTTTTGTACACTCAGCTAGTAAATACGAACTTACACTACAGTAGTCTGTGGAGTCAGAAACTTGGATCTGCAGTGTTTGTTCGCCTCGCTGCCCTTTTAGAATCAGTCTCAGAAGGCTCTCGGAGTACGGTTTAGAGTATCAAGCCATAGAGGAAGTATTGTTTGACTGGCTTAAGAATCACTAACATTGTCAATTCTTCAGGTTGATTTATATTTCTTTTCCCAAGCTTTCCAAAATTGTGTCCTCTTTGCCTTTTCTCATGGCACACTGAATGATGTGATTCTGACATGTTCTCCATTTGTGATTGTCAATAGCCAGGAAGATTTATAGCCTAAGGTTAAAAAATTCCTCTGGCTATGCTCTCCTCTTGTTCTTTAGCTTAGGAATCCAAAATGGGGAATTAGTTTTAAACTGACTGTAAATACTAATGTTGGATTTAAAATTCAAAATTATACCACTTTGCTATGTATGTTTCAATATATAATATTTTGTGTTGGTCAAAATTATATGAAAAAGCCTCAGATTTTTCAGGATGACTGAAAAAATTTTACTTGCCACTTTTTACTGTGGTAAAG
This sequence comes from Melozone crissalis, assembly GCF_028551555.1. Lineage (NCBI taxonomy): Eukaryota > Metazoa > Chordata > Aves > Passeriformes > Passerellidae > Melozone > Melozone crissalis. The sequence goes on from NW_026535780.1 coordinate 26,195,014, forward strand.
CTGTGATAAAACCTAAAAGTATGTTAACATGTTCTGTATATATTAATCATCATAGTAATTCTTTTAGAGCAAATGTATTAATTTAATTTTTACCTTTTTTTTTCACTTTGTTAAGTTTTAAATTTGATGTAAGAAAATATCTGAAGCTCTAACATTAAGAAATGAATGCTGACTAGGATCAGACTCAAAGTCACCTACATTATAGCACCAAGCCCTTTAATTGCATTATTCACATTTTTTTTAATTCCCTATATTTTTCATCCACTTATTTAACTTCTGGGAGTGATCTTTAGCATCACTAAACAAGACAGTAATATCTTTAAAAGCTTCTCACATAAAATTAAGACTGTCCATATCTTGCACCTGAACAAGCAAATGAATCATTGATTCACACAGAGGAAAAATTCTCACTTTATTCATTCACAACATACATGGATCCTACATGTGTACATTCTTCCTTGTGTCATGGCTGTCCTGGAGTTATTTCTCTTATGTCATACTTTCCTGGAGGATGCCACCTTTGTTACATTACTAAACGAATCCCCCAACATTACTGAACTAAAATGGGTCCTAGATGTTATTTTATTAGGTGGTGAGCCCAAATGTCTCTATATGCCCCATATCTCATCCACAGGATGCAGACTTTGCTTCCATTTGTGAGCTGCAAATTAAACTATTCTGTGTTTCTTCCTTAGCAAGTATCACTTGTCTGAACAGCAATTCTAACTGGATTATTATTGAACTGACAGATTAATTTCACAATAAAGAGAAAGGTTTTTAATAGCACACTGAGAAAAAAAAAAACAACCAAAAAATTACTTTTTTTTTTCATTTTCAGTTGTTTAAATGAAGAACTAGCTGTGGTACCTACCAAATGCAGGTGGCAAGTTTTCTGTGCTTTAAAATAATGCCCTCAAACAACCTTTGCATTTACAACTTATTATGTGAAATTGGGATCCCTACCTTCCTACTTGGTTCCCATAGAAGTGGCAGAAAATAACAGAAGAGCAGAAAATTACAGATCCAGCAAAGAGATTTCACACACTGTTCCCTTTTTAGAACATTTTAAGCTTTATTAACAAAACACTTTAAACTTTGAATTAAGTGATGAAGTTTCTTGGCATCAGAAAACAGCTTTGAAAACCACTGTTTTAGTTTCCAAGAAGAAAAAGCTTAATACCAAAACCATTTCTGTTTCCAACTATAACAGTATCTGGCATAATGTGATATTGTAACAGCAATTCCCGTCTCTTGGTGAGTGTGGATGGCTTTCTGTTCCACAGTAAGAGCAGAGGTATGCAGTGGAAGGGTCAGCTTTGAGCTTGGCAGAACACAGCATTTGTGATTTTAGGCAAGTCGTTCAAGACCACATCCAAGAAAGGCAGCAGGCAACACTTACAGTGCATAACTTCAGGGCCTGGTCTCCTCTTACAGTTCAGGTGAAGGACTGCACAACTGGGGAATTGCCTAAATCTGGCTAGGACAGAGGTCACTGAGAACAGTAACTGGACTGAGTGCCTGTGGTGTACCATTGCCTGCCTCTTGCCAAGACAAAGTCGTGGGCAGGTATTACAGCGCCCTGATGAGGTCTTCAGGGTGAGAGAGAGACTGAATCTTGGTTCATGATCAGAAGGCTGGATTTATTGATATATGATATATAATACATTTTTACTATACTAAAAGGAATAAAGAGAGAAGTTGCAGAGGCTGCTAAGCTAAGAATAGAATCTACAAACAAGAGAGTTCTCTGTCACTGTGTTCCAGAGAGCTTGCCCTGTGATTGGCCCTTAATTGTACACATGGAACATGAACAGGGGCAACTTGCTACATTTCACAGCAGCAGATAACGATTGTTTACATTCTTCTTCTGGGGCCTCAGCTTTCCAGAAGACGAACAAATCCCAAAGAAAGAATTTCTATGAAAAAATGTCTGTGACAGGCAGGTGCATGAGCATGGAGCACAAGCACGGAACCAAAAGTCCAAACCCCTCCCAAATGCTTCAAACACACATTTCTGAAATTTCAGCTCCTTCAGTGTTAGATGATAGCTGATGGAGCTTTTAAAAGGATAAAAATATTGGATTTATATGCCTAAAAGTTCTGTGTGTCCCACATTAGGCATTCCAGCAGCACTGAACTCTCCAAGTTAATTTCTCTTTTTACCTCAGGTACTTTAGTGTTACCCATAATGTGCAGAGCCATGTGTGTGCTAAATTCTTTTTGCATCTGGATCATAATCATTCTGTATTCACTCCTTTACACGTGGAACAAGAATATCAGTTCCCTACTCATATACTATAAGAACAAATATATAAATATTTTTGTAAAGTGTTCAGATAATACAGACACTGGCATTTTAAAATTAGATGGAAGTGCAGCTATGCTGTATATATGCTTATACTTCCATCTAATTTCAGATCTAAACAATGTAGTCAGTTAGAAGATCAAAAATCACTTTAGAGGGAAGAAAAATCAGGCACTTCCCCTCTTTCTAGGCCACCATTTGAATTCTAGATGAGGCCTTTTAGCTATCCAAGTTGTGATAGGTAATTACACTGTAGATAGTATTAAGAATTACTAGTTTATTCTAGTCAGAAGAGGAACATAAATGCAGAAAGCATTCTTTATACTAAGGTTCATTTGTTGATGGAGCTAAGGGATTGATTTTGATTTTGACTGAGAGATTTCCCATGAAAGGTCTTGTCAGAATTAAATGTCAGACAATTAAGTTTCTGGTGATATTTGCTAAAACCCAGTTTCTTTAGTATACATGAAGTTAAAAATCCATTACCTTTTTTTTCCCCCCAATATGTTCAGCACAGCTACATCTATTTCTTACCAATGATACAGTATTGGAATCAGGAGCCTTATTTACTAAGAAACACTTTATCTCCACAGCAGAAGCTGTGATGCCAGAAGGTAAATAGTGGAGAAGACACAGAGGTGGGCACAGCTGGCCCCACTCCTGTCTGTAGATATCTCAGAGCTTCTCTGACCATGGTTGGAAATTATCCTAATTATCCTTGTGGTGGTTCACTGCCCATGGGGTGTCTGGGGCACATGAGTGTACTGGTTTTGCACAGCCTGTTTTTTGGTAGCAGGGGGCCAGAGGTGGCTCCTGTGGGAAGCTGCTGGAAGCTTGCTGGCCAAAACTGGGCCAGTGAGAGAGGCTGGTAACAGCTCTGTGATGACATATTTGAGAAGGAAATCACAACAAAGTCAGTTTTTTCTCCTAGTCAGAGAAGAAGAGGAGGTGAGAACATGTGAAGGAAAACAACATGGAGACACCAAGGTCAGTGGAGAAGGAGGGGCAGGAGGTGCTCCAGGCACTGGAGCCAAGACTCTTCTGCAGGCTGTGGTGCAGACCATGGTGAAGCAGCTCTGCCCCTGCAGCCCCTGGGGATCTAGGGGGATGCAGAGATCCACCCACAGTCCGTGGGGATCCACAGGGGATGCAGAGATCCACCCACAGCCCGGGGGATCCACGGGGGATGCAGAGATCCTCCCGCAGTCTGTGGGGGTCCACGTGGGATGCAGAGATCCACCCACAGCCCGGGGGATCCACGGGGGATGCAGAGATCCTCTCGCAGCCTGTGGGGATCCATGGGAGATGCAGAGATCCACCCACAGCCACAGCCCGTGGGGATCCACGGGGGAGGCAGAGATCCACCCACAGCCACAGCCCGTGGGGATCCACGGGGGATGCAGAGATCCACCTGCAGCCCATCGGGATCCATGGGGGATGCAGAGATCCACCCACAGCCTGGGGGATCCATGGGGGATGCAGAGATCCACCTGCAGCCCATCGGGATCCATGGGGGATGCAGAGATCCACCCACAGCCTGGGGGATCCATGGGGGATGCAGAGATCCTCCTGCAGCCTGTGGGGATCCACGGGGGATGCAGAGATCCACACACAGCCCGTGGGGGAGGTGGCCATGCCGGAGCGGGTGGATGCCTGCAGGAGGCTGTGACCCCATGGCAGACCCGGTGGAGGGAGAGAGCCCTTGCTCCCAGGCTAGAGCAGCCTGTCCTTGGAGGACTGCACCCCATGGAAGTGGGACCCACACCACAGCAGCTTTGGGAGGATTGTCTGCCTATGGAAGAGACTCACATTTGCAGCAGCTGTGGTGGGAGTGGACCCAGGCCGGAGAAGTTCACGGAGAACTGTCTCCCGTGGGAGGGACCCCACGACCTTACAGGAGTAGGATTCCTTTCCTGGGGCAGCAGATGAAAATCTCGGTGATGAATTGACCAAACCCCCACGCCCTGTCTCCCTGGACTGTCGGCAGGAACGAGGGAGGAGCTGAGTGGAAAAAGTTGTTTTAAGGGCTTATTTAACGTCTCGTTATCCTCCTCTGATTCTGTTAGTAATAAATTTCACTTTGCAACCTTAAATTGAGCCTGTTTTCGCCTTGAAGTGTTTCTCTCTGTCCTTACGTCACTCATGAAACTGGTGTTAATTTTTTTTCCCTCTCCGCTGCCCAGCTGTGGCCGGGGAGGGTGAGCGAGCGACTCTCGTGGGTGCCTGGAGATTGGCCGGTGTCAAACCACGCACGGGGAAACCGAGGGTTCGCCCTTGACGGTTCATGCCCGTCACCGGGATGCCGGGGGCAGGACAAACACTGGCAGTTCCCATGCTGAACCCAAACCACACCGGGCACCGCTGCGCTCGGCGTGTGTTTAAGGTGTACAACCTCATCCCGTGCGAACTGGTCCTGGACAGTTTATAAGGACTGTACCACAGCAAATTACCCTGCAGCCCTTAGTGCCACCTGCAGTTTGGGCTCTGAGGTTTTAACGCCGGTGCCCGCAGGCTGGACAGGAAGGGCGCGCCGCGGACTGGGGGTCACGCGTGGCCCCGTCACCGCGCTCCCGACGGGAGCACGGACTAACGGAGCCCAAAGAAAGGCCCGGCGAGACGGGCGCTGGCTGAAGCTCCGGCCTTTCGGGGAGTCACCTCCAGCAGGACAAGGCTCTCTCTGGTCGCCGCGACGATGCCGGAGGGGATGGAAGGAGCCCCGCGCGGCCCCGGCCGCGCTGCGGGCGTCAGGCGGGCGCGCACCGTTGCCGGGCTCTGCTCCGCCGGGCCGGCCCTGCTCCCGCCCTCCCGCCAATGACGGCCGGGGCCGTCACCGCGCTGCGTCACGGCGCGGCCGCCAAGATGGCGAAGGTGTCGGAGATGTACGACGTGACTTGGGAAGGTAACGCCGCGCAGCCGGCGGTCCCCGCCCGGGGCAGGGGCTGTGCCCGGCCCGACCGGCCCTCGGCCGTGGGGAGAGGGCGGCGCTCCCGGGTCGCGGCGGGCTCGGGCCGGCGCCGGGCGGCCGTACCCAGGCCTGGGTAACAGCAGCGAGGGGCGGCGGTTCTGGCGGCCGCCCGGCTCCTCGGGCTGTGGGCAGCCGGGCCGCAAAAGCGGCGACCTGTGCTCGGCCCTTCGTGCCCGCAGGTCCCGGACGGTGCCGCGCCCCTGGCCCGGAGTGTCCCGCGCTGCCCCGTGCGCGGCGGGCCGGCCTCCCCTCGCCTCCGCTCCGCGGGGACCGGCCCCGCGTCTCCAGGCACGGTGCGGCCGCTGCGTCGCCGCTTGCCGGCCTTCTCCCCCTCGGTACAGCGCTTGCCAGCAAACATGGTCTCTTGGCAGGGTCAGCAGTTCGCGTCATAGTTCATCTTCTGGTGAACTAAAAGTTTCCTGATACTCTCATAAAGTTCCATCATAAGCATTTACGGGGCGGCTTCAAGAAGGTCTGAAGTGACACAAGTTTTTGAGAATCCCACCCTCCGGGTCTCAACAGCTTTCATGTCTGTTCGATCAAAATGGTGATTTATTTTTCATATACCAACACTGTCTGAGCTTTATTTGACATTCTCAGTGGTTATTTTTCCATAACCGGTATTAACATGTGAGCTCAAGACAACACTCAAGCCCTATCAAGAATAAATGAATGGTTTAGAGTAACAGTTTTGGCCATAAAGGGGGAACCTTTTGCTATGTACTATGCACTGCAAGCATTATAGTGTAGAGAAGATAATGCAGAGAGAAGTCGCGTGATCTTAGGTTTTCATTTACGTACTGCCAATCTGTGAAGAAATAATTGAGTAGTAGAATAATTCCCCAGTCATGAATTAATGCTTAGTTTGATTTTGTACCTAACAGGAGGAATGTTGGGAAAACCTTGATTAACCATTCTTTTATATCTCTTGAATGAATGTATAGTACTTGTGAAGCTCTGCTTGGGTGGAGATCACATAGATCATTACTGGTATTACTGTTAAAAGTTGCCCTAAACAACCTTGTGTTGAAAAATTTTCCAGTTTTTATTATTCTTGAGCAGATGTTGTTACAAAATGCAGGGACTTAGTTGTTTGGGGTTTTTTTGTGGTGGTCTTGTTTTTTTTTGTTTTTTTTTTTTGTGTTTGTTTTTTCCAGTTGTTCTTGGGTATCCATGACAGAAAAGAGCAATGAGGTTTTTCAGAGGGTGGGTAACACACATGTGGACATCTCTCTGTACATTTAGCCCTAGATTGTTTTGGCCCACAGTATTGCAGTGTGTATGCTTATACTCTAAGGTGGAGGCCAGGTGTAGGATATTCAAGCTACTGCTGGCCTTGGCTAATTCATGCTGAGCTGAGCTTCCTACTCTTAGAAATAATCTTCACGTTTTGTTTCCAAGAATTCTGATTGACAGTTGTGGCACTGTGCTAGGTGTAGAGTTTTGTATATGGGTGGGGTTAAATGAGAAATTTCAGATGACCAGCTTATGAGTTTTATTATATCAACTTCTCAGTCTCTTTAAGTATTCATCCAGATGAAAGGCTGGTGTGTGTTGGTACAAGGGATTGTCTCCACTTTAGAAGCATGCATTTGAAAAATTCAGGTTTTTTTTTCTCTATTGCAAGAGATGAAAAGTAAAGTGAAAAAGGAATCTTGCAACAGACCATGCAATGACTCTTCTTAAAAAAGATAGCTTTTCTCTTTTCTCTGTGTGAGCTTCAACAGATCCTGGTGCAAGGTAGCTTTTCATAGGTGTGGTGATCCAGCAGTGTTGTGACCTAGTTCCTAGCAACACAGTTCTAGGAATTTTATGTAGCTCATTTTGAATCTCTTTAAAATGCCTAATTTATGTGAAACTGGGGTATGGTTCATATGTCCTTTATATACCAGGCTTTTCTAAACAAGACATTTTATACTTATATATTGCTTAAAGATGAATCTGCGATTCAAGGTTAGGAAAGAATAACATGTAACAAATGAAATAGTTTGTACCTTCCTTTGCTTTTCACTCAGGTTCTTTGAGACAGAGGTAGGAATTAAATTTTTTTAGGTACCTGCATGGTACAGGTGTTTAGGAAAGATAACTGAAAATAACTGTGTTTTCCAGTGTGGAAGCTGTGGTTTTTATTTTTTATTTCTTTACTTTGTTGCTGTATCTCAAGCTTTAAAGTGTGTTTGGAAATCTGTGTAGCAGGAAAACATCTTGTTTAACTTTATGGTCTTGATCGATGGACTTAGATGATCCAATACCACAGAGTGCTGTGGTATTGAAAGAGAAGCTTATATGTTGTTATGTAACGTATATTTTACAGTAAAGCTGATTTACTTGAGACAAAGATGGTATGTTGCTCCTTTTTTTTTTTTTAATACTGGTTCTAATTCTAGAGAAAATGGCATATTTCCTGCTTCCTTCATAAATAAAAGAATTAGAAACTATGTGGAGTGACAGGAAACCAAAAACTGTGGGTGTAGCCATGGAGTGTGATGTAGGTTTGCACATCACTTGGTACCTGGTGATGTGTAGCCTCTTACTAGGACTTTCTTAAGCTATGTAGAACTTTTTAGAATAAATATTTATCATATTTTCAGTGAAACATTAAAGATTAATTTGTCCCATGAATGGAAATATTTAAAAAAGCAAACACCTGTGTAACTTCATTTTAGCAGCAGGTTTTGGAGTACACAGGTGTAAAATTAGCACAGTCTGCAAATGGGCAGCAGTTCAAGAACTATTAAAATAGTTGATGCACTTCCACAGAAAATGCATCTGACATATTGTCAGGATTGGACAGAACCAGCCAGGTTTATTTTTCTTAACCTTGCACAGCAGCATAATGGTGTTAAACACATCACACGCTGCTAAAGGGAAGCAGTGCCTTTCAGCTGTCACTGCTGAGCTTTTTGGGGATCTTTGAGTGCTTTCACAGCAATTCTTGTTTCAGTCAATAATTCTCTTAAGTGGTTATCAAAATGAAAAAGAGAAAGGAATGGCATGTTCTTTAAACTAGCTTTCTTTTGATATAAATTGAAAAAGTGAAGAGGTATTTTTTTTTAGATTTTTATTAGCTCTGAATGCCTCTTGCTTAAGTTCTCTGTAACATTAAATTAGTTCTGCTGTTTTCTGTATTAAAAATTGCACTCCTTAAAAGTTTTCATTACCATGTTCATGTGAGACTTTTTTCAAGGAACTCTGTCATTTTGGAAAATATCATAAAATGCTTTGTAAGATGAAGTTTACCAGTGTTTGTATTTCTTGCAAATATGTGTATCTGGGAACATGTTATATACAAAAAAGAATTACCAAATTAATTTAAAAACTGACAACTTATGTTTTTAATGTTAGGTGGCAAACTTTCTTTCTGTGACTTAGAAAATGAATTCATATTGAGTTTGTATGGCAAGTCTCTAGGAAATAGGGAACAGCCTAGCATTTCATCTCTGTAGTAATCTATGTGCAATTAACTGTTTCTGATGTGGTTTGGTTGTGTTCTGTGCTGTCTTTGCTTTCTTTTAGCTATTCCTAATTTTCAGTTGTAATCAAAGGGTCAGATCAGTTTCCTCTGGGTTTTATGTATGGATTTTTGGGATTACAGCAGGCAAAGGTGAGATGCTGGTTTTTTTTTAATTGAAGCCCTTTTGACAGCAGAGTTGCCAGGATTAGAGGCAGCATCTGCAGCACCCAGAGTGATGGCTGTGCCTCTGCCTGCACCTGCCACATGAGAGTGCACAGAGGTGGGCTGTGAGTGAAGGTTTGGTGTCTGTAACAGAGATGTCAATATACAGATGAGCTCTGGAAATATAATGGCTGTGGGGTCCCTGAGTGGCTGCTGTGGTAGCAGCAATATACCAAGGTGACATTCTGGAGTTTGCAATTTCTGTCTGCCCCAAAATGATGATTTCCTTCATTTCATCAGGTGCTTTTAGATATCAAGGACTTCAAAACTATGATCCAATTCATCAGTGAAAGTGTAGGTACTTATAGGAGGATTATTTCATATCTGGTTGCTCAAGCCAAAGGAGCTGGCACCTTCCTGGACACAAAAGTGAAACACAGGTTGTGTCCCTTGGCTTGCGTGGTTTTGGGCAAAAGTAAACGTTGTCCTGAGTGCCTCCCTTCCCCAGACCTTGTAACATTTTGAGTTACACCTGCCATGGGTGCCAATTTAGAATAGCCCAAATCTAAAACAAATGTGTCAATTGCTCAGCACCAGCCTATAGGTGAGAGGAGAAGTTTTAATTAAAACTTGGACATTTCTTTACCTTACTTGGTTTTTTTCTTCTAAAATCTGTAATTGTGTCTCCCCGGCCTTGTATTATGTCTCCAAGTCTCAAGTTATTATTGTTTGACTCTTTTGATAGATTTCTTAGTAAAAAATTCATTGTTTGACAGCATTGTAAAAAGACTTGTATAATTTTACTGCAGTTCTTAGTGTTTTGTTTCTTCTACCTTTTACATAAAATTCAGTATTTCTGAAATCAATAAATGTTTCATTCATCAGCTGATGTTCTATTCTTTGTCCTAGAATTGTTTTCCCATTGCTGTAAATGTTGGACTTGTGTGATAAATTGTAGAAGTACCTTCTGTTAATACATAATTCAGACACTATTCCATTTGGAATCACACTGGAATGAAGGCATTGATAATTTCCAAGTAAATGAGTGGGTGGAAATCAGACAGCTTATTTATTTTTAGGCGTTTAGCTTGTCAGCTTTTGTGAATGTTTGTGTTCACACACATTCTTGCCGTCTAACGTTGAATTTCCAGGGACCATCATATGTCTAGAACCATTCAGCTTTGCCCATGCACATGAAATGTAACCCTGTGGTGGTTTTGGTTGAATTTCAAAACACAAAATGTAGCACAATAACAGTCTTATGAGCGATCTGAGATCACTTCAGGTAGATGGAACAACTTTTAGTGCTTAATTTTTGACTGTCATTTACATTAACTCTGTGTTTTGAAGTGCAAGAAAAACTGGCAGTGTTTAGATCTGTCGCTCTATTTGTTTTTCCAGATGTTGTAAAGTTTTAGAAAAATACTAGCAACAGTTATCCTGGTACCCTATTACTAAAACCACTATCTAGTAATGAAAACTATTTTCCTTAAGTTTTCTCAAAATTTGTTCTTGTGTATAGAACAGCTATACTTATATAAATGTATGTGCATATAAAATCACATTCTTAGCAATTTCCTGGTCTAGAGGATAAATAAAGCTCAGGCAAGGTAGTGTTCTCTACCTGACTTAATGAATCTGTCTGCTCTCTTGGAGATCTTAAATATACTCTTGAAACAAAAATCTTAATTATAAAATAAGCTGTCATTTCTACCTTGCCTAGGTAACCAGTGATATTTTTTGTACCTTTGGACACTTCCCTGGCATAGAAAGCCTTCACATCCATGTGTACTTTTATTGAAGCTCCTTTCTCTAGGAATGTGTAGATTCCTTTCAGAGGGGAAGTTCTATTGTTTTTCCTAGAATTTCAAGTGAAAATTTATCCACCTGTAGCAGAAATACAATTTTAGTGTTGTCTGTAGATGTGTGAAACTAATCAGGAGAAATCTCTTGTAGCCTATCTTACCTAAAAATGAATAAACTTTATTATTTATTGGATAACTAGGTATACATTTTTTTACTTCATGTGTTACTGTCCCTTCTGAGAGACTGCTAACTTAGAATTTGAATTGATAATGTTAGAGCATGACCACAGTTTGGGTAATAAGGTTTCAGAGATCTGTTCTCTAGTAATTTTTTAATTTTAGTAGAAGTCACTTTCGTAGCTCTGTTGCTCTTTAATCCCATTCTTCAGATGCATGTCTTATCTATCATATGCACATTCAAATGCCATTACTATCTGAAAATCTCAATTTTTTTTTTGCCCCTTTGCCCACAGATATGCGCGATAAAATGAGGAAATGGAGGGAAGAAAACTACCGAAACAGTGAACAGATAGTGGATGTGGGAGAAGAATTAATTAATGAATATGCATCTAAACTTGGAGATGACAGTAAGTAAGCAATTACTGTTTTAAAAGTTACCTTGTCTGATTTGGTTTTCGTTTTCCAGTCTGTATTTTAGTTAACAGCCTTTATATTGTCTTCCAGTATGTGCTGATGTTGATGAAGTATATATTACTTTCTTATTCTAATAGGCTTCCAGAATTCCAAGTGCTTATTTCTTCCCCAAATGTGGGCTGCAGTGAAAACAGCCCTAAAAATTACATGATAGAACTGTTAACTTGCTATATTAGTATTTAGAGTGCAATGTGAAAGCTTCATTTGAAACTGTTACTAAGATATTATTTGCATGATTTTCTGTTCTTCAGCACTGTGACAGAAATTGAAGCAAGTCCTCATAGGGATCTGTCTAGAACATGGCAGTTATGATGTTGGGAAAAATAGAGAATTAGAGCTTTTTTGCCTTTCAAAATGTCAGAAAGTACTTTGGCACTAAAAGCGCTAAATTGCTTAAATAAGTTGTTGATTAATTCCAGCAGTTTCTTAATTTGTTTGTGTTTCAGCCATGATTTGTGGGAGTAGAAGAGGAAAAATGTACAGACAGAATTAATTAATCCTGTTTACATGATAGGTGCTTCCTATTATCTTAAACAAATTCCAAACCAATTATCTGCATTTATTGTCTCTTTGTGTCCAGTTTGGATAATTTATGAGCAGGTGATGATTGCTGCCCTGGACTGCAGTCGAGATGATTTGGCATTGGTAAGTTTTCAAGTTGACTTTTCTTTCACACTGTATGTATTCATCCTGGGTGTCTCTTCCAGATAGTTTTTTGGAAGTGACAGCATATTCTGAACTCCAGAGCTTGGACTGGTAGAAAGAATATCTATCAAGAAATGCACAGCTATGAAGAAACTGCCACCACCTACCTCCTCTAAGGCATAACTTTTGTTTAGACAGATCACATCTCTTCCAATAGCCATGAAAATATTTACAGCTATTCTGGTATGGGCTAAAGGTCAAGAATAATATTGAGGTTGCCATATTGTACAGAGAGTGTTTGTTTATTGAAAACCTCTCAAATTATATTGGTTTTCTGAATATTTTGAGGTAAAATGACCCATCTTACATATATTATATGTCATATTGGCTACCCTGAAAGAAAATCACATATTGGAGCAAGTCTTCAAGATTAATATGAGCTGCACTGCATAGTGTGTAAGGAAAGGCTGTGTTAAATCTTAGGAAAGCCAAAAATGATTTCTGAATACTGATGGAAAGGAAGGTATAAAGAAGGTGGGCACATATTTTCATAGGTGTGCAACAAAGACAAGTGTGAGACATAAGCTGTAACAAAGGCAATTCCACTTACATATTATGAAAAATTTAGTGAATTCTTTATGACAAATGGCACATTGAAGCTATGGAATCTCCTTTGGAAATGCTTAAAAATAGATAGGTATATGGCTCTGCACTCCCTTGGAAACTGGCTCTGTTTTCAGTGGGGATTTGGAGCAGGTGGCCTCCAAAAGTTCATTGCAATCCATGTTGTTTGGTGGTTGTTGGTAAAAATACTGTTAATGGATATTTGAGTCAATTTTTATGCAAATTTATTTGAATGATATAAATAAGAATTGCGATAGAATTAACTTATTTTGAACTATAACCTGTTTGTTAAATTAAAGACAAAAAAAAGCCACTGAAACAAACAAACAGAACAACCCAGTCAGCTTAGCTGATCCTTGAAGGGCAAAATCAGGAAGAGGCAAAAGTTTATGTTACAGGAAAATGTTAATAATCTTTCACTGCTCTTTCACAAAACAGTCAGAAGAAAACAGAGGCTTACCTTGTGCCCTGAATGCCATCAAGCTTGAGCTTATTCTAATAGAAAAGCCATTTTCAGGGCTCCAGGTCTTTCACTGCAACTACTCCTCCAGTGCTTTGTTCTCCATCAGATGACAAAATACCTCATAAAATCTTTGAGGTTTGTGTGATGTCATTTGGGTAAAACTTAATTCAAGGAGGGTGAAGATAGACAGAGCTAGACAGGGTTATCTCACCATATATATATATGTATATATATATATATATATATATATATATGTTAAAATGGAATATGCTGGAAAATGTAGTACAAGACTTTGAACTTGTGAACCCACTGAACTTCCCTCTCTTTTGTCCCTCAGAAGAAAATACTGTTGTAGTATAGCTGTTTGTTTAAACAAAAACAAATAGACTTACTGTTTAAATAAATACATTTCTGTGTCCTGATTTATATGTAAAACAGATTTGGTCTTTATTTTCAGGGTCTTTTAAAGAAGACTTTCACAAAATTGTTGACGGAGCCAGTGTTGAAAGATCAGTTGTGAAACGTTCTTTGTTTTTACTAACCCTTGCAGGGAGTTTAAATTTCAGTGTCTGCCCTTTAAGGAATATTGCTTGAGATGAGAGAATGCAACATTTTGTATGCAGCTTGGAAATGAGATTAAAAACATAGGTGGAAACTTAGAGGATTTTATTTTTAATTTGATTGATTTATAATAAATAAGTAGTTAATTCAAACAAGTTAGCATCATCTGTGGCATTTTACTAGAGGTGTAGTTCCAAAGTAGACAAACAGCTTTGGCTCTTCTGTTTTTTTAGCAGTGAGAGTTTGACAGCTGGGATGCATTTTGCTTGGGGGATAGGTATTGTCTACTCCAAATGAGAAGCTGAGGTAGTTTTCAGAGTGATTTCTCTGACTTTAGTCTTTTATTTTCCTTTCCTTAATCATTACTTTGTCCTTTCTGTCCTGCACCAAAACCCCATGTGTACTGCATGTCCCTGCTGTAGCCAGCCAGGTGGTTCACACTGGTGGTTTAGTGCAATCACCTATTGTTGGCAGCACTTGCATTACCAGTGTTTTACCTGCTGAAGTCCAGGTTTATATTTCTCTGCCTTTGTCTGATATTTAAAAAGTCAGAAAGCAAATGAAGTACAAGTTGAAATTTCACATGCAAATTGTGTTTGCCATTGTAACTGAGAGAATTCTGAGAGAAAATCACAAGTCGATTACTGACATGGTGCAAAACCAGTCCTCAATAAAATAAATTATTATGGAGAACAAGTCCCAGTTTAAAAAGAGGACATTCAGTGCTGCTGAGTCCAGAACATTTTGAAGATACAACTGGTGTAGTTTATTCATATGCTTTTGGTTTTATCAGTGTTACAGTGAGTTGTTCATGACTTTCCTACAACTTTTTCTGTCACTTTTTTGTGTCTGATAGCTTAATCTACAGTTTATTTTGGCCCCTGGACTGCTGTGTTTAGTTGAGTAATGGTTGTGTAGTGATATCTAATGTGAACAATTCTCGTCTTGCATTACTCCTGCACTTGAGCACTACTTTCATATTGTCAGTGAGGATTTTTTAGGTGTAAAAGTCCATCTACAGATTGTGGACTTGAGTATTGTAATTGTTGGGGTTTTTTTATTTGTACTTTTTTTGAGAAAAATACTAAATGTGTTTATAAAATCACTATCTTCCAGGGTTCACTGATGACTAGACCACAGGATGGATTTATTGTATGCAAAAGTTTTTTTTAAAGTGTACAAATTTTTCAGGGTTTTAAAAGCTGGAGTGAATCTACTTTTCTGGAGTTTTATGTAATTTCTTCTGTCTCTTAAGAATTGTCAGAGATTAGTTCTGTCATCATGTAACATGCTGCTAAGTACGTGTAGTTTTGTATGACTAGAGCAACAGCAGTTTACCTAGATATCACTCGAAGTGCCAGTAAGCAATTTCTGTGCTAAACCTGAGCCTTTCTATGTGAAATTGCATTGTAAGGATCTTGGTTCTTTGCAAATTAAGTTGATTTTGATGAAAGTAGTCTGTTCTTGCTTGAGGCTAAGCATCACAACTTTGGTCACTGTTGCTTTTCTCTCTTCTATTTCTTAGCATCTGGGAGAGATGAGAATATTCCTCTTGGATGTGCTTTAGCAACCTGGTTTTCTACAAAAACAAAGAGGGATCCTACTGATTGCTGCTGATACGTACTTTGTCCTTTGACCAGTGGATTTGATGAGATGGAGCAGATTATGTAGATAGTCCTCTGTTCTTCAGAACCTTATGTCTGAAGAATAAGTTTCTAAGTTGTGTTGCATAAATAAGTGCCTGGAAGAGGATTCAGTGTGAAGCTTTTAATGTGATGCACACCACTGGTCTGTTTGAAAGCCTGTGGACTGTGCTGCCTCCCACTGTCATGAGTCAGCTAGGAACTTCACCATGCTATTTAGCCAATCCATGATGTGTTATGAGTTAGCTTGCTGTGGGGAAGTTGTGACTCAGTCCCTCTACCAAACGTCCTCTGCTAATCCAGAAAAATCTGCCTGGGATGAATTCTTTTTATCCAGCCCAGGTGTCTCATTGATTTCAGGAGTTAAAAATTTTGCCTTGTCTGCCAGCAGGTTGTACCCAAGCCAGTGGCAAACATTTTCTTTGGATTTCAAAGTTTTATTTTAAAAATAAACACAGAGCATTGTGTTAGTATAGTTTGTTCCATTGTGAAATATCCATTTATTAAAGAAGTATCACTTAAGCTCTCACTGTCTTTATTTTTTTTTACTGTCTTGTGTTACTGTGGGGCAACTAAATAGAATTCAAGGTTTAATAGTGTCAGAGCTGTTTTAGTAGGTGATTTAGTGTAATTTTCTGGGCAAATAACTATTTCAAAGGAGGCCTGAGCATCTAATGCCCTGTATGGAAGATACTTCTTAAAATCAGTCATCTAACATACAGAATTTCAGTTTCCAGCCTTCTGTTTGTCAATGCATTTTATTGCTTGTTTCAAAAATTGGTATCTACTTTTGCTCACAACTTGCGTGGCAGGCAGTTGAATTATGAGCGAAGGCCTTTTTTTTCTGATTTTTTTTTCTTCTTCTAGCTTCTGTGAAGATAATTATATTCACAATAGTATTTCTGGTTCTTTGTGTAGTTTTGTCTTCAGGAACTGAGGCGGCAGTTTCCTGGAAGCCACAGAGTTAAACGATTAACTGGAATGAGATTTGAAGCCATGGAAAGGTAAAACCTGAATTTTAAAAAATGTACTTCCTCCTCTCTGAACACAATGTTTGCTCTTTCTTAAAAAAACATTCAGCCATTGAAGAATGGCAAAATAATGCTGGGCAGTTTCTTTATAGGAAATAACAATGTCGGTGATCATATTAAGATTTTTAGACATCTGTATTGCGGTTTTGCCGGTACTGTGCAGTGTTTCATTTTGCAATCTTCCCACCAGAGATCATAGATTAGAAGGATCTCTTACTTCACAGCATAAACCATTATACTGCACAGTAGAACACAGCACAGTTTTTTGGCAAATTCTGTGAGGCCTAGGTTTCATCTCAGAGAGCTAGGGCAGCATGTGAAAATCAGTGCCACTGGTTTTTTTGCTTCAACTGTTCTTCTGTACTCCTGATTACTGCAGGGTGCAGCTCTTTACCCTTCTTTCCTAAATGTGGGTAAATGAACTTGAAAAGGATTAAATCTATAGAGTTTGTTACAGAAACAAATCAAACAACAAACAGAATTGAATGGCTGAACATAAAATTCAGACTGAACTTTTTGAAATATCATTTAGAAGGGTTATAACATACTAAGTTCAACAGAAATGACTAAAATAATGAGCAGATCTTTCCGTATGAATGACCTCAGGACTTGAGGATTAACTTTATTGTACACATTTCTCCTTGGATACATCTTTGTTGTCAACATTTTGTTCTATAGCATTTATCTTGGGTGTTAAGAATGACTTGCAGTGCATTTGAATGGTAGGAAATCTGTTCCATGCCACGTTTTGCACAAAGTTGGTGAGCTGGGAGCCTTTGTGCCATCTTGATAAAAAGGAATTGGAAGCACTGCCTAAATGCTTTTTTAAAAGATATTTACTTAGCATATGTTCTTCCTCCATTACGTTCTTGCAAAATTAGCTTTGAAAATGATATTTGATATGAAACACTGGTAAATGTCCATTGCTTGGACCCAGAGTGAATAAATGGACTCCATTCACAGGAGCTGTCTCAGGGCAGCCAGATGTTCTGTTTCACACTATAAAGTGCATATTTTTGAAGAATTTCCATTAAACTTAGCTCTCTCGTCTTCATTTTATATATGATAGGAAGACAGAATTACAGCAGTTTTTCCCCCTTCCTGAAACCTATTCAGAAGTACAATGGATCATAATTCTGTTCAGGCTTATGTGTCTGCATTAAAGATGTTACTGCATGGGAGCTGATCTTTGTGGGAGATGAGTGCTGCACAGACATCATGTGTGGTTTTACCAATAAAGCACTACTGAGATCAGAGTGTCAAGGAGCAGAGAAAGTAACAAAACCCGAAGTTTCATGTCTGTGGGTTTTCTCTAGAAGTCAGAGCAGAAAGAGGCTTCAGCTTGGGGTTGTTTTGAACAGGAACCCATCTGCAGGTGCTCTAAGCCTTGCCCCAGAGCAGTGTGTCTGTCTTCCCTGACTTAAAAAGAAAGATTTAGGCTGCAGGCATCATGTTTCACTTCAACTGAAGTGAATTTACTAAATTCTAAGTGACTTGTAGGATCTAGGATGGATCCTGCTTTCCCCGACAGGAAAAGGAAACAGTGAAGACCATTCCCATAGACTGGGACGTCCTGTAGACACTTGCTAATAAAAAGAATAACGTTCTGGAACTTCACCATGTAAAGCTGGGATTATGGCCATCAGATTCAGTCTTCTTAAATGCATTTGACAAAGCAGCAACTAACAGAGAACACAAATACAGCATTTTACAGCACGTCTGCTCAAGTCTGCAGCAGTTGCCTTCTGCTTGTTTCTGCTTTTGTGCTTCCTTTCACAGTAGTTCCTATACCTTAGGGTAGCTGGAGTGGACAGCTGAGCTCTGGTAGCATCAGCAGTGCTTAGGGAACAGGGCAAGTCTGTAAATGAGTGTCTAAGGTGATGTCTAAGGAATGTGGAGCATCAGAAGTCCATCAGTACTATCTCTGACAAACTGCTTGTCAAACTACACATGAAGACACAATGTATGCCCTAAATCTGTGGCAATAGCACAACAGCTGTGTAGTGAAATATGGTTTGAATTGAATTATTTCATTTATTGGGTCCGTGTACACAGCTGACTGAACACACAGAGTTGTTTCCCAGAAGGTTTGAAGGTTTGAAGTGCTCATAGCACCTGAAGTAACCTGTTTCAAGCACACTTCAGATGGCAGAATTAATTTGCTTCAGATAGCAAATAATAAAAGTGGGAAATGGTGGAAAATATTTTCTGTTAAGATTTATGTTATACTCTGTGGTAGACTCCTAGAGGAATCTTTCCAGTTTCCTGTATGCAGCTACTTACACTTTTTAAAGTCACAACAGAAGGAACTTTACATGAAGTTTTAAGTTACAACAATGAAGTGGAATGTCATTATTTTGGATGGCTTTTCAAGTTTTGGAGTTTCTGTTTCTTGGGAGATGTGAAAGGAGGAGTAGGGATGTGATGGTTGAACCTATTCAGTAGACATCAAGAGAACAGGCAGGAGAGTGAGATGCTGGGTGTAAAATATCCAAGTTGCTGCTGAAACAGTATTTCATGAAGCAATTTCCATGTGTTTTTCTTCATTGGTGACAAAAAATACTGCTGTTTATACTAAGCACTCTCAAAATAATTTTCTATAAATACAGTTTGCTTAGTATACGTATATTATATTTCAGTACAAAAAATGCAGGAGGGTTATTAGCTATCGCAGGGAGAGTCAAAATGTCAGAAGTTCTGTGTTAGCAGAAATAAATGTGAATGATTTCTTTGTACAGGTATGATGATGCTATCCAGTTATACGACAGAATTTTACAGGAAGATTCAACTAATACAGTAAGTTTAAAAGATAATTCTCAACTGCGCTGATGCGTTGTGTGAAATTGTGACTACATTTTCTGTTTCAATGTGGAAAAATGTATCTGTATTGCTGTATTTGTTTCCTTTAGTTTTATGTTAAAATAACCAATGTTACCATTTTATGATGGGAAGATGTGATCTAATACCTTCTTAAGCACTGATTTTAGGAGACAGATTATAATTAGTGATCTTTCCAGAAGTCTTAGTAGTGTTTAGAGCTGGGTCTTTCAACTCTTTCATTTCCCAGAATATAGAGTATTTAAAAGACTAATATAGTCTGTCACGTCTTCTATGCTTCTGTGCATAATCTTACTTAAGGATTAACTATTAATACACTCAGGTACTGCTTGAATAGCAGTTATTTTGATTCATGTCTGGGACATTTTACTAGCTCTTGAATCAAAATGCATAAAGCATGCCAATTGTATAAAACAAAATGTGAGACAGACTGTACTGTTCTTCTAAGCATTTTTTGAATACTGTTTGTAAAAGCCACTGTGAGCTATTAGCTGCCAAAATAGAAGTCTAGAGAAACTCATAGCAATATATTTTCATTGATGTTTTTTCCCTCAAGGATAAAACTTGAAATATGAAGAAACTATGGAGTTTCAGATTTTTTATAACCTAGATATTTATTGGAAAATAAATAAAATATTATTAATCATTGAGTGTATGTTACTTGGTTTCGTGGAGCTGTCTGTTGGGTAAACTTCTGGGTAAATGTAATACTTAGGCTATTTCAGGTGTTTTGGCAATCTCATGTTAATCTTCCTAGGTGTCAGTTGACCTTTCCTTGGTCAGCTTATTTTATGTGGTCTGCTATTCAGGAGGGGAAAATGCACAGAAACATTTTAAGCACTTGGACACCAGTGATTGGTTGGAGGCTGTCTGTTAGCAGTGCTAGAACTCACAGATTTTGTGCAGGGGTAAAACCAACTATTTCAGTTCTTCACTGTTCTTTTTCTTTCTCCCTGAAATAGTAGAAGCTTGAGCTCAATGAGTTTTGAACACAAGATGCATAGGTGTCCATAGTACATGGTGGATTTTATCACTGCATGGCCCAGAAAGTTTGACATGAAACCTTCAGAGTTGTGTTGGACCCATATGGAACCCATTTGCAGTGAAATCACAGAATGGGTCACCTTGGTACATGTTTTATGACCTTTTGCTGACACCAGTGGGAAATGGAGCACCATATTACAGTGACTTTTATGGACCACACATCTTTGAATTATGCATTTTTGGCAGTGTTATTTTTTGCTCATCTCAACATAGCTAACATCACCTGAGGGCTTTGTTGGATGGCATTACAAAACGAAATTATATTTAAATAAGTAAAATGCATGATTGTTCCTTTATTTGAATTTTCTCCATAACCAAATCATAAAGATCCATAAACTTTTAATATTTAGAAGCAGATGTTGTAAATATTAGAACAGTTGTGTGGTTGAAGTTCTTAATTCTAATAATAGAATTGGAGAATGTTAAATGCAAAGGAAAGTTCCTTGCTATATAACTAGAATTGGTTGGGAAAGGCTTGCATGTCAAGAGTGAAAGTTAAGTAAAAAGTTTTGGTAAGTTGTCATGTGTAGATTTCTTTGTGTCATTTACCTGTTAATTATTTCCATGCACACATGTGACTGCTGTAGGAAAATAAATATTTCAAGATTTTAGAAAAGCAACTGTTGCTGAGTTTGTCTTGGCATTCACCTAACTTTATAGAAATTTCTTCTGGTCTGCTGACACATGGAGTTGCTTATATGCATTAAATGTTTTGGCAAGTGCTTTAAGTGAATCATAGACATTTGTTCACACAAATCATGTAAAACTCATAGCTTGCATTGACTGATCAAAAGGTAGCATGGAAAAAGATTTTTCAAAAAAATTCCTTCTTTTACACACATAGCAGAATTTTCCATTATAAAAAGTAAAGTTTGAACTCAAATTACGTAATGGACATTTGCACCTTCATGTGAAGTTTTGTTGCTGAAATTACATTAGCAGTAATTACTTAATTTCTTAGGATAGAATTCAAAATAGTCTTCATTTTTTAAAATCAGGTCATCTCTAAGTTTTCTCTCACTCTGCAGTTACTTTCTGAAAAAGATGACTCATTTGACAATGGAACAGTGTTAATGTCACCTCAGAGATTTTGTTTCATTTTTCAAAGCATGTAGATGTTGAGTCATAGCCTCTTTTCTAAAGACTTTAATGAGTGAAATGTGATTCTTGTGAAATGCATAGCTTGCATACATTTCAATAGGGTGAGAATTAGAATCTTTTCCATTCTTGTCTGTTTTGGTTGAAAGATGGTCAAGCTGACAGATTCCTCTTATTAAGGCTGCATATTATTTTCTATCATAAGCCTCTTTTATTAATTAAAATTTCATGCAGTGTCCAATTGAAAATGTTTATAGTGATGCAGAACATTGATTGATTTGTTTGTAGATCTTCAGATAAAATGCTTATTCTGTTTCTCAGAACAAAATAAAAGAGAGTTATTGGTTTTTTTAGTAGTGTTGGTAGACAGGGTTTTTTTGTTTGTTTTTGCTCTTTATGTATTTCATTGAGAAATCCTTATCCTGCTCTGCTTTGGAGGAAAGTCTTTTAGTTAGACAGCTAAATATTTTTAATTAGTTGGGCTCTTTTTGAGATGATCTGTTCAGCAGAGCAGAAAAGCTTGTTGATGAGATAGGAAATTGATTTCATGTATTCCAGACTTAGATTGGAGTCTAACCTGCTTCTGTCATCCTAGTGCACCTGCAGTGTTTCTCTTGATTATTCAGCTCAACCATCAAGAATATTGCAGAGCACTTGGTCAACACCAGGGGAAAATGAGATAAGGCACAAAGTTCTGCCTTAATTCTAATCCATAGAATCTGAAGTCTTTATTAGGATAATTCTTCAGCTGTTTTTCTTGACATTTTTCAACCAAGCTTTTCATGCAAGACACTGTCTGCTTCCTTAGCTTAGAATATAGTGGATAGTCTCATTACCATCATGGGTTTAGTAATATAATTGTGTGAATGAGGAATTTAAAATTTTTGTAGTAAGGCAGTGTTCTCATCAACTCTGTTGTTTATAGGAGTGGGCAGAAACAAGTGTATGCCTATGGTCACATGCAGTTACCCTTTTTCTTATTATTTTGAGATTCTTTTTGTAGATGAGCTGGACATATTTCAGAAGAGGCAGAGGAGGTGGTTGAAGACCTCTGGAATTCCAGAATACTGGAAGGATTCAGAGCAGTATCTTACTACTTAGTGTCATGTAAATAGACAGCAGTTATATACAATGAATATCTGAGTGCATCTCTTTCTGTGACTGTGCATTACTGCCTTCTAGACTGTGTAGGTAACCTTTCTTTCCCTACCTCCTTGTCTCCACTAATAAGATGGGAATAATGAGCACTAAATTTGAGCACTGGATATCTGTTTATCATCTGAACTGTGATATTCCTTAAAACTGCTGCAGTAGCTGTGAATTAATTTTTAACAGGGACCTCCTGTGGAGATCTTGCAGCTTTGTACATTTATCTACATCTTGCTCTGAGTTGCAGAAGGGAAAACTGCTCACCAAATGAAACATCTACTAATGTGCTGAATTTTCTGAGGTGATGTGTGTTTCCTTAAATGTATTTGCCACACCTCCAGGAAAGACAGAACTAGACCTGAACATAGGTGTGTACAGTGATAGTTTTAAAGGGAGTTGAAAAAGACAGCTTGGCACTAACACGGGATGGAGAGTTGTGAAGAATGGCTGCTGCTACTTCAGTTAGTTCCAACTGAGGGCTCATGGGGAAGTTGGGAATGCACTATGTGGTCCTAAAAAAATGGAGTTTTTGGTTTTGACACAGCATCATTTACCATTGCAGGGTAAATCTTTTTTTGCCTTACGTTCAGTCATGATCGGTGAAGTGAGAGAGCAGAGTGCATTCCACCGTTTGTCCCATGTTTTGTGTGCATAGCACTTTTAAAAGTTGATGGAGATTTTGTCTCTTGAAATTAAGTATTTGAGAACAGAAGAGCAGCTGTACTGTAGTTGTGGCCAAAGTCCATTTTACTTGTCCTGGGTCTGGCTTTGACTTGTTGCAGATACCAGAAGTGTACAAGAGCAGAGCAATGACAGTATGCTGTTGTCTGTTCTGCCAGTTTCTATTCATCTTCATGTTGCAGTTTTCCTGTGCCAGAAGTGTTAACTCTCTTTTTAATAGCTTTTCATGAAATTTCTGCATAGATGTATTTTTAAACTTGCTTAAGTTTGCCATGCCTACATCTACAACATAATTGAGAAATTAAATGTTATTTTTAATAGATTGTGTAAATCTCCCATTTGTGGTTTTTATTCCATTCCCACACCTTCAATCTAACAATTTTATTTAATGCCTCTGAATTTGCCTGTTACTGTCAGCAGTTGTTTTCACTTTATTAATACTCATGACTTTAGGGATTTTTTGTACTTTTCTTCCCTCTAAGCTAAGAAGTCCTAATGTTCTTGTTGCTATTCTGTGCCTCAAAACTCTGCTACTGTTCTCTGTGTCATTTCTGTGGCTTTTCCTATATTTGGGTGAGAAATGAGAGGACTGAATGGCAGTCAGTATTAAAAATGCAGGAGCATTATGGACTACAAATAACAAAGTGATGCCACGGATGTGTCTGTTCTGTATTCTTTTCTGATCACTCCAATATCTCAGTATTTTCAGTTTGGGGTTTTGGGGCAGGGTTTTTGGATTTTTTAGGATGGTTTCTGAACACTGAATTGATGTTTTATATAACTGTTTATTGCAAGACCAGTGTTTCCCTCCTAACCAGACAAATTCAGGTTTTTTGTGTACATTAAATTAGTATTGTTTGACCCTATATGCAGCCATTTATGTAGATTAAATTTCACGGGTCGTATTATTGTACTGGTAAAAGTACTCATTATGATTAATTATTGTGAATGCTATTCTTTGGAGTTGTCTTTTGTTCTTTACACTTAAATAAGTCCTTATCAACATTTAACTTTACATCACTATTAATTCCCTTGTTAGATCTCTTATCAAGAGTGCTGGGCAGTAGTTTTTAATACAGGTGATTCTGGGATTCTCAGTGCAGAGAACCCTTTTCTCTCTTTTATATCTTTTGACTTATTTATCCATGTGAAGACCTTCCCTTCTTAGGCTGTGGTAACTCTAGATTCCTTCAGAGCTTTCAGCTTCGAGGTGAGACATCTTGGTGAAATTATATTTTAAATCAAAGATGACTTTTACATGGATCTTTATTCATCCGCACTTAAGGACTCCTTGAAGAACTCTACTAGATAAGGGAAGCCTTACTTTTCTCTGTGTAAACTGTTCTTACTTTTTGTTGGTATGTAACATTTTTCATGTTTGCCAATTCCAGGCTTTAGCTTTTCAGCCTGTACAGCTCCTACCCATTTGCTCTATGCTGGTTAGACTTTATAGGTTGTTTATTGGATACAAAAAGTTATGGTTTGCTTTGAGGTTGTCCCTAAAAGGGCAGCTTCAACCCAGTAGCTCTGTGCCTGCAAAGGTTTGCAAGATTTAACTGTTCTTGCATTACTAACTTTGAAAAAAGTCTGGATTCTGGTAGAAATAAATTTGTTATTGTGGTTGGTTTTGATTATGGGATGGTTTTGATAACGTGCTTTTTTGACATCTGTGTAATTTTTCCCTGTATCTCAGTTGAAGCTGTTTACACTTCTGTTTTGATTTGCATATTACAATTTGAAGGAAAATATTTCAGTGGATCAAATTCTTAGACCAAATACACATTTGCTAAAATGTTAAAAGAAAAGAAAAGAAAAAAATTCTTTTTAAGGTGAAAAGTATCATGTGTTAAATCATGTAGTAGTTATACAGATAAGAAATTCTTTCTTTCCTAGGGGTCTCAATCACTGACAATTCTCCTCCTAATACTTTCTTTAGAGCCATGAAATTTAGAACAATGTTAGACTCTCTGTTGGTATGTTTTATTAATGAAATGCAGAAGTTGATAAATGTTCAAGTCCTCACGTCATTTTGAGTCTACTTAATGCTAATTTAAAAGAATCATGACACATGGAGGATTAGTTCTTATGCCAGATTGGGGATTACTAGTCTTTAAAAGAAATACCTTAGAAAGGTTCACTCCTTAATAAATTTGTACATACTGAAGCAGCTTACTCCATATAATACTGATTCTTTAAGTATTTATTTAAGATGCATATATCTTTCCATAAAGAATTATGGATTTACAGAATTAGCCAATAACCATTCTAGTGTTTTGCTTTAAACTCTGGAAAATTGAGGGGGAAATCTGTGTCACAGTATCTGTGTGTTCAAATTCTGCAGATCTTGTTACAGCACTGGAGGTTTTGCCTTTTCCTTTTTACTTAAGGTGGAAGGAGAAAGAAGATTGAGTTAATTTAATTGAGGCTTGTTGTAGGAAGTCTTACTGTTGTGATGTGAAGAACTGAAATGGACCCCTTCAATGCTATTTTTAAAATTTTTGTCAATGTAATTGTTTGTGACTATTTTAGTAGGCTTCTTAGACTTCAAAATAATTTCAGATCCCTGTATTTAAAAAATAATTTCTCAAGAATATTCTTGGTAGACTTGAAATTAATAATTGAACAAATTTGAACTCTCCATTTTGCAGTTTTTTAATATCTTGCAATAGGTCCCCTAAAAACAAGTTTGTATTTTGAGATGTGAGGTTTTTGGTGAAGAGGGCCTTTAACATAGTGGAATATGAAATTGCCTGGTTTTCTTTTATCAGCTGGTTGTAAGGCAGTTAATAAATAGGAAATATGGTATAAATGCTAGGTAAAGTTTCTGAAGAATTTGTGTGAGTCTGGCTTTACTTAACAAATAACTATCTTTGTATGCCAAAGTGGTTATTAGTGTTGGCAGCGGTTCTGTGCAGTAAAGCATTTTGTTTAATTTTTATGGGAATAAATAAAAATTGATGCTATGAGTGTAAATTTCCATTAGTTATGCAGTTGTCCTCAGGATTCTCAGGAAACTGTATGAGCTCCAGCTCACAGAGCAGCAGTTAAGCTGCCTCACACAGTGAGCTCAGGAGCAATATAAATGAGAACAAGAATTAGAAGCTTACAATGTACAAACTGTGCTCCATGTTTTGTTGGTAATGCACGCCTTTTTGTATATATTTTTCTAAATGTTCTGACTGCTGGAATTATTGAATTTTATTTTTATTTAAAAACTGATAGACTTCATGTTTGAAAGAAACTAGGAATAGGAACTCAGATAGAAGAGTAGTTTGTAAATACCATTAAAAGCAACAGTAGTTTGTTTTCATGTCTTCATTTTTTCACCTGTCATATCAATCCTGTGAATTACTGAAAACCTCTTTGCATATCTCTTGGCTTTATGACTTTATTCATGTAATGGAAAAAGTTGGAATCTGGGTTAAAAAAAACTCTGCATCCTCACTGAATTCTTTCCAGTGCTTTTAAAAAGACTTTCAGAAATTCTGTGCTACTAGACAATATTATGTTCTTCCTCAGGATGTTAGCACTGTTTTGAGTGGCTGAGCCTCTCTTTTGTAAACTTGGAGTTCTGTGTAAATAAACTTATCTCCCAGCATTTTGAGGGTGAAGAGAGTGCAGATTTCAAGCCCTGACGTTGCTATACTTTTGGTGATGAGGAAGGACAACAAAAAAGTTGTAAAAGTGTAATTTTGAATAAATTTCTTGGGATTTGGTGCAGCAGGGAGATTCTGTCAGGTTTGAACGTAACTCATTTAATTCCTAAGTGCTACCGCCAGAATATGTTAATTGTGTCTAATGCTTTTGTCCTTGTTATTTGATTGCATTAGATTACATGCTTGCTATAGGTAAACATCAGTTTATATTTGTGACAAGAAATAGTTGTAGCTTTTCATAAATTAATGTCTTGAGGCTCCTGTGATTTATGTTACTTGTGAGTGTTGTGGTTAAGAAATAAAGCAGCTATGGAAAAAAATCTGTTTCCAGACTCTTTTGGAGGAGTGACTTGGATGCAATTGAAGAAGTTGCATTAGAAACAGAGAGTGATTTATGTAGACTGTTCCCGTTTGCCATTGCAAATTAAGTTTTCATATGCATTGATTGATTTTATATATTTAATAGATTATTTTAGTTCTCAAGGGTTTACTTTAATCAGGCCCTTGATTTCTTTAAATTTTGAAAATAACTGTGTTGTTAATCCAAGAGCTACATTTAAAAAGCTACATTTATAAAGTCAGTAGTCTGTTACCTGCAAAAACCCTTCTGTCTTCCTAGGCTGTAATTACTTGATGCATTCCTTTGGCTGTGTACATTGTTATCCCCACTTTTCATGTTTCAGGCTCAGTGGGCTGTGTATAATGTCAGCTTTCGGTAGTGGGTTAACACTGCCCTGGTGTTCCCATCATAGAAGGGGGTGACCTGCTTTACAATTGCTTTGAAAACTCCATAAAATGTGACAGCAAACAATGGTTTGGTTGAGGTTTTTTTGGTTGTTATTTTGTGGTGTTATTTTGTTTTGCTTGTTATAGCAGCATGATAAACATGTGGGATTATTCTTTTTGAATTTAAAGAAAATAAATTTAGTTATGCTGTTATTTTTAGAAAAGCAAAAATAAAATAGAGAGTGTGTTATTGTTACAGTAATAAATGTGTCAGCAGTTAAAATTTCCTGTTATGGCTTTTAGCCAGATGTCTCCCAGTAAAAGTAGAATGATGTATGTACCTTCACAGGCTGCAGTTTGAGAAAGAAGCAATGGAAACCACACTTGTTGTGTTCTAATTTGGCCTCTGACTAGTCTTCTCTCTGTCTGTGTTGTACATTTAGTCAGAAGGGTGAAATGTTTTTTTTCCTCACTTGAGTTGTTTTCTCTGAATTTCCATTGAATACTTATTTGTGAGGGAGATAAAGGGAATGAATTAAAAGGAAATTAATTAAATGTCAAAAGCATTTTTAGCTTTTCTGTTTTGGTGCTTGAAGTAATTTACCACTCTCTTGGAAGTAATTTATTTACTTACAATGGATTAAAGGGTAAAAAATTATTTAGGAGAGTAGTTATGTTTAAAATGCTGTAAATATACAAGAACTTTTGTAGAGTATATGTGACTGTGAACTTAGGGTACATCACGAAGAAGGTTATTTCAGAGCTATCTGAAATTCAGAGATTAAAATTGTTCAATGTTTTGTTGAAGACTTGTCCTATCAAGGCTTCTGAAAGATGATACCCAACTATATAAACTCTTTAGAAGATATGAAATAGAATGAGAGCTATGAAGGGGATAAACTGTGGGATTTAATTACCAGAGAAGTGTGCTTTATATTTTTTGTCACTAATATTATCTCATGGAGAAGTGGCAGACAAGGGTGTGTGTGCGTGTTGACATCACAGACACCAGACTGTGTTGTCTCATGTCTGACCACAGTAGTTTTGTCACCCAAGAGCATGGGGATTAGAGGCAAGGAAGGAGGCTGATGGCATTCCTTTTTTGTGTTATGTTCTGCTGGAATTGTGTTTTCCTTCCATTTGGTCAGATTTCTGATCTGATGACTTTCAGGCTGGCTGAGGTGTACTGTTTGCTCCCAGCTGAGAAGATTCCTTTGTTTTGAAACACACCTCAGGTGTATGTTGATATTCAGTTGGTTTGAGCATGGTCCTGGTAACATCAAGGTCACAGGTTCAGTCTCTGTGAGGACCATTCTCTTAAGAGCTGGACTCAATAAGATCCTTGTGAGTCCTGAAAACTGTAACCAGCATCATTTAGAAGCTGAATATTGGATTAAAGTACAGAATAATCAGCTATTACAATCCTCTATATCTTTCCTCCTTCTGGTCTCTGATGACTTTTATGGACTTCAAAATTTAAATATGTTAAAATTCTTATAACTCATTTTTATGTTGTTTAAGTTGAATTACATTTTCTATCCACGTATCACAGTACTGCTCAGTTTTTGGCATTGAAATAGAGATTTTGTATTCCCTTTACATTGCAGAGCCTACTTTGTGCTCCAAGAAAGGTGAGAGACTTGTTTAGGGAATTGGTGTGTATTTAGCATTAAGTTAAAGGTGCCATTCAGCACTTCACAAGAATATTTTATTGTGGCTGAAAGCCATACTTTCACAGGGACAACCAAGATGCATCTGTGGCATTCTCTAGGACTCAGTCACCATTTCTTCTCTACAGTCATAGATCTTGTGAATGACAAGGTGGGGGTAGTTGGAATGGCTGAAGATTAGCATCCCCTGCTGTTTTGTAATTATCAGAATCTGGACAGTCATTTATTTGAATGAAATAATGCATACAGTTTGTGCCTCCAAAGAAAAGCATACATAATGTGATTGTAAGAAGAGGTTTTCAGTCTCTCAGTGGGATGTGATAGGGTATGTTTATAAACCTCAACCTAGCAGTGTGTCTGCAGTGGAATTCCACTGGTATTGAGATAATAATTTGCACAGTCAAATTGCTTTCCTTACAAAAACCCAGGGAATTATGAGGCCTAATCCTTTATTAATGTCAACCCATAGGCAGCAAGAAAGCGTAAGATTGCCATTCGAAAAGCCCAGGGGAAAAATCTCGAGGCCATCCGAGAGCTGAATGAGTATCTGGAACAGTGAGTGTCTCTTACAAGAATACGGATTGTGTTTTGCTATTCTGATAAATCTTTTTAATTAAAGTGGAATTTGCATTTAATTTACGCTTTGGCTTCAGTGCTAGTCATTTACAGAATCCCTTGCACATTCTTTCTTTTTCTCCTTTTTCCCTCTCTTGTATCCTCTATACAGATTTGTTGGTGACCAAGAAGCTTGGCATGAACTTGCAGAACTTTACATCAATGAACATGAGTAAGTTGTTTGCTAAGTCTGCATAAAAAATGTTAATTTGAAACCCACTCTGTGTAAGTCAAAAACCACAGTGATTTTTTTTAAGGACTAATGTTACAAAGTATGCTCTCTCATTTCCAATATACTAGGCCTCAACTGGAAATAATTACCAGGCTTATTTGGCTACCAAATGCTTATAAAAGGCATTTGTTTGTCAAACAAAAAGAGTTTACTTAATTACCTGTATATTTCAGTAGTTCTTAAAAATCTGATATTTAAAAGAAGTGGTTTGAGTGCAGCAGTGAACAGCACATACTTCCCATCATTTTTTGTTCATGTTATGTATTTTACTTCTTAGAGATGTTAAATTCTCTACTTCTTAAATCAGTTGATCCCAGCAACCGATATTCCAATTTTCTTTTAGCCTACCTCTCCCACAACTTTTAGTAACCTCTTAAAAAAAGCCCACAAAGCAAAACATGGATCCAGAGTTGGAGGCATCTGGTCGCCTGGGTACAAAACCCAGTGCGATCAAGAATGCTGAATGTTGTAGTAACTTGCTTATTGGATATTTAATGTTTTTGTTAGCTTTTTTTATTGCTGTAGTGACAGGAGGAAATCCCAGTGTGAGAGGATTAGCTCCAAAGCCTTAGTGCAAGTTTTCTAATATCATAGCATTAATTCAGACCTCCACCAAAAGGCGTAGCTTTTTTTTCCCCGTTTTCTTTGGTTCTTCAGGCCAGCCTGAATTATATCACAATTGTTTCCTTCTTTCCTTTTAAGAGGGTAGTAAAAGAATCAAATTGTCAAGGAAGAAATAGCCATTCTCACCCTGAGGAAAAAATTATTCCCCAATCACCTCTCCTTGCACCCCATTCTCAAAGAAAATAGTTATTAAACTCTTTTAAATGATGACTTCAGGAATAAACTAGAATTTTGGTATCCATACTTCCATTTGTTTGGGGAAATCTACCAGCCACTTTTCCAAGAAAATAGCTATTAAAAAAAAAAAAAAATTGGCTGGAAAGATATTTAAGCTTGTCAAAACTGTCAGTACGAAAGTGAATGATAGAGTGGTTCAAACATACGTATTCCATTACTGGGTTGGGTTTTTTTGCTATAATCTTTATTATGAAATTGTGCAATAAAACCCGAGAAAGAAATTGCTTTTGCTTGTATTTGTTTTGGTCTGTAATTCCAATAAAAAGCAATATGTAGGACTTCAGTTGATGGAAAGAATTCATTGTCCTCACTTTACTTCCATAAGCATCATTATTATCATTTTGATATTAAGGAAAAATCAGGCTCTCGGCTAAAAGCAATTAAAAGTTAAGTTTTAAAAGAGAATGCAGTTCCTCAGTTTATATGTTTTATCAGGGTTACAATCACAGGCTTGTGAAATCACCATGCTCTCATTTTTGTTCATAAATACACATAGATGTACAAGGTTTACACAGTCCTCAGTTCTACCCTGTTCTGCAGTGAGGACTCTGGCTCCTGCTTTTGGAGAATGAGGTTGCTGCCCTTTTATCTCCAGATTAATAAATTATACACTGGAGAAAACCACAACAAATTTATTTTAGGATACAAGATTTTACAGATAATATGGCTTAATATGGTCTCATAATTGTTCAATTGCTTTTACTGCAATATTAAATATCTACCCACACTGTCATTGCAAACCTTGTATCTCTGAATTTTGGAATCCTGTAACATAAACTTTGCAATAATGCTATCACATATCACTAAATGATGCAAATTCTGCAGACAGTTCTATTTGAAAGATTACAAAACTAAGGTTCTTCACAATAAACCTGCATTTTGAGCTTGACTTCCTAGTTCTTTCTGAAAATTTACACTAAGAAACTCAAGGACTAGCCTTCTCAAATGATAAGGATTTGGCCATTTGGAGAGGTCTGATGCTATTTTCATACATAGATTTGGAGTGTTTGAATTTTAGAACTGTTCTTGGTATGTTGGTTTTTTTGTCTCAATTCTATGGTTCACTGTTGGTAGGTAAGGTTAATTGACAGTATAAATGCTGTGATCAGTAGCTGCATTTATGAATCCTCAGGTAGTTGAATTTTCTTAGGGAAAAAAGGAATTATTTTGTAGTTTCAGTTCAGTGTCTTAAAATACCTAATACCTATTTCTACTCATCACTAATGCTGATGAGAAACGGCACTTATTAATAAGAGATTTATATATTAAATGTTTTTTATGAGCTATTCCAGTTGTACCTAGACCATTAGATTTTGTGTATTTTCCCCCTGTCGGTGATATAAAAAAAGCAACTTGGTTCTAAACTTTATTTTTAAATGAAGCATTTTAATTAATTGTGAATCATGTGATTTTATGAGGGGAAAAGTAAGGCTTGTGTTGTGCTGTAAAAAAACTGAAGCAAAGAGCTGTGTACTCATGTCTCATTTTATCTGTTTTTTGTATTTTGTAGCTATGCAAAGGCAGCCTTCTGCTTAGAGGAGCTTATGATGACTAATCCACACAACCACTTATATTGTCAGCAATATGCTGAAGTAGGTATTTCAGAAAAATCAATTACTTCTGATTACATTTTCTGGTTTTATGTTAGAGAAGTGGTGAAAATGGTTTCTTTAATTTTTTTCCCTAGGAGATTTTAAGAGTTCACAGAGAATGCTAACATCTCATAGAACTGAACATGTTCTGAAAACTGTGTTTTCATACTCAGTGACTCAGTCACAGTGTGACTAAGCTAAATATAACAGTTAGGGGAAGAATTATTCAAGATAAAAGCTAATTTTAAATTAACTCTTTTTATTGAAGTTTTTATGCACTTTTCAAAAAAGTGCTTGAGAAGCTAAACTTTTCTACAACAATGCTGTCTAGGAGGTTATGATACATTGCCTGTTACTGTGGACTCAGATCTTGGAATCCACATATTAAATTCTGCCTGAAGGAGCTCTGGTGGAAGAGAGGTAAAAGCTAGAGGTAAAGTTAGAAGTTTTAGCTCAAGGTTTTAGCCATTTGAATTTGTCTTTTCTCTCCAGATCATTTTTTCCCCTAAATTATACTGTTAACTGCTTAGAATAGGTTTAATTTGTTTAGTTAACATGGGTAAAATGCGGTTGACATTAAAACTTGAAAGCCTAAGTAGCTTCCTCATAGAAAGACTTCGAAGCATATCTTCTAGTATTTATCTCTCTTTTTGTTGATCTAATATCTGGAAAAATGAATATAAAAACAATGGAGTAATCCTCTAAACTTTGTGTGCTATTTTGAGTGCATAATGAAAGGCATTGTGTTATTTTGTTTTCATGCTGAACTGTTTTCATGCATGCTGTGGGAAAATAGTGTCAGTATGAATTTCTAGAATTAGGATTTAAAGTTTGTGCTGCTTTTCATAAGAGACAGTCCCAAGCTTTCAGGTATTTATAGATGAAAAATCTTGTAACAATGCACTAATGAAATTAATGCTGGGGTTTTTTCTCTTATAGTTAAATTTTTTAAAATGTATACATTGTGAAGAGCTTGGATTTCTCCCAGGCCAGTATTTGGCCTTTGATAGGACTCATCTGATTTGAAATGTCATGTGAAACAAACTTGGAGTGAATTTTTGTAATATCATTGCTTCAAAGTGATTGCCTGAGGTATGAATGGCATGCAAGTTTCAGGCGTTTATCATTTTTGCAGGTTAAATACACTCAGGGTGGGCTTGAAAACCTCGAGCTGTCAAGAAAGTATTTTGCACAAGCACTGAAGCTTAACAACAGAAATATGAGAGCTCTATTTGGACTTTACATGGTAAGCATAATTACGTATTTTCCATGTTATCATTCTGAATATGTTTATGCGTGTATATTATCCTTTCCCATTTGCTGTTTTCCCCCTGATTTTTAACTTAATAGCTCAGATTATTAGCACTGTTTTAAAATATGGGGTATTTTTCATACCTTTGGAGTATGGACAATTTTGTGCTAGTAACTGCTCCTTACTGAAGTGCTCTTCACCTTTAAGTCTTGCCTGTATTTTCAAAAGAATTATCGTTATTGGCACGGGAAGGTAACTTCTTGAAAAAGGATTTAAAGTCATGCATCCTCTCTAGGAGATGATGAATTGCTGAAAAACACCAGCCCAGTAGCAGTGATTACTTGCACAGTGGATTTATTTATATAAGTAAAAAACTTTGTTTGGTTCTTAAGTAATATTTTTTATTCTTTCAGGTGAGGGTGAGCATATTTTATCTAGAGTCTTATCTGCTTTTAAAATGTGTTTTCTGATGCTGCAGGGGAAAATGTCATGTTTTTAATGGCAGCTTGGACATACAAGTGATGTATTTTATATTGTCTCTGGTAAAAAATTGAAAGTTAATTCATAACTTTCACTTTAGGAGAAGCAAATTAGGTTAGCTGATCGTGTCCAGGTTTGGTTCTTAACTCAGTACAGAACTGAACTGAAATCTAATGTAGCTTTAAATAGAGCAAACAATAGTTTAAAAAGTCTAGCTGAATCTTATCTGGATGCTGCTTGCTGGTAATAACTTTTTTTTGTTATTTTCCATTATCACTGTGCATGGGTCTTGGACTGTAAGGATGCTCAGTGTTCTCAGCTTATTTCATGCACATAAATTTTATAATTACACTGGGTTTTGTTTTTTATTTTATTGTATTCCTAGTCTGCCAGTCATATCGCTTCCAATCCAAAAGCAAGTGCAAAAATGAAAAAAGATAATATGAAATATGCCAGCTGGGCAGCAAACCAAATAAACAGAGCATATCAGGTTAGTATTTCATTGCTTTATGATACTCTTAACTTGATCTATAGTTCTTTTCTGCACTTCTATCAGCTGCTTTTCAAGAGGTTAAATATGGCATGTAAATCAGCATAGTCTGCTTGGTTTTTTTTAACATTCTGCTTCTGTTTGATGTCCTGGAAACCTTCATTAATAAAAGGTTAATGTTTCCTGGAAACTTTTATTAATAATTTTACAGTTACTAATTGCTATCATTTACTTAACAGCTTTAAACATATTTTTCCTAGTAGCATTAACTGAATGTACATTACTGTAATATTGACCTTCAAGACTTGGTTCTACAGCTATTTTGGTAAAACTTGGTATATCTTAATTCTTAGAGTGACTTTGCTATCCACTTCTGCTTTACTAAAAAACAAATGAAAATTCTAGGATTTTTGTTTTCCTTGAATTTACTCTAACCTTTCAAAATCATATTTAATTGCCTTAATATTTGTGGCTGAAGTTGGTTTTGTGTAGTTTTGTAGAAAAGTGCTCATTGAGTTGTGAAAACCTAGATTTTGTAAGCCATAATCAAAGCTTGCTGAAGTCATTGGGAGTGTTTCCAACTTTTCAAAAAGTTATGTGTAAATTTTTATATTTCCTGTTGTATTATAAGCCTGTATTTCTTTCTATAACTATGAGTGAAAACATGTTTTAGCTCATAGGCTCTTCTGTCTGTGTATCCCAAATATATTATGTGTATTTGACTCCCTTACAGCTATTCTTAATGATCTGCCAATCAAAGTTTATATAAAAGTAATCCTGGATATCAACATCATACTGTCCAATTCTTCCCACAACTTTTTTGTTGAGCAAATGTATTGATATTAAATGCAATGACTTTGTATATATGTAGCTCTTCTTAATCCCTGCAATATTTCAGTATTGGAACCCAATATTTAATTTTTTTCTTCTTGCTACTATTTCACAGTTAATACTACCAAATGGCCTTTTTACAAGCAGCATCTATTAGGGAATTAAATTAGATTTTCCTTTTACAGACAATGCAGTTTTCTTAATATTTAATTGCATTTCAGTTCCTTGCCAAGCGTGCAGCTTCTTGTGGCTGATGTGTTTTTGATATATTCTAAGTTAGAGATATTTTCCATTTCTCCTACTTGGCCCTGTAGCTTCTGAATGCACAGTGAAGAGCATTTATCCCTGGGGACATAACGAAGCATTTTTTAATATGTGCCTAAAGTTTGTTTCTCTTCTGCTCTCTAAATTGCTCTGCTTTTCAGTAATAAACCATTTACCTGCTCATGATGGTAAGGTGTGTATGAATTAGCTATTTTGTCTGATGTTTCATAAATAACCAAGGCTTCTTTTGACTTGAAGTAAACCTGACATTCCTGTAAGCACAGTGCAGATGGAAAATTCAAGTATTGCAGGACTAAAACCAAACAAAACCCAAAAAACCCCAAAAAACAGCAACAAAATGCCCCACAAAAACAACAACAAAAAAATCCAAAGAAAGAAAAAAAAAAAACCCCAAACACAAATCCAACCAAAACAACCAACCACTTACAAAAAACTGTTCAAGAATGGAATACACTATGGAATCATAATTGACAGAACAAAACAGGTTTCAAAAGATGTGTGAATTTTTAGTGAAAACCAGTATTCCATGTTTTACATCTTAGTAAAATCAACTGCTTAGATTATGGGTTTGCATATGTTTTAAGTAAATATTGTGACTAGAGTTCAAAGTACTGGTGGAGACTTGTTAGCACAAGGGAAGCAGTCCCTTTCAGGGTGCATCAGGGTGAAAATTTAAAACCAGTGAGGGCCATGGAATGGCCTAGAAGACCTGGAAATAGGCATCTCCTGGTTCTAAATAGAATGGATGTTTAATTATGACAGTTTCTAGTTAACTGATTCCCATCTAGATAAGCACACCTGTTTGGTTTTTGGGGTTTTTTCCCTTCTTTTCTGTCCTTGTTGTGGCTTTCTGTTAACATCATAATGTCTCAGATAAAACACGAATTTATTGGGAGAGATGTGATGCTAGGGGCATTTTTAAGTGCAGGGGCTTAGGGATTTTGGGGGGGAATTGTTGGTTGGTTGGTTTGTTTGTTTGTTTGTTTCCTTTTAGTTTGAAATTTCTATTACTTTTTTTGTGGAGTGCTTTGGATCCCACATTAAGCATTTTTGGTTGTAGCTTACCAGAACAGGCCATGGCCGTGTTAACACAACTAACATACGTACATACGTACATACACACATACACACATACATGTACACACACACACACACACACATATATATATATATGTACACATATACATACATACGTAGCCTCCTTTTCTGCTCTTGTTAGCTGTTTGGGATATAAAGTGAAGAACATTGTGAATGATGAGAATCTTAGGGAAAATTCAGCTCTCAAGAAAATGGAAGTGCTGAAGCTCAAGCCAGGATTTGGCAAATACATGGGGTGAATACCCCCATTCCCCTTCCCAGAAGAGCCACAAGAAGCTCCAGTGAGCTCAGCTGGGCAGGATATCCCCAGGCCAACCCCCCTGGGTTGTTACAGCGCTGCAGAAGCCTTTGGCTACTCCAGTCCCTGTGCCACAGACTCAGAGCATCCAGCAGCTGCAGCCAGGGGTGTTAGGTGATGCAGTAGGTGGCAGTCACCCTGTGAGTCAGTGCTGATTTGTTGCTCCCTTGGTGAGCTGAGCAGTTGGAAATTGTCACCATTTGGACCTGAGGTTGAAGCCTTGGTCACTTAGTGCCAAGGGAAGCTCTTACAGTGTTCCTGCCTTAGACAGGTTTTAAGCTGGATATTTATATAAATCTCTATAAATCCCCCCACTTTCCATGCATTATCCACCTGTGAAGTGCAGTAAGAGCCTTAACAGCTTGTTGGGTTTGACATTGACTTGTTTTATTGGGTGCACATTCTCATACTGCCAAATGACATTTTTCTGGTGGCCATGTTCTAGAGAGCAAGATGAATTTAGAATCCTGATTTGGGTATCTATACAAATTATATGAATTTGTGACTTTAAATTCCAAATTATTAATGCAAAAAGTTAGTTTTGAGCAATTGTCTTGCAGTGAGATCTTTCCCCATTTCCAGTTTGGATTTGAACTTGAATTACCAGCAGTTTGCTCAGTAATTTTCAAGAACTGCCCTTTTTTTTTTCAAATGACTGGCTATAGTTGCTTTCTAAATATTTAATTATTTAAAAATTTATTTTGTATGTAATTTACTTGAAATATTTTTACTGGTCCCCTTCTTTCAATTTATTCTGTCATTCAAGCAGTATGCTTTAGGACTTGATTTTTGTTTTTCCTGTGCATTCCTCTAGGAAATCAGAGGAACCTCTTAGTTTGTTGCCATTTAAAGAAAGCAGTGTTTGAGTATAGAAAGAAAACCTTACTTCCCCAATGTTGGTTGGACTGTGCAGCACCGTCTTTACAGGAAAACATGGTGATAAAGAATAGTTAAAAAATTGTCTGAAATGCACAGATATTTGACACTCCAGCTAGTTAATATACTTAATTTGATGTTAAATATGTAACCATCCATGCTGATTAGTACTTCTCATCTGTGTGTAATCTAGGAGAAATGTAAACTTCTTCAGGAAGACAGAAAGGTTTTGTAACTAGGGCTGCTGTATAGAGCTGGAATTCCTGGCTTCTAACACATCCTCTGAAAAAAAAAAAAGTCATTATGCTCCAGGCTTCTTAAATTTAATTGACTGGGTGGAAAAAAGACCCAAATAAAACTTAATTTTAATATTTTATTTCAGAAGCTAGTGAGGTACTCCTTATTCAAAGAATTTGTTTTAAGTTTATTATTATTATTATAAGCTTACTTTTGCCTTACGGCTGGGAAACTGGATCATTCCATATGTGCAGACCCTGAGAAGAACTTCTGTCTGTTCTAACTGAGGACATGAGTCACAGTTACTTTAACACCAAAACAAAATAAGGCTACCTGGTGCTCTTCAATTAGGTAATTGGTTTAGCATGTCCTCTGGTAGAAGCATTTCAGCAGAGGCAGGCAAGTTTGATTAATGCTCACAAAAATCTTTAATGTGATCCTACTCACAGTAATTTTCCAGATACATGCTTCTGGGGTACATTGCTAAACTCTTCTGTGTTAGCAATCTACATGTTATTTATGGCTGGAGAGAGGTGATGCTGTTACTAACCATTTGGGAAACAGAAAATTAAGTCATGATTTAAGAAATGGATTCCAGCTCAATCAGTCAAATTGCTGTGTAATGGCTGAATAGACAAAATAATTGTTTGTCAGGGCAAATTTGAAGTGATTACATTTCCAAGTGTGCTTCTGGTTGTTATGACGTAGAGTTTGATTTTATTTGTTCAGTTTAAACCACATGTCAGTATCATGAAGGCAACTGCTCTTGAAATTACCAAGTAGCATTTTTTTAAACCAATGTCATATGTCAATTTTGCTTCCAGTGTCCATGTCAAGAATAAGTAAAATATTTCTTTATTTTGAAGCTTTTCTCTGCATGCTTTCTGCATGTCTTGCCAAGTGCTTTTTGGCTGCAGTATATTTAGGCTTCTGTGCTTTTTATTGAAATTTCTGAATGCTTTGAGTTTGAAACAATTTTTCACTTTAAACTTTTGACTTTTTTTTTAAACTTACTTATTGTTGTGAAAGGATTTGGAATTTTCAAGTGTCTCTTTAATGTGGACAAAGAAAGGATATTTTATTCAATCAGATAAAAGCATAAGTTGCTGCTTTCACCTTGGAGTATCTTAAGAAATCTTGGATTTTCCTCTGAAGTTGACTATTGCATGTCACTTTGGAAACTGCACACCCTGAAGAATGGGTTAATATATGCTACTAGAATCAAAACCTGGTACACCAGTTAATGACCTGGAAATATAAAACATGAAAATAGAGTGTTTTCAGTACATCTCTAAGCTGTAAAGTGTTGTTACAGTAACAAAATTTCTCCTAACTTTGATTTGAGATAGCTTATTATTTACTGTGCCAAAACTGTTTTTAAAAAAAACTCTATGCTGATTGGGAGTTGCAATGCTAGATTGTAGCCTAGGGGTCAAAAGCAGGTTAACAGGTCCTGCAGCTTGTTGCTGGTGTGATATTACCTGAGTTTGATGACTTAATCTTTCTTAACAGGTCATGAAGAGTTTGCTAAATTAAGTTAATTATAAGGGAGAAGGGACACATTATAAATCAAGGACTAGCTATGCAAGACACCAGTGGTATTTGAAATAAAAAACTTCAAATTGAAAATTTATTGAGTGTTTAGATGTTACCATTTAAGTAGAGGATCGGTTGTTTTACTAAAAGCAAGTTTTAGTTACTGTTTCTGTAATTTCTTTACTACCCCTCCCAACCTGAAATGCAAAACTTTTTAGTGCAGGTGTATTAAAAATGGTTAGGAGTTTCATTTGACTAAAGACCAACCTGGTCAATGAATCTCCTTTGTTAGATATGGCTTATGAGTGATGGCAATTGTCAGTATCATTAGAAAAACCCTTTTGAGTTCAGCATGGGGTGGTCAGCATTTCCTGTCCTTCTACCCCTTCCTTTTTAAAGCCACTAGTAGTATTTGTTAAGCTGTATCTTTCTTCCTTATCAAGACAGACCTAATTTCAAACGTTCTCTGAAACTGGTGTTTTGATAGTAGTCAAGTACAATGTCATCCACCATGGTTACTCTGAACCATAAAATATGATTATATGTTGTTTGGATTATTTTATAGTAAATTTTGATAAGTAGATTTTTTTTTTCTGTCTTACTTTAACAGAAAGTATTTTTTCTTTACTTCATAGAAGAAGGTAATATAGCTTGTGTTCTGGTAAAAATTCTGAGGTTTAGTTTTGTGCTTTTAAGTTTTTAGTAAATAGAGTTATTATTGGTATTTGGTGTGTAGAACTGTTATTTTCACAGGATTTAGACATAGAATTTCAGATATATGGCAAATAACAATCCTTTCTTTCCTGTTTAGTTTGCAGGTCGCAGTAAGAAAGAAACTAAATACTCTTTGAAGGCAGTGGAAGATATGTTGGAGACTCTGCAAATCACTCAGTCTTAGCTTGGCACAGAGATCTAATATGAAATTTTCCAATTCCACACTAACCTGTAATGACCTGTGGGTTATGTTACTCTAGTGCTGTTAAAAGTTAATTTTGTATTGATTATGTGCTATATAAAATAACATTTTATGAAAAGTAAAATGCCTATTTATTGCTGCTACAAGAAATGTGATGAATACCCACTGAAATGAATAACTTATCCACATAAACAACACGAAGAAATGACGTGCTGCACATCAGTATCCTCAGATTTTTGTATGTACAGTACCTGCTTCTAAGCCATAATTTGTAGAAATAAACTTGTTAAATGATTAAGAAAATACAGTGACTTAAATTTATATATGTAGATTAATAACATATGGTAAATATTTTTCTTATTTGCACATTTAAGAGTAAAGACATGCTACAGAGGTACACTTTCTGAAAAATACATCAAGGAGTGATTATGAGTATACATTATTAGAGAAGAAAGTTTGTTAAGGGTTTTCTTAATGAGTTCATATCTAGTACTGTAGAAATGGAGAAAACTTACTCGTGGACTTTGCTTCAGAAGTGCTGTTGTACTGGCTTAAGGGCACAGACATTCTTCTCTGTGGCTTTGTGGGCAAATGCTTTCATGGCCACGTAATTCTCTGATTGGTGTATGCATATTCCCTTTTTTTCTTCCTTCTCTGTGTCCTTTCTTGTACCTGTGTTCCACATGGTGAATTTCATGTGAGGCTCTGTGCTGGTCTCTGCTGTTGTGTGTCCCTGGTATGGGCACCCCTGCTGTGGTGCTGTGGCCTCTCCACATGGAGCAGGGGGTACTGCACTGAAGGGGTGACAGGAGAGCTTGCTCAGCTGCCTTGCACTTACTGAGAGATAGTGCTTGTTACACCATCAGCATGAAGCATCTAGCACACTGTAAAACTCTGCTCTGTTTGTCTTCAGGCACTTCTTTATTTGCTCAGACAATGAGTCAAACACCCTCATTCAAGCATTTTGCACCTCTGATGGTTCTGGATGTTGTTCAGATGTGCACTGTGGCAATTCAGTTGTGCAGCCATCATTTCATTTCCTGCAGCTTCAGTAGGATTGCATAACAGCATCAGCGTACCCTTGGCAAATTCTAGTACCAATACTGCAATGTTGTTTTCATGGCTGCTACAACCATCCAAGATGATTGAACTTTCAGATTTTATACTGCCTAATCTATATAGATGGATAAGTTAAAGGCTGTGTATTAAACCCTATGATTCTTGGACTTGATGTAATAAAACACAGCTGAGATCCTTCTTAAAAACAAACCAGCAACAAAAAATTCCTTCAAAGCTTCTAGGTTTGTATAACTGAGCTAGCTTTTGCATGAGACTGGGCCTTCAAGAAGCATGTAGGATCTGACTCTTATCCGTGAAGTAGGTTGGAATGTGACAGAATGGATGCCATGCCATGAGAATTAATTGTATGTGGAATCATAAAATAGCTTAATTCACTGCTGTTTAAATACAAAACTGCAGATACTATATAGTTTTACATTAAATCATCCAGTTTCAACTTGGGGAAATAGTGCACATCCTTTTATAATAATAATTCACAAACTGGCCTTGGAACAGTATGTGTGGCTAGATTATACATGCTTTGGGTGGAAAACATCATAGTGAAAACATATCATACTTGGTCCTGTGTATTTCTGTCATAGTCTTTGATTGTATGAGTGTGCCATCTAGAGTTTTAAGCCCTCATTAGTATTTTTTTCTGTTGTGCCTACACCTCATGTAACTTCGTTGCATTTTGAAATTAAAAATAGTGGGAAGTTGTACTGAAGATTAAAATTACTTAGTGTATAACATTTTACCTCCAATCTATTAAAAATGAGCAGTGCATATTTTTGTGTAGCAGGCACCTCCTGCTGAAATATGCTGTATATAAAGCTTTGTTCAGAGGCAGCTTTTAATATAGCAATGTCAGACTTGGGTATTTAGTATATCAGTTTCTCTGTAAGGAAATTTGTTCTGTTTCTTGTTTTCAGTTATTTGATGACAATTTTTATGTCATTTGGCTGCTTAGCACCTTCTCATTTTCATTACTGTTTAGCATCTCTTTGAAATTGCTATTTAGCTCTCTGATTTGTGCCTGTATTTTGGCAAGATTTCCACATAGTAGAGCTTACAAGTCAACCTTGCAAATATTTCTGACAAATTTGTGTTTTCTTCAAAGGTTAAATAAATTACTCCAATGAAAATGCATGAGCAGTCTCAAACAGAACTATTCAATTGCAACAATGGAAATTTACAGTATTTTTCATATTGAAATTTAAAAATAAAGTTTAAAAATCCTCTGCAGGGGAAGTAACTGCTTGAAATGCCCTGCACTCTCAGCAAGAAAGTGCTTGCTGAGAAGAGAAGCTGTCATATAATATGATTTTGAAAAAGTAATTTTCCAGTTCTAGTAAATGATTTTGTAATGTTACGGATGCTGTGTTGCATTAAAGAATAGGTTTTCA
This sequence comes from Melozone crissalis, assembly GCF_028551555.1. Lineage (NCBI taxonomy): Eukaryota > Metazoa > Chordata > Aves > Passeriformes > Passerellidae > Melozone > Melozone crissalis. The sequence goes on from NW_026535780.1 coordinate 26,238,252, forward strand.
GAGAATGGGTTACTTAATTAACAAATGAACTTCATTAAGTTCTGTATTGTGCTCTGACAGTGACAAATGCTACACAAAAATATTATCAAGCATTCAGCCTCTTTCCAAAATAAAAGGCCGTGTTTTCATATTGTTTCAGTTGACAGTGAAAGCTTGGGACCTTTGCAATGCCAGGCTGAGTAACAATGGCTGTGTCTTTGTTTTCTCAACCATGCTTTGGTAATAATAGGCTTCAGAGGGAGAGCTCAGTGTTACCTGATGAGGTAAAAGTCATTGAAGAGCCACCAAAACCTCCAGTTCTGCCTTTGTGATACAACTTATTGGTAACTTCTTCAAAACCTTTTGTCCAATGTTATACAATTCATATTATGTAGTTGCAAAAAGCACATCTTGTTTAGAATATATCCCTAAATCTCTTCAGTTCAGTGCCCAGAATGTCTTGCAGTTGCTATTGGAAACTGTTAGTAGTCAACGGAGCACTTCCTCTTGGCAGTGCTGTATTTGTAATGGCATCCATGTTTGCTAGTCACTGCATTTACAGTGGAACTTGTATTTCAGCCAGCTTTAGAAGGGACGGGAAAAGGAAAGCAAATTAAACTTGACTTACTGGCAGGAATTTGTTAGCTTCTTGTTACTTGCACTCTCATCTTCCAAGAACACCAACTGTAGCTGCAGTCAGGTTTGCAATAATAATTCTTGTAATTTAAGAGCTTCTATATATTCAGCTCTAAACTCAAAACTCTGTTATAATCTAAACCATAGAGATTCCAGTGCAGCAGTGCTATGTGATGTGCACATATCTCTGTGCAGGAAAGGAATACACCCACCCTCCTTCAAGTTGGTGTCAGAGTAGAGTGGCATTAATACAGGTTTTGACTGTGGTTTTGTCTATAAAATTAATGCAGCTTAGTATTTCTCAAAATATTGCTTAGTACTTGTTCAGTGTATGAATGGAATGTCAGGACTATTGCTTAACTACAGCAAGTAGTCCACTACTGTCTGCAGTAGTACAACAGACTACTTGAGTCTACCCAGAGAGTAGTTATCAGGAATAAATGGGTCTGCCTCTTAAAAATAAACTGAAAATAATCCCCCATCAATAAAACCCAACCCCTCCCCCGCAAAAAAACCGGAAAAAAACACAAACTCCCCACCAAAACAACAAAAACCCAACCAGCCAAAAAAAAAAAAAAAGAAAAACCAAAAAGCCGAACCAAACAAACAAACCCACCACACAAAAAACCCAGAAAAAAACCCCAAAGACAAAAAGAAATCAACCTCACCAATATAACCTGGTAAAGTTGTTTTTCAGCTGCTAGGGATGTGAAATGAAAAACCTTTATCAGTGCATTTCATAGGTGAATTTATTTTGCCTTGTGATGAGGAAGTCCCCTGTACTAAGCAGTGCAATCCTTTCAGTGCTTATCAGGAAGGAAGAAAGGCTGGAGAAGCACACGGCCTGTTCAACCCAATGCCATAGTAGTTTCCACTGGCATGTTGCTAAGAACATGCCATTCACCTGCACTCAGGATCCCAGAGCTGAGCAGTCATGGTGAAAAGGACTAAATGAGCCTGGCCTGGCCCAGCCCAGAACCATGTGCTCACAGACCCAGCACAGCACCTGAGCTCTGCCCAGCTCACTAGGGCTGCATTTGCCATGGGTCCCCGAGTCTCCCCACAGGATCTTGCTTGTACTAAGGACTGTTCTGTCCTCTGCTTTGCTTTTCTCCCCTTGGCATCTCCACAGCTGGAGAATCTTGCAGATCTGCTTTTGATTTGGGACTGGCGTAGAGGCGAGGGATCCTGGAGTGATCCTGGCTCTGTGAAGGTTTTGTGCACTATTGGCTTCAGTGCACTGAGTGACCAGTGCACCCCTAAAGGTTAGTGAGTAAGGTTTTGCGTTGGACTGAGTCTGCTCAAACCCTTTGTGGGTGCCTGACAAAAGAGTGCCTGAGGTTGGATGTGAGCTGTGCTGAATGACCTGGAAGTGGGGAGATCTATTGCAGTGACATGGCGACTGCAGTTTGGGTCTCAGTCACTGGGCCTTTGTGTGTGTGTGTGAAACAGCATGGGGTGAATCACTTCAGGAAAACCATTCCAGCTGGGAGGCTCTTTCTTTATCCAAGTCAAAGGGATGGCTGGAGGGAGGACGAGCTGCCTTTTTAGCTTGAGTGAGTGAGCAGAGGTCCACTAGCTCTCTGCCCTGTAGAAGGTGACAACATCTGCTGCACTTTTGTATTGCCAAAATAATGATAGGTGCTAGGTTGTGTTTAAAATAAAAAAAAAAATTGTGATGCAAAAATGTTTCTCTCATCATCCCTGTGTATTTTAACTGCTTTCAATGTAAACTTGATGTTATGATTCCTCATGACATGTGGCATGTAGGCCTCTCCCTCAAGGCAGTGGAGAAAGGCACATTTACAGTGACTGCTCACATGGGGAGTTTCTGGTGGGCTTCATCATGGCAGGCCACAACCTGTTTGCACTTCTTGTCTCATAGATGGAGCTTGCTTAAATAACATTCCTCTTAGGATCCAGGCTAATTTTCCCCAGAGAAGGAAGGCTCTTTTCCCAAATTTATACTTTTTTTTCTGCAGCAAGCTTTTAGGTTTTGGACATGATGTTTGGAAGTGAAACTTTAAACCAGGCAGATGTAATCCTCCTAGGAAGAGACTGCAAAAATCAACAGTGAAGCAGTTTCAAAAAAGTGAACAGCAAGTAAAATTAACCATTGCCTCTGTTTATTTAGGTAATTGAGCTTGACACCATGGTGTGTCTGACAAGTTGGTTTGTGTTTTTTATTCCATTAAATACCGGTACAACACTCATAGCTGTCACTGCCCATCTGAGAATGTTTGTTTCAGTTTAAACATGGAAAACTATGTAAATGTGGATAAATCACGAGGTGGACAGCAGAAAAAAAACTACCCAGTAGAACTGTATCTCTTTCCCTGGACAGCTGTTGCAGTTTACTCTGTTTAAGTTAGAATCAAGAATGATAGCCATAAAAAATTATTATAAATCTATTAAAAGTCAATAGCTGCTGTCTGTTCAATTCTGAAATCAATGTTGTTACTCCTTTTTTTAATTAAATGATTATTCTATGGGCTGCTTGGCCATTATTAGGCTTTATTGTAAGCTTGAGTGTTTGAAAGATTCAAGGAGAGGATGCAAACTCTGATCAATCTATAAATACCCTGGTATTTGTGCAATTGAGATTAATTGTATATAATATGAACACAGAATTTCTGTTTTAAACATATCAATACCATTTAGTGCCCTGTAACAATATTGTAATTGTAGTCATGCCAAGCTTTTTGATCAAAACTTCCCAGAAATGTGATGTCTATATAGAGCCAAAAGCTCTAATAAGCTTTTAAGTAAAATTTGATTTAGTTAAGTGTAGGCACCACCCAGACTTAGAAAGGAGCCTTTGCTAATACAGATAATTTGCTCCTCTTGGGAAGCTCCCATATTCAGGTAATTCTGAGCCTGATAGCCATAAGAAAGAAACAGCTACAACTATTAGAGCAGTTTAAAAGAAAATCAAGGCTTTTCCACATACAAACCATCTTCTCAGTGGAGATGTAGATGTGGTTATTTGAGAGCAAATCAATACATCATACCATCATTGGAACTGGATGGAGAAGCCTAACAAGAGACATCTGATTTTTCTTTAGAACTTTTTTTTGTGTGAAGTTTGCTGAAGAAAAAGGAAGTTTGGTGCTTCAGCTGAATACATAACAGTGCATTTTGGGGCTGTGAGCCTGACAGGCTGGTGGGTGGCTGGAGTCAGTGCAAGGAGCAGTGTCTTACACTGGTTCTGGGTTGCTAACACCTGGGCCTTCTATGCCAAGGCAGTAGGGCCTGGTACCCTGCTCCAACATCTGTGTTGAGGATGAGAACAGACCTTCCTGTGTCTTTTCAATGCCCAACCATCATAATCAATCTTCTGAATGCCCAATAACTTGAGCAGTGCTTTAAAAAAAAATTCTAGTGATTTCCCAGTGCAGAGGAGATCAGTGATCCAATTTATTCCTTCCAGCTCTAGGCAGCATTCATACAAATATTTTGTTCAAAATGAGATCCTGGGCCCTATTTCTGGATTCTTATTTAGACAACAAAATTAGGGATGGAATTCTCCAAGTCATCACCTCCCAGCTGGCCTTGCTGGCATTTTCTTGATTCCAAATTTTTTTTTTAAATCAGACCACATATTTAAGTGCTTAAGTGCTTAGACATGGATTTTATTCTTAAATTTAGGCACCATTTTTTAAAAATATTTTATTTTGTGTCCTTCATTTGCCAGACTCCTAAGTGGAAGCAGAACAGATATTGTCTGAATCACCCAGGCTCTGTGTTTGTAAGCGTATGAAGAGTAACTTTTCATAGACAGCCATCTGCACCTAAAGTGGAGAAAGAAAGCAATGAAAGTGATTGCTGACTAAAGCAGTAGGATCAATATTTTAAACAAAAATATTGCAAAAATGGCTACAGGTACAGGAAATTGTAGGAGTTCATGAGGTTAGAAGTCTGCTTGAAGCATGGAAGGTATAACAAAATCTGTGCACTGCTGGGTTCTGGAGATGCCCTAGTCCCTTGTCTTCGTGTCTCCGTGTCTATTCCCACAGTCTGTCCCCTGTTGCCTCCCACCAGTTACATCCTTTGTGGTGGTTCTTTGGGTCAGGTTCTGCCCATGTGCTGTGGCCACCTGTGACACATATGAGGATGGAGGGATAAGGTCTGGATGGTTTGTCTGTTGTTTTGCCCTGTTTCATTTTCAGTGGTGGGTGAGACTTGAGAGTGTGTTCTCTGGCAGTGAACAAGAAACACCAGAAGACTGCCATATATTGGTTCTTTTCACTTACCTCTGGTCATTTTGGGTACATGAGCCAGGGATACCAAAAGTGTCAGAAGGAAATCAAGTGATCAGAAGAAATCTGTGGGACCAGCGTTTCAGTGCCACCATGGGAGTAGGAGGAAGATGAGCACAAACACCCTGAATAAAGAAGACTAAATAGATGGGAAATTATACTGCTGAGGAATGGCTAGCATGCAAGAATTCCATTTTACAAAAAAAATTGAGGTTTGACTGCTGCTTTTGTTCCATAACACAAAAAAAGAGAAAGCCAAAAGAAATCTTTTCACCACTGAAAAGCCATACCCACAAGGTTTACTCCACACTGGATTACCAGTAACCTAACAACTGAGTCATTTCCTTGTGTGGTAGGAGGTGAGGGTTTATATTGTCTACCTGATTGCAAGAGACTTTGAACTTGTGTTTCTTGTATTCCCAGCAACTGACCTATCCATCATGTGTGGAGTCAAGTCTCTGGCCCAGAGAGGGTTGGAAAAAAGGGAGAGCTCATTATGAGACAGCTTCTCTTGGCAGCTTGAAAAGACAAACTTTGCCTTGCTTTCATGGTGAACTTCATGTATCAGCAAACTACTGAAAGGTTAACTGAGCTTGAAAAAAGTAAATTATCTCTCAGACATACAGATGCATCTTCAAATCTTTAAGTTTAACTTAGCACATTTCTTGGCTCAGACCTCAAGTGACATAAATGGTGCTGGCAAGGAAGGTGCATACCATTGCGAAGACATCTTAAAACATAACTTCATTTTTCTTACCTGCTGAAGTATGGTGGGTTTTCATTTTTTATATTATATTAGCAGGGTTATGTTGATAAATTTCCTTATAATACTGATCTTCTATGAAAGACACGTGTAAATGCTGTTCTTTGTTACATTAGTAATGTCTTTTTTTCTCCAGTCATTCAGTCTGTGGGGTTATTCCTTTTTCCTCTCTCTCGGTAGTTTAAACTATCTCTGATGAAATCTGTACGCAGAAAATAGGTAACTTCACTGGAAATTATCTTTGATTAGGTATTTTTCCCTTGTGCAGTGGAGTTACTCAATCTTTTTTAATGACAAAAATCTTGTGGGTAACAGTAGAGTTCTGTAACCAGCTTGAAGCAAGCTGCCACTTCCTGAGTTTTGTTACTGGCTGAGCTCTGCAACATCGTTCAATTCAGTAATTCAGCGTTTGTCTCCTTCAGATTTCTCAAATGGAAAATATAATCAATTAAATCTTTTGCTCTCCCAAAAAAATCACTGCTCATAGGTGTTGCTTTGAAATTAATGCAATGCTTACCAGTTTTATCCTGCTTTACTTCATTAATGTTCTATTACTAGTTGACTGATCAAGAAGCTAAATCTGTCTGGGGAAAGAAGTAATTTCTCACAGGTAACAAGAAATTTATGTCATGTGGGTCATTCCAGGCAGTGCTTCAAGTGACAGGAGAGTGTAGGGTAAATTTGGCAGAATTCATGTACATTTTATACCGACTCCAGATGTTTTAAACATTCTATGCATTCATTTTAAAAAATGGTCTTTTAATAGTTGAGGTGGTTATTAGTTTTTCTGCTCAAACTGAACTTTAATGTGAGTAGTTGAGGGATATAAATTAGCATGTCTTGCTAACCTAAAAGTTTTTTTATTTATCCATGGTTTATTTTCTATAGTTGTCAAGAGCTTTTGATCCTGTAGTCTTCCTTGACTGTATAAAAGATAATCTGCCATTTAGATTAACAAGAGAAATATATTTGAAATATTTTTAATGCAGAATTTTTATATGATCAAGTGCAAAACGATAGATCACAGAGTAAAGAGATGTGGAATAAAGTATGAAAAGTCTTGAAGAAAAAAAGAGAAGTGGTTCTGAATGTTAGTGGGGTCACAACTAATGCTGAAATTAATTATTCTGCATACTGAGAGTTAATCAGCTCTGATTTAACTAAGGAGGGGTTTTAATTTTGATCTGCTGAACTTGATGTTCTGAGTTTTAGGTCAAATATTATATTCCATTAAAAAACTAATTTATATTTTGTAAATAATTTTCATTTATAATCATAGGTTTCTCTATATTGAAGGTGCTGCATTGCCAAATACCTTGTAATGAGTAGGACACATGACAAGTCAAGTGTTTAAAGTACATGATAAAATAAGAAACTGATCAAAAATTTTCTCTTATTTTTAAACTATTTTTTCATCACAAGTCTGAAAATTAAGTAACTGATTTTTTTTTATTGTCATTAGGCAGGTCTGCTAAAATTTATGTTTAGAAGTTTTGGCCTGTTTATGTGTGCTGAAATTTGCCAAAATTGGTAATGTGATATTCCATCTTTAGCAGGACTATAGAGCAATAAATAATGACACATGACTGTATGTGAGTGTTGTTAGTTAATTTTTTTGTGGTGTTCATGAAATGCAACAATCTTCCAACCCAAATTCTGCAGCATTAGGCAGCAAGTTGTACTCTGAACTAAACCAGATGCTGATCAGCTCTGTTCCTATTATCGACTTGGGGCAGAGATGGTAACCAGACCTTATTTGCAATGTTAACATTTGGAACAGATTAACAGCATTTAGGCTGAAATGAGAAACCTCCACTCCACTGAAAAGGTTCAAAACATGTAATGCTGTAAAAATCAGGATGTCTGTAGTATGTTAGATAGGAATAAATAAGTTAACTGTAAGCCGCACTTTCTCCTTCGCAGGATGTGTTGTTTCCAGTTTATGAGTGACTCTTTAAAGGAAATGTTTATAAGGTATAGTCAGGCTGAAGTCCTGATAAACCATCTACCTGATGAGGTAAAGTATATCCAAACTTGCTGTGCCTGTTCATTGTGAGAGAGCCCTCCCCAGAGCCAGGCTGTACAGAAGATTTTTGTCTGGGGGACAAATCCCACATGCATTTGTGAAGTGCAGAGACTCAGGATACTTTTGACTGCTGGCCTTCTGCTACATTCAAACCCAATGGGAAATGTGACCCAGAGGTCCTGCCAGAGGGCATGGAACACGTGGTAGCCCAGAATGCCACTCTGGGCTAGGGATGTGTCTCTGTGCCTGCTTGTGCTATCTCAGAGGATCCACTGGGAACTGGAAGGGTTCAACAGGAGTGGAGCACAGGCCGAATGCTTTTAGGCTGAAATTGGGCTAAGCTTCATCACTTCTGTGTGAATATTGTATAGATATTGGTGCAACCATAAGCTTCTACAATGCATTATTGCTGGTGCTGTATTACCTTTATCCTCCTTTCCTGTGCTTTTTTATTGGGAATATTGCTTTAGCAGGAATTGAATAGCAAGCTTCAATTATAAGGAGAGTATTTCTGCAAAAGTCAGTCAGAGATGTTGCTGGGTTCTCATTGTGTCACCTGCTGCATGGTTTTTCCATCCAAAGAAGGGCTCCTGGAAGCCTGGACAAGTGCCTGCCTGACATTCCCATGTGCAGTGGGTACATGGTGGTGTATGCTTAGACCCACACTACCCAGGGTTTTGCTCCTGGCATTCAGTCACAGAAATAAAAAAGTTGCCTCCTAGTTTGTGTCCATCCAGCATGGATGTGAGGCAAGCTCAAGAGCAGGTTCAGACAGTCTTGGACCTCTGCTGCAGGGGTCTGCTAGTTTTCCCTCCAGTAGTCCACAGCTGCATCACACAGTTCCTGAGTGAACCCATTTATAGGTCACCCAGGGATATGGGTGTAGGTTAAGTTCCAAAATTTATTATAAAAAGTATGTTTGCCTTTTTCTTGACCTTCTAGGTATTTGGAGCTTATGAAAATTGATCAAGTTGTTATTGAATTACAGGTCAGTGTGAAGCCATTCCTGGCCATGGTGTTGCTTAGAAGCTTGTCTGAATTTCAGTTTGCAGCTGGACCTCTTCTGTGCTCCCTGTATTTTAAATCAGAAAGAATCGTTTCAGATGTAGAAGAAAAGCTGAGACTACTTTGCAAGTAATAGTATTTTCCACATAAAAGTGAAAAAGTAGTGAAACACAAATCTGTTAGTTTTTCAAAGAATGATTTCTTTGAGATGGTGTATATCTGGGAGGCACAAAGGAGGGATTAATTTTCCCCCTCAGGTTAGCAGCTCTTGCCAAAGAAGCTTGGAGAGAAGTATTTTATGGCACTGGCACTGCAGAAACAGTCAGATGGGTAGCTCTGAAGCATGGTGGATGTTGCTATCTCTGCTTAAAGACTCTGAGCTGAGCTGAATTTAGGGTTTCTAGCATAAGCATACAGGGCAAGGTGGTGAAGCAGGAGCAAAATGCCAGCAAATCACTACAGCTCAGCATGTCAGTATGCGCTGCTGCATGGCTGTGGTGTTAACAGCTGCCACACTGAAATGGCTGCAAAACAGTTTATAAAGTGGAAGCATGGCTTCAAGCATAGCAGAGTTTTGAGAAGAAAACTTGGAAGTCAGAAAGTTTTGTGTGCCCCTTTTTTCATATTTTCAGTCCTTCACCTCTCTGCATTTCTCCATCTCTCAGACACATAGTGGTTCTAAGGAGGCCCTGCTCAGCTGTCATTTCAGCATCCAGAGGACCAGTAACCTGGTCTCATTTCTGATAGTAAAATTTTGCTCATCCTTTACCTTGGTCACTTGAAATGTTTTTCTAGGCAGTGGCATATTTGCATAGGCAACATTTTGCTCTGCAGACAAAATCATGCTATTTCTAACTCTTGCACTCTAACTTCTCTGCTTTACCTTTGCAATGAGCATTCCTATTGTAAAGAGTTCCTTAGCCCTTTTTAATATAAACCATTACTTTTAAAGGTCTGTTTTGCCTGTTGTAAGAAATCTGACATATTGGAATTAGTGACAGAATTTTAAATATGGAGGTGATATGCTGTAAAATCTCAGTTGCAGTTTGCATTTGATTTAGATTTAAAATGAGCAAAAATGCAATTGAGGGATAAAAGTTGGCAATACTCATAGCCTAGGAATTATGTTTCAGACTTTGGAAGGAAAATGGTTTGGCTTATTTTTTTTCACTTTCAGGAACACTATTATTTTCTTACTTAATGGTTTCAGATGCTGTTAAATGAAAAAAATATTTCTGGAGTAAGTGAATTTTGCAGGTGCTTTGTCCTGGGGTGTCTCTTGGAGTTTTACAGTATGACTCTTTGTGAAAGCAACAGGTCACAAACCTTCATGAAGTGGCTTCCAGCCATCCAGGAGTGACAGGTGAAGTTGCTGGTGTTGCAGTGACCCTGATGGAGTGTGACCAACCTGCCCAGCCCAGTGTTTCACCATGCTGGGGGGTGGCTGCAGCAGGAGAGCACTCAGACATCCCTTTGGAAAAAATGTGTTGTATTGCATGCAAAGAAGAAAAAGGCTTCAGACCTTAAAGACTCAAGGACTAATAATGGCTTGGCATATTGAACATATGTGGCCCGATCTTATTGAAGTATTGGCTGGATTTAGTTGCTACAACTGGAACTTTGCAGGGCACCCAAACCAGTGGGAGAGGTCTGCTCTTAGCAGGAGCTCCCCATGGGCATCACCATCTCACATATTTATGATTTATTTCTATATAACAATATATTATTACTGTCTCAGGCGTGCATTTGGGTTAGCTATGAGATTAATTATAAAAGAAAAGCATAATTTTTGGGGTGATCCTTAGAGGAAATTCTTGTGCTTTCCTTTCCTTACAACTGAAGAAGTAGAGCCCTCTGTATGAACCACACTGCCCTACCTCTCCCTGCTTAAGAGCCCATTCCCATGCTGTGCTCACCGCTCCAGTCACAGCAGCAAAGGGGCTGTGGAATTTGTGGAAACAGTGGAATTTGGTGGAGTGAGAGCTCATCCATCAAAGACCAGCACTGCTCTTAGAGTCACTCCAAAGCAGCCAGCATCTCCATCCTGGCACAGAGAAGGCAAATTTGATCAAGAGGCATTTCAGCTTCTACTAAAAAACACACGTAACAAACCATGTGGTCATGAGGTCTGAGGCTTCAGCACATTGAACTGGGAGGTGGAAGTTATCTTGGAAAGCTGAGGTTTAGGCTATCCCTTACAGCTTCATATGTCTTGTGGCCACTCCCAGGAGCAAACAGCTCTCTTTGGGGAATGGTAAAAATCACCTAAATATTTAACTTATTTTAAAGTCAGCCTATGATTTCAGATATATGATTGCTTTCCTGCCTTTTACTTGTTTCACTAAAGATCAATTACATTTATTTTCTGCCCAAATACTTTTTTTTTCCCAACAAAAATTTGCATGTCAAATGATAGAAAAATGTTTTTGGTGTTTTTGAGCCATTTAGTTTTTCTCAAAAAAAAAAAAAAATCCTGACTTGTACTCAAACATGTTAGTTCTTTAATTTCTTAGATGCGTATTTTTGGCTCCCACTATCTCTTTTTAAATGGAGAAACCTTTTTAGGCTTATGCCAGGTCAGATGCTCTTTCCTGCTCACACAGCGTCACTGCAGTAACACCCAAGGCACTGGATGGCTGAGGAGCTTTCTGGAGCACTTTATCCCACAGGAACAGTTTCTGAAGTCACCTGCACGTTGTCCATGTTGGTAACGTCCTGAGGCTGGACCAGGCTCTTAGAAGCGTCTTGATTTTGTTTTATTTTCAACTTTTAAACATGAAAGAGAGGTAGGAGAAATTTTAGTCAGAGATGAAGGTTTTACAAGTATTTCTCATTCACTTGATGCAAAATAAATTCTTTACAGCATAACTGGAATGTCTTTGCACGTGTTCCAGGATGGTTGTACCCAGCTCTGAGAAGAGAGCAGTGCCTTTCCAAGTAACACGCAGCTAACTCTGCCAGCTTTACACGTAGCCTTTAGTCAGAGACGTATGTAATTTCTATTTTACAGCTGTCCAGACACACTTCTGAAAAACCTAAGCCATATACACCAGATGTTACTTAGTCCAGTGTGGTCTACCTTGGACCCATTCCAAACCTGCCTGCATATAATTTTCAAGTCCCAAGAGCCCTGCAGTGCTAGAAGATAAAAACTGACCATAACTGTACCCTTTCATATTACTTAGAGCTCAGTTTAATTATCTGAAATGCTACCAGATATATAGTTCAGTCACAGGAATTCCACCTTAACAATAACTACTACCATATCAATTTTTTTTTTCTAATTTGAGACAGGTTTTGGTTTACTGGCTCTGAATTATGCAAGGTTCAAATCGATGATTAACATAATTATCTAAAGAGGGTTTTTTCCTTAAATTTTAAATAATGGAGTGTGTTTATATGGCCTTATTGAGAAAGGCAGCCCATGAATTTATATGATTTTTTTTTATGTACACGTGGGTGGGGTATGTGTGTATGATTTGGACTTGATATTTAAAAAACCTGATTGATGGACTTGCTAAGCAACCAGCAGTGCTGATGAAACCCTCTCAAGTAAGAAAGTTTCTCAAATTTTTTGAGTTGGCCCTGTTTAAGCATTAGCTTATAATCAAATGGATGCTGAAGTGCTTCCCTGAAGATGTCAGTAACCCAAAGATGGTTTTAAATCAGGGCCTTCTGTGCCTGTAAAGTTTCTTTCAGAGTCCTGATTCTGACTGTAGCCTAACTCTGAAAAGCTATTTAGATTTCTAGCCTAAATAGCCTCTGTTGTGGGATTTTTGTGCTTTGTAAGCCTTCAGCCCTTGCCCTGGAAGCATAAGGATAAGAAATATGAAGTTGTGTGGAGACCCCCACTTAATTTAGACAGTATTTTCAATGTATTGATTATTATCTCATATTACAACGGTATTTTATTATGAAAAAAATTAGAAAGATTAATAGTTTGGTTCTTTTGTAGTCATTGCTGGTTTTCTTAGTATTTTCCTTTATCGGTATGAATTTTCTGCATATACTGACTGTGATTAATTTATCTATTTTGTCTTTGCTTTTTTTTTTTTTTTTTTTTGTGTTAGACAACTGTTTATTTAGTTTTGGATCAGGAAAGAGGTCAGAGAAACAACAAACCAAGAAAAATATTAGTAAGAATTTGTAAAAAGTGATGATTGATGCTCAAAATGAGTAACTGATGGAAAGAGCAGACATTTGGTTATGAATTAATTTTATCAGCACACATAAGCAAGACTCGTGACAAATTAGAATAAACAAACACGTTTGATTTTGATATTAAGTATTAAGCATGTTCCTTTTAAAAAGTAATCTACGTCTTGGCTGTTATTTGCCTGAATGATCCATTACATTTCAAGTAGTGGTACTGCAGGGTAAAATTAAATCAGATAAAAGTGGTTAATGAAGGAAGTAGATATTTCTATCTCACTCTGTGAATAGCTTCTTTCCTTTCAGATTTTAAAATAGAAATAACAACAGTTATAAGAAATATTTCCAGCTAATATATTATCTTTTCAGGATTTCTTATAACCTACATTAATTAGACCCCTTGCTTCTCATGTTTCTCCTTTTTGATTTATATTATCTTATGTTTTAACTTTCTTTTCAACTTTACATTTTGTGGTCTCCTTCATGAGTCAGAATTACAGAGTACTGAAGATTTTTACTTCTTTTTGTCTTGCACTTTAAGAATACATTAGTTTCCCAAACTGCCTTCACATTTGTGGCTACAAGCTCCCTACTCCACTTTCTCAGTGCTCCATTTGAGCTACTTCTAAAACTGAAAGCGTTGGGAAAAATAAATCTAAGATGTCAGTGACTTAAAGCCCAGTGCTGTAAGTTTAAGATGTTTGCCTAATATCACATCACCGAAATGGAACAGATAAAGATGAAGTGTAAAGTATATGTAACGTGGCTTGCAGTTAAGTGCAGTAATTGGAGAAAGCAGGCAGCAGATCTGGGAAGGTGATAAGGTAAGCAAAAGCTTCTTGGGAAAGGTAAACTGTCTGAAGAGCTGACAGTGATATGCACTGACTGGAAGGAACCCAAAATTGTTTTAGCCTTTAAGCATCCAACAGACATTGAAGTAATTGAGTAATCATACACTCTGGGTCCAGTATTCCTGTCACTGATACCCCATGCGTCTCAGTTATTGGTGTAATTTAAATCTGATAGCCACATAATGGACCAAATTCTCTCCTCTACTTTTCATAAGTTGTCATATTGGATTCAATATGAAGAATGTTTGCTTAAGTGCAGTGAGCAGGATTTGTGTCATGAGCCGTATTTTGCTTCTCAAAAGTGGTATTCCCTGCTGTATGTACTGTATAGCACCATAGAAGACAAAATACTTATTCTACAGAAAAATACCCTGAAGCACCATAGATTAGTTTAAATTCTCTAAAAGGTGTGAGCTTTTCTGTTTCTTCCAGTGTTTAGGCACTTTTTCTTAATGTTTATGCCAAAAATTGTCCCCAAGTCTCCCTTTTGGTGCCAGTATTTTGAAAGCGTGTCAGATTCTGCACCGTAAAAGATGATGCCTGTCCCTATGTATTTCTTGGAATGACAGCTTCTACCTTTCATAGGTCATTTGTGTCAGAAATTTTCATTAAAAAATATTTGAGTACATGCCACATACCTTGTCTGCTTATTCAATCTTAATATTCAGCAAAACATTTCAATATTGCTAAGCAGCCAGATCAGAATAAGCTCATTGGAGCATGGGAACATCTTTTCGTGCTGGTTTTGTATATAGCACCTCATATGCTGAGGCTCGGGGTGCACAGGCTGTTCTGTGGTGCAGATAATAAATACTAATCATCAGGAGAGCTTTAAGGTGGGACCCATGCAATGAGCAGACAGCTTTGCAGAACAAGCCAGCCCTAATTTGTCAGGGAAAAATGGGTGATGGGCTTGCATGAGTCTCCCTAGTGCTGATTGATTAATATGCATGATGTGTTATAGGACAGGTTAAAAGGATCTGGTTAACTCCCCAGCCTGCAGTGGGTGGAAAGCCAGGCCCACAGCTTAATGCAGAAATTTGGCCCTTGTAGAATTTTCCCAATTAGGAGTACATATGCCATGGGGGAACCTTTTCTTGAGATTATGTGAGTTAGTTAATCTTGGGATTTGTTCAGCAGGTTTCTTTTGCAAACTCCCCCTCTACATGTTTCCTTCTACCCTCTCCACTCTCCCCAGCAATAGGGCTGGTTTCAGATTGGCTCTGGCACAGTAACATTAGTCTGGGAAACTAAATTAGTCTGAGCAACTCCTATTAAACCAAACAAGCCACACAGAGTAAATGGTAGCACACTTTCTAGTGAACCTGGGCTGTGACAACCATCATTTCTCCATGGAAGTATGTCCACAGAAAGGACATCCCCAACAGTCTGGGGAGCAGGGCAGCCAAGGAACTGTTCCAAAAGCCAGAAGAGATGAGAGCACCCTCTTGGAGGAGAGAGGGGCAGGGTACAGCTGTGTAGAGATGAGCTGTGCTGTGCAAAGTCAGAACACAGTCTGGCACACTGCAATAAAATAAGCAATAGGTATGAGTACATTTGGGGACAAAAAATTGTCCTCTGGTAGTAACCTGAGTCTGTTCATTGAGACTCTCTATTTAGCTGAGATATCCTGCCCCCTTTATACCACAAAGCAGCCTGACAGGCTCTGAGTCTCCCCTCTGTCATCACTTCTGCAGAGAGCAGCTCCTCACTGCTGTCACCCATCTATCTGACTGACACATCACATCCCCACATCTTTCAGAGTTTTCACTCCTGGAAAGAGGACTGAGTTTTCAGGGAGAAAGAAGGGATGAAGATGCCTAGCCTCTCTAAGACATGGCTGGTCCTCTCTAGCTGCATGGCTAAAGCTCACCCTTTAGCTTTCACCCACCTCATGTTCTTGATATCTGCATGCTTTTTCTAGGTATGATGAATGCAGCCTTGCTTGTTGCTTCCATCAGGATATTGCTGCATGGGTCATCCTTCAGCCTTGTTGCTTTGTGCCACTTCTCTCTGTAATCCTTCCTTGGTCACTCTTTATCCTTTCAAAAGTAAACTCCTTTCTCTCAGTTCATCAAACCTTTCCAAACCTAATCTTCATCCTGCCCATGGTCCAGCAAAAAGGATCAGCTCCACCTCCCATTACCCCTGTGAGAGGTTTCCAGCCAGACCCTGCCCAGCTCTCTCCCTGGCTGTACTGCAGCACAGTGGGACTGGGCTCTATCCACAGCCCCATTCCTTACAGCCATATGCACACCTTTGTTCCACCTGCTGCCTGTGGAAAAATAGAGGAATGTGAAGCGTCACTGGCTATCCTTACCTCACAGTTATACTGTCTTGCCAATCTTTATCAAGTCATTGCCTTTGGCTTTAAATTTGATTGAAAAAATGAGGTTTGCAAATATGTTTTTGGTCAGAATTATGCATTTTAATAGGACATATGAAGCTCAATTATTTTTTTCTGAATTTGGGTATAAATTCTTCTAGAAGAGGGTTGGTATATTGAAATCAGACAGGTCGAGGAATAAACTCTAAGGTGTTCTTGTAGTACAGAGTATTTTTAAAAAATAACGCTACTTGGAAAAATACCTGACCCTACTTCATTCTGCAGGAAATATACCCTATCTTCTGCTGCCTCACAGTGTTTGTATGGTTTTCTATGTACTGTTATACTTTTGTTGGTCTGGAATAGAAGCACTTGACTACTATTTCTAATCTCAAAATAGGTGTTGATTCCCACAATTTCCCAAGATGTCTGTTTTAAAGTTAAAATCAAAACAGAATCTGGTTCAAAGATATGACCGAGAGGAAATGGTACATATTTTCTCTTGTTTAATTCTGAATGCTGATAGAAAAAAAAAAATCTAGAGCCAGTCTACCCAAAAAAATTATTTTAGGAAAAGTTACTTTAAAAAAGGAGATTTTTGTGGCAAATGGATTTCTTCAATGCAAATAATGAACCACAAATCATAAAATATGTATGATTTTTTTTGCTAAAAATGGAACCAGTTGCCTTAGAGATTTGTAAATGTTGGAATAATATATGAGATCGTCTTTCCCAGTGCCCTGTAAAGCTTAGGCTTTTCCACTGAGAGATGTCAGCTAAGGTGATTATGCTGTGAGCAGACTAAACCTTGGGATTTCACAGCAGATCTCAAATGTATTAAGTAAGACTAATTAGCTCATTTTTAACTGGACTTTGGTATTTTTTTAAAAGAAGAGCACATTTATATTTTTTATAGTGTTTCTAAAGGACCAGTTCAAGGTAATTAAATGGAAAAACAATGTAATAAATTCTTGGAAACAATCCCCTATAAATATTGGTTTATCATTTGGCATTCTCCTCTCATTTCCACCGGATACCAGTGGGATTTGTATATCCGCTTCCTTTATGTTTCCAATTAAGAAACCACGTCAGATTTGTGGAAAACCTACACAATCTGTCACTTTGACTGCTGAGGAATGGTCATGCTTCCCTGACCCCTATCCCCATCAATCTGTATAGATCCAATTTCTTTGATTTATATCGAGTAGAATTTCATTGGTGGCTACTGCATAAATCTACAAAGACTTTCACATTTTGTTTCACCTAAACAATGAATGGGTGGAATGTGTCCATTTAAAAATGACCTTGCTTCAATATTTGAATTTCGGCTTATAACGGGGGAGAAAAAGGTTTTAGTTATTTTTGTTCCCAAAGATTAAAAAAAATCATCACTGAGTTTTCCAAGGTATTTGGTTCATTTAAAGTTTTTCACCCAAAATCCTCCATTCTGTCATGCTTAAAATGCAATTATTCAGAAAAAGGCCTTAATAAATGTAAGAAGACTAATTGGATAGAGTTTATTTTTTAAAACCATGTTTCTTTGTAAAAACCTTGTGCCAGCACTACACAACTGACAAAGTCAAGCTGAAGTGCATTCAACATTTGAAGACATTCAGTTGACGTTGAGATGAGCATTTTATCTTCTCTGGGCTGGACTTGCAAGAGGCTCGGGGCCCAGAGCAGGAGGTTTGCAGGGCTGTAACAGTGCCTTGCAGTCCCATCCTCACAACACATTGATGAACCAAAGCCCAGGGGTGAGCAGCAGGCCCAGGCTGTGCCCAGGCAGAGTTGTCCCTGCCCCATTTGTCCCCTGCCTGCTGGGACAAGTGCTTGGCCCCACAGTGTGACCTGTGTGGGGTGGGAGCAGCCTGACAGCTGAGCAGCATGGACACCTGCGTTGGGTCCCACAGAGACAGGGCTTAGGGCTGAGGAGGGAACAGAAGGGGTGATGCATCTCCTCTCTGCTGCTCCTTGGCTGGCCCCATGTCTTCTGGCACTCACATTTTGAAATGATACTTTACATCCCTTAATCATATTGCACTTGCTGGCTTGGACAAAGCATGAGGGCACCCAGATTGCAGTGTGAGTCCTGATGTGATGCTGCCTTAAATCTGCCTTCATTTGCCCTGATCCCAGGTATGTCTGCAAGGGAACTGACTGGTGAGCAAGCATGGTTTGGCTGCCCAGCACTCAGTGCCTGTGTGCACACCACTGTCATCTGCAAAGGGAACCACACTGTGTGTTTGGAGCAGCATACTGTGTCCACTATGCAAGTGAAAAGGTTAATAGGCTGTAGCCAGGGGTCTCCCTGCCTCAGAAAATCTTGGAGGGCCCTTCAGCTGATGCAGGAGGTGTCACAGGCTGGATATCAGCCCCAGTGCACAGCCCAGAATTTGATGGTGCAGGTGGAACTGCCTCATTGCCAGAGAGCACACCCAGGCACACCTGCATCATTTGCTATCATATCATATCATATCATATCATATCATATCATATCATATCATCATATCAATCATATCAAGTACTCACAGAGAGTCACAGACAGAAGAAGTATCTGAAAGATTCAATGTTTCTACCTCAGAGTTTTAGCCGTGACTTACCCCAGGGACCACATTCACCATCCACAGCAAGAATTAGGGTTCTTCTTCCAATGTTGGGACCAAAACCTATGCTCATTCATTCTAGCTTGCCCTACAATTGCAGAAGGAGTTGGGCTACCTGCAGAGACAAGCTGCTGAACCCCAAAACCAGTCACATCAAACTATGGCTCAGTTTAGCTTAACAACAATTTGGTCTCCTCTGTACTGGCTTGAATCACACACTCAAAGCCAGCTTGCCATGAAGCATTTTTTGTGAAGCCTTCCAAAGCACTTCTTTTTGCTTCTAAAAGAGAATATTTAGGTAAATCTTTGATATTTCTGAAGATTGCTTTTTTTTCTTGGTGGTTTATTCAAATACAGTGTTTTTGCATACCCAAATGCTTTCCTTCTGGTCACTGTAGTGCTAACACCCATTCCAAAGCACTGACAAACATGATTTTTGCAAGTGCAGGGTGTGCTGCAGGAAGAATTTTCATACTGCAAGATTTCATTACAAGAATCTGGAAAAGTTAAAGCCTTTCTATTGTTTTCTAAGTGTGTGGAAGATGGATCACCTCTGGGCTCCCCAGGTTCCATGAAGCTTCCCTGCCAGAGGTTACTTATCTGGTATTTAGCATCTTATCACTCTCCTGAATTATGGGTACTGCAAATTTCCTCATCTAGATTAACATGTAATTTCTTGCCATTTTGGAGTTCTGCATCATAAACTGCTCACTTCATGATGTCTGAGAACATAGATAAAAATTTTAATTCTAGAGTTGTAAGTAACATCTCCAGCCACTAAACTGGAATGTAATTTTAACCCTTATGTTTCTCTGACTGATAATTCCCGTAGTGTCCTTCTACATCAGTCATATGTCTTCTCTGTGCCCAATGTTGCTTTGCATACATACATATTATTGAATTTTTACTAGCAACAGATCACGGGCTTTACCAAATGGCTGCATGTACATGCATTGATATTATAAATACAATTTGTATGTTTCAATCTTTGCATTCTTTACTCTTTGGCATCAGACAAAAAGAGGACAGAAGCAGTAAAAATGAGACGTAGATGTTTCTTTCAATATGCTTCATCTTCAAACACCCGTGGAAAGATCTTGAGCAGCCCACCTAGGGTGATACAGCAATAACCAGGAAGGGCACAGAAGCTCCTGCAGATGTTTGGGAATGGTGTTTGAAGTTGTTCAGGAAGGTGCCATGTGTGCAATCTGCCTGACAGACACCCAGCTGCCAACTGTGCCTGTCGAGATGCTAAGGAGGGTAAGGCAGGAGAGGAGCAGAAACACAAACACAAGAGAGACCCCGTGTTCCACCCTTCATGTACCCTTGGCCTGGCACCTCCTGCCACTGCTTGCTCTCACCTGGGAGCCACTGGGTGAGCCAGTGGTGCAACTTCCTGACAGTTCAGGGTTTGTGCTGCACTGCCCAAGCCTCCTGCATGAGTGGTGTGTCACAGGCCTGGGGGCGGACATGGCAGGAGGGAATATGCCCTCCTCCAAGGGGCTGTAGGGTGCAGGTGTCCCCCGGGCTGATACCTGCTCCTTAGTCCCAGCCACAGGGCCAGTGTTTCAAGTAGAAGTTTGCAAACAGCTGGAGAGAATCCAGAGAAAGCTCGGTACATGCTCTGCCGTTTTAGGTACAGATGGAGCTTTTGTTAATGCCTTGGGGCTGGATGATGGGAGGTGTGAAGATTTATTTTTTGTTTGCTGACAGAGCTCTGAAATATTTGGATAAGCATGGAGATTACTTCTATCAAGGTGAAAAGTCCAGGGTTGTGTAATATGTTCATACTCCTGAGACTGAAGAATTATCTGACACTTTAGAGGGGAAGAAATCATATGTTCAGGACAATGCAAATATTATGCTGGAGATTTGCATTTAAATGCATGCAACAGGGATGAAATAGCAGTCTGTATCAAGAATACAAAAATTCTGTGTTTGTTGTCTCTATGTAAAAAAATAAAAGGAGCTTCCAGTTTACCTGAGGCCAGAGGGAGAGCTGCACCTGAAAACCATTTCACCCCTGTTTGCCCACTACAGAGAACAGGGACACTTGACCTTGGAACCATAACGTTCCCAACTTCTGTGCTTATCAAACATATGCCATCAGGCCACAATCAGAAAATGTAAAGTCTGACCATGAAAACTGGGCCTCAAAACCAACCACGTGCAAACTAGTACCTTTGATTTCTCTGGTTGCTAGAGAGTAACCCAGAACAGGGAAGCAAACATTGGCACTAGGGCTTATTCCCTCACCTGAGTGTGCTGCCGGGATGCCCAGGTAGCAGCCAGCTCCAGGCGGCTGTGCTGGAGCAGGGGCTGACTCAGGGCCCAGCTGGGGCCCCTCCCACCCCAGCTGCTCTGCCAAGAGCTGGCCGTGTTCTGGAAGCAGAGTTGGGGTGCACGGTGCCCAGGCAGCTCTGCCCCTTCTCCTGGGGCTCCGCTGCCTGCCGGGATCGTGGCGGATCCTGGGTGGGTGGCAGAGCAGGTCTGTCTGTGGATGTGACAGGGTCTCAGAGACCCTGACACAGAGCCCAACCAACCTTAGATGAAGATCTGTAAGCCACGAAAGATTAAGTAGAATGATACTGAATTTATTGTGGGGTGAAAAAGTAGATTTTGGGGTTTTCTAGAATGGAGGCTCAGGAGGCAAGATGAAGGATCTGGGCGTGTCCTGCCTTTCTCCTACTTCTTCTTGGCCTCCATCTTCTGCTGTGATGTTGGCACTTTTAGATTGGTTTAGAGCAGAAGCTCACTGTCTAACATAGGTGATAGGTATTGGAAAGTAATTGTAAACATCGTATACGTAGTTTTTAGTATAAAGACATAACACCGCCCTGGGAGTAGGCAGAGTGCCTGGACTGTCTTGCTAAGCAGACCTCAGCAGGACAGGAGAAAGAACTTTATAGATAAGAGACAATGAACAACCTTGAGACTGAGAAATGAAGAGCTCTGACTCCCTCTTCAAGCGCCAGGCTGGAAAAAGAGATTTTCGAACTTTTCTCAGGCTCACTCTGACCAGCTAGAGACCCCGACATCTGCCCAGTGCTGGGAGTCACTGTAGGAAAATAACACCTACCTACTTCTGCAGTTCCCTATGGCTGCAAACTACAGATAGCAGCAACACAAGGAAACACAAGTATTGCATTCATTACTTGGTTTTCAGCTGAAGAGAGGCTGGGAGGGGCACGGCAGTGGTGCATGGAGGCTCAGTCCCCATGTGGGTTAGAGTGGGTGCTGCGCGTTCTCACCCAGGCTGAGGAGTTGGATAGATTGTGGATCAGACCAGGTTTCTCTGGTGGCCACCACAACAGCTATGGTGGATTTTCTTCTCCTATGAAGTTTATTTACTGCCCCTTTCCATCTCAGGAGGAAATCTTCTTCTTTATTGAAGTTTTTGTGCAAGGCTTCAATGTGCCTCTGGACATTAACATAAATACTTCAGAAAGAATTTTGAGGAGAATGATACATATTTTTGTTCAAAAGTGTTTTGACTGCATATTTTTCAATACAGAATAATTGAGACATTATAAGTTTTAATCACAAAGGCTGGATTTCTGCCAAATAATTTGTTATTAATTATCCCTAGGCCTGGGGGATTCAAGTAAAGCACCAGAATAATGTCACCTGTGAGACAACTGATCATGCAGCTGGGAGAATGAGAATTAGGCCATTACAGCATGCAAAATACATCAACCCAGAATCATAGAGTCATTAAGGCTGGGAAAGACCTACAAAATCATTGAGTCCAACCATTAACCTAACACAGACAGGTCCACCACTAACCCATGTCCCTAACACCACATCTCCATACTTTTTGAATACTTTCGGTGATGATGATTCCACTATTTCCTTGGGCAGCCTGTTTCAGAGCTTGACCACTCTTTCAGTGAAGAAATGTTTCCTAATATCCAATGTAAACTTCCTCTGGTGCAACTTGAGGCCATTTCCTCTTTTCCTGTCAGTTATTACCTGGGAGAAGAGAGTGACTTTCAATTCACATCCCCCAGTGTATAATCCCTGCTCTGAGCAAGAGTTTGGACAACGTGACTGTCATAGGTCCTTCAAAACTTTGTTAGGGCTGAGCAGTAATCAGTAGTTGTGAAATGGAGAAAAGGGATTTTATTACTTATTTCTTTTAGATAAAGTGATTTTGTTTAATATTCAGTATTTTCATTAAAGTCTCTATACATACCTTCTGAGAAACACATCCACCTTTTTTTCCTGTTTTTCTTGACTGATGCAAAGCAGTCAAGAAGTATGTCCCAAGGTGGGACATACTTTTAATTGCTCTGCTGTTTAGCAGCTTTTCCCATGTTTCTCATTTCAGCCATATCTCCTGCTGGAGACACAGGGACTAACATCTTCTCATCCATGTTGCCATTCATAAGAATAAAGGCCATGTGTGTATTTGTTATGAGTATCTACAGTACTCTGTAGCATTTGGGAGAGGAAGGTTGAAAATGACCTGTTTGTTAGGAAAGCTGCTGCTTAAGATTCATGGGAGTTGCAGGGTCTACGGCCTTAAAAAGGCTTAGAAAAAGATGGCATTCAAAAGGACCTCATCATCTGCACAGCTAAAAATTAGTGTTGCAGTTGTTTGATCTTGAGAAGTGGAATTGCAAAGGATTCAGGGAGTCCCAGATGTTTCTCAGCCTCACCTTGTCAATACTTTGGGAAACTGAGCAGGCTCGGTGCTTGGTGTGGCCTCGTGGCCATAGCAGCAGGGCAGAAGCAGAGCAGGTCGCTCCTCTCCAGCAGCAATCCACACACAGCTGACCTTGGCCTCAGGTCAGAGCCCCTCAGCAGGATCTGCTATTCCTGAAGTCCCCATGTGCCCTGCAGCCTATCTCAGCCTGCAGTGAAGAGACTGGATGTCTGAGGAGCAATAGACCATGGGAAAGCTGCCTGACCATGTCCAGGCATGGGATCTGGCAGCAGGTCAGCCCCTTGTCAGGGTCAGACTCAAGAACGTACCTATGTCTCTCCTGCACCAACTCTGCTAGAAGGAAGGCTGACTGTGGCCTGGAAAGAAGATATGGTCTAGCTAGACCCTATTGCAATGAGACCCCCAAAGTGGGCTGTGTGGTGCTCAGCCCCCAGTGAAAAGCATGTTGTTTGAGCTGTCCTGTAGCACAGAACTGTTTAGGTCTCCAAGGCCTGCAAAGCAGAGGTAATGGAGATGGTCATTTATGGCCCTGCGAGGTCTGAAGACTGCTCCTCTGCTGAGATGCAATAGGGCGGCCCAGGAGTGAGGAAAGGCTTTAGCTGGTGGCTCATTCCACGGCCCTGACAAGTGGAGGAGTGTTAGTGGGAGGGTCAGTGTGCAGAGTGAGTTAGACTGATCTGGGTATCAGCACAGAGGGGACACTGTGCCTCAGCCAGGTGGAGCAGCAGGGCACATGACACTTCCCTGCAGGGCAGCTTTGCAAGAGATCCAAAGGACTTTAAAAGTCTCTGGGTCTTTGGATGAAACCTTGGCCATATCTCGTGATCACGACAGAGACTACATCGCTGACAATGCTGAAAAAATTCCCAGCAACCTATGGTATGTTAGTGAAGTTCACAAAGTAAAAAATTACCTCTGCCTTTTCCTCAATGCCTGGAGCTCCATGTCTCCCTGCACACAGTATTGCAGGAGTGTTGTCATTACAGCATCCTTCAGCATAAATGCTGCCATTTCTTACTGTATGTCACTTGGTAACTAAAAATGCTGCTAAAACCAAAACCTACACACTGTTCAATAATTAAAAAGAACAGTGGTTAGACTCAAGTATTTATATAAAACAGGTACCTAATATTTGATTGAAAATCTTATATGTTCTTCTAATTTTATTTACAAACCAAAGATACCAAATTTCTGATATCAGCCCTTGCACTTGATTACTGTTCACTCTTTACTCCTGATGTAAAATTGTAAAAGTTACTCCTAGTAACTTTTCAAACACAATTTTCTTAATAGTGTTTTTCTTTAAAAATTCTCTTAAGAAATATTGTGCACAGAAATATTGTACACCAGTCCAAGAACTTAATGTGATGCAAATTTTTCCAGGTCCATTGACTTCAGCAGATGATTGACACCAGATGGCCCACCATGTTTGATATTATTACATTAAGGTATTAGCATATGTATAATTTTCTTTGTACTTTTCTTTATCAGTAGTATTTTCTTTCTGTCAGCTTCAGTTGACTTTTGCAAACTTTATTCGGGGGGATGAAATACATTCCATGTGAGTAAACATGTTCTGTGGTGGATAAATATCAATTTGCTACCTACAAATATAGACAAAACTTTTTTGGTGAAGGATTTTTAAGTCTTAAGCCGTATTTTGAAATATTTGTTATAGGAGAATGTTGTGACTCTGATTGTGGAGTATTTTTTGTGTAAGAATATTGTGGTTTTTTCTTTTATAAAAAATGTCTAATTTGAAATGGACGGCTCTATAGTAAATGCAAGCTATGTAAAATTATACATTTCACCTACTTTTCTCTTGGGCATGAGCCCTTTCTTCATTAGCAGATATAGAATCATAACTAGATCATTTTAGACAATAGATAAGGAATTCTATCTCTTATAATAATGAGAAATACAGTTAAAGTACCTTCATAAATAGCCTACAGCTTTCCAAAGATGGGTTTTTGGTTTGGCATATTGACTTTGCATTTATGAGGCAAATGTAAGAGAACATCTGGTTTGTTTTATCATTAATTCTGGGAATGTCCATTAATAATGCATTTTTGGGAATTGTTTTTGTTATTCCTGGAGAGCACTGTAATGAACAATCCTATGCTTGTTCTGCCGAGAGACACATTTCAGTTTAGAGGTTGTTTTGCAGTCTTAATTATATTAGTTGCTATCTCCCTTTTTACTGCCAGAAAGTGTGTACTATTAAAATGAATTACTGAGAAAGATGCCAGTGGACATTGTGGAAAACTAAACTTCATAGTAGTTTTAAAAAGAGGCATTTTGCCCTTTTTAATTTTTTTCTTTTCAAAGTTAAGTTGAATTATTTTTTCTGTAATTCTGGCCTACATTAATACAAGCTTAGGAAAAACACAGTATTAGTAACACACACCTTTTTTTCCCCAGTTATCAGCATAGCTATGAAACAACTATGAGTGGATAAATTGTTCTTGGTGTTGGCAGGAAAATGAGACATCAAACACCTCAATGTTCTTCTAGAATTCCTAGTTCTAGTGTAGCCGGATCACATAACTCCATAAATTGAAGCAAGATTTTCCCAGGTCAGCTAGGCAAGCAGTGGTGTATGTTGGGTTGTGATTGAAGGCCCCACCTATGGCAGCTTGGCATGGTTGAGGAAAATCTGGAGTTCCCATCAAGTCCCTAGGTGAAGGAGCCATGGGACTCAGCACTGCAAAAACAGGATTGTCTGGAGGTTCAGAGTACAGTCAGGAAACACAGATTCTATTCCCCATTTTGGTCTGACATCTGATCCATGCAAAGTGTCTCTGTTTACAGCATTGCAATTATGGATCTAGTGTGGAGCTAATTAAAATAATATGCAGCTCTTTCCCTTAACTTCCTGGGTGTCAGATCCAACCCCCACAGATACTCTGGGGATTTCTACCTCATGTTTGTTGTGGGGTACACACCTTATTTACCTGAGAAAGAACCTTTTCCATAGGTACCAGCAGAGCAGTTGGAGGCAGGGGTGCAGTGGTGGCCTTGTCTGTAGCACAGAAGATCTGTGTGTACTCATGGGAAACAACAACACAACACGCAGCTGAGCTCCAGTGGTCACGCCTGGGCTCAGAAACGGCGTGAAAGCCAGATCCAGACAATTCAAACATAAATTTTTTAAAGAAACAGGGATTATTTTTTTACTCTGTCTGTTTAAACCCAGACTAAAATCAACAGCCCTCTCTTCACTGCATTTTTCCTAGAAAAAGGGGAAAGTTTCTCAAATTGTTTATGCATTCTACCAATCCAGCAATGTATATGGCATCACTTACTGTACTGATTTTCTCATTTTCCAGGACCAAGTATAGCAGCCCTCTGAAGACTTCAGCAGCTGGGGAGCATTTTGGATATCCAAATTCCTAATGACCCCAGAGTAGTATTCCCAAACCTCTTGGCAGTTCCAAATTTCATGCCAAAAGTTGCAGGCATCTGTCTTACATTTTGAACATTTGTCATCAATATTCTTACTTAATTTAAACATCCGCTTAGGGGGGTCATGTATTCTCAATGAATAAAATTAGCTGCATGTAACCAATCTGTGAATTTGAGTTTAATCATAGAGCTCCGGTCTGGTTACAGATGTCTTTGTCCAAGGACTGTAGTTTACTACTGAATGCCTTCCCTATTAGCTTGGGGATTATCAAGCAAGGATTTATACCGTGTAGAAACCTTTTTCCTTTCTAAATACATAACTGAATGCTCTCACTGGGGGGATTAAATTCAGGCTCTCTGAAAGACCTACAGCTGGTTATCTCCTTTAGCACTGACTTTGCAATCCACACTAAGGTGAGGGGCAGGGCATGGGCTCGCTGCTTTGGGAGCATAGCAAAGATCAAATTGCCAATGAAAGTCACAATTCTGTTCCTGCTCCCTCTTGCTGCTGGGGCAGGAAGAAGGTTGCCATCACCTTTTTTTTTAGGTCAGTTTACTGTCTGCTCCCACCCTCTCACTGCATTGGCTGAAGCCTTGAGGGTGCTCAGTCAAAGTTCTGCTACCTCTCACTTCTTTGCTTCAGCCTTTGCTGCTCTCTTTGCCTGTGGTGCCCAGTGCACTCACTGCCCAGTGCAGGTGCAGTAAGGGAGTGAACAGCTGAGCCTGTGGAAAAGGACATGGTTGCCACTCTCTGAAATCATCATTATGATGGGGTAATTCATCACAAACTCCTCAAATCCTTCTTTGTATCATAAATGTTCTGCACAGATGTGATTTCCAGTTTCTCACATAGAATAATTTAATTAATTCATCACTGGACTGAATTTCAGCGGAATTGTAGCTTTGATGTGACAGCAATGGCAGTGTGCTAGCAGTGCATAAACTACAAACATTGTAATGAATGTTCTTATTTGCTTCATATTGACATAACCAAGGAAAAAGCAGAAACAAATCTGAGATTCAGCCTCTGCTCTCCATCCTGGTCTAAACAGTGTCTGTTTCTATGATCTTTAGCTTGTAGCGCATGTAAGGCATTGTGAATGATGACCTATTCAGCAGATGAAGTTGCAGTCCATAAGCTAGACTCTCCCACTTAAATCATTAAATCTAGAACCAACCCTCCTTAAGGAAGAAATAATTCATACAGCTCTTGGAGCTGAAGGGTTTGATTGCGGTCCTCACATCCTCACATTTCCATAGTTCTGGAATAAGTCCATGGAACAACATGTAAACCCATCTGATTTTAATGTTGAATTAGTAAGAGGTAAGGATAAAATGAATCTGTTTCTGTGCTGTGATGATACCTACAGGTTTTCTTTTCCCAAAAGACACTGGATTCCTTGGCCAACACTGAGTTTCCCTGTGAAGCAGCCCAGCCTCATTTCTCTTCAAGCATTAGGAAGCATGATGGCCTCAGACAGCTCTGAGCTGCCCTGTGAAGGCCAAGTGTACCAAACTGAATCCAAATGATACAGAGAATACTTGCTGAATATTTTTCCTGATCTCTTTCTATATAATAATATAATATAATACAAAGCTTTCAAAGATTTTTTAAATACTGAAAGGGATGCAAACACGTGAATTCTTGTGTTAGGGGTTACATTGGATAATGCCTGGTATTAATTATTCTGTTTTGATAATAAATCCTTACAGAAAGTAGAAATCAAGTAATGAAGAATACTTTGCCAAGAGATGCATAAGAAGCTAAATGATTG
This sequence comes from Melozone crissalis, assembly GCF_028551555.1. Classification (NCBI taxonomy): domain Eukaryota; kingdom Metazoa; phylum Chordata; class Aves; order Passeriformes; family Passerellidae; genus Melozone; species Melozone crissalis. The sequence continues at coordinate 26,266,701 of NW_026535780.1, forward strand.
ATGTGTGTGAGCTGTGTAAAGAACTAATCCTTCTTCAGGTAATCCTGAGATGTCTTCCAAGACACATACTCTTCAGCCATTCATTAAGATCATCAGACCAAATTCCTGAAGATTTTTTACTCATTATGGTGGATTTAATATAGTTCTTGCTTTTACACTGTCTATATTAAGAAAAACTCTCAGGAGCTGAACAAATGTTGCTTGAAGCAGCACACAGGCTCTTGGAGGCCAGAGGAATACACATTGTATTTACATTTCTGTCATCACTGTCTGACAGAGGAGTACAGAGATGTAATATTTGATATGAGATGGAAGCCTCCACTAGCACTCAGCTGGGCCAATGGGGGTGGTTTTGTCTTGTGCATCTTTTCACAGAAACTCTTCTGAGATGAACTGAAACTGTGGCTGGGGACTGTACCTTTCTGCACCCTCACAGCCAGAGTGTAGTTCACAGTGGCTGCTTCAAACCCAAAGCCCAAAATACACTTGCTTAAAATTCTGCCCTGGGGGTTGTTTGAACTTGCCCTGCCAGCAGTGCCTGGCAGATGTCTGATGTTTTGCACCAGTATGTGCTGTGTCAGGCTGTGTGACACCTCTCATGCCCCCAACTGGACATTTCCTTTCCTCTCCATGATTCCCTATTGCTTGATCCTGGGCTGCTGAGAGCACCTAAGTCTCTTCCACCCTTGAAATTTTTCCCTTTTGTCCCATCCACTGCAGCTGGGACCTTCCATCTTCTGGAACATGGGGCTCTGGTTTGCACATCTGTGTCTGCTCAACTGGACATAGCCCAAAGTTTCCTACCTCAGAACTGCTTTCTCTATGTTTCCACTGTTCCACTTTCTATCAGTTTGCTAAATAGTCATTAGCATGAAGCCTGGACACTGATGACTTTTTTATTCCACTAACAGTTTCTCTGATGAGATGAAAGCCAGTCTTACTTTTTTTCTTCTTTGCCTCCTCCAGCTTCACCACACTATGACTAATACAAATAAAATTAGAAGATGGATTTGGTGTTCTCCTTGATTTCAGGGTTCTCCTCGATTTTGGAGGGATGAAAATTAGTCTACACCCTTCTGTTCTACTTTTTCTGTTATATTAAGCACATTGGACCTGGGATTTGAAGGTTAATGCCAAGACATCTGAATTACCTCCATTTGCTGCTGAAGGCAGGATGGATGACAGCTCAGAGAAGGGACATCAGCACCAGGCAGGAGCCACCAACAACACATTCATGCCTGTTGGCCCGGGCTCTCTGCCTGCTGTGACAATGGGCACAGACCACCAGGAGCAAAAGTGACAGTGACCGGGGCTGCAATTACCAGCAATACCAGGGATCATGTTCTGCCCCATCAGAATTACATATGTGCAAAGTCATCTGATTGCCAGAGGGTCTGTAACAGAGGCAGCAAGGGCTTGTGTTCTCTTTCCCCCCTCCCAAGCTATTTTACAGGCATGCATTCTGCTCAGGGGAGAAACAGAAACTGGTGAAACAGAAAGCTAAAGCTTCTTCCTTGGCCCAGCAGTGTTGAATCACAGAGAAGCAAAGTGAGAGTTCTCCTAACATGAGAGCAGATGTGAGCCACTGTTTTGCCATGTCACCAGGGCCAGGGGTACAGATTCTGGCTACCAACTGCCCCCAGGCAGTGCTGGAAGGGGGGGAACAGGATGCCTGTAGCTGGGGTCTAGAGGTTCATTGAGGATCACCAGGGGCATCTGCAGCTAAGTAAGGTCCCAGAGGCTCCTGAAGGAAAGGAGCTGTGAACATCAGTGGGGATGACATAAGCTAGCATGGCTCAGGAAACCTCTGGAGCACAGGGCTGGAGAACCAATCCCATCCTGCAAAGACACCAAGGAGCTTTGCTTTAAAGCCTTTTGCTTGAGCAGTCTCATCCAGACATTCTGAGTTTTCTCCTATTTACTGATTTTAATGTTTGGCTTGTTATTTCATTCTGTAATAAAAAAAAATGCTTTAGGGATTGGAGGTCTTCTGGCATGCTGGCTTCACAGAAAGTCTGGAGCAGCTTCAATTCAAACCTCTTGCCAGTTCAAGTCCCATCTCAGCATTCAATGGGGAATTGAAGAACTGGATATGTTTCTCCTGTCTCCAAGCTTAACTCACTGTCTGGATTTATGTCAGTTCAGAGAAGCTGGAATAATTTAAAAATCTGGAAATTTAAAAAGCTGGAAAATAATGTCAGCTGTTTTAAAAGAGCCCAGTGGACCTGGGGATCGGTCCATGTGGGGTTTGTGGTCTGGACAGGGTCTGTATGTGCTCTCTTTAATGTCATTCTCGTGGTTGCTAGGTCAGTGCTGAACTTCCAGAGACTTTTCAGACAATCTCAGTAGTCTTCCCAATCCTGCCAAAAACTAGTCTCAGAATTAATATATTTTGTCTCTCAGCTGTCAACTTTCCTTTTAAAGCTCCTAGACTAAAATTATATCTATTTTTGTTAGCTCTAATAGTGGCTTGGACATACAAACACTAAGTGCAGTTTGGGTGCCCCTGGCTAAAAAATGTATTTGGCTCTGTATGGATTCAATCTTTTTGAATCTAATTATTTTTGCACTAATCTCCACTAAAGACCCCATAGCTACAGGAATGTAATAGCATCTCCAAATCATACTAACACCCCCAAATCAAATCCTAGGTTCTCCTCCAAAGCATGCAATGAGGACAGGCATCCCCAAAGTGAACAGCATTGCCTTGGGCAGACCCCTCTCCCTGTGAGTGGAATATGCTCAGGGCAAGGATACATCCCAGACCACTCACTTCACCCTGCAGTGTGAAAACTATTCTCCTTCCTGCAGAGGGCTTCCAGCTCCCCTCTGAAAATCAGAGCCAGCAAGTCATCTGGAAATCAGCCTGTGGTCGTTCCCTTCTTTCAAAACATGGCTGCTCGTTGGCTGGCTCCAGTTGCTGTTTCAAAGAAGATGTTGGGCTCCACTCTCCTGCATCCTGGCAGAGGGAGTGCCTTCTCCTGCTGACACTGAAACAATGAGGGGGAGGCTACAGGCACTACAGTCCTGCTGTGCTGGTCTTGGTGCCCTGTGGACTGAGCAAGTGGCCTCACTGCTCCTCAGAAACCTCAGAAAATCAGGACCATGCAGCCACTCCCATCAAACCTTTAGCCATGTGAAACTGCAGCACATATAAAATGTTAGTGCCTCCTGGGACATGTAGTAGCTGAATTTCAGCTTTGGTCTTGGGTATTTAGTCTTGGATTGAAGCAGAATTTGTCCCTCTTCTCTGTGTGGTGCTGCTCTCTAAGATTATTTCTAACCATTCAGGTTGGCTTTTCTTGTTTTTTTCTTGTCTGAAACCAGTAGCCATAAGTAATCCTTCAGTTTCTTGTCTGCAGGAACTTCATACTCCATGAAATGTGAGTGTGACGTTATGTCTACAGAAATGCTTTACACAAAGGTCGCCCTTTTTTGATTAGCAATTGTAAAGGGTGAGGTGCAAAAGTCTGACATGCTACAAAATGATGTAATTTTCACACTGGGATCTCTTGTACAAAACAAGACATGAGTTTCCATGACACAGATTAAGTTATTAGTAGATAAACTAATGCATTAAGTGGAAACAGCTAATTGTGTGAGAGGACTGAGGGAAAGGTTGAAGCCAAGGGTTGTGTGATTTGTTTTGTAGCTCCTCATATATTTAGTCAGCTACAAACACTTTAGCTGCCTGTTTGAAGCTGTTTGAGAATAAGCTTTGAGGAGAATCTCCACAGATGAGGTATGAACAAGGGGAGATGACTCACAGTCAGACAGACAGTGCTCCTTCCCTTGAGAGCTGGTGGCAGGGGAGAAAACTGCCTTGGAAGCTCCAGCTCTGCATGATGACAGAGCCCAAAGGGGCAGGTGGAACAGGCCAGCATTAGGAGACAAGGGTCATGATCTGCTAAGGGAGAGATCAGTGAAGCTGAAGATGATGAAGAGCATGAGGTCAGAGGTGTCACCAAGGCAGGTCATCACAGGCAGTTGTTAATGTGGCATCAGGGGCACCAGGGCAGATGGTACACTCAGAGCAGTTAGCACAGAATTTGAAAAAATATCCAGGCTGTGGCTGCAAACAGGGATGCCAGTGCACCTCGGGAGGGACTGTGACAATGAATGCAGAATCAAGTGAAATCAACGAGCTGTTCTTTAAAAGCAGAGAGATTAACTCCACTTTACTTTGAGGGGAGAGAAGAAAGTGAAAATGACAAAGAAAAAGAAATAGTATTTTTTTTCTATTTTCAGGGAATACTACAGAACTACATTAAAATCTCCCCCTGAGCTGCTATTTTGTCTTCATGGTCCAGCTTCCTGCCTTGGGCTGATTTAAGCCTGCCAAAGCCAAAGCAGCTCCTGGTTATGCTCGGTTTTCTCAGGGTGACTCACTGGGAACCCTGCTGCAGCTACTTCTGGTGTGTTTTTCCTTTAGAGTGTAAGAGCTCCTTGCAAATTAAAAGACTTTCCGGTGAAGATATAAGCTCATTGCATCTCAGTCTTCACTGAATTAAATTCTTTTTTTTCTATATTATTAATATCATATAAATGATATTTCTTTTCCATGCCTGATGGTGGCTGATCTAGGAAGGTGTTTGTCAGGCCATCCATATCTTTTCTTTTAGATCAGATTCTTTCTTATAAAGAAAGTGATAATGTCTCTTATTATCCATTAAAGCACTCAGATGATTTTATTTAGTCACATCAATCAATGATTATTTCAAGTTGTCAAGACTTTTCTCCAGATGTCTAGAAATAGTTTAAAGCAGATGCACTATTTTTGGGTTTTCATTAGGAGAGAAAGCCTGTAAAACCCAGAATTTTTAATGGATAATTGGTGGAGGTTAAGAAAGCATTCCAAGTGGATTTTATGATCAGGTGCTTCTTTATAGCCTTTATACTCACTGAGGGTAACAGATTCAATCTGAAGGGGGATGTGAAGGTCAAGGCAATGCTGAAGCACTCTGGAATGAAGGATTGACATAAATGTTCAGCTGTAAAATGGCACCTCCAACTCACTTTAATTCCTTTAGGCAGCATGGTTTACTAAGACCTGTGAACAGAGTATATCCATGGCCTGACATGGCTAAAAGCTGGATCCTAGGGAGGGGTTATGACAGGTAACTATGATTTTTATTTTGATATTTTCTACTCCTACTTTACAAACCTTTGAGGTAATCATAATTACCTGACCTAATGGAACCTAAATAGTGTGCAGTCTCTGAGATCTGAAGTTTGCTTTGCACACCACATAGTTCATTAAAGATTGCCTGACGGGTCTCCTGGAACTGTCTCCTCAGCTGGTGGAAATAGGGGTAGCTCCACAGGCTTCAAAGGATCTGTCTGTCCTTTCTCCTCTTACGTGTAAACAGCCTCTTAAACTAATGAACCGAGATCTCAGGTTCATGACACAGCTAGCAAGGGAAAGCAGATAAGATGAACTCGTGCAACATTCCCATCTTGAGTATCTGTTGTTTTATTATTTAGTAATCAGAAACAGAACTTCAGCACTTAGTATGGGCTAAGGGCAGGTTTGGATGGGACAGGCAGTTGATTTCACACACTAAGAGGAACATCATATCTAGCAATTTCTATTATGTACCCTTCAGCTAATCTGTGCATTTGAAGAGGAATCTACATTATCAGGGGGTTGGAGAGTAAAATGGGAGATGCCTGAATAAATCTAGGGGGTGCTTCAAAATTTCTGAGGTATGGAATGAGCCAGAGCCCAAAGCATTCTTACAACAGGTTCCACGTGAAACCCTCACTCCTTAATCATCTTCTTGTGCTATTTCTGTTTTGTTCAGGTCTCAGTGCAGCAGCCATCACTTCTGCCTGAGCCAACAGGCTGTGACCTGACCCTTGTCCATGCCTGGTAAAACAGCTTCTGCCTGGGGACAGTCTGTCCCAACCCCCACGGTCCCTGCAGGGATGGTGGCAGTGTCTGGAGCGCTGTACCACATCCACCAGGGCTTTGAAGGGCAGCACTAGAATGGTCCTGGTGTACTCAGACTATGTCTATGAAGAAAAGCTGGACAGGGATGGCTTATAAATGCTTTTGCATTTACTAAATTTCATATCCATGAAGTTTAACTGGTTTGCAAATGTACTCACATGCCAATTTACTGATAGTCTAAAACCAGAAACAAATAATTCTGCATGTTCCATACAGCAATTAATAACCTTTTAATAGTCTTCAGTGATGGTTTTCAGGAAATAAAGTTGTACTATTAACATTCCTGTAAAACCATTAGTCCTAAATGCATGTGATTGATGGGAGTACTAATGTTTGTAAAATGAACTGAGACTGATTTATAAGTCTGATAATAAAATAGTTCAGTAAAGGGCTTTGATCTAATAGCTGTGAAAGCAGTACACACACCTTAATGATTATCCTTGCAGATATCCATCCTCCTTTTAACTTTTACTAGCTTCAGTCATGACAATCTGGAAAGGAAAAATCCCAACTAAATGCAGCTTGATAGAGACAACCATTGATCATTTACACTCTGTTCTCCTTCCAGATATGAGCATCCAGTAGACTCCTTGGGCTATTATCAGTCTTACTTTATTTGTTGCTATTGACTGAGATTAAAGAAAATAAACACCTTGCCTTCTTCCTGAACTGATCAAAGATTTCCCCTGTCCTACATACACTGAAGTCTAATAAACTGCCTTCTCCAGCACAATCTTTCTTCTGTGAAAGAAATACTTATGCATATAATATTAGCCATGGTAAATCCCAAATTGCTGTGGTCCATTGGTGTCACTCACTTTGCTAGTTTTTCTTCCCTTTTCCTCCTTCCTGATGTAAATTATGGTTGAAAAATAAAATCAAATAAATCACCATTCACTCAGTTTTTCCCATAGTATTAAAACCACTTAATTTTGCTCACTAAATGAATACTTTCAATTAACTTCTAGGCACATTTAATAAACTCAAAACATTGCATTCATTATGCTAGTGAGAGATGGCTTAGTATTTATGGTGCTTGCCTAAGAGTCTCTCCTCTGTTTCCTAGGATAAGGACTTGATACTGCATCACAAGGTTTTACAGGCTGATTGTCTTGACTCTTTAAGATGAAGATTATGTCCTTTGCATAAATAATTCAGTATTTTTGTAGTTGTTCAGTGTGTTGACTCTCTCAGCTTCTTCTTCACTATCTACCCTTCAGTATCTACCCTTCAGTATCTACCCATCACTGTCTTCCTCTAGGAAGGAAGGAAGCTGGCAGAATTGCAGGTTTCATCTGTTCCTGTGCATTCAGCCCCTGAAATATAGCTGGTTTAGAAAGGTTGCTGTCAACTCTCCTCTCCTCTCCTCTCCTCTCCTCTCCTCTCCTCTCCTCTCCTCTCCTCTCCTCTCCTCTCCTCTCCTCTCCTCTCCTCTCCTCTTTTTTCCCTTCCCTTCCCTTCCCTTCCCTTCCCTTCCCTTCCCTTCCCTTCCCTTCCCTTCCCTTCCCTTCCCTTCCCTTCCCTTCCCGGAACCTTCCCGGAACCTTCCCGGAACCTTCCCTTCCCGGAACCTTCCCTTCCCGGAACCTTCCCTTCCCTTCCCTTCCCGGAACCTTCCCTTCCCGGAACCTTCCCTTCCCGGAACCTTCCCGGAACCTTCCCTTCCCGGAACCTTCCCTTCTTCACTTGCCTTGCTTTTCTTCCTCTATATATATGTATATAATTTTAATTTTAAAAAATATGTAAATCTGAGAAAGCTCTAATTTCTGCAGAAAATTACCAATTATGAACCAAACCCCACGACTCATTTTTCTTATATGTGGACAATTTCATTAATTTCATTTAAGTTAGTAACTTTCCTGACAAGCTAAAAGTTTTGCCTGTCTGGAACATTATTCAAAAATTGGAATGGAATTACTTCATCTTCATAACATAATTTTAAAGGTATGTAGTGTGGTCTCAACCCTGAGAATTCAAGTAGGTAACAGGCATATATCACATTGCAGGTTGTATTGACTTCTGATTACTTTCTGCTGCTCTGAATGAAAGTATTTCTAACAAGAATCCAAATGCATTTCCCCGCTCAGTGAAATTGCCATTCATAAAGCAAAAATACGCGAAAATTGCCTTCAAAACCCCCTTTGGATTTGTCATCACTCTTTGAGCGATGGTACCGGGAAGAATACTCCACGGCCGAGGTGCATGCACTGAGGGAGCTCTGTGGGCCGCTCGCACGCTGGGTGCTGGCACCGCACCGGGCTCCGCGGTGATTCCCGCGGTGATTCCCGCAGTGACTCCCGCGGTGATTCCCGCAGTGACTCCCGCGGTGATTCCCGCAGTGATTCCCGCAGTGATTCCCGAGGTGTCCGTGTGGGGTTGCCTCCCCGGCCGCGCTCGGAGCGGTCCCTCCCGGGCAGGGCTCGCTGCTCGCCCGGGCCGCACCCGCTCCGCCCGCCCCGAGCGGGGCCCGGCGACGCTGGCAGCGGCCCCGCAGCGCTGCGCGCCCCGTCGGCCCCGGCTCAGCCCCTCAGGGAGGCCGGAGCGCTGACAGCAGCAGGAGCCTGCGCTGGCGGAGCTCGGACCGACCGCCCCCGCGGTCTGGGGCGCGGAGGAGGCTGCGGAGCCCGGGCGCGGTGAGGTGCGGGGCTGGGCTCACACCGTGCCCACAGTGAGCTGTGTCAGCCTCTGCCAGCTTCTACAGCTCCCTTCTCTCCTGGGAGGGCCACAGCATCAACCTAAGTGGTACAAAGATACATTCATTGAATCTGGAAGAGGTTTGAGTCTTGAATTGCATAGAATGCAATCGTGCAAAAATAGGCGAAAATGTAAATGTGCGGTTACAAAGTTGAAGCTAAATAAAGAGCAAACAGATACCCACCTAAAGAAAAATCAATTACATTTTCACTTCGTATCAGTGGCCTTGCCATCTCCTATGTATTCTTAGTGACAGGGAAAAGCACACCATGTAATGCCTCCCCATGAAGCATTTGAATTTTCTCTTCCTTAGTTTCATCAGTGGGGAAGGGCCACTGCTCACAAGATTTGCTTTTACATAAATCTGAGTGGTAAAATTCAACGTTTTCTGCTGGAACCATTCTATATACAACCTGTCCATTAGTCACCTAATACATTTTTTATCACTTCATAGTTCATTTTCTTCCTTTGACCTTTGAGGATTCCCAAGGAATTCTAAAACCCATTAGTATCTATGAACACTCACAGTAAATCCATAAATGATTGCTTAATGGTCATTGCTAATCAGAATTAAGCAATCTTGGCATAGCTAAAGTTTTTATATATTTGGAGGGGTTTTTTTCCTATGTAGTACACAGATTTTTTTCCTTTATTTATTTGCAATACTTATTTTAAGTATCAGATGATAAAATAAATATGCCTTTCTGAAAAAAAGCTGATAAAATATTGTATGCATCCAGAGCTGAAGTCATAAATGCATTTAATGAAAGGCTGCATTTTTACAAATGATAGAGGGACTGTTTACGAGCATCACAGGGAGCTTACATAACTTTGATAGGGATGGATGCAGCATCTCAAAGCAACAGATAATGGCAGTTAGAGAAAGGGATAGATGAACTTCAAAAATTGGACTTCATGTAGATAAACATCACAGTGTTCTGATGTTTATCTGCAGTTTAATCTGGGTGGCCTAGGGCTGTTGGAAGCTCACAAAGTCCCTGGTACCTCTGCTTTCAGGTAGGCTAGAAATGAAGTGAGACTATGCACGCTTGCAGTATTTTGGCACTTGTGCTTTTATTGCCTGCTGCAGCACTTGAAGAGGTGAGAGCAAATTGAAAGTAGTGGACCAAACAAAGCCCCACCAGATCTCCTCTGTGCTGGATGCTGTACAAACATAAACGCACTGGCAGCTTTGCCTGCTTCGGTGAATTTACTTTCTACAAAGGAAACGAGGGAATGCAGAACTGCACAGAGTGGAGAAGGGCTGATTTACAAAAGTTCTGTGAATTCTGCTGTTCTTTGGTTTTGCAGCAAAGTGCAACGTTTATTTATTATATAATTTTATTTATTATATAATTTTAAATATTAAATTCAAGCAGAAGTTATGAATGATGCAAAGCCCTGAGACACAGTGAAAGATTCCTGGTGTTTTCAACAGACACTTCATTACCCCCTGTCTGGATGACAGCAAAGCTATGTGTGTGTAATGCATATGCTGAAACACCAAAACATTGAGCTGTTTCTGTGCAACCTGTTTCCAGTATACGATTCCATGCTTGGTACCTGCTTAACCATGTGGAGCAGTGAAAAGACAATCTAATACTGGAAATTTATTGCTGGACTCAGAATTGCTGGTTGTCCCTTTAAAAGCCCTCATCCCTGGTGCCAAGTGAACAAGAGAGACTCTCAGCTGCATTTTAAAGATGTAAATTTCCAGTTCTAATGACTGAAGAAGTATGAATGCCAAAATAAGAAAAGTTAATTTAAAAACCCCCAGTTTTCATTATTTTTAAAGACTGAGTTCTTATAGCCAAATGCTTGTTTTCAAGGCTTGAATCATGATTTTGAATATCTCAATGCTGAAAATATTGGCCTTGTTATTTGTGATTCACAGGGCTGTTACGAAGCTGCAAATAGATTTTGCTTAGTTTTGATTTTTAGATACTTGCATTTTCATTGAGCTCCAAATAATCTCTGCCTGTGCTTAAGATAAATGTATTGGAACTCATAAATTGAGGTTATCTCTTGTTGGGTGTCTTGGAGGAAAGGCAACTGAATTCAATATAAGAGTCTCTTGAGCCAGAAGCAGATGTCACACTCTAAACATCTGAGGCTCATGATTTTTTGGCCGCCTCATTCTGTGCCTTTGTCACGCATTGTGTTCCCATCTTGCTTTGAGGGGAGTGGCAAGGGAGCACCAGGGCTGCCTCATGTCGTTGTGTATTGTCATGTTCCACCATCATTTATGGTCAGGATCCTCATCCAAAGCCCTATGAGGTCCAGCAAGAGCCTTCTCCTGATCTCCATGGTGTCTGAGCAGCCCCTGCTTGCCCAGTGTGTCCCTTCTGCCAGAGGGTAGGTTCTGCTCCGATTAGCTTTTCATGAAAAACAATTGCTTTCCTTTCCTTTCCTCTAAGGAATATAACTGTAAAACCAGAATTTTCCAAATATTTTAATGTATATTTAATTTAATATTTCAAAAGACACATACTCCCAGAGGAATACCTATGTTTGCTTAAACTTTAAGTTTGCTTAAACTACGTTTGCTTAAACATTGTCTATTATGTATTTAAGCTGGATTGCTTTCACCTCTTACTATATCTGTTCTGGTTTTGGTTGTTGGGGTTTTTTTATGCAATGAAAAAGGGCTCTTTCTTTCAATTTTATTTCTCTAAATTTTATTTATTTTTTGGTTTCCTTTCCTAGTAGTCATGCACTGCTGTGCCATTGTGTATGGTCTGGGGACATGAGCTGGCTGTGAGCAGAAGTCAGTGATGTCCCTTGCAAAGCAGAAGTGGAGCTCGCAGGGAAAAGCCCTCAGTTAAGGTCATGGTAGTCAAGGTACAAAAAGGGGAGAGGTACAGCACCTTGAAGGCTTAGGCCCTTTGCAAGAAACAGCAGGGGAAAATACTTTATTAGTACTTTAGCTGACTGATTTTGTTTCAGGAGACCATAGCAGAAAAAAAACCAGAATAATTGAGGAAATTACAATAATAAACCCTTTTCTGAAATGGTATTTAACTACTGACAGCTGATGAAATGAGTCCAGAAGCATGCATAAAACAAGAAAGGAAGAAAAAGAAAAACATGTTCTTGTTCATGGACATTGAGCAATTTGACCCAAACCAGTCTCCATTTGGCTTTTTTTCAGCAGGAAATTTTTTGGTAAATCATAAATTCTTTCCCAAAATATACAATGCACTAGTTTAAAAGCAATCAATCATTCAATCGAAATTGAGGACGAGTTTGTAGAGGCAGCTGTCTCATTTTCAAGTAGCTCATTCAGGGACACCAGAGGGATTGGTGCCTGCAGAGCCGCCGGGAGCTGCAGGCTGGGCTCCAGCGCTGGGGCTGGGCACAGGCACTGCTGGGAGGAGAGCCACGGGCTGCAGCAGCGCATTTTGCTGGCCAGTGCTGCCAGGCCAGTGCTGGGGGAGCTGCTGGCCTTGCCTTGGAGCATGTGGCCTGGCGGCAGACACTCTGCTCCAGTGCAGGTACTGACATTTCCATGAGCCTCAGGCAAGCAGAAGTTGGGCCCAGCCTTGCAGGAGCTCTTTGCAGAGCACCCATGGACACACACATGGAATGTGTCAGTGAGGCCAGGGCCATGGCTCCCAGGCACACAGGGATGGATCCAGCCTTGCAGGAACACTTTGCAGAGCACCCATGGACACACACATGGAGTGTGTCAGTGAGGTCAGGGCCATGGCTTCCAGGCACACAGGGATGGATCCAGCCTTGCAGGAACACTGCAGAGCACCCATGGACACACACATGGAGTGTGTCAGTGAGGTCAGGGCCATGGCTCCCAGGCACACAGGGATGGATCCAGCCTTGCAGGAACACTGCAGAGCACCCATGGACACACACATGGAGTGTGTCAGTGAGGTCAGGGCCATGGCTCCCAGGCACACAGGGATGGATCCAGCCTTGCAGGAACACTGCAGAGCATCCATGGACACACACATGGAGTGTGTCCGTGAGGTCAGGGCCATGGCTTCCAGGCACACAGGGATGGATCCAGCCTTGCAGGAACACTGCAGAGCACCCATGGACACACACATGGAGTGTGTCCGTGAGGTCAGGGCCATGGCTTCCAGGCACACAGGGATGGATCCAGCCTTGCAGGAACACTGCAGAGCATCCATGGACACACACATGGAGTGTGTCCGTGAGGTCAGGGCCATGGCTCCCAGGCACACAGGAATGGCTGGTATGGCTAAGGAGGGCTGGAAGGGGGTCTGGGAACTGCTCATGACATCTTCAGAGGTTCTGGAAGAGTATGTGCTTATGTAACTGGTGTTCCCCAGTGCAAAGGCTGCTGCCAGTCTGTGTCACGGCAAGCTGCAAAATTGGTCTCCATCTTTCCCACACACCCTGCATTTTAAGAAACCTTTATATTTGTTTTTTCTACATTGTTTTTCACATCTGATAATTGTGATAGATTAATGCTGATTGCTTTGATCTTCATATACAATGAAGTTTGTTATAAATCCATTGAGAAGGGTGTAACCAGAAAATAGAAAACTCCAAGTTATTTGGAATAGTGAGACAGCAAAAGTGAAGAAGTAATAAAGATGGTCCTTTAAAAAGTAGAAAAAAATAAAACTCTTCCTATTTAATAAAATTAAACAATGTTTGAAGCATATCCCACAAAGATCAAAGATCAAACAGAATTCTTATGTCAATATTATTGAAAAAGGAGATCTCCCTTTTTTTTTTTTTTTTTTTTTCCCTGATTTTAAGGTTTTGAACCCCAGGCTAGAAAGTTTTGGAATTACTTTGGATTTTCACCAGTCTAACAAGATCAGAATCTTGTCTTGTTTAAATAAATTATTTGAAACCATATTCCCCAACGGCCCAGCCTTCAGTAGATACTGCTGTTGAAAGGCTGGTCCCTTTGTTTGTTTGCCAGAAATATGACTATATGCATGTGCTTTGTTTTTGAAGTCTTTCTATTAGTGGACATGAGTCTGCTTGTCCTGTCAGGTCCTCAGCCAATACTGAACTTGAACTTTGTTCTTCTGTTTCAGATCTGGTGAAGCCTCTCCATTTTTTCCAGATGTATCTTGTGGCCCAAAAAGAGTATTTTCTCTGCCCACAGATGTCATCTTCTTCCCCCAGCTCTATCAAAAAGTTTTTATAATTTTTCAAATAATCATGGGAGGAGATTCCTGTTTTTTTTCCTTTGCTTGCTGTAATCATAGCATTTTCTTCTGGATCTCTTCTTTTACCTTTTTGCCTCAAGTGTCCAGAGCTGTCTTCTCAAAAGTGCCCCTCATTCCCGGTGGGAAACTATGCAACAACATCTGCAGCTGTGGCACTTGTGTTTGCAGACACAACAGTCCCATATGAGGCTGCCCACAAAGTATTCACAGATAACTTCAGTTGAATGTGTTTTTCCTGGTGTTCCAGAGATCCCAGAAAACTGGCTGGACCTTTTAATTGCACCTAATGGATATACCTGCATATAATTTGAAACACTTGCCTTTTCCAGAATAACTTTATTAATTCCCTGGTGACAGTTTCTTACTTCTATGTGTTAAGAATGTACCTCTTGTAAGGAATTTTATAATGTTAGTTCCAGGAAAAATTATGCTCACATTGCACTAACATGGAATTGCAGAGCAATAGATCAATACATTTACAGACAAGAATTATTAATAACAGCATCAGTATCTTATGGACTGATTTTTCTCTGAGCTACAAGTATATCTAACTATAATCTCTGCTGCAATGATGCAAAGTCCATGGGAATGTTCCCCTACAGGCAAATAAACTGACATGGATGAACAATCTCTAGCAAATGTCTTGGAGATGTGATTTTTCTGGTAGCACTGGGTGAATGGTGGCAATGCAAATGGCTTTAGTAATCCTATTTTCTTCAAGACTGACTCTGCTCTCATGGTAGTCCTATTTAGGTACCATATTTTTTCCATTAAATGACTCCTTCTGTAGCAAAAGCACTAAGAAATGGTTGAAAGTTTTAGTTTTCAATTTACTGCAGTTAAACCATGCGGTTTTCTGAGTACAATTTCATAGGACTGCAGAAGATTGTAAATCCTCAGAACATTTTGCACAATTCTTTAATGTCAAAGACAGCATGTATTCTGAACTGCTGAATTTGCAGCCTAAAAGGAGGTAGGTTTTCTTCCAGACTTCCTACTAGGAATTCAGGCAGATTTTTTTCTTCTGATCATCAAAAGCCTTCTTTTAATTTCTGTTCAGAGTACATTCATGACAAGTTTTTGAGTTTTAATGTGAGTCTTGCCTGGTATCTAAATACTTTTCCCTGCCTTTCCTTTCATTTCAAATTACTTCTAAACAGCAACCATATCTTCAGAAATACAGCACATTATTTTTTAACTTATTCTGCTACAGCAAATTTGCACAGTTTTCTTGGAAAGTTGATACACCTTTTCCCTCACTAACCTGTATGTTCTAGATAGACTCATTATGTGCTATAGGTTGGATTGATCTTGCATGAGTAAATACATCCTGCAGGCACACCTGTTCTTTTCTGGGTTGCAAATTGTTAATGGTCTTAGGGATTCACTGTCAGTTATCACTACAAAAAGTTCTGTTTTCATTTCTGGGTTGTTTTTTTTTTCCAAATTTCTAAAAAATCCACTCAAATGCTCAAAATTTAAAATACTAGATTTTGTTACTGAAACCCTTTCAATTAATTGGATGAGAAGTCAAATACAGGAAGTTTTAAGGAATTTTCAACCCTTTTTTCAGTTAGTTCTAATAATTTTATTTTTTTTAAACCTCAGGCAAACAACACTACTTGAAGTAGTTAAATGTTGACAGATATGAGGAGTGTGGATAATATTTTTCTACAGCATTGTCTGTAAGGGAGCTCAGCAATATCTCAGTGCTTCAATTGGTGCAGAACATTTAAAAAACTGCACCAAAGTAACACTTGTCTGGGTTTAATCTCTAAGATTCCACAGAATATGGATGCTTATTAGTCAAAGTAAGTTGTAAAATACAATTTCTGACATACTTGTTGGCTGAGGAAGAGGAAAAATATTGCATGGAACTGTGAATTATATGTCAGATAAAATATATTCAGAAGTATTCCAGCCTGTTAATTTGACTTTGCAGAATTCCCATGGCATGCATGTCAGACTTAAAATCCCCACAAAGATATTTTAAAATTATCCAGAGATCACAGAGACATCAACCTGTTGTGTGAATTGCAGCAAGGGAACATTTGGATTCTATATAGGCAACTCCTGTATTGTCTCTGATGCTTAGCAGACATCACATATGATTTATTACCATTTTTATTAAAATTAAAAGCACAGTTCAATAAATATCATATCAGACTAGGTATTATCCCAGACATATTTTATTTCTTGGTCTTTGCTGCCTCTTCAAATTTTGGCATAGAACAGGAGGATATAACAGACTATAAAGAAAAAGTTACAGAGGGTATTCAAGTTTGTGATGAGTGAAAAGGCAGCCTCAGTTATAAGTGTTACCTAGACATGCAATAATCGATAGGAATAAGCTCATATCCAAGAAAGGCTTGTCACAGTGTTTATGGTAAAAGTTTATGAGTAAATTTTTCTTCCACTCCCTTAAACCTGATTTATCCAACAGATTGCTCCTATTGAAACTTTATTATGTTTTTTGAACTTTAAAATAATTTCTTACAGTGAAAAAGTTCCAATGCACAATGTTATTGACCAGCCCTGAACTTCATATCAAGTACCTAGGAGACCCTGGGAGAAGAGACTGAAATAAAGCAGAAGTGAGTGGTGCAGAAGCCTCTTTTGCATCTTATTTTGTTCACTTTTGAGGGGTCGTCATGCCATCTCCCTCCTGCTCGCCTGTAGAGCTGCTCAGCTCTCTCTACAGGCTGTGTAGGACATACAGGCTGCTACTTACCTAAAGGGAGGGCTTGGCCATGGCTGATGCCACGAGGTCACCCCTCTGGAGCCACTGCATCACTCCTCCTCTGCAGCTGGCCAGGGGAGAGAGAACATGACGTGAGTCTCATGGGCCGAGATAAGGACAACAACAGAGATAACTCTACCATTACTGCCACAGGCAAAACAGACCTGACTTGGAGAAATTAATTTATTTTATTACCAATCAAATCAGAGTAGAGAGATAAGATACAAAAACTAACTCTGAGAACACCTTCTCCCCTCCCCTTCCTTCTTCCTGGGCTTAACTTCACTCCTGAATCCTCTGCCTCCTCCCACCACCACTTATCACACACGGTCTCTGCTGTTGCTTCTTCCTCAGGGGGAGGACTCCTTGCACTATTCCCATGTTCCAGCATGGGATCCCTCCCACTGGAGAGAGTCCTCTATGGACTACTCCAACATGAGACCTTCCCACAGGCTGCAGCTCATCATGAGCTGATTCAGCATGGTCCCTTTCCATGGGGTGCAGTCCTTCAGGAACAGTGTGGGTCCCCCCTGGCGTCACAAGTCCTGACAGCAAACCTGCTCCAGTGTGGGCTCCTCCTTCTGTGGGGCCATGGGCCCTGCCAGAAGCCTCGTGAGCCTCCAGCACAGGCTTCCCATGGGGTCACAGACTCCTTTGAGAGCATCCTCCTCCTCATTACACAAGTCAGTTTTATATTGGCAATAAATAAAATTAATTTCCGCAAGTTCTGACAGTTTTGCCCATGATGGTAACTGGTGAGTGATTTCTCTTTGTCCTCACCTTGACTCATGAGCCTATATTTTCTCTCCCTTGCTCAGCTGAGGAGGGGAGTGATAGAGCATCTTTGGTGGACACTGGGCATCCAGTCAGGGTCAGGATTTAAACACAGAAACACAACAATTTCTATAGTGGATCATGTCTTTAAATGTTAATCTATTTTATTTATTATTTAGCTTTAACAACAGAGTGACCAGAAGCAGATATGCTGGAGAGCAGACCATCTATGAGATAATAGGTGAGGAATTTCCTAGCTTGTATGAATAAGTAGCTTGTACTGTGCTGTTGATTTTTGCTTGTAATTTAATATAACTACCAGTCTGCTGTCTCTTTGATATAGCTTTTGAGAAGAGGCTGAGTTATGTTCCTGCACCGAGTCTGGGACCTTTTCTAGTATGATGTATTAACCAAAGTACATGATCTTAAACTGATAATTTGGTACTGCTGTCTGGTAAAGTAACTTGGTCCATTTTATCATATAAATATGTGTTTGATTGCTGGTTTTGTCTTAATTTCAGCTTTGATAGAGTAAATTTTTCTGGGATTTATTAAGAACATAAAATCTCAGAAAAATGTGTCGTTAAATTGCTATTTTCTCTTTGGCTTGATGATACCTGTTGGCAATGAACTCCACTCTGTAGGAAGAAAACATATCTCTTAATATCTTCAATCTTGCTCTTTGCCTTTGCTGAAAGTCCAACATAAGTTGCTAAAGGACATGGAATATTTTTGTAACTTTGTGTTTATTACTTTGACTCTCATCTCTCCTAAAATGACTTTTCCTTTTAACAACTCTTGTCACTAATTTTTATATTTCTTTGAATATATCTGTATTTCTGTTGTTCAACACAAGAATGGGTTTTATCTTCCCCTATAGCTACCTAAAAGATAGTGCCTAGCCAGAGATAGTTATTCAGAATCTTTCAAAAAGAGGACTGAAATCCAGGGAGAATCTCACTGTATTGAAAGATGAGTGTTTGAAATAACTCAGACAATTCCCATCCTTAAGATTAATCTTTTAATTACAAAGGAAAGTGTAGCCTCCATGATGAGACTGCACACTGACATTTTGGACAGCTAAAGCTAGGTGAGATCAATCCTGCACACATAATCATACCTGAATCACTGCTATAGATTTGTGTATCACCCAATATTTTCGGTATCATATACCATACCATTTTTTAAAAACCCATACAATTCACTTTCTTTTTTTTTCTTTTTTTTTTCCCCTATAACCATTCCATGGAGTCATAGAATGATTTAGATTAGTTGAGACGTCTGGAGATCATCTAGCACAACCTTCTACTCAAAGCAGACTCAACTTAGGTTAGATTGCTCAGAGCCTGTCTCAGTTGAATGTTGACTATCTCCAAGGATGGATAACCTTCAGCCCCTCTAGACAGCCCTTTCCAGAGTCATTATGAAGATTTTTTCCTTATAACTATTTTATATTTCCCTTGCTGTTATTTATGTCTCCTGTGTCTCATTCATCCACTGTGCACCACTGAGAAGAGTCTGGCTCAGTTTCTCTATATCCTTTCATTAAGTAGTTGTAAACAGCAATAATATTTTCTCTTATCCTCCCTAAGACTGAAAAATCCTGCTTCCCTCGGCCTCTTCTTGAACGTCCCTCCTTGCTCTTGCTCCTTAATCGCCTCCATAGCCCTCTGTTGGACTTCCTCCAGTTTGTTGGTGTTGCTTGCACAGAAGAGTCCAGAGCGGGACACAGCACTTGAGATTAGCTTCCCCTCTTAAACCCAAGGGAATAAACACTTCCCTCAACCTGCTGGCTGTGCTTTTGCTAATGCAGCCCCATATGAGCTTGGCTTTCCAGACTGCAAGAGGTTGCTGTGCATTCCTAGAGCTGAGGGATCTGAAGCCTGCCTGGGTGGGTCCTTTTCAGGGTGGGTGCAGTTACTGCAGAACTCATTGGATGTAATTCCAGTTGTGTCCTCCAGTGTGAATCACTTGACACCATCAGCATGAGATGCTAAGTGCCTCAGTCACTGGGAGTGGGATAATTTCATCCAACAAATGTTAGGTGTTGTGTCTGATCTCAACATCTGTGCTTGCTCTATGGGCAACGAGGAGAGGGAAAAATCTGCAGAGACTGATTCTTCTCACCTATTTTAGACCCTTGTTTTATGAGGAAATTATTCTTTTTGGAAGGGTCTGGCTCCTTTCCTTGGTTACAGAATACGCCTGAAGGATTGGCTTAAACTAAACTCCTAAATATTTCATAGACTTTCTGAGGTCAAGCAAATCCTACCCTTACTGCAGGGTTTTGCAGTCTTCCCTTGGATGGGCCAGGCAAAATGTGTTTATAAGTAATCTGATGCCCATGTGTGCAATTTTTCTGCTGTAACCATTCTAAATGTTTTCTGCAAGTTTGACCTCCAGAGTAATCAGGTGTGGTGAGATAGATGAGCCTACTTAAAATTTTATTTTACCAAGCAAAACAGATAAAACTCATCTAATTGCTCTAATAGCCTCATTCCTCACATGACCTCGGTGATCTGATGTTTTCCACTCTATTTCACTCTTGTAATGCTTGTAGAGGAATGGAAAACCAATGCCAAGTCTGTGCAAGAAAAGATCCACTTCTGGGAAAGATGGAACTTTCCCTGAAGGAAAGTTCTTTTCCCCAGCTGGAAAGATATTGATTTATTCTTCCTGCTTCTTCAAAAAACAATGGCCATTTGGTTGACCAGTGAACATAGCTACTTCAACAGGAGAGCTGCTCAGGGATGCCTGATATCAGACAAGGAAATCGAAGTTGAAGTAGTGTGACTCTGGAATTACATTAAAATATTTAAATTTAATCATCTATTTTAAAGGATTTTTCTACTTTTTTTGAATCTTTACCAAAGGCATTTATAATGCTTCAATATTTGAAAGGAGTGTTGAATATTTGTTGGCAGAAGCAAGTATAAATTTTCAATTGATGTGAGTGTCTTTCAAATTCAGAGCACTGGCTAAGTCATTTATGGGTACAGAAGGTGAGATGTTCTATATAAGATGGGCCTGTGCTGTACTGCATCCTTCAAAAGCTTCATACCACTGTCTGAAAATGGAAATACATCATCTCACTAATGAAACTGAACTTAGAAATGTCATAGTCTGAATACTCAAATTCCCCTTTCAGAGGGAACCAAGAAGAACGGATGGTTAAGCACCTCCTCACCTGTCATCAGCCATTTTTAAACCAAAGTTTGAGTTCTCTGTGAGTGGGACAGAACCTTTCTCAGCTGAGGACCAGATGGTACTATTGTAAAATTCATCACCAGCTTTAAAGGCTTGCTGCCATGCATCAGCACTTTGTTCCCTCAGTCCCTTCTGATGCTCAGTGGTGAGAAACACAGCGAGGCAATCAGGCTGTGTTGTCTTTAACCTACAGATGATATCCACATTTGAACTCTAGTGGGGCTCACCTGAGCATCATTCAAACTCCACAGCTGTTGTCAGATGCTTTCATTTGGTTAGTGACACATCAGAGGGCATTGTACTGAGGCTCTTTGATCCATAGAATTTGTGTTTGGTCTTGATCTGAGAGATAAGTACGGTTTTGAAGCAAAAGGCCCTTCAGAGTGCAAATGTACAAGAATACATTTGGACAGGAATACAAATGTACAAGAATATAAATGGATATGGCTCTAAATTACTTTGCTATAATTTAATCCTGCCTTGAAATGGTTTGAATAATTTATTCAAAGACTGAATAGATTCATACAGTCTATGGGCAGAGTATCAGCCAAACCCTGCTGAACAAAAAAGTTCCTCCTAGCTAAAATCTTGTGGATCTACAACACAATTTACCTTGTGAAGCACAAAATAATGAGATAATAACAATAATACTAATAAGGTATGTCAACTGCTTGTTATTTCCACATCTTTATGTCTCCAATGTATTATTTCAAATGTTGACTTAAAATGTATTTTGAAAAGATCGTTGACTAACTATTGCTATTGTGAACTTATGAAATGACAAAACAAAAATGTTTGAGCCACAAAGTGAAAATCATACATTCTTTATTTGGAGTGGCAATCTCTTGGCTACTTGAAGTCAAAATGAGAGTAAATACAGGACAATTTAGGTCAGAGACTGGGGACAGTAAGGAGGTCAGAGGACAAATCAAGCAGTCAATCGGAAATGAAGTTATTTTCTGTTATTTTAATGCCCATTAGTCAAAATACATAAGATTATTAAAAATTCATCATCATTTAGTGCTGCTGTAAAAATAGCAAGGCTCCAACTAAAGGCAAGAGTTCCATAGCCTGAGTGCTGTCAAAACCAAATAAATGTAAGGAAATGAGGAACAAAAGAACCCCAAATTTTTGTACTGTTTAAGTGCACAATACATCTACAGAGGAGTTCATGTAGATCAGATGTCCCATCTCAAGAGGATGTGATATTAAAAATGAAGACTCGCAGGAGGCAGCAATCATGATCAAATGTGTGGAAAAGCTTTAACATGAAGAACAAATAGTCTAGGACTCATCAGCTTGGAAAAGAGATCAATGATAGGATGTATGTCTGTGCAGCAATGACTTTAAGTAAGCAGGAGATGGCTGCTCACTGCCTCTCCACATTAAAAGTAGAAACCACCAAGTAAAATGACTGAGTGATAGTTTCAATTAAGAAGATGAGATTTTTTTTTATCCTTTGCTAGGAAATCTGTGGAACACACAGTTCTGTGTCAGTGGTGGATGCCAAAAGGTTTACGTAGCCTCTAACTTGAGTAGACAAACTTGTGGGGAAAGGAAAGAAATCCCACAAGGGCTGTTTAACACATAGATCCCTCTTCTGGAAAGGAGGTTGCTGAGCTGCAGACTGCTGTATGCTGGAAAGGGAGGCTGGGGAATCATCACTATGTGCTTGACCTGCCATTGGACTCTTCTCTTGGCCTCTGTTACTGGCTGTTGACAGAGTTTGGCCACCAGATCTTTTGTTTGACTTGTGACAGCTGTTCTTAAACCACCACACAGAGACTGGCAGCGCTGTTATACCTATCACTGTGGCCTCTGTAAAAGTCTTCAGCAGGAACACTCTAATTATGAGTGTGAACCTGCAGAGTTCTCAAAGTAAGCACAGTATTGTGCACAGCAGATCATTACACTGAGAGTCATATCCATGAAATTATTGAAACAGATTTATGGGCAAATCCAAGACTATCAGTTGTTTACTAAGGAGTTTGAGGATCTAAAATTCTTAGTTAATATTGTTCATAATAGGTTTCTAGTCACTATAACTCCCTCCAGTTTGTAGCTGAGTTAGAGCTGAGTGCCATTTGTTACACCTAATTCACCAGAGTGTTTAGGTGATTTCTAAGTCATCAGGCCAAAGCATTTTCTTTGGTAGTCCTTAGTTGATTTCAAATTGAACAATACCATTTGTCAGTCAAGAAACACAGTACCTCTTCTTTCCTCACATCCTGCTCCTCCAGTAATTCTCCTAGTAATCCTGTCAATAAAAATGTTTGGCAGAGGCAGCTGCTTTTCAAGGTGTGAATTACACCTTTGGTTTTTACATTATTTCTGCCATCCATAAAGCAAAGATGCAAGAGAAAAAAGCTCCCAGTGTTCCAGTGCTGTTCCCTAACTGTGTGCATATTTCTACTTCATTTCCCAGCAACTTAAATTCTTAATATTTGCCTTGCAGACCATAGCAGACTTCAAATTGTGGGTGAAGGAGACCTGGGAGGACTGAAAATCCTATCAACTTTAGGATTATGTCTTGGCAAACTGAGCTGGAATCAACTGTTGGGATGCAGAAAAGGCTAATATGAAGCAGTTTTAAAAGAATAAATAATTAAATAGGTAAAAATAGGTGAAGAGAGAGAAATTGGTTCAGCAGTAGTTTCACAGAGTGGGAGTAGGGGGGTAGTTACTGAAGATAAATTAAACAGGGGTCAATGAAGACCGAGACACTGTCATAATAAATTGTTCCTACTGGAGGAGTAATTGAAATGGCTCTGTTAACTTCAGTGGGAATTGGATGAGGGTCTGTAAACTGCTGGAGGAATATTTTAGTTAGCTTTTCACATTAAGTCTTCATGGAGATAAAAGTGCTTTAAAAGGAAGATCCTGGAACTTCTACCATTGTGGACAGTAGTGCTTTATTTGAGTTAGTTTCAGGCTAATTGAATTAACACTGCTGAAATGTAGAAATATCTGAGTTCCCCTGAACTTTTTATATTAAATATGTGAATTTCTCTATTTTATATGTGAATTTCTCTATTAAATATGTGAATTTCTCTATTTTCTCCTCAAGTATCAAAGCCAAAAACAAAACAGTGCATTTTATTATATGAAAAAGATGCTTCACTTACAAATGGTGAAGCAATAATTGTAAAATTGTCACAGCAAATGAGTATTCAGTAGGTCCCAATCCTGGTGGAAAAAGGCTGCCAATATTAGTGCAGCCATTTAGGTGCACAGCCTTGTTCTTATTAGCCTTATTAGTATCTGCTGGCAAGGTCATCCCCAATAGTTTTGACCAATTTCTATAAATGTGAAAGCGTTGCCAGGTGCCTTCTCTGAGCAGGTGCTCTGGGGGCAGACAGGACAGAAATGAGAGCACAGAGCTGATAAGCATGACAACAGAAGTGTTAAGTTAGATCAACAGTTTCAGCAGGAGGGATGTCTTAATCATTTTTAGACATTGGGCATCAATTGATTTTTTTTTCCTCAGGCTTTAATAAGATTGTAAAGCCAGGGCCAGAGAAAGGCAGCAGGGTTACATTTTGTCCAGCTACCATGTTTGAAGCGAGTTCCATTTGACAAATGAGTTTTGATTTTATCCCTTTGGATGCCTCGTTCAACTACTGGAACATCTGTTATTTCAACACCACTCCACCCAGCTGTGCATTCTAAATAAGCCTTGTCAACTTGGTGTACACAATCTGAGAAGAAAACAGACACACTTCTGTTAAAAGGAAAAAAAAAGCTGTGTTAGCAGACATTAAAAGTGCTCTGTTAGCTGAGGACCAATGACCATTAAAATCAAAGGCAAAATTCTTGTCCCTTTAAGTGAAGGCTAATAACTTACAGTAATTTCTTTTTATTTTGATGAAACATTGTCTACAAATGTTCTTTGTTAATGAAACAACACTGGATCATGAAAAGGATGTATACACAGAATAATGAGAAAATTTTAGTAGTGTCATTGCTAACTGGAATATAACTAACACAAATGAAGGGTCATCTCATGAACCTCAGAAGTTGTCTGAACCTCTGTGTCCCACAAAAGTACTCTGCTGATTCTCCACCTCCATTCAGCTTCAGAAAAGGAGCCTGTGTGTTTACACAGTCTTCCTCTAAAGGACTGAGCAAAGTAGGTTAGATGCATGTTAAATCAAACAAAGGCCATGGCATTGTGGCAAAGCCCAGACATTTATTCTGTGAGGCATCCTTGTCTTCCCAGAAGTGTGGAGCTGCGTCAGCTTAGATTCATCTGATGTGAAGGTGAAAATAGAGGGCATTTACTGTAGGCACTTTCCCAAAAAACGTAGTGGATTGCACACTTTTACATGTCTGCAAAAGGAGGGCAGAGCAAAAAATCACACAGAACTTCTCAACTAATAAAGATGAGACATGAAAGACAGTGAACACTTCAAGAATAAGTGTTTGTTTAATACTAAAATTTAAAAAATAAAAAACAATTTTTTTTTTGAGTTTTTTTGGGAGATGGGAGGTGGACTTGGGAGTCATAACAGAGTTCTTTTTAAATTAATTTATTTGGGTTTCCTATTCCTTTATAAATGTCCTCTTCTAATTGTCCCGCCCATGATTTCAAACACAGGTATTATTGCACAACTGAATGAAAGAAAGAAAAAGGAGAAAAACCTATGAATTACAGTCACCAACATCTGTCAATTTGCTGAAGAAACAAGGACTCAAGAAAACAGATTTTTTTTTAACCCATGGGGCTTTCAAAACTGTATCCAAACTCCTGAGGCAGCAAACAACCTGGTATCATTTGGCATTCCAGCTCATTCTAGGAGGTGGAAATAGAGAAGTATATGAATGTGAAAAGCACACTGATTTTTTTATCCTCAAAACACTTCCTTAGTGTTGAATTATGGTTTAGGCCAGTTTGTAAGTTATATGAGCCAGTTTGCTGATCCATAGATATGAGACTCCAGGGAGACAAAGCTAGACTCCAAAACAATCATTCAAAAATCCAGTCAGAAGAAGGATGAATATGATACTTTTGGGGATGGTGGCCTGTGGAGGGAAGAAAAGGAATTTTAAATGGGAAATTACTCAGAAGAACATAAAAATGAGCAAAGCAAAAAGAGAAAAAGCGATAACTTTTTGTATTATGGAAAAGTATTTTCCACTGTGAGACTTTGTAAAATAAAAAAAAATAAAATATCTGTCTTTTTAGCTCATTCTTTCCTGAATTTCAGGTGTCTCTGCCAGAGTGTGGCAGATCTAAATGCATGTGCTTTCTGCTTGTCACAAAGATCCTCACTGCACTGACAGTAGCAGTGTCACCAAAAATCCATGTTAAAGGCTTGCTTCAGTAGTTCATCAAACACATACAGATTTGGTGAAAAATAAGCATATTTTGGTAGTAAAACAGGAAGAGTCACTGAAGATCTCTGCAAGGTTGCATCAAATGAATGTACAGATTTCCTTCATGACCTTGAAGCCTGAAGTTCATGAAGTTAGGGGTTACAAATATATATTTTTTATGCATGTTTTGGCCAAATAACAGCTGGATGTAGATTAAAGCAACCATCCATGAATTTGGTCATCTCCACATGTAGTTAGTAAAATTAAGAATTGTTTCCAGCAACATGCCTGAATTGTGCATGCACATTTTTGCACTGAAAACATCTGAAAATTTCGCCTATGAACAGCTTTGCCAATATTTCTACTGGGAATGTGGTGAAATTGTTTCTTCAGTAAACACCCAGTGATATTGTAAAGCTAAATGAATTCTTTTGGAAAGCACACTAAAATCCTTGGAAGGAGAGCATAATGTGAGTACTTTTTATATGAGCTGAGTCACATTCCTCTATCTTATGTGTACAGATGAAATAGTTGTTAATATCCGTCTTAATTAGAAAAGGCCTGCAAAATGTTGTGTGTGCTGTATGGTATGAGCATCACCAATATAACAGCACTGCTGCTTGAGGTGCCATGTGCTGAGTGCTTTCATAGGAAAAAATCCTCAAAAATGGGAACAGAACAGGAACACAGCTGACAGCTTTATTAGGAATGTGTACATCTGCTACAGGTATATCGAACTTGAATTA
Organism: Melozone crissalis; assembly: GCF_028551555.1. Taxonomy (NCBI): domain Eukaryota; kingdom Metazoa; phylum Chordata; class Aves; order Passeriformes; family Passerellidae; genus Melozone; species Melozone crissalis. The sequence continues at coordinate 26,293,299 of NW_026535780.1, forward strand.
TGTAGATTTTTCTCACAGGGAGGAGAAATGTGAAATATGTTTGTTTGTTTGTTTGTTTGTTTATATCAATGATTTATATTATCAAAAGGCACCAATTAGGAAAGCATCTGATGTAGGACAGAGAGCTTAAAGAAGCAGCCAGATCACTTCTCCCTGTAACTCCTGAAGCATACTATAATTGCAACAGCCACAGCACCACTTAAGCTTCATCTGTCTGAGCATTATCCATGGACTGGCATAGGAAATGGCCTGTGCTTTAGTGGGCTCCAGTGTGTCAGAGGGATTGTCTCCTCAAAGCAAAGCTGAAAATGGGAATGGGATTTTGAGCCGTTAAGGGGAGAGGTGAGTTAGGGAATCAACCTCTGTCAAACTCTCGCTGAAAACTTCATCAGTAGGAGTGTATATTTGGGGAACTAAATCCATCTCTGCCATCTTGGCTGCATGTCAAGTCCTGCAGTCAGTTCTGGGCACCTCACTACAAGAGAGATATTGAGGTGTGGGAGCATGTCCAGAGAAGGGCAACAGAGCTGGGGAAGGGTCTGGAGCACAAGGAGCAGAGGGAGTTGGGGGTTTTTCACCTGGAGAAAAGAAGGCTCAGGATTGAGCTTCTCACTCTCCACGACTACTTGGAAGGATGTTGTAGCAAGGTGCAGGTCTGTCTCTTCTCCCATGTAATGAGCAACAAGATCAGAGGAAATGGCCTCAAACTGTGCCAAGGGAGATTTAGACTGGATATCAGAAAAGAATTATTCACTGAAAGGAATGGGAGGCATTTGAAAAGGTTGCCCAGAGAAGTGTTAAAAAGATGTTGATGTAGTACTTGGGGGCACACTTTAGCATAGAACATCAGGGGTTAGCAGTGATGACCCCAATGATCTTATGAGTCTTTTCCAACATTAAGAGCTCTATGATTCTATGATACCTATAAGCCTGATTTTAAAAAATGCTGTATCAATTTCTGCATCTATGGTGGTTTGCATTTACTTAGCCTAAATGTTGTTATCATGAGCTAAACAGGGATGTAAAAACCCAACTCATTTCTTATCTACATTAAAGCGCCACAAACACATTTGACATGGTGTACTTAAAAAAATTAAAAAATAGAGAAAACCACCCATTTAGAAGCCAAGCTTTCTGTGCAGGACTCTGTTGGCTTCAGTGAGGCTACCTGCCAGGCCGATTCCAGATTTCAAGCAGTCTAGTGAATTGTGACAGACTGGCGTCAGTCTTGTATTCCTATCTTATGAAACATTTCCAATGGAATATTTTAATTAAGATCAGCTTTGCTGGCATCAGAAAACTCATAACCTTTCCACAATCAAATATCAGCTGGAGAAAGCAGTAAGCAGTTGACCACAGAAATGTTTAACTTCAAACCAAGGTGGGAACCTGCTCTGGTTTGTCAGACAGTGTCTAGCTGCTGTCCTGCTCCTCAGGTTCAGCTTTGACTCCCCAGTAAGAAAACAGTACTGTAGAAAACCACCCATGTATCTTTTCCACAAATATTCAACTCACTCCCTGGATTCAGATGGATTTTCTGATATTAAACAAGTAAATCTGTATTGGAATAGGGAATTAAAATTAATCAAAAACAGAGCTGTTCAAGAAATGCAGTGTCTGCACTGATTTGTTTTTATTGTTTTCCCCATGGATTTTAGTCACTGAGCACTACGTCCAGCTTGCCATGTTGACAGCATTCACTGGATCCCTGCACAGGCTGTCTGAGGAAATCAGGTTGTTTAAAAAAAAAAAAAAGATGCAGAATGCAGTCATTTAATTTTTTCAGCTTATAGATTTCGGGGTACTTAAAGTTCCTTTGAAATGGAGCAGTTGTCTGGGCAGATACAGTGGCCAATCACCACTTCTCCTGTTAATTTGCATATAATGGGTCTATTGTTCATGAGGGATTAGCATCCAGAGACTGCTGGCTGCTCAGGCTGCTCTTTGACAGATTACTTGGACCTGTCATGACTCTTTAAGGATCCCTGCTAAGAGGCAGAGTAAATTACCCTCTGCTGAGCTCTGTGCTGCTGTGGCTGGGCTGTGGTTTATTTCAGTCGAGTTCAGCCATTACCACACCACAATTGGGGAAAGGTTTTGTGCAGCTTGGGCAGTGGGGCTCCCAGGGCTGCTCAAGGCTGCTGGCTTGGCTCTGCTTGGAGAGAGATCTGCAGGCACATCCACAGGGGCTGGCCATGCTCATAGGCCTGATGGCTTTGGTAGCCCTGAGGGCAGTCAGTGTCCTTGGCTGTCCTTTCCTTAGGGTCTGGTCACAGCCAGGAGGGATCCCATGAAGGATCAGCTGAGTATCTCCAGCATAGTAGGAGACCACAGGGTGGTGGAGCTATCAAGAGCAGTAGGTGGATTCATTTTGACTCCTCTCCTGGTGCAATAACAGCAGCTATCAAATGAAGCTAGCATGTGATAGGTCCAGGCCAAAGGGTGCCAGCTCACTGCTCAGAGTGTGAGAGAGCTGGGGTAGTCCTTGCCACCAGAGACTAAGGATGTAGTTCCCCTGAGTTCAAGGAGAAGCTGGATCTACTCTTTAAGAAAAAAATTTTGAAAATACAGAGACAGTGACTCGTCCTCAGAAAGGTCCCCAGCTATCAGATGCTGATGACTGTGAGAATGTTTGAGCATGTAAAACCAGATCTTTGTGCTGTTCCAATGCTCTTCCTCAGAAATCTGCGACATCTCCATCTGTGACTGATGGAGACAAGGCCCTGGGCTGGACTTGGCACCCCCGCAGAAGGATTATTCCCCCATTTGTCACAGAGGTGCAGCTTACTCCCACCCACTTTCAAGCCACATGCTAGCCTACTGTTCGCAGGCCTCTCAGTTAATTCAGGTATTTGTACATGTTTTCCACATTACAAATTAAGAGAGAGATTTACCAAGGTACATGGCTCACTTCATAATACCAGCGTTGCAGAGTTTCTGCCATTTAAGAAGTATTGGCTAATGCTTTTTGGAGAATCTTCTGTACCAACAAATCTACTTCTCAAAGTTGAACTATAAAGGGAATTTAATACTAAGTCTACCAGTTTTCAAACTAGTCAAGATACTCTGTTGGTACTGGCTTTGGGCTTCTCATACAGAGAACATATATACAGCTTAATTATTCTAAATGTTATAAGCGATGCCAGTGAACAAAGCTACATTAATCTGGAGTTACTGCTAAAAAGATAAAGCACTTTGAGGAGTAAAAAAATGTTACAAGAATGTTGCTATTATCTTATAACCAAACCTTATGAATCTAGGACATGTAAAGTTAAATTTAGACAAAGTAATCTACTTAAAAAATTAATCTAGGCAAATAAAGACAAGCGAACACATACTTAAGAAAACTGAATGTTCATAACAATCTTACTAAAACAAACCTTTATCCCCAGTTTGAAGAAAAAAAGTGTGATTAAAGAAAAGTGAGTGTGTCTATAAAAATTAATTTAATTTAATTTGTGACTATGTGCATTCCAGGCCAAGGTACTAGAGAGTTACATAACATTTTAGCTAGAGGTAGGATGATACTTGCTGTCATCTTAACTCAGGGATTGAAAGCCTGAGGTGCCAGTGGCACACCCTGAGAGTCCCAGGATCCTGAAGACAATAACACAGGCACATGGTGTTCTAGCTCTCTTGTAATGTAGCCTGAGGTTTAAAGGCAGTCTGGGTATTGGCCACAGCCTGCAGCAGTTACCTAACTCTGCATGGACTGATTCTCATGCTGTGAGACTGCAGCACTGGCACACAGCTGATCCCAGGGGACACAGCAGGAGGCTGCTGAGCTGAGCTGCTGCACAAGCACAGGCAGGAAGAATTCCAGCAATAAAACAAGTGCTGTCAATGAGGTATATGGTTCTTATAAAATTATTTTTTAATAGAAATTTGCTTAGGTAGTGAACAGGATTTTTACTAGTTATCAAGTACTAAAATATTCTCCTTTGTGCTTGTTCACAGCCTATCTCTGTGGAAAGCTGATCTCAAAGCTGTGACATTCTGAGACTGTGAATTTGAAACTGTTAATGTGTCATGGTAAGAAACATCTTTAGAAGAGAAATTTTAAAACTGAAGGCTTTCAAAACAGTAACCTAGGTGCTAGACATATAACAATATGCTATATTTTTAGGATCGTGATAATATTATGCAAGCATAATTAGTGAGACCTTAATCTGAGTTTCCAGTACCTGAAGTAAGAATTCTGAGCCAGGGATAACACTGAAATTTTTGATGAAAATTTTCCTTAAATGGGAATGTTTTGATCCAGCTCATCTGCTGGCACTGCCTTTGAGCCTCCAGATACCAAGCCATGCTTGCAGAGGCATCAGACAGATGAGGAGGATGAGCAAGGCCTTGTGCCAACTGTTTAACCTGCCCTTCCTGCCTCGCCCCTCACACTGCTGATTGCCTATCCATCCGCAAACACTGTTTCTTAAGCAAAGGATTTCTGAGTCTGTATTTCAGCTGCCGGCTCCTTTTGAGGCGAGAGCTTTCCTTCACAAATGAATAAATGCTGCTCCCTGCTGGAAACTCTTAGTCCACTGCAGTCTGCTGACATTTTCCCTCTGGAACAAGAAAAAGAAAAGAAAAGAAGCTGGTGGAAAACTCAAAGGGTTATTAAACCCCAGTCCTTCAGGGGGCAAGCTCTCCAAGGGTTAATGTTAGTGCAGTGCTGCAGGATCTCTTCCTGTCCCTCCTGGGCTGCTCCTCTGCAGCGCTGGAGTCAGAGCCACAAGCACTGGGGCACCCTGGCTACCAAGGACCTGGCATCACAAGGCAGGAATGAGAGAAGCCACACAGAGAGCACCTGGCAGCTGCTCCTGTACCTCGGGTGAAATCCAGCATGCCTGCACACCTACAAGGGCAGATCTGTTGGCGGTGACTTGGTGCTCAGGGAGCCACTTCACCCGTGAAGGGAGGAGCTCTGCACTGCCTATCTTGTACCAGGCACAGAAGTGCAGAGAAGCAGGCCAAGAGGAACTGTTTCTTCTGGGACTGATAGACCTTGATAGCAATTGTGATCCTGGTCCCTAAACTATTCAAAGCACACCCATCCATGTCTGTGGATGCCATGTGGTAGATCTCACTGAGAGGAGACCAGGCCATAGGAAAATAACAGATCTGATTTGCAAGAGGTGAGCTAGTTTGACAAGCTGTCATGCAAACCCATTTTATGCAGGTTAATTTAAGTAGAAAATGTACTCAAATGCTGTAGTGGATTAGGCCAAATTCTGAACATCTCTTCCAGCCCTCTTGACTAAGCTTCACATAAGGTGCTGGGAGGAGCAGTGTCTGGTTCCTCATGGGAAGGGCCAGTGTACCAAGACACTTCCACAATGAGCAGAGACATCCTTGTTAACCTGAATCTAGGAGCTCTCAGGTCTGGCAGATGTTACAGCCCATCACTCACTGTACTCTCAGCTCACCTCTCCACTTCTGTTGCTTCTCTGCACAGGGGCTGTGGTGCCAGTTTGTTTGGATGTGTTTGTACATCCAAACTGAAGAACTGAAAAGACTGCGAGAGATCCTCTTGAGCAGATTGTATGAACTAAGGTGTTAATTTAGCAGGGTGTACAGTGCAGCTGCAGTCAAGAAAAGAAGTAGTCAATATCAGCTACGGGTAAAGAAATTTGCAAAGGCAATAGTGTTTCAAGGAGTAAGAAGCACATCAGAGTACAACACCACACTTGAGCAGAAGGTGATACCAGACCAACTTCAATCTAACTTTTACATCTTTCAACTTCCTTTTAACACCTACTTTGATCTAACATCCATATATTTTCAGCCTTCACCACTAGCAATCATTGCCTCAATCTTTGCCTCTACCCGTTCCTCAGTTGTGGTTTCTGAATTATTGAGACATCTTCCCTTGCACCATAAATGTACAAAGATTCCTTTATAAATATTGTATTTACTAAGGCCTTAAGCCAGTACTTGGTGACGTTGGTGGGATTCAGTCCACTGATTTCAGAGGACTTTGGAACACACTTTCTCTGTGAATTAAAATACTAGTTTCATTTCTTAACCCTTTTCTTAAGTGGTGGAATATCAGCTTGAAAGCCAGTATCTTCCCAGCTGTGAGCTTTGTCTTGTCAGTTCCCACAACAAAACCTGGAGAAGACATACCCCATTGAAGGGAAGGCAGCCAAGGCAATATGGAAGAAAGCTGAGGTTCTGTTTTTCCAGTTTTGTGGGAAGCAAACGGTAATTGTTGTTAGTTTCATGCCAGAGTTCAGCTCCTGAGCTGGGTCTCAGTCCCTGGTTCCTCTGAGGTCAGTTTGGAAATGATGAATCAGAGGTGAGATCCAGTGATGCATTAAGAGCTTTCCCAGCAAAAACAGATTTAGACGAACAAGCAAAACCAAATCTGTTCAGTTAATGTTCTTTCCTGAAGCCCAAGAAAAGCGCAGGAGAAAAAATAAAGGGCTGTATGTGCATCATTGAGCTACTGTACCCTGAAACTAAAAAATACCGGGACTGAGCATGTGGCACTCCTTTTGTCTTTCAACTAAATCTCCTGGTTCTCTCGGAAACTTAGCTCTTACACCCTTCTGTGGGCATTCATGTCCTCTCTGCCCTCTTCACTAGGCTGCCATTCCTCATGGGTACTGTTTGTAATTGTCTCTCTTGTTCATGCCACTTCTATAATTTCTGTTCTCTCAACCATTGCCCAGCCAGTCCTGCTCTACCTAAGCTCTTTCCCCTGCTATAGTATTCATCTTCTCATTCCCTGTGTGACTCCTGGTAACTTTTCCACGTGGAACCAGAAATTCTCTAGAAAATGGTACGAACCATATCCACAAATGGATTATATTAGGGAGGCTCTACCTGCAACTTTAACATTAATTTTCCATTAGAGGGAGCAATGTCTGTGAAATAGATAAATTTCTGCATCTGGAAAGCAATTTCTTATGTATCTAATGTCTCTGTCCGGTTTTATTTGGGGTTTTGTCTTTAATGTAACACCCCTCAGTGCAATATTTGAGCATTTTTTATATCTTTCCTTCTTAAGGTGCAGCAGCACCTTTTTATTGGTAAAAGGTAAAGTGATTACTGATTGACTCAAACAGAAATGAGAATTGACTCAAACAGAATATAGACAAGAAGGGGTTGTCTGCTTTTTCTTATTTTTTTCACTTGTAATTTAATGAACATTTTTACAGTAGATTAATTGCAGATTTAATCAATTTTGAAAAATACAGCATCAAGTAAAATGTTCAAACCTCATTGTTAAATAAAATTATTCAAAAGATCTTCAAGGAGAAACATGTGTTTGACTGATAGCTTTTAATATGACATCAATGCCACTCAGTCTGAGCTGCTTCCTGTTTTGTTTGCCGCAACAAAAACACATCAAAATGAAAAATAATGCAAAGGAAGCACAAGAACAGAGCTGCAGAGAAATATTTTTTTCTTTGGTGTGGAAATGGTGATATTCCAGAACTAATGCTCACAGTAGGTAGAAGAGAAAGCTCACAAGCTTCAAGCAGTACTAAATGCCCAAGAAATGAGATATTAGAGATGGTGGTATAGGACAGGGCCTTCTGAATGCTACAATAAATCACTTTTATTGAGATAAGCTTGTTGCTCCTGTGTTTTAGTAAGATTTGAGACAAAAGGAAAGCAGGTCTGTGCTGACAGCCATATTAATGCTTTTGGTATGTTTTGAGTTCCACCACTAAACATCTGGACTGCTACATTCAACCTCAGAAATTATTTCTAAATTATATATTAACACTATTTTTCTGTTCCAAATTAGAAGTTGAGCCTTGCTGTAGAGGTGGGACATGGTGCCCATCAGAGAGGGCAAGATGATACTGATCACTTTTCTGACCCTTCTTCTATCCTGTGAAATTCAGAAGCTGCTGCCAGGCTCAGAAGGGTGTGAGCTGTACATCTCACAGCTGCTTTGGCTTCTAGATCCAGGGAGCTGCTCTGTAGTAAAGAAGGGGTCCCAATAGTTGTCTGCAGCTACCTAATGGGGTGACCAGAGGGGAGGCAGACAAAGGGACAGAAGTAGCTCTCACAACTTGAAATACAGTATAGTGTGGTTATACATGTAAGGAAAAACATTCTTCATATATGGTCCAGTGGTCAAACACTGGAAGCAGTTGGAAATGTTAATCTTCAGAACTCAGCTGGACATGATCCTGGGCAGCCTAATCTAACTTTGAAGTCAGCAATTCTTTCAGGAAGATCTTAGCCAAAATAACCTCAAGAGGTCCCTGCTGACACAAATTCTGTAAATTTGTGATTATGTCATATATCCTACATAACCCAGGCATCCACCCTGAACACCTCTACCTGATATATCAATCACAAGTAATAGTAAGGAGGAAAGAGATCAGATTGAAGTATAAGATGAAGGGAGCAACACAGACACAACTTTGGTTCTGAAATATTTTTCTCTGACTTTTCAGAAGAAATTGGGAATTGATTTCAGGATAACACATTCTACAGCAGTGCAAATATTTAGTGACCGTGTAATAATGAATTATGACAAAGGATGACTTCAAATATTAGGCTGTTTTCTCTCACAGCAGCATTAGTGTAGGGACAGAAGAAAGATGTGCTTCTGAAGTGAAATGTATCTCAGAGGAGAATATATCCAAAGTAAAACCTGAAGATAAGGACCATAAACTCTTGTGTGATATCCATTCATATGATTCAAACACAGGATACTGCCTGAGTGTGTTGATGAAAGTAGTTGATGAAATGAGTTATTTTGGCTTGGATCACAGGAAGGACCAGGAAACCCCCTCCAACAGAAGGTTCGTGGGACAACTGAGAATATTACTAAAAAGGGACTGGACCTAACATCAGCAAAAGTATTGAAGAGATCCATCCTACATTTTTGAGGAGATTAGTGGAAAATCCAAGATGTTTGCTGTATTATTAAAGTAAGAAGTAATTTGTAAAAGCTGAAGAACAGCCTTCAGAAATGTGTGAGCACATATGTGCATCACATAAATTATGAACTGCATTCTGTGCCTTAATATAAACTGTGCAGAAAACAAAAAAGTTGGGAAAATTACACTGCTCACATGGGATATTCATTTTTTGCTTGTTACTACTTTTGTTTTTTTTTTTTCTTTTTGTCCCTCACACTGCCAGGATCACTGTTTTCTTAATAATAATTAGCTGATTTCCTTTTGTAGCACTTCAAGAACACTATTTTGCTGCATTCTTAATGTTCAAAGTGAAGTGCAAGACTGCAGTTCATTACTTCCCTGACTTCTTCCTAACCTCATGCAAAGGCAAGAGTAATGAATATAGATATAGTTCAATTTTTCATGTCTGTTAACACTTTATTGGCACTTTTTTTTTGGTCAGTTCTGTTGCAGTGATAGTGCTGGGATTGGATTATAATTAACTAGGGACAGTAAAAAATCCAAACTCCAACAATCCAGTATGAGTTAGGCCAGTTAAATTGATTAAAATTAATAGGAGACACTCTGACATCTAACTCCCTACTTACCACCATCACCTCCTTCCATCACACAGGTATTTTCTTTTAGTAAGAGTTTGCATTTTTGTTTTTCTTTTAGCAGTGTTGATCTTATGGCTCTCTGTGGTTCTCTGTCTACTTGCATCTCACAAACAATATAGCAGGGTTAGAAGGGCTTTGTCATATAATTGGCCAGTATGGTATTGTAAATAAGTAAAACTAATTCCCTGGACAAATAGATGTTGTATAGCATTAGATGCACTTGAGTGCAAATAAAGAATTTGATTATGTTTCTCCCTCCTGCCTGTGAAAAACAGTTCCCTTAAGTCTTTTATCTAATATCATATGGCTTAAGTGCTGAGGCTCCTGGTAATTGCCTTGCAGGACTGCTCCTCATCTAAGAGACATCTGCAACCCGTGACTCACTAGCAGTCTACTGAGAATTCCTTTGCACTAATTTCCATCCCCAGCTCCTAATTTATCTCTCAGGCTACTCTAAGCAGTATCTTTCAACTTTTCATTTCTCCAAGGAAGTTCATTAAAGATACTCAAGCACAAGGGTAGGAATCATAGGAATCAGCCTACTGCTCAGAGTAAGGTGTCTCAGAGGCCACTTTTGGTGTCTCTTCATGATCTTTTGCTGAGAAATCACTGTTACTTGCAGCAGTGCTTGGGCTGTGCTGTGGGTGTCAGCTTAGGTGTGGAGCACTTGCAACATGGGAGAAAGGGGCTACAGCAGGACAAGTCACATAAAAAGTTGTGAGATGTTCAGCATAAGCCTCTGCCTCTCTGCACCTCCTTGGAGGAATGTAGCATTGAGACTGGATCATCTCTTTGTCAAGTAAGAGATTAATCCAAGGAGCTTCTGTTCATCCTTTCTGCATTTCACACTAGGCACAGGGAAAAAACATCCCGTTTGTGTTTGGCATTTGCAAGCTAATGCTTGTGCAGAAGAATTAAGAAGGTTGGAAGGAGTTCTCTACTTCCTGTGGCTCTCATTTCTATTGCATTGCTTCAAGAGGTGCAGAAATTGCTAGTCACTGAAGTGAACTGAGAAAGAAAGTAAGTAATGTTATATTTTAGTTATGCTTAATAAAATGAAAGGCATCTGTCAGTTCAAGTTCTGCACTCCCCAAGAAGTTAAGAAATAACTAATATGAAACTGCAGCAGAGGCATTACAGAAGTCATGCTTCTGTTGACAAAGATGTCTATATAAAAGCACATTTTTCTGAGCTGACATTAGGCTAATTCCCTCCTGTCCATTCCTAATAGATTGAATGCTAGGAGGCAAAGGCCACTTGACCTTGTAAAAATTGGATCACCCATTTGAAGAGAACAAAATCTAACAATGCAGGGTGTTTCTGATATAAGTAAATAAGGTTCTGATATAAGCAAATAAGGTTCTGATATAAGTAAATAGGTTTCTGATATAAGTAAATAAGTAGACTAGCTGTTCCTACTAAACTGATGTTCCATGGTGCTGCTTTACAGAAATACTGAGGCAGCCTTTTCTGTAACAATCATTTAACCTAAAAGAGTGCAAGACAGAGCACTCAACAGCAACCTCTGCTTCTGCCTGTTCTCAGGGGTTTGAACAGAAGCAATTTGTTTTATGGGACATGGCATCTCTCCTGCCCTGCTCATGCAGAGAATTGGCCTTTTGTACAGCCCTGTGTGCGTGCTGGGCGCCAGCAGATTGCCTTTCTTGGCACATGGGCGTTCCAGAGGGAATGTACACCACTCTGTTTCGCCTGACAGACATTTTATTCACGTAGGGCTGATTTGCCTCATTAGCCATCAGTCCAAGAAAGTGTGATACATCAGAGTCCTGGCTCCAAGTTAGCTCAGGGAAGCTGTTATCCAGAGGCAGCTTCTCGGGGAATGCCCTCTCTGCCCCTGTTCCTCTGCAGAACAAGGGGATGCGTGTTGTGCTTCTCCCTGCAGAGGGACGGCCTTACTCCACTCCTTGTGCCCAGTAGCTCATCTGGCTGGTGCACAGGACCTAAGATGCACAGGCTGCTCCTTCCACAGGCTGCTCTGTGAGGCAGGGTTATAAAGGGAAGGAAAACAGTATGTGTTGAGGATTGAAGTGTCCTGGGCTGACTATATGATGCTTTTATCCCAAATCCTCTCATTCTGTTTATGTTGAATAATAAGTTTTGCGCCTTTAAGAGTGTTCCAGAGAGTGAAGGGGGTGGGGGGGAGAGAAGAAGCGCGCAGTTTGTTTTCAGACACTGCGCTCCTCCTCCACATTCCTGCTCCTGGACTGTGTTGTCTGTCGATGAACAGACAGTGGGACAGAGCTCTTCTTTTGCTTTTTAGTTAGTTTTAGCTAGCTGAGGCAAAGAAGTTTCCTGGACTATTTTTTTTCCTTTTTCTTTGGACCTGCTGAAACTGCTCTGGACTGAACACCCAGGGGAGCACCGGCAGCTGCAGCTGTGGCCCACCGGGCCGGGCCTGGCCTGCGACAATTCCAGCACTGAGGGACTGATCAGAGACTGAGTGAGCTGAGCTTCAACCCAGGGTTTTCTCAGTTTGTCATCTCTTTTAGAGTGGCAAGGGGTCTCATTGTTTGATATTGTTTTGGTTTTATTGTTTAATAAACAGGTTTTTTCCACCTTTTTCCAAGGAGGTATTTTTTCCTCCCGGACCGGTTGGGGGAGAGGGGCTGATTGGATCTGCTTTTCCCACCGGAGCTCCTTTGGGGGATTCTTCCCCAAATTTGCTCTAAACCTGGATATGAAGCAAAGTGGTTATGGTACATGACCTACGTGAGATAACCCCATGGCTCTGATACAGGCCAGTAAGGCATGCTAAGGCTTCAAAGAAGAGTAATTACAATCAATTACTGCATCTAAGGTCACAAGAGACTCTAATTACCTCTCTGATCTCCTGTATTATACAGTGCACAGACCATCTGTTATGATTATAATAATTATTATAGTTGTTAATGCTATTATTTTAGAAAAAACCATCTATTTTAATTTCAGAACTTCCAGGGATGCAAAAGCCTTGGTAAAGTATTCACTTGGTACTTACTCCAGCTTGCTTAATTACCAGTGCCAGTCCAGGTGTAAATTCATCAGCTAAATTTGGTAACCCTCTACTGTCAATTTCTGTCTGCAGTAAGTATTGATAGACCGGAACAAGAACATCCTGTATGTTTGTGTATGTCTGCCTGTGGTTAAACAATGCAGAGGAAAGGTCTTCACTCTGTCATGACAAAGGGCTTGAGTTGATAGAGCTCTGCTGATAAGGTTTTGCTTTCCTGGTGCTGGTTGAAAATGCCAGGTCATGACCCTCCTTTTGTCCTTTGCTTGGTAAGGGCCAGTGTATCATTTTCTGTTGAATTGCAGTTAACAGTATAGCCTGCTTTCCTAGTTCTGCACAGATAATACAGAGATCCTCTCTGCATCTTTGTACATGGCTGTATACAATTACAGTGGAAAAGAACTTAGAGGCAAAAGGCATTAATTAATGTGCCTATAAATTTCCCAGGAGGGACTAACGTAAGAAACCTGGTCTTCAAAGTGCCTTTGTTTTAGACCTTGTTTAATCTCTACTTTCTTCCTGGCTGCACTGATATAATTTTCATGAGTAATTACTATAGGAATACAGACTTTCTCTCTGTACAAGTTTTATTAACAAATCAAATATTCTATCAGAATGGGGAATGCACATAAAAAAACTATGTTCTTATATATTACAATTACATTGATAACCAAGAATAGTTACTGAAATATTTTGAAAACCCAGAATTGTTAGAATTGTGACTATAAACAAAGCACAAAACCATAAAAAAAATTAAAAAAAGGTTTGTTCTAGTGATAGATAGTGACTTTTCAGAGGGCTCCTTCCACAAAGGGAAATGAGGATCCTTCACTTACTCTATATGTTCAAATGTACTTTTCTGTTAGCAACTTTCCTTCCATACATTTTGATCCTATTAACCAGTCTAGCCAATCTAATTTTTCTGGGGTGGAGGGTGGGGAGCAGATAAATGCTGTGTATATCCTTACATTCAACGAACACTTGCAACTGGAGACAGAGACCTCTTAAGTTCTCCAGCTGAGAGAACAGCACAGCGACAGCTCACACCTTATTAGACACCAGACAATACAAAGAAGCAGAATCAGCAGCCACACCTTTGGAAAAGCTTCAATTAACAACGAGACATAAATCTGCTGGAAGCAGCACTTGCTCCATGCCGGTGTTCAAGGGCTGCTTAGCACAGTGCATCCCTCGGGGCTTTGCTGGAGGGGCAGGAAACACAAAGCGCTCCCACTGCAGTGGAGATGCTGTCCTGCAAGCTGGGCCTCCATATCAGTGAGATCAACTGCACTTGTAACCTCCAATTTCATAAGTGCTATATCTGTTCTCACAGCTATGGAAAAAATACTTGTTCCTTTTGGTGAATTTTGCAGACTGTGGGCCACAGCTGTTGGCAAAACTCTCATTGATCCATGGCCAGAGAAGAAACCTCATCACGTGCTGTGGTTATTACAAGCTGTTTGCATTTTCAGCTCCTGCTAACAATCCAGTTGAAGGAAATTTTTTATTATTATTTACTGATTTTTTAAAAATTGTAAGTCAAGAAAACACATATTAATATGGACATGTTTGAACAGCTCCTCTGGCAAAAAGTAAGAAAGAAAAAAAATTGCAGAGGAGAAGGAGATTTTAACATGTAGTAACCTCCTGCACTGTAAAAAATAAATAAGAAAGAGGATGACATCATTTATGACCTAAACCAGGGGCAAAATAATGAAATGCCTTTGCTGATAGGAAGGAAGGAGAACTGATATATACCTCAGATATCTGACTCTGTTAATTTAAAAGTTGCTACCTTCAGCTGAAAAAAAAGTTAAAATGCTCCATGTCCACATTTTATTTCTGGTGCTCATAAATCAAACCCCCACAAAAATGAGGCGATCAAAATGCACCAGATAGCTGGAGAACTGAGATAGGGATGCTTAATAGTGTTGTGATGAGAAATAAAATTGTCAAAGATTGCAGTTCAATAGTTTTGTATGAACTACAGACAGGAAGAAATCCACAAAATAATAAAATTTCATTTTCACATTCTTCTGCAAAAGGCTCCAGCTTCTAATTTCATATATTTTGATTTCAAACTGACATAAGCTAAGCTAAATGTTTTATTTTAGTTGGGAAGAGGCAAAAACCTGAAACTCCTACTAAAGTAAAGCATCTTGTAGTGTGGATTGGGTTAAGGATGAATACCTTTCTTCTTTAGGAGACATCTGTCTTGAAGTAGTGTTTTCCTTTTCATCTGTCTAGAGGCAGAGCTCTCTAAACCCAGCAGAAGGTGCTACAAGTTGTAATTGCTGGAAGGTCTGAGCTCCTCCATATGTGGTGGCTTTAATGTTCAGTGCTCTGGTTTTATCACAGCCAACTGCTCAGCCTGGAGAACAGAAGGCTCAGGGAGATCTTACCAAAGTGTAGAAAAACCTGAGGTGGGGCCAGGGGAAAAAATACAAAGCCAGAGACTTCTCGGTGCTGTGCACTGGCAGGGCAAGAGGCAATGAATTCTGAAATACAGACAATTCTGACAATTATCATACTTTTATTTTTTACTGTGCAGGTGGTCAAACACTGCAAAATGCTTCCCAGAGAGGCTGTGGGGTTTCCTTTAATGGAGATATTCAAAAGTGAACTGGATGAGCTATGGGCAATCTTCTCTCATTGATTTTGCTTGAGCAGGGGCTGGACCAGATGAGCTCAGAGAGGTCCACCAGCCTCTGCCACAATTCTGTGAAATGGCTTATTCTCTACCAGCACTTTTTATGAAATTCTGAAAGAAGCCTGGCACACTGAGTGCCATCCAGTGATCAGCTCAAAGGAAACAAATAGTCATTGGGACACATTTCTGAGCAAAATAATTATTAACTTCTAAGCAATATCTGTTTTGTCAAATTATTTATCTGTCAGCCTCAGAGATAAGATCAGACTATGCCTGTACTTCCCATATGTTTCTTTTGCTGCAGATCATTCAGCATCAAAGTTTCCTGAATATCCAAATCTGACTTTTAGATTATAATTTGAAACAGTTGGGATAAAAACATATGAATCTCAAACTTTTCTGCAGGGCATATAGACCATTTTCCTACTGCCAGCACTATAAAGATAAATTAGCTTCACTGCAGAAGAACAGAAGACATTCTGAAGGTTTTCTAGACATTAGTTTAATTAGCTAATAAACAAATGGAATACACTTATTTCGTTGAGATAGCAGGAACGTATTATCTCAAACAATAAACCCAGCTTTTGCATGCAGCTCACGACAGCAAAGAGACAGTGAGTAATACAAGAGAGATAAATTTAACAGGAGAGGAGGTGCTGAACAAGGAGAGGGGTGAGGATCCAAGCAGAGCAGGCAGAGCAGTGAGGACAATTGCTGTGATGATCAAGGACATAAGGACACAGAGACAGTTGCACTCCACTCGAGCCACCTTTGTCCAGGCCTGCATGGAGCATGCAGGAGACACCTCCACCCCATGACCCACGCAGATGTGTGATGTGCTGAGAGGCACAGCCAGTGCTCAGGCCCTGTGCCCTCCTGCAGCAGCTCTGTGCTCTCTGGGACAGCCTGCACTGCTCAGCTCTGTCCCTGCACACACAGCTGGCCCCGAGGAACAAGCGCCCAGGAGCATCTCAGTTTCTCCCCAAGGCGCTCATCAGTCTCTAACTACTTCTGAAACAAGATGAGAAAGGGAAATATATTGTAAAGTAAAGTAAATGGGTCATATAAAATGGAAGTAAGTAATAAAAATTATGCTAATAATAATCAAATAGTCTGGGCCTACCATTGGTCTATAAGGGGGCTGATGCACAAGGCAGAGAGGGACTGCAAGGCTGGGAGAGGTGGGAGGGGAGTGAAACTATAAAAAGAGAAAAACAAGATCTCCTTTTGGTACATCACAAGATGGCTGGATTTGTTCAGCAGTTCATGAAGACACTACCTAAGGTTTTCATATGATTTGTGCCCTTAGGGAAACTTGAAGAATATTGAGTGTTCTGGAATTAAATGCAAAATCAACTTTTATTCTGAAAGACAACAGAATGATGTGAGAGAGAATATAAGGTCTGTCCAAAGCAACTAAATTTTAAAAAGTAACTGGAAACATAATTGGTCTTATACAGTGTAGTGTAAAAAACTCCTGGCATCTGACTATCCCTTCCATTAAAACAGACAAGGGATAGGAACCTTTGAAAACACTGGATGGAACTAGAGGACATATTTTATGAAAATTAGTAATTGCTTTTAAAATCAGGACTTTTTATTACTGCTGATAAATTGGCTTACTAGCATAAAGAATGACTAATCTGTAAGGGCTTGCCTTTGGATTTTGGTTCTTTTTCTTTGATTCCCAGTCTTGATCAGCCTTCTGTATTACAACAGCATCGACCAAGCTGACTACAATCAATTCAATGTGAATTGTAGTCAGAAATCTATTTCCACAATAATTACTGACTGTAGCTATTAACTTTATGAAATCCATATTCCTACCTGCTTGCTGACAAGACCTTCATCTCCCTTTCATTTTCTTCTTTTTAGTTCCACATACTTTCCCTGACAAAAAAAACCAAACCAAAACCAACAACAACAACAAAACCCCAAAAACAACAACAGCAAAAACTTTTCTTATTTTTCCCCCTTCTGTTCACTGAGGTAAAATAGTAAGAAGCACAGGTAACTGTACGGTAAACTACCTTATTTCAAAAAGGAACCTAACCAAACATTGCCAATATAAATGACAGTAAACATCATGTGATCCTGTGTGGACATAGAAATTAACTTAGGATTTCCACAAGAGATCAAAGTAAAAAAAGATGGTATTTTTGTGACAAACTCAACTCCTGCAGTGTTTGGATACAGACCTTGCAATGCATAGGTTCATCCTGTGTGTGAGTGACTGTAGATATTTCTGTAAGTTTATTGTTATGTATCCTGGAACTTCTATTAGAAAGTGGGATAGTTTCAGTGAAGGATTCTTTAATAAGGTACAAATTTTCCACATCTGTCCTCCATGGCATGCCTTCTAGCCTTCACCTTGAAAAAAAAGCCACTAAAACCAGCTCTGTTTACTGTAGTTAAGACAGTGATTTTAAACCCTAGACTTGAGCTATTACTGCTGTGCTGTGGAGCATCCCCAGGAGCTGTTTATCTCTCCAATTCACAACTACTTTTCTTTCATCTTGCTCTGTGCAGGAGTAGTAACTTATTACTGGCCTCAAATACTATCTCAGGCTACCTCAGCCACCCAGCTGAAATGCAGGCTTAATCCCATCTGAATTGAAGGGGAGATATAAAAGAATTGTGTTTTATTGCCATGCACTGGACACAGAGCCAGATAATAAGTAGGACAGTCAAAGAGGAGGAACCAGTTCTTTGTTGGGCCACAGAGCACACACACAGCATGCCCACAGACAGATGAGATTTGGGCTCTCAGATGACAATGTATCAATGAGATCTCCACACATATTTTAATGATTATTTAGGACTCTCCATGAGAACAAGTATTCCATTTCCAAGGCTCACACGTGCGCTCCTGGAGCTGCAGCAGTGCCATGTGTCACCTGGCCACTGCCCACGGCCACCAAGCAGGAGTGGTTCTGTTGGCACGCGTGGCTGCGTGGGGCTGACCAAGAACTGCAGAGCTGGCATCAAAGTGAAAAGCAAGAACAGCACAAGCAGAAATAATGTATGACCTTAGAGCACTCCAGACCTGAACACAAATTGGAGTTATCTGGATAGAGGAAGATTGACAGCTCTTTGAATCCAAGCACTAAATAAATACATGCATTTGTGGTGCTCCTAGAAAGGCTCTGGTTCCAGAAATCAATGCAAAGATTTGTTCAGTGCAGCGTGCAGCATTCTTCTCCCGTTCTCAGACAGCCTAATTTTGCCTAGAAACTTGCTGCCTGCATTATATCTCCTCTTCATTTTTTCTGCAAATGATAAGGCATTGTCCAAAACTGACTTAATAGCAGCAATAAGAGAGATGGATTGTCACTTTAGGTTACTCAGACAGTGGTTAAAGTTAATAAAGGTTCAGACTGCTTCTTTGTGCTACAAGTGCTGCACTACAGATTAGCCTGCTGGGGAGCACAATTGGAGGTGCTGGTTCCCCAATCACTCCTCAGACACCAGGATAGTGGCTAGAGCATTCATTTTCTCATGAAGACATCTGACATTTGCTTCTCTCCATACTTCTCTATCCCTGCTGGAAAGCTGCATGCTTAACCTCAGCACAGTTAATTTTCTTCTGTCACATACCAGGATGAGAAATACCATTAGTGTGTGAATGATGTATGAGGTGTAGGGTCCCTGCAACCCTCCCTTTTTGTTCAGGGGTTTGAGCATGAGCTGTTCCTGCTCTCTTTCCCTCCCACAGTCCATCACGGATCTAAAGCTTTGACCCTCACTCTCTGAATGCACTTGTCCTATGAGCAACTGCTTCCCAACACGGCTTGCAGAATTAGGCATAAGGCAGCAGCATATGAAAAATGATGCTTTTTTTGTAGACTGTGCAGAGCTGGAGGTCAAGCACACTATTAATAATTCTCTGACTTTTTAAAAGCTGTATTTCCTCCGTTTGCTGGCAACATGATTTGAAAGGTCTGTACAAGGCATTTAAAACAGCAGCTGAACAGAGGCATTTCAGCAGTGTCCAATATTGATTTTTGCTTCTAACTTGCCTCTTTGCTAAGACTGGTTTCAATATCCTGTGAAGTTTAAGTGAAGATATTTCCCATCTCAATAGCCATGCATTGTAATTTGATCCCACAGACAAGCCTGGAGTATTTTCCTTAACAACACAGCTTGGCTCAAAGAGCAGGACTAACACAAATTCTCCACCTTGGACCACTGCTGCCCACACTGAAGAAACGCCGAGTGGGGAACGAATGGAGGTAGGCAGGAGTGGGGATTGTAGTCACCAGGCTCTTCATTGAGCTCAGTTGTACAAAAAAACCCCTCACAATACAGGGCTGTTAGAACAGAGTATTTCTGCCTCCAGGGAAGTGGTCCCAAGGAATAAGAAACTTCAGCTAAATTCAAAGCACTTTTTAGTATGCTCTCACAGAGCAGAAGTTTAAAGGGAAAAGACATTTAGGAAAATTTAGCAAATTCTTAACCAAAATTAAGGAAACAAAACACCATATGTGAAATGTGAAAACATGAAAGAAAAATAACAATTGTAAACATGGATTTGGCTAACCATAACAGTGACCTAAAATTTAAGAAATTTCCCCACTGGGGAAATTAGAACATAAATAATAATTTTCATTTATTTTTGGGGGGGGGTAAGCAAGTGAGATCCTCACAGAAGAGGAAAAAAGGTCATGAGGAAGTGCTCTATATTTATACCAGAAAGAAGAAAAAAGACAAAGAAAGAACAGGTTTTCTGCGTGGTGGGGAGTGAGACAGGACACAATTGAAAATGACATTGAGAGGGCTGAAGTGCTTCAACCTTTTTTTGCCTCATTAAAAAAATCTAAAAGTATTCAGACTATCCACCGACTTCAGATCTTAAGAACTTAGGCTGGTAGAGAGCAGAAGAGGCTGCATAGATACATAATGTATCTGAAAATCATGTGAGCCTTATAAAATTCACACCAGAGTGCTCAGAGAATTGAGCAGCCATTTCACAGCCATGAGTAATCATCTTTGAGGACTGATGGAGGGTGAAAGTTCCAGAAGACTGGAAAATGACCTCTCAAGAGCTCTTCCAGCCCTGGTTACCATTCCTGTAAGGAGGAAAAAGCAAAGTTAAGGCCGTGATCTATTGATTCCTTCTTTAGGAAGCCACGCTGGCAAACAACTACTTGGTATATTCCCCTATAGGAAGAGCATGAAGTTTTGAGAACACAGGGTCAGTCTGGATCAAATCAAAGGTCCATCTGTCACAAAATAGGCTCAGAAATTAGCCTGCAGCAGAAACAGCTTTATGTAAAACCAAGGGAAGGGCAAGCATAGACCAGCACATTCTCTCAGCTCTTAGCAATCAGAAGCTTAGGGACTTACAGAGCTGGACTTGGCATCCTTCTGTTAATAGCCCTCCATGACCTTTAATAGCCCTCAACAATTACTAATGAAGAGATCTCTAAAGTGCTGTCTTTATTACGTGAAATCAGAATACATAGGAACTGAACAGTCACATACTTTCTGCTGCTCTGCCTTTCAGTGAATACATTTTTGTTCCCAGCCTAGATATAGTGTTATCACATATACATTAATTTCATGAACAGCTAATCCTTGAGAAAAGCTATACCAAAATGTCAGGATAGCTACTTGATATTATTAACATTCAAGCACAGTTACTCTGGCTACTTTGTCAGAAGCTACTTCATGTTAGAGTTCAACCGAATTTATTTTAAGCTATAAAGAGACAAGACAATCCCATGTAGATGGATACACTGCAGTTAGAGAATAGTGATTAAAGAACTTTATTTACATTTCTAGCTGATCAACATCTTCTGGATCCTTCTAATGGGAAGAATTGATTTTTTTCCTCTGCAAAAGGGACTTAATCAATTTTGCTTCTGGAAATGTTTTATTCAACAATAGCTAAATTTCCCTGCATACACATCTGTCAAAACAGAAACAATCATTGGAAAAGAGGAGCTTTTTATGCTGATGTAAAGATATCTGTTTTATTCTTTCAACAGAAGCCTATTGATTTTTTTATGCCTTAAAAAAACCAAATACAAATCCCTTAAATGTGCAAAACCTTACCCAAATACCTCCAAATATTAGCAAATTTAGTTTGAGTTTTTGAGATTTTTTAAAATATTATTTTGTACTTTAAATTAAATGTAAATTTCATCCTCCGGGGGAAAAAAAAAATTGCGATCCTTTTCAGATTAATTTATTCTAGTGGTTCTGTACAAATTTAGCCTTTTCTGCAGTGCTGGACTGGGACTTAAAGAAGCCTTGGTTCTCCAGCTCTCCAGGTGGCTCTCTTTGGTGTCTGTGTGCAGGAGACTTTTTGAGAACATTATGTTTCATGCTGCTCAGCATCTCATTTCTCAATGCAGATGGAAAAACTTTCAGTGATCTATGGGTTACACACTGGGTGCAGGGGAACAAAAACCACACGTGTTAGGTTGTAATGCCCTCATTCAAAACAATGGCCAAATGCCCATGAGGTGTAGCTCAGTTAATGGCAATAGCTCAGTTACTTTCATCATATGTAACAGTGGGCCAATCTACTCATAAATAAGCAGAGAACTCTTTACAAGTTTCTTATACAGCAAGTCTGCAGAAATATTTTAACAATCATTTTTTTATTGAAAATCTAAATAAAACGTGCATTATCTGTCTCAGCTTCTGCCTTGGGCACTGCATTTACATTTACACAAACAAATATTAAGCAGGTTCATTTCAAATAAGAGATTCTTGTCTTGTTTGGTTTTATGCATATTTATAATATCCACAATTTAATTTAAACTGATAAGAAAATCAAAGAAGTCTCACCTTCTTGCAGCCTATAGGACTCTTGACCTTGCCAGGACTCATAAACACAGGGAAAAAAATGCTGTGAATTTAGTATATGACACTGAATCCTTCAAAATTTAAAATGGTAAGAAGAAATCTGTAAAAAGAGTAAAAATGAATTTGTGGGTTTTTTTTCAGTTAGAGAGCCTCCCAGTTCTTTAAGCTGATGGATTGTCATATCTATAAATACATCTACTCTCTTAACCTCTTGCTAATCATCGGCTGCACACCACAGTCTGCATTTGGGATCAGTGCAGTCGCTGCAGCCAATTTGGCCTTCTGGGCCAACTTTATTTCTCCTGTAGCAGTAAAAGCCTGAAACCTGGATGACAAATTGGAACCCTGTTGTACTCTGTTCTGAGGTAACAGGTAACAGGAGTAGACAGTCCCTGCTCCAGCCTGGATCCACGCCCACCACAGTGCTCCCACTCACATGGTGATTCACACACAGTGGCAGGGAAGGGTCTGATTCTGTCACACCAGAATGAAAAGTGACCTGACGAGGCATAACCTGTGTGGCATACCTTTGAATTGTGTTTGGGAGGGAGTACAGGTTGTCAAAGGTACTTAAGGTGTTTAACTGACATACACTGGGGATCTGAGAGAAGCAAAAAATGCCAGGAGAAAACTGTGGCTCCCTGGAGGTCCTGCTTAGCTGCTGGTGCCAGTTGCTGCTGGCCCCGCACCAGCACCCTCTGGTTGCTGCCCACTCTGGAGGGAGAGGTGAAGCTGACACTGAGGGGGCAATGCCCAGCCCACAGACCTCCAGGAACACAGCTCCTGCATCTCCCTGCATTGCCCATCACCTCCAGGGCTTTCTGAGAGCTGCATGCCCATCCATCATCAATCACCATGGCTGGTGCTGGGCCCAGCACTCTCTGCCCTCCTTCCCTGGCCATGGCCAAGCTGGGCCAAGGTGAGGATGTGATACTGAAGTGGTCATGCATATGGCAATAGTGAGCAGGGGCTCAACACCCACCTCCTGACACAGCACCTCACCAGCTGCCTCCTCACACAGCCATGGCTGCTTTTTCTCTTTTTTGTTCTGGTTGTGTGGCGTTGGGTGGAACATGGGTTTGTGCAGCAGGGTTTGAAGCTGCATTGCTTGGCAATTCTGTCTGGGAAGGAAAAGCAGCAGGGACATGATGGAGGGGTGAGCTGGGGATGGGCTTGGTGTGCTGGCACAGCTCAATCTAACACTGCCTCTGCCAGGTGGCCCTGCTGCCTACATGGGCTCCATGCCACTGAGGGCTGGGGGCTGCACCCATGGCACAGAGAGAGAAGAGCCAATCACTGGAATCAGCAAAGAGCAAAGAGGCCCACAATGACAGTGCTCAAATTCACAGACTTTTATTTTTGTCTCTGTACAGAACACGGCTGTGATTGTAATAAGGCATCAAATGCACTACTGAACAGCTCATGATGGACTGTGATGTTCCACCCCATTGTGAGTCAGTCTTACAAAATTAAACCAGTTGCTTTCTTAGTCAGTAAACTCTATACTCATTGCAGACAGATTTTGAAAATAATTACAAAGACTAAAAAATTGTAAACACATAAAAACCCAGCAACAACCCAGTGTAGCTTCCTAGGAGAGTCTTGGGCATTTCTGCCACGGGGCCGGCTTCAGGCTGGCAGGAGCAGGCGAGGCTGGGGGGACACACGCGGGGCACCCGCAGCGTGCGGGCTGGGACGGTGCAGTGACAGCCTCTGTCCTGGTGAGCACCCCCAGCAGAGGCCATGCAGCTCCCAATGCCCAGCCACAGCGTCTCACCGAGAAAAGGGAACTGAGAACACGGGGAGCAGGAGGAGCTGTCTGAGCAGCAGGGAGCCCGACACTGGCAGCGTCCCTTCCCACAGCTCAGGGAAGCACGGACACCCCCAGTGGGAAGGTAGAGACTAGGTTTGGGCCCAGCCAGCAGACTGGGCCCTCAGATGTCATGAGGTAGAAATTGGGAAAGTGTCATATTTGGCAGCTGGGGCTGGTCAGAAATAAACTGACTAAGGGCACAAATCCTGTTCTGTTTCCAGGGTACTCAGAAATCCATATTCAGAATCAGATGTTTAGAGGGCACCTAAAACCCACTCAGTATATGCCAAAATTTAGTTTCCCAAAAAAGGAGAAAGCTCTCCGATGAATCAAGTGACAACTTTAGCCCAGGCAGTGAAAAAAACAGCAACAATTCTTCTCCTATTTGTACCTTTAAAGCATTTAAATTTCCAGTAGGGGAAGTCAAATGCTGAGGGTGCATGAGGGGGCAATAAACGTCCCTTGGCCTCGCCCTTTGGTAGCATCTCATGTGAGGTGAATGCTGTGAAGGTCTGGCCAGTGGGCTCACACATTCATTTCCACCATCAGCCACCAGACAGCAAGAGCTTTGGTTTCTGTCTGTGTTTGGTTTCACAGCACGAGAACCTAAGAGTCCAGAGGTTTTATATTGCACTGCTAACTCACATCATGCTGCAATTTCTAAAGTGATCAGAGAAATGTCCCGAGCATTTTTATCTGCTAAATTCCTGTGCTCTGAAGGCCTTCCTTCACCTCTTTCGTAGCACACACTTACACCAAAATAAAGAAACTCTGTTAGTCCTGTTGTTTAAATTTTATTACTCCTCACACTTCTGCAGCGTACATTTAGATTATTAGGTTGACTAATATTTCCTTAAGATGCTCAGGGAAAATTTCAGGGTTCATTAAAGTATTGCAGGTTCATGATCTGTGACAGGCATTTTACAAAGTGTCAGAAAACTTCTCACTTGACAATAACATACTGACAGTTTCTTTTTCTAGTGCTAATAATCAGCATTAAGGCATGTCATGGTTCCTGCAAGAAATCTGTGATCCCTACAGCTTAAGCTGACATCTTTCTGCAATAATGGAATGTACTCCAATTTAATGCATATGTATAATAAAAAATAAAAATAATAGCTCTCAAAACCACCAGCCTCATTTTTACAGCTTCTGTCACGTAGGTAAGAACATGGGGCCCAGGCAGGCGAAAGGGTTTTCATCCCCCGAGATGTCTGTCCCTGCCCTACACCACCTTGCTGACCCCAGCTCAGCAACATTTGCCCTCTTGCTTGGCATGGCTTTCCCAGGGAAGGCCAGCCCCTTCCCATCCTCAGGGGCAGGATGAGGGGAAGAGCTGTTCCCAGTTCCCCACCTTGACAAGTGTCAAGCTCTGCAGCCTGTGTTCACACACCTCACCCACTGGCCAAAGCCAGCAAAAAAGGAACCTTCCTGCCCTGCATCCAGATTCTCAGACTAGTTCCTTCCTCTCTCACAACAGGCTGAGGTAGCTTCCAGATATAAGACATTTCATGTAATTATCCTAGAGATTCAATTAGGAGTCTCTGATGACACAGCCAGAAGGATGTAAGTTCTTCAAAGATGACTGTGGAGATGCTGGTCACTGCTGAGTTACTGCCTGAGAACACACTGTGTGCCATGACATAAACTGAGGGTCATTTACTGGGCAGCAGCACCCTCTAATAAGGCAGCTCATTTAATTATGCAGTAACATTGACCTCAAGCTGCAGTTGGAGCAGAGAACATGTGAAGCAGGATCTCTTTTGCAGGGCCAGCATTACAGCCTGGGTACCACACTATGGAATTTGCTGACCAAAGACGTGAACCTGGAGCAGGGCAGCTCCTTGGGACCTTGGTCACCTGCAGCCAGCAAGCACAAGGGACTGAACTAATGGAGTCAGACCTGCGTGCTGCACTTGCCTCCTGACAAAAACCAGAGAAGCAGAACAAAGAACCAAGTGGCAAAATAGTGTTCGGTCTCTCTGTGAGGAACCCATGTGTCTGCCATCCACTTTTTATTCTGGACTTTGTGCTGCCACATATTACTGGGTAAAGGAAATCTCCTCCCACCTTCCCAAGAGAACTCTTCTCCTGTGTGTCACAGTGGGGAAAAATGGTGTTATTTTAAAAAATGACTTATTTTAAAAATAATTCATATTCCTGGTATTTTAGAGTTAACTCACAACTGAGAAGGCTGTCATAATGAAGCACATTTCTTGTAAGTCTGCAGTCAGAGACTGCACAGACAGAGCTCTTCACCCATGTTTGGCTTTGCCAGGGACACATACACATATAGCAGACATACATATTAACAAGACATGCATATATATATATATATGTGTATGTGTATATATATATGTATGTATTAAGCATTGCTCAGTAAGAACTGGCTTTCCCAGCACTGCAGGAACACATCAATGTTATCAATGCTCCCTAGAAAATGGCTGGTAATAAAAGCAAATAGCATCAGTGGTACAGGTTTTTGGCTACAGTGCCACACAAGTGAGATTAATAGCAACATGTACCGTTGATCATCCCCTATGCTGAGTTTCTTGTCAGCCAGTAAACTGCCTGATACTTAACCTCTGTATTTCCTGATGATTTATTCTTTACAAATAAATTGGGGTTTATTGAACGAGTCTTAGAGAGCTCCTTCCTGACCTTTCCTTGCTGGTTATGAGAAGGTTGAGAGCCTAGTGACATAAAGCTGAAGTTTCAAAAAGGACTAATAAGATGCAGACAGCCTCAGTATAAGCAAAGCTCTGTAGCTGAGCTTGAATTTCTCCTGGCATGTGTACTGAAAGAACAGTGTCCAGTCTCAGCATCCCCATGCTTTTTCAGTCTTTGGGTCTTTTGAGACTCCAAACAAGAGGTCTGTTAATTCATGTTGTGGCAGTTTTCATACAAAGACATCTGTCCACCAGGAACTAAACTTCTTTTATATCACTATAGGGTCACTATGGCTATCAGAAGTTAATGACTATCAATCATTGCTAATCTGAACTGAAATGGAGCCACTGACCTCAAGCTGAAAGAGCCTTTTGTCTCCTACCAGCACCAAGAGCCATATGGTTTCCTGCCCTTTGCCTCTTATTTCATATTTTAAATAATCATCACTAATTGTACAATTGTTTGAAAATACGGGAGGTTTGTGGCCAGCCATGACCAAGTGGTGTTCTTTCTTCCCATAGCTGTCACTTAATTGAAGAGAAGGGATCTGCTTAAAATTAAAGAATAAAAAAGCATCTCTTAATGAAATATTAGCCCTACCATTTAATTATTGGTCCTGCTTCTTAATACTCTGTCAAGTAGAATGTTAATAATCTTGCAGGCTTCAAAAATTAACAGCTTTGAAAGTGCCAAGGTCATTCTTGTTCTATATGGGAGTAATAAGAAAATTATATAGGCAAGACAGCAGTGGAATGTTTTATATTATGATAAACGAGTATCTGAGGAACCTACTTATCACAAGTCTCTTTTTATTCAGTGGTTTTCATTATTTTATATCATTTGCATTTCATCTGGCACAGTTCCCCTTTACAACAAGTACTCATATATTGCAAACATTTGATTATAGAGCTTAAGATAACACCATTCTTGTCAGACAAATAAACTGTATCACCAGCTATCTTTAGCTGCATCTGCTTTCTTTAATGAAACATATTTTCCTGTAGAAATGCTGCCTTAAAAATCATGACCACACTAATTATCTATGGCAAGCACATCTTCCTCAACTAACGACAGCTCGAGCATATTATCATTTGCTCCAGACTTCATTCTAAAATTGAAAGATCCATACAGCTTTGCAGACTCCTTGGAGGATGCAAACCTGCTCCTCCGGTACAGCTCCCCTTTCCACATGGACATCATGAGCAGGCTGGAGAGCACCACGCCCCCCAGGGTTAAGAGACACAGCCCGGCGATAACACAGCGGTCCAAGTGAGCGCCGATCCTCGCGCTCTCGTTCTCCAGCCTCTCCATCTCCCGGGCAGCCACAGTGTTGGGATCCACAGTCACGTCTCTGGGCACCACGTAGGAAATTATCACCAGCAAAATGCCACTAACCAGGAACAAAATGGCACTAATGAATCCATAGTCAACGGATTTCCCAGCTGCTGCCTCCGAGGCAGCATCGTCCTCCTCAGAGACCAAGGAAGGAGAATCGTGTGCCCATTCAGGTGGCAGCTCCCTGCAGGAATGCTGCTGCAGAGGGGCATCCTGGCCACCTGTAGGAGTGGGGGGACTTCTTGCGTGCTCCAGATTTACATTTTCATCCACATAAGTGAAGGATGTCTCGAGTTCCTGGGCACAGCAGCAGGCTTTCTTCTTCCCTCCATCCTCTTCCCTGGGGAAGCTCTCGGCTGGCTGGCAGGGCTGGGAGGTGCTGGAGGGGGCAGGGTGCTCCTGGGGCGAGGTGCCCAGGGAGGAGGGCTGGGGTGCCAGGGGGGGCTCAGCCACAGGGCCCCTCTGCAAGGGCTTGCAGTGCCGCTCACAGTGCAGGGCTGCCACGGCAGCGGCTGCTCTGGCGTCCACCTCACCCCCCTCACACTGCTGCTGCTCGTAGGGATGGGGGGGCAGGTTCCAGCCAGCAGTGGTGCCCAGGGGCACCTGTCTGCTCTCCTCGGCCAGGTAGAGAAGCTCCATGCAAGCCATCGACCTCGTCCCCACGAGCCTCACCTCCTGGGCTACGGCATCCTCCAGCAAATGCTGCCCCTGACCTGCAGAAGCGGCTTCACAGTGCTGGCGCTGCTGTATCCCAGAGATCTTCTTCACCACTTTTTCACCAACGTTTTGTTAGGGACATGGCTTGTGTCAGCTGTTAAATGATTAAACAAATCCTCTCTGACTTTCATTTCTTTTCGGTCTGCAAATGAAATAGCAGAGGGGGAAAAAACAACAACAACAAAACCGAACTCTGACAACCTCATGATGATACATTAATAAACCAAAGGGAAGAGAACGCAAATGTGATACATCAGCCCTTCTCCCAACTGTTTGAGAGGAGACAGCAAACACGATTGTTTTAACCATGCACTTAAAACTGCAATCCTCTTGCAGATCCAAAATCTATTAGGGAATCTAATCAACCTTTGACACCACTATCCAATTAAGGCAGTAAGTATGCACAGAGCACGGGATAACCAGAAAAACTGTGTAAAATGTCAAAGAAAATGTATGTCTGTTCTTTTAGAAGCATATAACTCCCATCCCCCCCCCTTCCAAATAAAGAATTTTGCACTCAGATTCACAGACTAATTAGAAAGAAACACGCAAATCCCATGTAGCTCAATAATCCAGGATCTGTATTCTCCGGTGGAAATCTGATAATCCTATGGGAAAAGCAGTGCTTTCCTATATAAGATCTACCATTCATCTAAGAGCTTTTGGAATGAAATTATGCCTCAAAGACCGATGACTCAAAGACGGATATTACTTCTCATCTGCAATTAATTCGTTATTACCCCTTTCGCCTGGGCCCCATCCCCCTCGAGGCCGCCCGGTGTCACGGGGCGAAGCCTGCAGCCCGACAAATGTGTTGCATGCGTAGGAAACACATGTGCATCTATAGCACATACGTGATCGCTCACAGCCGCCGCTCACTCACGCTCTTCTCGGGACCTCAGCGAGAACCGGCCGCGCCGGGATAAGCGATTCCCGCCGGCGCCGGGAGTAGCTGGATCCCCCCGCCACCGAGTGACCCGAGCGCTCCGAGGTGAGCGGCGCAGACACGCACGGGCACACACGCATCCCCGGCGGGCAGGAGCGCTCCGCCCGCTCCCGCTGCCGCTCCTCCTCCCGCGGCTGCTCCTCCTCCTGCCCGCGGGGCTCTCACCTGCCCGGGATGGCGCTGGCCCCCCGCACCCACACACGGACACACGGACTCACGGACTCACGGACACGCGGACACACTCACCTTCCTCCCGCCCGCCTCCGCCACCGGCCGCGCCCCTGCCCGCGCCGCTCCCAGCGACCCCGGGCGGCCCGGCCCGGCCCGGCCCGGCCCGGCCCAGCCCAGCCCAGGCGGGCAGTGCCGGGGCGGGCGGGCTCCGCTCGGCACGCCGGGAGCTGTAGTCCGCGGGCGGCGGCGCTGCTGCGGCAGCCCCGGAGCCGCGCCCGCCCCGGGGCTCGGGCGCTGCTGCCCGCGCTGCCCGGGCTGCGGTCACCGCACGGCCTCGCCGGGTGCCGGAGCCAGGCACGGGGCCCACAGCAGCGTCCGTGCAGCCGTGTGCGTGCGTCCAGCTCAGTCATCGCCCGGAGCTGTTTTCCATAGTCTTGGGAGCTCGCGACTTACTCCAGGGAAAGATAAAATCAGATTTTCAAGTGATCCCAAAACTGCTGGAGCTGAGACGTCAAGGGACGTACCCTCTGCGCAAGACTTACTGGAAAATCTCAGGAGCTCGCCCGTGTTGGCAGATGGTACGCGCACTTCCTCTGGCCAGCATAAATGACTATTAAAGAAAAGAATGTTGCCAAAAAATACATAATAAATGAATGACCATTTCATTTTCAGTATGAAGCTTCACTGAGTTCTCTTGCCAGTGCTTTTCCTTTGGCAGTGTTAGTGATAAACTAGAATATGAAAATAAAGTATGGAGTAGTCTGAACTGAAGGTTTATCAGAGCTGAATATTGTGCTGTTGTGGGAAAACCGAGCTCTGGGGAGACAAAGAGCTAGCATGGGCAGGGGCACCTTTGTCATGGAGCTGAAATGAGGGAGCACACAGAAATAAGAAGTGAGCAGCACCTGCCTGCATGGCTGTTGGGCAGGAAAGCAGAGGCTCAAATTGAAAAGTGAGCTGGGGAGGAACCAGAAGAGACAAACACAGACTATCTGAAGGAGTTGGCCTGACATCAGAGAACAAGGTCATTCTCTGTAAGGACTCTTTGCCAGTTCTGAAGCAATGCATTAAGCAGTCAAATCAGTTTTGAAGACATATCCTGCTGAGACCCAAAAAGCCCAGTACAGAAGGTTCACATCTTAGTGGGAGTAACTCCCATGAATGTCAAAATGACTTGCCAGGACATGGCAACAGTAGGGCACTCGCAGTACCCATCACACAGAGTGCTCGGTGCTCTGGGGTTCTTTGGATATCATTTCAAAGCAGCTCCAGGCAGTGTTTCCATTAGCAAAGAGCAGTTTCAATGCATTAAATAGCATATTATTCACCTTTGAAGAAAAATTGTAAGGAGAAAATTATGGAGTTGGGAAAATGGTGCAGGCTGTCCTTGGAGTTTTTTAATAACAGTGCCCTCTTTGAGATAAATATAAAACAACAAATAAAACCTAATCAAAGAAAAAAGCCTGAACAAAAAATTGTTCAAATAGTTTCAAGTAAAAGTAAAGACAAAAACAAACTCTCGTTAAGTCTATTGCACATTTTCATTTGGGAATTAGCAGGATAGGAACATACAGATGTTGGGCACTGACACTGCAAGCTGCACCTGCTGCATCTGATAGACAAATCTTAATTAAATGACTCAAAAATATGGTGCTCAGCCCTGGCAATGCAGCCTGGAAGAATGAAAACACCTTTCCTGGGCCCTGGCTCAGCCTCCCAAGTCCTTGGGTGGTATTGTCTTTCTGACACAAAGCTGATACAAAGGCAGGAAATTGTCTGCACGCAACAAATGGTGTCATTCCTTCAAAACCCAGGAGCTACAGCATGTACTCTTGAGCACTTACTAGAGCCTTAGTTACTTGTTATTTAACCACACAAACATCTTGCTGTGCTACCACCCACTCTCCTCCCCATTTTGTGCCAGCGTGTGTTGGGCAAGTGTATTAATTTGTTGCTGCTAATTGTAGTCCCACAAACTATGGAGCAAACAGAGGGAACCACGACTCTGTCAAGCCAAGTGTTGTCTATTCTTATGTGCCTTCCCATGTGGTGCTGTGTCTCCTTTTCCTATCAGAGTTCACTCACTCTTAGAGCGAAATCACTGTCTAGTCACAATTCATATTACTGACATTTCATTTTCTTGACTTTGGATGCAAGGAGTTAACAGCATTTTCTTGTAACAAATGTGATTGTTGCCAATGCTGTGAGGTGTGGAGGTGGTGAAATGAATGCATAGCAACGTGTACTCTGCAAACACAAGTACAGCTGGTGAAAAGATTAAGCAAGTAAGGGCGGGAGTAAGAATATTTGTCACAGGAAGAAAGTGGCTATGTAGAGCTAAAAACCAGAGTGATGGACACACAATGGGACAGGAGTAAAAGACTGGAGTAGACTGTCAGAGTGGATGAGCCTTGTTCTCTCTGCTCTAGTCTACCACACAATACAGCCCTTTCAGACACTGAGCAGGGCTATGGTAGCACACAGTGATAATATGGAATCTGACAGTCGGCTGGCAAAGGTGTCTCAGTTGAGATACGTGCAATTAAATTTAAACCATACTCTGGAGCATCTTGCAAGCTCTCTTCAAGTTTGCCCAACTATAAATGAGCATGTAAACTAGGTGTACATTTTTTTTTTCCCATTCTCAGTAACCTATGGCCACCATAAAACTGTAAGGAGGCTTGTGAGGTTGTTTCACACTTTCTGTTTGAAGCCTCACTGAGGGCCTGACCAGACCTGAGGGCTTTAGAGGAACCAGGCAAAACTGGAACAAGTTTTCTGAATGGTACATCCCGTCATGGTGTGATAGAGGATGGGTTTTGAGATATTTTACTTGCTATCACCAATTCAGGGAGTTTTCCAGTGTTATATGGGATCCTCAGTGAAGCATTCCTCCAAACATTTTTATTCTTTTTTCCCTTCTCTTGTAACATGTATACAGAGTTCTTCAATGATCTCATTTTCACAGAATCTTCAATTCATTGCCTTGCACAGCCACAGGACCTTGGGTTGCCAGTAGTCCTTGTGCAACTGTTGCAAGACTGCAGAGCTTCTAAAATAAAGGGGCACTCCAGCCAGTGTGGCTCAGAGAATAATACATTCAGAGAAGTCTAGAGAGAGTATTGCATAAACTTCCCATTTCCACTTGAATAGATTGTACTGTTGAGTAAAGTAAATTGGCTAGGGAGTCAATAACATGGGGCTGCAGAAAAATTTTATACATATTAGAGAAATACATGGACCTGTGTACTGGTCTGTGAAAAATAACAAAGGTAATAGATGGGAATGAAGATTAAAAAAAATAAAAATAAAAATTCACCATTTCTGTGTGTTTAAAACACATTACTGTCACAGATCAATAAATGTCACAGATTAATAAAGCAAAAGTAGTCAGGAAAGCAGTTTAATTCTGCTTTGGTTGATTCACTAATGCACATCCATTGTGTGTTAACAAAAGACACAATAAGTAAATAATTTTACAGAGATACAAGAAACCATAGATGTGTGATATGGTGTTCCAGAATTGCCACAAGTAGATTAAATCTTTGATAAAACTCTATGTTTCTCATGTCTGCACGTGTGAAATCATGGTTTGGGTAAATGGAGCTCCTGAGGATGAACAAAAAAACTCGGTCTTAGAGCAAAGGATCATCTGGAGGAGTAAAGGGCCTGTTGACCACTTGGAAGACACGGTAGTTGTAGCCCCACTCAGGAGCTAGGGCAGGACAGGCAGGAATTATTGAGCTGTCAGGCTGAGGTCTGCTCCCTGGCACAGCACCTGTGGCGCCTTTACTGGCATTAAGGGCCGGGTCTGGATGTCCCAGGGCTGCTGTTTCCCACCTGCTGTGCCCACACCAGTAACTCAAGCTGACCTGACCAACCCCACTACCACAGGTTTTACTGTTGATCCTGAGCAGCCTCCCTGCTTTCCCCCCTCAGGAGCTCATACTCAGCTATTTTCCCTTCTGAATCCCCCAGCACCTGAGCACCCCTGTGTCAACAGGCCTATCCTTGGCTGTGCCTTGATTGTTCTGGAGTCCTGCTGACTCTCACAGCTCTGTCTCAGCAGTCTGGGCTCAGGGTGCCAGTGGGACATGGCCAAGCTGGCCGTGCTGTGCCCAGAACAGACTGACTGCTGAGTGCATGCAGTACCTGGATGCCACCGAGAGTGCCGAAGCTTTGGACTGGGGTGCAGGAGGCACCTTCTGCCTCCCTGTGTGCCCCCAGAACTCTGAGCACTGAGCTGCGTGATCTAAGGAGCCTTGACAGAGCCCAAACAGCTCCTCCTTGCTGTGACCTTGGGATTGCCACATGTCCCCACAGGTTTCTTCTGCCCACTGATGGGGAAGTACCAGCACTGTGCTGTCACCATGTTGTGAGAACCAAAGTTACCATTCATTTCCCACTGTGTCATACCTGAGACATAAAGGACACGTTTCTCCCTAGGTGCCCAGGAGCCCACAAATTGAACACTACAGCCCTGAACCCTCTGTGGCTGCTGAATGCCAGGTGTCATGCACATGACTGACTGCTGTCATTGCCTTTTTCAGGTGTTTTCCTGGATGGTTATTCTCTTTCCTGCACACTTGCATGGAAAGACAGAATCACCTAGAGTAATCACACATTAGATCTGGGAAATTTAGTCCACCTGTTATTCTGTACAGAAATACTTAAAAATACTTATCATAGAATGAAGGAATGTGAGGGGAAAGTGAGATAATAGACTACCCTGGAGGGAAGCCCAGGTGAAAATCAGAGGCTGCTTAGGAGAGAAATAAATCACCAAGGAGATTTTAAGCAAGGGATTTAAAAGATAGAGAATAGGGCAGAAATAAAAGGGGACTGCAGCATAATATGAGGAAATAATAGCTTGACCCATAAAGGTGGCGGGGGGGCAGTTATCTGAATCTGGAAACAAAAATTACTCTTAGCTGTTGCAGTACACATAAAACTATGGGTGAAAGAAGAAAGTGAAGGCTGCAGTTTCTGACAAGGCAAGGACACACAGTATTCAGTAATATATATATTGCTGGTGACAGAATGAGGTTTTATAGAAATTATCAGGAATAGTACACAGGGATTCTATATTATCAGCATGTGTTAAAGAGTTTCTTTAACAGAAACATCAAAGATGTGTTCACATTAGAGAGGTAACGCTGATAATTTATGGAATTTACCTGTATCAAAAAGACTAAAGGTAAAAAAAATAGTAAAACCTTCTTTTCTTGGTAGTGCTTTATGTCCACATACTATAAAGTACATTAAAAAACTGAAATCAATATTCCCATTTTAAAGGCAAAGAAGCTGAAACATGGGAAACTTGTGTAATTTGTTACAATCCAGACAATACAGAACCAAAATCAAGGCACCAAAATCAAGATGAAAGAATTGGGCCTTGAGCTTTGTTCCTCATTTCACCTGTTTTAGCCAACAGCAAAGGGCAAGCAGTGACTTCAGAGGGAACCCAGTTCTTTTCTTCTTACCTAAGGGGAGAACCACTGGTATGAGGTAAGAGAGATGTAGAACTATTTTGAGCTCATAAATCATAGCATCAGAGATATGCCAGGAAGGTGTATCAGTGGGGTTTTGAAGCAGAGCTAAGGTCCATGCAGATTGCTGGTGGTGATATTTGTATCTAAATTAGCAGCCATAGCAGCCCATATTTGAGAGAGTTCAAGGCAGAGCTCTCCTCCTTCTCTTCCTCTCTTCCACAGTCCCTTAAGCTGACTATCATGCTGAATTTATGTGTGGAGGAGAGCCTTCCCCATGTGTCTAGTCCTGGTCCCATCACAATCACTACAGCATTTTTG
This sequence comes from Melozone crissalis, assembly GCF_028551555.1. Lineage (NCBI taxonomy): Eukaryota > Metazoa > Chordata > Aves > Passeriformes > Passerellidae > Melozone > Melozone crissalis. Next base: position 26,328,724 of record NW_026535780.1, read on the forward strand.
CAATCAGCTTTAAACAGGCCAGGATTTCTTACTGCCCTTCCTCATCTAATAATGTTGAGGTTCCTTCTAGAACAGTGTCTGCAAGGAGTTGTAAAAAACCCTGGTGGAATACAACACACTAAAACCCGGGTTAGATAAACCAAATGGGAAAGGTAAGACTAATCACAGTAATACAGCCCTGACAGGTCTGCCAGACTCTTCCAAAGGCAACATTTCTTCTACAATACTGAAAAACAGTGAACGAAGTGCTACAAAATAATCTGCAAGAAGCAATCCTTCTACAGGGCCACATGAATGAGCTAGACCATCCATGTATTTGCCTCTCTGACATCCAGGTGATTTGATCCCGTTTACTTTCCAAGGGAGTGTGATCAGACTGAAACTGGAAGGAAAAATATTTGATCTTTTTAAACAGTCAAACCTTTAAAGTCCAGCCTGTCCCCTGAATTTTGCGAATGCAACTAGAGGTTTTTAAACAAAACCTCTATTGATGTCCGGGGCCGGCATTGCAGACCAAACACCCACAGAGCAATAAACATTTAATTCATCAGATATGGTTAAGGCTTTTAACATTCTTTTTCTTGTCACGTAGGCACTGTTCAGATTCCTAAGGAGGTTCTACTTGCTGTCTTCCTTTGATTGCCTTGGAAGAAAGAGGAACATTCTTCTTAAGGCTGAGCTTAGGAGAGGTATCTGGAATCAATAGTGAAAAATAAACCCTGACCTCATGGTTTTGGTTTTATTTTAGTTAGGAGGCATGGAAGGAAATATGATGTCATGCTCTATATTAAACCAGCTCTCTGAAAGCTTTTAATTGCAGTGGGTTTTGAAGCCATATATTCAAATGGTGACAGTACACTGTGTTGGCTCCTTCACAAACAGAAGTCTTAGAGAATCACATGCTGCTAAAGAAAATGTTTTACACTTTTCTGTTCTTGACACATGAGAGTCGTTTTTATCTGGTTATGTTATGCATGCAACAGAACTGCAATGATAGTAAAATCTGCGACATGCAGGCAGGACTGCAGGCACAGTATGAAAAAAGGCAGGCACTTACTTGAGCAGTTGAAGAGCTCCTAATACATTATTTATGGGAAATCAATATTTTTTGTAATAAATACATACACATATCTATCTATCATCCATTCAGGAAAACAAAGATGTCTCTATCCCACAGTTGGTGAAAAGCAGAAAGCAAAATGAGACCTTAGTTCACATTGGCTAATTACCAAGTGTTCCTCTGGCAGTGTCTGGGGAGCCAGCACAGACAGGTTGGGTTTTGCAGGAAGGTTGGCTCTTGAAAAGACGAAGATCGTTTTTAATTTGTGGGCAAGACCTGGTTCCTGAGCAAACAGGTCTCCATTACAGAGCCCTGAAAGCTCTCTTCATTGCAATATTTGGGATCATTGCAATATTTGCATCCCTGTTTATTTCAGTGTGAGACAGGGACATGTAGCTGAGTGTCTGGTGAGAAATGCCTTGGTGTGAAACCTCCTTGAATGGAATCAGAACAGGAGTGTTGGTGTGGAAGAGACTAGAAAAGGACTGTAGCAATCCAGGCACCCCTGTGGGAGTCCCTAGGGGTTGATCAGGCTGAGCAGGCAGCTTGTGGTGGGTGCAAAGAGATCTCTGCAGATGGATAGCTTCTCCTGGACAGCGGGTATCTGGCGGTGGATGAGCAAGGAAGGAGGATTTGTTCTTACTGCATGCTAAACGTATTACTGTTTTGTCTTTCCGTGAATAAAGATTTAATTGTACATTTTCTCAGAGTCCTCATGTTGGGTAGGTCAGACCTAATGAGGGCATGTGGTTTTCTGGCACTTCTTGGGGGGGGATTAAGCTTGGCTTAATCATTTGCTTCACGAGATGTCAAATACATCAGTGCTACTGGTTTCTGTTCTTATTAACCACCTGGCTGAGAATTATATGTACACATTATAGTGAGGTAATAGCAATTCTTTGGTTGATCTTACTTCTGAGGCATCCATGTATGTATACACACAAAGGTACTCACAAATCGCTATGAGGAGTTTTTCATGGAGAGTGGGAGAATTGGAAATGAATTTCCACTCCTTTTACTCCAAGTGACACATTCTCCCCCACACAATATTATACATAAAATGAAGCATGGAGAGCTATTTTCCCAAACAGACGGAAATGATGTTTTTTGAGGTGGGTAGCTGCATTTCAAAGCCAGAAATCTGCATGGAAGATATTTGTGCAGTGCCATCTGGACAAGTTTTTAATTAATGTGGAAAATGAAAAATTAACAGGGGGACTAACAGTTTCTTCATGTTCAAAGACATAATCCTGCAGGGAAAAAAATACCCATGGTTACACTTCCAAAGGATTAATAAAGAGCTTCTAACATGGGTATGAAATCAGACTAAGAAAAAATATTTTAAACATTTATGATTAGTTTTATTAATTTATTAATTTTATTAATTTAGAAAAATTCTATTTCCTTTAAGAAAAGATAACAAGAAAGAATAATGACAAGTAGATAAAGATACAATTCTGTGCATTCTGAATGAGGGATTTTTTCTACCTAATAAAATAATAATGATAACATTAGAGGAGGAAAGAGGGAGAGGAGCATCACTCTGTTTTGGGGTACATAATAGGAGTTTAGTTATCTGTCTGATTACATTGCAATCACCCTTTTTGCTACTTGAGCATCAGACAGTAATAAAACATGCCAAACTGGAGACTGAGTTTTTTGCCTGTATTCTGAAGTTTTGAAATACAAAGTGTACGAAGACTATTTAAATCGCATTACTTTTCAATCTTTGAGAAATATTGTCATTTTTTTAACAACTGGTCTGCTTCTTCATCTGATTTTCTGGTGATACTTTTAAACCAATAGTGTTAAAATCACTATTTTTGGATGACAGGAGAAATCAAAGGGTACCTGTGACCATGAAAGATTTTTATTCAGTTTGTCTCAGAACTGATATAGCCTTCTATATCCATATATATCCACATATTCTTCTTGTCTGCTGAGACTTGTTTAATGTGCTCCAATCTAAGAGGGTGTTTTTATATCCTGAATTAAAATTCAGCAGTTTTGTGCCTTGCTATAAATCTGTCTTGTCCTTTTCCTTCCTCATCATTTTCTGTAACAATTTTATTAATGTTTTAATGATTTTGAGATCTTGGAATAATATTACAACTCACAGTTAAACTGAAATGCTACATTTTTTTTTTTTTTTTTATGTTGGAGAAGAAACAAGCAGCCAGAAGCTTTGCAAGTGTGAAACCCAAAGGCAGAGGGAACATATGTCTCCCATAGGAGCAGGAGTTAACTGATTCCATGTGAGTAAAGGATGGTAAGATTTCAGCATGAGGCAACATCTTGACTTAAAGTGAATCACTCTCCAAACTGACCAGAAGTTGGAGCAGAAGGAGAAAAGATTATGACTCTGATATTTAGATTATCATGAAGATACTTCTTTACTCTGCACTAATGCTATTCTTTAAATCACTTGATAAACACAAACATTTATGGCAAAGTCTAAATTTAGGAAATGTACTTAAAGCACCGAGACAATGAGTGTTCAGGAGAAAAATCTAAATTTATTTCTAATATGATACAAGTTTGAAAATTACATTGTGTTTATTTAGCATGTTAAAACCCGTGAAATGTAGTGTATGCAAGATGTTCTGTGGCCTCCAGAAGTTCCTGCCTACTCGGGCATCTTCATTCTGTGCAGACAGCTAAGACTGTCTTCTGTTTCCTGCTGAAATTTTCTGACTGCATTTTTAACTGCGGATTTTTCCCTGACTTGCTCTACTACTCAACCTCAAAAATGATCTGGATCCAGTGGAGTCAGGTGTGCAGTCATCTGACAAACGTGGAGCTGGGACACAGACTTCTACTTTGAACCAGCTGTCTTGACGATGGTTGTAGCTGGGAAGACCAACACAGTCAGCAGAGTTAAGGATGAGATTCACCTGACCAAGTGAAGGCACTTACTTCAGAATTGGATGAATGGTGCACCTAACTGACTGTGATTGCTCTGTCACACACTGTCATTCTCACTGTAGACAAATGTGTTTAGATCAATCCCACCATAATTGGGTAGTTATAATTGATTTTCAGGGGATTATGGTAAAAATCTCATTTTAAAGATGCTGCCTGCCTCCTTGTCAGTAAGGATGCCCAAACCCCATGGCTGATCTGCAGTGAGGTGGCTTCAGTTTCTCTCATAGCTTGTCTTCTCTTCCTCATGGCTCACTGATTTTCTCTGTTGCTCTCCTCTATGCTTCTTCCATGCTTCCCTCATACATTGAATATGACTTTACAACAAAGAAAAGGGAATATTTTCATCTCTATAGGCCACCACTACACAACAGATGTTTTGCTGAACTTAATCTATTTTGAGCCAATATCTGAAGCATTGCTTTGAAGAAGAGACCGGGTCTTCTTGTGAAACCCCACTTGGAGCACTGCATGCAGTTCTGGTGTCCCCAGCATAAGAAGGACATGGAACTCTTGGAGCAAGTCCAGAGGATGGCCACGAAGCTGATTAGAACACCAGAACACCTCCCCTATGAAGACAGGCTGAGAAAGTCGTGTCTGTTCAGCCTGGAGAAGAAAAGGTTGTGTGGGGACCTCACAGCACCTTCCAGTACCTGCAGGGGACTTACAGGGTTGCTGTGGGGGGACTCTGTTTGGAACTGGGGTGACAGGACAAGGAGTACTGGGTACAAATTGAAAGAGGGGAAATTTAGGTTAGCTTTAGGAAGAAATGTTTTACTTTGAGGGTGGTCAGACACCCCTCTGGGAACAGGTTGCCCAGAGATGTGGGTGCCCCAATCCTGTCACTGTTGAAAGACAGGTTGGAAAAAGCAGCATGGTCTAGTGGGAGGTGTCCCTGTCTATGGCAGAAAGTGCTGGGGCTAGATGATCTTCAAGGGCATTTGCAACCCTTTAACATTCTATGATTCATTCTGTGACTCTGTGATTCAATGAAATGGGTATGTGGCAGTTCCTCTAGAATTATGCATAAGAAATAGCAGTTTCACTGTTTTGCAGTAGTGACTGTATTTTGTTGACCAATGACTTGTGTCCTACTCACTGCCTGTTGTTCCACTGTTAAGTTTGTAAATCCTCAGGGCAAGTGTAGGGTTTGTGTTCATCATCACCTCATCATCCACATCCCCCTCTAAAAGATGGGTGGGTGGGTGAAAGAGAGAAATTACCTGACTGCTTTGCTCTCTCTCTATATATATTTATTCATATCTGATCCTTATTCTGCAGAGCATAGATGCAGCTAATTAAGGAGGTGATCAATACCCTCACAAAGTCACATGTGACTATAAATTTGCATTATTTGCTATTGCAACAAAAATGAGTGAATGGATTTTGTAGGTGCAGAGATGCCATTTTGAAGATGTGAGCATTAAATAATGGAGGTTGCCAATTAGACAAGGTGTTAAAACATATGTATAGTTGCCAGCATATGTATAGTCTCACTCTACTTATGTGTTTATGGTGCCTTTTGGATATGAGCCTAGAAATTACATTTTTTCTTCTTTCAACGTATATTCTTACACTAAAGTACATTTCTGTTTAACAATATTTTTTCCTGCTTACAACTTCAGCTTTTTATTTTTTTCCCATAACAAAACCATAAAATTATCACTTTGAATTATGAATATATATTGATGGGTCAGCACCACATAAATCTTACTTACTACCTAGGCTATACTGAAGCTTGATCTGAAATTTTCTATATGTATGGACAAATGGTGATTTACTCTAGATATATTGAAAACGTGCAAGCATCTTACAGATTATTTTGGGCAGGAATATGTAAGAAAAGTGTTTAAATTATTTTTGGAAAGTATGAATTGTGAGAGTAGTTTGTTATAGATGATGATGCATCATAAATATTGGTGAACATTTAAACATGCATTCACTTTCATGCAGGTGTTGCAAGATGGTTTATGCATTTCTGGAAATGCAAACTCTTAATTTTCTTTGAGTCTGGACATAATGCCAAATGTCTGCACATTCCAATTCATGCTGTTTGTGTCTTTGGCTGCAGCAAAACAGCAGCTTAATTTAACTTCTGTCTGCAGGGTCCATTCCAACCCCAATTACTGGAGAAAATAGCCTTACTTACAGATGTTGAATTTAACTTTGCAAATAATTCTTCAAAACTAGAAAGTAGAGGTATGCAAGTAGTTACATTGTTCTCTTCTGCTACTGTATGCTGTGTAATGTCTATCCATTCTTCATTTAAAATAAATTCATCTGCTATTGTGGAAAAATGCTGTTAAATAAAGCTGATCTTGAGGCCATGAGGTTATCTGAATATTGTTTGATGACGTTGCTGTTGTTCTCAGTCTTTATAAATTTTAGGAATTTATTTCTAAAATTGCAACCTGGAAAAAAACTGCAATATAAAATTAAGCCACTGTCTTTGATTTCTACATTTTAGGTGGTGTTTCTGTAGAAGCAGGACATGTAATTTGATGGAATAATTGAGGTTTCAGAAAATACATTTCTGTAGAAACTTACAGAAATACTCATCATATATTTAGGTAGGTGGTTCAGTATGATTCTTTCAAGCTTCTTACATAAAAAATATTTTATATAGATTTTATGGTGTTTAATAATAAATCATTTATTTAATGAAAGGCGTCCGGTGCTTTAATATTGTTAAGAAGAATATATTTTATAAGGCAGGGAAATTGTAACCATTCTCCAGTTAGAGATCCACTGAGGACTCTAACCAGGTTTTTACCCTTCACAGAGAGGCGTGCTGAAAATAAAGTGGATCAATACTGAACAGTGAAGAAAGAGAACAGCCGTACAAAGATACAGGGTTAAAATAGCTTCACAGTGATGTTCAAACATCTCTGAAGATGATGTTAGAGGAAAGGACAGAATGAATCATTCACGGACTTTTGGTGTTGGTTGAGCTACCAAATAGCAGTCATGACAGCAAAACTCAAAATGTTTAGAACAACAGCTAGATGTAAACACCTAAAGTATCTAAAATGGCACTAAACATCCATCTGGCAACTGAATCCCAGCCAGAGAGCCTACCTTGATATGATAAACAATACCAATGTCAGTTTAGAAAACAGATTTGAGTAGATTTAAAAAATCACATTTAACCTGGAGATCTCTTTTGTTCAAGGTAAAAACCAAGTTCTTGAAATCACGCGTCAGAATGATTATCATTGTCTGAAGAGCTGGAGGAAGTCTGGAGGCTGCAAAACCAAAAAGTGAATTTAACCAGTCATGCAAGACATGCCTGAGGCCTTGATAGCATCCCTTTTCATTGTGAGTGCCTAAACAGGCTCATATTCTGCTAACAGACCTCCTTTTCCTTCAAGAATTCTAAATTATTATCTTATAAGACAGGGAGAAAGCAAAACATGCTCAGAAATTATTGCTCAGTTTGGTGGACTAATGCAGAGAAAAATAAAAGCATGCCTAAGAGAGAGGAATTAATCTAGCTGAAAGTTTGAACAGGTATGAAAAGTTCTGCTGCTGGTGGTTTTTTTTTGACAAATCTTGTTAATTGTGCTTTTAAATTCTTGTCAATGGAATTTAGAGCACTCACAGGATATCCTACAGCATGGATTTTTTAAATGGGAATAAGTAAACACTACCTGATTTGATGGACCAAGGTGATTTTTCAATAAATGTGAAAAAGCAATATAATTCATCTCACAAAATGTCATGCTGGCCTGTTACGCTAAGGCAAGAAAAAGTTTCCTACAGAATATCCTTCTTAGCTGTTACCATCTTCTAATAGATGGTAAATCCCTAGTGAAAAAACAATACATTTTTACCCAAAAAAGGTACAACCCTCTAGGACAGCATGCAATGTTGAGGTCAGCCAGAAGCCAGATGTGAAGGTCTCCTTCATTATCAGTGTTGCAAAAGACTGGGAAAAAATCCCTCTTGGAGAAGATGCATGGGATAGCCAAGAGCAGCTTTAACTGGTGCAGAGGAATGTCCTTCCCTGGGTCTGCATGGCTAAGAGAACCCTGTGTGCTTCCAGGAAAAGAGACAAGCCAGTGGGTCTTTGGCAGTGGTGATCCAAAATCTGTGGCTTTGAAAACCCCACTGGGGCTTAACTGGTGGCACAGAATTTCACCCTGGGCAAAGTTAGATTTTGTTGACAGAAACACCCTAGCTGGGCAGGTATGCAATGATGGGAGAAGGGGAGAATGGGAGAAAGGGGAGAAGGAAGCAGCAATCCATGTGATTGCTGAAGGGATCAATATGATGTAGATGGGAATGGTCTTTTCATCCTTATTGAGACCCTCATGCTTTCCTCATTTCTGTCTGCATTTGACTTTAGGCCTGTGTCTGATATCAGTAGCACGTTCCCCAAAAGATAATCCTGCTCTGCTTTTCTACTCTTCTAAAAAAAAAAAAGAATTAAATGTGAATTTGTATTTTAATGTTATTTGGTTGTTCCAATGCCACTACCAATTTAGATGCAGTACATTGGCTTTTGTCATTTTAATGCAATGCTATTGATGTGTGCATTTCTTGTTGTAATTTACTTAGTATAATGAAAGCAAATCAGGATAGAAAAGCCCAAAAATATGTCTAACAGAAAATAGCCCAAACAAATGACCACTGGAAAATTAGATTCCAATTCTAATGTCTGTATTCCTATAAATTCAAATTATTTCACTGAAGCCATTGAGATATATGCCTATGTTTGTTAAATGACCAATGATTGAATGATATTTTGATTTTCATGTGCTTGTCCTTATCCTCATTAAGCCTTTATAATGCCATTTGTGCTTATAACATGTAAGAGAATGTTATTCCACTGAAAAAGATACATCATTACTAAAATCCCATTATTGCAATGGGAGGAGTTTTTCCAGTCCAGAAAATTTCATTTTGACGTTTTTTCAGATAGCAAATTAATCAGGTAGAAGATAGAATGGAATTTTAAAAACCCAGAATCAAACATCTGCTAATGTTGTTATTGCCAGTTTCTAATTCAGCATTGACAAGGGTACGTCTTTCACAGTGGAAGATTTTATGTTTCAGTTACTGCGTGCTCTGAATGAGCTCAGAATGAGAAGCTGAACACGCGTTGTTGACATCCATTCTGAGCAATAGAAATGTTAAAATAATTGTACTTCTACACTTCTAATCCCCAAATCCACCCCATTGCCTGAACACTGCTCCACTGATAAGCTTGCTGATGCAAAGTCCAAGTGTGATCTTCCTCTCAGTCACAGGGCGACTTGCATCTGAAGGTTTTTAAGGATGTTGTCTGTGCTGTGAAGCAATCCCAAGGCATCACAGGAAAATAAGAGATTGCTTTGACAAAGTGAAGAGATTATTTGATCTACCTGCTCATTTTTCAATTTCTCAAAGACATTTGAGAATTAATAGCCTCCTCTAAAGCTTGCAGGGTTTTTTTCCCAAGGGATTCTGAAAGTGGCCTCTGTTTCTAAGACCTCTGTACAGTGACATCATAGACTGACTTGCTTCTAATGGTTTGAGGATCCTGAGAACACACAGGCTCAGGTTCTGTCTCTAAGCCTTTCCTGCCTGCCTGCAAGTACCTCCTCATTTTCAGAGTCAATCAGTAAGCACTGGTGTTTGGTAGGGTTTCAGCTGCCTTTGTCTGGTCTCCACTGTCCCTGTTGTGCCTGAGCTTCTGCCAGGAGTACCCCGTGCTGTGTGCTGGGGAAGGGGGACAGCACATGCAGCTCTACAGAGGAGCTGTGCTGCTCAGCAGGGACAATATGAAGTGGAAAGGAAAGCCACAATATTGTTCAAGTTCATAAGGAGCACAAAATAATAGAACAGCTGGAGATATAGGGCATTCTAGATGACAGTGGCATTTTGAACACATGCCACAATTATTATTTCTGCCTTTTTGAGCTTACTCATGCAAGCCTCAGAAGGGACATGGTTAAGAAATTCACTTACACTGGAGTGAGGTGATACTATGACCATGTCACTCTTCAGCTCCTGCACAGTGCCCCATGTAATCTTCACACAGCTGTTCTGCAGGGGCAGGGCTGCAGCAGCAGCAGCAGCACATCTGGTGCCCAGGGACTCAGTGCCAGCTCTGGAGTAAGTAGATGGTAAGGCAGCATCACCATGTCATTTGTGGAAAGGTTTTTCTCTACAGACATTTGAGAGATACACACAAATGCTGGACAGTACCAACACATTTAGGCCTGAAGTTAAAGGGTGCTGTCACTGCTCAGCATCCCTGAAAAGCAGCAGGTTGAGGAAGATACAGATGGGCTTTGGTACTAGCTGGTTTAAAAAAGCAAGCCCTGTTTGAAATATTTAAGTGTCAGGCAATATGTACAGGCTATGTAAAATGAAAATATTGGGAAATGCAAAAAATAAAGAAAAATGCTGACAACACTACATTTATTAGTTAATATATTCTGTAAAAATAATAATCAGTTGGCATATTAATTAGCTAAAATTTTACATTTCTTACCAACTACTATGTATTTTTTGTGTTTATTCTAGACAATACTAAATACCAGTCCTTGCACTGCCAAAGCAGTGGGCAGGCAGACCTTGGCAGGACTGTGCTTGGAATGGCAGCGGGAAAGTGGGGCTGCGCATTCCAAGAGGCCTCTGTGAGGAGAGCAGGATCCTGCACAGCCCCATCCCAGGACTGTGTCTGCAGGGAGGGACTTTCCCAGCCTTCATGAGTGGGAGTCAGTCATTCCCAGCATCATGTCCCTGAATCCCTGCTCCTCCTGCGGCCGTGCCAGCCCCAGCGTGCCGCCGGGAGCCGACCCTGTGCCAACATGGCACGGAGCCTGTCGCAGGGCTGCAGGAGCTCTCTTATCCCCAGCCCATCTCAAGGAACTCTGCCACTTCAAATGGTTTGATGCAGATGACAACCAGATGCAAACCAAGGGTGGGAGGCTTTTAACATTGCATGCTAAAATTGTACAGTTTGTGACTTGCGTGAGCCAGTGCCTGGCCAAAGCCCCCAGTGGCACTGCCTGAGGCTGGCACGGGGCTGCAGGGACCTCCACAGTGGCCAGGGGCCAGCACCAACTGGGACTCTCCTCTTGCCTCCAAGCAGAACTGAAATACTACTTTTCCTCAGAGGATGACATGGCTTCAGGAGTCAGTGTTCAGGGTAAAATGGTAATACAGGACTATTTGGAAAAGTTCTGTAAGAAGCATTGCCTCTTTCATGTGTTTAATCCATGAAGAAAGTACCTGTGATTTATTTAAGATGATAGTCTCTTTTTAATTATGTTTCAATTAGTTTGCTTCAGGAGTACTTATAAATAGATTTTCCCTGAAAAATGTAATGACTTAACGTGAGTAATAGGCAATTCGCTGAAAAAAATATTAATGGCGCCTTAAAAGAATAAACTGGTAATGAAATTCTTTTATTAAAATCAGATATGAGGCATGATTTATAGGTATTGCCACCGATGCCAAAAGAATATGCTTTTCCTCTCTCCTGAAAACCTTCAGACTTGTGACATGGTGTCCAAGTGCAAACTTTACAGTTACTGCAAAAGGGAACCAATGGACCAATGGTAGTTCCAGCTTTTTTATATTTCCAGATAAAAATCTTCTTTTTTTTTTTAAAAAAAAAAAAAAACGAAGAAGACTATGCGGAATCATAGAATAGTTTGAATTGGAAGGGGCTTTTAAAAGTCATCTAATTCTAATCCGCCTGCAATGAAATCAAGATCTTAGTATAATCAGCTGAAATTATACAAATATATGCATATGTTTCCTTCAAGCAAAATCTACAGCTAAGTTAAAGGTTTTTGGGGATGAGAAACATTTTTATAATAGAAAATTGTGAAACAACACTTGTCTTTTTGTAAAAAAAAAAAAAGGAAGACAAAATTGTCACAGATAAAATATATTTTCTGTAGCTGGGGTATGTTGTTTATTCATTTCTAAGTGATAACCTTCATAGTTGTCACTTAGATGGTTTTAGATTCTTCAGAGAACCCACCTGGTACTTAAACTCTCTCTTAAGGTAAATTTTTAACACTTTTTTTCATCAAGGTTCATACATTCTGGCAACCAAAAGTAGACATAAAAAGCCAAGTCAAAAACCAGAAAACATCCAGCAATTGCTAAAAGTTGCCTAAATTGCCTAAGTTACACAGATGTTGTGTGACTGAATTAACTGAACACCACTGAAGTTAAGAACATAGTTTAGCTGAAGAGTTTATTGACAAGATCTTTCTGTGCTGCAGAAAACCTTGCAAGTGCTGGAATTGGTTGAATTGCATGAGGTGCCTTAAACAGAGCACATCTTAGCAGCAGCTTTTACTTTTAAAAGTAATCGAGCAGGGGATACCAAGCGGCTTGTATTGGCCTTCAAATTATCTACTTGTCTTATTCAAACTTATTTCACATGCTGATTTTCTGGCATGGGCACGTTTAGACCCATCTGCTGGAGTGCCTTTGTGATTCTTCACATCATAAAGTGATGCAGACGAGCAAAGCACCAAGCCCATTTAAATATATGTTCTGGGATAAATGTACAAAACATGCATATACAATCCTGTTAGGAACAATCAGCTGCAAATTTTGTCTATGTGGTTCCTGAAAAGGGCCACAGCAGGAGCACTTGGCCTTGTACCATTAGCAAACACCTTTTTCCTTAGCTGCCTTTGCTGCACTTTTCTGGTTTGGGATTTTCACAGAAAAGCAGCAGTTCTCTGAATTCACACAGTTATTTGGGAGCTTAGCCCTCTGCACAACCACTCTCTGTGACAACTAGAAATAACTGAATTTTCAATGCAGTTTTCAATACAGTCTTTCTTTGTCACTCTGCATGATCACTTAGAATAGCAAAGTTTTGACATTTTTTGTCAAAAACAGAAAAAGCCAAAACATGACTATCACATGTTTAGGATGACTCATCCCTAAATCCATGACTTCCAGTCCCAGCTAGAGCAGAAACTTCCTCCTTCTTTATTCTCTCTCTCCTGTCCTCCTAGAAAATAGGCAAATAGTACTGGTTTTCCTCTCTTCCTCTCCATCTACCCAATATAAATGACAGTTTCACAAATGGACCACATCTGCACCTGATCAATATTTCCCCAACACAAAAATAGCACTTTGAAAATTCTGAATAAACTAGCATAAAGACAAATGAATAAACAAGTGAAACCAATTATCCTGAAATGCTGCATGGAAAAAATAAGGAGATGGATATGTGATTCAAATGGCAAGAAGAAATGTCTATCTCCTAACTAGTTCAGAGATTATTTCTTCAAACTCTAAACCTGTATGGGAAAACCCATTCTGTAGCAGCTCCTAAGATGGACATTCAAAGAAAAAGGCTCTTTAGATAACCCCTTCAAGGCAAACTACTTTCTATCTGATTCTAAAGGCAAAGATTGGCATCAGGGCCTGTCGGTATACACCCAGGATGACAGGTAAAAATGTGTGGGGAAAAAACCCTGTGACAGAAAGGATGGCAGTGGATAGATCTGGGAAAGAAGTTAATGTATTTGCCTTAGCAAAAAACATGTTGGGTGACACAGACTTGTTGTATCCTCAGCTCAGTTTGCTTGTCATGGGGATGATCTGTGGCTTACTGCAATGAGTAGCTTCCAAGAGGAAGCCACCTCCCCCAGGGACTGTGGTATAGGCTGTGCAGCACATGGTATGGGGTGCCCCAGGATCAACAGGTGATGCAGTAATATGGCTCAGAAATTAGTGAGAATAAGCAGAATCCAACTCCTAAGGCATCTACAATCCCATTCTTGCTAACTAGAACAGTATAAATGGGATAGAAACTGTGATCAAGCTCCAAATACGTTTTCTGTGAGGGCCAAAGGGAATGATTCTGATAAGAGGGGAAAATATAAAGGCTGTTATTCTGAGGTATTTATTACATTGAAATATTCACAGAGAAAACCTAGCCCTGAAGAAGTAAAGGGATTTTTTAAAATTTATTTCAGCATATTTTGCCATCTGACTAAACTCACTAAACTTCCCAAAATACCCTTTCAGACCCATGGAATTGGCAGTGGGGTGGCTTCAGACTGAAAGACAGTGAGGTTCAACATATTCATTAGGAATGATTCGTCTACATGAGAAAAGGAAAGGGACATAGTATTTCACTTCATTTGCCTCTAGCAGAGATGGTCTGAACCCTGCACTGTAGTTCAGGCCCTGACATTATTCACTGCCCATGCCTGTTCCAGTTGTTGGAGTCCCAATGGCATAACAGACCAATTACTGTCATGTTAGTGGAAAAAGAGATGAAGGCAACACAGAATATTGGATTCCGTCACCTTTGTGCTTGTGATGTGTGAATAGAGTTCATTTCTTGCAGAAGTCATGCAGTGTTTTTCCTGCTTTCCCATGGCTGCCACATTCACTTTAAAACACCTGATCTTTCCAAGGCACCATGAGTAGTTAATTCATTAACTGATGATATATTAATGTATTAGTAGGTATTAATGACCACAGAAGAAGCTGTTACTGTCTCAGGTTTTAGCCTGGGATGTGCCCCATGGGATTCTGGCTTCTTTAGCTGAAATGAGCCATTTTGGCTGCTCAGGCTGGTTGGTATGCCTAAGCAGGGGGATGAAGGCCCACAATGAGAGGTTAATAAACCCAGAATGGAGAATGAGGCCACTGCTCTTCTCCTCTTCCCATCACCACCTCCATGACCCAGCTCAAGGAGTGTCGGAATCCAGGAAATTCCTCTGGCTGCCCTGGAGGGCTCGAGTCCCTGCTCAGGGGGCTCAGAGACCTTGGCCGAGAGCCCAAGACCCCTGTGCCTTTGATTTAGCCCTTGGAAAAAATGATTACCAACCTTATACGAAGAATTACAAGCCACGAAAGTTTAAGTAGAATGATAGTGAATTTATCATGGGGTGAAAAAGTAGAATTTTGGCATTTATAGAATGGAGGTTCAGGGGGCAAGATGGAGGAATATGGGCATGTCCAGCCTTTCTCCTTCTTCTTGGCCTCCATCTTCTGCTGTGATGGTGGCACTTTTGGATTGGTTTAGAGTAGAAGCTCACTGTCTAACATAGGTGATAGGTATTGGAAAGTAATTGTAAATATTGTATACACAGTTTTTAGTATAAAAAGATAACAACACCTCTGAGGCGGGCAGAGTGCCTCGGACTGTCTTGCTGAGCAGACCTTGGCAGGACAGGAGAAAGAATTTTATAGATAAGATGCAATGAACAACCTTGAGACTGAGAAATTAAGAGTTCTGACTCCTTCTTTGACCACTGGGCTGAGAAAAGAGACTTTCTAATGTATCTCGGGGTCACTCTGACCAGCTAGAGATTCCGAGAAAGGAGTACAACCTTTATGTAGTATGTGGAACTTGTAGTTGAAGTGACAACAGCCTCCAAAGCTGGACAATTAGAAAACTTGCATTTGACAAGGCAGAAAAGTGAACAGGCTTCTCATAAATTCTGCCAATTGCACAGACTATCTGTCTAAGGAAGACTTTGAAATCCATGCTAGGTTTTCATCCTGAGCAGAACAATACTTCTTTGCAGCAGGTTCTGGCTCTGGGGCAAAATACATTTATATTTACTGAACACTAAGAAGCATTCAGTTAGCTTAAATGATATGAAAGATGTATTTATGCCCGAAGGTTTTACTTCTCTTAATGTAAGACTTGTATTAAAAACACCCTCCACATTTAGAAACCTGACAGTTGCCTATGTTTTGGCCCAGGGATTCACAGCTTGGGGGTCTGTAATGAGCTGGGGAACAGGAGAAGATATGCAGCAAATCATGCCTTTCTTTTCTGATGATCAGCATTTGCACAGAGAGCAAGGAAGACAGGTTTTTTTTTTTTTTTTCCCACAATTTTATCTCCTTGCAATTTCCCAAGGCCCATAAAAATAATGATGAAGAGATCAGCAATCCAGTTACAATGGACTTAGTTTATTTTTTCAGTAAGGGAGCCTCTGGCCCTTTGTATTTTACAAAATAGAAGAGCAAAAATAGTAAAAAGGCCCAGTTAAAAATGAAAAGATGCAAAATAAAATAGAGTTTGTAATTTAACCCCTGGGGTTTGTTATACTTAGAGAGATCTTGAACATATATCTTTTCTTCTCCCATGGCTCTCACTAGTATCCATATAATGGAGAGAAAAAAATAAATGATTCCTGTGACTTTAAAAGTTCCTCAAATTTGCATTGACTGTTGCAAAAATGAGGAGACTAATAACCATCAAACACATCACTCCCATTTGTCTACTACTTCTTCTATGTGAAGAAGCTGTGCAGCAGGTGGTAGCTTCAGCCAGCCTTTGTTAAGCTTGTTTTATTTACATACAAATTAATGGTTTCTTTTCTTCTCTGTTATTTTTTTGTCACTATCTCTCCTCAGATCTGGCAAGTGGAAAAATACAAATGGTATTGCACTACAGATATTGCTACCATAAATGAAGCCTGCTGTGCACTCCAACTTCTTATTCCAGATCAGACATGGAAAAGTTAATTAGATCTGTTCTCCCTTCCCTGCAACAGTGCTTGTCTGTCTGCAGACAGACAAGTGAAGGATGATGCATGCCCAGATATTTTAGTGGAACACATGAAATCAAGAACAGAAATTATATTAAGGGCAAATATTAAGCAAAGATAATAAGGTAAAAAATATTTTCTCTTTAGAGGGACTGAGCCTGTCACTTCTGAATGTGTTAACTTGCTCTAGTAATTTATACCCTTCTTTTTGGACTGATGTGCAAGCTACATACTTATTCAGAGTTCCCTCTACAAGGAAATAAGATCTACTGCTGAGCTGATATCAAAACCTGAACTAATAAGGCTCACAATGTGTGTACATCCTGTACAATTACTTGGGGTTTGGTAGCCTTAAAATGCCACAGAAAGAGAAAAAAAATACAGAATGGAAGAATTCTTACTACCATGTACAGTTCATGTTTCATTCCCTCCTCCTAGGCCAGGTCACCTCTGGTATGGATTTGTCTGATGACTAAAGGGCTGTTACCATTATGTCCTCCCAAGGATTGTTCCCAGTTTGGAATTTCAGTGTCTTCATGGGTCATCAGATATGATTGTGGATGTGCACCCTTTGTATTTGTATCAAGGCTACATCTTTTGCCTCTCTGCACCTCTCTGAATGTTTCACCCTCTTTCCCTCTCTGCAATCTATTCCACTTGAAATTTTTAGAACAGCAGCTCTCATTGGAATATGCATAGATGAAATCCACAAGAAGGTACTTTTTTTTATGGCAGCAATAGAACACAAATGCAGAAAAATGCTCCAGCATGAGATTACTGTTGTTTCATTTCTCACATTCCCATTGAGCTCTCTAACAATTGCTTGGAACAACAATTTGTTTTAACAGCTTCCTTGTTGCTGTTTTAACATTTTCACCTCTAATATTTGAGTATTAAAAATTCTCTCACAATTGTAGTTTATCACAGCTTTTTGAGCTCTCTCTCATCTTGCTATTTTATCTGTTAATTATAGATATATCTTGAAATTACAGGTTTCCATGTCAACAAGGTTTCTCTCTTTCCATCCAGCAAGTGAGCTCTTCTTGAAAGCTGGCCAGCTGGCTTTGGGTTTTTTTACCTTGGCCTGAGTTTGTGATGAAAGTAGAAGGCTTGTATTCCTTTTTAACTGTTTGTGTGGAGGTTGGCTGTGTTGTAATGAGTGTGGGCATATTACCTTATATTAAATATCTGTAAAAAGCTGAGGACAAAGGCAGCATCTTTCAGCCTTGGCTGTCCTTGGCTTCAAGAGTGTATTTTGTGTACCAGTGTAGTAGAGAAAAGAGGAGCAATCTCTCACTCAGGAGTGTGTGTGGGGAGCTGTAACTATGACTAGATTCTTCATAAAAAGTGAGATGCATATAGAGAGAAGGTTCAACAAATCTGTCCTCCCTGGTTTATGTAATTCTAAAATTTTTGAACCATCTGTCCCATAAGAAATGTTCTCCATTTCAGAAACAAATCTTTAAAAATACCAACAGAGTGGTGGAATAAAAAGAAAAATACACTTGGAAACAAAAAATACACTCAGAAACATTTCTTAGGCTATTTTCCTGAGTTTGGCAGCTCTTGAAAGGAATCTGCTTCCAGTCAGTGTCAGATCAGGGATTTCCAATCAGAACAGTATTTGTTCTATTTGCACCCAAATAGTTGATTGAGATGGAAAGGTGGCTGGCAAGTTGGAGACCAAGGCTGAGGCTGGTCAGGGCTGGGGCCAAGGTGGTTTGGTGGTGCAGCAGATCATGCTGGGGTTCCTCTTTGGCACCAGAGGTCATCTCCAGCTCTCAATGACCATGAAGTAGGAGGAGCACATGGACACCAGAACCCAGTGGGAAGGGCAGTGGCCTAGGAGGGAAAGTGTGTGGGGTCATCCCCTAGCAATGTGAAGGGTGACACTCAAACAAAAAAAAAAAAAAAAACCCCAAACTTTTAATCATTCTACAGTCTTTTGATTTGATTAATTGTGTTATATTTATAGAATGCAATCTCTGTGTCTCACACCACCTATATGTATGTAGTTCTTGATACAGGTGTTGCCAGCTATCCAAGTGAAAGGCAGTGAAAGTGTGGGGCTTTCAAAAATATGCCTCCTTCTCTGGAGCATGCTCAGGGACAAATGTTTTCATTCTTGCCTAAAGGAATAAAGAGAGTTAGTAGATTAGCACTCATAAATGCAGGATGAAGCCTATGAATAAACTCTATGCCAATGCATTTGTATGAACAACTAATATAGTTGCAAGCAAAATACATCACAAATTAGAAGCGCAGGGCTTACAAGGATATTTATTCATAAATGTAAATAGCTGTAGAAAAAAAATGAAATCTTTCAGAAACACAACTGAGGAAGTGAAAAGATACAAGTAATTTAAACAAGCATCAAAGGCCTGAATTTCTGAGGAGCTGGTGCTAATGAAGAAACAATTGTCTTCACAGAGCAGCCATGCTAATGAACTGTGCTTTACAGATGATAATGAAGTATTTTTTATGAATGCCTAATAAAGACAAAACTGGTGAGACAATGAATAATAATGGAAACTGAAAATCTCTTAGAAATTAAAGGAATTGTGAACAAATATGCTTATGCTGTACTGAGAGCAATAATAACTTATGTTCTCTTTGCATTTTGAAAAGCAAGAAATATAAAGTCCTAATTCTCTACAGTATTTAAAAATAAATTTAAAGCAGAGCAGCAGATTAAATTTGGGTGTTAGCAGGCAGAATGGCTTGGTATCCATGGAGAGTATCATATATCCATAGATAACCAAATGCAAGGTCTGATATGAATTAGCATGATGTATGGCTGCTATACTGGACTGTATGAAAAACCAGTGGGTAAATACACTGTGCTGTATGGCTGGAACTGGGCAGGTCTGCCCCAAAAGTTTGGTAATCACAGCTGCTGCAGATAGATGCTGCAGACAAGGGTAGGAAATGGTTTGAAAACTCCCAAAATACAACATGGTGTTTCTAGTCAAGAGCTCTGAACCATGCATTAAAATAGCATGCGCTGAACACAGGAAGAATCACAGAGATTCCTGCTCACAGACTCTGGATTTTATGGTCAAAAGCTGTGAGTTTAGGAAATATTAAAACTACATAGGTGATATTTTAAAATTTGTTAAGATTAAAGTCTTTTGCAGAGCATTTAAAGATATTTTGTCAGCATCTGTAAGCATGGGAGCAGTTACCTGGCATCTTTGCCAGAGTGACATTCAGCTGTATACTTAACCTCCATGCACTCTTAGGGCTTCCTATTTACAAACTTCTAGTAAAAATATTATTCCTTACATCAATGTTGGTTCCAAGCACTCCTCAAAAATAAAATGAAGCTCATCAAGTCAAAAACCTCACAGAACATAAGGCCAGAGACTTGCTGAGCTACCGCCAGGTGTCAGAGTCTGCCAGTGCTGGTTTCACAACAGCTGCCACAGCTGGAAATAAGGCATGGGGGGAAAAGGGGAGGGAAGTGGGAGTGGTGGAGGGTTCGGGGTGGAGGGAGCTGATAGATGAGAGGGGGCTTGTTTGCAGTCTTTTCTGCTGTTTTCTAGACACAGCTGTAGCATAAATACTGAGGTATTCAATATTATTCCTTAAACACTGAAACCTCTTACATGGGAATAACCTTATATGAATTATTATGGCTATCAAAGTAAAAACAAAAATGTGTCTACAAGTTAAATGTAAAAACAAAAATCTCATGTTAATGTGGAATTTAAAATGTCTTTACTGGGAAGCCACTAAGCTTTTTTCTCTTGGTGCTGAATCATAATATTTTTCTCAAAATATTATTAACTAAATTTCTCAAAATATTATTATTAATAAATTTAGTTAATAATATTTCTCAAAATATTATTAACTAAATTTCTGTTAGTTTCTGGATTTTTTCCCCCTATCATCTTGCAATATGGTTTGGAAAGTTCATTTGCTCACAGATTTTTACTCATCTATTGATATGTGTAAAAAAATAAAAATAATCTTCTACCTCTTCTTCCTATAAACCCCTTTTCTGCAGAGAAGAGCAGCGCTCACTCTTTGGGCCCATTTATATTTTTTCCAGCACAGCATTTATCCTGTGCTGAGGAATGTAGGACTCAGCCTGTGAGCAGGGCTGTTGCAGCAGAAGGGTCCTTGGGCCTCAAGAGGAGATGTAGGTACTTCTGCTGGTTTAGAAGGAGAAATTTCTTCCAGCCAGAGGATGTCATGCTCACCTTACAAGAGAAGGATGAGGCGCCAAAAGAGCACTTCTTTCCAGAACACGTTTGCATGTTCTCATACAGCTGTAGGGATTCCTGTTGGCCACAGGTGCTACCAGCTTTGAGCATGTGGTCAGCTGCAGGAGCACACTTAGAACCCACCAGGCACAGGCCCAAATGTCTTATTAAAGAGGAGAAACTTTAAACACCTTCTGAATCAGCTGTTTATGTTCTTTGCTGTACTGGCATTGCAAGTTTTGGTGTCTCCAGGAGTAAGTGTTTTAACTTTTTTTTCTGCATCTGATCTAGGCCATTTGTGGGTGTTGTTTAAGTGATCAACATGGAAATGTTGTCATCTAGGAAATAATGTAAACCTTTTTCTCCTGTATTTAGGTATAGCTTCTTTATGCAGACAATGAGGGTATCAAACATGTCGACAGCATATTGACTGTTACTCTAAAATCAATATATACCCTTTGTCACATCACTGAAATATTTGTTTATCCTACATGTTGCTCTCAGCCATTTATGCTTTAAATTTTTCCCAAAAAAATGTGAATATCATTCTGACCTTCTTCTCAGCCTTCCAGTTGGATGAGGAGCCACCCATTGTGTTCTCTGTCAAAATCATATTGGATTGTGACTGTGTGTGGGGGGGGTGTTCACTTTAATCTAATGAAAGCATCCTATTAGATACTCACTTTTCAGTCTGAGGGTAGCCTGGAAATGAATAGATGAGACTAATGGAATTCTAATGGCCTGTGAAAATGAACCTTCTATTGTGGTGTTTTAAGTTCTAAGTGTGTTCTCTTGCTTCTCTTGCTGTCTGAATGCAGAATATGGGCACAGTGCTTCAATGTGTGTTTTTGTTTTCTCAGTATGTATTATGCAGGTGCCTTTAGTCAAACTGCATTCATATAAGTTGGTAAGCAAATAAATAGAAATATATTTAAGGCACATATTTACACTCTGAAGAGTTTTTATGGCAGTTGGGAGAGTAGTAGAAATCAATACTATAATTGCTAGTAAACCTGTGCGTGTTCATGCTTAGGATGAGTAGACAGTACTTGGCACATGCTCACTATATGCCCAAAAAGGAATACATGTGACATTTTAGATGTTGACAGCTTAAAAAATAGAGCAAGCTAGCCAAGAATTATAGTGTGACTTCAGTTATTTAATTTATTGACTGCCTTCTCTAATGCCAAACTAAAGTGGTAAAGCACTTAGCTGAAGTGAGACAGATGGTCAGTGAATCAACATTTCTGTGGAGAGTGGTGCTTTTATCCATTTTTTCAGTTCTCTTAGTTTTATTAGCACAGTATTGATCCAAACATCATATTTTGTATCAATTTACATCACCTGATACGTGATCAGGATAAGAACAAATGTAATCTTTCTCCAAGAAAGATGCAATTTTAATAAGCCTTCTAGAGAAAACAGATATGGCAATTTTCATGGAAAAATAGAGGTCAACCCACAGTTAAATACATATTTAAATCCCTTAAATGCATTTATCTGCATACACATTTCTGCTACATTACCTTTAAAAACATTTTGTTCCTGGTTGCTTAGGAAGATACCAGTGATCCATAATGCAGAACCTCCTGTTTTGAGTTCCACTGTACTAAATGGTTCTAAACAGGTTGCTGCTAGCCCTGTTTTACAATTTTTCAAAAACAAAGTGGTTTAGAGTTTAGAGATCTTTTTTCATCATCACAATGAAACATTCATATTTTTGTGCATCAGCAGCTTTTAAGATGGAAAATGTTACAACTATATTTTTGTGACCAAGTTTACTGCTCAGGCGAGTCTTAGTCTCTGCCTTTTCCTGCTCTGGTTCTAGTGTGTAGAGAAGATCAAATGGGGTTTTTTAATTGTCCTCCACATGCTGTGTCTGTGCTCTGAGGCAGTAAAATGGGAGTTTTGGATGCCTATGGTAGCTGGTGGGAGTGCACCTGCACAATGGCTCCCCTCAGCCATGCCTGGAACGGGCGTTCCTCAGAGGGCACAGACCCAGTCGTGGTCTCTGAGAGCAGCCAAGGTGCAGCACACCATGATATTTATGCAGTGGGTTTGACTGCAATTTTTATCTTATCTCTCTTCTCTATAGGCATGACAGTTCCCAGTGTAGGCTGGTCTATGAGGCAGCCCAGGCAGGGATCTTCAGTGACTTCAGTTTTCTCCCCCAACTTCCATTCTCTTACATAATACATGCAGCATTCTCAGTTTTTATTTGTTTTATTTGTTCCATATTTTCTTTTTTGCAATCTATTTTTGATCAGAAAAGTGAAAAGGGGATGCTAGAGTACAGCATGGTACTTGCAGTGAGCTACAATTAATCTCCAGGGCTTTCACTGGGATGTAAGGAGAGTGGGACTGAATTATATGGCACTGAAGGTGGTCAAGTTATGTCCACACCATTGTGTGCTCAACTGTTTCCATTTGGTATAGTCTTATTCCATTAAAAAAAAATTAAATCTCAACTTTTTAAAGAATAAGCAACTCTCCTTTACTCTGGATTTTTGATAGAATATCAAAGCTACTCTAGAATACAGGTCTTTTGCTTTCAAGATATCCAAAATATTGAACCTCTTCGCTAAAATACCAAAAATTGCAGGAAAGGTAAGATATTCTTAAAGCATCTTGGAAATAGATGTTTATGAGCAGTTCTTGCAGATGGTAAGAGTTTATGTGGGTTAAGGGTTGATTTGACAATTTCATGGAAGCAAAATCCTTTGGGGTTTCCTAAATGCACGCAAATTACAAGCCTTGTGAAGTTCATGAGTTGCAAATGACTGGAAAAGACCTTCAAGTCTTGTGCTTTTGCCTAGACACCCATTTCTGACTTTAGATTGATTCAGTATGTTTGCTCCTATGTGCTAGCACTAAGAACTATCTGTAGAACCACTCCAAGACAGAGGCAAGACTTTAGCCCACAGCATGAAGTACACAGCGTCCTAAACCATCATTAGGGAGTGTGCTAGGAAGCAGTTTCATTTACTCAGTATTTATTTGTGTTGGAAGAGATTTTAAAGGCCATCTAATTACATGTAGGGACACCTTCCCTGAGACTAGCTTGCTCAAATCCCCATCCAGCTTGGCCTTGAACATGTCCAGAGATGGGGCATCTACACCTTCTTTGGGCATCCTGCTCCAGTGCCTCACCACACTCACAATAGAGAATTTCTTTGCTATGTCTAATCTGAACCTGCCCTTTTTCTATTTAAAATCATATATGATTTTATATACTGATGAAGAGTCTATCCCAGTCTTTCTCATAGATTCTTTTTAAGTACTGAAAGGCTTTAAAGTGGCGTTTTAAGGATTCCCTGGAGCCATTTCTTCTCTGGGCTGAGCAACCCGAATCTCTCAGCCTGTCCTCACACGAGAGGTGCTCCACCCCTCTGATCTGCTTTGTGACCCTCCTCTGAACTTCCTCCAGCAGGACAACATCCTTGTGCTGAGCACCCCATAGCGGACACAGAACTCCAGGTGGGGTCTCAGAAGGGCAGAGTAAAGGGACAGAATCCCCTCCCTCAACCTCCTGCCCACACTGCTTTTGATGCAGCCCAGGACATGGTTGGCTTTCTGGGCTGCAACACATTGGTGGGTCATGCTGAGCTTCCCATCAATCAACTCCTAAGCCTTTCTCCTCAGGGCTGCTCCCAATCACTGAGTCCCTTATATCAGTTATATCAGTTTGTACTGATATTGTGGACTGGCACCACCAAGGTGCCAGACCTTGCCCTCAGCCTTGTTGGACTCTATGAGGCTCACCCAGGTCTGCCTCTCGAGCCTGTCAAGATCCCTCTGGATGGCATCCTGTCCCTCTGTTATCAACAACACCTCTCAGTTTGGTGTCATCCACAAAGTTGCTGAGTATCCACTCAATCCCATGGTCCACATTCCTGACAAAGTGGTTAAATAATCATGGTCCCAATAAGAGCCCCTGAGGGACACCACTCACCAGTGATCTCCACACAGACAGTGAGCCATGGGCTGGCATTCTGTGAGTAGGACCTCCCACCAACTCCTTATCCACTGGGTGGCCCACCTGTCAATTCCATCTCCATTTTAGAGATTGTGCAGGACAGTATCAAATGCTTTGCACAAGTCCAGGTTTCCAGGCACTGTGTGGTTTGGCTCAGAATTGAGAAGTTGCTGTATTTGATGGTGGTGGTGGTGTTCAAAACACACTCTAAAAAGGAAAATAGGACCCCTGAAAACTCTTGCTCAAATCCAAACCCAGCAGTGGTCTGCTGAAGTAAAACAATTTTATACATTTCCAAATTAAGGCATTTTTGTGTAAAACTAACATTTCTCTCTGTGCTGAGCTTCAGAAAATATGGACTAACAGATTCTGGTTGTGTAACTTAACAAGCTATCAAAAGCAACTCTTCTAAGTGTAAGAGGGATGAGATAGTGCTAGAACTGTTGTTTATGCAATAGACATGCCTCTGCTTTGACGAAAGTTTCCTGAATTGAAACTCGAGTAAAACAATAGCAGTTATTTTAAAATTACTGTGCTCTAGAAAGAGTTTCCTCAGAAACAATCCCAACTGCACGCACAAAGTAATGACAACAAAAATTCCTTCCGCCTTATCCTAAATAATAAGTTGTTTTCCTTTTCTTTCCGCCCTAAAAGAAAAAAAGGGATTATTAAAGGTTTTTTTTCTTTCACTAATATCCATTATTAGCATTTAGATAGTTCATTTTTCCTGGCAGTTTTTCTTTGCTTATAATTTTTCACAGTAGGAAATTTTTTTGAGATTCAGAAAGCATTTGATTATCATGTTCCTCCTCTGGCCAACAGATGGGACTCTTACCTCTGATATCCCTTCGCTCTTTGATCTAATTGCATAGATAATAATGCAAAAACCATTCTTGAAATCTGAAACATGAGAGATATGTTTCATCTCTGAAAAATGTATCAACAAGGGACCCTGCAGTCGCCTGACATCTCAATATGTCAGATATGCTGGAGATAGCAGAACTTGAGATAAGAGCAGGTTCATCTTTCAGACAAAATGTTTCATTTACAAATTAAAAACTGCTTATTGTCTGGAGGTTTTTTCCTCTGAGGAGGGATGCATATTGTAAGAGCTAGGTAAAGTTAATTAGGGGAGTTAGTCATGACTGTGTTCCTGTTGCTTTTTACTCTCAGACACGAGACTGACACACAAATTCTTAAAGCATATTAGGAGCTGGCCTGCATTGGAATAGCATAACTGGATTTTGTTGGAAAGCACTGCTTTGGGTGATAGATAGTTCCAAGGTGAAACGGGTCATGGAAATAGCTCTTTCCTCTTATTTCTGATGAAATGTAGGTGGGTTTCAGCCTAATTGGAAATAGAACAGTTCCCATGGTAGACCTAAGGACTCCTGTGTTCCATCTTTCCTGGCTCAGAAGTTATTGGTAGAAATACTCCAAATATCAGTGACATTTGGAGTCAGCATCCTAAACTTGATGGCAGGGAGTCTGGGACCTCTTTGTGGCTACTATGATGTGTAGATAGTTCTTTTGCAGAAAGTCAGGGAGCTGAATGCCTGGAAGACCTACTGCAGTTAACACTGTTCAGAGACTGGCCCTCCAGATTTAATTTCCATTGTTTTTCCTTCTTTCAGTAAAATGCTTTGATTAACTTGTCTTTTTACGGTTTTGGAATAGAAAGGAGAAGATGAAGTCCCAAAGCAGATCTGCAGCATCCCACAGTGGAATGCTGTGGGAATTCCGCACATCATTCCTGATGTCCAGAATTGCCGAGACAACCCTTTGGGGGCTCGGAAGTCCTGGAACGTTGCCAGAAGTGCTTGGTGGCTAGACTTTGACCCTGCACGGGATGCAGCATCTGTATGAGGATGAGAGGATCACACGGGGATAAATGGTGAAGGGATAGATTAATTATAGAGTGAAAACACAGGTTTTAGAATCTTGGTACAGGGGGGTTCTAGGAGACAAGATGGAGGAATTAGGGCGTGTCCTGTCCTCCTTCTTCTTCTTCTTGTCATCCATCTTTGATGGTGATGGTGGCACTTTGAGATTGGTTCTTACTGAATTTGCACTTGTCAATAAGAGTGAAAGGTATTGGGAGGAAAAGGTAAATATCCTACACGTAGTTTTTGGTATAAAAATAAGCGGCCGCCCCGAGGGAGGTCAGTGTGCCCATGGCTGGCTTGCTGTGCAGACCTCTGTCGGACCGGGAGACAACACTGTAGATAAGAATTAATAAACAGCACTGAAGAACTGAAAAACCTGAAGACTCCTTTTGTCCTTTGGAGCGCGGGCTGCCCCAAGGCCATCCAGAGCCTTACCAGGCCATTTCAACAGCTGAGACGGGACAGTATGCATTTTATTTTATAGCCCTCAAGATGGCTGTGAAATGGTGACAGTTTTATCTTCAAGGGTGTGTTGCTGTCTGCTGCCCTTGTTGCAGCATTGTGCCTGCACATTTCCTTTTACAGAGTTCCCATGTGTTTGGTTTCCCTATGGATTGTGCCTTGTGCCTGTTGCCTGAGCACCTTGGGGGATGCTCAGCAATGGCCTGGAAAACACAAATGTGAGCGTATGCAGAGTTTGTGTGCAGCAAACACACAGCAGTGCCCTGAGGGCATTTGCCCAAAACTGATCACATGAACAGGGATGATGCCATCGGCCCCATCTGATGGTGCTGACGTGTGAGATGGCCATCAGTCAGATTAAGCAGTAACCAGGGAATTGTGCATGACTTTTGACACAAAGGAGTCACACAGAAAAGAGATGTGAAAGGCATGTAAAAAAGTTGTGGCAGAGCTGGCTTTGACACAGCCAGAAGCTGCCCCACCATGACCACCACCTCTGCCCAGGCCAGGCAGAGCATCGTTCCTGAGGGCACTGCAGGTGCCTGTGTCCAGTTGGACATGACAGCAGCACTCTGGACAGTGCATATCTGCAGGATACAAGCCTGAAAATATGGAGTGCAGGCATTTATGTATTTATTAGCAGTTCATTATGTGCTGAAAATCGTGGGTATTACTGATGTCATCCCAATTTTACAGGAGACTGTCAGGAGGCTTTGCCTCAGTGTGTGCCTGGCTGGACCTTGGGCTTTGAACGCCCACAGGCAGCTGGAGAGCAGTAGCTGCACTCCTGGGGTGTGTCTCAGCTTTCATTTCACCCAGATGGAATCAGTTTCACACAGAAAGAACTCAGCACTCCAAAACCATTCCCAAAGCAAGGAAAACAGGCAAATGGAAGGATGCTGACTCACCCAGCACAGTGCTAGGGCAGTGTGCCCTCAGCTGAACACGATCTGTTCCCATCACACGGATGGATGTCTTGCCACCAGGTCAGAAGCACAAATGAGCTGCAGCAGAGGGGCATTGAAAACCCCAGTGCTGAGCTGCCTGAAAGCAGTAGAGCTTTTCAGGTGGAGTGTCTGACTCTCACACCCATGTTTCGTTAGCAAAATGAATAATGATGTCATGTTTTCATTCTGTTCTGTAATAAAAATCCCAAATAAACTCGATTGGTATTCCAATTTATTAGAATTTTATCTATTGTTTTTTAAGCTAAAAGCAGCCCTATTTTTAATTGCAGATAATTCAAGTCTCAAAAGGTGGGGAGGAGAATGTCTTGGCTACAAAACAAGGCAATCCGTTACTGAGATGTTGTCACTACTGTAGCCCCCCACCCCAAAATTCTTTTTAATTTTTTTTGTTGTGATAATAAGGTATTTAAATTCATCCTGTCTTTGTGCAATAAATGAGCTATTGCAGTTCTACACTACAGGCAAACCTGTCAGCTGGAAAAATGAAATATTTTTATTTTTTTGGTTTTACTGTCTCAAGAGACTTTCCTTTGAAGCAAGCAAACTCCACCACCTGCAAGCTAACTGTCAGGGTGCCATTAGTCAAAGAGCTTTTGGCAAAGTTGTGCAGCATCCCTCTCAAAGTACATGAAAAGGAGTGGAGGTTGATCATCTACTGGTCAAAAAAGGGAAATAGGAGAAGGGAGAAGGGAATTTCTTGATCATGTTGAAGTTCTGCGAACAAAATGTGTCATTCTCTTTAACAAGGACTTTCATTTGTCCCCAGGCTGTCAGTGGGCTGGCCAGACTGCTGAGTCAGATCAAATGTCATCTCAAATGATCAGAAGTTGTGTTTGTTCACGCTCTCTGTTCTCGGTTTCCCTTTGCAATGCTCTGTAACTGTTGTTTGCACAAAACTTTGCTTGGGATTTGCTTTAGTGAGCAAATGTGAAAGTGTATGTTCTTTACAGGACAGCTCAATGTCCAGCACATAAGTGCTGCACAGCAGTAAATTAGAATAGAATAAACACAGCAGGTTTAGGTAGCATACACGTCTCTGTTGTCCCTGTTAGGTAGCACACGTATCTCCGTTGTGGAGGAAATGTGCTTCCAGCTCACAGAAACACCTCCTCTTGTCACATTTTGTCAAAGTTATTTCATTCATTTTTGAACCAAGCCAACAAGGTTACAGAATACTGAGTTTTCCTGAATCTTTAGGTTGTTGTTGAATATTTCTCTTGTGTCCTAAGTGATGGATTTGTTTCTCACCTCCTACTTGCCTCCCCTGCATTCCCCAAAACATGATGAAATTTATGACCTGAACATTTAGAGAGATGAAGGGAAATATCTCCTTATGCTTGACATGATTGACCTCTATCTTCAGCAGCAGAAGAGAACATTACTTCAAGCACTACAGGTGTACTTTGAAAAGAGCAGAACTATTTAAATACCTCGTAGCTTCACAGACAAGTTCAATTTATTGAGAGTAGTCTGTCATTATACTTTTAAATGCTTTCCATGGATGTACCGGAAGACAAGAAGCAATAGAGTTTCCTCTAGAGAGAGAACTGTCCAACATATCAGTGATTTTTCCATTATACTTTCTCCAAAGTATAACTGTCAGTGCTGATAGCTTGAAGCTCAGTTTATTGAAAGAATAATCTGAAATGTAAGGAAAACCAGTTGTGCTTTTCATGACAACTTGAAACCATAATGAGATGCTTTTGACCTATGATGCACCTGTGTGTGCCTTTTCTGGCCTCCATGCCTGAGAATGATGAGTAAGAGCCTCATTAAACTGCTTGGGGTCTGTGGCTGTTTGCATGAGGGGTTACTTCTGTACTGTAGCTGTGATGAGGGCTGGAGTCTGGCACTCTAGAATTCAGGCAGGCTGCACTGCATACCATGCTCCTGATTCTCTGTGCCCTTAACCTCCCTCCAAGGGGTCCACAATAATCCTTGGTGTGCAGAATGTGAGGACATTTTACAGTGTTTTTTGTTCCTCGGGAAATGTGAGTGCTAGGTCAAATGATGCTTTCAGCTCCCTCTGGCTAGATATATTGATTTAAGTGTAGTCCGTTAATATAATAATTATGAATTCATGACCCAGTGTTTTGCTCTCCTCAGAACAAATACTGTTTCATAATGGCTTTTGTTGTTTTCCAAGCACACTTAAAACCCTCTGCACTATCTACTAGAATGGATGACCTTCTTTGGCTCTGAGGTCGGGTAAAGTATATAACCAAACATTTCGACCCCAATTCTCTAAAAATGATAAGAGCTGAATCAACCAAGCAATGATAACAGAAATGCCAAACAAACTAAGGAGCCAGGACACAAAACTGAAGCTGATGGGTTTCATCCAGGTTAGCAAAAACTTTGTCAACTTTATTTTTGGGAGCTAGAAGAGATTGCCCTTTCACCATGCTCTGGTGGTGCGGTACGCAAGGATGTGCTTCTAAGAGAATGACCAAATTTGGTAGAAAAAGAGGGCTGAATTGCTCACCTCTGCTGGCCGCAATAGCTGGTGATGAGACATGCAAGAAAGGGGAAACTGAAAAAGATGAAAGCATCTTTTCTGAAGATTAAGACCCACTGGGGGCAGACTGTTAAATATGTCTGTAGGGATTTGGTCTTGACCAAGAGAAGGCCACCCATTCTCCCAGGTTCCCTCATCTTCAGCAACCTAGAGGGGAGGAGAAGCAGATGGACTTCTGCTTGCCCTGGCAGCCAGCAGGGAGGAGCACCAGCAGGTGGAGGCCACCGTGTATGACTGAGCCTCCTCTGCAGCTGGTAGATCCAGCACTGGGAGGCCCTTGTGAAGCAGGATAGCAACAGAGTACTTTGCTTGCCACACTCTTGCAGCCCCAGAGGGAAAGGTGTGATGAAGAGTACAGGGTAGGAATCAGACTTGGTGTTTTTCTCCATGCAGAAAACAGTAGGCAAAGTGGTTTACAAAACCAGCCAGTCAGCTTCTCTTCTGACAGTGGAAATAGAAGATCATTTAACCTGCAGCCAACTGCGCCTGATGTGTGCCCAGTGTTCACCACACCTTCATTGCTGCTCCCTAAAGGGTCACTGGAATGAAGGTGAGACTCAGAAACACTAATAATTTTTACAGACAAGTGAAGCAACAAGAAATTACTCTGTCTGCAATGCAGAAATGTTTTTCTCTTTTTTTTTTCACTTGTTCAAAAAGCCAGCAGTATGAAATTACTTTGGAAGAACGTGTTGTTATCTGTTCTGCACAGCTGTAGCTTAAAAGAGGGAAAACCCCCTGAAAACTCCCTGAAAACTCCCAGATTTCAAAACTGGCAGTCCATGATATGGTGGAGGAACCCATTGCAGAAGGTGCACATTCTGGTGTGGGTCTCTACCCTGACCTCATGAAAAATCCTTTCACAGCAAGTGAATCCAAGAACTGCCAACAGTTTCACTGAGCTGGACTAGAAAGGACTGTCTGTATCACAATAGCTGCTATGCAAATTTCTTACATTGATAAGTGTCAGGTCTTTGGAATGGAAAGGATTGATTGCTGTTTCAAGAGAGGGGAACAAAACAGCTTTGCATTTTCACATTTTTGAGATAGAGGAAAAGATGTGGTCCTTTCCACTTTCCAAAACATAGTTTATTAACAAATTTCTTGCACTTTTATTTTCCATTTATTAGACTAATTCTTAGAACAACTCCTCAGTTCTAGGTGCTATATAAACATACAATAAGGGTGAACACCTGACAGAGAGTGGTCTAAAGAGGCAACAGAGACAAAAAGAAGGACATAATATCCTCAGGTGCCAAGGCACAGAACAGCTAAGTCATTTACTCAGGTCATGATTGGTATGGATTAATGTTTTTTGATCTGGTTCAACTCTTAGTCCAGCACTTTATACATATACATATTATGTACAAATTGACAAAAAATGCTCTTTTTAGATTAATTTAGTATGATGAACAAGTGATATTTAATTGCAAGATTTGGGACCAGAAGTATCATTATTGCCAGATCTTTTTTTTTTCTATTGGCATGTTGCAATGGGACATAGTCCTGAGCAGTCATACATTTGTCAGATATTATCATAAAAGCTGCTTTTGTGATTAGACAATTCTCCTTAAAGCAAGGAAAAGTATTTCAACCACTGCTATTATTTTCTAGGAAGCAGAACATTATAATGAATGTGTCTGTCTAATCCTCCTGTGAAAAATCAGTATTATATAAACCAGGGACATATAAAATTTAAAAAAAGTAGTGCTTTTTTAAAAAAAGTAATTATTACTTAGGTGGATTTTCAAAAGCATCTTACTAAGGCAAAATAAAATTAAAATAGTCAAAGCTATTTGAATATTCAAAACCAGTGTTCACAGTCTCTTCTGAGTTATATAAGAGAGCACACTAAGAGAAGGAAAGCACAGTTTATCTGAGAAAACATCTTTTCTCTTTGCCATTTTTCCTCCTACTTTTTTCTTCTTTCCAATGCCTTTTTCACTACTACCTCTGATACTGAGTTGAATGCTGACGAGTCAATACTTGAAATAAATATATATGACCAAGATGAAATACTTGAAATTTGTCACCACCTCTGACTTTCCTGGATGGAAGCTGAGAAGTTTAGCAAGGTCTGTGGTTTTTTTTGATGAATTATAAAAAATCAAAGTCTCACTGAATGGCAGCACAACCTTCAGGTGTATCAGCCCCAGTTTCATAACATCAGAAAACTTGCTGAGGGTACATTCTATCTGTTTGTCTCTCTTGTGTTAAAATTTGTCTTGTCTCGCAAGTTAAAAATAAAACCACCAAATCAGAATAAAAAAAAAGTGTCTCTGAAATCATGACTTTGGCAGTGGAGCCAGAAGCAGGTTCCAGCTTAATATCTGAGTTCCAAGGAGTTCCAACTTATTTAATATCTCACTTTTTCTTTACTTCTATGTTAGACAATGAAATTAATTAAGAATATGTGGGTGCAGACATAAACTTGTTTTCATGCATGGCTCATTAAATAACTGAGGTCTGCCATAAGAAAGAAAAAAATAATTGTGTGTTCCTCCAGGCTCCTTTCAATTATGCACGTAATCAAGTTAGCAAGAAGGGAATCCAAGTTTGAAGGCTCTGAACTGGCTACTCATATTCATGAGGCAGATTTGGGAGGTATGACAGATCATTTTATGTTTTGTTTCAATGGTCAGGAAGAGTTAACCAGATGAAGATGTAAGATAGAGGGAGCCATTAAATAGATGAATATATTTCAACAACTAAAAGAGCAGTTGAAGTGGGATGCAAAAGTCTTTCAGATGGCTAACAGAAGGCAAGAGAAAAAGGAGGAGTTGTTCAGTGTCTCTCCTGCAAAGAGAAGAGGATCAGATGAAGCAAGAAGCTGGAAAATTAAAAGCAAGAATTGGACATAGTTCTTTCCATGACGGTTTGAACTAGTGTGGCTGCCTTATATTGTAACCTATTTCAACATAAAACATCCAAGCCCAAGTTCAACTTTTAAAGCATATCAGGAGGAAATATTTCCCAATAAGGTAAAGATCCTGTAAATCAAACAGAAAGATAACCATGTCCTGGCTGCATCCACAGCAGTGTGGCCAGCAGGGTGAGGGGGGGATTCTGCCCCTCTGCTCTGGTATGACCCCATCTGGAGTTCTGTGTCCAACCCTGGGGTCCCCAACCCTGGGGTCCCCAACATGAGAAGGACATGGACCTGTTGGAGTCCAGAGGAAGGACATGAAGATGGTCAGAGGGCTGGAGCACCTCTGCTCTGAGGAAGGACTGAGAGTTGGTGTTGCTCAGCTGGGAGATGAGAAGCAACAACAACAAAATCCCACAACAAAAGAGGTCTAGTTCACAATGTTTGAGTAAATTTCAAATCTTCCACAAGATATTTCCTCCATGAAGGAAATCAGAATGCAGAACCTACATGTAAAACTGTTTTGTTTTGGGCAAAGGATTGAGAAAGTCATTGCTTCCTTTCATCAAACTGACACACCACATGGAAAAATATCGACATTAACTTAAAATCACGTTATTCCTTATTCTCCTTTGAAGATTTTGTGTCATTCACATTTTTCTTTGAGACACATTTTACTTATCTGAGTTTTTTGGATACATAAACATCAAGTCTGATATTACTGCACTTTTAGCCCAAAAGACCTCAATTCTGTTTTAGAAAAAGTACAAACTGCCAGCACTGACTCTACTTAAAGGTCTCCTGATCCTTACAAGATCAGGATCAATGGATTTCATCAATAGTTGATGACAGCTGAATACCATTAGGTTTGGATATAGAAATTAATGCTTCCACTAGAGCAAGAAGCAGCTATTTCGCTCAGTTAAGATGTAATATGTGATAGAACTGCACAAAAAATATTGTTTAACTCCAGTGAAAAAATTTAGACATTCCTCTTGTTACTTCCATTACTGCTCATAAATAGACTGCTGACAGCAAAACCCACTTCTCCTCAAAGTCAAGTGGAGGAGTGACTAAAAGTTTTGGATTTTAGGGAAAAGGCAGGACCTAGTGTTAGTGAGTTAAGAAGGGGCAGTAAGGAGAAAACTGGTGTATCTGTCTCCCTGAGGCTGTTTTTTGCTTTGTACTTCTGCAGCCCACATGAATAGAAGACACATGGAGAAATTCATATCTCTGTGAGGAGTCTCAGTCCAGCTCCCCAGCATGAGCCCTGGCCACACTCTTCCAGCAGATTTTCACATTATGTTTTGTTCAGAATAAATAAGCAATTTTTTGACCGATAGATGTGCCATTGAAGTGTTTCCAAACCCTTTAATACACAGCAAAAAATGACAACTACTGCTTGCTATTTGACAGGTTTCTTATTTTTCTGGCAGACTGTGCTTCTCCCATAAAAGAAGAGGTATTTTAGAAGGACATTTCTTCATTTGTGACTCATTCTGCACAGTAGTATCTTCGTTGACTTGAGGCTGATAAAATATTCTGTTTCCCTTTCATGGCTCCAGGGCTTTTTTCCTTTTCAGAACTAGTTTGGGTTTGGCTTCTTTTTTTCTGTAATACCATGAACCCTTGTTTTGATGTTCGGGTGGGTTTTTTTACCTTGATGTGAGAACTGCTGTCTGTTCAACCACTCTGCCTCTTTCTTCTCCTGCATTTTTGGATTGGAATTTTCAGCACAATGCCATGAAGGATGTCTGCTGTAGAACCTCACTTTGCCTTTTGTCTTTTCCTTATTTGCTTTGAGAGCACTAGAAGTAGCTGCATTTCCTAGGTATGAGATGTTGATGCAGACTGATGAGAGTAAATCTCCAAATCATATTCTGGAGACTTCTCTGGAGTTACTGTCAATTGATTCTGATACCTCCTTTTTGTACTCAAACAAAGCACTATCCTAATCCACTTATTTTTCATGATGAGCATCATGAAATGGACTTTGCTGATGATTTTAGTAGCCATTTATATTCCTCTGAAACTATTTTATCACTTTGGTCTGAAATTACCCCTCTCAGACAATTTATTCTGTGAAAGTAATGATATGTTTACCACAACTGGCTTGCTAAATAAGTGTTGAGTTCCCACAGATTAGTGTGCTTATTCTTATCAGCAGAATGAAGTTGTAGCCTATGCAAATATGACAAACATGCCATGGAGCAATTTCTAGAGCCTTCTGGAAAGATCTTTGGTGCAGTCCTGACCTGCTCAGAGAACTTCGTCTAGGTTTATTCCTTTTCCCATGCAAGAGATGATATTTGCAGTTCTAAGTTAGTGAATGTTGTGATTTAGGAATGCTCTCCAGTTTATTACTCCTGCTAAAAACATACTGCTGCTCACAAATCCCCTCCAATGGGAGGCCCAAAAAGCAGAGATCAGGGGTAAATAGGAACAATTTACTGGAAACAGCAATGAGACAAGAAAACAAACAGTAACAGCAACAATATTAATAACAAAAGTATACAAAAGAGAGAGTGATTCCCATGCACAAATGCTCACTGTGAATCCCCCAAGGCCAAATGGTGAACAGTTTTCCCCTCTGACTGCCTTTTTCTCTATTGAAAGCCACACTTTTCTTCTCGGAAGCCAGACAGTCCCTTAACTCCTGCCCTGGAAATGATGTGAGAGCTGTGGAATAACCTCCTGGCCACGCACACACAGGTCTGGGCTGCACCCCCTCATGACTACTGCAAAATAAACACCTCTGAACTGGATGGAACCAGGACAGAGTACTGGCTTTGTGGGGCAATGTTTGGTAACAGGGGGCTCTTTGGAAACGGAGGGGGTTACAAGAGTGGCTTCTGTGGGAGGTGTTGGGAGCTTCCCCCATGTCTGACAGAGCCAATGCCAGCCAGCCCCAAGACAGAGCTGCTGCTGCTGAGCCCATGGGTGCTGGTGGTAGCACCTCTGGGGTAACACATTTAATGGGGGACAGAAAGTGGTGCAACAGTAACTGAAAGAGAGGAGCAAGGTATGTAAGAGAAACCTGCAGACAGTGATTCAGGGGAGAAGGAGGTGGAGGAGGGATGGACTCCAGGCACCAGAGCAGAGATTCCCCTGCAGCCTGTGGGGCAGACCGTGGTGAGGCAGCAGTGTCCCTGCAGCCCATGGAGGTGCCTGCCAGAGCAGAGATCCACCTCTGGTTCATGGAGGACCCCGTGCTGGAGCAGGTGAAGGCCTGAAGAAAACTGCAACCCTGTGAGAAGCTCATACTGAGAGGAAGCTCCTGTGGCCCCATGGAGAGAGAAGCCCAGGCTGGAGCAGATTTGCTGGCAGGACTTGCGACCCTGTGGGTGACACATGCTGGAGCAGCCTGCTCCTGAAAGACTGCACCCGACAGAAGGGACCATGCTGGAGCAGTTTATGAAGAACTGGGTCTGTGAGAAGGATTCATGTTGGAGAAGCTTGTGGTGGACCATTTCCTGTTGGAGGAACTTCATGCTGGAGCAGGGGAAGAGAGTGAGGAGTCCTGTGCCAGGATCAATGGTCTCTTCAGGTTCCTTGTCTCTACTACCAAGACTGATCTTGGGGCACTCACCATGGCTTTGGGACAAGGACATTTGGAGGAGGAAATTTGCTGGAAAGGACCAGCACACACACTGCTTGCTAGGGCCTTCTCGAGGTCAGACTTCCTATTCACCACAAGCTCATCATAATTTGGACAAACTTCTGTGGAGATGTGAAAAGGGGGAAAAGCCTGAGTTCTTTGCTTATTTCATCACTACAGACTCCCACCAAAGGCAGAGTCTCAGAAATTCAGATGTGTGAAGTTTACTGGCTCTGCTCCAGCTCTGAACAGCTTTCAGACAGTCATGCCACAGCAGTGCTGTGCCCAGTTACACATCCACAGAGTTCATCTTTATTTTGAATCCTTTTGGTAGCTCCCATAGGTTTTAGCTACTGTTTGTCTGGTGTTCAAACAATGTTTAAAGAAGAATACCTCCAGTTCTTGCTATAACTTCAATCATAATAAAATCTTGATGTAAAGAAAAATGGCTGTTTCTTTTGTCTGGGGGCTCAGAAAACTGAGTGACACTCCCAGAAAGACACAATGCCTTTTTCAAACAGACTGATTCACTGTGAATGAGGAGAGCTTCCCAGCTCTGCAGGGCCAAATAGGATGTCCTTGATCTGCATCACCATCAGAACAGAGAGGGGAATTCTGACAGATAGCTGCTACATTTTTATTTTTGAAAGATAAGAGATGTGGTGCCTAAAACTATTTTACCTCTGTTCACATCCACTTCTGTCTCAACCTTGAATATGCTGCCTCAAAGCCCCTAGATTTTTCAGTTCTGCTGTTGTGAACATGCCTTGTGAAGCAAGATTAAAGCTTCTGGAAACTGTTGTCTTCAGCCTATAGAAATTGCAGAGGATGCATGTTTCAATGTATTACAGGTACTTAGAAAATCCACAGAGCCTCCATGTGCCTTAGCTGTATGTTTTTCTATATTTAACATAATTTCAGCTGTGATAAAATGATCTGGCCACTAATGCTGCGTTGTCAAGGAGATTATTTGACCTCTTTCAAATGGAGTTCACTGTGTGGAAAGCAAAAAGTTCAGCATAAACAATTCATTTTAAAAGAGCATCCATGCATAATCATTGATGCTGTACAAAAAGCAGTACACATTAATTCCTTATTTCTATCTCCATGAAAGTCAGTTATCCTAGTTGGAGTTTTACAGTGCCCAAACTGGATGGGGTTTGACCTCCTAGAGAAGATATCTGACAGTCTTCTAGGTTTTTTATGGCTGTCAGGGAGAAAAAGATGGGGAAAAAAATTGTGACTGCAAATTACTGCAGTAGCAACATATGAGAATTTATGAGAATGATGTGCTGTAAGAGCAGTCCAGTGAGAAAGTTCTCATGCCTAAGAATAACAGGATAGAAAGTCTTTCTTTTGTCTTTTTGCACAGTCAGGCTCTGATTTGATATCTTCTTGAGTCAATGAGGAAAGCTCCCTCATTTTGGGTCCAGTCTCTGTAGAAACAGGATCGTGACCAAAAAGAATAATAAAGAAGAGCCATCCAAGAAAAAATGTCTTTAAAATCTGTAAAAAGAACAGGCTGTACATGCTCTCAGCATAACTTGTTCAATTTTAGGCTTTATACCAAATGATGGAAAGGACAGGTAAAGTGAGGCTGGAAGTATCCCAGCTTTGCCCAGCAATAGCCACTGTTTTGACATGGTTAGCCACTTTGTGCTTCTCCTGATGTATAAGGAAATGCAAAACCAGATTGAGACACTGGTTTTCCCACAGAAATTGTGGACTGATAGATCCAGATTGCAAACAGATGTTGCAGGCAGGTGAAGCAGGAAAACAAGGCTTAGAGAAACAAGCCACAAGGCTCTGAAGCAGAGCCAAGCCTTCATTTTGAAAGAAAAAATTTCCTCTGGTATGATCCAAAACCAATTGAAATAATTAGCAACCATATTAGAGCTCTCCAACCAACTGATGCCATCCAGCAGTCACACTTTTCAAAGAAGTCACTATTTTGTTACTTTATCAAGGCTAAACATCTCCAGCTGAATTGGGCTCTATGGGCACTTGTGAACACAAAGAGCTGTGGCTGCATGTTCCCCTCTTGTGTAATGAAGCTGTGACAGGACATGCAATTCAACATGCATTTCCCCAGTTACTCACTATACATAAAAATTGCCATCCCATAAAGGATCATGACTTAAAACTGTGGTGTCAGAGCTGGAATGCTCAACAAGAAATGTACCTGTACAACCTGCTGTGCTGGGAATAGGTGCTGAGATGAACTGTCATCTTTTTATGTGCTGTCCTTCCACAGAGCATACCCAGTGTTCAAGCATCAGGGTGAATCACTGAATTAGTTTTCCACCTTTCTTTTGGCAACACAGTAAAAAAAAGCTTTTTTAAAGAACTCAGGCTTTGTTTTAAAGTGTTGATATTCTAGGATATTTGCAGTTAATAATTTCCAATGCTTTCTTTTTTTTTTTTTTTCCCCAACTAAAAGTCTTTTGCATAGGATTTGGGCTGTAATTGCCCCAGGAAAATGTGAGCACTAAGTGGATGCAAAATGAGATCGATTTGATCTTAGTCTGTGTTATATTTTGCTTTTAGCAGTTTGGACACCTATTTGTAATGATAAGACATCACATAATAGTGAATCCCAAATGACACCCAGTATGTGCTGTCACAGACATGGAAACATGCAGAAATACTTTGTTCAGTGTGTATTATGAATGCCCATTCTTATTTTCTGAATCCATCATGTTTCCAGACATCTGATGCATATGCACCAGACAAATAGCTTGTTTGCTTTGAAACAGTTCATAAAGTGCCTGTTGCTAGGCTAGCTGTACCTTTTTCAGGTATTTGTTAAGGATGGAAGCTTCCTCCCTCTTTGGTTTTTTAAAAGCAGTTAAAAAATGAGGATTCTTGTCCTCAGCACACAAAGGGATGTGCACAGCCTTGAATTAAAAACCACAAGCATTAGAATGATAAGCCTGACTTGCTGTATCTTCATTGCCACATGCAGCCAAGTACTGATCCAGCTGAATGCACATATTCAACCATCCTAATTTTTAAACTTAATTTTAAATATCTGGGGCCTCAGGACCTTAGTTGATTTGATACTGCTTTTACATTCATTCTCTGTTTTACAGTGGTGAGATCTGTGTGCTTTGGTGCTGTTGCCTCCAAAGAGCCTCCCCTGGACACCATTTCAACAAATGGTGTTTATATCACCTCTCCTCAAATTCAAGTACAATGCTGGGTCTTGTGCAGCCATTTCAAGGTTTCCTACCACCTTTGTGAACTGATTCCATCAAAAAGTATTACAGTGAATTAAAGG
Organism: Melozone crissalis; assembly: GCF_028551555.1. Classification (NCBI taxonomy): domain Eukaryota; kingdom Metazoa; phylum Chordata; class Aves; order Passeriformes; family Passerellidae; genus Melozone; species Melozone crissalis. The sequence goes on from NW_026535780.1 coordinate 26,368,959, forward strand.
ACTATATATTTTTCCTTCATAACCTTTGCAATGGTGTAAAATGCAAAGGAAGACCATGAACTTCTATGATTGCAAATGGCAATGGCAACTAACAAGCTGGTTGAAAACTGAATGTGTGGCAACTTGAAAAAAAATACTATTTTAATCCAAGCTAAAGAAAAAAAACCCCACATTTGAGGACTTGTGTCTTTGGGTTGTCCAGTTTTGTAGGTGTGAAGTGATGATAAGATTCACAAGAACTGTTTGAAATTGGCTAAAAGAGCTTTGTTTCTTGGGGTATTAAATGAAGACATAAATATATACAACTCACATTCCACCTCAACATTCTTGCTGCTGCTTCATCTCAGGGTTAGCTGTGCAAGCAAACATGACTTTTGGGGCCAAGAGTCACAAATTCTCACCTTCTCTTAGCAGTGCTTATTCTGAGACGTATTTTGTCCCTGTTTAGTTTAAGTTCTGGGCTTCTGAACTGCTTGTTTATATGAACTATATTCCCCATTTTTGTGGTTTGTGTTAGGTAAAGGTAGTTTTTCTTGTTGAATGTAATTTTCCATGGTTCTTGCATCTTCTGTGTGTGTGTGTGTGTGTGTGAACAGGGATATCACTTAACTGACCTGCTAAGGTATAATATGGTTTTAAAAAATGACCAAGCCTGCAAATGTGGATGGGGTGAGCAGGGGGAAGGAAGAAGTCCCCAGCCCCTGGGAGACCCATGGGAGATCTTGCTGGCTTTGTTCTGTACAGCAAATCAGCAAGAAGGTGCTCTCTCCTTCAGTTCACCCACAGCTTGGTCTCCTTCCAGTGCTGCTGTCCAAACCCAGTCCCAAGCCAAGTTAGCCTTTGGTCCTTTTCTTGGTTTTGTTTGCTTGTTTTCATTTTTGGGATTTTTGGGCGGGGGGGGTGGGGGGGATGGGGGTGTTTTTATGTGTGTGGGGCAAGAGTGGTGGTGGGGGTTTTTGGTTTTTGTTTTCCCAGTTTATTTTTTGATTTATGTGGCTTTCTTAACCCTCCTATGTCTCTTTAAAAATAGCCTTCGGCTATATTTCCTTCCCTGCTGCTTATGCCCCACATCTTTTCCTCTCAGCTTTCCTTAGCATCCCCTTTCCTTATTTAGCATCTCCAGCTTCTGGCTCAAAGCCCTGTGCAGCAAGCAGTGGGGATCCCCCCGAGCAGCCGGGCTGATCCTTGACGGCGTCCGTGGGGGAGCCGGGTGAGGGGGGCTCCTCTGGGCTGCACCCGCGGCTGTGCCCGGCCTGTCCCTCGCTGTCCCTCGCTATGTCCCTCGCTGTGCCCACCCTGTCCCTCGCTGTGTCCCTCGCTGTGTCCCTCCTGTGTCCCGCACTGTCCCTCGCTGTGTCCCACACTGTCCTTCCCTGTGTCTCACACTGTCCCTCGCTGTGTCCCGCACTGTCCCTCGCTGTGTCCCTCGCTGTGTCCCACACTGTCGCTCGCTGTGTCCTGCGCTCTCCTTCGCTATCTGTCGCTGTGTCCCACACTATTTTTCCCTGTGTCCCACACTGTCCCTCGCTATGTCCCACACAGTCCCGCTGTGTCCCTCGCTGTGTCCCTCGCTGTGTCCCGCACTGCCAGCGTGCAGGCCGGAGCAGCCCGGAGCAGGCAGGCATGGTGGGCCGTGCGGAGCAAAGCCCCTCCTCCCGCAGTCCTTTCCCGTCTGGGAAACATTTCCAGATTTCCTCCAGGGCCGAGGAGAGGAAAAGCAGGAGGAGGTGGAGTGCTGGGTTGTGTGTAAGCACAAGGGAACAGGACTCTGTGCCATGGTGGGAGATCAGGATCCTTCCCAGCCCGGCTCCAGGGGTTTCTGCTGGGCTCCACACGGGTCTCCACAGTAAAAGCCTGTGCTGGTGCTCTGCCAGCAATTTAGATGATAGTAATCAGCCAGGCACAGGATTAGTATTTCTTTCAGACTATGACATCTACTTTCACTGCTACTTGTGTCCTCACTCAGTGGTTTTTGTTTCATTCCTCTCCCATTTTTCTCGCTGTCCTCAGGAACAGTATTAACCCTTTCAGACTCCACATGCGAAGAAGTATCAATCTGCAGTTTGAAGCATCCTTTCCGTGATATGTCATCTCTTCTGAACCTGTTCTCGATGGTTTCTTTTTCTCAGTAAAGCCATTTATTCTCCCCAGATACTGGAAAATAGTAGAAGTGCTGTTTACATGCTCTCATGACCTCATTCATCAAACATGCACAGTGTGCAAGTACAAAGCAGTATCAGGGAGAGAGTCCATGGTTCCCTGTTACCACCCTGTTTGTATTTATGGAGAGTTGACTTTAGTCTGTGTTTCTAACAGAAGTTTTTCTGGTAACAGCTCATTACTAACACACAACAGCTGAGTCTGGCAGCTCACCTTGAAGATGAAACCAAAAGATAACAGGAGTCGAATGAGGAGCAGCTCCACTGAACTCTTAAATCTCCATACATTGTAAAATTACTGGAATAGCTGCTGGAGATTGCACTGATGCTCATTCGTTTCAGTGACTGAGCTGGATCAGCCCTTCTTCACTACTTGTCCCATTTGAAATGTTTTGCTGCTTTGTATTTACCTTCTGTGTTGATGGTTTTAGCTACACCTGAGCCACCAACACCCCACTGTGCAACTGATCACTTTGGAAATAAAAGGTAGAGCTCTGTAGTCAGCGAAACCTCCCCAGGGGTGAGACCAGGCTGAAGTAAATCCGCAGGGTTTTTCCTGGCTGTTTTCACCATCTTCAGCTTTGCAGCTGAATAGGTGGGAAACCCATGTGCCTGCTACAGCTCCACCGTGTCACATCACGGGGCTGAGGGGGGTAAACCACGACAGACTTCTCCCTTTCTGCTCCAACCTGCTGGGCTGAGAGCAGGGCAGGAGAGGGGCAGCTCTCCAGCTGGGAACCTGTCTCTGACAGTGCAGCCTCTGATCCTCCCTGCTAAGGTGATTATGAAAAATGTTCACAAAATGTAACAGGCCTATGTAGATAAGGGCAAGGGGAAAAGCTCATGGAATTGTGTGTTGTACCACACACAGTCATAAAGGGAATTATGGAGAAAGAACTTGAGAGAAGGAGGAAGCAGAGGGAAAGAGCTGTGTGTGCTAGGAAATTGTCATTCAAACTGTGCTATCCATTAACAAATACATGTTTTTACAGTCTGGTAAATTAATGCATCAACTCTTAATTATTAATTCCATAATAATCTATAGAAATATATCCAATACATCCAAAAACATTGGTCTTGCATTCTCCTAATGAAGATGTTTTCTTTGCATAAAGGACACTATTATAACCATGGTGTGATACAGTGAATTAAAGCTATTTTCATGTTAGCTACATGTTCACTGCTCATTCCCAATACAATTACAGCAGAAGTGAATGAAGTCCAAAAGGACCAAACTTGCCATTTTTTGCACTGCTGCATTCTAAGCAATAAAAGATTAAAAGCAAACAAAATCAAATCTCCAGGAAGGAAACAGCTTTTTTTTTGCTTTATCCCACAGAGTTACTGCTTGAGTAGGTTTTGATTCAGACCTATTTGCTCATCTCTAATTAATAACTTCAGTCATTTTTTTCCTCTGATCCTCTGATATCATTGTGGTGGTTTTAATTAGCTGTTTCACACAGATAAGTCACTGCTTTGCCCTTAAGATTGCACCTCTCATCAAATTTATCAAACCTACACTTAAAAAATCGAGGGAGCATTTGTCAGAGCAACAGAAAAAAGTAGCTGGCTCTTTGCAGAAATGCATCTTTTGTTAAATTCTCTGGTATCTAATGAGGCATGAATTCTGATCCAATTTTCTCCTCTATTTTATGGTGTGTGTAATAGTTCTTCCCTGTATTTTTTTCCTGATGCCCTTGCTCTCAACTTACTCCATTCCAGACAAATCTGTAACCTTCTGTCCTTCATGTACATACTTGTAATATTTGCCAGGCTTAATTTACTTGAGATTGATAACCTGTCTGTCAAATGTGTCAGATGTTCATTAAAGCTTCTGAGAATTACTGAGGTTGAACAGAGGAACAGAGGAGGCACAAGCCTCACTGCTTTCTCATACCAGAATGAAAATCAGCTGGCTTGATTTGAATTTGGTACAGGCTCAAGAGAAGGCATCCCTGCATCGTTTGCCATGGACTCATCCTAACTCTATCAACCACTCACTGGGTCTACTTTACTGCATTTCCAGTTCTACTGTTTGTTCTACTTTTAAATCTAAATGGGTAAATGATTTTGTGATTCACTGTTTGCATTAAAGAGCAAACATGCCCAGAAAGACTCACTGAAGTGAAATAAAACCAGCCCTTTTCAGAACTTTTATGAAGCTCAGGTGTTATGAACAAATAGATTTACATTTTCAACTGTGGAACATGATTATTTTCTGAATTACTAAAAAATTTTCAACATTTTGAAATGATAATATGCAACTGCTGGGGTTTTGTCTCTTCCCAACAAAAGTACTTTACTAGGATTGAAAAAAAAAAATGGAAGTTGTTTTAGTCATCGTGGTTGTATTTGTTTCTACATGAAACATTTCTAGAGATCACTCTCATCAGCTATAGCAATAATTCTGTGTCCTTCCAGCAATGCTCTTATCTACTGATGGAAGTGGTGGGTGCAAGAAATCAGGGTATAAACCATTTTTCCACTGCCTTTTACACAATAAATCACACAACATGGAGCTGAGGATGTACAACAGCAGATTGTGTTCTTATATTTGAAGAAACAAATTTCAGTCTGCCCCGTGTTGTACTCAAACAACCAGCCACCATAACCAACCACCTCAGACTGACAGAAACCTTCCCTGAGGCTTTTTGCCATGCTGCAATAAAGGCTCTGCTGGGATCACAGCTCCCATCTTCCACACGGGGAGCTCACCCCTTCTGCCACGGATACAGGGATCAACAGCACAGCTGAGCACACCTGGTGTTAGTCAAACACCAGATCTTACAGGCGGCTTGGTATTACTCAGTTTGTCATTGCTGGTTAGGAAGAAGTTACCAAGCTGTACATCAGTTAGGGATCTGGACCCAGAAGACTCAAACTGATCTGATGTTCCCCCTCCATACTTGGAGAGCCTTTGGACTGTGCTCGGTCTGGACTCATTCCAATAATGCATGAGCTAGGAGTTGCTGTCCCTGACACTCCTTTTCTATTACTTTTTTCTAAGATTTTTGTTGAGTTATTAATTCATCAAAGAAAAAAATGCTTAGCTGTCAATTGCTTTGCAATACCAAGTGAGCCAACCTCCTTCCCAGCTCCCAGATTATCATGCTGAACCCACTGAAAATTTCATTACAGATATGCCAAACTGCCTGTTGGTGATCAAGGTCCTCAGGTGAGATGAGTAATTTTCACATCTAGGAAGAATTTTCATTAAACATTATCAAAAATATAGTATCTTAATGAGTGACTTAATATCCTTGTGTTGCTTTTCTTTTGAGCATAAAAAGCTGGTATTGTGCTGAATTATGATAAATCTTTCTACTACAAATTTAAATGAATGTAATGAAATTCTGTTCTGTCTGATCATTCATTACTTTGTCCCCTAGAATAATAGACAAGCAACCATATTCTTTATGAAAAAGCTCTGTTTAGGGTCATGGTAGAATTGGTATTTATTCTCCTCTCTTGAGGCTCTCTAGAGACACAAACAGATGACAGAAAATTTGCTTTACATAGGAACTAGGAAGTTCTGTCCTTGAAGTAAAACTATGGGATCTGTGAGATCTAAAACTTATAACCACCAAAGACAAGATCTCTGCTTTGATCTTTTAGGCAGTTATGTTCTTCATTTGTTTCAAACATTGGATCTCTTGTATAAGCAATTGGTGTTAATGCATACCACACAGTCTGCTCAGAGAATTTGAACTTTAAAAAATGAGATTCCAGCATAACTTAAAAATACTTTTTTTTTAAATTAAGAATTTGGAATTATAATCTAAATGTTGTCCGTAATCAAGAAGATTTTCCATGGTGTTTTTTTAAAATAGGACCAACAATTTTAACCCAAAGTATGTGTATGAAATATATGCACAAAGCAGACTTTGACCACATACATTTTCTTCTCTGAAATTATGCATTATCAAATAGCATTATAGTTGTGTTTAAAGGATGGAAAGACATCATGTAAGATAGGAGAATGCCCAGCTTCTGCTGATAGACTTTGGATGAAAATTGGATTTCACATCAGCTTCTCATCAACCTTTGTACTGATGGTTGCATGGCTTGGGGTCAGATGAGCAGTTTCCACAGAGGTGGGTACTTGCTTGCTCCTGCCAAAGTGTACCACTTTGTGTTCTTCCCTACTGAACTGCACCTCCTCTTTCTTCAGATCACCTTTCAGTGGTAATTATGGCTTAGCTGATAGTCCCTTAAGAGGAGAAGTTGAAGGGAATGCAAATAATTAAGGGATAAAAAAAATCCATAAAAGCAGTCTTCCTCATGCATTTTTAATTTTTGTTTTGGATGATTTTTCTATATTTATCCTGGCAAATTTCCTGCTCCTTCATAAGGATCTTATATACTTTCTCTCCATCCCAGCTAATAGAAATTAAGAGCAGCCCTCTTAAAGTTCTTCCAGCCTCCTTTGCCACGTGATCCCAGATCTGTCTCAACAAACCACAATATCCAGTGACCTTGTTGACAGGCAAGAGATAAACAAAATTTCCCATGTGAGCCAGATTATTGCTTAAATCCATTTTCATGCTTTTTGTGGCAGCTGTTTATTCAGAACAAGTAAATTAAGATTCCTTATCACTTGCCTTCAGCCCATACCAGTCCAAGATGTAGACTAAAAGAAAAGAAATATGCAAAACCCCTCACATTTGATACACGATTTAGACTCTCATGAAGATTAAAAGCCTTTAAATCAAACAGCATTTGTCAGACACAGTTATGATCTCCACCTCATCGTAAGTCCTAAACCACTTAGGCATGTCTGGAAAACCCACCCAGGCTTTCAGCAGTAGTTCAGCATTCTCCATTGGCAGGCAACAAAAAATAAGTTAGAAAGAAGGATCCCTGCCTTGGGTAATGAGATTTATCTCTCAGAAGATATGTTTAGTTCCCTCACAATCTTCAGTTACAAAAGGCTTTTCCAGGTGCAGGTTTCTCCCACAAACCAAACACTTATCTACAGGTTCTCTACATCAGCACAAAACACAGCTATGTGGCACAGCAGGTGTAGGACAATGAATTCTAGCTGACCACAGTTCGTAGAGTATTCAGCCATGTCAAGTGTAAATCTCCCAAACACATTTAGAGCTGATCATGCCAGTAGCTAGTTACAAACTTTAAAAGCCAGCCTCTGGATGGTAATAAAGCAATTACCAATGATGGCTTCTGTTCTCAAAAAATGCAGCCTTGGAAATACTTGTACAGCAGTAAGTGCTCTGTGCTCCATCAGAGGTGGACACAGAGTAAGGAATCCAACTTAGCTGTGATTTTTTATGAATCCTGAGTACAAGAGGTAATAGATTATGAAATTGCCTTTTTATTTTTTGGAGTTGTTTATCAAAACAGAAAAGGCCCACTGGGGAAGTGATCTGAGTTAGAGAAACAAAATTAAGAATAATTTATAGGGAGTGGAGTAACCTGTTTGTAATAATTCACTGTTCCACCTCAGTGTGCACTTAATGTTATCAGACAATTTATTATGGGTTAGTTGTGACTTGTGTGAGCAGAGACACATTTTAATTGAGACAAATGGGAAAACAATTTGGAAAAGGATACTGTTGGCTAAGTGTACATAGACCAGGTGGTGTCAGCATGCCTTCCCCTCTCCCTCCTGCCCCAACAGTTGCACTAAAAGACATGCATTGGCAAAAGTGAGCACATTTCCATGGCTTGTTTTTCTGCTTGTTGTTATTGACTTGCAAACTGTGTCTGTCCTCATTTCTACATGCAATGTCAACTGATACTGGACCAACAGGTACAGGCATAAAATGGAGTAACAAATATGCAGTAAAAGTTTCACAGCAGTCTCTGGGCCACCTTCTGTCAAAATTTCCCTGACACAGCTGCCAGGCCTGCATGTATTCATGCTGAGCTGCTTGTGAAACTACCCACCTCATTTTGAGAATTGCATTAACACAGCATCAGCTGGGAGAAAAAATTGGTCTTGTACTTGATTCCCAGATTCAGTATCTGATCTCTGACTGATAATCATGTTGAAAGGATAATTTGAATAAATAAACAGGCAAAGTGAATCAAATGATGTTTCAGTGAAATCCACAGCACCAGATGCTCTAATTACATGGAATATATATTTCTGGTTTTGAAATTCCTTCTGCAATTACTGCTGGTTTTATATAAACATTATAGGTTGTGGAAGTATTTTTTGAGAAGGGAAATGTTTTCTTATCTTAATACTGGTAGTATGTTAATGTTTTAGCATGTTAATACAGATAGTATTTTCATAAAATACTTACTTTTGGAAAAAATACTTAAAATTTTGCTTTTGATAAAATACTCTGAATGCCTACTGTAGATTTATTTCCTTATAGCCATACGGTGACAACTCTATACCTTTTTCACTACCAGAATGCAGCACTTGATAAAAACTCTTAAAAAGTGACCAAGACAAGACTGTCTATCCTCTCTCTGACACAGACCAGAAGCAGATGCAGAAGAATGAGGCAAGCATCAGATAATACATGTCTTACACGTCGTCCAGAGCTCCAATATTTACTTCAAAATTGTGGCCTTTTAAATATTCCACAGCTTCTCTGCATGCCATGTCCTCAGCCATTAGTTTCTGTGCTGCAAACACTTTCATGCTCTCAGATGTGCTGATTCTCAGGCCAAATCAGAACCTACAGGTTGCCTCCATAAGCCAGCAGGATACACAGAAACAGGAGCAGTGAGAATTCACTGTGTGACGGTGTGGCAGAAAGGCATCAGTAACCCCTGGAAGAGAAATCAGTCTATGGAGGTGCCAAAAACTTCTAATTCACCTGAGGTCCCTGAGGACTGAGGAGTTTATCCACAGAGCCATCTCACTCAGTTTCCTGGTTTGAATCTTTGATTCAGTGCCCTGCTGGGTCCCTGAGTGCTGACACTGACTCTGTGATCTCTCAGTCCTGGGCTCCCTCATGGTGCATTTTATACTGCAGGCTTGAACGTCAGGGGCTGCCCCCACTATGGTCACACAGCTTTAAAAGCATGGAAGGGGAAATCTGTCCATTTTCAAGGACAAAATGTTGTGGAGTGTAGAGGGGCTGGAAGGAATATTTTTTTATGACACCCAGGCATTACAGCAGTACTGACCTTCCTCTTTCAGCTGTGTCCAAAATAACAGGATCTGCAGATGGTATGAAGGGCAATCAAGATTATACGTTTCTGCTGATATACTGTTGGTCAAGTAATCAGCAACCTGCATTTTCCCACAGGCCACTGCAAGACCATTGGCAAAACAATCTGATTCTTTTCACCTCTGTTTCTTGATCTATTAAACAGGAACAATTATATTTGCTTTATTTCATTAAGTATTCTTGGATCTACAGATAAAAAGTATGTGATCACAACATAGGCAAATGGAAAAAAATGACTGGAAAACTTTAACTGAGTGGCCTCAAACCTCTGGTATTTTTTGAGTCTGATTTTCAGCTCTCATTCAGGTGATACTCTCTTTTTGTCACCACCTGTTGTTTAAGTCTACTTAAAATCCTAGTTTTGCAAACATGTGCCAGTGCTAAACACTACAGTCTGTTTTGAAATCTAAGATGCCTTTCCTCAGTTGTGCAACATTTTATTTTGTTGAACCTTTTGTTTCCTGAGCAAAGAGCAAAACCAATTGCCCGAAATGCAGAAAAATAAGGGATTTTAAGACAAGTTTGCTCTTCAAACTTTTAACACAGTAGCATAAGGAGAAATGGTGGGCTGAGAGACTGTGTTTGGGAGCTGACAAGGGCACTTTCACAGAGCCTTACAGAAGGGTTTGCTATTGTTTTTCCCACTAAGGCATTTAGCAAGTGAGCCAGGAAAGTGCAGTCTCCAGGTGCAGCTGGGCTACTGAATTGATAGAGTTTCATCTGCTCTGCTCAAAACAGTTATTTACACCAGTCTTTGATTTGTCTGTGGTTTTACACAACCTGACTGTGGAGGAGTTTTTTCAATCAGAGGAGAATGTACATTGAGGAAAGAGTGGTAGATTAGTGACGCTGTGTTGTGTGCATGCACGTGTGCCTGTGTGACTGATCTTGTTAAGAAGCAATTTGTGTTGTGATCACTTTATTGTTGCTCTGCTGCAGTTCAAAAGAGTTGAAAGGACTCAGGAGTGATGACAGATGTAGCAATAGAGGTTTTGAACAGAATTTTCTATTAAGTAAAAAAGACTCCTACATTTTTTCCTGCTGTTTTCAAGAGCTGGGATGCATTTGTTTCTGTAAAGCCCTGAAGGGACTCCTTGCAAAGCAGGAGGCAAATGTAAATAGCCATTACTTTTCACAACGGCATCGCGGCAGTCAGAATTTTAAAAATCGGTGCAATTTTGTTGCCAGTCAGCTCTCCTTTGTTTGCCAGCGAGGATCAATGCGATCGATGCTGTCATGACAGCTGTCTGAGAGCAGAGAGGGAGAGCGGCGTGAGGCAGAAACCCTCACGGATCGCCCTGGTTTCCCGTCCCGCTGCTGTGCCCACCCTGGGGGCGCGGTGGCTCCTCCCGGCCAGCGGCGCTGCCGGAGCGGGGGCTGCGCTTCCCTGGCGCTGCAGGCAGGACACCCCCGCCTCCACGGGCTGGCTTTCGTGAACGCCTCAAAGCAGCTGTGGGGAAACAGCCTTCTAGCCTGTGCAAGTGAGCTGGGCCTTGGAGGGATTAACCCATCTCATAGCTGACTTTTCAAAGACTGAAAGTTCAGGTGCTGTAGGAATGGGACTGTGACTACATGGAGAACGCCTTCTGGGGCTGCAGCTCACCCACGCTCTGCTCCAGTGACCCTTTAGCAGGGGACCATGGAGAGCAGGTGCTGAGATCGAGTGCTTGGCAGAAGCAGCAGCGGGCTGGTGAAGATGGAGAATGGCACAGGAGACGAGCAGAACCAGACTGGGCTGCCACTATCAAGCCAGGAGATCATTACAGCCGAATACCAAGTGGTTACCATCCTCTTGGTGCTCCTCATCTGCGGGCTGGGCATCGTGGGCAACGTCATGGTGGTTTTGGTGGTCCTCAGAACGAAGCACATGAGAACTCCCACTAACTGCTACCTGGTGAGTCTGGCCGTGGCAGATCTCATGGTGCTTGTGGCTGCAGGGCTGCCCAATATCACCGAGAGCCTGTACAGATCCTGGGTGTACGGCTACGCCGGGTGCCTCTGCATCACTTATCTCCAGTACCTGGGAATCAACGCCTCTTCTTTTTCCATCGCTGCCTTCACCATTGAGAGGTACATAGCCATCTGCCACCCAATCAAAGCTCAATTCCTGTGCACTTTTTCAAGAGCCAAAAAGATCATTCTTTTTGTTTGGGCTTTCACCTCCATCTACTGTATGCTCTGGTTTTTCTTGCTAGACCTTAACACAGTAGCCTACAAAGAGACTACTGTTGTGTCCTGTGGCTACAAGGTCTCCAGGAGCTATTACTCTCCTATCTACATGATGGACTTTGGTATATTTTATGTTGTGCCAATGGTATTGGCGACTGTGCTCTATGGCCTGATTGCTAGGATACTGTTCCTGAACCCCATCCCTTCAGACCCAAAAGAAAACTCTAGGACCTGGAGGAATGATGTGGCTCACCAAAGCAAGCCTGTGAATACCAAGATGACTAACAGGAGTTTCAATAGCACTGTTGCTTCTCGAAGGCAGGTAGGAGCAACTATTTGAAATGTCTTTCTGAAACCTGAACAACTTGTTTTAAAGTTATTGGTCTGAAGTTGTGGAAAGAGGTAAAATACATCTTTTTATTAAGTAGTCAAGGTTCCTTTTTTAAACAGTCAAGTTTAAAACAAGTGATATACATATAAATAAAAATACTTTTTTTTTTCTTGCCTGTACATTTTTACCTATTGCAAGGACCAAAAAAAAAAAAAAGAAAAACCAAACCAAAAAGAACCAGTACTTTATTTCCTATATCAGAAAACAATTAGAAAGTGTCAAATATGATGGAAACATTTTTAACTATAATTTCTTTACATTACAGATTGTTAGTAATCTTGCCAAATATACAAAGTGACTCTTGACTTATTTTTGAGATTTGAAGGGAAGGAGCTATCCTGGAAGTTTGGGACACTTGAGGCTGAGTCCAAGCTAAGGCACTATGTCACTCAGCAAATGCAGTCAAGATGTAAATTTTCCTGTCTCTAACTCTCCTGTGAAAAGTCTGTTTAAGGAAGTCTGGATATAAATTGCTTTGTAAATGCTAAATATCTTAGTTTGTCTCTCAGAAAATATTTTTTGTACCGATGGCTCTAAACTGAGGCATAGGTTTGACTAGCTTCTTTTTATATTATTGAATAGGTATGCTGCTGTGTGTAATGATACCAGTGGAATATAGTGAGCAGATTAATTGCTGGCTGTTTGCAGTAAACCACATGGTGTGCAGCAGGCAGCACAGCTGGTGCAGGGATGGGAAACACAGGGTGTATCTTTTGCAGATGGCTCTGGGGATATTCTTCTTATTCTTTGTATTCTTCTTATTCTTTGTATTCTTCTTATTATGCTTCAATTGCTACCGTTTATGAGGGGAACCATGTTCTATCACAGAGATGGCAAAAATATCAAAAGTTAACTGAGCTGCCTTCTAGAGCACTGAGCCCTCAGAGAGCACTAGAGCTATGCTTGGAAACACACAACACAAATACGTGGGCTAGGTTAAATTTAATTATGTTGCCAATTATAGTTAATAGTCAGGAAGTGTTTAATGTTGTTTTCTTCGTTCATTAATTAGTAGAAAAAGATAACCTGCTCTTCAAGTTAATATCACTTTCTACTTGATTACATGTGCTTAGTATCACTTGAAAAACAGACAAATCTTTTACATTGAACACTGATGAATATGGACACTGTTATGAAACCAAAAAGTGAAGATTATAATGTGATATCATTTATGTCTTGTAAAGACAGCAAGACTTTCTCTAAAAGCCTAAGAAATCTGATTGCTTAAAGCAGCTTCATTATAAGTAAAGCTAGAATTTACACATAGTACAACACAGGAAGCAAAGCAAGGATAATGTGGCATAATTAGTAATATTTTTTGTAAAACAGCAACATGAAAAAGATAGGCAGTGGTGTAAAAACAAGAAAAACAAGAGAAAAGATGAAAAAACAAGTACATATTAAAAAATCTAGAATCTCAACAGTTATTAAGACACAAAAAGAAAAATTTCCTGCCATGCTGACAAGGACACATATAGCTGACAACACAGTCTGGCCTGACAGTGAGTCCTGCTGAAATGTGAAACTCTGTGTCTTCCTGGACCTGTGTTGCACTACAGGGATTGAGGAGTGTACAATATCCAGCATGTGATCTGTAGAAAAGGTGTCTGAAAATGTGGTGTGAACTTCCTGCTTCTGTAGCAGTTCTCATATGTATCCAAGAACATTTCTATGAAAATAAATATATGCATGTTTCTATAGGGGGATCTGCTCCAGCTGGGAATGGGAGAGAAAATGGGAAGTGCTCCTATTCTTCATGATCCAAGACAAGGACAGGCAAACAGACTATCAGTTATTGGGCAGTGCAGACTCAACTTGGGGAAAATTAATAGTGCTAATTTATTGCCTGTTGTTACAGCCACAAGTTACACTCAGTCCCTTCCCTGCAGCCACCAGCAGTGTGGGGCCAGAGAGTGCTGCAGTCAGGTTGCAGAGGTTGGTCCCTTGTCACTCCTTCCTTCTCACCATTTTCCTCTGTTTCAGTGTGGGTCCTGCGGCCCACAGATCACAGATTTTTTTCCTTTTCCATTTATAGCATGTATACTGAATTGCATGTTTGCATGAAGGTTTCATACTTTCCCCAAAGGAATTCCTACTTTCCTCAGATATCAAGGTGACTGAGAAAAACAAATGCAGCCTTACATAGCAAACATGTTGGTTTAAACTTGAGATGGAATCCAGCTCACTTAACAGTATGTGTATCTCACAAAGTTAGTTGATTAGTCCAGTCAAATCTGAGGTCATCATGGCTATCATGGTCAGGAATAGCAGGTAGATTCCCCTCTAGAGAAAGTTCTCTCTTGAACAGTGTTGCAGTCATGACTGCTCACCAGAGAGATCCCTCTGTTCCCTCACAGCACAGCAAGCACAGATTCCAGCTTGCAGTGCAAGATAAGTTTTACACGCTGTACATTAAAGCCTCAATCTCATCACTTGGTTTCACTTGTGGCGTTAGTATATCAAGACCTTAATCCTTCTATTTGTTTAATTCTCCTCCTCATTGCACAACTTCTTTTTGATTAGGAAGTCATGGACTGGGATATGCAATCTCTGTATGTTGCAATGAACACAACAAGAAGAAAGATGTAATTATATGCTTTAAAACACCAGAGTGACTATTGCTTTTACTATCAATGTAAGAAAGATTAGTACTCAAAGGAGAAGGAGGCAATACTAAGCTTTGTTTGTACCAAGATAGTGAAAATGTTTAATAAAAATCCTTTCTTAGAATAAGAAACTTTTGGACCAGGAAGGAAAAGGAGGATCCTAGTTCAGAATTAAAATACTGGGACTCTGCTTAGTAAAATATATTTTAAATATTCTTTAGAACTTCCTCAGAAATAAAAATATAGGGCTTGAGTGTTTATATGCAGGCAGGACAATATTCAATCTCAAGCTCTTTTGTTAACATTCAAACTACACTTGAAATTTGGACTAAGCTGAAATTGCTCAAAGTCTTTTTATCATGTTTTCAATCTCTCTAACTAAGATAATTTGTACCCTGAGCATAGAACATAGAGTGCACATACAGAAGAAAAGAGCAATCAGTGTGTTTGCCTTCACCTGAGCAATGAATTGAGGATGTAGTGCTGCTGCTTTCAGGGAGCTTTGGTGTATGCTTACAGGTAATAAAAACATGTTCTTTTAAAATTTATCCTCTTAGCACTCCACTGATGTCAAATAATTAGCCTTTTCCCAATATGATTAGTACTGTTTCATATAAAGTGATTTGAAAAAGGACATGGCATTTTGCTTAAACAAAGAGGACCAAACTTTCCTCTAAACAATTTATGTTCAGCAATAAAGACTTTTGGTGTGGATAAGAATGAACCTTCGGCCTCAGTCAGGTATTTAGATGATGGGTTCACCTATAACACAAATTGAGGTGAATTTGTGTCAGAAGCCCTGAGTGGTGCCTCACCCTGCAGTGGGGTCACAACCCCCGTGCTGGGACTAAGTAAGCCTTGCCAGAGCTCCTCCTCAGAACTGCTGCCTTTTGCACATTGCTCATGGTCTCAGGTAGCTGAGCACGAAGAACCACTCCAGAGCCAGACTAAGGAGGATTTACCAATAAGCAAATAACTACCTGAACTCAGGGCCTCATCATGTGTCTCAGAGACAACCACAGCTGGTTAGGTGGATCAGGAAACTGAATTTCTGACAGGCAATAGAGACCTCATGAAAGGTTTGTTATTTTTGGCACCTTTGGAAAGATATGTATTGCACACAGTTTAAAATTAGTGAATTCTCCTCATTGTCCTGCATGGACTGAACTACCAAGAGATGCCACCAAAGAGATGCCACCCTTGGGTTCTGTCTCTACTCTTGCACTGCATGTAGACTCTGTGAAGGCATATGAGTGCATGAGTTGGTTCATTGACCTGAGCAAAATGAAAACCAGTTCTACAGAGTGCTTCATTTCCAGCAGTAGAAGCTTATGGTGTTGAAAAGAAAATGTGCATCCAAATGCCAATATACACAAATTCAGCTAATAATTTGCACACTACATACATACATGCATACAAACATACATATATTATATATATATATATATATATATATATATATGTATGTGTGGTGTGTGGGATACAGTCACTCAAGCAGTAACAGTCCTTGTTCACTGCTGTACAGTGTTAATTGTGTGACTCTGAATTACCCCCTCCTTGACAGTAAGAATAATTTACTTCTAGTCCAGACTCAAGCTGATAGGTGCAACACTACAAATGATCCTCTGAGCAATTTTTTCCTGAAAGAAATGTAAATTGTGACTGGTAGGTACCATTATGAGAGTGGCCTGCTGAGCTTCTGGTAGCAAAGTATTCTGATTCCTGTGTAGGCTGTCATGCCCTGAATGCCTGACCTGATGGAATACATCTCTTGGTTTGGCTCTGTCCCATTGTTCACTCAGGCCCTATACATGGTGGCTTTCTTCCTTTAAATGTGGATTATTCTCTACAGTGAATGATTGTTCTCCACTGAATGGATTTGCTCATTTTGGAGGCACAGGCTGGAGCTGAACTGGAGGGATGAGAGCCAGAATGGGTCAGTATGGGGTCAACTCTCTCCTTGCTACCATGTTCACAGGAATGGTCCTTTCAGAAGTGGACATAAGGAGAGATCATCCTTTGAGTTACCTGGAACATTCACGTTTGTATTTTTCTCTATTACAATGACTGTAAACAGAAAATTAGAAAAAACAAACAGTGTAGAAGTTATAATGAAATGTATCAGTCAAGTGACAAAAAAAGGAGATAGATAGCATTTCTCAGTCTCATTTCTCAGTAGCACTTCTCATTATTTTTTACTCCCACTGAACACAGCTGTAGAGAAAACAAAAATAAGGGTGAGGGATGAACTAATATAAAATTGCAGCCTTTGAATATGCACATTCAAAGACCAATAAATAGATAAAGATGCATCAATTTGTAGAGTATCTTTGATTTTCATCATCATTCTTTATTATACCTATAACAAACCAAACAAATTGTCTTAAAAGTGTGTCTTTCTAGAAAGATAGGAGAAAATACATTCATGAGGCAATGTGATAGCAGGTTTCAATATAATGAACTTATCTGGTCAGAAGACAATAAAATTATATACTCATAACTTCAAACAAAAGCTTACTTCTAAAACTAGCATGTGTGAGTGATCTTAGTGGAGTTATCTCCTATTGAAACTCTCATAAATGTACAATCAGAAGAAACAGTTGTAGCTCACCAAAATGTGTGCCAACACTTTCTATTTCACACAGTTAACCAAGTCATCTCCTGACTTCCATGAAGGTGTGCTGATGTATCCTCTCATATCACATTTCTGTGTGCTTTCTACTTTCTTTATTAATACCTTTCAAACTTTCTTAAATGTAGAGGCTGTTGAATACTGTCTACATCAGAATTAAATTATTTACAAAAGAAAGACTCATTTTAAAGTGGATTTTTTTTTATTATTTCTCATTCGCTTCATTTCAGCTATCCTGGGTATTCCCAAAGGTTGTTCTTTTCTTTTTTCTAAAGAAAATTACATAATAGAATAAAGTTCTTATAACAATCAAGTTTGATTGATAATCCTCTTTTCCCAGGCTCTGTAAACTTTATTTGGCTTTTCAGAGTAAACATCAAATAATGAAGATCTAATTAAATATGGAGGATTTGAGGAAAATAAATTAATCTAATTGTTCTCTTTTTTCCTTATTTTTGGCTTTGGGAAATTGTTTTAGGTGGACTGTTAAACCAGATAACCTAAAAGGCTTTATGTTTAATTACTCTACAGGCTATACTAGTCTAAAGATAGAGATGTAATGTGTTTGGAAAAAAAAATACTCTTTGTCCTTTTTTTCCCATTTGAATCAACACCCTCTTCCAGAATAAGAAGTGGAAATGTCTGAGGTCTACAACAGTTAGCTTACTGGGATATTATCTGGAAAGAGTAATTTAACAAAAACTAGGAAAAATTTCAATCCAAGGTTTTTGTGCTTCCTACTATATAAAACCTTTCTGAATCAAATATCCATCAGAAATTCCCACTGAAGGATCTGTCCAGGGGTTTGGTTTGGCCCTAGAGGTGTAAGAACGCATGTGTTCATGCCAGGGGGAGTACTGACCTTCTGCCCCTCCTCTGTCTCTCTCTGTGTTCCCTCAGGTCACCAAGATGCTGGCCGTGGTTGTGATCCTGTTTGCATTCCTGTGGATGCCCTACCGCACCCTGGTTGTCGTCAATTCCTTTCTTTCCAGACCCTTCCAAGAAAACTGGTTCCTGCTATTTTGCAGAATCTGCA
This sequence comes from Melozone crissalis, assembly GCF_028551555.1. Taxonomy (NCBI): domain Eukaryota; kingdom Metazoa; phylum Chordata; class Aves; order Passeriformes; family Passerellidae; genus Melozone; species Melozone crissalis. The sequence goes on from NW_026535780.1 coordinate 26,387,103, forward strand.
TTTATTTAAATAGTGCCATCAATCCTGTCATTTACAATCTCATGTCCCAGAAATTCAGAGCAGCCTTCAGGAAACTGTGCAACTACCAGCAGAAGCAGGAGAAGAAACCTGCCAGTTACAGCACGGCCCTAAATTATAATGTCATCAAGGATTCTGATCATTTCAGCACTGAGCTAGAAGATATTACCAATACCTACCTGTCCTCTGCAAAACTGTCCATTGGTGATACCTGTTTGTCATCCAAGGTTAGTTAATAGTTAACACATTTCAGTGACTGCTGTGGGTCCTCCAGAACCAGGGCGCATTGCTGGGCATGGGGCTGTGCTGGGGTGGCTTTCAGCCAGGGCAGCCCTGGGAGAGGCTGGCAGTGACAGGCCATGCACCAGACAGGGCATGGCAGGGAGGGACACTGCCCAGCTCTGGAAAGCTGTGTTTTCAAAGTGCCTTGTGCCAAGCATGGGGGGACTTGGAGGATCTGAGGCATGCAGAAGGATGGGGAGAAGCAATCAGGTCAAGCCTTCTTTCTGAGGAACAGTGGGCTCTAGTGGAGCATCAGAAAGTGGTTCTCAGGCGTGGTTCCTCAGGTGCACCTCTGGCAGGGGGTGATGTTGGTGTCTGAGCTCAGTGATTCCTCTGGACATGCTCTGGCTGGCTGCAGGGAGGGCCATGGGGCATTTTCTTGTGCCTTCCCCCTTGATTCCATCTGGGGGTTACCCACACAGTTGGTGCTAAGGAGAGGCTCTCCCACACACCAGCACTTTCATTCTGTAGTGAGTAGCACATCTCCTTAACCCACTTCTCTTGATGATGCACATTACTGTTTTCATGATGCTTTTTTTACACAATACTCCTTAAATGCTGTTTGTGAACCCATGCATTTAGATCTTAAAAATATAGACGATCTACAAAGATGCTTAGTTTTCATTTGTTTTTGCAGATTATATGAGAGTGTAAAATATTCTTTCTCAGTTTGCTTCTCTCCTCTCTTTCAGGCCTGAAGCCCACCTCGTTCTGAGTGTGCAGCCTTGTAAGAGGTTTGGATGCTCTGTTCCCACCCACTGTATGAATTGTAAGGACATTTCCACTCACAGAATTGCAGAAGCTACCATAAATCTTTTCATACCTGTGGGTGCCCTACAGGAAAATGCAGCATCTTGGGCAGTGAAAAGAGTGAATTATTGAGGCTAACTGGATGAAGTACTCAATACAACCTAAATTTAGCCAGGTGAATTGGCTCCAGGAGAATACCTAAATCCTTCTTCCCATTACCTGGCTGAAGAGTGGTGTGTTATCTCAGAATGAGCAAGGCTTGCCAGGACATGTCCATGGACACAGAGTGGGGCAGGGGATGATACTCCCTGTGAAGATGAGAGGTGAGGAGAGGAGCTGCTCTAATGTGTGCCTGCACTGGGCAGTACCCAGGGGACCTTCCAACAGCAACCCAAATTACTGCCGATAGCAGTAATTACCTGCCAGTGACTCCCTCAGCCCACATCAGTGCAAATCTCATTGCAGCCATCACAGCACGCTTCAATAAACAGGTGTCTGATGGCAAAGAGCACAAAATCTTTCTTTTCTTTGGTTTATTTTTACCTTGGGCAGTGTGAAACATGAAGACTATTCAATGAATGTGCAGCTGGAAACAAACAAAAAGTCAGTAAGAAGCATTTAAAATAGCTTATCTTTTTCAGCAATTAGGTTTATAGATGTACCACTTTAAATGTAAGTCTCAGCTATTACTGAATCCTGTTGGAAATTGACAGATATTGAAGAGTATGTAACAGGCTTTTATCAGCTCCTTTTATCTTGGTTCAATACCAATTTTGTCTACGAGCACTAGAAGGGGTTTAGAGCTTTAATATTGATAATATCTGGGGAAAAGAGGAAAATTCAGAGAAAAGTAACACTTTTCAAATGTTTAATGTTTTTAAAATTTATCTATTAGAACACTTCAGGACATAAAGTGTTGTCAGAGGAAAAGTCATCCTGGCTTTTTACTTGCCAGCATAGCCCCTTCCCTGCCCTTCCCACACAGGCCTGTGATGAGCAGCCTGGGGCCAGTCTCCCTGATGTAGCTACAGACAAAATATCATGTCTTGCTTTGGCTTTGCTCTAGACTTGCTGTTGTTCTTGCTAGAAGTTCATTTTCTCACTTCTGTGCTGCAGAAGCCCAGTAAAGTGCCCGTGTGTTCCTGTGTGTCATGAACATTTTACACATGACATTTGTACATGACATTCAAAAACCTGTAAAAAAGCTGATTCACAGAATCACAGAATAGGCTGATTTGGGAGGGATCCAGAAGGATGATCGAGTCCAGCTCCCAGCCCTGCACAGCCCCATCCCCAAGAGTCACAAACCTGCCCAGTGTGGGTGAAAGAGGCAGCCTCTACAGCATCGTAAGGCTTTCCTATCCAGTATCATTTTGCCTGCACTGCCACTTCCCTAATTCAAGCTACTTCCACTAATATTCAACTATATTTGCAAACTTAAAGGGAACTAAAAATACCCTGATAGGCCTCTCAGATTTAAGCGTTAAAACCATGAACCTATGTCTGCTGCATCCAAAGGACTCTGTTGGGCATTCTCTACATGGCAAGGAGGAAGCAAACATTGCTCAGAGAGGTTGTGGAGTCTCCTTCACTGGACATATTCAAGAACCATCTGCACTCAGTCCTGTGCCATGTGCCCTGGGATGACCCTGCTTGAGCAGGGAGGCTGGACCAGATGACACACTGTGGTCCCTTCCAACCTTTCTCAGTCTGTGATTCTGTGATTTTGCAGTCTGTGTCCTGCTCTGTCTGCGTCCTTGCTTTCTCCTGTTTCACCTTTGCGGAGCTCCACAGGCACTCTCCAGCTTGACAGAGTGATGGCAGGGCTTGGAAGGGACAAACAGCAAGGAGGTTTTAACCAGCAGAGTAGGTGTGACCAAATTCCAGAAGCTGGCAGAGCTTTGTCTGGAGCAGATCCAGAAGCAGGACTCATGCAGGCCATGTTGCAGTCTTTCCCAAATCCTCTGCATTTCCCAGCTTGCCAGGTTGTCTCTCTGAGCGGCACAGGCCACCAGGCAGGCACATGCAGTGGTGTCTATTTCTGTGGAGATGTCTGAACCCCCACAGGACTGGAAGGGCAATGCCCAGACTGCTTCTAAAATAATAAGAAAGAACTAAAATGACAGAGTAAGTCATGTGTCAGACAAGTAAGCAAAGCTGGCTAGGGCTCAAGAGTCAGAGAGAAGGATACTGATGCATTCTCAAATTAGCACCTAGCAATTAATCTCATAAATACAACTCTATAGCTGTGACACACACTTTGGGCAAACCCTTCCTTTGTAGAGCTTGATGTGAAAATACAGAGTTCTATAGCATCTTCCTGCTTACACTTGCTTAAAGCTACAGGTTGCCATGATAAGGGAAAGCCAAGGAGAGATACCACAACCTGTTCAACATTTCCTCCAAAGCACCTGTCATAGAAAAATTAAATTATCTATGAACCTTACACAGGAATTTATGCCTGTGTAGGCAAGAGACATTCAAAGTAAAGGCAAGTTCCTGTGTCTGACTTTGCAAACTCCTGTGATGAAGCCAGGACTGCTCTGGGAGCTGATTCCCAGTCTGAGCTGGGTTAGAGGCTACGGGGGCGGCCACTGGTGGAGCTGGTGTCTGGAAATCCCTCTGCCCTTCACATCCTGTTTTCAGCCAGGCATCTGCTCAGTGCTTCCAGAGGAGGCCCTACTTTCCAGAATTTCTCAAGAGATGCTTGAACTAGTTGCTTTTCTTACTTAAAAAGCAAGATGTGCACAAGTCAGATGTGCAGGTCTAGCAGCAGGCAGAGGGCATTCCATGGAAACCTGGCTGCCTGGTGAGGAGTAGGACTGGATGGGTAAAACCTGAGCTCAGTGCTTGTACAATAACAGTAAAACTTACACTTTTATCTCAAGGCTTTCAGAGCACAGACTGAATTACAGCTTTTATAGACCAAAAGTACCAGAAGTGAATTCTCTCCTTTATTTGCCTTTTTGCTCAAAAAGCAACCGTCTGCTTTCTCAGTCTCTGCTCCAACAGACGCTCAAGTGAGGTATTTAAACCCATATTCTTTGTGATGCTTCATGAAGGGCTAAAATCTATGTAGGTGACTTTGTATCCACCATCACTGGGAATAACAAAAATGAAAATATTTCTTTCTGATATTTATTTGTGCTAACAGAAATTATTATGATTGCAAAATTGTGTGCAAAACTACAATATTTATAATTGTATATTTAAGCTAAGGTGTGATTTTAACTGATAATGTGATGTGACTGTATCTTTATAGATGTTAGTTGTGAAATCCATTCTAATTTTAAACTGATATACAGCTCACACTACAAAACTTTGTCAGATATCCTGCTGATGTGACTGTTTCTGTGTTTGCCCTTCTGTTTAGAACAGCAATCAACCTTTTTTCTTGTACGTAGATGTTGTAAATTATATATGTGAGAATGTATTTTTTTAATTACATGGTTTTAAATTTATTGATAATTATATCCATTTTTTTTTTTGCTAGAAGTGAAAGTGGCTGGATGTCAACTACTGACTGCAGGAATATAACTATCTTTGTGTATTTATTTTTGGATAGCAAAATCCTTTGCAACATTTAGTCTGGAAGAATTGTCTGATTGGTAGCAATATTGAAATCCATGCCTATATCCTTATTTAACATCTTTCCTGTAAGGGATTGCATTCTTATTGGACTTTTATTTAGAAATTTATTCAGAATGTAATAGAAGAGGTGCTGCTGTCACATCTGGCTTGGGGAGCTATGCTGCATCCTTTCTGAAATTCTGAGATTTTAAAACCTTCAGTGAAGGTAAATGGTGCAGCTGAGAAAAGTCAGGTGTATTTGTAACCCACTTCAGTTCAAATTATCAGATGACCTCCCTGAGTTCAGAGCAAAGGATATATCAAAGAAGCTCCTATGTGCTGTGGAAGGGTTTGTGATGCTTCTGTGGAAATGGATGGCACAAGTCAGATGATAAAGATCTCATGAGCATCACTCCAAAAACAGTTACCTGGCAAAATGGACTGAAGGAGCTGCAGCAGTACCTCCCCAGCCACACAGTGAAGGCTTGGATCAGTAACTTTGGAAGTTGGCAATTTTTTTTGTTTTTTAAAAAGTTATTCTACAATAAATAAATAAATAAATAAATAAATAAATAAATAAATAAATAAATATATCTCTCGCATACCCCCCAGATCTGAGCACTGTCACCAAGGAAAAAAAACATTATTTCAAGAATGTGAAAAGATTGAAATGAATTCACTGTTCTTTCAATAGTGAATTCATTTCTTTGGTATGTGTGCTTCTTTTGTTGCAAAAGTTATTTCTTTTGCTACAAATTGCAGTGAAATTTGAAAATGATCTTTCCACATTTTATATCTTCTTCAGACAGAATTGTTTCTTTGTTCTTTTGTTCTTTTTGGTAACAGTTTGTTTTCTCATGATTCTTTCATGACTACTGGGATATGGTGATACAGAGAATGTAAGTGAATTGGCTCACTCAAAGTGATTTGGACTCCTGAATTCATTAATTTGGGGGCTGAATCTTGGAAATTTGAATTCTAACAAACTATGTAAGAGCAACTGGTTTGGAGGGAATTTTTTCTTCACCTATCCAGAGTAATTCTGGTTTCATTCTGTCACTTCACCTTGTTTATTTATTTGTTTATTATAAATAGTATGAAATTGTTCAGAGAAATGTACTACTGATAAATGTAGAACAATTTTTGTTCCAAAGAAGCATTTTGTAATTCTTGGATGCATGCTGCTGTGGGGATTAATTTGTAATGAATTTTTGTTGCTACTTTAATTAAATGTTGAGCAAGATAATTATACCGCAATTTAAATTTTTCAACAACTACTTGAATACAACCTTTTGTCTTGCTGTCCTTGGCAATGGACAGACAATGTAACAACATCCTTTTTCATCTGTAGGGGAATGAGAGCCTGAAAAATGCAATCTTTTTTTTCCTGAAGGAAGAGCAGTGTGCCAGTAGTCTAGCAGTAGTTACAGTGCTTAAATGGGTAGGGATTCATAGAATCCTTGTCCCCGTTACAAGGATTATTTATGTATTTTACACTGGACAGCATTAAACAAAATGAACAAACAAAGAAAAAAGGAGAAAACCCCCACACATTTTGGGAGTAGGGGCAGAGCCCAGAAGCCACTTTGTTCTTTGGTCACCACAATCAGCACAGTTGGTTCCTGTACTCCATGGGTGCTGCTTGGCTCTTCTGGTGATGTCAGCCACTTGTGCTTGAACCCAGCCTCAAGAGGATGACTGGAATTACTTGATCTGCTGGTTTTCCTCAAGGAAGGTAATGGAAAGAAAACTCAGTCTCCTGAGGATCAGGGTATACAGAAAGGCTAAACTCCATAGAGCTAGACTAAAGCCCAATTAATGCCTCTCATTTCTTAAGTAAATGCTCTACCATTAGTCCTAAAGACAGAGGGCTCCCTCTCCAGTCAGATCTTGCTGACTTTTGTGAGTCCCAGGTAGTAGATTTCTGAATGTTTTCATTTGTACCTCCCTCACACTGTCTACATGGGGCTGGATAACCCCATACACTGGTGGGGGCTGCCCTCAGAGCAGCTCTGGGGACACGAGGCACTGTGGATCCTGGGAACAGAGTGACCTCGAGGCAGCAAAAGCCACCTGCAGCAAAGACAACCACTTATATCCCATTCCGTGGATATATACAAATATGGAATAATGAAAATAAGATTGTAGTAATAGACTTTCACCCAAAATCTTAATTGAACTCATAGCCTCTAATGAAATAAAGCACAGGAAACAGGTGATGTCTAAAATAAGTGTTGCCCATCCAACAAGTACGACTTTTGAGATGAGCTGTATCTGTGATGGGCATACCTTGGGCTTATTTTAATTGCAGAATGTAATTATGCAACTCTACTACCAGCTCCACAGCAGAAAGAGGTCCTGTAACAATGGATCAAATCCCTGTTGATCACAAACAGGTTTTTCTTTCAAGTTCTACACAATACCTGTATGAAACAAAACAAACAATAACACGACTCCAGCAGCTCACAGTGTCTGGGGAAAGTACAGCCAGCAAATTGGGATAACACATTTGTCTCATGTGCCACTGATTTATATCTGAAAGGTATCTTGAAAGGCAGGCTGTATTACGTTCAGGCAGACATTGTCATTCAGGAGAACAATGAGCAGAAATTACAAAGGGTTAATAAGTTATTATTTAGCATATAGGACACACATTTAGGAAGGAAATAGGAAATGACAGCTCTGAAGGGAGAAAGCATCTTCAAAAATTGACTCTTTGTCATGTAAACATGACATTTTAAAATGTTATATTATATCCTACTCTGTTTATGCAGAACAATTAGAAGAGTGAACAAGGCTGTGAGAGGATACAGTGGATGTGTGGGAGAGGCAGATGGCCATGTCTACTGCAGTGAGAACAGGTTAGTCTAATTTTTCAGAGATCATGTCTAGTAACAAGTTACACATCAAAGAAGCTTCACAAGCTGTTGCTGTTACACTAAAATAGCATGTGACAAGATTGAAAAGAGACTGTTGTGTCTGGTGTACTAGAAAACATAAGGGGCCATGCACGGATCTCACATCATAAGACTGCATTTTTCTAAATTACAAACTCTAGTTTCTTTTTCCCAGTGCTATGACATTCTGGACTGTCAGGCTGAAGTTCAATAGGCTACTTCTATTATGACTTCTTAAAATAAATGTTTTGGTGCTAAGGAATACTGTTCTGCAGGTGATAATTGCCTGTAGTGAATGAAGCAGCAGCTGAGGCTGGGCACTGTCCTGCTGCCACCAGCACTGTCAAGCTGTGGTTCATTCCCTGGAGCACATCCAGTGCCCAGCAAAGTGACACTCTCACAGGGAGATAGCCTGGCCTGGCAATATTCCAAACAAGCACTTTGGGTGTTGCCACCCTCTTTGTGAGGGTGAAGGAATTAATGTGATACAGACACAGACCATGTGGAGCCTGTTGGGCCTGGGGCTGGCAAACAGATGGTGGTCTAGTTTGGTGTTAGCGTAGGCACTCTACCTCATGGGAACTAAATGACTTTCCCATCCTTTATTTATGTCTCCCCTTCTCCAAAGGTTTCCACCCAGTGTCCATAACAAAGTTAAACTCAGAGCAGTTGTTTTGTTCTCTGCCCGCAGTTTCATCCTTCACACCCAGATCTGAAACTGACTTGTGCTCTGGAAAGAGTCTCTCCTGCCTGGAATATCAGGATAGGAGATAAAAGGTACTACTTCTCCCTAAAAGTATTATTCTTCTATTATAAACAAGAATAAGAAAATAAACTTAATATGGAATTATGTTTTTCACACAAAAAGTGTTTTATTGTGTTTGCAGATTTTGTTGTTGTTCACCAGAGGCTAATGAAAGGACAATAGAAATGAGTATTACCATGCAAAGAAAGACCAAGTGAACATGGTGAACAAGCAGTATAGAAGGGGTAAATATCATCTGATTACAGCACTAAATAATTACAGTTTTGTAAGTGCCTTTCTCAAAGATTCTGACTTAGTGCTGAAGTGCTATTAAAATTCTCTCCACTACCGAATTCATCAAACACAAATACACTCTTGGTGACCTCTGTGTGCTTGAAAGCTTTGCAGAACAGCATTGGCTAATTAATTACAAATTTATTTTTAAATAAGAAGACGCTGGAATGGATTTTCTTTTCCCACTTAATGAGAGCTGTCAAAAGCCAGATATTTCTGATTATGGTTTCAGCAAAGTAGCTGGACTTCTGTCAGTATTTCAGAAATCTAATCTCTATGACTGTGCCAGAAGCAGGAAGTCTACATGAGTATATTAAATGCACAGTGGGGAGCAAAAGTCTGCATCAAAAAATACCTCAAATAGGAAACATATTCTTTTAATTCTTTCTCCTTCAATACTCAAAAGACAGTCTTTGAAGGGATATCCCTCAGTAAAGCCAAGTGAGCACCATGGATATGTAGGACAGCTGCCATCAGCAAAGCAGCTAAATGTAAATTTAGAATGTATATCTCATAAGGCTAAAACCTGTGTTTATTAACAGTGGGTGTAATCCACATATATTGACATCAGTAAGAGAAATGAAAAACAGGTAATCTCTGAGCTCTGCAGCAGGGATTCAATCTCCAGACTTCTGGGTGAAGATATTTTTCTCTCTAGTCTGTTCAGAAGGATTTATTTTTTATTTTTCCGTGAAAACATACTATCTCATGCATTCTTTCCCTTTTGCTCTAGGCCATTTATTATCCCCAGTTGTCCTGCCCATGCTGCAAATCTCATTTGATGGTTTTTGGTTGGGAGGAAGTAAAATTTCGGTTTCTGACTTCAGCTGGTTTTCTTTGTTCACTAAGACAAAATATTGAAACTCTTGGGACACATTAAAATTAGCACAAGTCCCCACAATCCAAGTGTCCTTTCTGCTCTCCAGAACTTTGTGGAGCTGCTATTTTAAGAGACTGACTTTGTACAAGCCATACACTAGACAGGTACATGTCTCTGGTAAATCCTATGCCTCAGTTTCATGAAATATGCTAGTCTCTTAATTCTGGCATCAGTGAGGACATCACAGGGGCATTGTCCTGCAGTCGGTGCACTCCACCATAATGGTTGTAAGCATCAGTGAGTTTTTATGGGGATGCCCATGCAAAAATGTCTTTGGGCATTTATTTCCATGAGTGCTGCTCTGATGTTTTGTAACCTGGTGATCCCAGTTTCTGGGGAGCTCACGGTCTTGGCTGCACTTATTGCCACAGCACAGGCAGAGAGGGGCTCAGACTGTGCCCAGACTTGTGATGAAGGCACAATACATTTATAAACACAGAATCACAGAATAAGCTGAGTTGGAGGGAACCCACAAAGATCATTGAGTCAAATTCTTGGCTCTGCCAGGACCATACCCAGGAGTCAAACCATGTGCCCAAGAACACTGTCCAAACACTTCCTGAGCTCTGTCGGGCTGGTGCTGTGACCACTTCCCTGGGGATCCTGTTCCAGTGCCCCAGTCACCCTCTGGGTGAAGAACCTTTTTCTAATATCTAACCTAAACCTCTCCTGACACAACTTCAGGCCATTCCCTGAGGTTCTGTCGCTGCTGACCACAGAGATGAGATCAGTGCCTGCCCCTCCTCTTTCCCTCACAAGAAGGTGTAACTGCAATGAGGTGTCCCCTCAGGCTCCTCTCCTCCATGCTGAACAGACCAAGTGACCTCAGCTGCTCCTCAAATGCCTTCTCCTTAAGGCCCTTCACCATCTTTGTTGCCCTCCTTTGGACACTCTCTGATAGTTTTCTATTTGTCTTTTCTTGTGGCACCCAAAACTGCCCCCAGCACTCGAGGTGAGGCTGCCCAGAGCAGAGCAGAGCAGGACAATCCCCTCCCTTGCCTGGCTGGTGATGCTGTGCCTGGTGCCCCCAGGACACTCTTGCCCTCCTGGCTGCCAGGCACAGACCCACAGGCAGCTCCCTGCGTCCTGCTCAGCCCAGCTGGATCAGCCACAGGGCAGCTGCAGGGGCCAGGCTGCCCATGTCCCGCAGCCCTGTGCTGCTGAGGCACCGACACAGGTCTGCAAGGTGGGGTGACTGAGGGGAGCCCTCTTGTGCAAAGACACTGAAGAAACAAATGTGGAGAATTTTCCTGAGGCTGGATGAGGCAGTTGCATTGGAACACAAATTCTTCTTGCAGTTAAAATTTCCTATCTTAATGTCTTTGGATTATTTCTGACAGAAAATTTCTCCCAGTTCATTTATTCATTTTCAGAAAAATTTCTACTAATTAGAGAAGTTGTATAGAGCATTTCTTTATGTCCTAGGTTCTATTTAACTTATTTTTTTCAGTTGTTCAATTGTTGTTTCCCCAGTAACATGTCTGGAGTTGGCTAATGTATGAAATGCAAAATGTGTGGCTCAGCAACAGGTTCTTTGCATTAGCAGGGACTGTGTCTTTATGAAGTTTGAGTACATAAAGTTTGCAAGGTTCATTTGGCAAAGGATTAATAGAAGTAATGTTCAGATCCTCCTGCTTATTCTCCTCAGGTAACTCTGTGAAACAGAAACAAGTTATGAGGGGGAAAGGGGAAATTTTCTCTTTAATTAAATTATGAACCACTGTGAAGGTTGAAGTGGTGTGTTACTGTGGCGTCTTTTACAGAATGACTAAAGGGTTCAAAACCTTATTTTTGTGACACAAAGAGAGAATGTCACATGAATCATTCCTTGTCAGCATGACTAGGAGCTGTACCAAACTAATCCATCATTTCTCCAATCTTGAGAATGTCATTTTTCATAGTCTCTCATTTGAGGAAATTAATTGGAAATTAATTAGAATTGATTGAAAATTGCAGTCATGTTTTACTGATCAGGAATGGAAGGGCAAGGCAAAAACACCTTCTGCTTCTTCATCTGTTACCATCAATCCCAGCAATAAATAGAAATAAATCAGAAATTGATTTGGTATTTTTTCAAGTTGGTTGAAATATAGAGTATTAATTACTTATGCATAGAGTAATTACTCTGACTGTTGATCCAGGTGGTAATAGAAATGAAAGAGAACAGTGAATTGCTTGTGTAGAACAGAATTTGTCTTTCAGGATGAGTAGTTTCAGAATTGCAGTGTTGGACCATGGAAAACCACAAGATTGCACTACACTGTATCTCCTTTAATAATGCCACATAAAATTGGAGGATAAAACTTGATAAGAAATATTTTTTAATCTGAATTTTATATCAAGAAAATGGTTCAGAACTTGCAAATTGAGGAGACAAAGTATGTGAACCAGAGATAAAGATACCAGATAAGATTAAAAATACCAGAGTCCATCACATGTCCCACTTCCAGCTCCTTTTCCCTCCCTTCAGCTGCCACTGCTTCTTGAATAAATCAGCATGAAGACTGATCAAGGAACATCCTTGATTTTACATGGGTTAGTTGTTTTCAAAGAAAATATTTTCTAAGATTCCTGCAAATATAATCTTTCTGTATTGAAACGAAACTATTCCTAACTGGATGAGTAATCAAAGCTGCAAAGTGCTTATGTTTGGGTAGCTAATCAGAGCTTCAAACTGTCTCATTGCTTAGAGCTAGACACGCTTTCATGTTAAGCTGAATAATTAAAATGGAATATTTTCCTGTGCAAAATGAGATACTCAAGGCCTAATTTGCAAAATATTTTAGTATTAGCAGCGTGAATCCTCTGTGAAGCTAGAGAGGAAGAACTAAAGAGCCCTGTAAGTATTGAGGCTTTGAATTAGGATTTGTTTTCTGCCAGTGGAAGTTCAGCTTTTCAAAGTAATCAAAGTTGGGGGAAGATATCACCTAAACAGTGGCTGTCTCAGTGATTCCATCTGTTTCAGCTAGGAAAGATTAAAAATAAGTGCACACAATTAGGTGCACCTGCTTCAGTCACAGTAAATATTAGAGAAGTGGAGAACTTGGCAATTTTTATCTCCAGTGCTGGTACTTGTGGGAGTGCATTTCAATTCACTTCAGACACAAATCAGGGGCAGCAGACAGGGTGAGTGTGTGTGGGGAAGGGTGTTGTTATCTCATTGTATTTCATATTTCTAAAGTCCCATACTGTCGCAAACATATTTCTAAAGTCTCGTACCTTCTCGGCAATATTTCTTGGGGCCAGTTCTTCACAGCATAGACTTCTTCTGCTTGTTACTGCTTCTTAGTCAGGGCTCCTTCCAGGCTCTCCCTGAGCAGCCAAGCCCAGCCCCTTTTATCCCAGTTATCTTCACTAGCTACAGCTGCAGCCCAATTAAGGACATCGCAGCTGCAGGCCATCAAAACAACCCGGGCTTATCAGGGCAAGGCCTATATACAGATATTCAAATATAATACAGATATTTTACTAGGACTCCTACTATAGAAGGGGACCTCCAAAGCAGTTCAATGCATCACCCAAGACCTGTAGGAGAAAGCATGGAACATCCAGATATGAAGTGTGGGAAAATAGCTATGAGCAGCATGGAAAGAAAAACCCAACAAACCATCAACAGGCATCTGGGTCAAGGCTTGAGCAGGCAGAAGTTTAATTAATTTCAAACCCAGATAATTAGCTAGATTTTTAGCCATGATAATTGGAGTGTAATTTGTGATGTCCTCCTGTCGTCACTGCTGAAAGTGAGCTTGAACAAGCCCACTCTCTCTCTAAGAAAAAAGACAATCCATCTCATTGAGCAAAGAGTATTTGGCTGCTGCAGCTCCTCTTCACTACGTTTAGCCAAGTACTAACTAAAGCAAAGGTACTCTTGTTTTCCAGGCCTAATCTCATCTGAAAATCCCCTTGCATCTCAGGTGTGCCAGCACAGATGAAGGGGGACAGAATTCCAGCTGCATTTCTGCCCGTGGAAGCGATTCCCCTCCGTGTGCTCAGTGTTGCAGAGCAGTGCAGGTCCCTGTCGCTCCCAGCATTGCCTGTGCCAACAACACAGGGTGCATGCCAGGCAGGGAGCTCCAGCTCCTGGGCAAGACTGGGCCTAGGGATATCATATCAAGGGTTAAGTTTCTAAAATTTCCACAGACAGCCTGATTGCCAATGCTGGTTATAGCCAATCTTCATCATCATCCTGTTTAAAACTGGCCTCCAGCCCCACGGTGTCCAGCAGTCTGGTGTCTTTCCCATCATCAGGCACTTCCATGCTCGCTCTGCTATTCAGTCAGACTCCAGACTGGTCACAGGTTACACCTATGTGTATTTAAGTGTTTAGTTAATGATATGCACACTCTTTGGAACAAATTGTTCCATACTTATTAAGAAGAGAGAAGTCAATCCTGTTTCATAGAAATTTCTTTGAGGGACTTCTGACACTGGTGTGAAAGAAAAGTAGCTCTGAATAAAGATGTCTGAGCTTTGCCTCAGCTGTGGCATTATTAGGGTTTATTTCCTCCTCTCAGTATCTTATTTTGGTAAAATTTGTAGAGAACACTTTGTAGAGTTCTTCATGTCGCTGTTGAACTGGGTGGAAATCAATCAATGTAGAAAACCCACCAAAAGCTAAACTAATTTTTCATTTAGTAAGAATGTATGTTTTTTTATTTAGTTGAGAGCACAATCGAGCTGAGAGAATTTTTTATACTTTGTGAAAAATATATATCTTCCAAAAATTCAGTGAGTAACAATTCTAAATAGCACTTGAATACTGTGGCATATCAAAGGATCAAAAATTTCTCTTGCAGAGAATGAATGGCTGGTGTGCAACATGCTAGACATGGTCTTTTGTGTGTCACTGAGCATACGACAGAAAACATATCAATTCCCTTTTTCAAATAAAAAGCTGAAAAAACACAGTGGATAAACCAGGCTGCCAAGATCCATCTTTTTTGATGTAGTGAAACAAACTCCTGTCAACTAGAGTTTTTCCAAGTGTCACAGAAAGAAAGGTAATAGGTTTATTCCTACAGAGGTGATATTTCTAGGACATGAAAGATCTCTCTTTTGTGCTTCTTCTCAGGTTCAGACTGGTCTTTTTTCCCTTCTCCCCTCAAGTCTTTCTAGTAGCCCCCTGCAAGTACAAACCTCTGGCAGATGAAAAGCAATCTCTCATGGGCTGGTTTGCTGCCCCTAAAGGCACGTGGAAACCACAAAAATTACGTCTCAGCTTTGATTGTCTTCAATATTTTCTTCTGTTCTGGCAGCAGAAAGGGAAAATTCTCCCTTGGAATGAATGCACACCTGGTGGTCTCTGGGCGAGGGTCTCAGAGGGCAGGACAGAGCTGGGAGGAACTTCCCCGGCCCCACAGCAAACAGCAGCAGGGGCAGGTCAGAATCCATGCAGGGAGAACAACACACTGAAAAGGAGAGCTGTCCTGCATTTTCAGATTTCAAATAAAACACTAAAAAACCCCAAAGGTTCAAAATGTGCTGTTTAATTCCTCTCACAACAAAACTTTGCTGTGAGCTTCCAGGGCTTTTTAGGAGAATACCTCCATCTCTTTTCAGCTACTTAACTGAGGAGCAATCATAAAGAGACACCTAAACCCCATCAGGAGAACCAGGTGGGATGAAAGTTCTACTTCCACTCATAGCATAAATTTTAGCACAAATTCATTTATGGTGGAGTTGGGTATTCTGTATAAGAGTAATGGCTTCACTAAGAAATGTTTAATACCGTAAATCTACCTAAAAATACCTTTCTAAATGTAATTTACTGAGAAAGCAGAAAACTTTATCTCTCTTGGCTTTTTTCAAACAGCCCTTCCTCTTTCTTTCATATACAGCTGCAGAGATGAGCTCCAGAACTCATCTGTTAACAGTGCTGACCTATAGCCAGTTCCTTAGGGCTCCTTTGGCCTCATCCTAGAAAGGCTAAGTGTGTCTGTGAGTAAGTGTGAATCCTTTCCAGGAAGGAAAAACTCTAACAAGAGCTATAAATCTCTAGATTTCACCCTAGAAAATGCTGTAATCTGGGATATGACCCTCTGTTAGGTGTGTCTGAGCCAGCATATGCCAGGGAGAAGGCAAGCCATGCATCCATTTCTCCAGCTGACTCACAAGCACTTACACACTGCTCATCTCAGTCAATGCCAGAGCAGACTGACAATATCAAAGTTTAGCATTTTTATTTGGGATCACTTTTTTAACCCTGCATCAGTAGAATTTGAGCCCAAGGGAAAATCCAGCAAAATACAATTTAGCATGATTTAGCCAATTTAGCCAAACAGGTGCCACCTGAGCCACCCCTGCCAGCAGAGAAAACCTGTCATATGTTTTTTCACATGTCTGTGTTTAAAACCTTAAAATGAGAAGAAACAAACAAGCTCTGCCAATCTCATTTTTATCAGCAAGGACCATAAATAAATGGCTCTACCTAAACAGGAATCACTAAATCCTCCAGTTTAGGCAGCCAATTGGAAAGCAGTGTGCAGATACAATTCATCCTCAATAAATGGTAGCTAAATAATTCCTATTTGTAAATAGGGATAGGTGTACAGAGTACTTTACAAATACAGGGATCCCAAGCAGCTGATGATGTCTGAACTTGCCAATATTTACTTTCTGGCATGCAAATGAAAGCCAGACAAAATCCCTAGCAGCAAAAAAGAAGTGAGATCCATATGGAGAATATGAATTGAACCAAGTAAATGATGATTTACGTCATATCTTTACAAGCAAGAGCTTTCTATGCATATTGAATCTTGACCTATGTTTGCACACTCTTAACCTGAAGATTTCTAATGGATTTTGAGTCTTGATTTTTTTGAGGAAATCACTGGGTTCATAAGTTCCTGGGATTCAGTGTCAACAAAACAGCTCAAAAAATTAATCTGTCTAGTAATATCATGGGCAAACAAATCAAAGTTGAAGCAAGAAAGAATGCATTTCAGTATCTCTACTTCCACTCAAATTTTTATTGACTGGCCTAAGGACCTAGAATTTTGAGGGCATCACATTTTGTGGGTTTTTTTCCCCCCAACTTACTGCAGTCCCTGTTGAGTGATTTACAGTACATGGCTGCCTTTCAGGTGAAGCCAGACACATTCTTCTCTCTTGATTACAGTGAAATTTGGAAGGTGATATAGATCCATGCTATGATACTTAGTCTGGCTAGGAACTCCTCAGCCTGCCATGCATGTTACCAAGCAGCTGGAATGCTAAAAAATGCAATTTAAAAGAAAACAAAGAGACAAACCAAACCAAGACAAACCAAACCAAACCAAGCAACCAACAACAACAAAAAAAAACCCAACAAAACAAGACAAACAAACAAAAAACCCTAGCAAACAACAAAAACCCAAAACCAACAAACAAAACAAAAAACCAAAAAAACCAACCCCCCCCCAAATTAAAAATAAAAAGCCCTACAAACCACCTACCACTCCCCCCCAACAAAAAAACCCCAAAAAACAAACCACACATAACAAGAAAAACAGGAAGATAGCATCTGTACAGGATGGCCACAGAGTATGTCTTTGCAAACAGGACAACTCAGAACTTGATGTAAAAGAATACAGGTAGAAAGGGAAGTTAGAATGGATATGCACAGTTATTTAATCTAAAAATAAATGACTCCCCTATTCTCTCCCCAAGAAAAACAAAAACATTAAAATGCCAGATATGTACATCTATGAAAAAATGCTTGTGAAGACATGTTATTGACAGTCACATCAGCAATGGATTTGAGCAATGTGTTGAGCACATTCTTCATGTTTACCACCTAGACTCAAGTCTATCCAGAACAAATTGGAGCTGGCAGAGATGCTCAGCAAGAGCATCATCTCTCTTGCACTTGCAAGAGCATCAACACTCCATCATTTAACAGCAATCCTGACTAATCCAGGGCATCCCAGCTGACTAGAGATCAACAAGTGTGACAGCCAGGGACAAAAAGCCGGGAACGAGGATCCAGGGAACTACAGACCTGTCAGCCTGAGCTCAGTGCCAGAGAAATCATGGAGCAGATTATCTTGAGCAGCATCACATGGCCCAGCAGAACAACCAGGGGATCACTCTCAGCCAGCGTGGGCTTGAGAGAGGCAGCTCCTGCTTGGCTAACCTGAGCTCCTATGACAAGGTGACCTGCTTGGTGGATGAGGGAAATACTGTGGATTTTGTCTGCCTGGACTTCAGAAAAGCCTTTGATGCCACTTCCAATAGCACTCCTTTAGAAAAGCTGGCTGCTCATGGCTTGGACTTCTTCAGATTACTGGAGACATTGAATTGACAGTTAATTAATACCTGATTAAATCTCCTTATAAGTTTAGCAACACCACTCTCCAGTCTCACATGAATACAATTTTTAATATTCCTTCAGATAAATCTACACAAACATTATGATGCACTATTACTGTTTATCATGCCTGTTCCTTTTCTTTCCTAGGAAAGCACAACATTAAGAAGTTACCACTCATGTGGGTTAGGGCGTATAGGCCTTGCAAAGTCTCAGCCTAAGTGCAAAGAAACCACTACTGAGAAACTTTGCTGGGCTGTTTATGTTCTGCTGTGGAGAATTTACCTTTGTGCAGTTTCCATTGCATGTCTTTCCTGATAAAAGTTTGGTCTTCTGACAAAGATACAGAGAAAAGGAAGGAATCTTGTATTCAAATTTCCATTTTTTAATGAAGATGGAAAGCCTTTATTTTGTGATTGGTGTCTCTAAAGGATTCTTTTAATTACTCTGATTCAGTAATTAAAGAAGTTAATATTGATGTTAATACAATATTTTTAGAGGCTAAGACAAAAAAGCATGTAAACAGCAGGAAACATAGTATGTACAGTAGCTACAGAACAGCAGATGATATAAAAATAAAGAAGCTCATTTTAATCTTATATGTATTTCAGTCTTAACAGTAGCCTCAACCTTTTTTCTAAGTCCTTTTTAAAGGTATCTCCTCTGAATTTTTAAGCTGGATGCTGGCCAAGTGTTTTGTCTTTCAAATGTTTTTTTATTCATTCAGCTGGTTTCTTAAAGCACCAGCATGAGAACATCTGAACCCCAGCAGGCTCATATATATCAAAGCTTAGAATTATTCATTTCCCTAAGCCATTTGTAACCCACTGCCATATGGCTCTCTTCTCTCCTCTCCTCCTCTGCATGCATACAAACACATATGATACTCAATTTATTTAAAATGCATCCTTGTATTCCTCTGAATAATTTTCTCAGTTGGCAGTAATCATATACCCTGTCACTACTCAATTTTAATGGGAAAAATTTAAAACAGCTTTAAAGACAATGTACCTTCCTTGGCCTGGTTTTGAAAAATTGCCCTGAATCTGGGCTCTGTGCTGTCATCACAGGAATTGTAACCCACACCACAGCTAAAGGCACAGAAGTTTCCACCATTAAAATAGAGGAGGAAGTGAAAGCTGGCTCAAAATGGACATTTAAGCAGCACAGCTTAGCTATGGCTCAAAAAACTGCACAGTCTCTCTCAGAAACCCTTTGGACCAGATTTGCTCATACCTATCATACTACCTTTAAAATTAATTTCTTACAACTCTCCAAACTCATTCCCAGCATCTTTTAGCCTCCACTCCCCTGGCCCTGGAGACATGTTTAGAGTTTACCTGTGCACATAGATGAGGAAATCCTCCAGCAATCCCCCAGGGTGCAATTCAGCAGTTCCCTCTGGGCTGTTCAAGCACACTCCCATTGCCTGGGTGTGCCTGGGATGCACAGACACATTGCCTGAAGCCCAGGAGGGCTCAGTTTTGCTATTGTCCTGGTTTTGGCTGGAATAGAGTTAATTTTCTTCCTAGCTGTTTGTGCTGTGGTTTGGATTTAGGATGAGAGTAACTTTAATAACACACTGATTTAGTTGCTGATGAGCAGTGCTGACACTAAGGCAAGAACTTTTCAGCTCCTCACCCTACCCTGAGGGTGAGAGGGTAGGCTGGGAGTGCACAAAAATCTGGGAGGGGACACAACTGGGACAGCTGACCCCAAAAGGCCAAAAGAACATTTTATATCATATGGTGTCATGCTCAGCATATAAATCAGGAGGAAATCTGCCCATTGCTCAGGAACTGGTTGGACAGTGAGTAGTGAGCAATTGCATTTTGCATCACTTGTTCTGTACAACAATAACAACGTGTTGAACAGTGAACCTATTAAAATAACCTGACTCTGCTTTTCCCCGCTTCCTAAGGGAACAGCTGGCAGTCTAACCACGTTGCACACCAATTTGTCCCTGAAACTCAACTGAATCAGTGACAGATACCTTGCTGTCCCCATGGCACTAAGGACATGAGGCTTAAACTCTGAGGATATTGCATCTTTCTTTATAGCAGAGGAAAACATTTCTAAGAGCAGAAAGAAAAACATTATCTGAGTTTCTTTCTTTTTTTTTTTTTTTTTTTTTTTTTTTTTTTTAATTTTGGCTTTTTTTGTTTGATTGGGTTTTTTTTTGTCTTCTTTTTGTTAATTTGTTTTTTTTGAAAAGGCAGATTTTATCAGATGTCACATTGGATGCAAAGAGGCTCAAAACTGTGCTAACAGCAGCCAATTCTTATAGCTTATCACTATTAACTATATATTATGTAACTATAATTATATATATATATAGTTATATATATAGCTACTTCTATAGTTAATCTAACTATATTTACTATATATTAGAGGACTATTAACTGAATTTTTCAGACAGCAGCAACCACCTGGAGCTACACCAGGTAAGAAAGGACAAGAAGAATGACTCCAATCACACCAGCCTGCAGGTAGTTTTACTGATGACTTACCCTTGCCACATGCAAAGAAAATGACAACAGAGGAGGTCTTGGTAACAAGTTCTCTTTCTGTCGGATCCAGCTGCTTTGAATAGAGTATTGCATTTATCCCTAGATTTTAAAAGGGAACCTGTGTATGTTTTATCTTGCCTAAGCAAGCTTATTCTCCTGTGAAGACAGGCAGAGATCACAGTGATGGCTCCAGGGAGACCTTAGAAAACCTTCTAGTACCTAAAGGAAGCCTATGAGACAGCTGGAGGGACACTTGGGACAAGGACATGCAGTGACTAGGACAAGGGTAAGGACATTAAACTGAAAGAGGCAGGTTTAGATTAGATATTAAGAAGAAATTCTTTACAGTAAGGATGGTGAGGCCCTGGAACAGATTGCCCAGAGAAGCTGTGGAGGTTCCATCCCTGGAATTGCTCAAGGCAGGTTGGATAGAGCTCTGAGCAACCTGGTCTAGTGAAAGGTGGCTCCGCTCATGGCAGGAGTGTTGTAACTAGGTGATCCTCAAGGCCCTTTCTAACCCAAACCATTCTAGGATTCTATAATGATTCTGCACAGATTCCCTATTTTTACTCTTTTTAGAACCTGAAATTGCAACTCATGAGAATGTCTTTAAAGCAGCCATTTTTATTTCTGCTCAGATGGTCACCAACCCTTGATCAAACCAAGAGCCTGATTCCCTGGTCTCTATGACTCGGTGCATCCACCTTGTACCTCACACTCACATTTTAGATACCACATATGCAAGCATAATTCAGTTATTCAGAAAATTCCCACAAATTGCGCAGCCTTAAATTACCATAAATTACTCTACATTTATTACAGGAGACACATGCAACAGAAAGAATGAGTAATTCACAGAGAAAAATCATCAAAGGTCAATCAGCTGCAATTTCAGTGCTGAAAGTGACTGGATTAGTATTCAGTGTGTCTCATTTCTTTTCCCTCTAAACATCACGTATTTTGATAAAAAGAAATGCTTATCACATCTGCATCAATTCTGCCAACTTGAGGCATCTACTCAATATTTGGTCTCTGAGCTGTTTAAGTTTGGGTAAAATGAAATACTGAAATATCTCATATTTAATCCTCAGCAGAGGAAACCAGCACAGGATTCATGACTGATGTTTTCACATAAAGCAGTTATCGTGACATTACAACACGTCTGGCAGACTCATGAACATGTTAATAAAGAATCCAGACTTTGCTGTCAGTAAAGTTAAAACATTCTCCTCTCTAGCAGCCACCTCACCCTCCCCAGTGACTCAAGGCAGTATGAATTCATACGGGTGTGTGCATTTACAGATGAAAATACAAATGTACACACACACAAGTCCTGCTCATTCAGAATGCAACTAATACATTAAGAAATATATTATTGAAATACACTACTAGAAAGTGTATATTTATCAAAGCATAATGAAAGTCGTGTTCTAAAATGATTAATTTTTTAAAATTTGCTTTCCTGTGTTTTTTCTTGAGAATTCCTTGCAACTGGCATTAGATTGCAAAAATGCACTGGAATGCTTTAAAAAGGATATTTTGCATAGAGCATTAGATTGGTAAAGACTATGACAAATATTTTCCAGGTTTGCCTCTGAAACTGTTAATTAGATCTATTTTAATTGATATCCAGCTACCACTTCATGGCAAAGATCTTTGTGTAAAGAAAGTTTTTCAGAAGGATCTTAAACTTTTTATAAAGGAAAAACTATTACTCCAACAAACACTTCTCCAAGAAAAAGGGACTATACCTTGAGTTTGAAATGATTGCAATAGTCTTGATGAAAAGGCTTGCTTGATACTTGGCTCTTCTAAGTTGAAGGTGTCAAGTTATCTTTAGACCTTGCTGACTTTTATCCATAGCACAAATAAACACGTATTGCATAGGGAGGAGGGGAAACAAATCCCACCAGATTTCAAGAAATAGGTTACAAATGGCACATAGGACTGACGACACAAAATTTTAATCCAAAATTTTTATTATATGGCTAATATGTGATTGACTGCAGGCTTCAAGTTCATCTAATCTGCATAATGAGAAGAGAAAACATAAATTGACAGAAGGCAAGGAAATGAAGAAGTTCTAGCAACTCATTAATGAAAGAAAGCACAAAAAACTGAAATAAAATATAAGCTTTAACTTTACTTGTTACTCTTATAGGATCTGTTGTTTCATTAATGAAAAGCCACTATTTGACAAAGGACAGACATACAGAACAAATCCTTCCTATTTTCCTTCACTTTCCTGCAAAAAAGCACCCATGTTGAGGTAGGGGCAAGATCTCTCTCTTGCATCTAGAAGGGTTTGTCCCGATCATTTGCATTTTGTACATAAAAAAGACAGGATCAGAGGCACAGTGGGTACTTTAACACAAGAATACACCTGAATATTTATCAGCCCTCTCCAGTAACTACCTCTGCAAATTTGTGTGTTGGCAGAAATGGAACATTAGCAAGGCTGTACAGGGGATTTCACAGAGCTAAACAAGGAGTACATCTCTTTAAAATATCCACATTTTATACTTTGTATAAGCCTATTTATGATATGCTGAACAAATGAGCCTTAGTTGTAATTGAACACAGAAAAGGAAATGCTGATAGGGAGCGTCTCTTGGTGGCTTGCAGCCAATTTAATTGTTATAGAATGGTTAGAAAGGGACCTTAAAGATCACCTAGTTCCAACCCCACTGCCATGGGCAGGGACACTTCACACTCAACCAAGTTGCTCAAAGTCCTATCCAGTCTGATGCTGAACTTTGAAGGATAGGGCATTCACAACTTCGCTGGGCAACTTTGTCCAGTGTCTCACCACTCACACCCTAAAGAGTCTCCTCCAGTATCCAATCTAAACCTACTCAATTTCAGTTTAAAGCCATTATCCCTTGTCCTACCATGCCCTTGTCCAAAACCCCTCTCCAACACTCTTGCAGGCCCCCCTTATGTACTAGGAGGCTGCTCTAAGGTCTTCCAGAGACTTCTTGTTCCCAGGCTGAAAACCACAACTCTCTCAGCCTGTTGTCCTAGACAAGATTCTCCAGCCCTCTGATGACCTTTGTGTCCCTCCTCTGGACTTGCTCCAACCCGTTTATGTCTCTGTTATGTTGGGGTCCTCAGAGCAGGATGCATTTCTCCAGGTGGGGTCTCACCTGGAGCAGAGCAGAGCAGAGCAGAGCAGAGGGGATTCTCTCTCTGGACATACAGGCCATGCTTCACATGATGCAGCCCAGGACATGTTTGGGTTTCTGGGCTACAAGTGCACATTGCTGGGCCATGTCCATCCTCTGATCCACCAGCCTCCCAAGTCCTTATCTCCAGGGCTGCTCTCAATCTATTCTCAGCCCAGCCTGCTTTTGTGCTTGGGATTGCCCTGCCTCAGGTGCTTAGCAGCATGCTACGCAACAGCACTCCACGTTCCTCAAGGTAAAAAATAATTTAAATTCTAAAATATCCTTGACTTTCATAGAAGCAAAATAAGAGAGAGACTACTTGATACATCATTCCTGGGAAACATGATTACAAACACGAGTAACACCGAAAAGGGATGAACATTTTCCCTGTGTTCAGTTATTTCCAGATGCAAACAAGAACTCCCTTGAAACAGACACACATTTGGAATATGAGTTCTAGTCATTGCATATTGTAATACCTCTGAAGAGATAACCATTTTACTTGACTCTGTTTCCTCTGTTGCAGGAGAGAGCAGAGCATGTTTCCAGACATGTAACTCACAGCAAGAAGAATTTGACAAAGAACAGCTGAAATTCTCATCTATATTGAAACTGCCTGCAGTAGACCAGAAGTGACAAAGACACGTTGACTATGATTCCTTCACTCTTTCATTCCTCCATTTCCCAAATATCACATTCTTAACTCTCAGTCCCCAAATATTAAACCTCAGGTTACTAAGTAATATTCATATACACCTGAAAGCACTTAATTTATGCTACATAAATTAAGCTACTTTTTTTTTCCTACAGGATCTCTGCAGGAATTCTACCGCCTTGATTGACATTATTGGACAACAAATAAAACTTAGATGCAAAACAGTAAAAATGGTAATACATTCACTGAGCTTTTCCAAAAAGCATTTTCAAGACAGTTTTAAAAGGACAGAATGATAAGAGGTTTACAAATCTAGTCTGTTTTAACTTACCCAGCTAAAAGTGAAGCAAAGCTTTTCGATATTGGAAATACAATACAATCTTGCTGTGAGGAGAATGAAAATCATGTTCCCTGAAAAGCTTCTGCATTTGGATGGTTTTTGCAAGCCACAGCTGCTTGCCTCCCTCTTGTTATTTAATCAGTTCACTGATACAAATCTGCAGAGTTTACAAGAGAGTAAAAACAATCACAACTGAAGAAATACTTACTCTTCTCTCAATAGATTCTTACAGAGTTCTGAAATAATATTGGTAGGGAGATGCAAACTAAAAGGCTGCCTTTATTTGTGTCTCTCAGTACTTTGGTACCACAGATGACAGCACTTTCCTGTCAGTACACAACATATTAGGCATCCTTTGTTATGGATTTGCAAGCCAACTATGAAAAAACCCAACCCAGGGTAGACTGACTATCACAACCGACTCTTTGGTTTCAATGTATTGACAGTGCCAATTTAAAATAAGAAACAAAAATCTTCACATACAGCTATTCAACTCAACTAACCATACCAGTCTGTTAAATGCATCCTCATGGGCCTGAGCAAATTGCAAATTCTTACATTGCATATATAACATGTTTTGACTTAGGCATCACACACAGAACAGTTAAGTGACAATGCAGCATTTACAGTGGCATCTGAGGCAGAAGCAGCACCTCTGAGTGTCCCATCCCAGGTTACAAGACCAGCGCTTTTTCTGTCAGCCATTTTCTATTTTCTCATTGTAAATGAGTCACTTGAAATGAAGTATAAAGTCAAGTGAAAATGGCACAACTGAGAGTATGACAAGACCTTAACTAACAGCACTCGATGTATCACTGCCAGCTATGTACTGACCCTTACTTTGCTTCTGGAAGAAGCTATTAAAACGTATTCCAGAAATGTGAACAGACTTTACTGCAAGTATAAACAAGTCCCAAACCAATAATTTAAAATGTGCACATACAGTAAATTTGCTTCATTTTATTACCTGTATAAGAAACCTAATACCCCATTCATTTCTCTCACATTTCACTCAAAACTACTGAATGTCAAAATATCAAATCAAATATCAAAAGTTTTTTGGTCAACCATATTTGAACTGGAGATTTTTTTTCTTTATAATACATTCTACTTAGCATATCATATGCTTTTAACTCTTTATCTGACTACTTTTTTCATAGGTAAGCAGTGGCATTTAAAAACAGCAGTCAATTCTCAAAACTCAGAAGTATAGCAAATAAAGTCACTTGGAAAAAGCAATGCATAAATCTATTCACCTATGCAATAGCAGCATCTGACAATTACTTTGACAAAGATGTTAATGCAGAAGACATTTTCCCATAGCTCTGAAAAAACTTACTTCCATGGCAGCAAAGTCAAAAACTCACTTTCTTACAGAAAAATTCTAATGAAGAAATTTGATTCCCCTGTAAAACATCCCCTTTGTCATTTTCAGCAAATTGCATTGACCTTGTCAGATTGTCAACCTATTCACTTCTATAACAAATTGTTAACACAAACTACAGCAGAGCACACTGAATAATTAATTTCCAGAGTTCACCTTTATTAAAAACAAGGTTTTTGTTGTGAGAACAAATAATCTCTCACTCGTAGCTTGAAAGCCTAAGATAGGATCATTGGCTTCCAGGGTTGCTACCAGCTGCTTAGCAACCTGTCCCACTTGTCTTCCTTCCTTCCTGTTGTAGAGAACCGTGGCCAGAGGAGTCGGCTGGCGATAGATGAAAACTCTTCGCAAGCACTCGCAAAGAGCAGCGTAGGAGTAATCTGGAGCGCAAGCCATGAACTTCTTGTCTTGCTTTGATGCTTGGACATAACCTGTATAGCCCAAAACCAAGTAGAAGGGATAAGTAATAGATCAGTTTCAACAGAACTTTAACTGGCTGATAAAAACCCAAGCTTAACTTAAAAAATAATATGTAATTTGTAACAAAAAAACCCCAAAACAAACAACAAGAACAACCAACCAATAAAAGCTAACATCAACAAAAAAAACCCCAAATCACCAAACTACTCTTATTACATCAGCCAGTACTTTCTGAAGGGATGCATTAACCAGTTTAATACCAATATATAATTCCTGTGTACCTCATGTTAACAGGTGTTTTGGATACATATGTACAGCAAGATACTCTTCCCACATCTGCCTCCTCTCTGCCTCACAAGGTCTTTTGTTTTCGCAGCAGGATCATAAGGCCACAGACATGGTCCATATGGGTAATCCTGGCCCAATATTAGTGGTCTACATAGAATAAATCTCTTCTCTCTCCTCATCTCCCAGTGTGTAATTAATTTAAAAATTAGGATTTCTGAGCCTATCTAATGTTGAACAGACACTTAAAACTTGTTTTTGGTTTAGAACTCACTAAAAAAAAAGTTACTTTTTAACACACTGTAATTTCTGTTAATATTCACTCAGAAGGGAAAAAACCCTCCCTTTTCCACTTTCATTTCAGGACTCTAGTATCAAATTGATTCAATTCAGACTGATTTCCTTTCACACTTCTGTAAAGTGAACTGAGATGCAATTCTGCAAAGTGATCTACCACCTTTCTGCAAGTATTTCCTTCCCTGTTAGAGAAGTTATTTGCTTCACTTCCATTGAAAAATGCAAGCCAATGGTTATCACATGGGTCAACAAGACAGGAAAAATCTAAAGGTCACTTATTAAAACACCTTACCATAAGATTACACAGACCTAGACACATGATCAATTAACTGCAGCTATTGCCCTGACAATGTCTTTGTGAGTGTTAAGGTAGTGATTTTGCTTTTCAGTCTCTAACTCAAGTCACTTATCCAAGGAACTCTCCTTTTTACTATGCAGTTCTGTGCTTACATTCTATACATGGTCTGAAAAGGCTTGTTTTCCTCCCAGGGCACAAACATGTAATTTCTATGTTCTCTTATTTCTAAAATCAAGCTACTGTTGCTGTTGACCTCATGTTAGAGACAGAAATAAGATGAGACACTTCTTTCTTTGTGCCTAATAGCTGAATTTTTATTGCACACAGTTCATTTTTACATGGTATCCAAGTGGTTAACAATCCACTGGAACTCAGTTTACTGGTCAGTAAATAGCCAGTGTACATGTCCACCAAACCTCCCTCTTTCTAGACAGTTTACATATTTCCTTCACAGATTCTCGTGGGATAGACTTCTTGTTTTCACAGGTACAAACTCTTTTCTTACAAAAATAGATTGTTATGCAAACTGATTCTCATTCTTATGATTCTTTTCTCATAGCCAGAACAGCAAGGTCTAAGCCATGTCTTAAAAGGCCTCTCTTCTATAAGGTTTTACCTATGTGCAACAAGCTACCATGCTGCTACCAACAGAATTATAGAAACTTTCAATTCAGATTTACTAAAGTGAAATATCAACAAAAGCCATACCAGCAGCATTCACATAGAAAAGTCTCAGATGTGTGTGACACAGAAGTTAATTTCTTACCCAAAGCATTAAAAGTTGCAATGTGCTCCCACATATTCTCTGGTTGGTCAGAGTGAGGCTGCCAGAGAAGAGCATCTACATCATGCCTCAGGCAGAAGCATGGCATTTCTTTGGGATTCACAACAACTGAGAAAAGATACTGGTTACTTCCAAGATTAATCTGAAAACAAAACAAATACAAAATATTGATTCAAAGCACAAATAGCAGATTCTGTTACACATACTGCCAAAGTTAGATGATCAACAGTTTTATGTTTGTTACTTGACAAAATGTTTGAACACATTATGCTGCACCCCACTGATCAACAGTGCAATACACCACAGGTGCCTTACACATTTCAAGGAGATGCAATTAAGTTTGTTGGAGTATTATTCAGAGAAACATTATGTCCACTACACAAGCAAATGAGAATGTGTTTTGTGCAGAAATGGTTTTCTAGGATAGATTCTAACCTACAACTTCTCACGTAGGAGAGAAAAGATTCTCTCTAAGTAATAACATCTGGTTTTCTGCAGGGCTAACAGGGAAGGAAACACTGTCCCTCCCAGGTAAAAGCTGGCAAGCACTGAAACAAGGATTAGTTAGAATACTAAAATGATGAAATATCAACATTTTTTAATTTACTTGCAATCAAGTAATTACTAAATTTCAGGTTAGCACACTCTTCAATAAAAATGTTTTTAGGAGTTGTAGGTAAAAAGCTGTACGAGCCCCATTTCCGAAGGAAAAGGTCCCATAATTTTAAACCCAAACAGCTTGAAAGAAGAACTAAATCAAAGTGAAAATATAGTCCTGTATGCTGAGGAATATACTGAAACACTCATATTTCTACATACTCTAACAAGGACCAAAACTGCAAGTTCCCAGAGAAGAGGAACTTGCAGAAATTAGTATTTCCTACCCACAGCAACTGTCCTTTGACCATAATGCTTTAAACACATTAACCTTTGAATTACTTTTATGCCACCCATTTTAAGAACTCTTTACAAGCACCCTGGAGTTCAAACTTGCTCCACTATGTCTTGCTGCCTGCTAGAAAGCAGCCTTTTGTGATGCACAAAAGCACCCCTTTTGCGAGGAGCTCATGTTCCTCCTGGTGTGTGAAATGTCTCTGGGGTATTTCTTACCCTTCAGTGTGAGAAGCAGTAGTTTAGGCTGAGTTAGTTAGAAATTTATCCAGTCTGGTCTTGAAAATATCAAGGACAGAGGCTGCACAACTTACTAGGCAACCCAAACCATGCTACAACCACGATGTAGTTTTTGCTTTCATCCAGTTTCAAAAAAAACCCCAAAAGACCCCAGAACAACGAGTTAATCTGTAATGTTTTCATATGATTTTGTTGTTTCCAACACTAGGCAACAGCCCAGATCAAATCCTAGCTTACTGTTAGTCAGGGTTGCTTACAACTCAGATTAAGCTCGTTAATGAAGCATTCTGCCCCCAGTCTGTTGTTTTCAGTGTGACTGACAAAGAAGTACTATATAGTGATCTATGCTCCAGCTTCTTAGTAAAAAAGGTCAGGTTTCTACCAGGCTGTCCGAAAAATACTGAGGAAAATGCAAACAAAGTAATCTAAAGAATTTTATGGCACTGAAAAGGACCCTTTCCTTATAATTCCTCTGATATAACTTTGTTTTTTCAAATGGCTCACTTGTGAAAGCATATGTATTTTTTTTAATGAGAACAAAAGGACCTTTGTTTTTATATTAAAATGACATTGAAGGACATATATAGATTGACATTTTCTGTTGCTACTGTGATTTGATATTATGGGAGAAATTTATGCGATTTCATGAGTCTACAGATTTTTGTACTGATAATAGAGGTCAATTTCCAAACAAAAAAAGTTCTAAAGTATTTCTATAATAATTTGCAGTACGTACTATATGAGTGATTTTCGAGCTATCACCATCAAATCTGCACAAGCTTGCGCCATCTTCAAGAAAAGCATCACATTCTTCTAACTCTTGAGCATTACAAGGTGGCTTTTCCTTATCAGGGTTTGGATTCTGAAAAAAAGAATGAACTACACTGAAAATCAATACAATTAAAAAAAAATTAATCCTTTTTACAATTAAAAAAACAACTTAAAGAACAATTGAACATGAAGAATTATTTGCATATCCATACAAACTGAAAGATTAAGATATTATGTAATTACTCAAAATTAATAAAACTATTTCTGCTGTGGAGGACAGCAGAAGTGATAGGTACAATAAAATCAATTTCAGTTTGAGGAAAGGTACATATGCCACTAAAACCTGGACTATAAATTCCAAATTATTCCAAATAATTCTCTAAGTAGCAAAAGCATACAATCCTGAAAACATATGCACATTTAGTAAATGTACATCAATGTAAGCTTGTTTCATCTTGCCGTCAGTAATGCAATTAAAAATGGATTAATTAATTTTATAAGCAGCTCTAAATACATGATGCATTTTAGTTTTGCTATTAATTTTGATTTATTAAAATCTATTTTAAATTAATGAAAACTTATTATTAAAATGTCATCACTTTAAGCTCAGTAGGAAGCGATTTACACAATAAAAGAAATTCAAAGTTCAAAAAAACCAAGGTCAAAAGATATATTGCAATATCTTGCTCACAAATACTGAGGTAGAGAGAAGTCAGTCTGAAGTACTACATAGAATTTGTTTTAATAACACTTTTCAGCCTTACTAAAAACAAAGTAATAATCCAAACCTAATACATCAAAAGTCACAGGGAGACACAATTCACAGGTTTCAGATGAGATGCCATTTTCTAATTAAAAAGTATCAAGCAAATATCAGCTAAAAATTACCTTTCACTTTAAGTAGCCTTCCTGTATAACAAAAATGCCAGAAAGTTCATGAGCCATGTTTATAGTTTCCTAAATTTTCCTTTTAAACATGTCATTTACACTCTGTAGGTCAAGTACAGTATCCTTAGCATGACAGTAGAAAAGTTTTGCTAACTTATTGATAAACAAGAAACAGACAAACTGCCACACCCTAAATGGTGGGAACAAAGTTTATTTTCAGTGTTAAATCAGGCTTCTGTTTGGTGCACAGACACCATCATACAAGTTAAATTCAGTCCCCCTTGAAGATGGTTTCACTGTTCAAAGTACATTCACAACTCCAGTGCCAGTAATTTGTTACAGTTTCAATTAAACATGAATAAACAGAAAAAGAACTGATGACCTGAGTCAACACAGTGCAAATTAGGCAGCAAGAAAAGACAACATGCAAAAGCACAAGAATTTTAAGTGTTTGATTCTTGACTCTTTACCATTACTTCAGAGGTAAGATGCATCAGGCTTTCAGCTATTTCAGAGCACTGGGAGGGGTCCATAATGAATTCCCCTCTTGTGTCACCAATGATTAGCTCTGTCCACCGACATCCCTCATTTTTCTTAATCAGAGAGATTTCCAAACTAAAATGCAAAGAGAAGACAAAGAGTAGCACATCAAAACACTACATCCATTTGTCAGATTAGTCAAAAAGCTCTAAATGTAAATAAGAGCACTTCTCCTCAAACTGAATTAATAAGGAAAATCACATAGCAGAAACCATTAGCATTCAAATTATAAAATAAATTATTCTAACAAAAATATTCTTAAGAAAAACAGACCAAGGATGTAATTTCTAATACACAAACCTCAGGGTTTTCAATGTAAGCGTAATTTATCCTGAAACAGTCTCATTAAAATATTTAAAATATGGCAGGAAATCACTTGTACAGCAATCTATTAAAAGACTGTCAGAATTTTACTACAGAGGTTTATTTGAAACATAAGCAGGAGTTCCTAGGGCTACTTAAGTGTGCCCTACCTCTAAATAACATCTGGGACAAAAAGATTTGTATTTTATAGACATCAGGAATAATACCTCAACTAATCATCTATACTGTCTTTCTAAAATAATATCTCAGAAGAGATAAGATTTCCATAACAAGTAAAAAACCCAACAACTACAAAGAGAACCCAGTATAATCACTAAACTATTGGGAATAACTAATTAAATAAATAAAAATAAGACACAGCCTGATGCACCAACATGGTAATTCCATTTAAATACTGTGTTGGACAAACACACAGATATAATGGTAAAACTGAAGTTAATTTTATCATACTCACTTTTTAGATACACTTACAGGTTCTGCAGCAATGACAGCTGTAGTGCTCCTGACAGAAAACCATTCAAGTTACTAATTACTGCACCATAGGAGCAACTATTCAGTGAACTCTGAAACAATTTCACTGGTACTAGGAAGAGCATTCTTTTACAGAAGACATTTGGAGCAAGTTTTTAACTTTTAATCAATAGATTTATATCACTGTTGCAGTATGAACATTAAGAACTGAGTACTACTTATTACACTGAAGTATGGATTACCCTTTCTCATGAAAGTAAAAACCTGATATTCATAAAATAACACTCACTGGAATGAGTAATAAAAAAATCAAGTTATTCAGCTTGTAAAAATCAAGTTATTCAGAGTTATTTTTCAGCAGGATATCTAAAAACCAACAACCTCACACATTTTAATCACAGTCAAATTTTAATATACAGTTATTAATATACAATTTATAATAGTACAACCTATATAAAAATATTAGTCCCTCTAATTTTTTTTGAGAATTACTGTCCTTTACAGTTAACCTTTTGGAAACTGCAAAAAGCCAACCTTAATCACAACTCGAAGGGTAGCTTTTGTTTTAGATAAACAGCTATGAGCTGTTGAGTGGATCACCTGGTGGTGTACATGTTTCTTCTTGAGTTCATTAAAGAGTGTGAATATCTCTGAGATAACCAGACCAGCGTGGGTGAGTGAATACATGGCTCATTTCAGGCAGAGTATGAAAACCAGACAATGCACTAAGAAAAACCAGATATGTTTCAGGGAGCTCTGAATTATTTTTTTGCACCCTCTCTATTCTTTCATATTTTTATTTCAGAATTAAAAAAGCCTAAAAGTTACTTTTTAAATAAAAGCAGGAACATTTCTATTTGAGGTCTACAGCATTAGTTCATACAGATTAATTTTCTATAATTCACATAATATATTTTTTTAGGAAAATATATTAAGGAATTTATAAGTCATGCCTAAAGAATTTCAGTTGTATTATTACTAAAATGCTTGTTTGTAGAAAGTAGAAGAGAAACTAACACATACAACAAGGTACATTCAGACTAATCAATCTTGAAATATAGTGAAAAAAAATTGTTGAACCAATTAAGTTTACTCTTCTTACAAATCTATGTTTAACATTTCATACTGGGTGGGGTTTTTTCCTGAAAAATAACTGCCAAAGAAGGGATTACTTTCACAATTAGATAAAGAAAAACAGTACTGAGACAGCAAAGGCCAGTGAACTGTTTTCAGGAGAAAGAAATTCTTCCAAGAAGGGACGTGGAGTGTAGCATTCAATGAGACCATCTCAGAAGGGTCAGAAGTCAGATATGGTATGTGTTATAAAATCAGTTCCTATCAATAAAAAACCTAAAATTTATATAGAATACCTTTTGTCCTCTCTAATTATCCATGTGCAGCTTTCATGGTCCACAGATGAATAGAGCTTTCCTTCCATCAAAGGAGGCTGGTCTTTTAGTGTAACACATATACTATCAGGGGAAAAATGTATTTTTATGTCATCTCTCGTGATGTCTTGAGGCACGTGAACTGTTATGGTCACGTCATCTTCCGTCTGCTGCCAGTAGTAGAGAGGGTCTACAATTGGAAACATGCAGCAAAACACAAACTAGGTTACAAGGATTACTGGATTCCACAGCATTCAGTGCTGAGACACATGGAATTTTCTGAAAGTGTGTTTTTGAAAAAGTGGAAGTTAACTTTTACTCTGAACAATTTAAACAACATATATTCTGAACATTAAATAGAGAAACACCTTTTTAGTAATCAAATCCGTTTGTGTCCCTAATTTGGAAAGTAATTTATATTCATGTCTATATTCAAATATGCTGATAGTTATACAATGGGCATTAATTGTTACTCTAAAGCTTACTGTAGCACTAAAAAATTGGAGTGCAAAATGTACTTAAATACAATGAAACATTAATGATTAATAATGTGGTTGAGGAGACATCAAGTGCAGTATACTGAGACACCTGAGTGCATCCAGAGGAGGCAACAAGGCTGGTGAGGGGCTTGGAAACACAAGCCCAGTGAGGAAGCTGGGGCTGTTAAGCCTGGAGAAAAGGAGATCAGAGGTGACCTTATCACTCTCTACAACTGCCTGAAAGGTGGCTGTGGTCAGGTGGGGGTTGGTCTCTTTCTCCAGGCAGCAACTGACAGAACCAGAGGACACAGGCTGCGCCAAAAGAAATATAGGATGGATATTAGGAAAAAGTTTATTATGGAGTGATAAAGTACTGGAATTGTCTGCCCAGGTGGTGGAGGAGTGGTAGAGGTGGTGGAGTTGCCATCCCTGGATGTGTTTAAAAAAAGACTGGATGTGGCACTCAGCACCATGGTTTAGATGAGGTGTTAGGGCTGGGTTGAACTTCATCATCTTGAAGGTATCTTCTAACCTAGTGACTCTGTGACAAGCTACTGCATGCTGGAAGTACATATAATTCAGAGATGTGAACATTTTTTCTTATATATTTTGCCAGAAGCTATGCTGACTACTCAACAGAAATTATTTTATAAGACTAAGCAGTCTTAATCTGCCTCAGCTAATGGAGATGAAAGAGAACTGCTTGTCCAGAGGTAGAAATTGACTTTTATTATTGTGTTTAGAAGCTGTCTGATTACTAAACTGCTAGAAGAAATGGCCTTTTAAGATAAATGTTTATACAAAAGGAAAGCTCTGACAGCATGAGGGGTAATGCACAGAAAACACAAATACAGATGAATATATTTTCTAAAAAGCAATCCTGTACAAGTTACCTTTCTATTTTGAGAAAAACTAAAGTATGGGTTCCCCTTGAAAGCTCTCAAGTTGTCAGAACCCAACCCAAGATTCCACTTCATACCAGATCAAAACTTCATACCAGCAACTGCGACTCTGGAAGGACTCTTGCCCTGTTGCCCTTTGCCAAAATTGCCCTGCTTGCAATGGATCAGTCACAGGTGCTTTAATTATACTTCCCCAGAAACTATTACTGGGACATGACAGCCTTCAAAATTGTGAACACTGACACAAACTGTATCTGATATTAAAAATCCATTAAGCCTGCAATTTTATATAACTGTACAAATAAAACTGGAGCCTACATTAGGGTTAGCAAAAGGCAACTGCATTATGGTGCTCAGTGCTCTGAAGAACTCCCTTGACTCAAGATTTATATGCACAGACTATTCTTAATAAAATTACATGTACAATATCACAGTTGTCAGTGTTTAACATTAACACATTCCAGAAATTTGATCCTTTTGTATTGTTTTCCAAAGAGATTTTCACACTATTGGCAAAGATTGTGCCACTATCCTTAGATAGAATTTGTTAGAATTTGTTTACTAACCAATGCCTCATATGCAGAAACAGAAATCAAACACAAAATAATCCAACATAATTGCATAAACATAGACATTACAGAGCCTAGTGATACTTAGAAATAAACAACTCTATTGATAGGTTTTTACATACTAAGTTTTGTTTTGAAAAACAGCAAAGAAAAAAAGTATGAATGCATTTTGTTGAAGATTTTCTGAACAGCATTCCCACTGGAGCAAATAGAATCTTTTACAGGAGTCTCATTCTTTAAAAAAATTTTCAAAATAGTTATTTAAATTTTAGAGAGGCAGGAATAAATTACATATCAAAAAAACTTTCTGATGAGTAACAGTTTGGGGAAGAAGACTGGTTTCTTAATTTGAGTACTTCAGATAAATGCCTAAATGTAGGCATTAGTAATCCAACTAATATCAAAAACTCATTATACATCTGCCTGCAAAATATCTTTTTCTTTAAGACAACAAAATTCTTTAAGTGTCTCCTGTCCAAAAAATTGCACCTGATATAGGTTTATGCACAATAAAACTGCCACAAGTAAAAGCAAACAAACAAAATCAATCTGTCTATAAGATAGATATTAAAAACTTTCATTGCTAGAGTTTCCTAACAAATGCTAAACCAACGATATGCCCTAAGTCAAAGAAGAGAGCAGCTTATCATAACCTGTCAGACTAAGTCTTACCTTTCTTTTCATTTGATACTTTTGCATCATCATTTTCTTCTAATTTGTCACTTTCACTTTGCATAAACGCGAATGGTTTGTGGGAAACAATCATTAGACCATCTCCACTTGGCTCTATTGCTGCATAATGGGGGACTGATTTTCCTTGCAAAACTCTCCTTTTAATGATTTCGTATCTATGATCACCTAAAAATAAAATTTTTAAAAAGTCATAATATATTTCTAGAATACAAATTATTATCTAAGGAACATGTTACATTTAAAAATACTGTGCAATCCTACCTGTTAAATTACAGTACCATGGTTTTCCATTTCCATTCTAGATTAATCCAGTTGTACTGGATTAATCTGAGTTTTATTCTTACAATGTCTTTGCTGATCACAGCTAGCCCAGCACATTCTCTGTACAAATAATATTTTTATTGTAGAGAACGTCAGAAGAAAGCTAACCATGTCACATTTTCTGAATGTCATAAGGCAGCATGGTAGTTCCTCACTTCAAGCTTTTACAGCAAGTATTCCTAAAAGTTTGGTTAATGAAAGAAAACCAGCTTTGGAAGGGTACACCTTTGTTACAGTCCTCTGAAGTACCACAGAAGATATGAAAAGACCTAACCACTGCCCCCATTATGACTTATTTTCATCCTTCCATTCTTCTACTCTTTGGTAACACAATAGTGGTGAGTGTGATCCCTTTGTCCAGTCTGCCAAACAGGGCAGAGAGTTCACATTTGTTGGTGTCAAGAGATATACCCATGTTTTAAGGCTTTGCTTTGATGAAGCACAGATTTTGGTAATTTAAGAAATGGTTTGCTGCTTAACTACTTACTTTTACTAAAATCTGATTTGATAAATTGCATTCACAGAGAGAGTTTCAAGAAAAGGCAAGCAACAGCAATTGACTACTGATGAAAGAGATTGTAGAGTATTGTAATTCCTCAAAACAGCTTTTATCTTTGAGACTGGTTCATACATCAGTCTGATTTGTGAGATGTTTGTTTAAATGAAATAAAAAATTATTTCTCTCTTCATAATTAAAGATTGCTTTGAATTTTGTTATTTGCATCTCTACTGACAGTCACTTCAAACATTTTTTGTTCCCTGGAAATGCTGGAGAACTGGCAAGACTTTTCGAAAGATTTTTAAATCCACTTTTAGGGATTCCAAGAATATTTGTCATAAGTTATAAAACACACAATGTAAAAAAGAATTTTTTATGAAAGTGTACAGTATTAAAAAATATAATAAAAGTCTGTGTTGGTGCTCTCATGAGTAACAGTCTTCAGTTCTATACTGACAGTGTTAATGATTTAGTTTTTACTCTAAATTATAAACAGTAATGTTCAGAGGTTTCTTTCTCTTTCTGAGCT
Organism: Melozone crissalis; assembly: GCF_028551555.1. NCBI lineage: Eukaryota > Metazoa > Chordata > Aves > Passeriformes > Passerellidae > Melozone > Melozone crissalis. The sequence goes on from NW_026535780.1 coordinate 26,424,471, forward strand.
TGCCACAAAAGCATAAGGCATTTAGTCTTGTATGGCTTTCTGAGAAATACTTCCATCATCCAAGGTTTCAGAGCAGGAAACAACTAAACCACTGAGGGCAACACAGCTGGTGAAAGGTCTGGAAAGAAATGTCCTGTAAAGACTAGTTGATGACTTTAGGCTTGCCTAGTTTGGAGAAAATGAGGCTGAGAGACAACCTCATTGCTGCACAGTCTTCCTAGGGAGAGGAAGTGGAGACTGAAATGCTGAGCTCTTCTTCTTGGTACCCAGTAACAGCACATATTGGGAATGGTTCAAAGCGGCACCAGATGAGGTTCAGACTCGACATCAGGAACATTTATTTCCTCAGAGGGAAGTTAAAACACTGGAACAGGCTTCCTTGAGAGATGGTCAAAGCCCCATCTAACAGTGTTTAAGAAGCATTTGGACAACGCTTTTAACAAGGCGTTAACTGGTCAGGCAGTTGGACTACATGGCAGTTGTAGGTCACTTCCAAATGAACTATTCTATCCCATGCTCTGTTATCCATACAATGTATGTAGGAGATGGAAGAACATTTGGCTAATAACATCACAGTAGGCCTCAACTCTTTAGTTCAATAGTTAAAGATCTTGTTTATGTCAGTACCAAAATTTTATTTATTGAAACATAATCAGCAACACCCTATCAGTTATTCCAAGAATGTCTATTAACTTAATCCACACAACTTTAAATCAGTGACACATGAGGTCTTGTATCCTTCATTAAAATAATGATATTTAATGCACATATATATAGTCATATTGAATAATTTGTAAAGCTTTATTAGGATAAAATATTAATTAATAGGTATTAATATACTAACTAGTATGTTTTCAATGTGTTGGTCTAAAATTAATGGAATAACTTCATACTCCTATTGCAGGAAAACGTAGAATATGCAGTATTTATTTTTTATGCTGCAGGTCTTACATTTATCTCATACTACTTCCAACTCCAAACATCATTAATTGGAAGCTAAAAAAAAACAACAGCAACAAAAAAACCAACCAAAGACCCATATCCAGCTGTACAATATTTTAAAAAATACTACAGACATTAGTTAGAGATAGTTCCGTATAACCTCGATTGTACAAGACCAAGCTAAACAGAAATTGTATTTCATAACATTCAAGTAAAGTGCTATCCTGTTTTGTAATTATCTTAATGACATAAGTGCAAAACTTTACTTCCTGTTTTCCAAATATCTGTCAAAATTTAGGTCTACAACCAATAACTTGATCTGAAAATATAAGAAAAAAATACCTGTGTAAAAGAAATATCAGAACTTGTGGGAAAATAACTTCTAAGACAAAGACTAAAATTATGATTTTTATTTTTTTAAACATTACTCACCAGTAATATAAATGTAAAACACTTACCCTCTTTTCCTTCTGCAATTGTAACCCATTCCAAAGTAACATGAAATCCACTTCCTTTTGTATCCAGTTCATCTTTTTCTACCCTAAGCAGCAGCACAGCTAGTGAGTGTGCATCAGCTTTCACAAATGAAACACTGTGTGCTACAATAAATGGACTTCCTAGTTCTTCATTAAACACAATCTAGAAGACAAAAACATAATAAAAAGTCAGACAGTTAAAGCAGGAAGCCTTGCTCTTTTACAGAAAGCAGGGAAGAGTTTTGGTGAATGTCAAATTAGTAACAGTTTGTCTTCCACAAATCTCTCTGCCAACAAGAACCCACAAATGTCACACATTTCTGGTTCCTCCTTATGTGGCTATCAAGCTACTGTACTGAAATGTTTTTAAACATTATTGTTTATATTGAACAGCCATTGTAAGAGCTCATTAAACAAAGCACAAAGATCCCCAAACCTATCTTCATTGTGGCTGCTAAGCACTGCAATAAACAGAGGTACAGCAACTGATGAGAACAAGAGGGTCCATAAACATTGCCTATCAACTGGGCAAACAGTCTCATATTCAAGATGAAAACGCAGGCACTTCCCCAAGGCTCTCACTAGTTCTCTAGATACTCCAACGTTCTGAAAATCTTTGTAGACCCTGACTACATGTCTACATGTCAAGGAATGTAGAAGGAAAGGACCATAAAGGACTTTTATGTCTTCTTTAAGGAAAGAAGAAGACAAAGGTCCAAAGCATCTTTGTCAGTGTTCAATCACCAAATGTGCCATTATTTAGCTTTGCAAGAGATCCCATTTTCCTCCTCTATAAAGTAAGAAACAAAAAGCTATAATGAAATGAAGGAATATAATATTCATGTTCAGGAGAAGCTAGGGTAGAAGTTCTTGAATTTTTATTTATGTACATGGATTGGAAAAGTCCCTCCAATATCTGAATTAGGTAAGCAGAATAACTATTACTGTCATACTGAAAGGCTATTAGGCACCACTGTGAATATAAAATGTCATTAATTATGAACTTAAAGTTATAAATTTCATTAATTCATAAAAATTATTTATATAACATGAAAATTATTTCATTAATTTTATACAGAAGGACTCAATATCTTATAGCATGAAACATTTGGTACCTATAGCTACAAGTTTGAAATCTAAAAACCATGTATTCCAGCTTTTTTCAAAAAGTACTCATTCAGCAAAAAACTGAAGATAAAAACAAAATTAATCCGAAGAACAGAGAAGAAGAAAAGAAGCATTATTTGCTAGAAGATTAACACATGAAAATGAAAGAACACATGAAAGGATAAATTACAAAGAATTCAAGCTGCAGCAGTTGAATGAGTGTAGACTCAATCTGGCTGTTACTGAAACCTGATAAAGTTTGAGGATTTATAGGGTTGTGATATTACTCTAAACAACTCTAAACCAGTGCATGCTGTACATACTCAACAAGTCAATTTAAATGATGACAGAACTTCAAATATAAACCTTGTATTTTTGTTACACTGACTTCTATGTAACTTATTTATGTGTCAGCATTCTCACACAAAATAAAAACCAGATGGTATTTATTACCAAGGATCTAAAAAAAGGATGATCAATTTCCTTTACTGAACTCTCAAAAGATGTAGAGAAAGGAGCTAATCCATCATGTTGAAATCTTCCACTTCAGTACATACACCTACATTTCTGTCAATACTAAAATATCTGTGGTTTCTTAAGAAACTACCCTCTAGGAAAGAAAACAGATACAAAATGAAGGCACTTTTTACCAGATTCATCTTCATAAACAAAAAGGAACTAACCACAGACCATGAGACTCACAGCTTCAGGTAGAAATGTAACAACTGTATTTGCTGTGTCCAAGCAGAATAACGAACACCATTATTAATGTAGCTAGATAACTTTGACAGGGATATATCTACAGTTCCCAAATATGTTATTTATTGCAGGACGTACCTCCCACTTTTCAGATGCACTGCTTCCACGCTTGCCTGATTTAATTAAATACAGTCTTCCTGTACCATCAGAGAGGGTAACCCACGTGGAGGATGAGAAATGCATTGAGGCACACAGGCGATTATCACACGCAGTCAAGTCTGTAGGTAGCCTGAAAACTTCTCTTGGTTTTTGCAGAGCAGTGTCCTATAAACAAACAGTCAAGAACTAAGACTTTATGAAGTGTTTATTAATTTCAGTAAAAATTACAGGCAAATTAGGAATAATAAATCTCAGTAGATATGTACCAGTTTTGTGCATCATTGAGCATATTTGGAAAAAAGTGGGCAGCAAGCATAATTTTCACTTATGTGGAAAAGGTGGTGGAAATTCATCAAATTGAATTCTATGAGTGTTTTCTAACTGGTACTTCAGCACTGTTTTTCTTCAATTTTAAGCAGTAACTATATTTTGCATTAGAAAAGGCTTTAATTTTCCCCTAGCATTTCCTATATAACAATCACTTAACTCAAATAATTCTAGTCCCAGGAAAAATGTGGAGACTTAAAAAGAAATTAAAGCCACAGAATTGTACTCAAACTAGTACATAAAACTCACCTGTAAATTTAAAATAATTTTAGCTTATTCTGTTGCACAACTGTAAAATATAATTTCTGAGCTTTTCTAGAGTGGTCACTTTATTCAGTAAGTTAAGAGAAGTAACAGCTACGATTAGCCAGCAGCCAAAAGCTGTGCTAATTCCTACCACATTTTCAAATAACTTTTCTATCACATTATTATTATTATTATACTATGGAATTAAATCCAGTTGGTGGCCAGTCACGAATGGTGTTCCCCAGGTCTTAGTACTGGGGTCAGTCCTGTGTCATATTTCTATCAATCATCTGCATGAGAGATTTGAGGGTACCCTCACTTAGTTTGCAAAAGACACCAAACTGGGCAGGAGCGTTGAGCTGCTGGAGGGTATTTAGGCTCTGCAGAGGGGTCAGGACAGGCTGGACTGATGGGCCAAGGCCAGTGGTATGAGGGTCAACATGGAAAAGTTCTGGGCCCTGCCCTTGGGTCACAACCCCAGGCAGCACCACAGGCTGGTGGCAGAGTGGCTGGAAAGCTGCCCAGTGGAAAAGGACCAGGAGTGCTGGTCAATAGCATCTGAACATGAGCCAATGTGTGCCCAGGTGGCCAAGAAGGCCAATGGCATCCTGGCCTGTATCAAAAATAGCGTGGCCAGCAGGATTAGAGGAGTGACTGTCCCTCTATGCTGGGCACTGGTGAGGCTGCACCTCACGTCCTGGGTTTATGTTTGGACCCTGCGCTATAAGAAAGACACGGAGGGGCTGAAGTGTGTCCAGAGAAGGGCAATGGAGCTGGGAAGGATCTGGAGCACAAGTCCTATGAGGAGCAGAGCAGCTGAGGGAGCTGGGGTTGTTATGCCTGGAGAAAAGAAGGCTCAGGGAGGAGTTTATTGGTTTTCTACAATGACCTGAATGGAGGCTGTAGCCAGGTAAAGGTTGGTCTCTTCTCACTAATAACAAGTGACAGGACAAGAGGAAATGTCCTCAAGTTGCTCCAGCAGAGGCTTAGATGATATTAGGAAAAATTTTCTCAACAGAAGGAAACAACCCTATAAAACAGGCTGCCCAGGGTAGTTGGTGCAAGCTGTCACTATCAATGGATATATTTAAAAGATGTGTGGATATGGCACTTGGGGACACAGTTTAGTGATGGACTTAGCAGTGCTGGGTGACAGGTAGGACTGAATGATCCTAAAAGGCTTTTTCAACCTAAACAATTCTATGATTCTACTACATGTCAGGATAAGCTTATCTGGCATCCTGTTGCAGTGCCACACTGCAATCTTTTTTAAGCTAAACTACAGATAGCTTTGGAGCAGGAATAAACAGAGACACTAAGGTGAACAAATTGCACAGATGACATAATTCTTCAGTGAACAATCAACACATACACATTTTAAAAAAATTATGCATACCACTACATTTTACAAAAAGAAATCAATTTCCTACTCTGTTAACGTTACACAAATTAGCTTGATTCAATAACAGTGCAAAATGGATGTTAGATTAACAATTTCATCTGTATTTCTAGTAATTGTTCCCATAAGTCTTGCTTTAGTTCTGTGTGGTGTTCTTAAATTTCTGATAATTCTAACAGAAAAAAAACCTGCTTTCATGCTGAAAATTGGATTTCCAACTGTTTTCATTAAGTACAGTGGCATGTCTTCCAGCATATCTTTTAAGGATTATTCTTAATCTTCTGCCTTCACTCTCACATACAGCTCTTTCTTTGCTGAATAAGGCTTTGTGACTGACTTTCTGCTCATTATGTGGCTCATGGAATGTCAGCCATGCTGCTGCCTGCTAAGGATTAAGATTTACCCCCATTTTTTGTGTTGAAGTAATCTCTGAATACCCAAGAAGCTTGTTAGGTTAAAAGAAAACTCTAACAAAATCTTTATGATTTGAAAATAATTTGGTTTCACAGTTTAAAAAACAGTCAGGACATGCTTTATTAGCAATACAGCTTGATCAGCTACTTATGAAATAGATCAGGCAGCAGTATTAAGAGCACAAACAAAACATCCTCACAGAAAAATAGAAGATGGAAACCGGACATTCAGCAACATCACAGTCACATCTCTATCATGTGTTAAATAACTGAAATAGAACTTAATCATTTGAAGTTTTTCAACTGAACTAAGAAGCTGTTAAATAAGATGGGCTGGCAGTCTGTCAAGTGGGGTCCCTCAGGGATTGACACCAGGCCCCACACACTGAACATAATAAGGTTCCTGGATGATAGGATTGAAAGCCCCCTCACCCCATTTGCTAATGACACTGAACTAGGTGATGAGGTAGACATGTGTACCTACAAGGGAAACACATGTGGCACAGAGAGCCAGAGAGCCTGGAAGAGTGGGGCAGCAAGAACACTGGGAAAATAAGCAAAGAGAAGCCTGGTCCTGCACCTGGAATGGAACAACCAGAGAGCTCAGAACAGGCCAGGATCTCTGTGGCAGGGAGAAACCCTGATGAAGGGGACCTGAGGGATACAGGGATAACAAGCTGACCATGAGCCACAGGGCAATGCGGCAGCACCGAAGGTAAACTGGATCCTGGGCTGCATCTGCACAAGTATCACTAGCAGAGATAAGAGATGTCATCATCCCACTCTACCCAGTGGTTGTCAGGCCCCACCTGGAGTAATGTTGAAAGACATGGAGAGATTGGAAAAGGTGCAAAGGACAGCCATGAACACCATCAAATCACTGGAGAATCTCCCCTGTGTCAGAAGATAGGAGTTAGGCTTCGTCTCCCTGGAGAGGATTCAGGGGAGACCTCATCAAAGTGTTCCAAGGCAGCCACAAAGAGATCAGGAGCTCTCTCTTCACAAGAAGCCATGTAGAGGAGACAAGGGACAACAGCTAAAAGTTGCATTAGAAGAGGTTTCATCTAGACATAAGAGAAATTTTTATAATGAGAACAATCTGGAACAATCTGGAGTGGCTGGAACAACCTCCCCAGGGACATGGCAGAAACTCTACCACTGGAGTTTTTCAAGACAGAACTGGACAGAATGCTAGATAACCTGATCTAGGCTCCTTTCACCATGAAAGCTCGGACTACAGGATCTTTTTAGATCCCTTCATCTGGGCTGTTCTAAGATTCTAAAATAAACAAAAAATATAATTTAAAAAATCCAAACCCACACCATATTCACCACCTTGTCCCTCTTACAGATTCATAGACTGCACAATCTGATCTGCACTCTTCAAAGACGTCTTCCAGTAATAATAAAGAAAAACAATTCCTGTTCTTTTCTGCATCTTTGGGGAACATTTCTCAGGAAGTTATGGTTGTTTCCCCTAATTTACAGAGTGTTTTTTATATATTTGTACCATATATGAAACAAAATTAGATAAAACGGGTTTCATAGGTATTTTACAAGCTAGTGTACCCACATGTATTTGACCAATAAAATTATTTCTGAAAAAAAAGAGGTGCCTGACTGATCTTTAGAGATAATCCCTTTTTAAACCACATCTATCTTCTTAATCTAACAACAAATAGACCATGTTGAAAACATAAAAAATGGTTATAGAACCAATGAAACTATATTTTGTTTCATTTTACTAGGCTCATTTCCAGTCAGTTGATCTACAATTATTTCTGAAGGTCCACAAATCAGAGGGATTTTTTAACAAGAGGAAAATTCTTCCCTCATTACTAAAAATCAGCATTGCTGTCACTAAAATAAAAATATATTTACAAAGAAATGTACTTGGAAAAATAGAAAAACAAAATTTGAAAAATATTGCAGAGACAGTTTTGAAGATATTGAAGTATTTGAAGTATGTAAAAGGAAGCACAAACAGAAGAGTACTTTTGTATTGACAACCTGAGTGGGAAACAAGTAATTTTTGATTCTGTGACACAAAATGTTTCTTAGTCTCAGGTCCATCTTTAACATAGTAAGGCATGAGACCAAGAAATAGCAGTGAAAACATTCAAGATTAAAACTGTCTCTCATTATAGACCTCGAAGATTCAGCCATAAATCATTTAAACATCTTCTGTCCTCCTATTTTCACTCAAACAATCAGTAGCTTGGGGAAAATAATCTGCTTCTAGCAAAAGAAACTTACTCATTCTGCTCTGTGAAATAAGGCAGGCAAAAATATACATACACAGGACCATCTCCAAAAGAGTCCTTTGCACTTGGGCACGTGAATGCAACACAGAGAGAGCACACTGTGCATGCAAAGTGCGCAGCGGCCTCATTTATTAAGAATCCTGCCTTTGAGGGTATTTCACAACATTCCTATTTTCCAGATGTTACTAAAATCAGATGTGCACTTAACACATGCTGAAAGGTAAGCAAGAGAAACTGCATTTGGGTAAGTACCATTTTAATAAGCAACAGCAAAAAAAGACCAGATAACAAACAGATAGCCTGCCTTTTGGGCCTACTTAAATTAATATTAGAGATTACTGTGTGCTACAAGAAGATTATGAAACCTGTAATGGAAAATTCACAAATTTTTAATTATTAGAAGCATTCAGGGTCAGTTTCTGGTGTCAGTTGTATCCCTATACCCCTTGGACTATTCTGCTAATTTATAACACATTCAGAAAGGGAGAAATGAAAGAATTAAAAGGAAAAAACCCAAACAAACCAAAACAAATATCACACAATCACAAGACACAATAAATTTTGGCTTCCTCACATTTTATTTAATTTTTAGATTTCACTGAAAGGCATTTTTTTCCTATGAAGTAGAAAAGTTTTCCATTATAACTAGCAATGATTACTGAGCCTAGGAAAAAAAAGTCAAAATCCTCTGTATCTTATCACAGAAAGAGGAAGCATTATTTCTCATTCCTCTTAACAGTGACTACAGGGCTATACTGTATAACACTACAAAAGACCACACTTTTGTCAGCCTTCAAGTGAATTTTAACAGTAAGCTTCAAATAGTTTTGGATGCAATTAAAATAAAAAATTATCAACTATCTAAAGCTCATATCAGATTCATCAGCGTTGAGCGGGAATTTTCATAACTCAATCTCCTAAAAAAAATGAAAAATGATCTTTACTACAAAGCCTTAAAAATTTCCTTTCGATTGGCAAGAAAGGAAATAATCTTCTTCACAACCTTTCTGTTCACTAATTTAACTTTAGGCATTTATAAGAACAGTCTCTAATCTCATTTTGACAATGAAAAGGATGGACTTCCTTGAGGATGAAACAAAACCTCCTATCAATCTCATTGTGTCAGATTAGAATCCCATTGTGTCAGATTAGCTTTTTGACAGAGTTTCTTTGTTCACTAGGTGGTTAACTGGGGTAATAGTAACTCCCTGCTTTAGAAGCATGAGGGGATGGTGAGAGTCTGTAGCCATGTATTATACCAGCAAGAACTGGCTAAAACAACTTCAGCACTGCTCAGGCATTGCTCAGCGCTGGTGAGCAACTGTGTTGTCCATCACTTTTTTCCCCTTGTTTATTTCTCTCTCTTTCACTATAATTATTACTTTTGTTGTTATTATTATTATATTTTGCTTTATACAACTTGTTAAACTGTTCTTACCTCAATCTGTGGGTTTTACCTTTTCTGGTTCTCCTTCCCATCCTACTGGGGATGGAGGAGCAGCAGTGAGCAAGCAGCTGCATTGTACTTAGTTGTCAGCTGGGGCTAAATGACAATACTGTACAAACATGAGATATTTTATAAAATATTTTAAATAAAAATTCATTTTTTCAAGGAAATAACTAGGAATGAGAAAGGAATAAAGGAATAAAAAAGAAAGGAATAAATAAAAGCTGTAAGTCATATGGCAATTCCCACAAAGTAGAAATAACAAATACAAGACTATGTTTTTATGAAAAATCAAAATACCTAAGCATTTGACACATCTCTTTAACTGAAAAAAAGAATGAATACCCAGCACGCTGAATAACAAGGAGACATGTATTTAACACCATTAAACACAACAGTGAAAGATTTTGTTGCTCTCTATCAGCTTTCTTATTCTGACTTGTTTGAAATAGAATTCCCACATTGTGTCTGGTGCCACTAACAGTTGTTCTGAATTGAAGTTAACTGAAAGTTACAGAAACAGTATTCCATAGCTAAATCTTATTGGAAATTAAAGATATTAAAATATTTTTTTCATTAAGGATTTTAATTAGGTGTGAAAAGAGTTTCCTATACAATTTTTCAATTTGTTTATCTGAGCATAAAAAGAAACCAAGTTGTCTTTGCAAGAAGAACTTTGAGGTCATGAAACCAAGTCCAACTGCTTAAGGAGAAAACTTTGAATGTTTTGCAGCTATACTGGAATGCTACAAACACCAAGCAACCAACAAAGTTGCATAAAAACCTGACCAATTAAAAAATCTCAAGTCAGTAATCCTGTCACTACCCTGCCCATTGGGTGTTTAAAGCAAAGTACTGATTGTTGCTGGCATACCAAATGAAAAAAGTCCAACAGCTGTAACAGGAGAAGGTTAAAGCTATTATACAGTATTTCCAGCCAAGTTAAGAGTAACAATTTCCTCAGTCTGGCATAAAAAACCCACCTGAATCCTCATCCATCAACACAGAAGAACTGCTTGTGTTGATCACTTTCTTTTTTCAATTATGTGCGATTTTGAGCAAGTGGCAAGGTGTTATATGCACTTCTTTTCCTTCACAGATGACATCTTTTTAAACACCAAAGTTGCAGGGATAATTCATGACATATGATAACCAACACACTGTCATATTAGAATCAAAGCTGCAACCAAAATAAGAAATAGAACTAGAAATAATGATGTGCTAGAAAGCCTATATGCTCTTTCACTCTGATTTTAGGATGAACTCATCACCCTGTTCCATCTTCTGTTTTAAAGAAGACTGACATTAATTTTAATTGTAAGCTGTATTTGTCCAAAACCAATGCTATTTTTAATATACATTTGACTAATATATGGCTGGGCACATTTGTAATGAGACACCTTGTTGACGTTTCTGAACACAAATTCAAAGGAATCATTCATATGCAAACATGTTTCCTTTACCAAACAGAACAGTATCATGTATTGGGCACAAGATGGTGTCTATTTATTTCACAGCTTAATCAGTTTTATTTTCCCCTTCAGGTGGAACCAAAACTTGTGACCACCAGATATTAATCAAATGCCATTACCTTGAAATAGGTCCTAGAGAAGAATATTTCTTGTCTCAATTTATAGGCTGCTGTAAAATCTTTTATCTGCTAAGAAATAGATTTACACACATAATGTCCTCCTATCTAAGAACTAGATTTACTAGTGCCCTCTGCAGGCAGAGGAGACCTGCAGGGGTGGCCTCAGTGAGGAGCGGCCAGGGCTGCCCAGTGCACATACAGCCACTTCCAGCTGGCTCCACTGGACTCTCCATTGCAGAAAGTTGAGCTTGCAGCCAAGCCAATGGTGTGGAACAGAGGTTTGCCTGCAGCCCTTGGAGCAGACCATGGAAAAGCAGGCTGTCCTCCTGAAACCCACAGGGGACAGATATCCACACTGTTGCTCAAGCACACAGTGGAGCAAGTACAAGTTTCTGAACAATGGAGCTTGTTCCCGGTACAAGCTTTGTGTGACCTTCTTTCTTATCATCCTACACTAGTCCTGATTTGCAATAAATTAAATATTTTTCCCCAAAGTCAAGTCTGTTTTAGCATCATGGTAACTGGTAAGTGATCTCCCTGGTTTTATCCTCTTCCACAAGCTTTTCTCTCCTTTTTTCTTGCCATCTTGTTGAATAGGGGGAGTGAGAGAGTGTTTGGGTGGGCATCCAGCAGCAAACCACAGTTAACCAACCTCAAAGGATAAAACAAAAAACAAGATTATGACAAGCCACTGTTAAGGCTTTCTCCAGATGATCTCAAGAGTTTTGGAAGAAGTCCTAGAAGATTATTTTGTCACAGTAAGAGTCTGCCAAAGTCTCCAACTGCTACATACTATGAAAAGGAAAGGAATATTTTGCACCTTCAGTTCTCATCCTACCATGCTCTGGAAACCTTTATTTCCTGAAAACCTAAAACTACAGTTTCAGAATTTTTCTTAGTTTAGTCCTGATCTAGTAATTTCTGTCCCCAGAACCCTGCACAGGTTAAGCCACATGCTCTCAAAAACCCACACATAGCCTTGTGTTTTCTTTTGTCTGACAGGGCTATAAGTCAAACTCGGGTAGTATGACAATAGGCATCCTCCTTTCCACACAGTCTTTTCTTTCTTAATGCCCAAGCACTACAATTGTATGTGCCAGACACGTGGTGTCCATAGAACCATATCCTTCCCTCTCTGAAATGAAGTATAGTTTTGTAAAGGAAATGAAAGGATCCAAGCAAAATGGCTTAAAATGGCCTAAAAGAATTACTGATTACTTAGGACCACCAGTATAAAAGCAGAAATTTCAGACTTGGTCTAACTTGCTTATACTATTTCAACTTCCCTCATGGCCACCAGCATCTTTTTGCCTCCAACAAATGATGTCTAGATTAAGTATTTCTAATTCTAACGTGTATACAATATGCAATGGAAAATTCACAAATTGGGTTTTCAAGCTAGCAAACAAACGTCAAGAAATACCAGAGAGAAAGAGAAAAGCAACTAGAGAAAAAGCATCTCCCTTTCCTTCAGCTTGTCATCACGTCCATCTCGCCCAGAATGGAAGTAGATGCACCACTACGTAGAAGCCTAAAAGAAAAGAGTTAATGTGTATGTCTCCAGCAGTGATAGCCATAGGCTGTGGACTCAACCAAGGTTTATTGGTAATAACACACTGTAAGAAAGAACAGGATGTGGCTGGAGGCAGGAGCCACACAGAGGTAAGACTGCACTTCTCTGGGACAAATGTCCTTGTTCTGGCTCCTAGAGATAAGCACAGCACAGTACAACATGCATATAGGAACAATGGGGAGAAGTGGATGTGGACATGGACTGCAAGGGGGAGATATGACCACCAGAGACCCCCCTAAGCCCTCCAACCTATTTCCAGAAGGGACTGAAAGAACAAACTTCACATGATAACTAACGTGTGTAGAAAGTGAGTCACCTATTTTCCAAGTGGAGAAACTGACCCATAAACAAGTACCGCCACCAAGCCCAGGCAGCACCTCCAGGACCCTGAACACCCCATCAGCCCACTGCTCTGTGTTTGTACTAGGAGGTCAGGGACTAATATTTCAATCTCCATACCAAATGTGTAATTCACTAAAAAACCTCTGTAAGCTTTTTTGAATCCTCTGGCTTTTGTTTTTCCTTTTGGCCACAAGCATCTTCTACTCCTGAGTGCTCCTGTCCCCTTAAGCAGGGGTACAGGGCTATTGCAACACACACTGTAGCAATACTAATGAAAAATTATTAACATAAAGAAGTCAGAAACTTCACTTAAAATCCTTTTATTCTTCCTGGTGAAATGCAATTTTGTTGAAATATCTTCCACCTATCTTCATGGCAATAGCTTCCCACAATTTGTGCATTTGGATCCTACTTGCAATATTTTCTATCTCATCTGCTCCCATCTTTTCCAATCCAGTGGTTTAAAAAAAAAAAAAAGATTTTATTCTTACCAGAGTCACTGACAGATTCATAACCCTTCCAAACTGATCAACATAGTAGACATTATCCTGGTACCAGGAATCAAGGTGAAGATAATTATACATGCCAAAAGCACGCATGTGGTCAAGGGTATATTGATCATCACGAAGCTGCACTTCTGCTACAGCTGGAGGGAAAAGAAAAAGACTATTTTAACAATTATTTATTTGCAATTTAGTAATTTAAAATTCAAACTAATAATTTAAAAATAATTCTTGCATAGGTATGCTTTATTTGAAAAAAAATACATTATGTATACATAGTTTAAAATTTCCCCATAAACTTGGAAAGCAAGTCATCCACCCTGAAGGCCACTGCAGCAATTTGCTTTGATTATCTCATCACCATTACCATTTACAGTGGCCTGTTGTGGTGGGTTTGCCCTGGTTGGATGCCAAATGCCCACTAAAGCCACTCGACATGTCACTTCCCTCCTCAGCTGGACAGGGAAGAGAAAACATGAGGCTCACAAGAGAGGATGAGCACAAGAAGAGATCACCCACCTATTACTGTCACAGGAAAAACAGACTCAAGCTGGGGAAATCAGTTTAATTTACTGCCAATCAGACCAGGGTAATGAGAAATAAAACTAAATCTTAAAACACATTACCCCCCAACCCTCCCTTCTTCCCAGGCTCAACTTCACTCCCACTGGTCACTCCGTCCTCCCCTCTCCAGTGGCACAGGAGACAGAGAATGGAGGTTGAGATCAGTTCACTGCACCTCTCTGCTTCTCCTTCCTCCTCATTCTCTTGCCCTGCTCCAGCAAGGAGTCCTTTCCACAGGAGACAATCCTTCACAAACTTTTCTAAGGTGAGTTCTTTCCACAGGCTGCAGTTTGTCACAAGCTGCTCCAGAGTGGCTCCCTTCCACAGGTCCCAGTCCTTCAGGAAAAACTGCACCAGTGTGGGTGCCCAGTGGAGTCACAAGTCTGCCACCAAACCTTCTGTGGTGTGGACTCCTCTCCCCATGGGATCACAGGTCCTACCTGGAGCCTGCTCCAGCATGGGCTTTCCATGCCATCACAGCCTCAGTCAGGTGCATCCACCTGCTCCAGCACAGGGTCCTTCACAGGCTGCAGGCGGATCTCTGCTCCCCTAGGGGCCTCCATGGCTGCAGGAGGAGACCACCTGTATCTCCATGGTCTTCACCACAGGGGACTCTGCCCTGGCATCAGGAGCACCTCTTTCCACTTCTTCCTCACTGACCTTGGTGTCTGCAGAGTGGTTGCTCTCACACAGCCTCACTCCTCTCTCTGGCTGCAGTTCTTGTGCAGCAGCTTTTTATACTGTTTTAGTTTACTACCCCAGAGGCACTACCACCATGGCTGATGGGCTCAGCCTTGGCCAGTGTCAGGTCCATCTTGGAGCTTCATGGGATTGGCTCTGTCAGACATGAGGGAAGCTTCCAGCAGCTTCTCACAAAAGCCTTCCCTTGTAATCTCCCTGTTACCAAAACCTTGCCACGCAAACCCAATACCCCTCCACCCTGTCTCTCACCAGCATGTGTTGAGGTCCAATTTATCAATAACCTTCACAGGATGAAACACACATCTTCACACAGGCAACAACAATGTCAAACCTACTTTGTGTTACAGTAAGGGGGAAAAAAGTCTGCTCTATAGTAACTCTAGGAAAACAGCAGCCAAAAGAAATATTCCATATAAACACGTGGATTTCATGCTCTTAAATTCTGAGCTACTATATGAACACTTGCAAGGTAAAGGATTAAAACAGTACAAAGCAGAATTAGTTCATGGTAATAACAAAAAAACCCAAAAACAAACAAACAAAAAACCCAACAAAAGCACCAAACAAAATTGCAACAAAAATCAAAAGCAAACAAACAACAACCCCCCACCATATTCTTAGCACACTCACTGAAGCTGAAATTTCCAGAAATGTCTAAGATACCATAAAAATTTCAGACTAAGTTTTTCTAATTGAAAGAGGTTGCAAAGAATGGCTATTCAGTGGCCATTCTAGTATTCTAGAATACTACCTTCTTCAAGGCAAGAAGCATAGTACCTACAGTCATTCACTTAAGCAAGATTTGTCCAAATAGAAAACCTCTACTTAGCTATCAGTAATCAGGACTGGATTATTTGTTGAAGACTAACCAGGCTTTTATTTAAATTGTGTGCAGCTTTTATTTAAATTATGTTCAGCTTTTTTCCTCCTATTCTGTATCTATACAGAGATGCAGCAGCTGCAGTTCAAACACTTCAAAATACATTAGCAGAAGTTTAGTCTATCGTTCTGTAAATAGTCTCAGATAGACCAGAACTCCATTTCACTCTCCAGTATAGTCAACGCAGGATTCTTAGCTTTCCTGCAGGGAACTTATTTTGAACTTCACCCAACAAAATTCCTTTAGAAAGTTACAGGTAAACTGTCAGTCTATGATAATGAGCACTCAAGCCCAGAGTATGTGATATGCACCTCAAGGCTAATCCTACTCAAAGCAGACTGTAGCTCCTAATTTTTCAACTTCTACTTTCTTCCCTTTTCTGCTCAGAAACAGAGAAAATCTATTTCCAGTATTTCACTTCCATCCCACCCCGTAACAGGGACCATTCACAACTCTCTGCAGCAGCACTCAGACTTCTGCCTCTTCTTTAGCATCTACTTGAACCCTACTGCAGCAGAAGTAGTTTACTGTGGCAGAATACCAATTCCTGCAAAGAGCAGCTCATTTGGCAGTACCATCAGTGCCACTGCACAGCTATCACAAGCTCAACAACCAGATAATCCCTGTATGGCTGTCAGAGACACTGGCTATTAACGTAACAGTGGCTTTAGGAAACTATGCAAGATTATGCTGCCTGATTAATAAAAAATCCAGTCACACTATACAAAGTGCTTGCAAAATGACAGTGTAATTAGCAATTAGTCTCCTAATCACTGTTGATATTTGCAAACCAGCAGTTTTAATTCCACCCACATCAAATCATTATTCATATTCACCACACAGGAGGGATTTCTGTACCTCTGCAATTAACAAATTACTGTTCCACAAGCTATGGCCCTTCAAAACAAGCTAGACTATCAACAAAGGAGAAGAAAATACACCTGTCTTAATGGTAAGGACTGCTACTCATTCCAATTTCTACTTTAATTAATTAGAATGTTTTCTCTAAATTACACTGTAAAAAAATAGAGTATATTGTGAAAATGCATTTTAAAGTTGTTTGTGTAACCAAGCCTTATCACAGAGATATTTTTCCCAACAAAAGAGATGACATGAATGTTTTGTAAACAATTAAAGGCCAAACCAAATATAATCCAGGATAATTATTATCAGTGAAACCAAGCACATATAATCTACTTCTTGTATAGCTGATCCTATGAAATTAGAATATACATGCAGAAACATGTAAAGATTTTTTTAGCACAAACCCCCTGAAATGGTAAGGCTTCCTTTCTCCACTTTTCACTCCTTACTCCCCTAGTTATGTTGTTCCTGTCAGAACTGTAACTAAAAACAGTCCAAATACTCCAAACTAGATGATTCCTAAAGTAAATATACAATTTTTCGCCAAGATTCTTGGAACAATAAACTATTGATTAGCTGATTGCAAGGTGATAAACTTTATAAAATCTGGAAGAACATGAACTCTCTGTCCTTTATTTTTCTAGACTGTAGTTCTGATAAGCCCTGAATAATAAAAGGGGTCAGGAATAGGAGATCCAAATCCCTTGTATTATTGCCATATGTAATTAATTCCATAAACAGAACTCAGAAACTATACAATACACAGGTGATTTGAAATTAGGAAATCTGACAAATATGTATTATCTTGTCATGAAACACTTCAAATGAGGCAGCCAACTGCTTTCAGAATGTATTATATATATGTATAGCCCTGCCAAGATGAAGCAATTAAAGAACCTATGCCATTCTCCATTAATTGAAAACCATACTGTGACCAAGTGAAATCTGCCATCTGCTATCACATACCACATGCTTAGATAGGTTATAGAAAATTCTACATTAGGGTGAAATTCATTCATTCCTTCCTTTCTACTGCCTTCAAGATTCAAGGTTTCTTGACGGTCTTTCAAAGAAAGAGAAAAGCAATACAGTTGAGTGCAAAAAAATAAAGGAGAAAAGAGAAAAGAAACAGAGACTTTTAATAAAGTAAATTCAGAGAAAGGTAAGTTAATATAAATGGAGAAGAAGAAATACTTCAATCAGATCATCACCTTATTCAGTCTCAAGTTACACAGTTCTATGAGTTTTAATTTAGTTGTTCAGTCAAGATTTTTTTCCAATTTGTTGCTGTTTGGTTTGGGTTTATTTTATGATTTTTAATTTTTTTCCTGGGTTTTTGGTTTTATTTTTTGTTTATGTGATTTTTAAGAGTTAGGCTAATGCACCAGTATCAATGGGTTTACTAGTCGGTTTGGGTTCAGTTAAGAAGCAGCAGTCAACGGCAGCTATGCAACAGAACGATACGTGGTCTCTTTCAAATTTCTGATAAACACACCTGCACCATGATAACCCAGCAAAACTGATTCATACACAGTTATTCATATCAGAAAAGAAAGCAAGTATGCAGACTGTATAAACTAAATCTCAGCTTTCCACATTAATTCCCAACAACCCTAGTTGCATAGGATATTTTGGACCAGTATAAAGAAAACTATGCTACTTTTCTAGAATTGTATTTATCTCTATTAGATCCATGCTTTAAAAGAAATAATTTAAATAATTTGACTCAATATAGTTTAAACATAATTAAAGAAAAGATTTGCACTCACAATGCTTTACTGAAAAGCAAAAGCACTAAATACAAAGTAATTCACAAGAATCAACAAAAGTAACACATCCCTAACCTGTTACTGTAAGATCTCTAGCTAGATATTCTTATAATTACTAGTCTGCAATGCAAAAAAAAAAAAAAAATTGCTCTAAATAAAGAACATTCAATCAAGGAATTTATACTTTAAATGAACAGAGAGGTCTTCTTACATCTGCCACCAAACACTATGAAGCAGAACTGGGGAAAAGTAGAGAAAAAAAGGATGAGGAACAACCCTGAAACAGCCCCTATATTTTTATATGTTTCCCTGAATACACTAAAGCAACTTCACAAAATTGCAAAATATGCAAAGTAATGATACCAGCATATTCTGTGCTATCAAATATTATATGCTTGTATGTCATGCCTTGTTTTACAATGCCACCCAGTGGAAACAATTTTGTATTGCAGACACACTGGTCCATTAGTGGAAGAGATAATTTATTTTCTAGTATCAGCATTCAAAGATCCTTCTAACCCTGCATTAACGCTTTTTCTTTTAATTATAAAAACCATGTTTTTATTGTTAAAGGTAGCATCTCATTGCTGTTGAGGAAATATGTGCCTGACACCTAAACTTCTATGAATTACAGTTGCAAATATCTGAAAAAACTCACAATTTCTTACTATTTCCCATACATTAATTTAAACCCTCTTTTTATATTTAAATTTTCAAATGCAAATGGAAAATGCAAATGAAAATCTCTGTAAATGTTTGAAACATAGCGGTGCCTTTTGCTCCATGAAAAGTCACAAACCTGTTTTCCACGTAGCACTACTAATGAGCAACTTTTCACTGAAGCAGGCCTTCTAAGCAGCATGCATTACCACCATTTTTCAAAAAAAGTGATAAAACTGATAAATGCACATGATCAAAGGAATGCATTCTCTGTATATGCTCCTGGCTTGCATCAGCAGCTCCATCTCTGAGCAAATGTTTACTCTGCCTTCCTGCTGTAACTATACTGAAAAACATCCACTACTACATTACAAGTACAATGGTCCTGCCAAACAGAAAAGATAGAGAGGAAGGGGATCAGGGAATTCCACATCTGAACAAATTCCAAGCCTCTGGAAAGGAAAAGGAATTATGAGACATCTAACCAGTAACCAGCAATAGTCTTGATCCCTTAAAAATGTTATGCAACATGGACATGTTCCTTGCTGGAGACAAGGACTTGCCCCACAGTCTCTGCTTTGGACTCTGCTGAGCTCGGATTAGGGCAGAAGAGATAACCACAGCCAAGATCCTCATTCATCCTTCCTAAACATTAGGTGATCTAAAAAAAAGGCATTATAAAACTCAGTGCAAGGAAATATTTGAAAATAAGTTATGGAAATAAACTTTAAAAAGTAAGGAGAAAGACAAAATGTACAGTGAAGAGCTAGGAATTAAAAGCATAATAATATAGGACTCATTGCTAGTTGAAATATTTTACCAGGAGGAGAGATGAGAAAACAAATGACTGTGACAGTTTAGCATTAACTAAGACAGAATGGGTTGGAATAAGGAAGAAATAAAAGAAGAACATGAAAATCATGGTATTTAAAAGAGAAGGGATGGTATCATACTTCCCCCATTCTTCTTCACCATGACCATATATTTTTAGAAATTTATTAGAAAATGACCTTCTAAGGTGATTTAATAGATCTAATAAATAAATTGTTTCTTAAAATGTCAGTTGCATATCTGACCACAGCAAATTCCTGGCAAGCAGAGTCAACCAGTTGAAGGCATATTAGAACTGAACATTAGGTTTTACATGATGGTCAGAAAATGAAGCTCACTGTAGTCCTCAGGAACTTGACAACCACCACAAGTTGTCACACAACACCACATGCTGCTATCCACCTGCTCCAGGGGCTGAAGACTGCATCAATCCCACAGGGCATTTTTTTTGTAATTTTATTTTATAGCTAGCAGTGAAATTCATGAAAATAGATAATAAACACTTCAACTACAGCTGAGTTAAAACTCAGTTCTACTTAAGAACAAGCACTTAATTCTTTTTATTGTCATGTATTTCAAGTACTCTAAAACTCACATATTCCTCTCAACTGCCACCAAATTTGGGATGCCACCCAAGCAGAACTACAAATCACAGGTCATTTGAGACAAACACTCATTAAATCTTTTTCTGTAAAACAATCAACCACCTTTTTACATTAATCTTCCAGATTCTACTACATTATTTTTGCAAACAGTTGTGAATAAAATCAGAAATAATTGTACTGACAGTGTTCCTAAACATTTTACCTCTTTTTCAGCTATTGCACTCAGTCCCACTTTGAGGAAATTAAATCAAATTCTTCACACAGTGACAAATATTTATTTATAAGCCAGAAACTACCAAGCTCTTAATCATATTCTAGAGACTTTGAATCTGCATACAAGTGTGCTGGAAAGCAGAAGTTCTTGGCCTTCCCACACACTACTGGCTTCTTCTCCCACCCAGTCATTTGAAAAAGCCACAGCCTACACACCATCCACAGTCTCTAAAACTCAACCCATCACTCCTGCACAACACAAAAACCAAATTTTGGAAGGATGCCCTAAATCTAATACATGTGTAGACCACTGACACTGGGAAATACAAAAGTCAGGTACAGAACACCTCTGCACTGTGAGTAAACTGCCTTGAAGGACACAAAAGAAAACCAGCAAGGAGAAGGAGGCAGCCATATGGCTGAAGAGCAGGCTGCAATCAAAACATCTGGAAGACAGATATAAGGCCTGATACATTTCCTATTATTAATTCCAAAACACAAGAACAGCAATAAAAGCTTTCCACTCTTTAGAGGACCAGCATCTATACCTACATATGCACACACAGAACAGAAAATATGAGTTAGTATTAGTGACTCTGTAGCACAGTTGAGTAAGTTAGGCTGAAATGAGTCAGGGTCTTTGTGCCATGGGAAGTGGAGAAAGAAAAGAACACACACATATCGATCCTCTATTACACATTTACACAGTTACTGTAACCATTATGTAAAGTATCTGAAGGGACAAGAACTGAGTAGATCCATCTCTCCATTAGCAACTCCATTGTTCATGTATTTTAATGAAGATCTACAATCCCCACCTATTTAGAACAGGTGCACAACTGACTATACAAGAACCACAAAGTTTGCCTGACCACAGGCAGAACAGCAAATAAGAGACAAACTCAGGGAGTGCACCAATGCTACGCTGCTGCTGTCTCTGACACAACTGCAGCACACTCATAACATGCAACGCTGCATTTGGGCTGTCTTTTGAAAGGTGACACCTAAAACAGTCTTACAGTAAAAATGTTACTCTCATTATATTTTGCAGTCCTACCACAGATACACTCACAATCTCATTCACTTAACCTTCAATACAAAATTTATCTAAAAACTTCCTTCCTACTGCCGACAACTCAGCATGGCAAACACAACGTTCTGATCTACCACGAATGGAGTATGTTCTAAACCAAACTAAAGCAGCATGTAATGGGTCACTCTGTAGACAGATATATTGTTCAGTAAATATATAGAGACTGAGATTGATCCACACAAATTGTGTTTACTGTCTCAGCTTTACAAAGAAAACCAAATTAATTCACCCACCTTACAAAAAGACCTGAATTTCTCAAATCAGTAAACGTAGAGTGCTGAGATACTTCAGGGCATGGCTAAGATTGTAGGCACATATCCAACAGGACTTTGTGCTAATGTACTCCTCAGTGAATTAGCGCGTTAATGGACCAGCATCTCAAACACTAATGATGTTTGGCAGAGAAAGCAGGGCATGGAATGAAGATTCACCTCTCAGCTCTGGGCAGAGTAAGAAAGAAAGCCAGCTAATTTGCTGAAGTTTGTACAAGACGTTAATTTCATACACATTTCTTTAAAGCGCATGAGCTCCGTTCACACTCCGCTGGGAACCACCTCAGCTGGTCATTTGGCCTCACCTTGCCTGCACAAGAGCAGATTTAGGACACAGTTTCCCTACTCATTCAGGAACTAAGCACCCCAGGGGCAGGCTAAGTCAGAGGTCTGACAGGTCAGACACCTCGCTCCACCACGAAGCCACCGGGCGGGGAGGACGTCGGGCGCCCCTGGCCAACTGCAGCAATTATACCGGGAAGAACCGAGACGAAGCGCTTGATCTGTGAAACCCCCGCCGTCCAAGAGGCGCGGGGCTCCCGGTGCTGCGGGCCGGGCTGTGCCCAGCTCGGGGCACCCTGCACCGAGGGCCGCGGAGCACCGCGAGGGGACGAAGGGAAAGGCGGCGGGATCCGACCCCCGCGCTGCCCAAAGGATGCCCGGCGGGATCAGCCCCGCGCCCGCTCCTCACCCGCGTCCAGCCCCAGCTGGTAGCAGGCCAGCGGCTCCAGCGACAGCTTGTATCCCTCGAACTTGGGGTCCAGCAGCAGGCGCTTGGCCTGCAGGGAGCAGTGGGCGGCGCCCGCCATCCTGCGGCGCCGCGAAAACTTCGGGAAGCGCCGGCAACTCCGCGGGCCCGCGGGGAACGCGCGGCAGTGGCCGCGGAGCACCACCGGAAGAGGGTGCGCGGGCGCCCGGCCGCCGGAGTGCATGCTGGGAGCCGTAGTCCGGGCCAGGAGGCAGCCGTGCGCCCGGGGCGCGCCGGGAGCTGTAGTCGCCGAGCCCGGACTGCATTTCCCGGCGGCACCTGCTCCCAGGAGTGGTGGGGCTGGCGGCGCGTGGTGCGTCCTGCGGGCGGCTCCGCCTCTGCTGCACGGACCGGCGGGGCTGCGGCGGGCGGTGAGCCGGGAACGAACTGGGAGCGATCCGGGAGCGAATCGGGCCAGGCATTCCCCGCACCGCTCCCTCGCTCCGGGGCGCCGCTGGGCGGGCCGGGCGCCGGGGGCGCCGGGTGGGAGGGCCGGGCTGCGGAGAGGCCGCGCCCGGAGAGGGTGGGCCGTGCCCGCGCAGGCGGCCCGGTGAGCCCGGCGCTCGGACAGCCGGGAGGGTGCCGTGCCCAGCTCGCCCCTGAGCCGGTCACACACTGGTGCTCCGGTCATTAACCGCGGGGGTGTGTCAGTGGACGGAACACTGCATGTCATTGTGTGTTTTGGTCACTTTTTTTTGGTTGAGTGAATGACACCAGCTTTTGTCGAAACTCTGCTTTGCTCTGTGTAGGTTTGTGGAAAACCTAGATTTCCAAAATGAATAAAGATGCGCAGATGAGAGCAACCATTAACCAAAAGCTAATCGAAACAGGAGAGCGAGAGCGGTAAGTTGAATTCCTCCTCCATGCCGGTGAGAGGCTTTAAATACATCAAGACTGCACTACACCTAGAAGTACAATAAACTCCATAAAGTAAGCTCAATTCTAAATTCTTTAAATGGTTGCACATTAAAGTCTTGAGTGTTACAGAAACTATTTTAAAAAATGCCTTTTGAACAGTTTTATTTTAGTTTTCCACTTGAAAAGAGATACTTGGAAGATAAAGGATGGGTAATTGGTTTATGAACTCTAAAGCTTTCCCTTATGCAGGTATTTTGTGTTGGAATGCCCTAGATTGATGTAAGAATCATCCTTCCATTCAATTTTCTGCAGCTAAGTCTTGTTATTTCCTGATAAGGAGAAGGAAACAAAACTTTCCTTTTTGCTTTTAAGTTTTTCTTATGTTTCTAGCTCTTCTCTTATTGAGTAAAGCAATATATTGTACAATACATAAAGGAGCGCTTGTGCAAGTCATTGTAGAGATCCCAATCAAGGCAAACAAGTAAATTGCACAATTTTTTTTTGGCCTATTGTTGTCTCTTCAGTCTGTTTTATTGATTTTATATTTGCATATCACTAGAGAGCTTATGACATTTGCCTCCTCATCGTTTCACTGTGCTTGCAACACCATGCACCAAAAGCTCTATTTCCTTCATTTTTAAAGACTCTCTATGAGAAGAAATTTTTTCCTGGGTCATGGCATAGCCTTGTGCCTGGTGTAGCCTTTTGTAGCCTGACAGGGTATCTCTGCTCTACATCTTTCCTGGTTGTGACCATCCCCTTGAAGATTGCACAGAGCTTGAGAAAAGCAAGCAATTTATTGGAATGGTATTGAGATCTGTTTTATGCTAATTTAAGAATAGGAAGGGTTTTATCAGGATGTCAAAAGCTGTCTTATAAACAGGCTTTATCAGAGCTGTACTGTGATCAGAGGCAGAGCACTTAGATTTCTTGAACTAAGAACTATTCAGAGGCAGCCAATTTCACCTGTATTCTTACTCTGCTTTTTGTCATCAGTTCATCTGCCCTCTACACAATTCACTGAGTAAAGGGGATTAGACCTACACTGTTCAGCCTCTTGCTACAATCCTTTCATTCATTAAAACAGGGTTTTGCTAGAGTTACTTACGATTGTACAAGATAAACAGGCTTCCTGGCTAATGGAGAAAAGGGTAAAAGATAATAAAGTTATTTATCATATCTTACTTTCATTTTCCCTTCTTCTGTTTTTTAGTACTAATTTTCACTTTGTAACCTAACTTTCAATATTGTGTTTTGCTATACAGAGTAGATGCTTCATTGTGGCAGACTGTTGTGTCTTTTCCAGTAATGCCTGAATTTTTGTTGCTTAAGCTTACATAGCTAACCATGCTTAGGAAGCTTAAGATATAGGATCCTTCATTTTCACCCAGAACAGGATAGTGTGTAACTGGGGAGATAAACCTGCAGTTGAGTAGGGCAGAATTCTTCCTGAAAGGTGAGGGAGAAGGTTTTGCTTATTTTAAAGACCTGGTAGCAGGTGAAATACTCCAGCTTTGAAAGTCTGCATGCATCTGCCAGCAGAGTAGACTCAGGTTAAGTAATTCAAGAGCTTCTATTTTTTTTCTCTGTGTCTGCAGCATCAACATTGCCTGAAGCAATTCTGAGAGTTAATTTTGGATTCACCTGCTGTTCAGCCATTTCTGCTGCTGCTCTGGGACCTCTTGGGTAGTAATTGTAGGCCTGACTTTCACACTGGAGCATATTTAAGCTGTCAGGAATGTTTGCTGTACTAACAAGTTTTACATTGTTTTAACAGCCTTAAAGAGTTGCTGAGAGCCAAGTTAATTGAATGTGGCTGGAAGGATCAGTTGAAGGCACATTGCAAAGGTAACAGTGGTCAATTAATTAATTTCCTTTGTAGTCAACTGAGATTCTGGACAAATAAAAGTCCCAGATGAAGGCTTTACTGACAGTTTAAACAAGACCTGGGCAAGAAGAATGTATCCGTGGCAACTTGACATTTATGTTTAAACATGCTACTGAACTGAGATTACTTCTCAGCTTTGATTTCTGCATTTTTCAGTAGTGTGCAAGGCACTATAAGTAAACAGTAGTTTCATACTGACGAAACATACTGACGTGTATTAATAATAGCCTTTATTTTCCTATAGATTTATTCCTTTTTCTCTGACATACTTTTTGGCTTGGCTGAAATATGTACAGAAATCTTGCTTAAACAGTTGGAAGAATAGTAAGGATTTACTGTCTGTGCTTTTCCTTACTGTATGTTCCAAAGTGTTTTTCCAGTTGCACCTTTCTTACTACTGTGTAAATAATATGTTTTAAGAGGTAAGTGAGCCAACTTGTGAACTGCTCCAACACTCTAGTAACAGGCACATCTGGTAATGCTCAGATGAGATAAAACAATTTCATGTTTGTTTTTAAAATATGAGCTGATCAGGATGCATCAGCAGTGACAGGTTCCCATCCTTAAATCTATGGCATGAGTGAGAGACTAAAATCCACGGTACAGTGCAGTTGGTACTGAGCTAATAACCCATCTTTAGGTCTCATATTCTTTATATTCTCCCATGACCATGTAGGCAGGGTTTGTCTCTTAGTCACCAGCACAGGTGTCCTGGTTTGAGAGGAAATGAGTTTTATGGGATGCTGTGGTCAAACCAATAGGTGCTCAGATTTGAATACTGGCACCTGGTGTAGCCACTGAGGACATGGATACGCCTCTGAGAACACGGGTTAAAAGCAGAGAACTCCCAGGAAAGCTTTCTCTGGATTTCAGTGGTGAAAGAGGCCAGAGCTCCCCTGCCCGGCTGCGGGCTGGGCGGCGGCGGCCGGGTGAGGTAGGCCTGGGCCTCGGACAGAGGGGAGGTGAAGGCCCCTGAGGATGGAAGGGTGGAGGAACACTGGGCAGTCATCAGGCAGCCAAATCCCCCCAGGGGGGAGAGAGAGAGCCGGTGTCTGTGCCTGTGCCACCTTGAAATAGCGGGGGGATGCAGCGAGAAGGTGCCCGGCAAGGCAGAATGGGAGTTCTGGACAGGCAGAGCCTGAGATTTTTAACCCTTTTCTTGGATGATGGAAACGTTACAAATGCTCATCCTCCTGAAGATGAATGAGAAGAAAGATAGTGATAAGAGGAAATGGGCCACAAGAGAAGTGGAGAAGAATCTTGGGTGGGAGGAGGTGGTGGAGTGGCCTTTGGCTGGACTTTTCTTGTATAGCCATGGACAGAACCATTTTTCCTCTGACACAGAGACTGCATTTAGGGGGAGGCAATGGCTTGGAGCCAAGAGAGTGCAGTATTGTTATGTGAAGGAGTGTGTGAACAGAGATGACGGGTGAGGAGGGTGGTTGGTGCCCTTGATCATCAGTGAAGGAGAAGATCTCTGTTCTCGAGACTCCTTGGCCCCAGGGGGTGAAATCTGGGGGGAACAGGTGTCCCGAAAGTGAGAGACTGTGCTCTTTTTGGAACTAGGCAAAGCATCCTTAAAAGGGGAACCCTAGAAGCAGCTCTGGTCCATGCGCAGTGATGAAAGCACTGGGCATGGAAGGAAGATGTCACCATCGCAAATGATCTCCAGGCGGTGTCACCTGTGACAGGAAACACAAGAGGTCTCAACTGTGTTTCCAGGGGAAGCCTGTGGCACAAGAGGGACCCCTCACTCCTTGATGAACTGAGAATTGGTTATCTAAAGGGTGATGATGGACTGAGAGTTGGTGATCCGAGGGGTGGATATATTGGAATTTGGTTGGGGGGATGAGGAATGTTTGGAAAGTTTTCATCCTGAGTTCTGTGTGTTTCTTTTATGTATTGTAAGTTAATTAAGTTGTTTTCCTTCTGTTCCTAAGCTGGAGCCTGCTTTGCTCTATTCCTGGTCACATCTCACAGCAGACACCAGGGAGAATGTATTTTCATGGGGGCACTGACATTGCACCAGGGTCAAACCATGACAACAGGTTTTGTCATTTTATGAATGGATTAAAGACTTAAAGTATTGGTCTTGGTCTTCCCCAGATGTCATTAAAGAAAAAGGATTAGAACATGTTACTGTTGATGATTTGGTGGCAGAAATCACTCCCAAAGGCAGAGGTAAGAAAATGCAAATGTGGATGGAGTAGTACATCAATAAACATACCTACCTCTATTTCATCAGTATTTTGAAAGCAGCATCATGAGCTTGTCTGTGTTGGATTCAATAAAAAATGTTAATAGCTTGATATTACCTACAAATAAAATGTTAATAGCTTAATAATAGCAACCAATGAAAAATGTGGATTTGTATTGTGTAGCAGCCTTCAGATTACTTTTGCAGATTATTTAGTCATGTCTCTATTAATTTTTATAATTGACTTAATGGTCCCAAGTTGTGTATGCAACACAGATGTTTTAAAATTCCAAATCTTTTAAGATGGAAAATCAGAACTAACAGTTCTAGTGGAACGGGAAGAGTAAAGGACATAGAATACAAATTAAAAAAAAATTAAATGACTTAAGGAAACTGCAGTCCTCTTTATATTGATCCTCTCAGGCTCTCTAGCAGGGTTTGATGTTAGTGGTAGAAACTACCTTAGGTTCTAAATAAAAATAGGCATTCAAAATAGCTTGCTTGAGACCCTTACTAGAGACCAGATTTGAGAATTTTTTCTTGGTCTTAAATTTGTGAAGAAAAAAGGTAGGATAATCACACTTGTTCTGGTGATTGTATCCTGTTTCCTGTTAAATAATCCTTTTCCTCAAACTTGCCAGTTTTCTGGACTATCAATAGGCAAAAAAACCCCAAAAACCTGACCAGTAACATTGTTCTTAATAGATCCTAATTTTAGCCTATTTTAAATGGGAAAAATATGCATGTGCTATATGAAAATCAACTTGTTTCAGTTACTTTAGGTATTAACAGAGTTGCAAGGACAATAAAAGAATAGAAATGGCTATTGTAAAAGTGTGGTTTTAGCATACTTTTTGTTTTGTCTTTTTTTACTTATTGCTTTCTTATTTCTGTTTCAGCTTTGGTACCAGACAGTGTAAAGAAGGAACTCTTGCAAAGAATAAGAACCTTCCTTGCTCAGCATGCCAGTCTTTAACTTTGACATTCATCTGGGATACAGTTTCCTGTATTACATCAGTCATGTCAGGATTGGAATACCGTTTACATACTTCATAAGGATGAAAAACTATTAATTTTTCTTTGCCTTGCATTGATTTCTTAAAGTTGGTGTTATTTTAATAAAAAATTTTGTGGACTCATGGTTCTAAGGTGGTTCTCTATCTCGGTGGACTGTAATGTGGTGTCACCTGTTCCAGTTTGTAATAATCCGTAACTTTATACAATTGTGGAACCTTGCAAAGATTTTCAGAAAAGAAGTACAGTTAACAAGTATGTTGAGCAGAAATGCAGAAAGGTGTAAAAGAAAGTCTGGAAAATGGGATATGACATACTGCTGAGCATAGCTTTTCTGATTTTCCCAGAGTAAGCAGGACAAAGTTAAAACTATGTAAAACGGTTGGTGAAATTCCTTTTGTACTTCTTTTATAGGGAATGAGTTGTTTGAAGTCTCTGACATGAGATGCAAGTATTTACTCAGCAATTAATAAGAGGTTGAATTCTTTAAGAAAAAGGCACTTGTATATTTCATCAGCAATTCTTTTCACATTTACTTTGAGTCACTATTCTAATTTTGAACAACTACTGTTTTCTGTTTTCTATCTTTGCCCGTATTACTGTTTTTTATGTGGATCTTTGGGGCCTTTTTAAATTAAGTATAGTTCAGTACTTTGCCACTGTAACATGAAGCATTTTTAATTCTTGTATCTGGAACTGTAACATCAACCAGGTCTATACATAACTGCAAAAATAAATTTGATTAATGGAGAGGATCAAGAGAGAGGCTTTGAAGTGAGAATGTTTAATTTTTTCCTATATTTTAGAATCATTTATAAAGTGATGCACAAGCATAAGCAAAACCTGAATGATTAATTGGATACTGTTGTGACTCGGTGGAGAAAAGCTACTGACTCAAAATAATATTCACACTCCTAATGAGAAGAATACTGTAAAAACTGTCACTTGAAAAGCCGTTCCTCTGCCAGTGGGTTGCGCTGTTCCGTCATTGCCGCTCGGGGGCGCCCGCGCCCTTCGCACAGGATAGTGGCGGCTCCCATTCCCTCTCGGGCCCTCGGCCTGCGGGGAGAGCGCTGCGGGGCTGTGGCACGGACACAGAGCGCTCCCCTCGCTGCCCGCCCCCTGAGACACGCTGTACTCAGCCCGCAGCCTCACCGGCTCGGGGCTGGGCAGAGCCACAGTGGCAGTGCCAGCCTGAGAGGGCTCCAGGGCCGGCTCAGACAGGGGGACAATCTGGGAGAAATCTGCCCACAGCCAAAGGTGAAGCTTGGCAGTAAACAGGAGTTGGTATAAACGGGGCAATACCAGCACCAACAGGCCGCGATGTAACTGGTCATGAACATCTTTTGTCTACAAGGCCCAAGCTCCTGGTAAGATATAACTGGTCATGGACATCTTTTTTCTACAAGGACCAACCAAGCTCCTGGTAAGATATAACTGGTCATGGACATCTTTTGTCTACAAGGACCAAGCTCCTGCTAAGACTGTAACAACATTGGAGCCAAGATCGTGGATCTGCTGCAGATATTCTGCCTGTGCTGTTTCAAATCTACCTTAATATCAGTTAGAGTGTATTTGCTGTATGTCATTGCCTCGATGCTGTTAAATAAATGTGGAGGTCGGAAAGAAAATAATTCTTTCGCTGAAAGATCCATTTTGTTTTTTTAAATGTGCTTTTGCATTTAGTATGTATAATTGCTTAACCCCTGCTGGCAACTCAGCCCCACACAGCTGCTCACTCACTCCCCAGCAACACCAGGTGGGATGAGAAAGAGAATCGGAGGCATTGAAGTTGGAAAACTCATGGGTTGAGATACAGACAGGTCAATAGGTAAGGTAAAAGGCATGCACACAAGCATAGCAAAACAAAGACTTCATTAAGCACTTCCCATTAGCAGGAAGATATGCAGATATTTTCAGGAAAACACGGCTCCATCCACTTTTGCAAAATCTCTGAGGTTATTTAGAAAATAACATCTCCTACTGGGAAGGGAAACGAAATCTTGTGATTTCAATGGGGATCAATTGGGCAAGCTGTGGTCCATGTCCCTGCAGTTGAAGGCATGGCATACCTTTTGATGGCTATCACTTTGGCAAAATATAAGGGTTTTTTTTTTATTTTAAGTATCCATGCCATGTCTCTGATATTTTCCCCTCCGATTAGTGTCTTCCTCCTTGATTTTTTCCCCTGCTTTTGCAATATCTGTGAGGTTAATTTTGGCCTGTTTTGCTCCTTTGCACTGTACCAGATGTAATCCCGGTCCATTTTCTTGTTGTCATGAAGGGTGACAAATCCCGATTTTCGGGATTTTTGGGTTTTTTTTCAATTGCATTTCATTTGATCATATCTCCTTTCCAGTGTGTTTGTTAGGCTTTCTTTTCACTTTCAGACTTCAACAGGAATCAGCTTTAGCAATCTTTGGTTCATATCCCTACACTTGATGACATACAGGCCTTTTCATGGTTTTTGACTTTAGGCAATTTTTTTTATTTTTTAAGTATCCATGCCATCTCCCTGATATCCTCCCCTCCAAGTTGTTGTCTTTCTCCTTGATTTTTCCGCTGCTTTTGTAACATCTGTGAGTTTAGTTTTGGCATGTTTTGGTATTTTGCACTGCACCTCATTTCCTACCAGACCCTTTTCTTGTAGTTATCAAATCTCTCGATTTCCAGTTTTTTTCGGGTTTTTTTCAATCGCATTTCATTTGATCCTATCTCTTTTCCAGAGTGTTTGTATGTCTTTCTTTTCAGTTTCACAAGATTTTGTGAAAGAAAACAATTTTGGAGGAAATGAAGTGCAGGGGAAATGACTAAATTTTGTCAAAACCAACCTCACAGATGCTGCAAAAACATGGGAAAAAAAATCACGGCGGAAGACACAACTTTGAGGGCTAGATATTAGGGACATGGCTTGGATCCTTAAAGAGAGTAAAAAGATCTTCCCCAAAGTGAAAGCTATCGTATGCTATGGGTTGCTTTGAGTGGCAGGGACATGGACCAAAGCTTGCCCATTTGATCCCCCTTGAAATCTTGGAAAGAAGAAAGAAGGGCTTACAAACACTTTGTAATGGGGATACCATCAAAGGAAATATAACTATAGAAAGAAAAGCAGAAAATTGGGAAATTTAGTGACTGTATGGAAGTGTACAGGGATTGCATGAGGTGCATTTCAAGGGACCACAACATGCCAAAACTAACCTCTCAGATGTTTCAACATCAGGAGAAAAAATGAAGGAGGGAGGTAGAGTATTGGTATGTGTTGAACAGGCAATATTTATGCTGGGTGATGAAAGGAGCAGCTGTGCACAAGCAAATCAAAATAACAAATACCTATTTTTGTGTTTTGTGTATTCTTGGGGAGAAGCAGTTTCTTGTACTACCTTTTGCAGCTGGCTTTTTGAAAGTTTATTTTACATTAAATTCTTGTGCAGAATGAATCAATCTGTTTGTAGAGCTAGGTCTTGTTGAAAAATGATATCCACTGAAATCTGTTTTTATAGAAATTATTTGTGAATTTAGAACAGGCAATTTTTTGTGTGTTGGGTAAGATAGAAAAAAGAATTCTAAAATGTACCTCAAATGTATTTATGTTTTTGGATGTGTCAAAGTGACAGACAATATTAGGACCATTAATATTGTGACCTTTATCACAATTACAACTGTGCTGAACTTTTCAATTCAAAAGGTTCAGCATTTGTCACTAGATATGAATTCATGTGAATTCAACATCTGTGAAATAACAGTCTAAGCCAAGAAGAAATTTTTTTCTGTTTAATTGAGATGTCAAGTGTAAACAGTTAACTAAGTTTATGTTAAAGTTAAGGTATTTCTTTGTATATTGAAAATAGGAAATTGAAATACTGTCAGGAGGTTCTGCGTGAAGTTTATAAAAATTATGGAGAGGATGGCTATCTTTTGGGGTGTTTTCCTTCCATGTTTAATTTTTCTTTTTTATTTTGTCTTTCCAGCAGCAGTCAAACTAAAAGTTTGATTTCATTACATGGCAATCCCACAATTTCAATGAAGCAAAATAACTGAGCTACCAGAAATCAATGAGAAGGAAGTGCAGCAAGACAGGTACAGGTCAGTGCTCTTGTTATTTTCTGGGTTTTTTTTAAATTTTTATTTCTGTTTAGTGTCAGAACTAGTTGGAGAGCTTTTTCCTGGATCTCCATAGTGAACATATTTTACCAAAACTAAATTTAGATTGTGATGATTTTAGAGTCTCTGCAAAGAGTATTAATTTTGAACTAATTTTGTATGTTTATTACTTGCATCAGATGCTGTTTCTTGGTACGTCCTAAGAAAGACATTGCATAATAACATATATATATGTTATTATATATGTGTATATGTGTATATATATATTTATCTATATATCTATATAGATATATATATATCTATATCTGTGTATATATATCTATATCTATATATCTACATTTCATATATAACGTAATGTTAATCCCAGTCATTGTCTATGAAGTTTGCATAGTAATACCTACGGTTTCTTGTAGCTGAAGGATTCTTTCACTTGGAGCCAGCAGTCCTTTACACTTTGTTGTAGCTGCTGCTATCCAATTTTATTGAAGTTGAATAAGATTTAATTGTGGTAAATTACCTGTCTATATCTGTTGGCCCCTGTGCATAGCAATCTGCATAAGTATGACAGTTTTGCATGCGACAGCAATGCCTCATATACATCATGTGGAGTAGCACATTTCCCTTTGTAAGGACATCTGCTACCCTCTGGTGCATGGTTTCAAAACAGGTGGGCCAAAGAGGTTTCAGCTCTGCTGCAGGTCATCACTGTTCCCAGTGTTCTGTACATCATCATCATTACTCTCTGTTGTTATAGGTGATTTTTCGGAGGTTTACTCAGAGTACTACTGCAGTATCAAAAACTAAGTCCAACAGTTCTGCTCCATTTCCTCTCTCACAGTTTTTTTTTTTTTATTTCAAAGAGGAGCTGATGGTACTACTTCTACAAATCTAATGACTTCAGAACAACTCTCAGAAGGAGATTCATTATTCAAAAAGGAAAATACCTTCATTCTCCTTACCTTACTTCCCTGGAAAAGGTCTGAGTTGGGCTGGGTATTTCTGAACATAAAAAAAGACCATGGGAACAGAACGTGGATTCACATCTTCCAAGGAAAGTAGCCCTCTGCTGCACTTATTACTGGCAGTGAGCTTTGAGCACGCCAAGCAGAATCTGCCTTAAACACATTTGGGACAGAGAATATGATTCATATCTAACAATGCTTCATGATCATGTTATTAAGACATGGTGTTTGATCAATATCTGCTACTGCAGATGCTGAAAGCAGAATGTTGGTTTTTTTGTCTGTAAGTTTTATTTGACTAGTATTTAATCCAACACTTGATTTTATCCATTTCCAGACACTGTGACACGTGTTGCATATCTTCATCTTTCAAATCAATCTTACTATACAGTAAAGTTTGAAAGGCAAGCAGCTTCTCTAAACAGTAACATTGCCAACCAATAAAACTTTCTTTAAACATCCTCTTGACAGACACAAAGTATTAGGACATTTCACAGATTCAAATAGTCACAAACTTTTAAGTCAGAAAAATACAGCTGTGTTCCTCTAATCTTACTTGGATGGCATAAATTACAGTATGGACAGATATCTGGAATAATTCATACAATTTACAAATCCATCCAAAGTATGAATTATTGTTGAAATTAGGGAAATTATTATGTTGCTGTTATAAAAACTGTTCCTCAATAATCAGTTTGGCACTGTATTTTCCAGACATGTAGCCAGAAATTCTTTCATGTCTCATCTAAATATAATGAGCCAAGTTTGCTGACAGAAACAGTGTAGGACAATGAACAAGCCTGTTAGACACTTTTTGAACTAAGCTGAGCTATGGAACAGGACAAAATGAGCAGAGTCTCAACAGTGAAGCCAGGAGAAGTGAGGCATCCAGCTCAGAGGTGGGCAAGGTTTTATAAGGGTTTGTTTCTTGGTTTTCTTATACAAGGCCAAATGAAACATCTAAATCAAAAGAAAATTAGAGATAAAGAAGAAAAACCTTATTTAAAAAAATATGCAGGTGGAACAGGAGAAGACTGTGGAAAGGGATAAACCTCTATCAGAGGTAGGAGAAGGAAATTCTAGAAATCCTGTGAACAAAAATTTTGCTGCACTGAGAGATGTTTTGTCAGCAGGTAAAGAGATCTTTTGGGGTTCTTAAGAGGACACCAGTACACAGATGAAGTAATGTTATATCAACATAACTTTTTGAGCCAAACTTGAAAAGTCATTAAATTTCATAGATTAGTTACACCAGATTTACTGTCTAAGAAGCAGAAAAATAGTTGAAAAGAAATAAAGCTTAGGAATAAGAATAAACTTTTATCAGGTTCCCTTATTTCCCTAAGTCAAAACCAATATGATCTTAAATAAATGCAATTTGAGATAACTATTAAATTTTAAATTAGACGAAGAGCTGTGTTTCCATGATTCATAGAATTCATTAAACTCCAAAATGCAGAATTTATTTCCTTGCTATCCAGTTAAAATACCAATTAAACACTTCACCTTGTTAATCTTTAATCAAGAAAATTAATGCTACTTCTAAACTCTTATTCTAGTCTCATATCATAGCATAACAACAACAATTCCTCTCCTTTATGAGGACTTCGATGCTGCATCCAGCTGTGCTGCTAATGTAACAGCCATGTAACAGTCTCTGGTTATTTGCATTCCTGTTTATGGAATTTATACAGTAGTAGATATGACTGAAATATCTTGCCTGAATTATTTAAATAATTTAATACATTTTTTCACCTATTTGAGATGACCACC
This sequence comes from Melozone crissalis, assembly GCF_028551555.1. Classification (NCBI taxonomy): domain Eukaryota; kingdom Metazoa; phylum Chordata; class Aves; order Passeriformes; family Passerellidae; genus Melozone; species Melozone crissalis. The sequence goes on from NW_026535780.1 coordinate 26,459,953, forward strand.
TAACATTTTCCATCACTATTCTTTGTAACATATTTAATTTTTTTGCTGTGTGCTATTTTTTGCTATGAAGCTTCTCTAGTTAATGGATTCTGCGAGGAGTTTTGTTTGTTTCTTAGTTTGTCTTATTTTGTGTTATTTTGTATTTTAATTTTCTGAGCAGTGAGTGACTCAATCAGACTAACTACTGCCATGTGCCACAAAGGATAAATCAAGGTCTTTCTCAAAGACAGACCAGGTATTTGGCTTAGACTAAATACGTGCCTTGAAGATGACTGTTTGTGTTTGATGGGGAGATGGAGGCACATAGTGACAACCATTTAGGCCTTGGCTCTTGAGAATTTGCCAAAGCTTGGTCTCAGTGTTAAGAGTTTAAACAGTAAGTTTCCACCTAAGTTGTACCTATACCAGTGTCACACTATCTTTGTGTCCTCTTGATCTCGCTACTCACACCCTGCCACAGGAAGTTTTAGCTCTGAGACCAGGACTTAAAGGACCTGGGAATGGTTTGCATCAACAGAGTAGTAACATACTAGTGGCTATGGGCAAATTAGACTAAATAATAATTGGATTTTCTCTAGCAGAAATAATTTACAAATAGAAAAATTCATGTAAGCAATGCTCTACACTAAAAAGCAAATTCAGGCATGTAACCAAGGATATAGTTTTCTTTTACAACTAGATGTCACAGCTGTGACAGCTGTGAATTATAATTTTACACTGAAAAAGTGCTCTGCAAGATGTGTGGTATATTCTTAATGATCAAGGTTTTGTTACCATGCTATTCTGAGCACGTAAATGAGGAAGGATTTGAAATGAGGAGTAATTCCTTTTATCAAGCTGATAAAATGGCAACTAAGCTTTTGGACATTGGAGCCATCTTTCAGATATACATTTTGCCTTCATCTTTTAGAAGAAGAATTGTACCTTTCTGTTAAAAGGCATTTTCACTGACAGTTGAATTTACTTTGGTAGGATGAAATGAATTTTCTTTTCTAAAATTTGCTTCTTAGATAATAGTTTCTTTGTTTTTATTATTTCCAGATTTCCCAGCGGAGCAGCAAAGAAGAAACACTTGGCAGAAAATTGTGTCAGGAACTACCTTAATAAGTTGGGTTTGCAAGTTTTTAAAAAGTGTTGCTTTTTTAAATGAATTTTTTTTTAATTTTAGCATTTTATACTAGAGTTCTTTACTCATATCCAGTCTCCTGAAACCTTCATTAAGGATCCTGTGTTTTATGACACCCTCTTGCTCTTTTAAATTGAAAATGCATTATTCTCATTTGTTGCTATAAACTAAAAAAAATGTCTGTCAAAAAAATTTACCAGTGAAATAATTACTTCTTGTTTTGCATTATCTAAATAGCTGTGTAGAATATTTGCCATTTATTCATGAAACATTCACTGGGGTGCATGAAGTGGGATAGCAAATATGCAATGAAAACATGCCCTGACATTTTTTCTAGGAGCTGTCTTCTGATACCATAGCTAATCTGGAATCTGGCAAGAGATGTTGCATTTAAATATAGTTTGCTTCCTCTCATTTATATTCCCATCTCTGAAAAAGCTAGCACTATTCTCATTCCCAGGTTATTAATGAACACATAGGAAAATGTCTCTTTATTATCTCTTACCAATGCTATTTTACAGCTTTCTAGGATCCTCTACATCCTGTCAATTTGGTGCATGGGAGAATGGGGGTGTCTGTGTGTTATCAGGCCTCACTCCTATCTAGCCAAGCATTCATGGCTGAGAAGTGTGCCACATCAATTGATGAAGAAAAGATAATGAAGTGAAATTAGCTTTTGCAATAAATGGCAAACCTCCTAATCACTGACAGGGTGTGTGTTTAGTACTGTTATATTTTTCCTGAGCTCAGTTTGCAAAAGCTTCATGCAGCCTTTGCTTCCAATCCTGCAGTATTCTTGCAGGCCAGGTTCTGCCCTCTGGGCATGCATGCTCTCAGCCTTAGCTGACCTCTTCAGAATTTTAACTTCAATTATTCCTTGGTAAAATAAAAACTTAATACCCACTTTGGGGTATTTTTGTTTGTCTCCTCTTCTTCTGAAACTTGATTTGATCTTTGCCGTTTAAGGACTCGTTTTGCCAAGAACTGACTTTTTATTTCAAGAGTGCTCAAATAAGTCAGAGCAACATTTGGCTTTATAAAGGAAACAGAACTGTTCATAAGAAAAATAATGGGATTTTTCAGAATGTCTGGAAGAAATTGCAAATTTTCCTCTCCCACAGTTTATCTTTAATGAACTCCCTTTTATTGATATAGATAAGATGCTTGTATCTGCAGTCAGGAAAAGCTAATCCCAGCAGCAATGGGCCAGGAAGCAGTGGGCCAGGCCTGAATTCTATTGCTGTGCAGCTCATCAGTGTGTACAGTAAGAGCTTTGTCACAAGTCCACCAAGTCCCTGAAGTCTCCCTGGCTCTTCTGACAATAAAATGGCAAAAAAATGGCAAACCTCCCAATATTGCTATAAGGTAGTTTGGATGGCCTGTATGCAAGGGAAAATACTGGCCCAATCCTGCCTCAGAATCAAGGCCAGACCCCAGCTGAGCATCAGGCCCTGTTCCTGAGCTGTCCTGTGCCTGAGACAGAAGCCTCAGTCCCAAGGGCACAGAGAACATGTGCATTAGCTGCTGCTGCATGGTTTCACAAACTGGATAGGCTTGGAATGAATATACTGCACTGTTTTAGGATATGTGGCAAGAGTAGGAGACAAGACTTGTAAAATTACATTTTATTAAATAGAAATAGAATTACAAGAAGTCTTTTGGCATTCAGATTTTGATAAGGCATTCATTGGGATTCAGCTCTAATTTTAGGTACATTTTCTACTTTATTGCCTTGGATGCAGGAGGATTCTTCATTTGGACAAATATCCTTTCATAACGTAGAAAATATCCAGTACGTAATAACTTCTCAACTATATTAACTGTAAACAGCCCATATGACTCTAAAGCAAAAGGATCATCTTGCATTCTCTTAATTTCCTACATATTTTACTGAAGTTTGCTGTTAAATTTTTAAAAGCATTGATAATCTGATTGTTTAGTTAGGCATATTGTAAACTATGTGATAAGACTAGTGTCTATTTATTATAAATCAAAATATAGATATTTAATATTTAATGAAAATTTCACACTTTTAACAAAACATTGTAGATTTGTAAATGCCAGTAATTAATGAGGCAACACTGACTTCTCTTTGTCTAGGATTTTGACCCACATATGCCTCATGTCTGTTTTACTCTGTTTCTCAAGTAAACATAGATTAAATATTTTTGTGAATAAGCCAGGCTAGAATCTAGGCCTGAGGCATTATGCTGCTGGTTTTCAACAAAATATGACTTTTCCAGAAAGCTTTAGCTACTTCTGAGTGAAAGAAGAATACAGAAATGTCAGTGTTTCTTTTTAAAGACATCATCTTGGGGCAAAATGTTTGTCTCACTAGCTTGTATTCCATGAATTTATTTTATTATATTCTGTTATAAATAACACAAGTGTGTGTTTGAACAAGAATTTCAAAAGTTTAAATAAAATAGAAGAATTAAACAACTGATAGACATTTTTGACACTAATTACTAAAATGAAGTTCTGTTGAAAAGAAAGGCTTATAAGTACTTAAAAGCAAACTTCACTATGATTTTCACACAGAAAACCTGTTAATTCTTTCAGAGATAATTCTTTAGGCGTCTCCGTCAAACAAGATTTTAACTGTCATGGCTCCAATTGAATGTCTCAGTATCTGTAAAATAAAATACTGAAACAAGACTTTTGTCAGTTTCATACAGCAATTTTTATGTTATTCTTTTCACTCATAAAATTTAATGAAAACTGTTTAATTACTCAAGAGAGTATCTCCCTGGTCTTGTGTCTTAGTTCCTCTCATGACATCCCATGCAACATGAACAGCTAAGCAGGACTTTCCATGCTTGCTGTGTACATGAATTATGAATGAAGTCTGAATTATGAAATAAATTTTACCAAAAGCATCCCATCTTCTAATCTGTGGTGCATTTTTCAAGGAAGGAGATGATTGCAGAGCAGGTGTATAAAAGATGAGAAACAGATTGCCCAGTTGTCTCCTTAGAGTTGCTCGTGACATGGGAATGAGTGTAGTTAGGAGAAGCTTTATAAAGAAAGGAAGTTATATTTCTAATTTTCATGCTGAATTGTCTGTACAGTCCTTCACTCTGGGTTGCACAGTGTGCATGAGGCCGCTGATGAGGCTGCACTGACCCTGGGGGGAGCAGAGCTCACTCAGTGTGTGGCTGTGAATTTGAGCTAGTGTCTCCAGAAATGTGCTACTCCTGGCAGGGAAGGTCTTTTTCCTGTTCACCCTTATTTAGAGCCAAAAACTGATAAGAACTTCTACAGAACAAGACTTATCTACAGAAGAGTAGATCAGCACACTGTGGCATCAACACAACTGAACACTTCACTCTCTGCTAGTCACTGGGTATGTCTTCAGTTTGGAGGTTTCATAAAATCACAGAATCACAGAATGGTTTGGGCTGGAAAGGAACTTAAATGATCATTTAGTCCCAAACCTGCTGCCATGGGCAGTGACAGTTTTCACTAGACCAGGTTATTCAAAGCCCCATCCAGCCTGGCCTTAAACACTTTCAGAAATGGGGCACCCACAACTTCTCTGGGCTATCAGTTCCAAGTGCCTCACCACTTGCCAGTGTCCACTTGGATTTTCCTGCTGTAGAGTAGGCATTTTGACGTCTTTCAAGAATTGTATTTGGGGATCACTTTTGTATTCAGTACAAAGAACTTACTTTGTCCTTGCCAGGCGGAGATTGTTCTCATGCATTTGTGTGATTTGAGTCGTCCATTTCTTTATCACTTTATGGATCATTAAGATGTGGTGATAAAATTGAAAATAGTAAGAGCTGATCTGATTTCAGTGGCCTCTGATTTCTTACTGACCCTTTGTGCTAACCCATTTCAAAAGATTACCCGTAGATGTGATAACTTAGAGAAACAAAGCAATAAGCTAGGAACCATGACAATTTAACTGTATTTAATCTCAATGATGCAGCACACTCATCTTATGGGAAAAATGAATCTGTCAATTTATAAGTTCTTCATATATGTTCCGAACTTGAAAACATTTTAAAACCTGTTTTTAATGTATATTTCAAAATAATGCTTTCACTATTCTTAAAGAGAAAGCAGCCTTGGCAAAAATGTTTGGGAAACCCCAAGCACTGACATTTTGAAATGACAAATTAAATTATTACAGTGAAGGCTGGGGACATTACAGTCTTGGGCCAGTTTTATAGTGAAACTACAGTGAAACAATTTTGCATCATTGCCAGCTACCAGCCAGTTAGCTGGCCTGAACCAGTTGATATTTTAAAGCAAAATATCAAACCAAAATATTTTCAAAATACCTCAAGATTTTTGTGGTATTTTAAAAACATTTCTATAAGGCATATTTATGGCATAGTGATGTGTAAAGCTACTGCTTTTTGCCCAATGTGCCTTCAAACACTCAAACCAGGAGTGTTCCCTGCAGTTAAGAGACATATGGAGGAAATTTGTAACTGACAATTGTTTTAATAAAGAGCTCTATGGAGAGTTCTAGTTTGCCTTTTAGAAAGCAAATAATTATACTTGTCAACTTTGACAAACAGAAGGTTGCTATTTGAAATACAAGGGATATTAATAAATTTTGTCATATTTACTACCTCATTGAACTTTATTGTTATTTAAAATTTTACTGGCAGGATTCTGCACTGAATAACACAACATGAGAAGTGCTATGTGAAATGAGCACAGAAATAAACTTCCAAAGGGAGGAATTTTTTAATGCAGTATATATTCTCCATTTGAAAAAATACTACATGCTAAAGAGCAAGAATGAGCACTGGGTTTTGTTCATTAAAACATTTCTCAAATTTGGAAACAGAAGTAATATAGTCTGACTTAGATGATCCTTCATACACATGCAGAACAAATAGATGCTAACCAAACAGTACAACATTTTTAGAAGGTATTTGGAAATACTCAAGTTTGTGTAATATGTACAGTCAAGGCCTGTTTATGACTGATGTGTACAGAAAAGAAAGTTTGCCAGTGTATCCATAATTCGACCTGTCGTACTCTATAGTTACTTGTTTTACAATTTCTTAACTGCAGTCAAGTGTGACACACAATTTGCTGAAAATACTGCTGACCACAGGATCGTGGAAGAATATGTCACCCAGCCTAATAAAGCATAAAATAACTTTTTCATAAAATAACTTTTTCTTCTATTGTTGTCTACAGAAAAACTTATGTAGAAAGATTAGAAAAAAAGAGAAACATGTAAATCCAAACCCAAGCAAAAAAATTTTGTTCTCTTGTTGTATAGGGAAAAGAATTTAAAAGAAATGTAAGAACCCAAGTCTTAACAAATTTATGAACACAGTTATTATAAACTATTGCAAAACAAAAAGGCAGGTTTCACAGCAAGTTACAAAAACTTCTGACAATCTGTAAAGTACAACAGAACAAGCACATCTGCCTAAGCACATACTTCCATTAAGCCTAAGTATACATATAGTTATAAATGAATTAATACATTATTAATTTTTTTTGTGGGAATCATGGCATGACTGTATTCCTTCAGAAGATCCAAATCTCCTTCAGCTTTTTTAATGAGCACAGGAAATGTTCAGTATAGATGCAGATCTTCAAAGTTTAGATTGCACCAAATTATTGAATAAAGGAGGAACCTCTGTGACATTTTCCCAGAGAAATTGCAGCCGGTCTTTGAATGCTTGTTAATTCAACAGCTACATTCCCTAATTCAGTTGTGCAGCATCCCATTAGTTTCCTTTTATCAATTATATCAAAAACCTATAAGTAGTTTTATCTAGTGCAGAACAGAATTTCTTAGCAGAGTGGCATGATGTCAGGCAAAGTAGCAGACAATCCCACAGTATCAGTGAACTTGGCAAATAGAATTAGGCAGTATTCAGTTAAAATTTCAGACAATTCGACACTATCTGTCCATTTCTCTCATCTGCTCTTTCCTAATGGCCCCAGTTTCATTTTGCAGTATTGAAAACATTCCACAGAAATTAAAGTGTCAACTGCAAGTTCATAAATACAGGAAGAAATGTTTTCTACAATTCTTCTATTCCTATAAACATGTGCCTTGTGAGCACACTTAGGGGAACAAAGCTTGTGTTAGTAAATGCTTTGTAACATTTGCAAGCATTGTGATAGCGCACATTTGTCATCAAAGGTGAAAACTGACATCCTAATTTGAAGGAAGAATATTATGTCTCTGAATAAGAATGTGTCCTGGTAAATATCTTGGGGGAGTCATCTCCAGGATGCACCTATTTGTCTCTAATGGCTATATGAGAAGTCTGGCAGGTTTTTTTTGCTGTGAGTTATATGCTTTGACAAAATGCTGAAGTTCAGGTCCCTTTTTCATACAAGGGTAGAGGAACAAATTAGCAGCTGTGTCAAACCTTAATGTCCAGTCAACCCAGGTAATTGCTACTCTGAATGTTAGAAAGATTTGCTTATTCTCAAGGAAAGCAGACATGAAGTCCCTGCCACTCAGAGTCTTCTACAAAAAGCTTTTCTTGATTGCATTGGAATGCGGAACAAAAATGTTTTTTAACTCCACAATATTTGTATCTTTTACATGACTAATATCAATGAAACTTGAAATGCAGTATAATGGGAAGGCCAAGGCACATCTTCTACTGTCTGGATTGTTTGCATAACACAAAATTCTGCAGACAGAGGGCTGTGAACTGTCATTTCAGAGTTCAGCCAAAAGATTCTATTCACTTCTAATATAATTTCCTAGAAGCTAATTTTAATAATCTGATCAAATGTATGGAATTTTCCCTATGTTATGTGTGTGCCATGGGTGATACAATTCAGCATTCAGTCACCTCAACATCCTTGTGTGAGTACAAAGTTTAAGTGAAGTTATGTAACCAACCACTCAAAAGTTTCTCAAATAATTCAGTATCTTCCTCAGAAATAAATAAACTGTGGTCTATAGCCGGCTGAATAATGCAAGAAGTTATTAATGGGCAATTATTCTATGAGAAATGGTCAAATTTAAAGCAGGTTTTATTCACAATAGATTATTTGACCAGTTTCACTGTTGTGAATCAATTTTACTAGGCAGCCAGGCTATCTTCTGTATGAAATACACAACTCAATGCTATTAAATGAAATTAAGTACTTCTGCAATATTATTCATGGTTCACTGTAGCCAAAGAAATACCTTATACTCTGCAAAAGTTTTTATGGTGATATAAAATACTTCAAATACCTTTAAAACTATCAGAATATTGTCTTGGGGTTTGTCTGCAGTTAAGTACCTTCTTTTCTATATCACCATTTCTGTGTCATTTCAATATTTGTATTTTACAATGCCTGCATGTCGGCAGTCAATACACTGGGCTTCATGAATAAATCATTTGTTTGCAGACTGCTTTCTGCAGTCTGCACATTAAATACCTCCAAAATCCAAGGAGCTTATTGGACTTCAGTAGAGTATAGTATATTTTATTATCATTTACTTATATCTTCTAACATCTTAAAAGTAAGAAAAAATACTGTGATGATAAGAAACAGAGATTGCAGCTGATAAAACACATGGGTTTTTTTTTCAAGGACATGTAAGTGACCTGAAAAGTGTCAGGGGTTGCCCGAACTTCAAAAAAACTGCCCTGTGCCCCCAGAGAGCTCATGGAGAAATCTGAGGAAGAATGTGCTAACAGTTGTAAACAAAGGCAGAAACTGCATACTTTAAAGAAAATTAAATTAATTATATCTACCAATGTGGAATGATTCCTTGAACTGCAGCTTAAGATGAAAGACGAAAGATTAGTCTTCAAACTTATCATTATGATTTTAAAGGTAATGAAAGTCATTATTAATCTTTCCCAGATTGAAGGAAAATACATAAGACTATGACTGAATAGGTTTTTACCTGGTATCTATAGGAAAAAATACACTCAAAACATTAATTGCAAAAAACATCTACATATCAACCAAGAGGAAAGTTAGTGTTATTCTAAGTTGGAAAGAGTTTACATAAAATAAAAATAAATCCCTGGAAAAAGTTTACATAAAATAAAAATAAAAATTAAAAAAAATCAAAGAACGCCAAATCTCTTGTTCCTTCTTTTTAATTTGATTTCCAGTTTTATAATCATAGGTTTTGTGTAAATGGGAACATTGGCTTCACTTCTGTAATAGACTATATTTTGACTTTTGGTCTTGGACTTTACCACATAGCAGTCTTTAGTTAGTCCTTAGTGATGCTTTATTTTACTTGGGAGTTACTATGTTTCCAATATTAAAAAAAAAAAAATTACTTATTTTACTTTCTGTCTTTGTAAAGGCCAAGGTAGTAAAATTCCCAGATCTCTGGTGATTCCTTACTTGTCCTTTACCTTCCATAACTGGCATAATTTCCTGAAGCATCAGAACTGTGAAAGTATAAAACAGAAAAGTATTATATATGCACCTTTCCCTCTTGACAGCCAAAAAAATGCCTTATCCGTTTAATATGAATATAAGACAGACAATTTCTATGTGCAGGATTTAAAACAGATGCATGGCAATATTTTGGCGTTTGGTTTTAGGGTTTTTTGTATGAGATGCCTTTTCTGGCTTACTGCACTTACCAGGACTGTGGTTCAGCAGAAGATTTTCAGAGCACTACGGTGAAACCCTCACACTTTATAGCTGAATATTTAATACCATTCTTGTGGGCTGTGGGAAAAAATGGGCCAAGAGCCTCCAGCTGGTGCCTTGCTGAATTTACTGTCTGTCCTCTGCACTCAAGACAACGTGAGTGACAACCCCATCTCCTAAAATTGTAGAGCTCATGAATTCAGGCACTCTCCTGAGTGCCAAGGGCCTTGGTCTGTGTCCTCAAGGAGAAGAACAGGTCTCCTGTGAAAAATTAGGTAGGAAATTAACCAGAGTATGTTTAGAGAAAAAAGTGGTTTTGCTTTTGTGTGGGCTGACTGGGTCCCTCTTGCCCCTAATATCTGTTTTGCTTTCTGCCTCTACATTACTTTGGTAAAAGCCTGAAATGGAAACTGTAGAGACTGTAAATGACTACTAAAATATTAATTCAGAATTACTGTGATTAGGCAGAAATATTCTCCTTTCTCCAAATGCCACTTCATATTTACCATAGTGTTGAAATGTTTTCTTTTGGATCTGCTGGGAAAGTAAAAAAGAAACTACCTCCCTATTTTCATAAATTTACCAAGGCTTAGATGGTCTATTTTTGTCTCAAGGCAAAAATAAGCAGATTGAAGTGTAGCACCTTATTTATTTCCTTCCTGGTGAAGGAAAGCTTACTCCTGTAGCAGTGATTTTATGGATGTCCACTAATGAGAAGAACAGATGTCAAAATGTAGCTTAATCAAATCAAAATTTTAGCTATTCTCAGAGATGGTTTTCAGCCCAATTTCAGGAAAGAAGAAAAAAACCCCCACTTGTTATTGCAGGAAATTAAAGGACATTGGGATATGGGCTGTTATTTTCTTGTTTTAGACATTTATGTATGTTTAGTTCATTCAACTGAATTACCTTAGTGTGAATATATTTTTATATTATTTTTATATTATTTTATATTATTTTATTTTATATTATTTTTATAATATTTTAAAATATTTTAAAAATATTTGAAAGTGAAATGGAGAAAGAATTAACTAGAGTGTAAGAGGAAATGAAATAATTATTGCTGTTGTTTTCCAAAACTCATTGGGATGCAAAGGTATAAGAAGCAGAAGCTTAGTCAAATGCATCTGGAAGTGAATTTTTACTGTCCCAAAAGGTGTCTTGTGATAATGAAGGTACCAAGTGAGAAACAAAGTAGAACAAATGAGTTCTGATCAATCATTGGTGATCAGCACAGATCAATTTATAGTGAAGGCTGACTTATTTTTCCTATATCTCCTTCTCAATGGGATCTACAATAATTTCAGGGAAAATATGATATAAAAGATCTGGAAGAACATGAGAGTGAAGCAGATGGATGTGCTTCATAGGAGGCTCTGCAATTTTATGGGGCCATTCAGTGAAAGTAAGAAGTATCACTGTGAGTGGAGTCATAGACAGACAGCCACTCCAGTTCTCTTCTGTAAATCTGGTCCTTCCTCTTACCTGTGTAATTTATGAATAAAAAGGGAGACTCAGAAACCTCAAAAGACCCCTCCAGGCCATGGAAATGAGGTTGTATTATTGGCTATGTGACTTGCAATGAGTGAGCAGCCAGACAGACACAACAGCTACACCATAGAACAGAAATTATGTTTGATATTTTAGGCCATTCACAGAAGAACTGTGTCAAACAGCATATTAAAAACTCCCAAAATGAACCAGAAGCCCAGTTATGGATGTTTGATTGAAGAGTGTAAGTTGTAGCTAAGTTTCATTTGCACCCTTCCTGAAGCATTGCTACAAATAAGACTCCATGAGTGTTAGTTACTGTGTCACATAATGCCTCCAGATGCAGCTGGACACCTTTTTCTGGCATGCTGATCAGCCTTCCACATAAATGGCTATTTAAACCATGCTGTGAGAGGCTAAAGGGGGTAACTGAGAAAAATAAATTTTTCTCTGATTCATGACAAACTGATGGAAGAGAGCTCAAAGGATGGCAGAGGCATGAAGGTTTCAGACAATGGCTGTGATTTGCAAGGGAGTAAGCAAAGAGAAAGAACCATTCTCCTCCTCACCAGACTGCATTTTTGAAAGTTGTGTTTTGGCCTGTAGTATTTGACTTCACTAACTCTTTCCTGCTTGTGCTGGCAAGAGAGATGGGTCTTGGATTTCCTATATGTTTTACAGTTTCCTGCAGGGTGGGAAATATAGGTAAACTGAAGAGTGTGTGTTGTAGTCTGGCTTAATTCTTGCCCTTTCAGGGAATTTTCTACTGAAATTGTTTCTGTGAGTAAAACTACTTGTAGAGGAGTTAAATGACTTGTAGACTTGCTGCAGTAGTATCATATTGACTCTTGCCTGAAAGCCATCGGGTCTTCTTATTAATACCTAGTAAAGCACTTTCTGCAAATGGTAACACACTCACTATTCCCATACAAAGCATGTTTTAAAATTAAACTCAGATCTTTCATGCAGAAATGCATGCTGTCCTGGTTAATTATGGGACAGATTCTCAGGGAATAAATTCTTCTGAAGCATACACTATATTGAAAGTGCCATTATAGTGCATATAATTTCAAGAAAATTATAGCTAATCATAGTGAAGTGATGGGGTTTTTTTGTTCACTTTCTTCAGTACTTGGAATAATTATCAGAGGTTTCAATTGTCAGCCTTGTGTCTGCTGTGTTTCATATTATTCATGCCATGATCTGTGAGTTGGAATGAAATTTCTTTACAAATCTGGTGACAACTCTTGCTGAGATAAAAGATAAAGGTAGTAATATTGACACTAAAGGGATCAGATTTGCTGTCAAAATAATACCACAGAGAAAGAGAGAAAGACACTTAAATGTTATTGTTTTGAATGCAAGACTCAAAAAAGAAGTAGTTATATGATTTTGATGTTCTAAAGACCAAAAAAAGTAAAATTTGGAAAGGTTAAATCAGCATTTGAAATCTAATTTTTTCAGTAGCTGTTTTGCTTTGATTTACTCATGAAGGTTTGTGAATGTTCATGAACCTTCTCAGAAAGTGTCTCATGAACTTTCTTATCAAGTGCAAGATGTGAAAACTGGAAGAGGGATTACTAAGCAGGATCTCTGTTTTGCAAAATTCTTGAATACATATGCAAGCATATGTGTATATATATTCAGCCTAACATCCTTTATGTGGCTACTCAGGGTTATGGTGTTGACCTTAGACTTGAGCCCAGGAGAAATGTGTTTTGGGGTTGTGGAGCACTGGGGTAGTCCACCCTAGTGGTCTGGGGCACAGGGGCATTTCATACAGAATACATATCATTAATATTTATATATTAAGCAGAATAATGTATAATTAGGAATCTTTACCTGACTAATCAGTGTTCCTAATCTACTTCAAATAAACCAAGCTAGTGTAATATTTTCTGTCAAAACTGATGTTAAGATTTCTATCTTCATATTATGCTGAAGGAAATGGGATTACTTTATGTTAATAGACATAAAAGCTATTTTCAGAGCATGTGTCATTATACTTTTCCTTAAAAAGTAATAGTAGCTTTCAGAGGTCCTCAAGTAAATCCCAAGATAAGAGAACACAGGTAATGCACTAGTCATTTATTTGTTATCTATCCTGTAACAATCCTTCTCTTCAAGCCATGTTAGAGATTTAGCACTGGAAAAAAATAAAATTATAAAAAAGTAGTAGTTTTTAGAGTTATGGAGGCAGTGACATACAGTATAAATGCAGAAAATAAAAATATGAGAAAAATAGGTGCATTCATGTCTTGTCTAAAGTAACTGCAGCTACTTTCCTTTCAGCTTTACTGGCCTAATGATCCATAAATTTTGCTGCTTCTCCTCTTATAGTAGAAATATGAGTATTGCCTTAAAAACTAATTGGAAGTCCTGCTAGGTAAAATCTGATATAATCCTATTTTAAATCTCTCAGCCACAGTTAAGACTGTGGAGAATTTAGAGGAAGAAGAATGATAATGGAGAGTTTTTTTCCTTTAAAATGTACTATGAGGAAGCCTGTATTGCTGTGTCTCTTTTTAGTTAAATGTGGGAGTCAGTGTCACTTGAAAAGAGTGCTTTATGAATCAAGACCTTTGTTTCTTGGTAAAGCAGACTATTTCATGGCAGGATATGCAAAAATCATTTTGCTTACATTATGCATACCATTTAAATATCATTATCTGTAACTTCAACGGATGTGAATCAACAAATATCTTGATGTCAGTGATTCCAGGTCAGTCTGTATCTGATGGGGGTGGTCTGGTTGCATTCCCTGCTTTTGGGTCTATACAAGTGTATTAAAGAACAACAGTAAATTTTACTGACCTACTGTTTGAATCACAGCTAAAATGCCCTGAAATTCAAGAGTGTCTATCAATCTGTCATACTGTGTAAGAAGGAAACATGATTTATTCCTTACATTTTCAATGTCACAAATACCTCTAACATTTAATAGATGGGAAGAAGGCATCCCTGTGAATGGGCATATGCTACTGATCTTTATTTTGTCCCAGAAGAAAAATTAAAAGGCTTGAGGTATTTAGTCTACAAAGGAGAAAGTAACAGACTGCAGTAACTTCACATCAATAATTTAAGTTATTGTGTAACAATTGTTAATTCCAATAACTTCTATTATTGTGAAGCTTAGCAGGAGCTCACAAAAGATTAGAGAATTGCACCAGAGAAATTACATTTCAAAACATGAACCAGCCACTGGCAGGTGAGACTTCAAGTGGACTGTCTCCATGAGAAGTTTATTCCAGAGACAACTACCCTGAAACTTTCTGAGGTTGTCTTGGAACACTGAAGTGATCACTTAAGGGCGCCTCTGTTCCTAAAAATACATGTCTGTTTTGCTGCCTTTGAGGAAGAAGCATCAGATTGTCACAAGAAATATTTCTGCAAGAGCTGAAAAGATATTTCACAGTGGCAAATACACACAGTTTAGTTTCTACACCGGAATACATTAAAAATTAGAAACATGGACTGTGAGGTATGATTCACCCCAAAATAGAGAAAAAAAAATCTCTTCTACTGTGCTAGGTTTCAGAGATGCCCAGCACAGACTCTCACAGTAGGACATCAGCTCATTAGCTTTTCCTCTCTCTGCAGGCACAGCTGGATGGCATTTCGGTGCCAAAAAGCAGGTTCTACACAATTGATGCTCTCTCTTTCCCTGTGAGGTTAGACTTACACTGCAGAATTTCAACTGAATTTTTTCTACACATCTCCTTCTTCTGTGTCCTTCACAGCTGGAAGAGCATTCTGTTTCACAAATAATTAAAGAGAAGGAGAAATTATGGTAGACCACATGTTTTAGGTACATGGGTAAGTCAGCTAGTCTGACTTCCCATCTGTACAACCCAGGTGTTCTATTCACATTGCACATACGTGTTCCTGGGGGCTGCAGTCCAGACTAAAAAATAAAATGACAACATAAAAAGAACTCTGTTACTTCATGCTTTTCTTCTGTTAATTAAAATAAGCAAAGCAATTCTAGCCAATAAATGAACAGCCCTTCTGCAAAGAATGGCAGATGAGGCATTGATAGAGCCTTCAAGAGACTCTGCCCACTTCAAGGGACTCTTCTGGGTAGTAGGCACCCTGAGGGTGGGAAGGCAATGGTGGAGCAGCAAGAGGGCATCCATCCAGCAGGGTATAAGTCTGTGATTTCTGGCAGTGGGAAGAGGGCTCCTTTTCAGCCTGCAGCTGTTTAATCTTAAATATACTCCAGTGCCCTGGCAGCAGAGGAGAAATAAATCCTGTTTGGGAAGGATCCTAGGTCAGATAGCTTTTACAGTTAGGATCAGTGCTACAATGAGAGCAGTGCAAATGGAAGAGGTGGCATGAAAAAGAAGCACTGGCATGGATGAAACAGGATATTCAGCATAGACATCGGGGCAGAAAAGGGAGGAATAATTGCAACCTTTGTTGAGGAGACCTTTGAATGTTGAAAAATTACAGGAAGAAACAAAGTGAGAGGGGACATATTTGGAAGTGGTGTGGTGGAGATCAGTAACAGATTGCCTGGGCAGAGAAAGAGGTGTATGGGCCTTAAGCAGCTATGTCTTGTCCTCATGGGGGGCTGTCATACATCTGGAGGGAGGGTACCATAGCACTGAGCAAATCAGGAAGCTGATATATTCAAGGTATTCTTTTATGTCAATTGTTACAGACAAAGCCTTTTTCTAGGATCGCTGCTTTTATCAGTGTGGTCAGGAAAGAGAGAAGTAGATAACTTCTGAGGAGCAAAACCTTCAAGGGACTATTTAGAGCAGCTGAGTCTCTTCAGATCTGTGGGACTGAATGGGACACATCTAGAGGTATACTGAAGGTTTTGCTGAAATGATGGTGAGACTAATCTAAGAAAATTCATGTTGATCAGAGGAGATCCCTGCTGACTGGAAAAAAGCCAACACTGCATCCTTCTTTGAGACAGGCGAGGAGGAGGTGGAAAATTCTCACTGTAAACTCAATGGAGTCCAGGCTGGATAAATGACAAATTTTCAACTCAGATAGCAGCCTAGTGTTTTCTGCTGAAATGGGATGTTGAGAAACTGGAAAGAGACAGTAAGAGCAGTATCGCTAAGCAGAGATACACTGCATATGGAAACAGCCGTTCCTGGTTGCTTTGAAGACTCAGCTATGGCGATAGTTCATCCGATGTAGTTGTGGGAATAGCCTTGCTCAGAGCAGGATGATGTACTTGACAACTTTCAGAGGCCCCTCTCTCGACCATTTCTAAGGGTCTGTGACCACTACAATAGAAAGACAAAAACCGGTAGTGTAACTTTGCATGGACTAGCAGAACAGTTTACACTCATGTTTTCTAAAATCTTCTGCCATATTGGTTTGGTATCTGACTTAATGCACGAATTCCATTGTTGTTTTTGTATAGAGACTGTATTTTCACCAAGGACATCTATGTCTAGTAAATAGCACTTGAAATTATCTTACTGCTAATGCCTGGGAGTCTGTTGGATGAAACTGACAATGTGGTTTTCTGTAATACAGTTGGAACCCACTGAAGATAGTGGGTTCTAAAAAATGTCCATTGATATAATCAGCTACACTGGAGAGCATTAGCTAATATTAATTGTAAAATAAGTTGTTTGACTATGATTGTTGTTTGGTTTATGCAGTTTTATACACCTTGAAGACTAGCTTTGAATTTATCCTTCAGACTGAAAAAAATATTTTACCTTTTAAATGTTCCTGGGGAACAAAATTACTTCATAAAAGACCTTATTTTGTTTTATAACAATAGCTTTTTATTCTTGTAGATCTGAATTATGGCTACATCTGTAGCCTACAACAGTAAATTCAGTCAGTCCTTCAGATAATGATGTTGGCTGCAGGAAAACATACAAATAGCTCAAATACTCCCTTTATAAAAGCAGGCTCTGCAGTATAATTAGGTCAGTAACAGCAACATCTTGATTATACTTACTAGAAAAGAATGAGCAATAGGCTTTTAAAATTATTTGTTGTAAAGTTCCTGGAGTCATATGTACAGTTAAAGAAATAGACTTCAGGGAAATGGAAGCATTTCTCTAACTCAGAGAACATTTGTAATTTTGGTACATATTAATATGTTTAAATTAAATTTTAGGCAACTATTAATAAATCAAATAACTGTTTTTGCAAGATCAAGCACTATGGTTGAATTGTAGTCCTAATTTTACCCTATTTATTTTATACTTTATTTAGAAAAACATAGGTTTAATGTTATACAGCACCAAATGATATTCTTATAGGAAAAGAATGTGGAGTAGGGTCAACATTGTGCTTCAAATATACCTTTCCAGGAATGGGCATTTTGCCATGCAGCAGCAAATCAACTATTACTTTTGCTATATTTCTTCCTTTCTCAGGTGGATAATAAGACATGAAATTCAGATTCTAAAAACCTGTGTAGATAGCAATTTGGTGGTGGTGGAGGACAAACACATATGATTAACCTTGCCAAGGTCAAAACAATTCCTTCCCTTCTCTGCCTCCCGGACTCAGACTCTCTCCCCAAAAGATCATTAGTCAAAGAAAAGCAACCCCTTTATTTCAGATTGATATAAACATTTTTCATTTTTTCAAAGTGTATTTGTAGTGTGATTTGGCACTCCACTAAAATCCCTCAAAGACAAAGTAAAATATCAGTTTTATAGTAGAGGTTTATCTTCAATCACTGTCTCTTTCTTCCTGTGAGATCTGTAGGGAAAGTGTAAAGCAATAGAAGAACCAATATATCTAAGGGTCTGGCTCAAAGCCAAGACTAAAAATAAGTGCAACAAAAATCTCTCTGAAGCAAAGCCATGATCAAAATGAATGTATAGAGAAAATTTCTTCCTATTAGAGGGCCAGCTGGGTCCTAGGATGCATCAGACACAGCATCAACAGCCAGTCAAGGGAGGGAATTGTCCTGCTCTGCTCTGCACTGGTGTGGCCTCATCTCAAGTTCTGTGTGCAGTTTTGGGCACCACAATACAAGAAAGATATGAAACTATTAGAGAGTGTCCAAGGAGGGCTGTGAGGACACAAGGACTGGAGGGGAAGGCATATGAGGAGCAGCTGAGGTCACCTGGTCCATTCAGCCTGGATGAGAGTGAGGGGAGACCCCACTGGCGTCTGCAGCTTCCTCATGAGGGAAGGAGGAAGGGCAGACACTGATCTCTTCACACTTGTGACCAGTGACAGATCTCAAGGAAATGGCATGAGGCTGAGTTGGGAAGTTCATGCTGGATATCAGGAAAAGTTTCTTCATCCAGAGGGTAGTTGGGCACTGGAACAGGCTCCCCAGGGAAGAGTTTACAGCATCAAGCCTGACAGTTCAAGAATTGTTTGGACAATGCTCTCAAGCACATGGTACATTTGCTTTTGAGGGTGATTTGATTTTTGGGGTGTCCTGTGCAGGGCCAGGAGTTGGACTTGGTGATCCTGATGGGTTGCTCCCCACTCAGCATATTCTGTGATTCTTTGATTCTAGTTGTTTAAAATACGTGTCAGGGCCGCCAACATGCCAGGCACATTTGGAAGCATTTTCTGCTTTGCATTGCATAGTGCAATTCTGATGCTGATGCAAGTGACTTCTAAAATGGCATGAGATCTTGGCATGAGATCTGCACGCACATTTTTCAGGCTGAAGACTGTATTGTAGAACACAGTAGAGTGCAAACTGCCCAAGGTGGCACCATTATTATATTTCATCGTGTCAAGCTGCAACATTTCTGCCAACCCAGCCCTTGGCTCTTCTTTCAAAGAAAAGATGAACTCTCTGAAATTCTCTGGGTCTATACTGAGACAAAAGAAAATTATGAAAATCAATCAGACATTACTTCCAAAATTTATCAAACCCCAGTAATCTATTCTTACCCACCACCCACGTTATCCTCTTTTCTTTTTTTTTTTTGTCTCATTCAAGTCATAAATTGCAGCAAAGCTAAATCATTTTCATTCTATGCTGTATCCCTCACATAAAGAAAATTGGGGTTCATGGGTCTTAAGAGAAGATTCTTTTTTAAGGATATATAATTAATCTGTCTCAGAGAAAATCAACTTCTATGAATAAATATTTAAAAATAAGTAAGCAAGTACCTGTACTTCAGCATGTCCTGTATATTCCTCTATCTGACAGGAATACATTCCTGTTAAGCCAAAGATTTTAGTAAGAAAGATTTACTGTTTAGAAAGAAGCAAAATGCAGTACAAGCAAAAATTGTATTTAGATGAAGGTGAGTGCCTTGTAAAGGTCAAGAGGTGGTAATTGTTCAAGAAGATAGCTAGTGTTAAAACACAACTAAATACCTATCTTTCTATTACTATTCACATTTTGGATTTTATCTTCATCATTATATAATTTTTCAAAATCTTATACATAGTTGGAGACTTTTACTACATTGGAAAGGTCTGATTGCTTTATACAGCATGGTTTTGCTGGAGAAAGATACTTTCTACAGCTCTTCATAGCTTAAAATTCTTCACTATTTGCAGCTTCTTAAAGCAATATGAAAATATTTCTTGACATATTTCTCAGGAGGGTGCGACATTGTCAGAAACTGACTGATTTCAGGTACATCACTGAATATCCATTACTGTCCACATTTTACCTATAAAACTTTTGCAAAGCCTAACAATTGATCCTCAGTTCTAACACATTCACCAGCTCCCCCAGCCTCAGATTTTCTATAGGTCTTCAAGAATAGTCTTCTGTGTCAAGGGCTATTCAAAGATCTTGTCACACCTGTACAGGTAGCTCGCTCACTCACAGCAGTGATACCTCTGCCTGGGCAAAAGGAGAAGTTGAAGCCACAAGCAGCTTTTCTGGAATCTCCAGGGCTGACCTCTCTTAGAAACCAGATGTTAAATAAACAGGCTGTAGGTGAGCCTTAGTACAGTAACCTGTATTTGCAGATTCACCTTTGCAACCATCAGTGAGGATTCAGCATTGCCTTGTTTTGAACCCTTTGCTCCACCTGCATAAAGCACATCAGCTGATGTAACACTCTTGGAAAAAATCACTTAAAATGGACTAATAAATGATGAAAGAAAAAAATCACTTTCTCTAATATAAAACCAGATTCACACACTTAATTTCATCAGCTAAATTCTAGGAGTATAGTTCTGTCTTTTCAAGGCTGGTCAAAATTCTGGTAGCAGAGACAACAATCAGGTATAAATATACAATGAGTCAGTATTTTGATTTTTATGGTTGAAATTCAACTTTTGTACTCTGTGAAGGTAAAACACTGCACAGTAGAAAAGAGACACTGAAGTTTCTGTCTGACTGGAAACTCAAGATCAATTGGTTCACTCAGCCACCTGACTGAGAAGCTCCTTTATTTATATGTTTTAATCTGAGAAACAACCTTTCCTATGGCCTCTGGTGAATGCCTAATAAGAAAAAAAAACCCAACGTATTCTTGTTCTCCTGTTAATTGAAGCAAGGCCACTGAACATTGAAGATCTGTACTAATGTATAGGAGCAAAGGAGTTTATACTGGTACAATTAATTGATGTACATGTCTGAGGACTGGTTCCCAGGTGAGTTGTGTAACTCACTAAAAAGCAGTCAGGTAACTTTTTAGGTACTGAAGCTGCTAAGCTGATTTTGGGTAAAAGCAGCATTTTACAGTGTATTCATTTGTCAAAATATTACAGTGAATCTTCATTAAAACCTCAAAATACACAGTCTCAAACTCTAAAGAATAAAGGAGCTGCAGGTGTTTCTCCTTTGAGAAAACTGTCTCCACTTCCAAATGTTCTCATGTACAGACTGATAAATATTTACAGTTTGTGTCACCTCCATACAACCCTTAGGAAATAAAGACTTTTCTGTATTTTCAGATGTTATTTCACATGGTACAGTTGTAAAGTTACTTAAATTTGATCTAGATCCAGAGAAAACCAGTGAACAAACCACCTCTCCCTATTATTTGGCATAACTGGCATAGTCTAATTCAGTTTTCTTACGCCTGAAATCACACAAACCCACTGAATCTCATTTGCAGTTCTTAGTCTTAGACGTATTTTCCCATTTCACAAAAGCTGAAAAATTAAAAGTTAAAAATATCACTACTGGCATGATTTTCCTTCCGTTTGCTGTGGTGTGAATTTTGTCTATCACTTATGTTTGATGTTTTCTTTCTCCTTTTTTTTTTCCCTTTCAATGAATTGGTAAAGGTCATTTTGTAGCTTTTCACACTTTCTCAGGTCTGAAGAACAAGAACACATTTGCACATACAGAGAAAAATGCATGAAAAAGCATCTTGATTATCAGGATAGCTATATTTTGTATAATTTGGATTTACCACCAAATGCTACAAGAAAAGAAGAAACATCAGCAAAGTACCACAGAAGAGCAAAAATTAGGTTATAAATATACATCCAACATGGTTATATTGGTGTGTATATATATATATATATATATATATATATATATATATATGGTGTGTAACAATAACATTTTCTTCTGTCATTTTTCAGCAGGCAGTATAACCACATTTTTGATACTGGGTAGTGTGTGGGTCACAAAGAATCCTGCAAAAAATATGCAGCAGATGCAAATATCAATTCGCTGACTTCAGAGAATGTTGAAATGTTTCTAGGCTTAAGTCAGATGCATATGCTGAAAGAGAAGATAATAGTGCACAAAGCAGTGCTTCAGTGTACCATTTTGCCTGGAACCATGGCTTTGACTTTATGCAGCTTTCTCCTTGGGAAACTCATTTCACCCTTCTTTGTGGAATTAGTACTTAAAAGCCCCTGGAAAGAGCAGCTATTTATTGTTCTGATAACAAGCACATGAGAAGGGAAGAAGAAAAACCTATTTACATTGTCCTTGCTTCCTTGTGTTGTTACAAGCTGAAGAGACAATGTTGTCTTCAGCTCCAGCAATTCATATGTGCATGCATTGTACAGGCCAGGGAATCAAATCTGATATTTTTACTTGCAATCTATGTATAAAAAAAAACAACACATTCACAGCTCCAGTATCTCTTCAAATCTTGTGTCCAGTTCTTGGTGTCATCTGCAAAATGCCTGAGGGGGCACTCAATTCCCTCATCCACATTATTGATAAATATATTTAACAGGAGCTGCCCCAATACTGAGCCCTGGGAAACACCACTTGTGACCTGCATGTAATCTATATGTATAAATTCTCAGAAAACCCAGTAATGCTGCTGCTCTCTCTAAATATAATTTTAATAATTTAGTGTTGCCTCATTATATCACAGTACAAGCTGGCTTGTACTGGACAATTAATTTGGCTGCCCAGCCAGCTCCATAAAACCAGCCTCTGGATTGAAAGACAGGAACCTCAACCAATTACATTTCATCCTAAACTGCAGGCACATCACTGGTCCAGCATCTGGGGGGCATAAAAGATCAGACCAATGAGCTGTCCAGAGCTGGGAGTTTTGAACTCTCTATAAAAGAAACAATGAAACACGCTGTTTGTTGATGATCCACCACTGTTGTGTTGTGTCTCTGTCTCTGACCCCACGTTATCAGTTTAGAGATTCTCCTCTGGGATTATCAGGCTTGTTTTATGGAAGCTGCCAGATCTTTGAAAGTAGCAGAAGCTTCCAATGCAGAAAACCTACCTAGAGGTAAAACATGACCTCTGAGTTTCCAAGTATATGCAGTGTTATGTGGAGGACAGAGGGAGAAAGGATATATTTTCATTTATAGCACTTTTGGGAAGCAGACTTTGCTGCCTGCTTTTTCCAAGTGAAGTCAACACTTTTCCTAGCAAAACAGCTATCATAATGTAGATAAGATTTGTTAAGATATTAGATACTGGCATGGTATTATTAAGAGAAATTAGTTGTATCTTGAGGACTGCATATCAGCAGTAAAAGCAGAATAGTTGCAAATATGGCTCTCCCTATGACTGAATAAATAATTTTATCCCTCCTTCAGTGCCAGGATTTAGGAAATGCTTTTTCCATACAGGTCTAAGTGCACAATCAGAGATCTCAACATGTTTTTTCCTTCAGTACACCAGAGGAAAAAGAGAAGCGGTATTGTGCCTGTGCTTTTTGCTACAAATTACATACTTCAAAGACAGCTTCAGGCTTTAAATTGAAAACTGGATATGAAGTTGAAAGGACACTCCACATAGCAAAGTGGCTGAGACTAAATGAAGAAATCCAAATATTTTAGAAAATTATTATACATAACTACTTCTCACTATTTAATACTCCCTTTCAAATAATTTCACTTTTGTCTAAACAGACTGTAATTTTCAGAGCACGATATTGAATTTTCACTAGCTATAAATCTTTGTTTAGATAAAAAAGACTTTTTATATTGCAAAGAAATAATTTCTCCGCTTTCCTAGTTATAAACTCGGCAGTTATTTTGGTGATTTCTTTCCAAATAAAGTGATGCTTATAAATGCCATTTAATAGTGTGTTTATATCTGGTGTATTCAGAGACTGTCAATTTTACCATAATGGAAAATATGCAAAATCAAGAAGAATTAAAAAGAGTGAGAGAAAATGAAGGCGTGTATTGAAAAATCAAGCTGTTCATAAACAACATTCAGTCCCCAGAAATGCCCTGCAGATTATTATTTTTTTTTTGTTTATTGAATGGAGAAGAGATTGAACTCATTTTAGCAAGTAAATAGGTATCTGAAAGTTTGATTTTTTTTTTTAAGAGTAGCCCATTCCTGCCTCAGACCTGAAATTTTTCTAAAGGGAGTTAAAAGAATTTAAAAGTTAAAAGATGCTCATTTGCTCCAATATGTCAGGAATATATTTTGTGGGCTTCTCTGAAAATCTGATCTTGAAGTTGGAGGTAAAAGATGTGTGTGATTTCCTTCCTTTGAGAGATGCTTTGTTTATGGAAGTATTAGATTTTAGTATACTGAATTACAAATAGCAAGAAAGGACAGGACATGGGAAGTTTCAGGTTTAAAATTAGGTATATCTCCCTAATTGAATGGCTTGAAGAGTCTTATAATCAGAAGTCATTCAAAAGGTCTCCAATATATTTTTACATACATTTTTATGAATATTAAAGTTTTGTAAACAGTACTGTGGCAAAACTGCTTTCACATTCAAGTATGAAAATACAGGCCTATCAACATTAAACAGAAGGGATGTATATGCAAAACAGGTAATTGAAATTTCAAATAAAGAATATGAACACAATTTAAAAAAATTGCTTGGCTGTTGGCTCCCTGGTGGCATCATCTTAGTAGGAAGCCCAGGAAAACCTGATAACTTAACCTCTGGTCCATGCTGTTTTGCACTTCTGATTACTGAATAGTTGTTTACATCTGATTGAAGTAATCTATTTGAATTAAGCTTGAAAAGAAATAAAAAGCTCTGGCATAACATCTTCACCTGATGCCAGATCAGAAAAATTCCAAAAGATCTCTTCTGCACTTCTTCCCTTTCCTGGCCTCACATTCCTGCTATGTCTCATCTGTTGTGACTGTGCACTTAAACCGGGAGCAAGCTGGAAGTCTGACCTTGCAACAACCCCAAAATATGTCATGCTTCTCCTCTCCTAAAGTGAGAAGGCTCTTTCCATTAACTCAGTCAGTTAATTCAACACATTCCTCAAGATCAAATGTGGTGGATGCAAAGCACTGGACAACAATGCTGCTGCCTGGGATCCTCAGCTGGGGAACCTTCTCTCACTTGCAGGTATCAGATTGATCTAGTTTGAGCTTATGGGTTTTATTTTACCCTAAGAAAACCCTAGAGGATTGAAACTTGACACTAACAATCCTAGCTGAAAGTCTTATCCCTTCCTGTACTTCTCACCAGGGGATAGTCACCAGATTAAGTCAACTGCCTTAAACAAAGCTATGTAGCCTCAGTGTTGTGGTTCAACAGGTTTCTCTCAAGAATAATGTAAGTTCAACTTACATTAGTCTTTAAAAGACTGCCTTTGGACAAAAGCCTTCACTTGTATTGAATTGGTGACAGACAGTTCTCAACCCAACACTAAACAACACAGAGAAGAAATCTAGCTGGAATTTCTCAGGCTCCCTTCTTTTGCCAGGGCTTGCCCATGGGCAGATAATTGGGAACAGAGCACAGGTCTGATACATTGCCTCTCCTTTAAGGTTTCATCACTAAATAAATGCAACACATGAAGTGATTACCACCTTCTCTTGAAACTTCTCGGAAAAGTAACTTTTAGTTCAGGGTAAGTACAGTAATTCCACTTAGGATTTAGTGCATTCTTTATACATAAAAATAGGACGAATCACTACAAAACTGAATGCAAACCTACACAGTTTCAACCAGAAAACTCTCATTTTCATGCTGATAAGAGCTGTATCATATTATTCGTAATCACAGCAGGCCAGAAGCCTCCAGTGTGCCCAGTCTAATAATAATATACAGAACAGCTAGGAATTGTCACTAGATTAATTGCAAGTATAAGCAACCAGACTGCAGTGCTATGGTCTGGGTAACACTCTTTTAGCTAAGCCTGAGCATATGAGATGTTCTTGTGTCTTTTTGTCTTCCAAAGAAGCAGGAAATACTGGTGTAGTTTCACCCCCTGAGTTATACAGCAGTGTATTTGTATTTCTTGGAAGCATGGGAAGTTCAATGTAGGCTGAAACACAATAGCATTCTCTTGCTCATGCTGGGAGGAAGTCATTAGAAAACAATTTTGCTCAGAAACACTAAAAAGATAGAGTTGTAATATGTCTATCTCTCTTTCATGTCTTTTCAAGCTTCAACTTGCTTCTATCAAGTCCTATTATACAGTCTCTGATCATGTTGCACTTCAAGGGTGCAGAGAGAGGTGTTCAGAATCCCCAGGTAAATATTAATGGAATAACCTGTTTCCACATTCCCTTTGTGCTGTCAGTGTTTAGTTTATGCAGTGGAGAAAAAAAAAGCATATGACTTTCTTAAAAGAAGAGCTATTGCTGTTCAAATATTCTTGGAGTTTTCATTATCCACAGAACGGCTAATACCTTTCTGAATGCTGTTTCAGCTCTTGGTTTTATGTAACCTAACTCACAAAGAAACAAACAACTTTACAATTATAATTCAGTGAAGGTAGTGCACATACTGCAGTTCTAACCCTCAGTTTTAGATGAGAACGACTCTGTGAAGCTGAGAGCTGAGGAATAGCTTTTAAAGAAATGCAAAGCCTCTGCATTTCTGCACTTGTATTTTTGCTTTTTTTACTCAAATCATATAGCTGGATGTGGTTCAGAATCTGTTATATTCTTCTCAAAACTGGTCTCCCTAATGCTGTTTTAGCTGATGGTGGTCTCAAGAGAAACTTTTGCAGTAGATATATGAGTATCTAAGGATGAATATACAGTGAAACTAAAGTTTGATAGGGCAATATACAAAACAAGAACATTACTGGTCATTAATTACCAATTTAGCACTAATAAAAGAATAGGTAAGTCTTTGGAAAGAAAAAAAAGGCTAGTATCTTACAGAAAACATTGTACCTTTCTCCTACCTGCTTCTTTTCATGCTCTTCCATATGGATGTCCTTGTGACAGCCAGAGAAAGACACAGAGTACTACTTCACAACAGAAAGAATGCACAAGATCTCTATAAATTAAAAAAGAAACGAATTGATTTCGTGCACAACAAGTTTGTATGAAACCATAGATATCTCCTTTACATTATTTTGCTGCAATTAAAACAGAAGGACAAAGAAATGTGCCTGTAAGGATGCCACAGCCCTCATGGCAGGAATTGCCTCTGGGACTCAGCCCTCCCATCCCTGAAAATGCCTGTGTTGGTCAGGGCTGGGTGCTTTTCAGCACCCAGGGTTTGCAGCTGGGTTGCAGGGCTGCTTTGGTGTAACTACCAAGCAAAGTGTCTCTAACTCTGAACCAGAGGTGAACCTGTAATTGAAAGAGGGAAAAGAAAAAGAAGTCTACAGCACTTTTATGTTCATTTCACAGTTCATGGTGAGAAATGATTCTTATTTTTCAAGTTCCTACAGTGCTAGGCTGAGAAAATGGCTTTCAGTAGTTTTCTTTTAATTGGGAGCCCAGCAGTACAAAGACGGCCAGGCTGGGGCATGTTCTAAAATCACCTGCTGCAGCTTGCACTGTGGCAATAATTGAGGCCAGGTGTGACTGAGGTATAGTTCATCTAATGGCAATCATAGGTGCCACAGTCTGGTGTTTTTTCATAGGTGATAAAAGGATAATTTAGCACATGCTACATCTAATTCTTTTTGTTCAGTGGGTAACAAGATCAGGGTTTCAGTTCCAACTTTACTTAACTATTATAGGACTTACCAATAACTTTGATTAATTTTTCCTGCCAACTTACTTTTTATAAGCTTAGTCCAACCTGGTTTCCAGTTTTCCATGAGTTCCTACAAGACATTCTCTGTTATCCGAACAGACTTTTGGAAACTGCTGTTGATAAGAATCTGAATTACTCAGCTACAGATTCTGTTTTGAAAATATATTCAAAACTTTCCTTTACCTACCTTGGCCCATTTTTTCTGGCATCTTCCTCCAGATATCCTATCAAAACATCACAGTAAAAATTGGAAGTCTCATTCAGTGACATAAATATCTATAAATATCAGAATTGTTCAAAACTTACATCCTTCTCAAAACTGAAGTTTTGAGACTCTGAGTAAGTCCTGAGGAACTGAAACATCCTCCTGGAAGTGGCAGGTATGGTCAGGACTATATGAGCCTTATTTCTTTGTGGGGAGTCTAAAGGAGGACCTAAAATGGTGCTAGACATCTGTGTTTAGCAATCTAAAGTGCTTCCTTGGCGTGTCTGTTTTGGGATCCTGAGGAAGGGTTCCCGAGGACTTGAGTGTGTGGTATTGCCATTGACTCCAGTAGGACTCGTAATCTCTCAATATTTCTCATCCATGGAAATTATTTCAATTCCAGCCATGGAAATATCTCAATATTTGCACAACCACTGGAAAACATCTATATAGGTGTCACAGTTAAATCATGCAGTCCTTGGAGCCTCCCCTCAGCTGTTGTCCTGCCCATACTGATTTGGTTTAGGAAGCAAGAAAATGCTCAGTCTGGATCTGGTCTGAATTTCCATAGACTTAATAACTCTGTCTGCCCTGGTCACACAGCTCATGCCCACACTCCTCCTGCATGCACACAGGAACTCTTCCCACCTTAGACTTGGTATGATTATTTCATGTACGTATTTGGATATTCTAGTTTGGATCCTGCACAGAACCTAGGTTTTCATCCAGTGGCATTTTGGTGACAGGATAGCCTCTCACTCTGCCTTTCAACAGCTCTAATATCCTTCCTAATGCACATACTTCTGTATTGTGTTCCTTGGGACAAACACTGGTTCCTTGGCAATGTCTTGCTGGTCTCTCCCTCTGGTCTCTCCCTCCCTTTGTTCATCTTTCTCCAGTGCCCTTCAGTCACTACCATTTGCTATTTCCTTCCCTGAAGCCTGTCGTCTTGGGATTCATCTGACAATGGCTGTCAGGAATATTTCTCTTCTGTGGGAATGGCTGGGATCAGTGCTTACCCAACCACGCCCTTCTTGTAGCTCCTTATCCAGCAGCTCATTCCATAGCACAGACAGTTCAGAGATGGAATAGACAGGATCAGCTCCCCTCACCACCTAAGAGACCTTGAGTCTACAACTACAGACTCCCTGATGCAGAGCTGCAGAATTTTCTGAGCTAGCCCTTTCTTATTCTTTCCAGCTGAAAATGTTCCTCTTGGTGTGAATTAAGTGCTCAATGGCTATGAATGAATGTTCATCCTGAATAGGATGAGAAGAAGCAAGCTGAACATGACTTCAGCAACTGCAGGACTCTACTTGGATAAAAGGTTCCTGCTTCAATGAGTGATCATGATGAGAATATTTTAAATATAGACAAGAGATTCTTGTGATGGAGAATATACATAACATGGGTGCTACGTGCTGATTCTGGCACTCTCCTTATGCACCTTCAGCATTTTTTTAATGTAGACTTGATGTATGTTATTTTAGAATAACACAGAAACACAGTATCACAGAATTTCTGAGGAAGGAAGGGACCTCTGGAGATCCTCCTGTCCAGCTGTGTTGTGTGGAGCTGAGTCACATCTCCACCAGTAAATGCAGAGAAAGTCTTGGCCCTACTTGGAATTGTGGACAGCCTGAGAAACCTGAGCTGGTAGCACATGTGCTCATATAAGCCGACAATAAGTTCGATAGGAGTGTTTATCTTCTGGAGGGCAGGAGGGCTCTACAGAGAGATTTTTACAGACTGGAACAATGTTCTGAGGACAACTGCATGATGAGGCAAAGTGCCAGCTCCTGTTCTTGGGCTACAAAAACTCCCTGCACTGATACAGGGAGGGGGAAGAGTAGCTGGAAAGCTGCTCAGCAGAAAGGGAGATGGGAGTGCTGGCTAAAGCAGCTGAACACAAGCCAGCATGTACCCAGGTGGCCAAGAAGGCCAATGGCATTCCGGCCTGTGTCAAAAATAGTGGCCAGCAGGACTAGGGAAGTGATTGTCCTACTGCCCTTGGCACTGGTGAGACCACATCTCAAGTGCTATGTCCAGTTCTGGGCCCCTCACTTCCAAAAGACACTGAAGTGCTGGAGCATGCCCAGAGAAGGACAGTGGAGTTGGTGAAGGGTCCTATAAGGAGTAACTGAGGTGACTGGGGTTGTTTAGTCTGAAGAAGAGGAGACTCAGGGTGGCACCTCATTGCTCTCTGCCACCACCTGAAAGGAGATTGTAGTGAGGTAGATGTTGGTCTGTTCTGCTGTATCAAAAAAGGAAATGACTTAAAGTGCACCGGGGGAGGTTCAGATTAGATATTGGGAAGAAAAAAAAATCACTGAAAGAGTGGTCAGGCATTGCAATAAGTTGCCCAGGGAGGTGGTGGGGCCTTATCTCTGAAAGTGTTCAAGAGGCATCTGGATGTGGCACTTGGGGATACACATGTGATTATGATGGTGCTGTGCTGACACTGGACAGATGATATTTCCAACCTTGTTGATTCTGTGATTTTATAGGCTCCAGTTTTAGATTCATTGGCTCAGATCTTTACTAGCTTGTGTGTCTCCCTCATACTCTCTGTGTAAATGTTATTCTGGGTAAATGTGCTTAATCTTTCAGCCAGGTGCTTTGGAGATTTTTATGTATTAAAGCATACAGTGTTGCCTAAATTAAAAGAGAAAATGTACTGAAATGAATAGTTCAGTAATTTTTCTATTTTTTTAAACCAAAGATATCTGCAAAAATATGGAAGTAGAAATATTTTTTTCTGAGAGGCAACATGCTACAGCAGCATGATCTTTGCTCAATTGTAGTGATTCATGGTAAGTAAAGCCTATACTTTTCAGTCCCAAATGTGAGCATAACTTTCTCAGCATCCCTGCAAACCAGTCCTCAATGGGGGTGCATTCTTAATTTTATGAATTTCTGTATTTGCTGCTGAATGCTTTTCTAAATTTTCACCCTCATTGCTATGGAGACCACTAAAATCTGATTATCATTGCTGAAGGCACCATCTTAGCTTGAAGAGATTAAATAATTTTGCTTTTGCACAATATTTGCTCCAAAACCTGGTTAACATGGTCAACTTAGAGACACCCCTACTGGGGAATTTGCTGGAAAGGAAAATGTGATTTAAGATTTAAACTCCATTACTCTGCTGATTATTCACAGCAGTGAAAATTTATACCCAGCTTGATGTGGAATATTTAGTTTAAGAATTTTGCCCATAAGGAAACACAAAGATATGATGAACTGTAACATCAGTGTCTTTCAATGTGTAATGATTTTACAAGGCCAGGGTCTTTATGTAGCTTTACTAGGCCAGGGTCCTCTGAGCTTCTTGCTGTTACCAATAGAGAATAGGAGAAGTCTGTGAGAGCTAAATGACCTCTCCGTGTCCTACATCCCTTCTCTGTAGCTAAGAAATAATTCAAACTTCTTTTTCTGTGACTACTTGAGGTTTGATGATGAAATGCAGTCTCTACAACCATATTTAAAGAGGAGCTCATAAACTCTCTGAGAGTTTTAGTCCTCCAAGCTCAATCTCTTGCAACTTCAGCCCTCAAGGCACTAGCCCTGAACGTGGAGATGGGACGTGCTCCACTTTCAGGTCCATGGGTTGTGTGTGTGTAGGTGCTCACATACACATTTGGAATGATCTTCATTCCTGGGAGGAGACCGTTTAACTGCTTTTGTCTCTGAAAAATCTCATAGTTTAACATATGAGACCACATAAGGGAGGGTTAAGGTGTTGGGAAGAGTTTAAACTTGTCCCCTGTAAAGACATCTTTGAAAAGTGCTATCTGAGGAAACTGCTGGAAAATCTGACATCTGCTTGGATTATTCACTCCCCTGAGTAAGCAGGAGCAGTAGGTGTTCTCTTTGTAGCTCTGCACTGAATGGAATTTCACAGAGCTTCTCTTGAACCTCAAGTTTACATCTGATGGCAAATTCACCAATGTAATTTGTCTACATGGATGCCCATATACAATTCCATGGACACTGATTTTAGTTATTTTTCTTGTTGCTGTTATTAATTGTCTGCTTCCATCATGTTATCTTGTGATGTCACTTGAATCATCCAAGTTCAGTGTAGAACAAATTAACCAAAATGAGACCCATAAAAATTGGTAGCACTTCTGGATTACTGTTTCCCCACCTTGTTAGTTTACCAAAAAAATAACCAGAATTTACAATTCACTTACAAATGATCCTCGTGTAATTGCAGAAGAATCCAAATTTCAAAGGTCACTCATCCTTGAAATGAGTACAATTGATTTTTTTATAGCTTGCTGTCAAAAAACATATTTATGTTTCTGAGACAGGACCTGATAAACTTTCTCTCTGAAGCACTATTAAATAATAATGGTCAATGAATAGATTTGCAAAACACAATTTCATACACTGGTACTTTGATTTCAGGTAATGCAGCATGTCATCACAAACATGGTGAAACTCCTGACATCGATCACTGAAAGCTGTCTTGTATAGAACTAAGAAATATTTCAATGTTGATTTGCTTGAGATCACATATTACATAAAAATGTGTCCTCTTTTTTATGTAGATTACTGATGGAGACCAGAATCTAAAACTCTGTCAGGTTGAAAAACAAAAGGAAAGAAAAAAAAATCTAGATATTAGGAAGAAGTTCTTTAATGTGAGGGTGGTGAGACAGTGGGAAAGGCTTCACAGAGAAGTTGTGGATGTCTCATCCCTGAAAGTCTTCCAGGTCAGCTTGGATGTCTGCCCAGGGCAGGGGGCTTGGAACTGGGTGATCATTAAGGTCCCTTCCAACCAAAACCATTCCATGTTTCTATGATCTATAGCTTTTCTATCAATGGAAGCATAGATTTACAATTAATGTGACTACTCAGGTAAACAGAAATTTATGAAATCCCTCCCTTGCCTTGTGGATTAAACACTAAGGCCAAAATTCTGAGAAGGGGTAAACGTTTAATGTGATTGACTACTTATTGTTAAGTGTTGAATTCTCACTAAATTTGACCAAAATCACATGCAAATTTTGAGGCTTGCCCCTTGAAAGAATAATCAAATCATGGCATGCTGTCAGATGTGAAAATAAATAAGTGTATAGGGGAGATTTCTTCAAATATAAAATGAGTACAAGTGCAAAACATCCCCTCAGTCATTCTGAGGTAAAATCCTTTTAATGCTCATTCAGATCTCAGCGCCAGATTTCAGCTGCAGCCTTGCCATTGCTTCCCTCTGTTCCTCCACCATGTTCCACTGTGGTCCTGCTGCAGCAGCAATATTATCAGCAGCAATATAATTTCTTCTTTCTTTAAATAATTTGCTAAATGCTTCTGTAACTACTCATAGAATGAACACTGACCACAGTTTCTGTTTAAGCGTCCAGTTGGAATAGACACGGAAGGTACTCATTTAATGCCTGTCAACAGGGATAAGTTTGATTCTTATTTTACACAACTTTAGTTGTCTCTAGTTCTAGTAATTATCTAAAGCACAGAGCAATGGAAGGATATTTTATCCACATATGCATAGCTACATACCATAGATATATTCAAATACAGTAATACACCAGTAGAGTGGTTATGCAAATTTTTTTCTCCATTACCTTAGGCTGCTAAGTCATGTAGCCAGGACAGTATCAGAAAGATTTAAATGTAACCTTTAGAAACCTTTTTGTTTGGTTAGCGGGATTTATATGGGATGGATGCTCTGCAAACTAGTTTTTGTTAAAATAAAGTGTGATACTTGCAGATTAATTCTGTTTGCACAAATGTAGAACAAAAATCTTTTTTTGAGGGGTTAATCAGGAGAAAGTACTTATTATAGCAGCCACAAAACTTCAAGAACTTTTGTTTCAAATGGGTTATTATTCCACCACCCAAACCCCAGCAACTATGTATTCCCTGTAGCACTCAGTATTTTTTCTAAGCAGTCTCTCAGAGGACTTTCTTACCAGTTTTCCAGAGCTGATTCCTGTAAGGGCATGGATTGTAAACACAGGGCTCTAACTGCTGTACACAAGTGCCTTTATTTTCTCTTTCTCTTTCATTCTCGTGGCCAGAACATTTAATGGCTGAGAAATGCTCAGAGCTACTGTACTAACTTGTCAAGTTGTGCTGGTTTTACCTTGTATTTCAAAACAGTCTTGCTTCCCAACAATACCAATATAATTTGAAATCATTCTCATAGACTTTGTGGACCAATTTGCTTTAGCTCTCCTGCAAGCAACACCTTGTGAATGGAATAGGGAACTATGAATGCAAAATGAATTTGGACACTGAGCAGAAAATGATAACTATTTTTTGCATGGTTTTCATAAATTATGTTCACACTGCTTTTGTGATATGTGAAACACAGAAGCTTCCAAGATTAAGAAAAAGCATTTCTTAAATTCAATGAAATATCCCCACAGTGCCTCCCTCTTTCTCACTCCACTGAAGAATTCCCTCTTTTCAGGAAGTCCGTCACGTTTCTTGTCAGTCATTTTTCAATACAGTATGGATCTTAAATTTATCAAAATATTAAAATGATAGCAGGTTTAACATTTTTATACATTTTACAAAAGTTTAGTACTTAATATTATGAATGCCTCCTTCTGTTTGATCTGCTTTGAAAGTTTGTGAAGGATGGTTGCACTACCTTTTTTAATGCCATTTTTCCATGAGAGAAATACATTTTTCCTGGAAAGTGTTGTAGAGTCACATTTTAAGAGAAAAAATTGCAAAACTGAATTAGTGCATAAATCAGAGAAAATATTTATTTACAGACATGTAAAAATTATGTTACAACATTTTAAAGAAAACTGTAATGAACCATCAATCTGCTCTAATGGGCAAACTCTTAATGTTTCAAATCTAAATTGCAGTGGCACCAATTAAAAATAGGACTGCTAACAAGATTATAGTTATCTACATATTTTAAGTACAGTGATTTTTCAGAACTAAAAATAGATCTACAGAGAAAACTAATAGGAACTGCAACAATATGTAGTACAAGGGTTTACAAAAGTAAAAATATTTTTTCTTGATCCAAACTTTAAAGCTTTTTAGTAAACATTTTCCATTCATGCAGCTGCCCATGTTTGAAACAAACATCTGAAATACACAGAGCATCTATATCTGTGTAGAAAATGAAGTGGTTTGATTCAGGACTGTCTGTAAAGGATTTTATGACTGTTGATGGTCCAAACTGATTGACAAGATCTTTTATGTTTCCTATTCCTCTGTATTGCAAGGGATGAGCAATGTTGAAAAATCCCACAATTGACAAAACTTATGTCAAACAAGTAACAGGTGATGGCAAACAACACCGAGCATACTGCAAACATGGACAGCAGAGAACAAGTAAGCTCTGTCGAAGCCACCAGCATCCTCTGGAGTGATTTTAAGCAAACATGCCATTGAGAAAACTTGCTAGCAATAGGCTGCATGGGGTAACAATCTTCTGGCTTGCAAATGAAATAGTGCCTCAGGGTGTCATCAGAGATGACTTTCGTGTTCAAAATATATTCAGGACCTAAGCTGTGGTGTGAAACAGTGTCAACATTATGATTGTGCAATCATTTCTGTGAGTTTATACTGTAAGGGTAATGACTGTAAAGAATGTGTGAAAATCTCAGAGTGCTTTCTGTGAGTGTTAGCTCATTTGGAGGTGGTGAAGAGACAATATACCTAGATGTTTCTCATATCTAGTTTATTAACACAAATATCAGAACTGATCTCCTTAGATGATTTTCTGCATCTTTTAAGTCAGCCAACAGTTTATGTGATTTAAATGCCCCTTGAGCTGCTGAAGTTTGGAGTTCCTTATTTTTTAACTATCAGCTGAAGGCAGAAATCCCAAAATGGCAATTCTGTTTGCATTTTTACAGTTAAAAAGGTTCATAACCCATATTAAGAGATAGAAAATGGAGAAGTATTTCACCTGCTGATTTGACCTAACATTTCACTTACAAGGAGTAATATTTTTTTCCTGCACTTTTCTTGGAGAGTCAGCCCTGATAAAATCTGAAGCTGCAGTTCTTTATGCTCAGGTGTAACTACTTATACTCGTCTTTCCTTTGTAAGGAGCTGGTTACCACTCAGCACTTATGTAAACCATGTAACTCCACATACAATAGACAAAAGCTAAATATAAGGTACACAAACGTTAACTGAGAGTGCAGTGTCACATAGCTACCTAGTGAAAAAAATCCTCACTCAGTAATAGGCAATTAAAATGTATGCTTTGCTTCCAAATTTTTGAAAAATATCAGTCCTTCTTTGTGGATGATCCCCATGCCAGAAACTTGACCAGAGACCTTGAGCTCTCACCAGCTTACATCCACACTACTTGAGGTGAACCTGTCATCTCAGAAACTGCTTCTTAAAACAGAAATTTAAAGTTAGATCTTTTTAAAAGTCTCTCTGGTACCTTTTGTTTTCTCTTGTTTTCAGCCTACAGAGAATGTTTGAAAGGGCAAGGAAAGAGTTCATTTTTGTAGTGCTGGATGATCTGAAATAGCAAGTACCACAGTCATGGAGCTCAGTGATCAGGGCTTAACACTGCAGACTGGGTCTGTGCTCCATTTGACTGTGTAAGATACTTCCTAAATTAATGTCTCTCCCTCTTGGGAGGCTGTAGCTAATAAATAATTTATTTACCCTGCAATCACTTTAAAGACATGTCTCTTTCTGTATGAGTACCATTCACATAAAGATGTGGATGAATAAATACATATTTCTTGTTTCATGTCATCTGCAATGTTAAAGAGGTCTGACTTTGGGATGGTGAACAAGTTGGTACTTTTCTAGGGGAAGAAGTCCTTGTGCCCATATGCTTTTTTTACCTTTAATGTCTCAGTAACACAAGAGAAATAATGCATCCATTCTGTTTTGAAGGGAAATATGGTTTATTATAAAATTCTATACTGGGATTCCCCCCACATCTCTATTAATTAATTATTCCAACTTCAGGCTTTTAGGAGGGCCTTAGGATTTTGTGGTTAGAAAGACTACTGCCAGAAAAGAACCCAAAAAGTAATAAGTAGGCTAACTCAGGCTGTCAGATATTGGCAGGCTATAAGTAATTTTTCTGGCTAGACAGGAGGCTGACTGACTTTTCATATGGTAGCAACAAACTGCCTTTAAAGATTTGTAAGAACAGCTGTAACAACTGTCTGATGAATGGCATCACAGAGAGGGCTTATCTGAAGAAGAGGATTTACAGGAGGATGCAATTTACAGTTTATCAAGAATTGCTCTCTTATTTTGACATTTTCACTTTTTAGAAGCTATTCTATTATCAAATGTAATTGTTTCCAATGACAAATAAATTGAATAAAATAATGGGAAATACCATACAATGTATTTAATTGTGGCACTGATCAAAATGGTCTTGTTTGAACTAAGCAGTAAACAAAGAAGTGCAATATCACCTGACTCTAAATATGGTAAAACAGTAAACGTGCTAATCATAAAAATAGCTTTTAGAAATATACATTTGTATACAGTGTTTTCCACACCTGTTAAATACGTCCTTCATATTATTATGATACAGTACATTGGCCTTTAAGACATCAAAATTAAAAAAATAATACCAATAATTAGCCAGAGAAAACCACATTTACAATCTAAACCATAAAAATCTGACAATTGTACAGCTTAGAACATATAAGAAATGGAGTTTCTAATATTTGAACAATAATGTCCATTTTAATAAGTAAATTGAGTTTCATACAAATTGAATCAAAGGTGTTGTCAGCCAGTAAGAAACTGCAGTTCACAATTTTCTGTGGGGAAGTCAGAGTTTCTCTTCTCAGCCTTCAGGGGGTTCACACATGACATTTCATCACTTGATCTGTAGAAACTGAGAACGAAATGTTGGCTTTAGTACGAAAGCATAGAATTTCTTCCAAGAGAACCTCATAAAGAAACCAAGACAGCTGGGAAAAGAGCCAAGAGGACTATGATTTGACTTTTTTCACAAATCAAGCAAATATCAATGTCTATAATGCTTTCCCACCTTAAACCATCAAAGGTTAAAAGAAGAATAGTGCTCCTGCAGCAGTGGGCAGTCAGGACTGTGCAACAGTCTTGAGTTGACAGTACGGCCCAAAATAATAACAGCAAATCAAACTAGAGCTATTGAAGCTGAAGTATAGCTCCCCTCAATAATGCTATGCTAACAACTCCTGAATAATTTCTATTTTAGCAGCAGGAAATAGAATAATGTATCTTGGCAGCTTTGCAATGAAGTGCTTTATTTGCATAATAGCATTCAATCTAAATATATTGCATGTAGAATTCTTTGCTTCAGTCCCATCATGCTATTTATATAGCTTACGCCATTTCCATTGGCTGTGTGCTTTCAGCAATGCCTATGGTTACCAGATTGATGGATTTTTCCTCAGTAGCTTCCCTTTTACTTTGCCTATTTTGCTATTGTTTTTGTGTACCTGCCGCAGGATATAACTAAATATCCTTTGGGATCTTTTGTCGCTTTATCAGCCACATCGTGAAAATGCAAAAGTCCAGTGTAGCCAACACTTTTAAGGTTCGCTCTTCCAGCAGAGGCTGGAGGCAGGTTGCATCTAAATATCTGAGTCCTGCTATGTGACCCATTAATGCTAGCAGCTCCAAGTAGGCATTGAGTGATGCTGCAGGGAAGCATAATGCACACCAACTCCACCTACCCACAGGGAAACTGACAACACTTTCCTAATTGCATCTGTTTGGAAAACTGACAGTAGAGAATGTTAGCAGAAGTAGATGGTTTCTTTTTTTTGAAGCGAAATTTTCAACCCAAGTTTAAAAAAAAATGTTGACAGGAAAAATATTTTCAGCCAATCTTTTCTGCACCCTTTTTTTTTTTTTTTTGTGGGGCGGGGTGGAGTCTATCTTGTTTTATAACTGAAAAAGGAAACAGCTGATGAAACCTGGTGCGCTTCTGATCAAAGGCTGAAAAGCTCCCAGATGTTCTTTTCAACCAATTAAAATTAAAATGTTAAAATGTTAAAATTTCCATTTACTGGAAACCTGGTTTTCCAGAAACATCCAAGTCACTGCAGGACTGGGCTCCTGTCCTTTGAAGAAGTCAGGCATCAGATTTCCCCTTCACTGCAAAGAGAGCACCAGATCTGTGCTTGTGGTCTTCCCAGGTAACCAGGATTAGGGAGAAAAGCTCGTGTGAGAGATCCCAGAATTTTCTTCTTTAAGTTAAATCATCCAGAAAGTATTATTCTCTACTTGCACAGAGGATCTCTCATGTTTTAGGTCTGATCCCTAGAGAGACTAGCTATAATAAAGACCTTTAAATTCTTCCCTTAAGTCTGAGAGGGGCTTAATGGTTTTTAACTAGCTATTCATCTTAGAAGGAGTAAAAAAAAAAAAATAAAATCTCACTGTACATCCTATTAGCTCCAAAGAGAGTTACTCTTTTCTAGTCTTTTTTTCAACTATGCTTTGCTATTCCATTATGCCATTATAAGAAGCAACAATTATGAAAGCAATAAGAGGCAGATTTTCAAGTTACTTATCAAAGGTTTTTTCCCTTGCCATAAACCTTTCAGGCCTTTACCTGTCACAGCACTAAAGAGCTTCATTAGATTGCTATTGTGAAACATTAATGTTGCTAACCATCTGGACCCAAGTCACCAATGCTGCTTTGCTGTTGGTTGGAAACAGTGATAAAAATTTAGCAACTCCACCACTGCAAAATATTCCTGTGCTCTTCCTTCAGTACATGGTTTTCTTATTTCCCTCTCACTAGAAATAATGGTAAAGTCTGAGAGGAAACATTAAAATCTGAAAGAGCCAAACTTTTATTGTCCCTGTAATGACAGGAATCCAGGGCTATGATTAATACAGAGTAATTCAATGCTAATTTCATCCCATTTCTTTCTTCTGAATAGTGTGCCATTTATCATCTGCCTTTATGGCAGTGCTGATGATATTAAAAAACCCTCATGATGACTAGTGGGCTTTTTAAATTTTTTTCACTTCTTTCCCTTATATATAAAAACATCTCCTGACACAACAAAGATGAACTGAATTACATTTAAGCCAGTAATAAGGCTTTCATTTGATGTAGTTCTAACAGAAAACCACTTTAGAAAGTGTGATTTGAACATAATGCATTTTAAGAATTGAATAACTCAACTGAGCATATAGACTTGGCATCCGTAGACAATATCAAAGAAATTCTATATACTGTCCTAATTGCTATCATAATCTCTGAAAGAAAGATGGAGAGAGTTTATGGAATATTTATTGGTTCATTTTCCATCTGAAATTATTTCTGCTGCTTTTTTCCTTATGTGGATTGCTTTTTGAGCATGAGGTATTGGAAACACTCTTCCTAGGCATAACACTGTATTTCAGTCTTCCATAAATGCTATTGCTACTGTTGTTATAGTTCTAGTATAATCCTTCTGGCATTTTTGCCAAATTCAAATTCTACTAGATTAACTTAATTTTAACTATACACACTGTATGTAACATGGGAAAGCCAAAATTAAATTGTTTCCTTCTCACAGGGTTTATGGGAAGAGCATTCTGGGTAAATGTACGGGAATAAATCTTACTGTATGAGAGGGTAAATTCAGCATATGTTTTTGGGAGGGAGCATTAGGAATGTGCTATGACTAAATGACACAAAAGATGTA
Source organism: Melozone crissalis (assembly GCF_028551555.1). Classification (NCBI taxonomy): domain Eukaryota; kingdom Metazoa; phylum Chordata; class Aves; order Passeriformes; family Passerellidae; genus Melozone; species Melozone crissalis. Next base: position 26,500,204 of record NW_026535780.1, read on the forward strand.
CATGATTAACATCTTACCTTGTTAAGAAAATGCTTAAAGAAAAGCCCCACTGAATATAGTTGTTACAGACTTCACCGTATGGTTTACCCCACAATAAGAAATAAGAGCATCCAAAACACAGACAAATGAAAGACATTCATCTGAAAAAATGCATCTGTTTTTAAAGAATCCTTTGCTCTGGATGGCTTTTATGATCAAAATAATCTTAGAAACTCTCAGAAAACGCAGCTACAAAGAGGATAGATAGGTGATGGTTGACGTATACATGTGAACATGCAACCCAAAGCCTCAAGTGTCCTTCCTCTTACTCTCCTGTCTCTTTTTCCTTGCCAGACAAACCCATTCTCAGGACTGGAATTCTCATTTTAATAACTATAATGGAGGCATCTGAAGCTACTGCTGACCACTGCTTGGTAAAATTGCACATGTATCTCTTGCAGGCTCCTCTTGAGTAGGAGACTTGATGCTTGACAACTTTCTAGGTTTCTGCTGGTGTCTGACTATGCTTTGACAGAAGGTTATGTGACTGCCATACATCACTTTCTGCAAAACAATGGCAAGCTCCATTAAAATGCAGCAGGTACACTGTCCTTTCACTCCCAATGCTGGCCCTCATTCTTGTGCTACCTCAAACTGCAATTGTAGCACAACTGCTTTCATTACATCTGATGTTCATTCCTAATACTGTTATCTGTGCAACTGAGAGTTCTGAATCTAAGTCTACAGATGCTGCTCTTTTGTCCTCGAGGATAGCATACTCTGTTTCATCTTTAATAATTTATTTTCATTATGAAATGCACTTTCTGGACAGCCAAAGAGATGAAAAATGGAATCTACCTGCAGAGCAGGCTTTAAAAAAAAAGGCAGAACAAACACAAAAAATAGCCAAAACTTAGTTAGCCATTATTGATCTAGAAATTTATGTAAAATGAGAAAAATCATAATGCAGTACAGAAAGTAGTAAAGCAATTTGCCATTCTGTTTATTAGCTATGTCTAACTCAAGGCAATATCCTCCTTTTCTCTTAAGCAGGCATTCAGAATGAGTACAAAACACTGTAATTTATATTTGTAAGGTACCATGGGGACATGCACATTTGTTGGCTTTTACACAGCATTCTTCATCATCAGTGGGAAGCCACGAACAACAAGGAACACTGAATTTGTGTTCCTTGTTGCTATCACATTGACTTCACAGCTGTGTTCATTTGAGGTACACCTTGCACTTTGTCCCTTGATTTAAAGCATAAAATCTCTAACTCAGTAACAGTCATAGAAGTGGTTTAGTTTAATGCCCCCATATGAAATGTAAATGCTCAGTTCAGTATGTGTGAGCAGGGGAACATAAATGTATATCACACTTTTACTGTTTTCAGTTGGAACCCTTGCAAAACATGAAAAACAAAATGATGGCAGTGATGCAAAATTTTTTGTAATGAACTAGTGATAGAATATTCTCTGCATTTAATAAATAGAGTGATTGTACAGTTTGATAAATATTAATAAAAGATAAATAAAAGGATGACTTGCACCTTCTTTAAACCCTTCTTCAATTGATGAAACCTAATAATTATGTTTTTGACTCTGCCAATCATACTTTAATTGCTAAAAACATTACAGAATTGTTTTTCTGTTCAGTGAACAGCTTAATTGCTTTGAAGTGCTAGTATTTATGTGAGTACTTGTGAGAATGATTGTTTTAGTCATCAGTGAAAACAAACTTCTATCTTCTCTGTATTAAAATGCTCGGTTTCACTTCTTTGTCCAATAAAAATCAGCAGGAAGAATAAGATAGCCCTATCAGATACTGATTTCTCCCCTAGATCATCATATCTTTTCTTTCTCAGAGTCCAGGCAGAATTGTGACAAATGCTTTTGATTGTAGTGGTGGAGACAGGATCCAATATTTGGAGAGTGCTAGCGAGGACACACTGCAGCTGAGATGATGGTGAGGTGTGAGACTGAAGGAATGACTTTGGGAATAGAGTCAGCATGGTCATTAGAGAGCTTGAGTGGGGCCATTAAGGAAAGAAGTGGATCTTCCCACTTTATTTAGGCTGTGTGTATTTCTCCTGCTAGACTGCTTTTGCAGCAAAATCTTCCTCTGCAATGTCCTTTATAGCAGTAGGAAAAGACTTAGGGATTAGTAGCACAGTTTTTGGTGACAGTGGGAGGGATCTGAAGCTGGAGGCATGGAGTCTTCTGCAGAGTGTGGCGTGGGCCAGGATCTCCAAGCAGATGTGGAAGAGGTTGGATGGTGGGGAGGTGGTGCTTTAGCACACCTCACTGCCCTGAAGTCTTTACCAGAATTTTACCAGATCATTACCAGAATCTTTACCACGTTGCTACACCATGGTGAAACTGTTCCCACCAAACTCCCATTCCTGCTCTCTCTTGGCTGATAAAGCCAATCCAAATGCAGTAATGAATCACTCCCTTATGCTGTCCACAGAGTTCCCTCAGCCCATACCTATGTGCCTTGAGGGACACTCAACCCCCTTTTGGGATCTAGTGCCAAATAAACTAGAGAAAAAAAATGTTACACCTTTGTTTATCCCTGCATATGAGTGGCTGTTCATAGCAAATTCCCAGGGCTGTGGCTCTCATTGGAGATCCCTGGGTGTTTCTGTTTCTTGGGACAATGCCTGCTCCATGAGGAGCAAGCCCAACTGAGTCCTATCATGGTTCATGATAAGTACTCTACTTTATCATCCTGAATGCTACAGAGGACATGCTTCTAAGTTACAGGGCAGTGTAAAAAAAGCTGTAGACTAAAATTCCTACTGAATTAATCTCTGCTTAATGTGAGGAGTAGGAATTCTCTAGCGTGAGATTAGGTGGTCCAATTAGTATTAATGGTCATGGCAAAAGTTCCTGTCCTACTAATGTCAAGGGTGCAGTTTTGAACACACAGTTTAATGCATAAAGGAACTACTAAAACTTGTACCCTGAGGCAGTTTAATATGTCTACATTTTAGAAATGTGTTTTTAAAATAAATTAAAGTAGGAGCTTACAAGAAGAATTGCCTTAAAGTAATTATGCAGAAAGCCCCTAATAAACTTTCTCACTATTTCCAAATTAGAGTTTAGATAAGTATCAAAAACCAAAGGGCAACCATGCCAGGCAAAATAATTGTAGGCAATGACAGGAATAAATCTCAATGTGTTGAGATGAGGAGTGTTCTGGCTAATCAACTGGAGATTTTTCAGGTACTTGGAGGCAGAAGTTTTACTCAACTGAGCAACCAAGGCATAAAAAAAATAGAAAAGAAATGGGAAGGAGGGAGTGCTGGAGGAAGATGTTGGAAGCATATAACATGAGACAGAGATACTGGGAAAGCCCAGAGTAAACCATAGGAAGTAGGAGTGGAATGAGACAAACAATGCAAAATTAATATTTAAATGGTGACAGAATAATGAATTACAACAGTCAATTGAATATACAGGATGTAGAGTTATATGCTTAAAACTGTCGTCGGTGAAGGTCTTGCTGTGGCAGTGTGATGCAGGTGGAAATGGCAATAAAAGATGGTCCTATTTAAAACAATTTTTTAATTTTTATTTTCCTGCCTAATGCCTATTTGAATGCACAGTGCACAGTAATGCATACAATTTTGGTTTTATGAGGATTTCAAGAGACATTAATTAAAAAAAAAAAAGTTAGAAAGCAAAATGTTGGACTTGGGGTCAAATTGTGGTCTGCAAATGGTGCAGAATCTCGTAATAGCTGGGAAAGGATTATTATAACCCTGCAAAGAGGAAGCAGAGAAGAATTTAGCCTTTTCATTCTCTTTTTATTTGGTCTGGAATACACTTTGCTTCTTTTGAAAGACTACAGAACTGTAGTGTAATTTTAGATATCAATAGCAACAACAATTTGGAAACTTCAGACACACATAGCAGCGTGACAAGCTGGATAAGTTGGTATTTGATTAACTTCCAAATCTTCATTTTGGCAGACTGAGCTTGTCTTATTCTCACTGATTGCTTTTTTTTTTGTTGAAATGGCAATTACAGTTCTATCACCTTCTAAATAACTTCCCTTTTCTGAGGTGTGTAAATGCCTATGTATGGATAAATTCAATCTGCCTTTCATGTTTTGATATTAATCATGCAGAAAATCTTCTTAGTACACATTTATATTTACTAAAAAAATGGAGACCTTTTGGAGTAATTGAGTCACTAGCTGTAGTGGCTCTACAATTTGTAATGAAAAAAGAATTTACAATTTTGCCTTTTAGTATGGAAAAATAACAATCTTTTGTCTTTTCAATGTCTGCACCTCTTTACTTGAGTGAAGGATTTCAACAGAAAAATGTTTCCTTTGAGAGTTTTCCATTCAGCATTTTTGATGCTCAAGGTTACTGATAAAGCCTGTGAAATGAGTGTTTTTTAGGGGAATTAAAACTATTTATTTTCAAAGACTGAAACACCAGGGAAAATGTGTCATGCATGACAATTGCTCAATTTCAGTTAAATCTTGGAATTTGATGATTAAGCTGATAGACTCAAATCCATAGCACAGACCCAATGGCTGTCTCGAGCTTTTCCAGAGGATTTCTGTGTCCCAGTGAATGCCTAGAAAACATCAGTGTCCCCCTTCTCATCAATCACCTTCCCAACAGACCTCATACTGCTGCTTTGGTGTCTATACTAGGTTACTGCTCTGATGCTTATTTCCCCTGTGCACAGATGGGGATGGTTGGTTGTAAGTGATGGGTGAGCAAAACCCAGTGCAGCACCTTCAGCAAGTCACCCAGATTTTACCAGAATCAGCCAAAGTGCGGGGAAGTAAAAGAAGGGCTGCTATACCAGAATTAGTTAAAATTACACTGGCAAAAATATTCATGGGTGGAAACTAAAATCAATTTTCTTATTTAAAGTGTTGAGTTACTTCAATTAATTTCTGATCTTTCTTTTTCAGCCATAAGGTACAGCAAAAAGCCTGTGATATTTTTTAGAAGTGATCATCGTCCTCACCTGTAAAGGAATCCAGGTTTGCTTCTAAGAGGTGGATGTTTGGTTGTCCTTGTTTCTGCACTTCACTCAGAGGTTGACTCTATGTTCATAAATTTTGGGCCAGCAAAATCTGTGCAGCTAATTTGGGCCTACTTAGACTAAATAAAAATAATGAGGCTACTAATACTGAATATTAAGTCAACTACATTATAGCAGAGAAGAGTTCATCTTATTTAGGCAAATATTTTGTTTACATGTCTAAGAGAATTTTTGGCCTGATCTGACAGCATTGTTTACCTCTGATTAAATTCACTGAGTGGTGTGTGATTTTGTTTTGTTTTTAAGTTGGAGGCAAAACAGATGTTTTTGATGGAGCCTGAGCCATTAAAATTAAATATTTGCTGTCTCAAAATTATCAAGCACCATGGCTATTTTATTAAATGACGACTGAGACTTCAGGCAGGTCAAGACAGATGGCACGGTGCGATGAAAAAAGTAAAAGAGATTAATTGAAGAATATATTGCCTGTTGAACAGATATTTTTCTTTATTGGAAATAATTTAATTTTTGTAAGTTTAAATAGTTGGGAATGCTCCTTTCTTACATGTCAAAGAAGGGCACCTGTTGGTCTGACCTCAGAAAGAGGTGATAATTCTACCTGCACATTCAATCTTCTGAGACACATTGCCTACCACGTGGGGTCAGTGTCAAAGCTGAGAACAGGACCCAAAATTCCTGGTCCCACATACTTTCCTTAAAAATGAGATAAATATAAGAGAAAACCCATTGTTTTAAAGCTCTTTTTCATCAAATCTGTAGGATTCTAATGTCTCTAAATTAAGTATATTATTATCAATATTATTTATAACAAGGTTTTAAAAGTTTCATGATTTTAAGTTTTGAGGATTTTTTAACTGAGAACTAAATGATCTAGAGCACATTCAGAGGAATAGATCTGAATGCAATAAAAGTAGTTTGCTTATTGGTTTTACCAAAGTGCAATTGCAGACAGGAAAATCTAGTAGAAAGAGACACAAAATGCATTATAACATTGCCTGCATTTTCTGCAGGTTCCCATGTGATATGTACTGGATAGGATTTAAATAATGATGAGAAAAACATTATGTAGTCAGTCATAAACCAGTTAAAACACTGAACACCGCTTAGGAAATCTTCCTCTGATAAACTGACTGCCAGGAAAAATGGGGAGGAGGGGCAATGGCAAGGTCCTTCCAATGACTCATGTAACACTGAGTGAACGGCAAACACCTCTACTGTGCTACTGCATATATTAAATATAACAAAAGGGCATGGCAGGAAGTTTCTTACAGTTTTTGATTTCATTGCATGCTTTTATTACTTTCTCCATTTTTTCAGTCACAGGTTTTAGACTTACTGCAGCTTTGGAAGGTACAAGGAATTAGTATCTGTCGGGTATGGTGCCCTAATGACTTTCTTAAGTTGCTCAAGTACAAACATCTCTGATATTTATCAAGTGAACACAATCTTTTACCTGTTCATTTGTCTTAGAGATGGAGAACATAATGTTTCCCAGACACTGAATGCAAGATTTCAATGAATGGTAAGCTCAATAGAAAAGACAAAATTTTGCATGGTTTTAGTGATTTTTAAAGTAAGCTGGATAAGATTTCTGGCACAACATTGCTTTAGCCACTGCCATTGACTATAAGGGTTGTCCTTTATTTTCTAAGTAGTCCTGTACAAGTGCATTCAGAAAGCTGCAAATTGTTAGAATAGCTACTGAACTTTTCAACAAGCCTAATCAGCTTAATTTGGCTGATAATAGAAGAGTCAGTCTTGTCTGTCCTGATGCTATGGACTGAAAAAACAGGCATCTAAATGGACAATGAAAAATCTTGTTTAATTACAATGATAAATTAAGTAGTATCAATGCTATCACACAATAAGATATTTGATTAATCTTGCTACTTGAAACTGGGTTTAAACTAGATGAAATTAATCAGAGAAATTTTAGTTATTTTTCGGTAGATTTTATTTTATTTTCTGCTGAGTATTTTCATTGTTGAATTCAATACAAAATAATTAAAGCAAAGAAAGTGTCAAAGTTTCACACAGATTTGCTATTAATTTTGCTTTAGCTACCTATAGAAGGGATGTGATGCATATGATCAACCTTTTTACCAAACTAGTTGTAATTTGGTTCAGACTCTGAAGGAGGTAAAGGCCTGGGCCATAGCCCAGACAGCCAACAACTCCTCTAGTTGCAATCTATTCTCTGAAGACCCGCAAAGGCAAGGAGTGGCCCAGGGAGCATTGACGTGGGTGATGTTGGAACACCCATCATGCAATTAACACATGACAAGCAGGTAGCTTTTCAAAGTCTCACTTATCAAGGAACAAAGAAAGTTGTGGGTGCAGGGAGTCTCATACAACCCTTTGCCATTGCATGATTTTGACTACAATACAGCCACTATATTCCACAAACCTGACAGCCTAAATGGGCCTTCTTTGAGCTGTCCCAGCCGAGCAGCCTGGCTACGGGGGGTGGCTTCCCCTTGAGCTGGGATGCTTCTCAAGGTTGCTTCTTGAAGCAGACAGACCATTTACCAATGGCAGATGTTTGGGATGTGACTGGTATTATACAAAACCTTTTAGTATGGTAATTATGATTTGTGCTTTTGTGGTTTTGAATCGTTCAAATGACTGTGCTATACAGTACTACAGTGAACTTTGCTACTGAACCTTGACTAGTTACTCTTCTACAACACCATATTAAAACCACTTTTGCTAATACCTTTGATAGTGTACCTGTAAGCAATCTAAATCACCCATTTGTGACAAGAGGGAAATGTTTTTGATGAGATTTAGCCACAGCACTAGTTGGTTTCATTGATTTAAATGATAATGTCATCAAATTCTACAAGAAATATAGCTATTATTATATCATAATGGCTTTGCTTTTGCATAATGAAAATCAGTGCAGCAAGAAGAATATCCTGAGTTTTATGTCTGCGGCAGTTTCTGGTATTAATATTTGAAACATTATTCTTTATCAGATGTTAGAAACAAATTTGATAGATTGAAAACATGCAGTGTGGAGGTGGAGAAAAGGACAAGAGTAAGAAATCAAATACCCTTGAGAGGTAAATACAACTGAAATATACTTAATAGAAAAGGAACTATAATTGTTGTTGAAATAACTGCTGTAAATCTACCTTGTAACCAGAACTGGGCCTTTTATAGTCTCTGTATCTTTGGTTCTGAAATAATTTAATAAAAATGCCTCTTAAGACATCTCATTAAAGTTGAGTCATTATTGTGGAACTCACATCTAATAATGCATGTCTGGCTTCATTACATTTAGCACAGCTACACCAGCATAAAAACAATGCTGTGATTGTGAATATATCCTTCAAATTCCAACCAAGCACTAACCAGTGTCTGATCTGAGTTATGACACCATAAATCTACTGTATTTGCATCACATACTCTACCAGAAAACAGTTTGCTGTACTGAATGCTCAACTACTGGACCACTACCATGCTATTGCTATTATAGTTATTTACTATGAAAGGCTGACAGTTTGATAGGAACCATCATTCTCAGGCAATGTAATACATATATGAGTGCTTGTGTATGATTCATTACAGTTAATTATTTTGTTGGTATTTTATTAACCATTGGCTAATGGTAAATAAATAAAGTGGTTTGTGGTTTTTTTCCAAATCTGTAATACTTCAGGCTTTCAGTGAAGTAACTTGTAGCTACCTGTTTTATTTACAAGGGGGCTGCAATGATTTGATCAGCGCTTCCTCAATGATTGATCAACAACCTTTGAAATAAATTCAGAGAAGATATATGAAATGTTCTGGGTCTGCACTGGGTTGTCCATGTGCTAAATCAGCAGAATTAGGGAACCATCAAGCATGCTAATTCAGAAATTTTCTTCCTTCAATCTTTCAGCCAGGCCGCACAATATTAATGCCATTTCTATTAAGAAGGGACTTGTTATTGAGGGACTGAGGACAAGCTGCTGCTCAAATATTGTAACATGTTGGACTGGGTTGCAAAGGTCACTTTTCTGTTCTCCCCTGTACAGCCACAGGGGTAAGAAAAGGTTGTTTGTTTTCCCTCCCACTACTTACAATTTAAAGCCACGGCAGACACACAAGACCTGTTTGATATCACTGGAAATTTGTGTTTGGGTAATTTGTGACCTGTTTGTGATTTTTATGTGAACTTAATTAAGTAAACATAAAGATCTTTCTTCATGAGAACCCATTTTCCATAAAATGGGATGGGGTATAAATTAAAAGGAATGCACTAGGAAGGAACACAGGAATTTTAAGTTCACTGCTACTAGAAACTGTTCAATGTTAGGAAGGGAATGAAAGTCTGAATTGTGGGTCCAGTAAAACCCAGGATAACTAACTACCTGGTTTTTTACCTAAAAGGAGCAAAGGAAATAGACCTGAAGTTTTCAATCCCTTTCACTAGCTCTGATGGTCAGTTAAGTGACATGAATTGTAAAGTAAGCTCAGGAGCTACATAATAAACCAGTGACAATTTTTTATATATATATATATATAAAACTACAAAGTATGCATGCCCTTGTACAGCCAGGAGTGAGAGGCTGTGTGAGAGCATGTGGATGAATGCTTATGGTGCACTTCACTGAGCAAGTTGAAGCCAACTCTTTAACATATTCATATGTAGATGGATCATGTTTCTGAGATCACCTTTTAAAGAACTCTTCAGTATAGAAATGCAGCAAAATTCTTTGGGAATTTTTCTAAGGAGATCCTTCAATCCCGAGTGTCTGAAACACTGGAGACATTTACTGAGAGACACTTTTGGGCAAATAGTACAAAAGAGAATTTCCCAAGAGGTGGTATTTGATGACTGCAGCAGTGCTTTAAATGCATCCTGTCTTGAATTGGAGTTCAGGTGGGCAATCAAGTTACTGCTGCATTAAAATTTTTCACACTTTAGCTGAGCCATAATGACTGGTTTTGGGCATGTCTTTAGTCACTGAAAATTACAATGCAAGCTTGAACAACATCCTCTTCTATATGGTGGAGGAAGAAAGTGTGCAGCTGTTGAGTGTGGTGTTTTTTGTGTGCAGCTGGGCAGACAACTGAAGGGTTCTTAAATCCAAGCCTGACTTAACTCAGACTGTGTCTTTTTTACACTTGATCTAGGCTGAAAGCAGGCATGTGGACAGCTGCCATCACTCAGTTATGTGCAGTAACCTGTTCCTTCAAATAGACAGTGTGAATTTAGAGAACTGATCCTACCACCTAAACCCACAGCATACATCCTGCGTAGTCACTTCCTTTTAAGTTAGAATTAGAAATAAAGAAAGAATTGTCTTTTTGCTGCAAAGATGGAGACCCACATATACGGATTCAGAGGCTCCATTGTGGCAGCACCTAGACTCTGACAGTGGGTGTGACCTTTTTGAATACCTCCCTTTATTGACAGCATTAGGAGAACAGAATTCTGTTCTGCAAACCTGCAGCAGGTTTCGGGAAATGACGAGGCAGAAGATTTACAGATAAATCTGAAGAACTCACTAAAGGTTAATATCTAAATTTAAGTAATTTCTCTGTTTCCCTCTATTAATATTTTTCATACTAGTGGACTCCCAATTAAATTTTCCTGGTGAAATTACTTCAGGGCATTAGTTTTGCTCATTTAAATATTTTTTTTATTTCCTCTGGTCTTAATGGTGAGAGAAAATATTTTCTTAATCATTGTTTTAAATTCCTTTAGCTCTATATTTGAAAAACATTAAAGAGTTCATTTTAAAAAAGCCTTTTGGAGGATTTTTTTAAAATTCCAAGTCCAAAATAGTACTGTTTTTCTTACATGGAAAGATTTTCTTACTGTTGTCACATTTAATGTGTTTAATTCTTAACCTTTCTTTTTTTTTCTCAAAAGATTTGTAACTGTCTCCATTCCAAAATTACATATTTGCTCTTAGTCAGCTTTCTTTCCTAAACAATTTAGCTTTTATAAAAAAGAATAACAACACCTCTTAGGAATTGCTTTATAACAAGCTTGTATATCTACTTTACTTTTCAAAAGACAGAGGGCAATTTCAGATAAGAGGGCACAGGATAGGTAGAAGAAAACTGAATTGCCAAGTTTTTCTACAGGGGTATTCACTGCATATTTGGTAGTGTTGTTACTGTCTTTCCCTTTACAGAACTATCAATGATTGGAGTAGGAACTAAATCTTATAGGAATTGGCCTGTATATCTACATAAATATATGTCAGTATAAAACAGTCAGAATAACAATATGCATCAAAAACTACCATTTTCATATCATAACTACAGGCTGATGCTGCTGAATCTTTGGGTAAAAACTGTAGAGAAAATATACATAATTTATAGAAATCTCAGGGCATTGGTGTTTTCCACAGAAAGGCAATTTATAATTGCCTTTCCGTGGAAAACACCCATGCCCTGAGATTTCTTTGAAGCAATCCTTTGCTGAGCAATCCTTTATCCTGTCCATTGCAACTTTGCATTCACTAATCTCCCTAGGCTTTGCAAAAAAAGGACGAAAGTGTTATTATCACATTGCAGCAGGCAGGAAAACTAAGGTGAAGTAGCCTCTTCCAAAACTTCATGGAAATGTCAAGGGAGGATGAAAGGGACGGGGATTTTACATCAGTGACAATCTTAATTGTAAGCTTTAAAGTCTACAGTACTGCCAGCTTCTCAGCTAGAGGGTGCCAGCCTTGGGAAGGTGGAAGGCATGAAGCGGACTGGCCCCACTGCCCTGGCATTGCACCAGGCTGCACCTGATTGAGAGGATGAACAGAAGCCCTATTCCTTGGCCTTTCCTTGCTACCATCATGTTGGGATGGGGGGATGCCAATAATGCCAGGATGCAATGCAGAGGCCACCACTCTCCACGTGCAGGGAACTGCCTCCTCCCAGCACTCATGCACTTAGTGATGACAGGCAGAGAAACTGGAGTTGGTTCCCCACCCTGCCTTAGATGTGTGTGTCAGACCTCTGAGCTGTCTTTGGAGCTGTGTCTGCACCGCACTGCGCTTCAACTGATTCCATAACATGAATCTTGGAAAGGCCTTTTAACTTGGAAGCAGCAGTGTGCAAACACGTCTGTGCCAGTTCCAGACTTTCACATGAATTCTTCCTGTGCTGCTTGCTTTATAGAGCCTTTCCTGCTGAGGCCTTTGGTAGATGAAAAAATTCTTCTGCTTTTTGTGTCATATAGCATGGATATATGCTAAGTATGTCAAATCCAGAAATGACAGCACTGAGCAATCAGAGTCTAATGCACTGTATGTTAACATCCCCACTTAGTTGTCTGTAATGGGGAGTATGGTCCCTAATTAGTGCAAACCCCACCATTCTTGTTAAACTCTGGTCTGGTTGATTTTAGCAATAAACCCCTACTGCTGAAATCACTTCAGTTGGTCCCACTGTTGGCCATGGTGGGAGTTTATATTTACAAGTATTTCTTAATTACAAAATTTCAACTCCCTACAAATTCAGAGTGGTATTTTCTTACAGACATCCCTTATATCTAAAGAGGAGAACCTGTCTCTTTAAGAAAAAGGGATAATGTCATCTGTTCTCCATTGCATGTGAAAAAGCGAGGGAATTCAGGTTTTAGTAGCTTCTTCTATAATAATGCTACTCGGGGTATAGAAATTCAAATCTTGGGCTGGCTAACGGGACACAAACCTGAAAAAATTACAAGTAGGTTTAAATTGCTTTTGCAGTAAACAGCACAAACCGCTGGCTATTCGTATGCCCCGTTACTCCAGACTTGCTATTGATTCTGCTTGCTAACTGACTTCTGCTGCTTCACTAAAAGATTTTTACTGTACACACATGGTTAAATATTTTTTAAATGAAAGCAATGACAATGAGCAACTGAAGTACTTTCAGCTCAAAGCAGAATAAGAAAACCAGGATGGAAGGGAGAGTATTATAGAGGCTAAATCACTGTGGCTGTTCCATTCTTATTAGAATGCATAGAAAGGTATAAATCTCACTTTCCAAATATTTCTTAATGTTGCTCTAGAAGAACTTAGGAGTTTAGCATTGTAATGGTGCTAAATGAAATGCTTTTATTTCATGAAAGGTGCAGTGGAAACCCCAAACATTTCTTAACGAAAAATCCTTCCATCAAAAAAACTTGTATCTGCCAATACAGTCCACAGAGTACACACATGGAGACTCAGGACCATGGAAAGCACGTGTTTAATAATGAAAAAATTCACCATTTTAGAATCTTATTTCATTTTTAAAAGCAGCATTTAAAAAAAAAAGAAAAAAAGAAAAAGTAGCGCTCTACACTTTTACATGTGTAAAATAATAAATGTAAACCAATTTAAACTGCATTTTATTTCCTTTCTAAAATTACCAAATGCAGTAAAATATTCTCCTCAGATGTTCCTATGCTTAATTGACATAATAGTGTATGAGGAGTATAGGTCTGGGCGCTAGTTACAGAACATCACAGTGCTGCTCTGAGCTTATCTTAATCCAGACTGTTGGTTCTCTGTGGTTACTTGTAGGAGCCATATAGACAGACAGGTCATGATTATTCCTTACCAGCTCATTGCTGCCATCCTCATCAAAATCCTCCTCTATCCCATCAGTCATATCTTCTCCATCCCCATCTGCATCTGGCCCTCCTTCAATTGGCTCTTCCGTAGAGTTATCTGCATTCTCTGATATGCATTCCTCTTGAATCAAATCAGCATTATCTTCCATTTGTTTCTTTTGGGCTTCTGTAAGGAAAACATACTCTATGGAGATTCAGTAACCTTTCCTATTGGTGGCAAAGGAAAGTGCTCTGCAGAAGAAACCTAAGCTTCCATCTCCAGATGTGCTAGATTTGTAAAAATTCTCTGTGATAATGTCTACCAGGCAAATGTGATTGAAAACTTTTCTTTCAAAAATCAGTGCATAAATAAATCACAATATCAATATGATCATCTACCCCATGTATGCCATGCAGTGGATGAAGGCTTGATTTGCCAGGAGATCCAGCTTTTTGATTTTCTGTACTTGACTTTGCCTTGGAATTCAATTGGCACAGTCACCAGATGTTTATTCATGAGCAGCCAATGAGAAGTACATAAATATCTATGCTCAGAGAAGCAGAAGGCTGTCAATTGCCAATAAATGAGTAAGAATTTGTATTAATTTACTGTGAATATATCTTAACAGTCATACAGGTAATCAACAAATACTTTTAGACAAGTAAACATATTTTTATGGAGTAAAGTATCTGTTACTTATCATTGGTATAATGTGCTGAAATAACTGGAGAATTTCCCCCTCCAATCAACCAAATATTGACTTCCTATATTTTCTGCAAAGTGGTAAAAAGAAAGGTCATTTCCATGGAGGCCTGAAGAATCTATTCTGGTTGAATTCATGAGAGTAGCTGTGTTGTTGTGACTAGGTATTGGTAAACTCCTGGTTATGCTGAAGAACTTCACCCAAACAGCAGAAATCCAGAGAAAGATTGATGGAAGAATGACAGCAACTGGCTAGAAGAATGTTTGGAGGGATCAGAGTCTTATTTCTATGCATGTCAGGAACTTATATGAAAGACTTTATGTACTCAGAGTGAATCAGGCCAGAGAATTGGTTGCATGCAGCTAGAAAAGTAATGTCTTTTCAGTCTGAGGGTGATCAATGACAGAATTTCTAGAACAAAATATTTCTTCCTTTGTAAGACTGACTGCTCTGTAACAGTAGTAGTTCATTACCTATGTTGTTGGACAACCAATGAATTACGTGTTGCCTTGAAGCTCTATATTTTTGAAGCTCTATTATTTTTTTTATCATAAGTTATTACCAGCTACACATACTATTCAAATCTGATGGCATTTTTCTGTTCCATAGTCTTAAACCAAGACATTTGTTTTACCTTTTGACTTTGCACATTTATTTTGCCATTTACATTCATCTCTTTAGCCTTCATTTGTCTTTTGTCCTTCATTCTCAACTTCTCTTACTGGAGAAACAGAAAAATTAAGCTTTCCTCCCTCAGTCACCTAATGTCTTCAGAAAGGTTCTTAGATTTAAAGAATGCAAAGCCATCTTAGACAGCTGCTCTGACAGTACTGTAGTCATATATATTAGCAGAAGATTCACCCCGTGGAGCTTTATCTTCTGCTAGTAAGGTGCTACATACAATCCCATGCTAGTTAAAAGTGATTGTTTTACTTGCTTTATGCATAAGAAAATATGGATTGAATCACCTATGCCTTCTATATCTGGCCCTACCACTTCCTGTCTTTAGCCACTTCTGAGATCACTCAGTTCTGGCAATGACAACTGAATCAATTTTGGTCAAGGCTTTTAAAACAAAGATTGTTGAATTGGGAGACAATAATTTAAATGGGAAACCATCTAAGATGCACTTGCTAAAAAATTAGGTCACTTAATTGTCTTAATGAGAACATAGACTGGGTTCTTCAGAGAAGGCTAAAATACCGCCTCAGTACTCATCTCTTTTGGGCTCTTCTGAGACGATAAACTCAGGAACCTAACTTTGAGCCTAATCTCTAATATTACAGGAAGAATAGTCTCTAATTTTTTTTAATTTTTTTTTTTTTTTTAATGTCAGAACAGCTTATTCCTAGCTTCTTGGTTCAGATTTTTGCAAACAAAGGAGCTATTGCTACAGTAGCTATTTCTACAGTTTTCCTATGTACAGGAAATCCTATTTTCTATATTACCCCTATTGGAAAGGTTAGGAGTTGATAATAGAAAAAGCCAGAACATCAGCTTTTACTGCAAGGAGAGTTTTCATGCAGCTGTAGAGCAGTAACTGATAATGCACTGAGCTTGGCCAGCCTGTAACATCACATTCCTCCAGATGTAACAACTTTTAGGATTAAAAATTATTCCTCAGGAGACTGAGTCAAACGTAGAAAACCAAAAGAGCAAGATGATGGTTTGATTTTTGCTTTGTGCAAATGAGAAACAAATCCTCTCTCTGATCCCAGTCTTAGTGAGGCCACACCTCCTGGCAGAGGAAAATAAGAAATAACATTGCCAAACCATGGAGAAGGAACAAAATCATCTTATCATCTCCCATCTGACACTCTAAATGAAATAGTTCAGCTGCTGATGTAGTTTACACAAATCTTTTTGGATCTGCAGACTAATAATCCAGACTGCATAACCCTCTTCATCAGCTCAGGAAACTTAAATGGGGTTCCATTCTTACTGGTATCTTTGAGGTGTTTTTCTCTTCACACCCTTCAAAGAGAGGCAAAGCATATGAGGGAAGGGTTCTGCACCTGATGTTTTATAACATCAATATTTTGAAAACATCTTTTAATACCTGAGGATATTCATTGCATGTCTTCAGAAACCATAAGACTGTGACTCAATATGAATAAACATTCTTCTTTTTGACCTGATTTCTATTTAAATGAGACCACTATAGTCCTTTAGCAAAATTGAAAATTGAATATCAAAGTACAATGATCTGCAGATTGTTTTGCATAGTAATGGATTTTTTATAAAAACTCCCCATGGTAGCACAATCAGGAATATTTCAGTGCACACGTGATTCCATGAAATGCCTAGCAATTATGTCTTCACCAATTATACCAACTTTTATCCAACTCACATAAAGTACAAAATAGAACCTAATGAATACATATTGTGCACAGATCTGAAAGAGATAATCACACTCTCTACTAATGATTTACCTTGGACTTGAAAAAAGCTCTCAACTTTGTGAGATAAACTAACATCTGGGGACTGGTCCTTGTCTGTCAATTTAGAAAGTTATTGTAAAGGAAAGGTAGGTTATTTTTCAAACAATATTTTTTTTAAAAGTTACTTGGAAACAGGAGACATCCATATCTAAATTCCTATTTTGACTTTGTCAGGTTTGTAACCCTCAACCGCTAATTCCCAGTAATGTTTTAGTCAGTCTTGATGGAATTCTCTTTGAGTCCTGATGGGCTTTTGGCTTCATGTAACTGGCTACTGTCCAGACAGCCCCACAGCTGTGGGTTCTTGAGGAAGAATTTCTTTCACACATTTCACACAAAATTCAGAAAAAGGTTTTATCACAGAATGGAGGGGTGAAAAAAAAAATTGAGTCTTTCATGAGATAAGGAGTCCATACTGACTCTGACAAAATCAACTCACTAATACAAAGGTCCTGTAAAAATATATATGTGATCTATAAGGACATAGCAAAGAAAATGCCATAGACAGACATAAGAACTGGGTTTGTTTTTTATATATGCTGTGGTGAAAATGCAACCTTATAACTCTCAGAATGACTTTAAAGTGCTGCCAGGTGAGATCATTCATCTAACAAAATTAATTATGCACTGACTTCATTAAATTATGAAGTAGTTTTGGATTTTTTCATTCCCAAGGTTTGATGAAAACCAAAACTTTTAAGCCAGAAAAAAGCTAAACTGGAGCTGTAACCAGTTTTATGAAGAGGCCCAAACTTCACTCAATAACTGAGGCTGGAAAATATCTCTGGGCTCTCCCAGTCCAACCCCTCTTCAAATCAGGGACAAACTCAAATTTTAGCACAGGTCCATAGGTCCATGAGCCCAATGAGTTTTGAATGTTTCCAAGGATGGAGCCAGTATGGTCTCTCTGGTCAACTCACTATACTGCTTAGGTGCATCTCTTTTCCTTACATCAAACAGAATTTTTTCTTGCATCAATTTGTGATTATTACCTCCTGCCGATTGCCCAGACAATAATTCTTGATATACACCATCTATTAATACTTAATGTGCCTAGCACAAGCATGCCCATGGTCAAAAACATCCAGCCTAATTCTGTTCAGTCAGTTTTTTAGTGATGTTTGGTTTCCAGAGCAACTAGAAAGATTATTTTTTCCTACTACACCATTAAAAACTCTTCTTAAATGATGATGCATGTTCTGTGAAGAATATTAATCTATTCTGCCAGTAGTTTACCTGAGAGTTGATTTACCTTGCTTCAGGCTCCATTAAGTACCAAAATTTCAGAAAACTTCCATTCTCTTTGGTCTGACTTGCTTGACAAGTAACAAGGTTCTAATTTAATTAATTCCACTAAAACCGGCTTTTACCTACCTGCTTCAGCTTTTTGCTGCTTTTCAATCTTTTCCAGTCTCCCTAACAAGGAGTCAATTTTTGTTTTGATTTGAGTTAATTCTTTCTTGATTGTTTGCAACTCATCTGATTTCACTGTGGAGAGACCAAAATGCAAAACATGAAATAAACTATATTTGTGGTAACATTATCCCCCCAAGCAAAACATGTTCTTTTTTTCTTTTCTGTTTAGTAGAAATTACACTCTCTCATTTTTGTCAATATTTTCAGAGATTTACCTTTTAAAATTAGCATTGTTATTTAAAAATGCAGAATCCTAGAAACCACAGGATTCTGAGCCTTATTGGCAAGAATCCATGAAAGGTGTGTTGCTCAGTAGTAGTAATTTCAGGAAAAACATCTCAAAAATATTTTCATAAATCCAAGTATTTTTTACTTAAAAACAGCCTATAGTGAAATAATTCAAATATGATAGACCTGTCACAGTCTTGCTGTGCTATTTTGCTGGACTCTTTTGTGATAGTATTGACAATAATAAATAGATCCCCTACAGTATGTATTTCTCAGCAAGAGTAAATGGTAATATAAGTGCTAGGGCAACAGGAATGCAGGGTTATATTCCAGTCAAAAACTCATTGCAAGTGGTGTCACGTTTTGTTGCTTCAAAAGCTTTCAGTTCAGTTTCAGTTGGTAATTTCTTGTACTTTTTCCAGCTATGGATAATATATGAAAATATTTCATTTTATGATTGCGTCCAAGGACATGGAGGCATCACCTATAAATTATTAGCTGAAGTTTCCAAATCTTTGTTGCACTGCTTTACTCTTTATTTTTGTTTATTAATGTGCTCCCATTGTCTAACCCAAGAAGGAGTAACTGCTTTGGAGATGTTTTGGCTTCAAAGGAAACAGTGCTGCAGCCCTTATAAATTATCTTATTATTTTGGCATTATCAGAACATGTGTTTTATGCTAGAAGGTGGCCCAAATAAGTACACTTGCCCTGTTTGTGCTAGGATATAATGTGGAAAAATCAAAAGGAGAAAATGGCAACTCTATGCTAGCATGGGAGAATAAATCCATTTATAAAGGAGCAGAGTAGGAAACAGAGCTTTCACTCTTACAACTCTTATGGGAAGAAATGGACCATCCCCATGAGGGACTGGCAGTGGAAGAGCACTGAGCTGTGTTACTCCTCCACCATTGCTGAAGGAGGATGTGCATTGACTTTGGTGTGTGTATCAAGGGCATGGATACACACAACAAGGCAGGTTCTTATCGAGCCTGGGAAGAGGAATGGTCTGCTATGAAGAAGAACATGTTCCCTTTCTGTCAAAAGGGTCTTCTGGCTGCATCTTGCTGCATCAGTCCTGTTCATTGATGACATTGGCCATGTCTATTATCATGGTGGCTCAGGTAATTTGCATTGGGCAATCAATCTTATGATGAAGTGTGAAGACAAGCTATTGCCTGCTTCAGTGATAGTTGATGAGTAGGTGTTTGCTTCAAATTAGCCTTATTCCAAACCTGAAGCATATTCACTGAGGCTGAAACCAAAGATTTTTATCTTAGAGTTTGGGCATATATACTATAATGTAGGTTATACTATGATGTGCATTATAGTACAACATGCCAGCTAAAGGCAGTAGGTTGCTATATGCAGTAATGCCCTTATTTAATCGTGCTCATATTGAGAAATTGCATTATCTCACAGTACAAGCTGAAACCTCTCATCTCAAATGGCACGAACAGAAGGACTTAAAAAAAAAGCGTAAAACTAACCTGTGCTAGACTCTTATATGCCATACGGTATTTGATGAAATTATTTTGTGTATTCATAGAATGAGGGTTTAAAATGTTTTTAGAGAAATAATTCTCCAATCCCACAGATCTGAAACAAATTGTTAAGAGTCCTACAACTATACAACTAGAAGGTTACTGATTCCCCAGGGACAGTGGCTGGTCCATCTTAGAGTAGCAAGGCAGCTCAGAATCCAGAGTGAAATGGTGTGAACTGCTCCAATGGGGAATGCTAAGTACTGGCAGCAACCCACTGTGAAGCCTATTGGCAACACATTCCGTGCAGCCAAACTGTTGTGTCAGGGACGCTCCCTTGATCTGCAAACTTCAGGCTGGCCAGGCCCCAAAGGTCAGACCCAGAAGTGACACTGCAAGGACCTAATGGTACTTGTTTCCAGTCTACTAAGCAAAGCAGAAAACATTTGCACTTCTGAGTTTGACAAGGAAACATGCTCATGCCTGGCACTGCTGTTGAGCTCGGGTCTGCTGCACAGGGGCTTCCTTGTGGTGTCTCTGGAAGAAATAGGCTGGGAAGAAGATAGTACCAGAAGGAACAAAACAACGAGGATTCAAGGAAGAAACCCCAGTGGTAAAGGACAAGGGGGTGCTGGGCAACAGATGACTGGACATGACCCAGTGTGTGCCTTGGTGGCCAAGATGGCCAATGACACCTGGCCTGTGTCAGCAACAGAGTGGCCAGCATGACCAGGTGTCCTGGGCTGACGTTATGATGCTTGTATCCCCATTCATATGTTCTGTGCCTTTAAGACTGGCTCTGAAGAATGAAAGTTTTGTTTGGGTTTCTCTTATCAGGGACACAGAGATGGGCCGTACATAGGGCTGTTTTTGCTTTTTGCTTTTGGCTTTCTGCTTTGCTCTATCTCTCTCTCTCTGCTTTCGCTTCTGCTTGCTTTTGCTTCTGCTTATTAGCTAGTTCTAGCTAAACAGTCCAAATTCTTTCCTAGACTGTTTCTCCTCTCCTTTTTCTTCAACCATCTCGAACCTGCTCTGGACTGAGACCTGGGAACACCGAGGGTTTACAACGTTTGGCTGCAGCAGCTGCCCCAGCGCCGGAGGGACTGAGAACAGAGCAACCAGCCCTGAAAGAGACTTTCTGATTTTGTCATCATTTTCAGAGTGGTGTCATCCGGTATCGTTCATTTTGTGTGCTGGGGAGTGCTGTGCCTGTTAAATAAACAGGCTCTTTCCACTTCCTTCTGAGGAATCCTTCCCGAACCGGTTGGGGGGGAGGGGCCGTGGGGTTTGCTTTCTGGAGGGGCCCTCCTTTGGAGATTGTCTATCAAATTCACCCTAAACCAGGACACCAGGGCAGTCATTGTGCCCCTGTACTCAGCACTGGTGAGACACCTTGAGTGCTGTGTCCAGGCCTAAGCACCTCAGTTGAAGAAAGACTGAGATGCTGGAGAGTCTCCAGAGAAGGGCAATGAAGGCAATGGAGGCTGGTGAAAACTCTTGGAGGTAATTCATATGAGAAGTGCTGGAGGGAGTTAGGGTTGTTTGGCCTGGTGAAAAGAAGGCTCAAGAAGACCTCTATCACTCTGTACAGCAAACTGAAAGGAAGTTGTAGATAAGTGGGAGGTGTCCACTTCTCCCAGATAACTAGTGATAGGGCAAGAGGACATAGCCTCAAGCTGCACCTGGGCATTTCAGGTTGGATATTAGAAGTAATTTCTTTATAGAAATGGTTGTTAAACACTGGAAATTACTTCTTAGGGAGTCACCATCCCTGGAGGTGTTCAAGAAATCACTATGTGATATTAATGTTATGGTCTAGTTGACAAGGTAGTAAGCAGTTAAAGGCTGAACTGGACAATCTGGAGGTTTTTTCCAATCTAAATGATTCTATGATTCCATGATCATAGAGTCATTCGCTTCAAGTTAACACTAAAAAGGACTGAAAGAAAAAAGAAAAAATCTCAACCAGTCTGCACAAGTGCCAAACTTTCACTCTCTTTCCAATACTGTGATGTTGTAATTATTTGAACTGCTTACTGTTTTACCTTGCAGAGGATTGTACAAGTCTTCAAAATTATTGTCCTAGAGAAATTCCACTCTCAATTATAGCACAGTGAGTATTTTTGTAGTAAGCAGCAACTACTAAAGACAAATTATGAAGGACCCTGATGAAAAGTAAGTTGAGCATGAGCCAGATCTTTTCCTTGTCACAGTTTAATTGCATCCAGCAACTCAGCACCACACAGTTGCTCACTTCCCTCCAAAACCCAGAAGGATGGGGGGAAGTAAAGGAGGGTAAAAGTGAGAAAACTCATTGGTTGAGATGAGAACAGTTTATTAATTGAAATACATCCCTTTGGAACATCCCTTTGGCCATCTGGAATTGCCTGTCCCAGGTGTGTCCCCTCCCAGTTCCTTGTGCATCCCCATCCTGCTCGTTGGTGTCATCAACACTGTTTCCAGCACAAATTCACAACACAGCCCCATAGTAGCTACTGAAAAGAAAATTGACTCTGCCCCAGCCAAACCCAGCACACCACTCTACCCAGCACTTGTGAGGCCACATCTGGAGCATTGTGCCCACCTCTGGGCTCCCCAGTACAATAAGAAATGAAGATGACAAAGCCAGACTCTTCTCAGTAGATCCCACTGACACACCAAAGACCCTTGGCATAAATTAAAGCATGTGAAATTTCATCTAAACATGAGAATTTTATTTTTTCTTCCCGTGGGTGTGGTGAGACACAGTCCTAGGAAATTTGTTTTGCAGGGCACTTGCACCAGAGGAGCTCCAGCGGTCCCTTCCAAACCCAACCATTCTGTGAGTCTGTGATAGCACTTGGCAAGAATGTCAGGCTTTTAAAGCAGTGTTATGACAAAGATAAAATGTAAAGATTATAAATTCTGTGCTCTAGGTGTCCTGCCTTAACTATAAAAATTCTCCTTTACAACATCATGTTGTTTTTTTTTTAATTTATCTCAGGCAAGAAGCAAAGCCATTGGTAAACATGACACATGACATGCATGTACCCAAAATATCTGTCCCTCTGTTTTTGAGCAAAAGAGTAGGAAATTAAGGTAACTTACTCTTCAAGAAATTTTTCCAAATTAACAGATAAAATAAAGGACAGCAGATAACAGAAATGCACATATTGAAAGAGAGAAAAATTATTAATGAAATTAGTAATGGCTAAATATCTTCAACAGCTCCAATGCAAAAATGTGAATAGGTGAAATTTGCTGATCATATGAAATTGAAAGATATCACTTATTCAGAGTAAACTGGAATGGAAGAAGAGGTCAGGTGATTTAAAGTAATGTTATGTTAGAAAAAAAAGATGAGATTTCACTGAAAAAAACCCCTAAACTTAACAATAGAAGTCCTACTCTTAGCACCAAGGTTCATCAGCAGAAGAAGACAATGACAGAATTATCCTTGGGTTGATAACAGAATACCACTATCTGCAACCATGCAAAGGAAAATGCAGTGCTAGGGTGTGTCAAATTATGCATTGCAAGGATGGACAAGCGTATTTTCTTTGTATGAGGACCTGGTGAGTACAGGTTGAACCATTGAATTCTAGCAAGTACATGTGGAGAGCAGGTACATGTGAAGATGACCATAAAAATGGAAAGCCTTTAGTGTGACAAGCATTTTTCTTGTTTGCTGAAGACAAAAAAAGGTAAAAAGAAATAACAGTTTTATGCTAAGTCAGTGTTGGAACAAAAGTAAAACAAGAATATGAATAAATGAGGAACAAACTAAGCAGGAAATTACAAGAAACAGAAAAAACCCAAACCCTAACTATTTTTAAGATGTATCTTAAAGGATTAGATGATGATGCTACTTGCAAGAGTAAAGAATTTGGTTCAATGACTCTTTCTAGCCCTTCTAGAATCTTTCATTGAATCATCTAACACCAAAGAAGACAGTCACATACAGTGCATTATAAGAGGGATAAAATTAAGGTCAATTGCATTTTTAAAAATGAAAGTGCTACTGTTGAATTATAGCTTTTTGTGAAACATATTTTTTTTGCTGTAGCTGCAAATTGATTCATCCACAAAGCATGATTTAGATTTCTTTGGGAAGAAATGTCATGTATTTTTAACTAAGCCCTTCATGTTTAATAAAAAATATTTTATCATATTTTACTGCTGTAGATATCACTGAAAAATGGATCAGCTGAGGAAGCTAAATATAAACTCCATGAGTCAAAATTAATTCATTTAAAGACATAATTCAATACATATTTTAATGTCTGAAGTGCCTACTCCTTAATTTCAAGCACACAGAGTATAAAAGATTTGATTAATATTTTCCTCCTGATTTCAGATGTGTAAAATGACAGTGCACACTTTGAGCCCTTCAATTTCTACATTGTAATAAAAAGTGAGCTCTTCCTAGTTCTAAATAGCAAACTAAATGTACTGCTTCATACCATTAACATGAAGAACTACTATGTGTGATTTACCCACCAATATATTTAATTTTGTGAGTTACTTCTGGTGATTTGCAAATGCTGATTTATGTTCTTCTAGTCTTTGGAGTTAAAAAGAAAACAAAATATTGATAACTGTTCCTTGAAAAATTATGGATTTAGGAAAGAAATAAAATCTTCCTAATGTATTTTATGTTTTAGAAGCAGATTTATAACACATATAGTCACTTTTGGGTCAAACAGGGGTTTACTGTTTGGTGGATATATTTTTGCAGATATGCTCATCAATGAGCAAGGCATTTTTGATACCGTGTTTTGTAATATCTTCACAACAATAAACTTCTTCCTTTGGATTTCTGTTTTTCTGAAATAAGTCCTTTTGATTCTGGTGATTTTACCAGAATGTGAAATCTGGGATTCTGACCTTTAATATGATATATATGGGTTTATTTTCTGGGTCTGAGTGTGAACAGTTATATCTATGAGATTTCTACTTACATCTGAAAGGTCTTTTAAGGGAAGTGATCTCATGAGAGTTTTTGCTATATGGGGGTGAAATCTTCAAGGTATAGTCAATGCCATTTTAACATTGTTAATTCTAAACGTGCAATTAAGGTGTTTTATGGTCTTAAATTTCATTAAATGCAAAATAGCTTCCTTCCCATGAACTAGGTTTCTCCTTATTGGAGAATTTGTTGAATGTTTCTCCTTATCTACCTAGCAATAAATTAACATTAGAATTGACAGTGCATTATTCAAGGGGTTCAGATTAGCAGAGTAGAGTAAGGAGCTACAAAATATCAAATTGCTTTCTCCCACAATTCAATATAACCAACTTTTCCAAGAAAATGGCAAAGGAAGTTGCAAAACATACCTTCTCTACTTTCCAAATTGAAGTTCTAAGAGAATGGCTCCACTACTTCTCTGATAAAGGTCGTACAATAAGCTGATTACATTCCTGTCTAAGCCAACAAAATCATGTTTCTACATTTATGATGGGTTGACTGGAATTGACAAAAAGCAAAGTAGTTTTATGGAAAATTAGGCATGAAAACCTGTATACTGGGTGTCTGACTCCCTTTAAAGATGCGCTGCGTGCAGAAAGAATTTTGTGGAATTTATTTTATCACAATAAAAATTCTGCATTTTTTTCCAATTGTCATTGTAATGAATTGAGGACAGAAAGCTAACACAGGTCAAAAAGCCCATGTTTTAAGTGATGCATCTTACAGCTCTCTCTTCAGTTAAAGAGCTTGATCCAAGGATGATCTTGTCACTTGGAGCTCTAAGACTGACACTTAAAATTCAGATCACACCTGAATACATTGAAGGATACCTCCACTGGGGAATAACACTGTCTGTTTGGATCTGGACCCTCCTGATTGCACTTCCATTAAATAATTTATAGTTCCTGCAATATTTGCCATATTTTATAGGCAGTGTTTTGGAAATCTTATAACAAGTGCCTGTGGATACTTGGACTAGGGTTGAATCCTATAATCTGTGCTATGCATTATTTAAGTCCTATTACACACTATTACAAAGCATTTTTTGAAATGCAGAAGCAAATTTTGCAGTAGATCTGAGGAACATATATCTGGATATTAATGTAATATTCTCTGCCTCATTCACTACTATAGAAATTCAGATTTCTGACTGAGAGCTTTTCTTGCCATCTGTTGGGATACAAACACTAAGATCCTCAGCTCTCTAGAAGAATTTTATAGCTATCCTAGTTCTGAATGATGAGAAAAATATATAAAAAACTTATCTGAAAATAAATTCCCTTTTATGGCAAGTGCCGCAAAAAAATTGTTATTAATGCATACTTTAGGACAATTAGTGATTTGAATGTACTGATACTACTAAGTATTCATGTAGATAAGACAACCGAAACTGATGAACAAATGAGATCTAACTAAAGCTTTAATTCACTTTGTGAAAACCCAAAGATCCAAGGACTGAAAAGGACTAACAAAGTTTCCTAAAGTGAAGATATTGAGCTGCATCCTTTCTTTTATAATAATAGAAGAAAACATAATTGATCACTTAAAATACTGAGAAAAGGGTTGCTTCAAGGTAAGTGTGAAAATGTCTAGACTCATGTTCATCTTCCAGAGAACAAAGGAAATATTACTACTCCCAGACGTTCTCTTAGGGTTTGAGTCAGCTTTATAATGTGAGACCTAAATTTATGTGTCTTCCAGTGTATTAGGCATCAAAGATCTTGTTAGTGGTAATGGACATCCAGCCCATTGATTCCCTGAAGACTTGGAAGTGATTTAACTGTACACACAACATGGCCTCTCTGTCAGATCATCCTTTCCAAGGAATGTCTCGAGCTGCTTGTTCCTGAGTGCACAACATGATCTTTAGCTATGTTTACCACATGTCCATTTTTTCAGTCACATGCATTTACATGTTTACTGCATGTTTTCCTTCAAGGTCTCTGATATCGTTGGGTCATGCAATAGGATCAAGGATGTATCCTAATGGGCTGACGAGGTCCATCTCCTTTGTTTGATACTAGCATGTAAGACTTGACTATCTTATTCAAACAGAGTATATGACTGGGTCCTCTTGATGCCCTAATTAACTCCTCTGGCAGTAAGATGTTCTGTTGATGGGTTCACCTATTTCATGGTAAGACAGCATGATGTTTTGCTGGCCACTCTAGTACTGCAAAAGACTTACTGAAGTTCCTTCAGTCCTTCTAGTATCTGACCCCTACCTGATCTTTCTCTTCCTCTTCCAGTGGAGCTTCCAAGGACAGTATCACTCCACAAAAGGGGCAGGGGAAGACGGGTGGGTGCTGAAAGATGCACGAAGAGGAAGATGAAGTTCCCAGGACATACTAGGGAGTGGGGAGCTTGGTGAGCTTGGAGGAGGGAATGCCTATTGTTCATCAACTCTTCTAGGGCCAACTCACTAAAGAAGGATTAAATAAATCCAAGTTGCCAATCCTGTTCTGAATTTCATTTAAAACAAAGATGCTTTACCTCTTTCTACACTCAAAGGCATCCGATAAAAAAGAATACACATAACCCAACCTCCCCTGCCCCCCCGCCCCAGTCCATCCCTACCAGCTTACATACAACCCTGAGGTCTCCACAGAAATCAATGTGCCTCTGTCGGTCTATAATAAGATTATTATTTTTTTTGTTAGCAGCAGTTCACAAGATCTCATGGTGAATGAGCAGTCAAGTTGAGAGGAGATTTTAAAAGCCTTTTTCTGAGGCTGAGGGAGCAGGTCAAATGTTGAAAGAATTTCCTTTAAAAATGTCATCAGTGTGCTCCTTGACTTGCAGAAGAGGCTGGAAGCTTTGGTAATCAAACCAGTTTTTCAAGCTAGAGATTTAGGCTAGGAAATTACTGCAATAGGGCTATCTATATAGTGGAAGCTGTCTTTTTTCAGAAATTGCTAGAATCATTGTTTCAATAATATTCAACTGATATGAGCAACTCACATTTGGATCCTGAGGAAGAAGCCCCACTTGAAGTGGACCGTGATGCTCCCTTCATGGAGAAAACCCCTTTGCCTCTACGAGTTGTTGTCACAGCCACCCGAGGACGTTTGAGTGGAATCACTGCACGGGGTGGAGGGGGGACACGGCCATGGTAATCAAACAACCTAGAAAAGATTAAGTCAGCTGGACTCCATAAAACCCTCTGTGATTTCATGTCAGGGGAACTCTCTGTCAACTAAATTTGCATGTTATCTGAGAAAATTACCCTTTGAAACTGTAATCACTTTATATCAAGTCAAATTAGATTTCAAGGACCTATGCACATTAAGTGCCTTATTCAGATTTCAGTCACACACTGGTGCACAGACCAGCTCAGATTTTTTGTGTGTCATTCAAATGAAGGATGTATTATGGGACTCTGCAATTTGCCGTATGGAAAATCCATAACTTGCTTTCCACAGGTCCACATAATTTCATTGTTCACAGCCAACAGCAATATATTTTGTTGTGACATTTCAGCTCCTTTATTACATGCATGGCTTAAATTCTAGTTTTCTATCTGCTATTCTTAAAGATGTAAAAGTAAAGAACAAAAGAGAACTTTCCTGAAGACAACCATCACCCTAAAGAAATATCTTGCAGTTTCTGAAATAACAAGAGTCTTTGCATATGTTCTCTCTATTGCAGAATGAATTGGTATGGAAATGCTAAAATATCCAAGCACTTCTGAAGCATTTTTTTCCCAGTAATATCAAAAAGGAGTTTGATATTACTGGGAAAAAAAATGCTTCTGAAGTACTATAAGCTGTCATGAAAATTTTCATTATATGATTATTGTCCAAAGGTGACAGTTTTTTAGCTTTCAATAGTTTATGTTTAGATAACATAGTGAAAGGTGAAACTATGCTTCCTTTTCTCAAAATATATGAAAGAACATTTATCTAAATGAATGTTAATCAAACTATTCCTACTTTTGTTTATGAAATCATGCAAAACTTTTGGTCTTGGTATTTTGTTTTGTCAGGTTCTGTATATTCCAATAACATTCTTTCTTTTAAAAAACAATGCTTCCATTTAGGGATTTGAACCACCATGTCTGTTTTTCTTGTGCTTGTAATAAAAGAAATGATAAAGAGAAATTTTCAGTCCCAAATTTTCAGTCCCAATAATCACTAGTGTGCATACAACTTTTCTTTCAGTCATCCTTCTAAATGTACAGTTCTGATCTTGCCAATCTGCCTTCATATAGATTTTATTTTAATGAACTATCCATTTCTGACACCCTTTTTTGATCTCATCACTGTTTTAGTCAAGGTAAGAAAGACTTTCTCCCTTCAAGGAGTCTGGAAAGCTAATAACATAAATTAGTTGAAATATTAGGAAACAAGATCTATGGTTTGCGATAGAAATTCAGAAAGTTCAGAAGTTCAACAATTCAAAGAATCATGACTATATTTCTTAATTTTTATTTCCTATAAGTAGTTAGTACATGAAATTCTCCATGGGATTTTCTTTTTCATGACTACTATATTGAGATTTTCATCTTTTCCTTCCATCATCTGGCATCTAAAAGAGACTGTTCACCTCATACAATTTTTGTTTTCAGAATATCAGCATGTCCAGCCTAATGAGGCCAACCTCATATGCAGGTTTTCTACCATAGAAGTTCTGCTGTCTTAATTCTGAAAGACTTCTAAATTAAAAAATTATACTATTGAATAGATCTATGGATATGTTTCACTGTCAATGGTTTTGCATAACAATGCAATTAACAAGAGAGAAACCAAGAAACAATTCTTAACATCCAATAAGTTCTGTAATTTTTTTTGGTGAAAATTAACCATTACAGTTTATCATTTATGCTACACATAAAATACAGAATTGAGGAAAAAACTAGACATATACCTTTAATATTCGTGTGGCATAGATGAGAAACACTATTCTTTTTAAAAACATACAATTCCACAGATAAAATTCAGAGCTTGGAAAAAATAAACAAAAGCCTATGGAAACTAACTTTTTACAGGACATGTGCTATTCCTACTGCAAAGGCTGGACAGAGCAGGATTAAACTGCTTTGATGGCTTTTACTTCATATGTTCATATGCTATGCTATATCTCAATATTTCTAGCTTCGTCCAAAGGGGCATGGTAATTTATATGCCAAACTAAAACTAGTGGCTCAAATTTAACCCATATCAGGAGGAAAACAAACATGAAAATATTGTTTCTACATTTTTCCTACTGTGTTCCTAAGCAGAAAGGTATATAGCACATATACCTAACTTAACTTCTGGGGGTAACTGTTCCCCTGCTACTGTCCATTGCTTTACATAGGAGAAATATTAGATCAGAACAGGCTGGTGGAGCAAAGCTTTGTTCCTCTCTGGCCCACTTGTCCTGTGACAAACCAAGCTGCTGCAATGCAAAAACACAGCACTGCTGGCTAACAAGTTGGCTATCTGTGATCATTCTTGCTACTCCTGTGTTGTGGGGATTCTGCTACATCTGAATAAATACATTTTCACAGTGCTGAGCTAGGCTGTGTGTAACTACTCAAGGCAAAATCTCCAGTTGCTCAGGCATCCAAATCCTTTTTGTCCTACAGGAACACACTGTTCAGCTTGCGCTTTTGCTTCTTTCAATGTTCTTCTGGACAAAGCCAGGAACGTCATACTGAAGAATTTCATAGCCACTATACATCCTAGTGAAAGCAAGCCTGGAAGAACTCTACTAAACTACCATTAAACTGTTCAGCACAGCAAATACCCCAACAGCTCTTAGAGAAGGATAAAACCTGAGGACCTGCATAGTAAGCATACGTTTGGTGGTGGTGATCTTCTCTGCAAGATATAAAAATTGTCTTCTTATACGATAGAAATAATGCAATGAATAATCAATAAAATCAGAATTAGCCTGTTTAACCAAACAATGGGATTATATCACCAACAACATGAGAAATTATGTAGGATGTACAAAAATACAGGCACACATACCGATTGTAGAAATCATCTCTGTAGTAATCATAATCAAAGACATAACCACTGTGGAAAAACACAGAAAAACAAGAAAGAACTGTTTTATAGGAAAATACACACTGGTTAAAACTTCTGTGGTAACATTGGCTTACTCTCAAATGTATATCCCTTCTTCAAAGTCCTTCTACTTCTTTTGTACTGTGTACAATGTACATTATGTTTGTCAATGCTGCTGTCAGCTATCACTGTATATTTGAAAGTGTGAAGTCTGGGGCACAGAGAACTGTGTAAACAGTTGACAGCACACACAGGTAGGATTTAACACAGTGAGACAGCTCTCTAATTAGAGAATCATTACAGTGTAATTCTCTGTGAGAGTGATCAAATGATGCTAGCATGCCAAAACTGATGCCCTCTTCTTTTCCAGTCTAACATAGCATGATCAGTGGAGTAGGAAGACAGTTAAATACATGAAAGAGTGGGAAATGAGTGATAAGGTGAGCTAAGACAGTTACTTTGATTTAGAGAAACATGGTAAGGATTGGACTTCTTGGTAATCGTTGAGTCCACCAAATTGTTTTCATCAAAAAGAGAAGTAAAAAGTTAAAAAAATAAATGCTAAATAAGTGTTACAGGGATGCATTTCCTGTCAGGTTCAGGAAGGAATAAGCATACCAATCTGAAAAAAGACAGCCATCATCAAGGGAAATGAACAAATGAGAAATTACTCAGGTTCATGAGAAAACTACTTTTGAGCTGTTAATAGCAAAGTCAATCCCAGATTCCGGGTTTTCCATTCCATTAGCAACTTTCTACTTTTGTAGTGAAGAAATAACAAAGAAATCTTATCTATCTCATACACCCAAAAAGAAAAAAAAAAAACCAAAACCAAAACCAAAACCAAACAAACAAAAAAAAAAACCCAACAAAAAACCCCCAAAAAACCAAAAAAAAAAAAAGCCAACCAAAAAAAACCCCAAACCAACAAACCAATGAGCCAGTAAAGGCTCTGCATAGAAAAGTCACAAGGATTTATTTATACTCTGCCTAGTAACATGCTCTTTTACTGTTTTGAGAAGGACAATTATAAATAGTAAAGGTAAGAAACATGAAGAAAGTATCATAAAAGAAGGAGAAGCTTTAAGTGAGAAAGGAAAAAGCTAGAAAAGACAGAGGTAATAAGGACAAAACACAGAAGAAAACTTTCCCTGAAAATAAAGGGGCACAACAGAATGACAGTGTGATTTAGGTTGGAAAGGAACTTAAAGATCAACTACATATTAAAGAAGCTTTTCTTTGCAGGGAATGTACTTGCAGATAATTTCTTGCTCTTGAACATTGAGCAAAATGGGGTTTTTAGTGCATACTTTGAAGAATGTGTAAAGAATTCTACCAGAGCAGGTCAGGGCACAATTTCTATCTCTGCCATACCTTTTTCACATGCAAATGCCCAATTGCAAAAAATAGAATAAATTGTACTGTCTGCCTGCACAATATTGCAGTAGAAGATCATGAGAGCTGCAGGCAACTGTGGTCCTTTCTTTAATTTAAGAAAAGAAATCCTAAGATATATATCATATGAAACACTGAATTGAACAAGCCTGAGAGACTAGAACCCAGCAGCAGGTAAGCTGTGTGTGGCAGAGGATGTAAATAATAGTAGACTGTGTATAGTGATCATGTGTCTGTCTTAAGATGCATCAGTACATCTTAATTTAAAACTAGCAGTTTTTTTCTGAACTATATGATAGCTCTTATTTTGTCTTTCACTTCAGTCTGCAAGGAACTAAGAAGTAGCAAGTATCAAAGCTATTATTTTATTTAAAGTTATTCACAGCTTCCTAGTGGTTTTATTTAGCTGAATGATTAATGGCTTCAGTTAGCCCATAGTTAATATTCAACGTGTGTTTTTAAGTAGAAAATAACAGTCAATTTGAGGAAAAAATATTAAATTTAAAAGCCCTGTCACATGAAACCTTTTGCCTGGAGTTGACATTTATTTAATTTGCATAAAGAATGGACAAATTCACTTTTTCAATGTTGAAGACCGTGAAGCTGGTGGAGAATAATTCGCTGGTGCCAGTTAGTGTAAGGCTGAAGGATGACTATATTTTTCTGTAGTAACTCAGCTCTGGCTTACAGAATAGAACAAGGACTACTGGCCCCTCAATGGGTATGAAAATTTTATGTTGAGTGATGATGTTTCATCTGTAATAATATGTTGAATTGAAGAGATTATAATGTGAAAGCAACCAGTATATCTCTCTACCTACAGCTATAATTGTTCCTATTTCTGCATGTCAAGGTTCAGACATAAGACTTGGTCAGTGCTTCAGTACAACACCAAGCAGAAAATTAGCACAGATAATCACTGGCATTGAGATAAAGGTGACTACAAGGCTCTTAACCTCTTGAGAGTTATTTCTTAGCAACCCAACAACCTGTGTAATGGAGGCCACAGGTAATCACTCATACAATGTTGAATACCAGATACTCAGCAGGTCAGAAGCAGAGAAAGGTTTAAACAAGCCTGTGAACTGTTGGAGTCAGCATTTTCCTAATGGCACTGTAAACAGGCAGATTACTTACCCACAAACATGTGCCATCTTGACAATATTAACGATAGAACAGCCTGCCTGATGCTGATATTAATGCAGTAGACAGTAAAAGATGCTGCTTTACATGTGTCTCACAATGAGGCAAAGAAAAATCAATAAAATGTGCTTCTACTAAGCAAAAGTCATGGTTGCTTTTCCTATCGTAGTATCACCAAGACAATCTTGTATAAGCTGTCTTTTTTGGTTTCACTTAGCACTCTGCATATCTTTAAAACTGTGCATGCCTGAAGAATAAATGTCTCTCCCATCACCGTATTTTCAGAGCTATGGTGTTGTGCGTATTCAAAGTTCCTGTGCATATCAGCAGTTGCACATGTGCCAAGAGGGCAAATAGAGTATTGTGCTTCTGCTTCTTTGAAATAAACGTATGGATGTTATTATGTCTTTATATACTGATGTTGAAACCATATTGCTACAAAAGTACAATCTTTTTTCCGTTCTCTGTGCTATGCCCTCAAAAGATGTTTATAAACTAATGATCACATCCTGTTTTAACTTAGGTAGCTCCAAACATCAGTGGTATAGCTGACTTCTGTGGGGTTGTTCTAACTTTAGGAGGGTTAATGCAGAACAGAGCAGAAATACCTTTTGTTATTTTCTGGTCAACAAGACTTTTGTCTTCCATTATCAGCCTTAGCTAATATCACTTTTTCTTTCCACAGGTACAAAGATACATTTAAAGAATAATTGTTGACAAAATAGGCATAATGTATCTTAATTTAATTGACAGTGTGATTGCCATTTATGCTGTCAGTTTCTTCTCCGTTATGAGGCTGAATAAAAATATTAAATATAAAACCAACATTTGTTCCATCAAACTCTTTTTGGGAAGCACATATCAACATAATGTTTGAAACTAGTATTCCAGTTATTTGTGAAATAATTTCTCATGTCATGGAAAAAGAGTGTTAGAAATTTTTGTTGTTGAGAGCGAAAAACAATCAGTCTATACTGATATGATGTTAAAAAAGAAGTTGGTGAGGGTAACTAGATGATTTAGAGAAGAAGCATTTAGAGATAGAAAATTTCCCCATTAGAAAATCAATCAGATGTGAGTTGCTTCCATAAGCTATTGAAAAAAAATGGTGGAGATTTCAGGGCACATTTCAGTGGATGGTTACCTACACGCTCAGACATAAATCAAATTGGTGGGTTGAATCCCACCTTTACTTGAAAGAAAATTCTATTTTAGGTAAGGATGAGAATGCTGATAGAAGTGGAGGGACACTGCTGTTTTGCAGTTCAGGCTGTATATTCTGCAGAGAAAGAGAACATTCTCCAGAACCTGTTTTTTTGCTGACAGACTTACTGTCAAAAGTCAAATTATTTCAGTGATTCTTTCAACTAGGAAAAAAGAGGGGGCGGGAAGAGGAAAAATAGTTGCAGAGAAGTATTTTGCATTCATTTCCATAATGAAGTTATGAGGGCAAATAGGTATAGCTAAAAAGAACCTCTTAACACCAAAAATCCCCAATCACTTCTCCCAAAATGCTAAACAATTGAACATAACCTACTATTTGTATATTTCAATTAATGAATAAATTGCATAGTAATTTTGTACCATAAGTTAATAAAAGGTTTTTTTTTTCCCCTAATTCTGCACATTTATTCAATTAATAAGAGCAAGATGTACTTTTTCCTGAGTGAGGAAAAGATAAGGAGTTAAGTTTCAAAAAGTGCAGCATGGAATGTAATACTTTAAGTGGATTTTTTTTTTTTTTTGAAACTGAAATTTTTTTTCCAGTTCTAATCTGAAGAGGTGCATTTTGTCTAAGGAGTACATGTATACATAAAAATGTTGACATATAGTGTACTATTTTCCATTAAAACACCTTTCTGCAGGCACTAGGCAGAATTTATTTGCAATATGATTAGGCTGTATTTTTTCTGTCTCTAGATATGTTCTTTCTCTACTCTCATCCTCTCTTCCAAGAACTCTTATCCCAGTGAAATGTATTTTGGGAAAACTGTTGAACTTATTGTGCAACCTGAATTTTAGACAAAGCTTGGGCAAATATTCAAAGCTGCATATACACATTCAGGTAATTAAAACACTAAGGCATTTTTCTGTAGAGGATTAGGCAAAGCTTGTGAAGCAGACAAGGACAAAGACATTGAGATCAATATTCAGACTCTGGGGATCAGCTGGTTTCAGAGCTGTTTATGGAAGCAAGAGAGAATAGTGATGCAGGCAAAACTAACCCCCAACAATTTCTGTACAGCTAAGTATTCGAATTCCTCCTAACCAAGACTACTTACTCCGTCTGCAGGCATAGCCTATGCTTAACAATGTTATCCTGATGCTCTTTAGAAACAAAGCAGTAGTTTTCCAATGTAAATATACTTGTGTAAATCTACTTAATATCTCCCCAACTTTCTCATGTTGCAAAGCTATTTTTCTGTCATCTAAACTATTGTCCAATTATTTATGTTTCCTGTGGGAACATTTCATAGAAAGGCAAAGAAGAAGATTTCTAGTGGCCCAACCATTTTCCAAGGTGTCCTTTATTTGCATAGTCTGAGTGGGGAGTTCGCAATGTCCCTATGATATTTTTTCTTCCTTAGTACAAGAGAGATGGGTCCAGCCTCTCAAAAATCTGTTCTAAATTCAGTGTGTTCAAGGTACTACTGTCAAACCATACACATGTGATTGATTATCCAATTTGCTAATAATACTGTGTACATTGAAGGAGTCTCATTCGACTTGGTGTGACAACTATAGCAGACTCTTGCTGACAGGTGTAGGATTAAGTGATGGGTTCAGTGTTTCCACAGCCTTTCACTGAACAGCAGTTTAAATTAAAATCATAGTGGTAACACTGGAGTTGAAAGACTAACTCTTTAAGATTACAAAACCAGAAATCTGAAACTTTATGTACTTTTCAGAGAAGCTGTCTTGGAAGCACTGAATGAAACACAAAGGCACAGTGCAGAAAAAATTAATCAATTGGAATGCAACAATGTCAGAGTTCATGTAAATGAAAAAAAAATCTAGAAAATTGCATCACGTGCTTTCCATTTTTCAAAATGTCAAAAGGCTTAAGTTAAATTTGTGTTCTCATTTAAACTAAGTTTACTGATTAAATTAATAGGTAATTTTGTTATTTTGGATAGAACAACTCAAGATTTAAAGCAGAAAAATGGACACGTGAAGGAGATAGAACTTTGAGGGTCCTGAGCACTGCTTGTGATGTCAAGCCATAGTGACTGTTTCTCCCAGACGATGCTTTGCAAGTGCAGTTACAATATAAATGAAGACACCAGATTCTGTCAATCTGCAAAAGCATTCTTTTACTCTGGACCCACTGAGTAATAATTTCCATGGCAAGTCACCTGATAGGGAGATTATTCTACAACCAAGCACAGAACTGGATTCAATTCCAGTCTGGTCAGAGATGAGTGGAAAGGACAGTTGTGCATCATACAACCAGCTGTGTATCCTCTAGACCAGGGCTAGGTTGACTGCTCTTGCACTCAGGTAGAAAAATTGTAAAATAAAGGCCTCATAAAATCTGGCCTGCTCTGTTAGATCGATGGCTGGCCTGTTATTTCTTCCAAGCGCAGCTAGCACTTTGCAAACTCCCATGTGAAAACAATCCTGGTATCAATAGTTTGTTCACTTGTGCTCGTACCTTTCATAGCATGGAAGACTGCAATCTGGATACTCTCCTGCTTTATTCTGCCAGGCATTTTTCTTTGTGGTTACCTCCAAATTCTAAGGGTAACTAAGAAAATGGGGTATTAATATTTTTCTCTCTCCTTCATTGATGATTTTTGATGAGCATATTGAATTTAATGAGCATATTGAGTTTAATCAGGTCACATTTTTGGCTTCAAGTTTTACCTGATTTTCTCATGTCTAATCTCTTTTAAAATACAAAAGCCACATTTTTTAAATCACATGTTGTACACTCTGTCAAATATTTTGGTAGCAGAATTGATTGTTAACTGATGTTCCACTCTCGCTGCTGTATCTTAAGAAGAAAAAAAGAAAAGAGCCAACTTATTACAGCATCCTGAGTGGGTCGCTGGTGATGAGAGAGAGACGGTAAATCTTGTTTCTTGATCAGAAGGCTGGATTTATTGATATATTGTTGGAGAGTTTTTCAGGAATGGCTTAAAGAAAGAGGCCATGAGACATACAATTGAGAGAAAAGTAGAAGAGAAAAGTAAAGCAGTTTCTAACAGTTCTCAGCCTTCTGATTTCTATAAACAATTAGACTCTCTTTATAAACAATAAAGTTCTCAGGCTGTCTTCCCATAACAAGAAGAACACCGTCTCTGGGAAAAGCTGGCACCCTGAGAACTGATGAAGAAGTTTTGGGAACACTGGTTCTGTTTTTAATAAACAATTGTAGGTATTCTAAAACAAGAGGAGTGGTTAGAAGTTTCTCTGTTAGCCTATCATGAAATTGGATTACAGAATATGCATGAAGTTCGTTAACTTTGTTATTTAAGGTGATTGATTGATCAATAAAATCGGAGTTCGATGCATTAAAGGATGGTCGTCTCCCCTTCATCTCCAACAATATATGATATATAATACATTATTACTATACTAAATAGAATAAAGAGAGAAGTTGCAGATGCTTGCTAAGCTAAGAATAGAAAAGAAAGAATCTAAAACAAAGTTGTGTCCAGGGACTCAGTCCCCTAGCTTGCACTGGTGATTGGCCCTTAATTATAAACATAGAAAATGAGCCAATCAAGGTGAATCCTATTGCATTTCACAGCAGCTGATAACAATTGTTTACATTCTCTTTCTGGGGGCCCTCAGCTTCCCAGAAAATGCAGAAATCTGAAAGAAAGGATTTCTGTGGAAAAATGTCTGCGACACCAACTCACAGTAAATTTGGGGAATTCAGTATGTATTTTATGTGATTTCCCTTCATCTACTCGCTTGCACTTGCTGAATGCTACAGTACTTCTCCTGAAGACTCCTTCATTTTGCTGTTTCAAGCTACCAGGAGCAGTTGCACAGTTTGAAATTTTGACAACTTGCTTGCAGCAGATGGGTAAATTTCATTGGCTGATTGTTATTGTCCATTGAGAACATAATACTAATTCTTGAGCAACCTGGTCTAGCGGAAGGTGCCCCTGTCTGTGGCAGGGGAGACTGGAACTAGATAATCTTTAAGGTCCCTACCAAGACAAGCCATTCTGTGATCCTATGATTTGCATGATTCTAAATTAGGCTCGTGGAACTTTATGCTTCCTTTATTGCCATTTTCTGTAACATTTTTCTCTGGATTATGTGGTCACAGTCCCTGACTGTGGGACAAGCGGAGATGAGGGCTCCACTTGCACTTTTATACACCATGTCTAGCAAATGTTTAAAGGTTTGTTTTCAAGTGGCTTACCACTGTGGGAAATGCACATTAGACTTTAAAAATACAAGCACACCTCAGACTAAATTTCACTTTATATAGTCAATTGAATAAAGCTACCAAAACAATTTAGTTCTGAGAATTGCTTCCAGCATCTCTTCCCCAAACGCAAGATTCTGTGAAGGAATGAACACTGTTCTCTGAATCCTCCTTCCTACCCTCTTACCTTCTTGCTGAACTGCCCTTGCATGATTTTTGCCTCCTCCCAGCAAAACCACATTACCACTACTCATCCTTATACAATTACATGGCTGGAATTTTACTTTTCTGTGAATGCTCTACACAGCAGGACAGTTTTAGTTTTATAGCCTATAAAGAGTCATCCAGAACACAAAATACCCCTAGCTACTGACAATTAGATAAGGTCAGCATGAAACTAAATCATACTTGATTCCAGATTTAAAGTATAACCATGATTAATTTGTGTATGTGTATACAAGAGAAAAGATTCATTTTTCAAGAAGACAAAGCCTTATTCAATAGCTCTCAGAGTCCTCCATCTCTGCTAAAGAAATGGGAACACTTTGGAACAAAACTTCTTTATAAGCCACAATAATGAGCTCCAGTTTTGTTTTAATAACTTCCCTGTCTCAGAAGATGTAGCTTCCAGTTCCATATCCATTTGTACACCAAGAAATTTTAGATCTGCAGAATGAATTAGATTATTTGAGAAACGCTTCTATTTTCCTCCTTTGTTTATTGATCCTAATTTCTGTGAAGGTGTTAGCTGTGGCAGCAGCTATCTGGTTACAGAGAGCAGCACACAACCTTCCCAGGCATTTTCCTGGGGAAGGCTGTAAGAAGATGAGAGAAAAGAATGAGAAACAATTGTTATCTCCACTTGCTGCACCTGTTGTGCACACATGGAATGTGTTATGGAGATTTGTTTACCGAAAGGTGATATTTTGATTAGCCACTTGTGATGGCGTTTGGATTGATTGACCAACTGGACCTGTCTGTATTGGACTGTCTGTAAGGGTGATGAGTTTCTTAACAAGTATAGTATAATAAAGTGATTGATCAGCCTTCTGGAATCATGGAGTCAAAACTAATTATTACCCGGCTGGGGGGCCTGCAATGACAGTTACCTACTTTCAAATAGCTCAGAACAAACAGTTCATGTGAAAAATGCAGCCTGAAAGTTGGTAATTTTTCATTTTGACTATTTGTTGTTCATAGTTTGCCTGGAAAACTCTCTTTACTTTGTGTCCCTTATTTAGATGGCAAGAAAATGAGGCCATATCCAGTAGGTACTTTCTGGCAAATAACTGCTTCTGGCAAAAACTATCAAGAATGTTGGTTGAAAAGGAACTCTATATGAGTCAGCAGGGTGTACTCAGAGCTCACAAAGCTAACCATATTCTGGGCTTCATCACAAGGAACACGACCATCAAGTGAGGGAGGTGATTCTCCCCCTCTGGTCTGCTCTCATGAGATTCCTTGTGGAGCACTGCATGCAGCTCTGTTGTTCCCACCATAAGAGTGATGTGGACCTGTTGGAGCAAGACCAGAGGAGAGCCATGAAGATGATCACAGGCTGGAACACCTTTCTCATGAAGACAGGATGAGAGTTGGGGGCTGCTACACCTGGAGAAGAAAAGACTCTGGGGAAACCTCACAGCAGCCTTCCAGTACCTAAAGGTGCCTACAAGAAATATAAGAGAGGGACTTTTGACAAAGGCATGTCACTATATGATAGGACAAGAGGGAATGGCTTTAAAGTGAAAGAGGGCAGATTCAAATGAGATATTAAGAAGAAATTTCCTGTGAGGATGGTGAGACACTGGAATTGGTTGCCCAGAGAAGTTGTGGATGCTTCACCTCTGCAAGTGTTCAAGACCAGATTGGATTAGGCTTTAGGCAACCTGGTCTCGTGGGTGGCAATAGTTATAAATAGATTATATTTAAGGTCCTTTCTAACCCAAACCTTTCTGTCAACCTACAAAAATTTACAATTGTTGGGACTTACAACTGCTTTCTGATATCTATCTTGTGGTTATCAAAATCTTTGATAAAAGTAGCTGGTTACAGGATGGCAGCTGATTCAACTTTCCATCCTTTTTTAGAATAAAGGCTACAGGACTCAAGTGTGGCAAGCTGAGAATGTTTGGGGTTTTTTGGATTTTTTGGTGGTTTGGTTTTTTTTTCCTTTTTTTTTTTTTGAAGACAAGATTAGAGACAACTGAAAAGAAAAAGCAACCCTCTAACCCTCTATATTTGCTGGAAATCAGTTTATACCTTTCAAATTAAACAAATGCTTTAGCACTAACAACAGTCACTACCATAACTATGTCAACTGTCAGTGGCTGGTTGTGTATGACAGATTCACTCTGATATTTCTACTTCATTTTAAGTCTTATTCTCCAACTTTTAATTGTGCTCTAACATGTCATGAAGGATTTAATTTTATTGAGCAAAGCTGGTCCCGTTTTGATTTCAGAACTAAGGCTGAAAACTTTAAAAATTAAATTTGAATGACAGTAATTAAACTCTTAGCAATAAAACTCTTATCCTACTATTGATAAGGCAGAATATTACCTAATTCTTTTTTTTTTTTAAATGCTACATCAGCATTGAAGTTGTTATGACCTGTTAAATTTGTGCATACACATAGAGCATTTGTGGCTGATGTAGAAGAAGTTGAACTTTGGCTTAAGGAATGGTGAGAATTATAATGGTCTGGCCTGAACCTGAGATAAATAAAATCTGTGAACTCAAGGGATAGCTTCATAGCGCTTTTGAGCTATAGTTCATAATTAAAACTAAGAAAAAATTTCCCCCAAAGAGACTGAAACCAAACCAGCCAAAATCAAGACCTTTGAAATCAACACCAGTTTGGGCCAAACAGAGACTATGGAATATGATCATAAATACCCCTGATACAGTCATGCTTCTTTTCAAATTATGGTCTGTAAATCATTATTCCAAGGTATTGGAAAGTCATTTGTAAACAAAGTCAAATCTCAGAACAAGATAAACTAGTAGAAAATGATCTAAGATCCAATTCATTTTACTAGTTGAAAGCTTGCCTGATACCAGGACATATCACAATTTTATTTCAATTAGGGTTATACCACAATACACAAGTGCACAGCTGAATGACCCGGTAAAACAAGATGTGAGTAGTTGTTCCTTGGTATCACAC
The DNA here is from genome assembly GCF_028551555.1 of Melozone crissalis. Classification (NCBI taxonomy): domain Eukaryota; kingdom Metazoa; phylum Chordata; class Aves; order Passeriformes; family Passerellidae; genus Melozone; species Melozone crissalis. The sequence continues at coordinate 26,542,049 of NW_026535780.1, forward strand.
AAAAAGCTATTAACAGAGCAACACTAAAGGCAATTACTCTTAGCCTGAAGCTCTTTGTCTTTTTAAAAATCTTTAACAAACATGAGAGACACCAGAAAGTTCCAATTTGCTCTGCATAAGCAATGTTTCTCTCTGATATGCCTCTTTCTGCACTGCCTCCTCTCTTTCTCCTGACTTTACTGTTTAGAAAGCCAATGAATGCACAGACTGGTGTAGAGCAGTAACTTCTGAAGCAAGTCCACTGGCTGATTGCTATGATCACAGTTGGTTGAACTCCAAAGAAGAAATCTCTTTATCGAGGAGCTGCAGTTATATTACAACAGAAGGGTGGGAAGCCGGCTGTCAAGTAAAAGTTTGCACAGCAGCACTGGCTGTCTTTTTAGCATTTACTCTTTTAAGCTAATCTTTCTCTTGTAGCTCAAGTGCAAGTAAGATGTTAGGTTAGATGGATCAAATTTCAGTTTCTGGTGAAAAAGATCAAACTGATTTCAAGCCTGGAATCAGAGGGATCAACCATCACATCCCCTCCAAATATTTGTTTAAGGCCTAGTGTGCTAAGAACTTAATATTAAGAAGAGTTTAAATTGTTATTATTGTACCAAAGTGGTTAGGGAAACACACGCAGAAGAGCAAGGGGCAGACACAGGCTGATTTGTACAGCATAACAGGGAATTTGAAACTCAAAATATAAAACTTCAAAATTTTATCTTTCAATATCTATCACGAGGAAGAAATTTAGATAAAACTTCTTTGTAATGATCTGGAAATTCGTGAAAATAAATAAAGAGTCTCATGTGCACCAGCCATAAGAAGCATGAAAAACTGTTTCAATTTTCAGATGTGTTTTGAGTTGGGATTTAGGTCTCATGATATTTCTGCATGTGACTGCCTCAGTAAACTTATTCATACTGAATACTCGCAGAAGCCTGTATAGATTGCTGTGGCAAGATGCTATGTTGATACTTCAGAAACAGGAAATAGGAATGCTGCTATCATAGACCTTTCAAACACTATTTTTCATAAATTGTAGGTCAGTCACTGCTGTTTGGGAAAAAAAAAAGGAAATTAGATGTAAATTGTTTTGCCCCACAGTGTGGGCACATGCTCAGCAAATATTGTCCTTCTTCCTGCCTCCATCTTCCATTGTAAGGCAATATCTCCCTTTTTGTTTCTTTGAGTTGTCCTTTTCCCTTGACTTTCCTCTCTATTATGTTCCCAGATTTCAGTCCTACACTCCCTCAATATTTCAGGCCCCTGAACTTCCTTCAGAGACATTCTCTTGCAAATAAATTTCCCTCCTCTAGAAAACCTCCTGGCTATCTTGTACATAGGTGAGAGTACAAATATTGAGTGCTAAGGAATAGTTCATCATTAAACCAATGCATAAATTATATGGAAATGTTTTTTTTTTTTTTTCTAGAATTGCTAGAGAAATGGAAGTCTTGGAAGACAGGAATAGTAGACAGTAAAAAAAGAGAAAGGGAAATAGAATAACCAGAAGAATAAAAAGTGATCTCAGGCTCTTGCCTTTCCTAATTATGAAGAACATTGTTACTGATATTTTTAAGGTCAGAAAGGGGAAAAATTGTTTATTAGGATTAATATCTCTGAGTTTGTTGAAATGAAAGTTAATTTAGGAATTAAAAATTAGGAAAATAACTTTTTTGCTAAATTAATTAGTCTTTTTAATGTAATATATATATATTGCTTTGTGTGTGAAAGTGATGTAGAATGACAAAATCAGGCAAATAGGGAAACCATGAAATAATTAGATTTAGACTGCAGATCAGTAGAAAAAGTACATAATGCAGGATCTTTAAGCATTGAGTAATGACACAAAACCACTGAAAAATTCAGTCTCAGGAATGGACCAACATTGTTATTACTGTAGCTTGGTAACCACTTCGTGTGAGAGAGCTTCAAGCCAAAAAAAAAAAAAAAATATAAAATAGCTGTATTTGTTATGAACAAAATTCGGGTAATATTTTTTTTGTGAGAAAAAGTTACAAAAAGCAGCCAGACCACGGGTAGCTGCTGAAGTTCTTCGTGTTTTGTTATTGTAATCACGAGTCGTTGTGGCTAATCGCTCCTTTTGTATCAGCAGAGCCTCGCCCGAGGCTAAGTTGTACCTTTCCCAGAAGGGTGGGAACTTTCCCGAACAGTAGAAGAGACCTGAGAAGGTGGGGGGGGCTATGCAAAGTGACTCCAAGACCACAATGCAGCATGGGTCCCCCGGTGTACAGAGAAGACCCCAAAACGACGAGCCACCTAAGAGTTGAGAGACTAGAGTGATGTCTAGACGTGAAGAGCCGAATGCTGAACCTGCAGAGATGCAAACGACCTTCAGAGCCTCTCGCCCTGACCAGGAGAGACGACCCCGGCGGTGAGACGAGGCTGACTGAGCCGGCAAAGGTACCATCTGACGGGATCAGCAGGCCCTAAAGGCTCCCACGAGGACGTGATCCCCAGCTCTGCCCCTTGTGGACAGAGCTGTGCATATCCTCCTCCTCTGAGTTGCCCGGGAAGACGACAGAGACTGCAGACCCGTCGAGCCACCCAATCCTGAGCTGATCACTTTTAATAAAGGCATTGAAAAGGAGAAGAAGTCTCCTGGCCCTGTTTATTTCAGCTGGGGGCTCTCGTCCGGAATAGCCACGCCGCAAGAGGACTCAGGACTGGCCATCTTGGATCTTCAGAGGACAGCTGGCTACTAGGACCAGGGATCGGCTCAGGACAGCGACGCAGAGGAGCACCGGAGCACCGGACTGGTGAGAAACTCGGTGGCGGGAGTGGGAGACGTGCGCATGTGTGTATGAAGCGAGTGGGACCCCTCAGTACCGCGTTTCGTGACTCCTGCGAAGGGGCAGGCCGGAAACAGGGGAAAGCGAATGGACTCAGTGTGAGTGAAGCCGTCTCCCAAGGAGGAATAAAGGGCCCCCCCACTCCGGGCGTGCGGAGTGAATTACTGTGTATGAGTGGCACGCACCCCAAAGTCCTGACAAAGGGAGGTCAGGCACTTTTGTAAGTCTCGAGAAGGATTCGCGTAAGATTTGTCAGTCCCGAGAAGGATTCAGGTGTTTTCACAAGCCCTGCAGGCAAAGTAAGTCCTGACAAAGGGAGTCAGGCACAAACCCCAGCGAAGGAGGCTGTGGTTTGCTTTTAAGTCCTGATACGGTGGAGCCTAAAAATTGGCGAGTTAGGCAAACTAAAAATCAGGCAGTTGTTTTTCCTGACTGAGGGAGTCAGGCACGACCCGGATTCTTGGCCGAGGCATCGTGTGTTCAAGTCCCGATAGATATAAGACCTGACGAAAGTTGGGCAATCAAGAGATTGGGCAGTTGTTTCAGTATAAAGTCCTGAGCATCAGGCAGAAATTTGAAGTTCAGTGGAGGAGGCTGAAGCTCCTCAAACAAGGTTTTTTTGAAACTACCGGTCAGTTGAGGCACCTTTGAGACTTTTTTATTGAGACCTGCAAAAATGGGATGTTGTAATAGTAAAAAGACCGGCAAGAGACTGAGAGACATACCTCCCGGTAGTCCCTTAGGAGAACTGTTAGTGAAATGGGATTCTATAGAGGCCACGGAGGGATTAGATAAAGTGAAAATGATCCATTATTGTATGGAAGTCTGGCCAGAATTAGAACTGCAAGGGGGATGGCCTTGGTGTGGGACAAAGGATAAGTGGATGTGCCAACAATTAAATAATTATCTGACAGCTCGAGGAGATACTGATCCTGAGCAATTACTGTATATATCTTGCTGGGTAAAGAGCGCTATTGGGGATGAAGGGGTGCGAATTTGTAAGGTACAGAGGAAGAAAGAAGGGAATGAAGGAGGGGATGATAGAACTAGTAAAAGATGGGACCCCCTGGATTATTTGCCTCCTTCTGCCCCTCCACCTTATAATCCTCTTCTGCAAGCGCCTCAAATGGCAGGTCCGGTTCCTCCCCGGCTGCCATCCCACTACCACCTGCTCAAATTCCTCCTACCTCTTCAGCTTCTGCTATGATAAACCCAGTATCTCCTCCAACCACTCCCTCACCACCCCCTTCAGCTCCTCCAGTTCCTTCTGCATCACCACAAGCGCCTACTCCACCTGCTGTATTCTCTACCCCTTCTCCACCTCCGCTGAATATTCACTCAGGCTCTTCTCCCCCTCCTATTGCTGTCCCTTTACCTCCTCCTAGTTGGGACATAAATGCCTCCTTGCCCGATGAACAGCTATCAGCAAATACACTTGCTGATGGGCAGAAAGTTCAGGGTAACCCAGATATTCCTCAAAGTAGTTTGGCATTTGAAGATGGGCCGTACTGTAGCACCAGATCCAAGACCTCCAAGGCAGAGAGACTCTTTCCCCTCAGAGAGGTTCCTATGGGAGGAATAGCGGGAGGTGTTGGCTTTGTGAATGCTCCCCTAACTGCTTCTGAGGTGAGAGGATTCAAGAAAGAGTTGGGGCATTTAGTTGAGGACCCAGTGGGCATAGCCAACCAAGTGGATCAATTTCTAGGTCCAAATATCTACACTTGGGGGGAGATGAATTCCATCCTGAGTATATTATTTTCCCCAGAAGAAGTCCGGATGATAAGGGCGGCTGGCATAAGAATATGGGAGAAAGATAACAGTCCAGGACCCCAGGTGCCAACAGGTGAACAGAAATTGCCACTAACGGAGCCCAGCTGGAACCCTAACCAGGAGGAGGGGAGGAAGGCCATGAGGGAATATAGGTCTTTGATAATACGGGGGATCAAAGAGTCAGTTCCCAAAGGAACTAACACCCAATTGGCGTTTGAGGGTACACAGGAGAAGGATGAAGCTCCTGCTGCCTGGCTTAATCGCCTAAGGCGGAACTTCCAGTTGTACTCTAGAATAGACCCAGACACCCCAGAAGGTCAAATGCTGTTAAAAGTCCAATTTGTTACCAAATCTTGGCCTGATATAAGGAGAAAACTGGAAAAGATGGAAGATTGGCAAGAGAAGGACATTAATGAGTTATTAAGAGAAGCATTGAAGGTGTATTTAAGGAGGGAGGAAGAAAAAGCAAAGGCCAAGGCTAAGATCATGGTTGCTGTAGCTAGAGAAAGTGCAGGGTGGGTGGGTCCACCACCAGGAGGAGGCAAGGATAGGCCAGTACTGTCAGGTGCAAGAGGGATGGAGAAACCTCAAGGCTCTTTGAGAGAACGACATTGTTATTACTGTGGGGAGCCAGGACACGTCAGGAGGTTTTGTAGAAAGCTCAGTCTCGATGCGGCAATAGCCAGGGAACGAGATAATTTAGGGAAGATCCTTAGAGGTGACGATTAGAGGGTCAGGGGCTTTACACTATAGGGGACCCGATGCAACATCTAGAAGAGCCCTTGGTAAACTTTGAAGTGGGCCCCCTAAATGAAGAATTTGAATTTTTGAGTAGATACAGGAGCAGATAAGTCCTGTCTCAACAAAGTACTAAGAAGTATAGTATAGAATAGTGAAAAACATCTGAAGTTAGACAAAAAACCAGCTAGGTAGAAAGGATATCCAATAGCACCAAAACTGGCCAGTAATACTTAATGTGTAATAAATTATGTGAAAGTAAAAGGTACCTTTTTGTTGTCTTGTTGTGTGTGTGAGAGTGAGTCACGAAGTCAGCCTCAACTTCCCGGGCAGGTGGGAAGGGGGCAGTGCAAGTGTGTGTATGTGTGACCTGCAAACCAGACTTGTGTCCCCCGGGCGGGTGGGGGCTGTGGCCAAAGAGCGTGGTGACCTGCAAACCAGACTAGTGCTCCTCAGGTGTGTGAGGGAGCTGTAGCTGTAAGAGCGTGAGTGACACGCAGACAGCCTCACAGGTGAATGTGCACCAGAGGCAACCAGAGTCAGGGCCCTTCCAAGAGGCCCAGGGATACTGAGACCTGTGGGCCAACCCCAGGGTGAAGGGGGGCTACAGGGACCCGTGATTTTCTAGCAATAATGATCCAGTTTGTGTCTTGAAGGTGCGAAGGAATGTGTGGGAGTGAATATAGACAAATTAGAATAGAGGTAATGTAGATTGTGCATTATAAGTTTTACCACATTACCTTAGAGGGAAGTGTATTGTGTAGAAGAATGGTGTAAGAAAAAACCCCAAAAATTTAAGTGTAAGGGGTTGAAAGAAATATTTAAGCTCTAAGTGAAAGTAAGAAACAGAAGCAAGAGATAAATAAGATCTTGAAAATAGAACAGAAAACCAGTGAATTAAATACACAGAGATATAAGGAAATAAAAGTACTTTGGGAGTTAAGTTAGCTGAGAAATACAACTCCTTGCAAAATACAGAGTATGTAGAAGTTGATGAGAGAACCAATAACATTAAACAGAGAATAAAATCATTAAATAGCAGACCATTAATGCCTGTGTTTGAAAGCCTGTTTCAGGTATTCTTCATTACTAATTCGACTGTGCAGACCAAAAGGAAAAAGGTTGGACTCACATCACTCTCACCCCCTGGCATTGGACCAGGATTCAACATAAGGTTTTTTCTCCCTCTGGCATTCTGGCATTGGACTGGACTGCACGCCATTCTCCTCCTGGCATTGGACCAGGATTCAACATCAGGGTTTTTTTTTCCTCTGGCACTGGACCAGAGTCCACACCACTCTCGCCCCCCGGCGCTGGACAAGATTCATCTGCTTCACAAGCTAAATCACCTGAGTATACTGTGGTAAAAGGACCAAAGGATTTAAAGTTGACTCTCAGAAGGAAGAGTCAAATAGACTGAACTGTGTGGAAAAAAATTGGTATCAGGAGTTCTAATATTGCTTAAAATGTTTCAAAACTGTTCTGTGTAAACTATGTTGGTAAAAAGTTTAAGACTGTAAATAAGTAATTCTGGTTAAGTTCCCCAATTTATTTCTAAAGACTCCAGGTTAATCCTCTACAGAGCACTCCCCTGGGAGGGGAAACCAAAATTGGTAGGGAACAGACCAAGAGGGGTTTAACCAGAGAAGCGGGTAGAAGGGACTCTAAAGAGCTTGGAAGCTTTTCCTCAGTAAAATTCCCCAAGAGGCAAGGCCGGGTGGGCAGGCTCTGCAAGATGACCCATACCGGACTCTTGGGAAGGGTAGTACTGATGGCTCTGATTGCTGGTGGTGCTCTGGGAAGCCCAGCTGAGCGGTGCAGTGAATGCTACCAACTTCTCTGTGCGGAGGAAGTGAGCTCCTTGTCGAGAGTCCACATCAGTTCTGACCCTGATCGTGTTAACCCCTCCCAATTGGTCCTTTATCAGAAAAATAAGAGAGTATATTGGAGAGCATACAATATTGCCACTTTCGGGCAGCCACTCCTAGGAGAGTGTACTGTAAGGGAAGCCTGGTTGTGCTTTGAATGTGATGCTGCTGAAACGAGCTCAGCAGATCTAGTAAAAAGTAAAGAAATGGTGAAAATGGTAAGAAAAATTGTTTGTTACAAGTATTTATATAAGTGTACTGGAAAGGAGATCAACCCCTTTTGGAACACATTTCAGGGGAGCCCAAAATCCCTAGGTTTGATCTCGTCTGGCAACTGCATTGCTAGAGTGATAAAACCAATTCTCTTATTACCCAAAGAAACTGGATCAAGTTTGGGAGTTCCTATATATAATGATTTGGGAGAAAATAAACAGAACCGGGAAAGTGAAATAGAAATTGAGAAAATCCAAAATTGTAAAAGCCAAATTGAGATCCCAATATCTATGTTAAACAAATTAATCTGGCTCCAGGCAGTATTAAAAATAAAGAATTCAATTATTAGGAACATTTCAAATGAAATAAAAAGATTAGCATGTGTAAATAATCAAGATCAAACTCCTACACTTGATCCCAGTGGGTGGGAGAACCTGGAGATTTTCAAAAAGGATGTATGGGAAAAGGTAGTTTTTCTCACTGTGTGTGTACTTGGAGGATTGCTTTTTTACTATGCTTATTTATCTGTTTTAGTAGAATAGTACTTGCCGTGCAGACCAACCTGAAGAAACCAAGGAAAGTAACAAGGTTTAGTAACCATGATTACCAAAGTGCACAAGAGATTTATAGTAGATTCAAAACAAAAAAAATTGTGAGTTGATGCGAGCTTGGAATTTAAGCTCGATCAAAGAAAAAGAGGGGGGACTGTTATGAACAAAATTCGGGTAATATTTTTTTTGTGAGAAAAAGTTACAAAAAGCAGCCAGACCACGGGTAGCTGCTGAAGTTCTTCGTGTTTTGTTATTGTAATCACGAGTCGTTGTGGCTAATCGCTCCTTTTGTATCAGCAGAGCCTCGCCCGAGGCTAAGTTGTACCTTTCCCAGAAGGGTGGGAACTTTCCCGAACAGTAGAAGAGACCTGAGAAGGTGGGGGGGGCTATGCAAAGTGACTCCAAGACCACAATGCAGCATGGGTCCCCCGGTGTACAGAGAAGACCCCAAAACGACGAGCCACCTAAGAGTTGAGAGACTAGAGTGATGTCTAGACGTGAAGAGCCGAATGCTGAACCTGCAGAGATGCAAACGACCTTCAGAGCCTCTCGCCCTGACCAGGAGAGACGACCCCGGCGGTGAGACGAGGCTGACTGAGCCGGCAAAGGTACCATCTGACGGGATCAGCAGGCCCTAAAGGCTCCCACGAGGACGTGATCCCCAGCTCTGCCCCTTGTGGACAGAGCTGTGCATATCCTCCTCCTCTGAGTCGCCCGGGAAGACGACAGAGACTGCAGACCCGTCGAGCCACCCAATCCTGAGCTGATCACTTTTAATAAAGGCATTAAAAAGGAGAAGAAGTCTCCTGGCCCTTTTTTGTTTATTTCATATTCATGCCCATTTCAGAGTCTTAAACTAACAGTAAGTGGGCAGTTACAGAAAAGTTTAAGCCTTGTGGGATTTGGAAAGTTGGAAGAGAAGGATGCTAGTACTACTACCTGGAATTAAATGGTATAAATAGATTCTCAGTGTCTTCCACAGGTATACATATGGGCTGTCAAATCCCTCCTGTCTCTCTGAGAATACCCAGAAAGTCTCATCCAGTAAAGAGCCTTTGCAGAGCCCTGACATGTGCCTCTTGCCTCCAGGCTAAACCCCACACATAATCAGAGGTGGTAGTTTCAAAGGGCATTGTCTGCAAAAGCAGATAATCTGCTACTGCCTGCCTAAGTCATTGAAAGCCCAAGTGGTTTTAAGCACAAGAAATTACTGCCTGGGTCTAAACAATGAGTTTAAATAATTGTCAGATGTGTTCAGTCCTCCCGTGATTTTCATGAAAACAGCTCCTGAATACCTGGCCTGAATGTGAATGAGAGTTACAAGGTTGTATTCTGGTCGGTAGTTTTATTTGGGTCATAATAACAGAGCAAATAGAGTCCAGTATCTCGTCTTTTTGTATTATTCCTCTGCCAAAAAAAATAATTTTCTTAGCTCTCTCTTTTGTGAAGTTGGTTAGGAACAGCAGCAACGGTGTTTGCTCCTTCCACCAGTGCTACCTGATAACCAGGATGAGGAACAAGAGAGATGGAATTTGCTACAGATGACGCTACATTCTATTTTGTGCCTTACAACCTATTGGCCATTGAAAAAACAACAACAAACCAAACCCCCACAAAAACTGACTGTGAACTGAAAAAATTTGCATATTTTGGAAATGGACTGAGTATTATCATAACAAACCCTGAAAACGCTAGGCTTTTATTTAAACTATCTCACTTTGCAGAATGTGATCCCTCAAACCATTGGATGAGAGCAGAATTTCCTACGGATCTGCAAAATAGCCTTGCAGGAAAGAAAATACTACTAAGCAAAAGAAACAAATGTGGCTGATAAACTTGAGTTATTTTATGTATCTTAGAACTATTCTTCTGGAAGAAAATTAATGAAATTTACTTTTTCTCTTTTCGAAGCATTTCCAAGTTCTTCCAAGAACCTGAGTCCACCAAAATTATTCTGTGTCTTGCAGAATTAAGTACCTATATTTGAAAGTTACTGTGATTAGGATATTATTTGGAAAAAACATGGCTTTTCAGTATTTTCTACTCTCATATACTTTCTAGAAAGAAGGCCTTGGTGAGGAAAGTAGTAGTTTATACTACTACTCCAGTAGACCTCGAGTGTTTTCACTAAGAATGTAAAAAAATGCATTGACTGGTGCTAATTTTACTTCTATCTGTCTTCTTTCTTCCATGACAGACAACTATTCATCATTAAATAAATATATACAATGCATTAATTTTCACTTATATTTTCCTCTGGACTTTGCACCTAAAATTATACTGCTTATAGGAAACAATAAAAAAAAATTGAAAAAATACTTTGCAATGCTGGAGATGGTATTTTTCAAGGACCATCTCACTGAAGCACTATTGCCTGCTTATCCAGAAATAAGCCCATTCTCTGCAGCTGGCAGTAAATGAATCTCTTTTTAGGAGACTCAGAAAAAATCAGTTGTTTTTCTCTCCCTGTCTATTCTGAATTCAGCAATATGGACATGTTAGTAAATGACATCTGACAGAAGAGAAATATTTTTACATGTTTGATAAAATCATTATTGCTATGAGAGAAATTTCTGCCTCTGCATATGGTGAAGTTATGTTGACCACATGTTATTATGGAAGTTGCATACAATTATAGTTAGAAACCAAAAATAATTAATTCAAAGAATTTATTGTACAATACAGCTACAAAATAATTATGGCCTCTATCCACCATATAATACTATTACAGGCCTTAAAAGATTCTGCGTTTTCTGAGTCTTACGAAATGAGATTTTAATTTTAAGGCTCAGGCCAATGACTAGTTAAAAATCTGCATGTGGTATTAGCTGAAATTTATCAGGTGCTAAACTCTTAAATGCAGATAGCTATGAAAAATCAGCTGCCAAGAAATAGCTGGTGGTAAATAATTGAACAACCAATCTAATTATCTGGAGAGAATGATAACTGTTTTGTTGAGGTGATAATTATGCATCTTTACTGTTAGGAAATTTCCAAATATGGAGAGCTGATGTGGATAATTAAAATATGTTGTTATTTTAAATATATATTGTTTTGAAATTATAATATATCCTTTGCACATAGCAGGATGAACTTAATATGAGATGGCACTCTGTTCTTTTTGCAGTGTCCATTTTGCAGTATCCATATATTTTTTTATCAGGACTCTTGACTTGCCTTGCCTTTTTAAGTATGAACCTTTCAGACTTTTCTGCATTAAACTAATTTGATATGTTTTCAGTGGTGGATATTTACCAAAACTCCTGCCTCTGATATTAGTCTTCCAGGCACTTTGAGCATTTGCATGACTTCTTTTTTATATTAAACCTACATGAGCATGAATGCTATATGACCTGAAAAGGAAAGAAAGTCCAGACACCTCTTGGTCTTGCTCATGTTGAATATGAGCATAAACCCCAAAATGTGTGGAAATAACATTTCTGGAGAGGATTATCCTATGCCCTTACAGGCTGTCACTCAGTAGTCGGCACTAACAAATACCTCAGCCTTCCCTAAAGATTTTATCTTCATCACTAAGAGGCAAAACAAGACAACACAATATCAAATTAAATTTTGTATTTTAGCCCAAAATCACAGTATTGCATTGTTACTCTTATCTGAACAGAATGTATTCATGATGATTTTTTGCTTCTGAATGCTACCATGAGAGACTTTCATTAAAGATGTTACTATGGATTCAGTGCAAAATTAAACCCCTGCCTTGCACATGGAGTAAAGGAGAGTGGGTTTTTCTTCTTTGCTATGCACTTTGCATAGAAAGAATGATAAATGGAATTGTCTTTACCAAGGGAATACAGGAGGTGTTCTCTCCCTGCATTTGAGATGTGAAGCACAACAACAAGAGCTGGGTTCTGCTTCTCTGTGGCTGCTTTCTGAGGGTGCAGAAAAAATGCAACATTTTATCAACCAATTTTCCTTTGGTTGGGATCTCTTATGGGATGATTGCAGCCCTGCACATACACACAGAGCTCAAAAACCTGTGGCAGACTTGAGGTCTTAGGTTGTAACACTTCATGTTCCCTTCCCCTGCCAAAACAATTAGCAGTGGAAAGGCACCAAAAAGTCGTATGCTTAGGCACAGCAAAATGCAAAACCTTAATTAGGTCCTGCAGGCAGCATGAGAATGTGGAAACAAATCTCTTTTACAGAAGATAGATGAATGGGAGGCTGATGTACAGGATCAAGCCATCTGGAGGCAGCCAAAAGTAATTTAGATTGGTGCTTTGACAAACTCTGGCAGCACGAGCTATTAAGGGCACCCATGTGTTTGTTTAATAGTGGTTAAGTCAGCATTTCTTCTGCAAATATTACTGTATTTTAAAAGCCTGGTGGTTGCAGCTCTCTGGGCTAAAACTTCAGATACAGATCCTGGAACAAGAACTCATTCTCTGTAAAAAAATGAGTTTTTGTGGGATTAGGAGGGTCTCTTTTATGTGGTACCAAGGAGGGGGATGTTGGTTTGGGCCCCTCCTTAGAACATGGTGGTGTAACCCTCTGATGCCCTCCTTGGGGTCGAAAGAAATACAGAAGTAAAAGGCAAAAGCAGCACACAAGGAATAATTTTGAGAGTTTTTATCTATCTTCATTATTGTGAACTTGCATAAAAGAATTCAAGTACATTACAGGCAGACTTCTGAAATGTTCTGGAAAAAAGCTAAGTCTACTTGTGCATATGAGAATTCCCAAGAGGAATCAGTTTTAGAGACAAAGTCATATACAATAAATATGTGGACATAATGTGCGTTTACATAGTGGCCACCAATCTGCTCATATGGAGACAAACCCAAAGCCAAAACACAATGCTTCCTCCTAGGCAAATAATCTAAAATTGCCAGCATGGTTCTTCAGATCACTATAAGAAATAGGATTGACTATTTTTTGGCAAATAATGTAACTGCTAACACTGTATTTTTATTTGTTTGCTGAATTGTTGTACTTAGGACTTTTCTTCTCAACGAAAATGACATGCAACTTCTTTTTTTAATCTTAAAGTTGGTATTTTCAAATAATCCCTTCATTATGAGAGTGGAGGTCCCAAAAAGCCAATTTAATAGGATGAGTTACAAATTGGAGTAATGGTAGTTATTAACAGAAGGGACTGAATTTGATAGCAAATTTGGACATTTCAGAGCATGCAAAACAAGAGCAGTGTACCCTCCATGCCCCCTCCAAATATTTTCCAATAATTTTGAGCTGGTAGAAAGTAGAAACAACAAGCAATTAATCCAAAATGTACTCAAACAAACCATACTTACTTCATGCTACAGAAACCAAGATGTATCTCTGTCCTGTTTATGCTAATTTGTAGAGTTCTTTTGATCATAATTTACACACTTTCTTGCTTGTTAACTTTACTCTGCACTTCAGAATTTGAAGCTGACTTCTAGTTCTGCAGTTAGTACAACAATTTGGAAGTCACTGATAATTACATGGTAGAACTAACCCTTCAATGGATATTTTGTATGGGATCTTTTGATTGCACTTTATATTCTTGATAGCACAAAGTATGGTGTGAACAAAGGAAGATGAGAGTAAAGACGCATTAAAAAGACACTTCTGAAGGAAAACAGGGAGGGAGAATGTTAGGACACTTTGGAAAGCTTTAAAGAATGAAGCTGAAAGGAAAATTGTGCATGAAAAGTGAAATTCAGACTCAGAAGTAAAATACAGATAATTACCGCTAATACATATATTAGTCTACATTTTCTAGAAGAATAATATATTTTAGAATATTACACGTTTTAAAATAATTTTTTTGGTATGATGAGTTATCACTTTAAAATAGAGAACATATAACTGTTTAAGTGACTCTGACACTATGAAGGCTATGGCTGAAATATGCAAATCAGTGCAGTGCTTTATAATCAGGCTAAAATGGATTTTTTTCTATTTCATAAATTTTATTTTATTTCTGTTATTGAAGTATCACAATTTTTTAAAGGACGTTATCAATTACTTTTTCATGGTTTAGAGAAGTGATATAGATGATATTTAGAATGGTTTCTGAATAAAGTCAGTGAAAACAAATTAATAAACCAGCCACCTTTTAATGCAATGTTTAACTCCTATATGTATTTTAGTGTAAGTTTTGTTTAATCAATAAAGGCAAAACAAACTTAGTTTCTTTTTGAGAAGGAAAATATCCATGGCTTCTCACTTTATTAACTAAAACCTGCATTTTATAAGCTTAACTATAATAAATAACTATCATGTTGAAATAGGATGTGTATGCGTAATATAATATCATAAATTACACTGTATGGTTGTTAAATACATAAACATCCATGAAAATATGCATATTCTTACTTACCCAACGGACAGGAAAGGCTCCTTTGATTCAAGTCTGTCAAGTAAATAACAAAAGTTTTAAATATAGGTATTTATTGTATTTAAAAACAATTATGCAATGAATTTAAAACAGCTGTTCTCAATGTCAAGTTTATTTAATTGCACAATTTAGCAATCAGGCCCAATAGAAGAGCCTGATTCATTTTAGCATTTTAGTAGGTGCTTTTAGTATTCCACTTTAGTTTCCACTTAACTCCGAAAAAATCCCATTTACCCAATGGAACTTTGATCTAGAAATCAAATATTTATGAAGTAGCACATCTAGGCCCTTTGAATTTCACAGATTGAGATTACTTGTGTAGATATTTGAATGGAATGTGTAGAATGAACAAGAAATGCTTTGTTCTTTTTGCTGCCTTTTTTTTTTTGTTGTTGGTTTCCAGCATCCTATGCTCGTATGACACGATCACTTCATCCTTATGAGAGCTTCTGTCCCGTTTGCCAGAGCTGGCCTTGTGCTGGTTCTGGGTGTCACTGTTTTGGTAGATCCAGAATCATGCTCAGTTCTAAACCCAGTGGTTCAAGTACTCTCCCACTCTCTGGTGTGGCTGCTGTGGCTGTGAGGAGATGCAGCACCTGCGCTCTGGCAGGAGCCTCTTCCGGGAGCTTCCATCCAGCCAGGGCAGATGCTAGAATCCTAATCTGTGTTATCAGGCAGTGCTCCTGCTCTGGTATCTGCAACTGGCTGCCCTTTTTCTTTTGGAGTGTTCTGGCCTCAGTGAGTTTACTGATATCAGCTATTTGATAAGACCATTAGCATGTGATTTTAGGATCCTTTATAAACATGTTTAAAGCATATTTGCAGCTGTGTAATTTTAAGTGGTTGTGTGATGTGCAAAAATGTTCTGTTGTGATAATTCCCATGGAGAATACAGTGTTTTAAAGAGTGGAAAATAATGAGTGGAAAATATGTCTACAAAGAGATATTAATGATATCCAGGTCATTAATATCTCTTTGTAGCCTCTTTGTAGCCTTCTAATGCAGCAAATCATATCATGTATGGAACGGAGCATTTAATTTATGAATCTGAAGCCAATTTAGATCCACAATAAAATATTTGAAATATAATTAATTTTAAAAAGTTATCATTAGTTGTAAACAAAGGTACTTTAAATAATAAGTTTTTAAGGAAAAAGTTTCATGAAAATTCTCTTTGTAAAAAAACTGAATACTGTTGCAGTTATTAGTCATCCAGCAAAGATTTTGTGCAAAAAACTCACAAACCAATAGACCAGTTTGATTATTACCATCATCTAAAATCCAAAACATTGAAAACACAGTCTCTTTTCTGTTGTCCTAATGATTATAGCTCACCATTCCTTTTCTTTCTGGGGTTGAAATCCACATGGAACTAGAAGAATAGAAGAGGAAACACCGATGGCTTTGCATATACCTAGAAGCACAGTAGAAGCCCAAAGCTGCGTGTCCTTGTGGTTGGGGCAGTCCCAAGGAAATCTGAGCTTGGCATTCTCTGTGCTCAGGCAGCGCTGACAGAGAGCAATAAAATGACAGAGCCCTTCATGGAGGGTTTCACCCTTCTCCTGCAGGCTCTGTGCACTAGTGTCATGTTTTGGTTTCCTCTTTTCCTGCTTAGTGAAATGAATCAGTCAGGGGAAGCACTCAGTGTTTGGCTGGAGAGATTAACTATAGGCAAGATGACCAAAGAATGAAAGCCCTAGAACATACTTACATACTTCATAATACAGAAATTCTGTAATCAATAGCACTGCCCTGATGGAGGATATTCTGGTGGATTTTACTTGAAAACAAAGTGTGTGTGATAGAATGCCCTGTGGACAAAATACTGCAATTAAAAATCTATTTGAAGTCCGTTCTCTAGCTGGAATTCAATTTGATTTAAATAGTGCTGCCCTAGGTTTGACCTCTCTCTATATTTGATTAAATGGTTTTAGATAATTTGCTGAATTACTTTTAATTAGTTCAAGTGTTCCTCATAGTAAAGGAACACAATTATCTGTTGGCCTTTTGTTTGGTAATTCAGTATATGGCAAATTAATATAAAGGTTTAAAACTGCAACACAATATGAAATAACACCTTATATAATCTTTACTGGTGACATTTGTCAATAAAACTTTTTACCTTTCTTTTCAACCTCATGCATACTGACTTTTCCAGAGTTTTGAGGAATTCTTGAAAAATGAAATATGATATTGCAAAAAGACTAATTCTGATAAGTTTTGAGAAGGGCTGTCATACACCTCCAGGAAAAATCTTAAAGCAGATGTCTTCTTTGCAAAAATATACTTTTGTGTCCAAGAAATACTAAGTAGACAGTAAACAAAGGGAATCATGTTTTAATTATGTAGGAGTGGTAGTGAAGCAGAAGAGATTGAGATATTTTCTTTCTTTCCCGAAATGGTTTTCCCATCAGAAAAGATGAGTTTGTCAATATGCCAAGGCAATAAACCAGTTTGAATAGGAGGGAGGGAGGCTGATCAGTAGCAGGACTGGTACATGGCAGACTGAGGTGGTGCTCCACTTTGATTTTCAGCTAAGATTTTCCTTATCTACATATAATAGATAAGTTTTTCAGGAGGAAAAAGAATTTTTACACTGTGTCAGTTGCTCAGTTAAAACCAGTCACTGTAAAATGATCAGGCATAGGCAATTGATTACTACCCATTGACATGCTACAGTCCTGTCACACTGTGTTTAAAATAAGAACCCTACAAATTTCCCACTTAGTGTTATTCCCCTTGCACCCTGAGAGACATCTTACAAGTCTGAATAGCCCAATTGTGCACTTCATTATTTTCTTTGCTGCTAAGGTTTCTTATATGAATGGCAATTATCTAAATTCCATCTTTGACATGGACTGAACATTCAGATGGACAAATTTTCAAGGTTTACAGACAAACATACAGGGAAATGTTACTAGGCTAAGGGTGTGTGAATTCCTCTTTGACTTGTAAACAAATCATGGAATGACAGACCCCAAAGTAAATTCTACTTTCTTGCATAATTGTCCTATTAAGATTACAGGCAAGAATTTTTCTGCATTTGAGGCCTGACCCAAGATACATAAATCTATATAATTGCTTGTTAAAGAATCCTCTCCTCTCCTTCCCAAAACTGTGTACAGGACAAAGTGAATAACATTTCTAACAATATAAATGCAGTACACAGGCAAATGGATTTTAGCCAAGGATTCTCCAAGGTAATTAATTACCAATCAATATATTCTTCCCTGTGGTTGTCATATAATTTCATCTTTAGGCACTTAGTAGGAAAAACACATGGAATTTAATGAATTTGTTAGGATTCTTATTCTGACTTTTTGAAAAAACAAAACCATATGCCCTAAATCAGAGAAAGGGGTCAGGAACTAATATTTTTTCAGATGAGTCATCATTTTAGGTTACAACCTTCATATCAAAATTCCTGAGGAGGATTAGCTGACTGTGTAGCTGACATCACACATTTTCTATTTGACTATAAAATGCATTAATAGTGACTGCAGTTTTCAAGGGAGTTGGGAACATTTTTATTCAAGCCACATAGGAAAGTCAGGATAACTGTAAAGCAATTTGGACTTCAGTAGAGTGTTAGTGTGCATTTAGACTAACTGATGTGGCTGACTTATTTACCTGCAAAGTATGTCTTTTTTGCATTGTGCAGCTTTAGGAACCAAAGAATTAGCAGGACCAAAGATTTAGCAGAAATATGCATAGTGAAAGAATATTCAGATTTATGGCTCACCCTGTTTTTCAATGCATTAAATTTTAAAATGATGAGAACAACTCAAGGGACCTTTCAAAAGAAACAAGTTTCCATTCACATAATGAAACATGGATGCATTTTTCTCTGAATGTTGAGTTTGTGATTTGAAATGATCAAAACCCATCTTTCTTCAGAACTTTTTATGTAGTGTTATATATTGTCATTTAATTTTTTTAAAGCATGTGCATTATAAATTTTGCTACCTCCCAAAATTTCTATTCAATGCAAGCAAGCCTAACAAAAACATGTCTTAATTTACAGAAGAAATATAATTTCATATAACTTCTGCTATCTATTGAGTCTGAAAGAACAATTGCTGATGCACACCAGGTCATCCTTCCTTTCTGGTTTCTGTGACTTAATTTCAATCCAAGATAATTTTCCTGGAGATTGTCAGTAACTATTGTCAAATAGAATAGGATAAGAAACTCATTTTGTCTTCTGAAGCTTCCATAAACGTCTTTATAAATGTTGACAATTTTTATCAAGAAACTCTGTCATATTATGGAACAAATAAATAGTAGAATGTCTGTATAGTAGATCTAATCTATCAGATGTGTTTCAGAAGCAGAGGGAATGGAAGAATAATTTACATGTTTATGTCAATTTTTACAATTGACCCTAACAACTTTAATAAGTTTTTCTCCCATCTGGTGGTTGACATTGCAATTGATAACTCAGATTAGAAAAGCAACAACAACCAGCTGTTGTTTTCATGAACATTGCATAATGTCATATACTATGTATTAGTTTTTGCAATACCTCAAGAAATTGTATTTGACAGACCTAGGTGCTTCTGTTATTTATTGAAATAAAAAGATTCTAACACAAAATAAAACACATCACTTAAGCCATGGGTGGAAATTAACATACTGCAAGCTCAAACTGTCATTTCTCAATGCAAACTGATTCCTTTGATGCTTGGTGGATAAATGATAAGACAGATGATAGGTAAGACTTAGTCTCATTTTTAAAGCTCTTCATATTGCCTGATATGAGAGTCTCATAATCAAGCCGAGAAAATAAAATCTATCCCCAGCATGACCATGAACAAAGAATTATGTCAATGGGAAAGAGAGCCACATTAAATAATAGCAACACTCAGTGTTATGATTCATTTAACATTGGTGTGCATAAAGCATTTTAACAAAGACGTTACTGCATGTAAAATAGGTACCAAAAAGCTGTTTTTTAATCATCCAGTAAAGAGAGTTAAAATATTATTTTTATTTTATAAATTAAAAAATTAGTGTTAATTCAGTGTGATGAAATTTAAAAAAGAAAAGCAGAGTTATTTGAGAGAATTTGAGAACAAGAACTGTTTTATACATGTATGAAATGAAGGACAACTAGCTGGGCATTGCAAAAAAAATTTTAAAAGAGGAAGAACTGAGTAACAAGAGACTCCTAGTTATGGGGATGTATTAAAGCATCTTTCCTCAGAACTGGCTGAGAAGTGTCCTTTAATCAGCACATGCTTTCTCTCTTCTAGTCTCAGATCATGGTTAATCAAAGTTCACAACTGAAATATTCAAGTGTACTAAAACTAAATTTTACTAATTACTGAAGAATTTATTCAATAAGAAAGTTACTACACTAGTAAGCACTCTGGGGATAAACAGATTATCAAACAAGATTATCCCTTTGGCTACCAGCCTCTCTCTATGCAGATCTATATATTACCCTTAATAGATGTATAATACATATTTAGTCCCTTTTGAAAGTATCACAACACATTACACATTCTGACTGATTTAAAAAGATACATTTTTTAATAATATTTTGTGACTTTTTTGACGTGGTTAATTATATAAGATTGAGAATAACTTAGATCACTTATTGAAGCACCAACTTTTCTCCAAGTCCATGAGGAAAAAGTTGTACCCAGAAGAAACTAATTTCCCAAGACATCTGTAGGTGATATGGATCTTATGCAGCTTAATTTTTTGTGACAGAGAAAACTGAAATTATAGTTTGTCCCCATAAAACAGCTTGATTTTCTGTCTAGGAATGCTTCTGCTCACCTTAGGGTTTGGTTTGCATTCATGCACTTACTCTGCATTTAACATGCTGCAAGATGGAGGGGCTTTTAGTCTTTTCAGTGTTTTGAAGTGAAAGAAATGGAATTTTGGCCCAGTATATATATATTATTTTTAAGCACTTTACATGTCTGGAAAACAGAAAATATGTGCAAGGTTTTTTTAATTAATAAAATAAAATTAAATTAAATTAAATTCCATTATATTTTTAAAAAACACGGCAAAAACCACTGACTATTGTTGCAGTGAATTTTATGTAGCCAGTTCTACTGAACTCCTAACCCCAGGACAGGGTGGTGCCATAGCACTATCTGTAGGAGAAGATTTTGAGGGAACACTTAGCACAGGATGCTGTTGATAATACCTGATGTCAGCCTGCACTGATGTGTAGCACATGCACCAGATGTATCAGATGTACATAGCAGATGTACCTAAACAAATTGAACTAGTTTCCTAGAAAAATGTGTATCTTACATCTTTTATAAACAGGAAATTCTTGTCATGAGTACAAGTTTCAGGAGTCACTAGGATTTTTTTACCCCATGGGTAGCTAGGATAGGAACCTTTTCACCACTTGTTAGTAAAAGGTAATTAATAATATTTGGGGTTATCTTTGAAGCTTGACAGTTGAAAAACTGAATAAAAGGTATCTTTATGTACAGGGAGGAAGTGCTTTAGAGAGATTGCCTCTTCCCTGGG
The DNA here is from genome assembly GCF_028551555.1 of Melozone crissalis. NCBI lineage: Eukaryota > Metazoa > Chordata > Aves > Passeriformes > Passerellidae > Melozone > Melozone crissalis. The sequence continues at coordinate 26,562,840 of NW_026535780.1, forward strand.
CTAACTTTCACAGCAGCAAGAGGCTAGGATGAGACTTAAACCAGCATATGCAAAAGTTGGTTTCGATATACCAATAGAAATGTACATTGTCATAGTGGATACTGAATGCATTACTGTTATAACACAGGATGGAAGGGCTTTGGGGATGTAGTAGGAAAGGGTAACATGGAGAACTCAAGGGAACTAAAGGAAAAAATGAAGTAGTTTCCCATAATATTCTTAAATGGGTGGCCTAAATTTTAGGCAGCGAGAAGAGAGGGAAACCTAAAAGCTCTAAGTAATTTCAAAGCTTTATCCTATCTGATTTTACAGGTTAGATTTTGCTGCATCATTTTTTATGAATCCAAAACTTGCAAAGATAACATGAACTGTGGCATGGATTCTCATAGTTGACTAAATCCTGGTAGTATGTCTGAGGAAAACTAAATTGTGATTTGGAGTGAAATTGATCCAGACTGCATTTGAAAACCTTCTTAGGTAATAATGGATTCCAGTTTCCTCCCATGCCACCCAAGAGAAGTCTTCTGTAGCCAAACAGAGTTATAAGCTAAACTGTGTTTAACCTGTACATCACTGTATGATGTTTCCAGTCATGAAGCAATTCAAACTTGGATTCATAGTGAGATTCTTGCAAGTTTCCCAAACTAAAAATGTGCTCAATTTAGTACCTTTGTTAAAGAAAGCAAAAGAAACAAAACCTGAAGCATGAAAACAGCTCCATGCTGCTGTCAATTTTTCTTTGCTTTTTCCCATGATTTTTACTACTTGCTAAATTTTGCAAAAATCTATGCTCCAAACAAAAGACGGAATTTTGAGAAAAATGTAATGTTCTAAGTAGTGTGCCTTAGACATCTCTTCCTTACAGGTTTAATCATTCTTTGCATGAAGTTGATTTCACCTGACCCTCTTCTGCTGTAAAGCAGAGTAAGAACACTCAGGTCAATATGTTCTGATCTAAAACCATCTAGAATGTCTTCTTCAGGGTGGGTTGAACAAAACAGTGTTGGCTGATCTAATGCACACAATCAATACTACTTTGCTGCATGACTATTTGCAGTCACAAATAGATGAAGGTTAATGCAGGCATTGCCTTTGGGGATCCCAAGGGTAGAGGCTTAATATCCTTTTCCCCTCAATGACAGGACTAACACTTTAAAGCATTTACAGGAGGGTCACTTCTCTAACAATGTAAGATTCATGTTTGTCATGCTGCTTCCTAGAACAACCTCACTCATGCAAAACTGAAAAATGCAACATACATTTTTATGACAATAGGTATTAGAAAATGGTCATTTTTTAGGACTCAAATCACATATGATTATGAATACATTTTTTGCTTTTCAATAAAATAGTCAATGCTTTTCCTAGAAGTTTTGGAAATGCTGGCATGCAACACCAAAAAGGCATGCAATTTGTACCCTATGCTTTAGAAAACAAAATTACATTTGACATTATGAATCAACAGCACTAAGTATCAGTTCTGGTAGGGTGGATAACATATTTTCAGACAGTATGTCCAAGACTAACAGACCTCACCGAGAAATAAAGCTTAATGGTAATTTTATTTTTATAATTCACTGCATAATAATATATTGATATTGACTCTCTGTGTTTCACACAGCCTTCCATGCTATTTGTAATTTTACTTAGCAATCCATTTTCCTTCCAATTAAGTATACTTTAAATTTCTTCTTCTAATATAATTCATAAGACATTAAAATGTGTTATAGTGTCTCGCTTATCCAACCTTCCTTATTATTCACAGAGTACTAAATTTATAACCCAGCATCATATTTCTGTTGCTCTCTGTAAGCCACTTAAATGGTGCCCTTGCAGTACATCAGCATCTCCCAGACCAAATTACAGCCTTCTATATAATTAGAGGTGTTACATTTTGTGAGAACCAATGCCTAATTGCAAGTCCACTAAGTGGTTCTCTGAAGCACAGCGTTCTGCATCTCTGGTTACTGCAGCAATTAAGGGTTTACTAAATTCCTGAAAATTAAGAATTCCTCTGTTCATTTGCAATGCCCAGGCAGGCCCTTCTCTATTCTCTGTCATGAGCATAAGACTTAATAGGACAGTTTCTGAACAGCAGTGTCTGCAACTCTTTATACTGTTTCCATGATGCCTTTTTCACTAAAACTCAAATGTAGAAAAATATTATGTTGTCATTTTCTGATTTTTTAATATGTTGAAGGCACTAGGCTTTTTATCCTAACTGAAATGCAGCAGAACACCTACAGAAGACATCATCTTCTTATGGAAGACAACATGTTGAGTCAAAAGTGATTATTTCTTATATTCAATGCAAGAATCCATGCAGTAATAAAGGGTAGAAATCTCACATTGCAATAAGGGATATGAATAGGCCTCAGGCTGTGCTGTCAAGATTTAAAGCAAATGTGTGACTAAAACTAGTGTTTCTGTTTGCCTGCAGGCAAAACCATCAATACTCTGGATCTTTTAGGAATTTACTTTTTGATTTATAAGCCAAAGTTTTCTCATTTGTATTAGCAGCCAAAATTATCGGATAAGAAAGGAGTCATAATTATTTCAATTGAATAAGAAAGGAGTCAATCATTTCAATGCCAGCAGAAGATGGCGTATATGTTTTCTGTTCTTCTGTGGTATAAACAGTGATTAAAACCATGAAAAAAAAAGATAAGTTTAAGTCAGATACTTTATCTATAGTATATTGCTTCAGGTTTCATAGCAGAAGTAAAAACTAAGAAAAAAAATTAAACACCAGGAGAAAACCCCAACAATAATAAGTGAACAGCCTGTTCTCCAAATTTGCTAATCTCTGAGCATGAATGTGATAACGGTGTCTGGACTTTTGTGAAAGAAGACAAGATCATTCACGTGATACCATATATCACCTTATGCAAGAGGAAGAGTACTGAGATGGGAAGAGGGATGCAGCTCCTGTGCAGATGTGTACAAGCTGGAGTCACATCCTCTTAACAAAGGAAAAAAACCTGAGGAAATACTGTATAAATCTAAGGGTTAACTTGAGGGAAGATTTTTACAAAGACATGTGCTAGTCTTTACACAGGACCTACTTCCAAATGGATCTGTCTCAATGCCATCATTTAAAAACTGATGGTGAATAAAAGCAAACAAACATGAGCAAAATGTAAGATTTATCATATAGTGATAATCTGAGAGGCAAAACCTGCCCTAGTCCCCTTCTTAAGGGGCGTTAGCAGTATTTGTAAAATAGTGAATAGGAAGAATTAAAAAAAAAAATTTCGCTGTCCTAGTTATCATTGGAGTTACACCACAGGTTACGAATAATATGATTGAATGTAGAAATCAAGATGCCAGTCGCTTTCTATATATTTTGGTATTTTTATTTATCTGTGATTTGTTTCAAAATAAACAGAAGCAAAAGGTTTTCCTGTTGCTAAGGATCTGAAATATCTTTCCCTCCCCCATTTTCCCCCCTCTCTAAAGCTATGAAGTGCTGCACAATCATACTCTGAATCATGTGAAAGGACAAACCTAAACCTTTTTCTGCCTTTCCCAGCCCCTCTGAGCAAATACACTGTTTTAAACATCTGTGGGATAAAACTGATTGCAATTACAGCATCATAATTTAGAAATGAAGACTTGCACGTGCTGCTTTCCATCAGCAGATCAAAAAAAAAATATTCCTGTGATATTAGTTATTTGACATGGAGGTCTTTTATTGAAAGAAAACAAACAAAGTTTCAAATTGAATCACTGGGTCTGCTGTTGCTTTGTATTTATACCTTTTAAGATTTTTAATGTAATTGAGAATACTATTTAAATTCTCAACACAAGCAAAATTTGTACCGTTCAAATAAAAATTTGAAACTAAATTATATTTTTTCTGTATAGTAATGACTGTTTCAAATGTGACCACCGGCAGCATTCTTTGATAAAACGAATGTAAATAATATCCTGCTGGACTTAAAACTCTCTATTTAAACATATCTAGAAATATGGGGATTTTTTATGGAAGCTAAATCTTTTGTCAGGAGAAGAGCTGCAGAACAACATTTATCTTAAGCCCATTCCATTGGGCTGTACTGAAATAAAATAGCTTTTCTCATAAAGAAAAATAATCAAAAGCATCAGGAAGATACATTTCAGTGGAAAAAGAATAATTTTGATTCAAAAGAAATACCACACTATATTCTCTTAATATAATGTAGTCATAGAAATATTATGTTCCATAAGCATTTTTTTTTCATTCAGTGTATAGAATAATGTAGGAGTTGTAACCACAATTTAATGTTAGTCTAAAGTGTCAGAAAATACTTTATAAGGTTTATTTTCTGTTTTCTGTGTCTTTAATCTCATGTAGATCAGTAACAATGATGGACACACAAGTTCATTAAGAAAAAGAAAATATAAAGAAAAAATGTTGGAAATCTAGGACAGTATTGAATTAAGAAAGACACTTATACCTGCAGTAACTTTTATTATATGACACATTTAAAAAGATTGATAATACACTATCAGTGGCACAATATTGCAGTAATGATGCAAAATCCTGAAGTATTCTAATGGAATGGTAATTCTTGTTTGGTGCAGAACTTGTTGAGTTTAAATCAATGTTTTTGAGAGGGAGGAATGACCTCAAAAAGATTCCTATACTAGAAGATAAAATCAAGTTGCTCGTCAGTGTACTTTTCACACTTTTTGCTGAAATGAAGGGTGCTCAGAAGTGCTCAGAAGAGCAACTCAAAATAATGGATGGCTGTGAAGCAAACCAGACTACACCAAGCTCTATAAAATATATTTACAATAAACTTAAGAAGCAGAGGGCAAGTAGAGAAGGACTGCAAGCAATTCTTTCAGTTTCTGCTATAAGACTGAAAAACCAAAGGAAATGCAAGGTGTACCACATAATTTAATCAGTTTTGTGTTCGAGATCATAAAAGTAAAATGTGCTGAGGAAATTGATAAAATATTTGTGTCAAAAAAAACCCACTGACATAAAAAATAACCATAGCATGTAAATAAAAGAATATCCTTTTCCAGTATACTTATATGAGCTATTTAAATAAAATAATTTGTTTCAGAGGCCATGGAAGTTATGAAATTGTAAAGTAAAGGCTGTTGAATGTAGATAATTAGTAGTAAGTTAAATCAGGGGTGTTAAATATACATTTCAATCGCATTACATGACAAAGTGATTGGTAATGGGAAATCATTGTGCTATCTAACACCACTCAGAGAGTGCTGAACTGTAGATAGCACAATGCTGAACTGTACACCAGAAATTTCAGAGAACAGCTGGGAAAAAGCCTGTCCTGGAGGGAAGCCTTTGCAGGGTCACCGTGTGCTACATCTGGGCAGTGCTGTGGGAACTCAACACCAGAGGCTGGTTCTGGTTAGAGCCAAGCCAACACAGTGAGAAGGTATTTCACTCAGGTTTTCCTGGCTTTCTTAATCTATTCACTAAATCCTTTCTGTTAATTGTCTCACTCCAGGGTGTGCCTCAGCATGATGGATCTTAGGCTAGCCAGCTTCATTCCCAGACAGCAATAGGAATATTGGAAGTCTGGGGATGGAATAACTCCTCACTGAGTCTTCAAGATGTGACACTGGGGCCTGCCAGTTTTGCTTGTGGCACTCCAAAGAAGCTTGAAGTTTGGCAAGGATGAAAATAATCCACATGGAGATTACTTTTCTTGGATAAAACAGTTTTGGAAAAGTTTCTAGTCAACTATAACATTAAATTGTGTAGAGCAGAGAGATTGACTAGATATCCTGGCAGTGCCCAACAACTCGCCTTTCCATTTCTCTTCCAAATCCTAGTGCCCTGCTTTACCACATTGTAAAAATATCACTTTGATCCTGGGGATTTGTCAAGTAACTAGCTTTCTGAGAAAGGAGACTTGGATGTGATATGGGACCCTGCACTCTCAGTTGTACAAGTACCACCACACTGGTTTTGACTTCCCCTTCCCCAGTGTGATCTCCAGCAGATCCCCACCACCACCTCATGCAGAGGAGAGTCTGCAGTAATTGTGCTCATTTTTATGGCAATAAAAACGGCACCGTTATGGTCAGCCTTTAGCACACTGGTTTTGTTTTTTCAAAAGACTCAAAAGTAGGTGCCCTTGTCATCCTTCTCAAGCCATCTCAACCTTGTTACTACCAGAAGCGTGCCAGATAAAGCTTTTAGCCATCTCCCAGGATGTCAGCCATAGGGAGAGGGTGTGCTCCATGCTCTGAGGGAGGGCCAGCCACGGGCAGCACGTGTATGGTGCTCTGATCCGCCTGTCCTGGGGCTTGGGTCCACTCCTTGAGCAGCTGGGAATGGTTGCACCCCATCAACAGCCTCCAGAGTCAGAAAGTGAAACAAAGGCTTTTGAAATGGAGAAAAAGCTTTCAGGTGTGTATTTAATATGCCATATAATGTGGTAGTGGACTGAAATGAACAACAAATAATTAAAGCATTTTATGATGAAGAGAAGCAGAATAACAGTCCATCAGACTACTTATGGTTGATTCTGCTTTGGTATACTGGAGAATAGACACAGGAAAAAAACACTAAATAGGCTTTCATATGGTGACACGGAGTTGCTTTAGTGAAATACTGATCAAAAACACCCCTAAATTAAAAAGACAAACTGTGATGTTTTATTTTACCAAAACATTGCCTCCAAAGAGTGCTTTAACACATTTGTGTCAGCACCTTTAATCTTCACCTTGTGTTTCAAAGATCCTAAGGTGTGCTGCTGGTTCAATTAATTTTTGCTGGAGGCTAGACCAATACAATGAGATGCAAAGCAATTTTAAGATGCATATTTTTTTAAGCGTGTGATTTTCTGCAGAAGTGGTGTGCTAAAAAGGATATTCAGAACAATTTTGAATCTTCTGAGATTTATGTCCCCCTCAATGCAATGCAAATTAGGATGGATGATGATGGAGTTTACAGCTATGTTAGAATTTAACTGATTCCCTGTTATGGTTTTGGCCTGGCAAAGCCAGAGCCCCCATAAATATACCTTTTACCTGATATCTGCTGTGAGATGTGGCCAGGAAATAAGCAAAGCAGGCTCCAACTTAAACATAAAGAGAAGTTTATTAACTAAACTACACACACAACTACTAGACTACACACACAATTACTAAACTACACACACAAAGAGAATGAAAAACTACACAGAAACACTTCCTTATCCTCCTCCCACCAAATTCCCAAACACATTTACATTTCTAAAAAAATTATCCACACTCGGTCTGGCACCACCCTTTAGGAAAAAAAATCAAATCTTCAGCTCATAAGGGATAGACGGAGTCCTTCCTTGTGCCACGGACTTCTTGTCACAATCAGCAATCCGCCCGGTATCTTGCTATCTCATGACATCTCCTTTCCATGCCAAGGTGCTCTCACCACCAGGCATGGGATGGGGCAGGGGCCTGCCTTCAGGGCCTTTTAAGAATGCCTCGTCTCGTTCCAAGCAGAGCACGGTCTCATCCCTGGGACCTTTGTCCCCCCCATGTCTTCTATACCCCCTGGGGCCGAGGGGTCTCAAAACCAAACTCTCCTGACGCCGAGCCTCCGCTTCCCCCTGCAATACAGCCTCTGCATCACCAGGAAAAAAGTCCATGGATATACAACAAAAAAGAGTCCAGCAAAAACTGCCACTCCATCTTCCTCCATTCCTTCAACATCTCTCTTCTCCCTTTGCCAGACCCTCCTTACTGGCCTGGTTTTCTTCCTTCATCTTCCACTCCTATCCCTTTCCCAGGAAAGGAAATGTTCTGGGGGTCTTCACTCTCCACAAGGGTTAAAAGCTCATCCAGACGGCAGGGCTACTAGCTGCCCCCCCCCCCCCTTTTCTCCTCCCAGCCGTGCTGCCGGCACATGATATCAAGTTTCAAGGTAACAGTTCCAATTCCAGCACAGGCTGCATTCTCTCCGTCTCCGGGGGGGGGGGGGGGGGGGATAAACAGGTCGCTCGATGCTCCCCCCACCCTTCCGCCAAATCCGGACCTACCGTAGATGGGCCACGTGGCTTTCCCCTCCCCCAGCCCAGCCAGCAACTGGGCCGGGTGAGAGACTTCTTCACGCCGGAAATCCCAAGAGGGCTCCGAAGGCCAAGAGCCCTGCTTTTAACCCCTTGAGTTCGTAGTCTCAAGAGGCGGATCCAAATGCCGCACTGGTCAAACTAGTTGCCCATCTTAAAATCTAACCCCCCATTGGTAACCACAGCAAAACAACATATCCCAGATGTCCCATTTCCGGTCAAACCACGACATTCCCGAGCACTACTCTAAGTATATTTTAAGATATACAATGAGCATGCTTAAAATTATTAATGTGTTTAACAGCTTTCTGAAGCAAAGACTAAATGTTCACAAAAAATTTTTAAGACTTAAACAAAACATGGAAGTCCTTTTATTATTTAATTATATCTGTCTTCCACCTAAAAAAAGTTGTGTGTCTCACATTTATGTTCATGCTAAATTTCGCATAGGTAAGATTAAATGAGGTTTTTTTCCCACAGATCATAAAACTAGAAAAGTTAAAATAAATTAATGTAGATCCTGAACTGAGATATTAAAGAGGATTATGCCATTACAGGAAAAAATGAATCTAATGACTTGCCACACAAGCAAATTATAAGGATATAGCACATCATAGACATCAGTCGCTCTGTATTAATGACTTATGTGTATATCCACCTATAAATGTGATACAAACTTCTTTTCAGAAATGCAAAGTTCTTTGAATACTTTTGAAGTCTCAAGTACTTCACAGTAAATAAAATCCTGCAAGCCTGTGCAGCACTCCTGCTTGCTTTTCTTAAAATTGTTCTTTATGTTGTCTCACATATGAAAAATACCATTAAAAAATCATTAACAAAGGAAACCGAAACAGTTATTATCCTTAATACTGTGTGTACACTTGCTGTTTTCCATTGGCTGTCTACCTTAAGACAGATTCTTCTAGGCAATTTTCCTTAACATGCTTATGAAAACTGAAAAGTAAGTGTCAAACTTTGTTTAAACGACTGTCCTAGTTTTGTCCAGGGCAGAGTTATGTTTTTACAGCAGCCAGGAGTGGTGGTGTGTGTGTCTGTGGTCCCAGCTGCTGGATCGGACTGCTTGAGCCCAGCAGCTGTGGGCTGCTGTGTGCTCTGCTGAGAAGGCCTGGCCATCACCCAAATATTGTTGAATAACATTATACACCACTGCCAGGGACAGAGGAAAAGGACTTTTTTCCTGATTTCTGGAAAGAAAGGCATTCCTTTTCCAGGTGGGAGAAAGTGTGGTGTGGTGTGGTGTGTGGTGTGGTGTGGAAAAATTAGTTGGTACTGGCCATGGGCTTTCTGTGTAAATAGTTTTCGTCTTATAACTTTTGTTATTAATATTTCTGCTATTACTGTTTCCTTTTTTTTTTTTTTTTTAATCTCATTGCTGTTTGCAGTAAATTGTTCTTGTCTCTGCAATTTTCACCCCTTTGTGCCTCCAGTTCTCGACTCTATCCCTGGAGCAGGAAGGGGGAAGGAAAGGCGTGAGCGAGCAAGTGGAATCTCATTTGGGAGAGTCTCAGAGAGTACTAAATTGGGAGTGTCTTTGCTAAACCATGACAATGACTTTATAGCACATCTCTTTCTACATTAAATTTACTGTCTTGTCAAATAAGGAAGTTATATTGCTTCAGCATAATATGCTCCTGATTTTTTAACCAATTTATTAATTTCTTTGTCTTGATAAAGTGATTTCTAATAATGTGTTTTAGTACATTTCTTAGAATCAAAGCTGGTCTCATCTAATAATTTTCTGAACCTCTTCTTCTTAAAAATAGGCATAACACCTTCCCATATCCACTGTTTCTTTACCTTACAAGACCTCCATAAGTTTTTGGAAAGAATCCCTAATAGTCCACACACAGATTCAGCTAGTCCTTTGAACACACTACTGTGAATGTTATCAGATCATTTCCATCAAATTCACTTAGTCAAACATTGATTAGACAATTTTTTATTGCATACCCTCTGGTAAAAATTGATTTTCTTTAATAGCTGGTCAGCTAACCATTTTGATGAAGTAAAAGAAGTCTTTTCTGCATCATCTGTTCTCTTTTCCTCCCACTAAAATCAGAGGATGTTACTCTAATGACAAATTTTTGTTACCTTTGTTCTTTGTACAATTCTTTACTTTAACCTTTCTGACATCCTGTAGGATGACTCTGCTCTTCTTTTCTACTTCCAGTCATGGCATTTTGATTCCACATTTTGTACAATTCCTTTTCAATTTTTAGAATGTTAGAGAAAGTCGATGCTGTCATATTATTCTTTTGATTTTTTTTCTGCTTTGGGAGAATTCTGTGTTCTACCTTAAGCACACTCAGTGCAAGATTTTCTGCACTTCTTTTGTCCCTCAAATTTCTTTCCAAGAATCTTTCTATTCACCAGATCTCTGAGCTCATTTAATTCTGTCCTTTCTGAAATCCATTATTCTCGTTCTACTTACAGTCCTTCCTTTTAACAGTGACTATTTTGTGACAAATAAATTTTTTAACCAATGACTCTCTTAGAGCAAATCAAATCTACTGTAACCACTTCCCTCTTATCTGTCTGTCTTGTGGGTGGATCCTGGCCAGCAGCTAAGCACCCACATAGTCACTGACTCACTCCCCCACTATTGTCCCCTATCAGGATGAAGGAGAGATCAAAAGGTAAAAATCCTAATTTAGGATTGAGATATTTGCAGTGTAATAGGGGAAAGGGGAAGGGAAAAAAATCCAAGTGATTGCCTTTGCATTACTTTCCACCTCCCATAAGCTATCCAGGCAATCTCCAACAAACAGCTGCTTTGGAAGAAAAACCTTCCCAATTTTTATTTCTGACTAAACGAGAGAATATCCTTCTGGCCAGGTAGGATCAGTTGTCTCAGATATATTTCTTCATAAATTCTGTCCCACACCAAGCCTATTAATTGGCAGAATAGGAAAATGAGAAAATCATGAGGCTGTGCAAACACTGTTTAGCAACAGTCAAAACATTGGTGTGTTTTAGCAACAAATCCAGAACACTTAGAGGATTCTATGAAGAAAGTTAACTCCATCCCAGTCAGGCCCAGTTACAGTGTTCTGAAATAAGTAAATGTTCTCAGTGTTGCCAAAACTTTATTAGTCACTGATCTCACATAACAGATTAAGCGACACTGGGATAATAAATGTTCCTTGTTATCATACAATCATAGAAGGGTTTGTGTTGGAAGGGACCACACCATAGAATGATAGAGAGGGTTGGAAGGAACCTTAAAGATCATCTAGTTACAACCATCACACCATGGGCAGGGATGCCATCCACCAGATAAGATTGCTCAGGACTCCATCCAGCCTGGCCCTGAATATTTGCAATGGGAATATTTACAATATTTACAATACCCACAACTACCCTGGACAATCTGTTCCAGTGCCTCACTATCCTCTGAGTGTAGAATTTCTTCCTAAGATCTAATCTAAATCCCTCCTTTTTTAGTTGCAAATTGTTCCTCCTTTATCCTATCACTATCTGCCCATGTGAAAAGGTGTTCTATTTTATAAGCCCCCAGCAAGTCCTTTCTTGTGCTCAGTTCTCCAGATCAGGACACTGTACTCCAGGTGGGGTCTTACAAAGTCAGAGCAGAGGGAAAATTAGGATGAAGGGAGAAATGGAAGGATTCTCTTAGTTGCTCTTAAAAGCCTCATGATCTTCATGCACTACATCCATGAAAGGACACAATCAAAGATATTTTTCCTCTTTAAAATTCCTTTAGAACTTTCCATAGGTCTCTCTTATCCCTATCTTTTCTGTAGAGCAAGTATTTATGAGAAAACCTTCAAAAGCTCAGAGGTAGAAATGAATATAAACGCCAGAAATCACAGAACATCTTTCAAAATCTTTTGAAATACTGGAACAGGCACAGAGTAGACCAAGGTTACCAGGAACACCTACAGAGTTTAGTAGTTTGCAGCTGAGACTAATGATGAAACAGGGATTCTCTTCTCCAAAAATAATATTTCTATCACTTCAGATGAGGACAGCTATATGATAAAACTTCAAATCTCTTCTATATAGCATGGAGGCTCAGACCTAAAATGCTTCTAGTTGTCTTATTCTGAGATGCCACCCTCGAATTTCCATCTGAAGCTTTCAGACCAGACAAGGCATGAGAAAGTACTGCTCAAGTGTGTCTGATTTCACTCCTGAGATGTTGCTCTCAGAGCCAGTCCACCTACATTTCAGCTACAGTAGAAATCAGTCCCAATTCCTTCCATGGGTCTGGAGCATAAATTCTGTACTACTTTTATGAGATGTAAGGTTTATTGAGCAGAAATACCTGTGGGCATGGTAGCCCTAACAATCTGTAATGCTTCACTAAACATAATTGATTTTGAAAAAAAAGTGTATGTTTCCTCAAGTTTGTAAATGCTCTATGACAAAAGGCAGCTGGGAATATGAGAAAGACACTATCAATGCCCTCCTGAACAGTCAAGGAAGAAATCCAGTTTTTATCAAAACTTGGTTCTCACCCCTGACAGAAAAATCCGTGAGAAACCAATTTTGTTGCTCTGAAATTGTTAGTTATTTCACTGATCATTGCAAATAAAAAAGTCACAAAAATGAGGCCAGAGCCAAGCAATGAATCATAAGGACTAAAAGTTGAAATTATACTCAATTGAGAAAAAATGAAAATTATTGATAACAGTACTAGAAGTGGGAGCATTAACAAGTACTTAGATTTCATTATAATTTTGGTAAATATTGCACACTTCAATATTTATTTGTAGATATAGTTTAGGTTACCATAATCTTTCTGATAAAAATTGTATTGGAATAAGTTAAAGTGAAATCTCACTTGCCTGTAAAGTGCTGAAAGTGGCCGCTTGTTGCCAGGTTTTGGTCTGTATGGTTTTGGTTCTCCTGCCATGTTGATATCTGAAAACAAACATTTGATATCAGTAAGTCAAGCACCTGGAAGTTTGCAAAGGCACCTTCAAGTCACTGAAAATGAGTAATGGGCAGTAAAAATGGACAGCATGCCTAAAACACCCGTCTAGTTTTTACCTCTTCTGAATTGATGCTGTAAAACTTTCAGAAAGATTTTTACTGTAATGCATGAGGAATTTAGGCAAAAATATCAGTTATTGTTAATAGAGAGAGATTATTTTTTTTAAACACACGAGTTTCTACTTAGCAAAGTAAATAATGTATTTCTAATACAGAAAATTTGGATGGTAACTTAGATGGTGGAATAAACTATGATCTCAAATAAAAATCTGTTGAGGAGGACTGCAGTTGTTCTGGAGAGCTCCCTTTTAGGATCTAAAGAAATGCACACTAATCTTTAACTGCTACTCTTTCATCCACTCAGAAAGTATCTATTTCCCATCCCAAATGCATCACTCCTTGGAGAATGAGAAAATCTGGTTTGCAAATGTTTTCTCTTAAGCAGATACTTATTCTCCTCAACAAGATCAGAAATCTTGTGAACACTTTGAAGGTTCACTTATATTCTACCTGTAAATTTATGCTTGAAATATAAAAGAAAGTCGAGCTTACATAGATATAAGCTTGATATGGATATATAGATATATAGCTTCTATAGTTTATATAGACACTATTTTTGTTCTCAAATTTGTCTTTTCATTGGAATCATACTCAAAGACAACCCAAGAGATAGATGTCTCATTATAATTGCTAGAACAGTTATATATGGAGAAAGAAGCAGAGACCCTTCTGAGGAGAATACCTTCTGGAGCTTAGGAAGCTGTCTGCATAAAAACAAACCTATATTAAAAAGCTCCTCCATTCTGATTAAATGTTGCAAAATCGACTTTACACTGAATCATATGGATAAGGTGAAACTTTTGTTTAGGAAACAAATTTCAGGCAATTTGAGGGATGCTGCAGCTAAATCTCTTCTCAGCTTCAATAATATAAAAAAAAGAATAACAAAATCATCAGAATTATTTCAGTGTAAAATTGCTGTGACAGAACATCATATCCTATTAAATGTGGAATCACGTTGTGGTTGAGATTGCAAGAAAACACATTTTTTCACTAAAGTCTGTTTTTACCTGAAAAGTCTATTTTACCCTGAAATTGACTGTGGTGGAGAGAGATGTAGAAAGATAAGGTGTAGGAGTAGGGATAAACACAGTTCAGTGTTTTAGCGGTGATGCTAAAGGCTCAAACATTTTTATCTATTATTTTTGACCTCAAAAGATGCAGTAAAAGCCTAAGACTTATTGACTGGATATTTTTACTTCACACAAAATTAATAAAAAACTCTCAATCTGACCTATTTTAATAACTAGAATTATTGAAAATGCATGTCCTTTAGACTTCTTTTTGACAGAAAATATTTTGCCGACAGAAATTTCAAACTTCAAATATTTAAAAGAATTTTTAAAAATTTGCACTTAGTTTTGGTATTTTGAACTGAGAAACATGTATTTAGAATTATACAAGGACCGGATACAAAATGCTTTTATGTAGAAATATATAATATAAAATAGTTAAGTAACATTTTCCTATATAAAATATTTTGGTATTAAGTCTGATTGCAGTTTCTTCTGTAGGAGCTGTATTACATTAAATCATATTTTTTCATAAAATAATTTTCTTGTTTCATCTACCTCTCTGAAATTGGAGAAATATTTGTAAGCAAATTTCATGCCTCCTTGAAATTCCTTCCTTCCCTAAATTTTAGCAAGTGATTTATTAAATATATATTATTTTTGTCTTCCATTTTTGTTGTGAGTTCAGCTATGATGCCCTTATTGCAAGATATATAAATTCTAATATGTTGAATCAGCAAAGTAAATACCAAGCATTTCTGAGAGCCACTGAGGAATTCTGATAGCTCTGTTGCATTTCCATCAGTTCCTGGAAACAACAGAATTGGAATAAAATTTTTATCCTGTGACCTTTGCAATAATTAGACCTTTTCATACTATTTTTATATGTTATTTTAAGGTCATTGACTGTGTTGGCTTTCATCATCTCCTACTACAAGTTGGAATGATTTTAAGGATAAAAAAGTAGAATTATAATCTGCTCTTGGGAAATATCTGAGGCTATGGTATCCTCTTCAGAATACAATAATCTTCACATATTTTTTGTCTATCTGCTACTGTTTCAGAGTTACATCTTAAATGTTCTTCTCCTTAAACCCTTATTTACAGTTTTTAAAAACTTTTTCGTATTCTCCTGGGACAGATCAATACTATCTTGATGACTATTCTTATAGACCTACATTTGCAGCTCTACAAAACCCACTTTTAAAAAAGTGGAGTAGTGTAGAAGGCTAAGGGCTGTTAGTTATGTTTTCTCTTTATTTCCATCAAAAATGTCAGAAAGGTGACACTGTAAGAGGCACAGTGGCAAAGCTGTTCAGAATCACTTAAGATTCCCTCGCATTTAAATAAATCTCTAAACAGTGAACTCCTTCATACAGATAGTAATAGCCCAAAATTCTCTTTAGCACAGGAAATAGTTCTTAGAAAAGCTGGGCACATGGGGCTTTTCTGTTAATATGAAAGTGATTGAATAGCTCTGCAACTCCCTAAGCACTTTGTAGCAAGTTAAGAATGGATGTAGGAAATGCTTTGAAAAGTTAGAAAAGATTTTCACCCCATTATTTTTTCAGCACTATCTCTTCCAGCCTCAATTTTCTAACTAAGATTAGAAGTGAACTTGTCAACATTTCGCAAGATAGATTATTTCTATCCCAACTGGAAATCTTGTGAGATAAGCTGTTCTCTCCCTTCATCCATCATTGGTTTCACAGCAGACATTTACATCTACTAGATCATAAACTCTGTGTCAAATAAATTTGCTGTCAGCAGCACAGAGATTTACCTGTGCTAATGATTCCACCCCAAGGAATGCAGAAACATATCACTCCTTAAACTGTCAAATTAGCTACTACACTTGTATATGAATATGTACCAGACAACTTCCTTCACAAGGGACACAGACATTCACATTTCTTCTGGAGAGGCATAGATTTGATTAATTGGCACCTGATGGATATAGAAATGGCTCATGGTCACACTCAAAAATGTATTAATTTGGTAGATTTTCTACTGAAGACCACTGATGAGTGGCATTCCTTGGGGATCAGTATTGGGACTAGTGCAGTTTAACATCTTTCTAGGCAACACAGACAGTGGCATTGAGTGCACAGCAGGTTTGCCAATGACACCAAGCTGTGTGGACACTGGAGGCAAGGGATGACATCTAGAGAAACCTTAATAGGCATGGGAAGTGGACCCTTGTAAACCCTATGAAGTTCAAAAAGGCCAAGTTCAAGGTCCTGAACCTGGCTCTGGGCAATCCCAAGCGCTAACACAGGCTGGGTGGAGAATAGATTAAGAACAGGATTAGGGGGTGAAGATGAGAAGCTTGATGTGACCTGGTAATGTGCTTGCAGCCCAGAAAGCCAGCTGTAACCTGGGCTTCATCAAAAGCAGTGTGGCCAGCAGGGCAAGGGAGGGGATTCTGCCCCTCTGCTCTGCTCTCAAAGCGCTGTGAACAGCTCTGGGGCCCCCAGAGTAAGGATGTGGGCCTGTGTAAGCAAGTCTAGGGAACGACCATCAGGATGGTCAAAGGGATGGAGAACCTCCCCTATGAAGACAGGCTGAGGGAGCTGGGGTTGTTCAGCCTGGAGAAGGCACAGGCACCTTTCCTATGTGGGAATGGAGCAGCCCAGGGACATTTTTTTCTCAGCTTTTATACTAAAAATGATCACTTAGATATCAATACCAAGATAAATTCATTACTGAAATTCAAAATACTACGGAAACACTACAAATATAAAAATGAATATGCAGAAAACAACGCATTGTAATGCAGCATCCTGGTCTTATGTGTTTTCAGAATCAAATGAAATTACATTCTTTATGAAAAGAAATTAATTCTTAGTTCTATACTTTCCAGTTATCATGGCAGAGCTTAGTCAAAGAATGAGATTTAGATTCATTCAAGGTTGTGTGTCATCAGCAGAATAGATCTGATTTTGAGCATATTTTAATTTGGAATTGTACTAAAAATACTTGGTGATTAATGACAAAACATAAAAATAATTGAAAAAAGAGCATGATTACCATTTTAAAAGGCCACTCTTTGTATTGAGAGGCTACATAAAATTGTCTGAAAAGACAACTCCACACAGCATGATCTACATTTCCCTATCACCATTTCCTACCATTTACAGCCTACGTCCTCCAGACATGAACATCCCACTTTTGGAGAAGCAGTATCTGCTAGCCCTTTTGCTTTGCTCCCAGATTCCCTACCAAAATAATCTGAGAATCTGGTCCTGAAGACAACAACTGACTTAAAAAAGGCTTTGTAAGTGCAAGCAATGATACCTAAAGAGCATTCATACCCTAGAATTCTTACCCTTCAGATTCTTTAAAAAGTGTTATTTAAAAGAAAAAACAAAACCAAAATAATTTTTTTTTCCACAAAAACGAATGCCATAAGAGGAAGCATCAACAGGCAGTAACTCAATTAATGAAAACAGGGATTTTGAGGCTTTCTGCTGGCAATCCAGAGCCCATGTCTCTGGCTACATCTAACCTACAAAATTAAGTGGAGTCCTTTCAAGGCACTATTACTCTTTTATAGTAAAAGAGTGTGTGTTAAATTGTTTCTTTCCATGACTTTTAGCCACAGTTTACAAGTACTGTCCTATGCAATTTCCAGATATAGGTAGAGAATGGACATGACCTAGAAACTACTGCAGGAATTTCACCCCATGAAAGGGAACAGATCCACATATCTATAATTAGTACCTATAATTTAATATTAAGTATGTGACTTCTGAGTGTGGGCTCGATGTCAGAAAGATTGGAAACCACAACCTGGAGCCAAGAGAACTCCAAGTACCTTTAGAACTCAAAAGATGGTTTTCTAAGACATGTTTCATCAGGTGTTCCTCCACACATTCTTGTGAATGGTTACAGAAATGGAGACATTCCTTGAACAATTCTACAATTATTTTACTTAAATTTTTGATTTAAAAAAATGTATCATTGTATATTTCCAGATAAGCTGGAAATAGACCAATATTTATTGGAAGAGATGGTAATTTAAATTAGGCTATAAGAAAGAATTCACATAGTGAATGTACAATCCATATACAGAGGGAGGTATTGATGGAGGGAGACCAGGATTCATTTTCTTCTCTTTCAGATGACAAAAAGTATTTGGGATAGAAGAAAAAGACCAAGAGGTAACTGCAATTTAGAGAAAGCTTGCAGCCATGTGGTTTATAGCATAACTGTACACCAGAAAAGCCAAGGCTAATCTATCTTTCTTTTATACTCTTCCATCTACTAGTTTTATAAATTTCTCTGCTGATTGCTAACAAAATTTTAAAGAAGTCATATGACATTTTTTATATCATAAACTTTCTTCTTTATATGTTCCATTGATTACTGTCATCTCCTCCCTTTCCCCCATCTCTAGCATGTGAAAAAAGCAGAGAGGAAAGGACAGCTCTCTGTTCTCTTCCATTATGTGCTCAAGTTGTACAGCTGTAAAGACGAAACTTTCCAGAAAATTGAACACAAGCTCAAATTGATTCTCAAGGCTAGTAAAATATTAAATGGAGCTCAGGGTCACAGCTTTTCCTTTTCCATAATGGTATTAAAAATTCTTGTGGGACTCTCAGTATTTGGATTTTCTCTTAGCATTGAAATAATTGGAAGCCTTTTTTTGTACACAGATGACAGCTATTGTTAATGCTTCATACAGAAAGAGCTGCTTGTTGAATAGTACATGAAATTGCTTTGTTAAACCATTTCTTCTTTCATTAAATACTGCTAAAATGAAATGAGGCTATAGGATTATATAAGCTATCATTCTTAAAACCATTCAGTAGCAAAAGTGTCAGGAGTTGTCTTGCAGGAAATTTTTTCTGTTTCCCAGGGAATTGGGTTGGTGTGAGGACAGGCGACAGCTAGAAGGGGAAATCCTGTCCTGTCTGTATGCCCATCACACGTCATTCCTTCAGGGCCCTGGAGACAGCAGTCTCAGCTCCAGAATGGATGCCAATGTACTTCACAGCTGAGGGGGAGCATTGGTCTGCCTTGGTTTTTGTCTGTTTGCTGCCATCCCTGCACCTCCCACCCCAAGTAACAACACAACCTGGGCCAAACCTCCTGGCCCTATTGGTCGTGCCATCAGCAGTGATCCATGTCCATGCCTAGGGAGAGGGATCACTTTTGCCAGGGCATGAATAAGCATTCTACCAATGCTTATCCGTGCCCTCGGACTGACTGTCCATGGACTCCACTGTGATTAAAGAATCTGTGGCCAGGACCCTAAAAACTGCTTCTCTTCTGGTGCTTGAATCTCTGCAGAGGAATTACTGTGATGTGGCAGGAGTCCCCCTGGGGTACTGGGCTGCAGGGGAATGAATTCTCACCATTCTTACCACAGAGAACATGGCACACCTTGTGAAGGGATTCCTATGGGAAGGAGAGCAGCCCTGTCGCTGGCAATCCTGCCCACTCCTCCTCCTCCTCAGCACAGGGCTTGTGCATTCCCCTGGAGGAAGTTTGACAATTGCAGAAGCAAGAGAATCAGATTCAGCCTCAAAGGAACTATGTGGCTGTGGTCATAGCCACTTATCTGCAGCTCTGCAAGAGCTCAGGGGGTTCGGGTGTTTGCTGTAGAAACACAGCCTGGTTTGTGCCATGGCAGCCATGAAGCTGGCTGTCACACGTTTCACCCCACCAGAGCCAAATTATAGATGCAGGCAAGTATAGTCTTTGTGTAAGAAGATCCTTTTAATTTAATCAGGCTTGCAGCTTCTGTTTCTCACCAAGAGAACAAGATTTCTACTAGGTACTTTCTTAACATGTGGACTAGTATGCACATGCAGAAAATTAATGTTGCCATGAGGGTAAAAGAAAGCAATAGAAAAGTACATCAGGAACTTTCTGCTATCTTCAGGAAAAAAGAAACAGTTTTATGTAAGCCTAGCCAGCAAGAAAATGAGCCAACAAAAAGAGTTCAAGCAAGGAGTCTCATATGATTGCAAACCTTGTTTGCACTTCTACCGTCTCACTGTTTTTAATGGGAAACAGAACTGGTCCTTGATTTACAGGTTTTTTTTTTTCCAGACAGTGAGGAGTGCAAGGATTACCTTTGCTTTCTCTTGATCACAGTAAAGATGCTGTTTACAAATAAAATATAGAGCATCTGTCTTCTTTCAGATCAAGTGCAATCATTACAAGGCAGCAGGCAACAAACTCTCTGCTGCTCTTCTCTGATAACAAAAGATAGTTATTACCATGAGACTCAGACAAAGCTTCGTGTTGACTGCATGTCTGAGTTTCTCAGCACTGCAATTAGCCCCAAGCAGAAACATTAAACAGTGTGGTGGGGATAGAGTATGAAAGTCCCTCATCTACTTCTTTCAGATTTCAATATGATTTATTCTAGGGAACATGCCCTGAATCTTGGTAATTTTCAGCTTGTCCTCAGACTACATTTTTTCTCTCTCTTTTTTCTAATACTTGGCTACATTCTCTGCCCCATGGCCATTCATCTGACTCTCTTACTGATGTTAACTTCATGCTCCTAGCAATAATTTTTCATGACAATTGAAATCTGTAGTGTACAAAAGAGTTCAAAATCCCCATTGCCCCAATCCTTTGTCTTACTCACTATTTCTCCTGCAGATGGTCAACTTTATTAACTCAAACATGAGGAATTTCTTTTTTTTCTAAAATAGCAATCACAATAACAACATTTTGCAAAAAATTACCTACATTATCTGCATTTGTTAATCATATTTCTTATAATCTTCTCATTTTCTCATAATCTTGCAAAGTGAATGTAGCCAAGGCTCTCTGGACATCACAGGCAGAGTGGCTTCCAGAGAGATACTTTGCAATGCACATGTCATTCTGCATGTTGCAGCCTGGGACCTTTCCTGGTTTGGGCAGGAGGTTTCAGCAACCCCAGGGCCAGGGAGCTGAGGCAGTAGGTGATGGTTCGGGGCAGAAAATGTTGATGGACACCTTCAAAGTGCTGTTAGGTATGAGGGCAGTGTGTCTCTCTGAATGGCTGGCTGGGATCGGGTTTACAGTCATCACTGAGGGGTTGGTATGTTTGGCACCCTGAACTTTTCTGTCAAAAGCTTCAAGCTGAGGTCTGACCTTGAAGGTATTCCCACAGACTAGAGGCTTTCATCCAGGCTCACAACAGATTAGAGAGGAATCATGCTGTGGATTTCACTGAACCATGAACAATGGTGCTCACTGATCAGGGAAGCTGGTGGGAGTGACAGAAATGGTCCTCTGCAGCCCCAAATGGACTTTCAACACTTTCCAATAATATTTCTCTCCAAAATGTCTGATTTTACCCTCATTCTCTGACCTGAAATCTTTCCTCTAAAGTTCACCATTCTTGGCTTCTCAGATGATCTAAGATGCAGACTTTCCTGTTGGTCCCATATCACTTGAAAAAACCCATTGACCCAAAACAATTACTCTCAACTAATTTCAGCTGTTCAATTCTCCTTTCCACATACTGTCTTTCTGCTCATGATTCTCATGTTCCAGGTTTTGTGGATTTAGAGATCTATAGAGGAGGATCTTTTCAAGCTCCAAGTTTACTTTGGAATAGCCTAGCATGTCTTCTAGCATTTTCTTTCCAGTGTCAGCTTTATGAAAACTTGTGGCCCATATTATAGACTCATAGAATTGTACAATAATGTATGTTGGATGGGAGCTTTAAGCATCAAGTTGTCCAAATCTCTTGCCATGGGAGGGGACCTCTTTCACTAGATCGGGTTGCTCAAAATCTTGTCCAAACTAGCCTTGAACACTTCCAGGACTGGGGCATCCACAGCCTCACTGGGCAACCTGTGCAGTGCTTTCCCACCATTGTTGAGAAAAATTCCTTATATCCAATATATGACCTAGTACAATCCTGAAAGATTTTGTCTTTGTAACACAAACATTGTAAATCATATGATGGAATTAGCTCATACCTTATAATGCAAAACTTAATGCTATCATGCTATCATAGCTTTCGTATTATACAATAAAAGATATGTATATATATGTATATATATGTGTATATATATATGTGTATATATATATATATATATATAAAATAGGTTTTGTATTGTAAAATAATATAGCAGTAACATATAGAAGATAAAGTGGAGACAGTTCCATTGGAATTTGGCACATGGAATGAAATTTTATTGTGGAGGTGATATGCAAAATAAGCTATGCCAAATCCAAAATATCCTTAACAGCAATGCTTAGGCTCTAACCATGTTCTAACTCTCTTTCATTGGCAGCTTTTGAAGTTGCTCAGTGGGTTCCATTTGGCGACCAGAAAGCAAAAACATAGCAGTCTATTGCAAAAGCAAAGCATGTAAAAATTGCAGATACCAAAAATCTTCAAAATTAATGATATGCATTGTTGTTTTATTTCTATCTCTGTGGCATTCTTGCAAGGAAAATGGAAGACATGATAGGAATAGAGAAAATGCTATATCTTGTCAGATTGATAGTTGATATACTGTAATTTACTGCCTTCAGCAGCCCCAGATACTTTGGAAGACCCAAGAACCATGAACTAGGTAGAAATAAGATTATTTTCCCTCCATTCTCTTATCATCTCAGCATGATTCTCCTCCTAAAATGCATAGCAGGTTAGGATTACTTTAAGTCCTAAAGCATGATGTTTTATCTTGCTTCCCTTACTGATTTTGTCAGTACCTAACTGTTAGGAGCTGGAACTGGAAATCATAACAATTTCAAATAGCCTTAATGCTTACATAAATGTCTTATTGCTCTTTTCTTGCTGGTATATCATATTGGTGCATTTTTTAATGAAAAAATATTTCTTGACAAAAAGTGAGCTTTGTTTTGGCTTTATAATTCCACTAATCTTCACTGCCTCAAATCCTTTTTCAAACACTATTTCACTCATCATTAATAACAAAAATCATAAAAGTCATGTCAGAAACCCATTCTTGAATCATAGAACATCATGCTTCTCCATTCAATTTATTGGATGTTTATCTGATGTTTTCTTTTGTGTTTCTACATTTGGGTTTGCATGCAAATATACTTTACATGCTGCTTCACACGTTCTCTCACAAATGGTTTAATGTACTACATATTATCAATGACATGAATTTGCATATATAAAGGATCAATAACAGGAAAAAATGTAATAACTTACTAAAAATGCTATTATGAAATAAAATAATTATTTTGAACCTCATTAAATCAAGTCTCAATATCAAAAGTATTACCAAAAAGGACCACATGACATATTTCAGCTGAATTTCAAAGAAGAAAAAGTATAATTACCATGCACATTAGTACACAGAGCTAGTGAAGCTCTCACTGAACATTCACTACCTTTTACGTTAATTGGGTTCATGTTCTTCTATGCTTCCTAGTAACATTTTCTGTCTAAGCCAGCTTTGCCATAAAACTGTCTATTTTTATTGCCCACAAAGCAAATATGTAATTTGCCTCAGAAATCATATGAACCAAGAACTCCCTCCCTCTGAGTTAATTCTTCTTCTTCTTCCATAAGACTTCCAATTTTTTTTCAGAATGTGATTATTTTGAGCAAGCTGCACATAAACACACATCACAAATGTTTGTAAAAAGGCTTTGGAAACTAATCTTTACTGCTGTCGGGATAAGAAGTACATAAAGCTAGACAAGATAGTGAACACCAGTTGGACATTCACTTCCTTGAAGGCATTTTGGATTTATATCAGATTCCTGCAAGGAGTCCAGAATCCTTATTTTTGCTTTGGGTCTCATTGGAAGCTGTAGCATTTTTTCTGCAACTTAATCATGAAGTTAACAAGGCACAACTCTCACTCCCAATCAAATTTTCACCCACTTTGCAAATCCCTACCCAAAGTTCTTGCATTTTCATTTTCCTTTATGTATTTGTATGTGTATACTTGTGTGTGAAAACATTTGCAATAGAAGCATGTATTTTTTCACCTGGAAAATTTTTTGTCAAGTTTTGTATATCACCTTTACCACACAGTTTCTGAAAATTGAAGATTACATAGGAACACTAAGGAATATTGAATGCCTGAATCCAGCATTAAATTATTGTATTGAAGTGGATGCTGCAACCAATTGCTTTTAAATAGAAAACAAAACATGTCTTAGTCTCAGAAATACCAAATCTGAAATTCTTATCTAGCATTGTTGCCAAAGGAAGGTGCAAGGATCTGTCTTAAATCTCAGTACCTGCAGCTTTTAGATAGTTAGATTATTTGTTTCTTCTTTTTTTTCCCTACACTGTGCAAGAAGAAATTCTGGTGGCTGCTCAAATGAAACAGCTCTCTAAGATCACTGGAAACATTAATCTTCTGGACATACTGCATAAACCACTAATCTCATGCTTGTCATTAAAATGAGTTAGGGAGTACAAGGAGAGATGAAAGATGCAGGAAGATTTTTAAAGCTTTTGCATTGCTATTTTAATTTATTTTAAGAATAAATAAGATACCTAAATCTTACATTGCAACAAACAGAATGGCCAGAGGAGAACCATGGGCTGAATGATCCCTCTGAATAAAAATGAATGTGATTCAACACTGTCTACTAATCTCTTGCTTCCTTGTGTTTAACTCCTTCTAGGGGACTTAGGACACTGCTGTTGACAACATGGGGGTTTTTTGGTGGTGTTTTTTTTTTTTTTTTTACTTTCAAGCAAAGCCAAAGATACAGCTAAACCTTTAAAAATATATGTGCTGGTCTGATATATATTGACCCAACAGAACCATCAACCTGCAACCAGCTGTGCTAACCTGTGCTCTGCTGTAATCTCAGCCTTACAACTTTTTCTTCATTCATTGCTTCACTTTATGCCATTCGCTAGAGTTCCGAGTCACCACCATAGAAGCTCCAGGTTCAATGGAAAATTAACCCTTTAATGACAATTAAGCATTTTTTGATGCAAATTATGCTCATTAGTTTGGTTTTATTTCTCAAAAGCCTTTTTTCCCTGAGCACTTTAAAGACTTAAAAAGGCTGAGCTAATTTAAAAACAAAATAAATCATAACATGGAAATGCTTCTTAGCTTCAGCTCATAGAAGAGGACTGGACCAAGATCAGTTCCCCATCAGATACCCAAGTATCAGTTACCCACCAGAAGCCTAGTGCTCACTTCAAGGTATCCCCAGGTTTCGATGTGTGAGGGATGCAATACAGTTTGGAGTCTATTAATGTTTTCTTATACTTTTTCATTTAAGTTGGTCTGGAAATAGCGTCTGTTCTAACTCTTGTTCTGTTTGCAGTAAGTAACAGAGAAAGGTCCATATTTGCTTTACTTACATTCAAATAATTAGTTCAATATTTGACACCTCTTTTAAATTAAAACAGTACTCAAACCTACTTCATTTAAGAGATCACAGGTCCTCAAATCCTGTTCAGATATTGAAAATCTGTAAATCTCTCATTCCAAGTTGTGTAAAATAAACATGCCAACAGAATAATTACTATCTAGTTGTACTTTCTAAATTAAAATCTCTGTGTTTATTTCTCTAATACAGTTTGGGGAGGTGAGTGATACTGCTGGGTCATGAAGATCTATCCCCAAAGGAAGACAAAACCCATTTGCAGATAACAGTGGCTCAGTTTTAGGTTCAGCAGGATTTTCAGGATACGCTACCCCTGGTGACACATGCTCACAGGGATGGTCATGACGGATAGTGCACAGCACATTTTTGTCTGCTAGGATGCCAAGCAAAAGTGAAATGGTGTTGCTGCCATGTCAGAACAACGAATGAGGGCAGGTGTGGCAGGGGTTAGTGCTGTCACTGTCACAGGCCTCAGCTGTCACACAGGGGTACAGCCTGCTGCAGAGAAAATGGGGAAAAGGAGTGCAAGTGAAATAAAAGCATCCCATTAGGAATATAAATATTCCACTCAGGTCTGAAAATGTTCATAAACTGGGTACATCCTGCTTTGCTTCTGCCTTTCTCCATACCTCTGAGTGCTTCTCAGGCAGCTCACATACGAGTCTGTGAAAAAATCTCTGGCATGTGTGACAGAGTATCACAGCAGCATGGATGCAGAAATTATCTAGCCTGGCACAGGCATCCCTTAGGACTCTGAGGATGAAACTGAGGTCTTGATTTTCACAGAACAGTGTAACCAAGTTTTATGGTGCGTGCATGCAATCTTGCATTTGCAAATACCTGAATGTATTTTTCATGCATTATCAAGAGAGCTAACTGCTAGACCATTTGCATATGGAAAGCCTCCCATTTATGCAGACTACCAGGTTCCAAGTTTCTCTAATCAAGGAAAGGTTCTAGTTATCACAAAGAATTAGATTTTATTTAATTCTTTTTAAAATGAAAGAAAAATGAAATCAGTGTAAAAATGAAATCAGTGTACAAAAAGCAGAAGACACTGGGAAAGCTACAATTTTAGAGGTGCAAATATGCTTAATATACAAATGTAGCTTAAATATCAATATTTTAAATTTGATATCTGCATTTGGCAAAATGTTGCAGTTTTACAGAATGCAGTCTCTGCAGAATAATGTGGCAGATTTTACTAGTGTTTGCTTTTGCTGATCCACCAAAAGTATGAAGCTCTATTCTGATATAGGATGATACTGGAAGAGAGGTGAATCACAAATCTTTTGTTCATGTAGTCACTTCTGCAGTTCAGTCACTGACAACACAGCAATGAAAGGAATCTGTTCAAAGGTCAGATACAATTTTCATTTACATATCTTATAAAATACACCTCAGCAACAATTTTTAAAGTTTAATATTAGTTAAATATACAGTAATTTTTATAAAAATAATAAAATATTTTATTCTACTTTTTACTAGGTATATATATGTTTGTTTACTCAATAAATTAATTCACTGTTTCATAAAAAAAGAGACCCCCACACATTAAACTTTCAGTGTTAAATCCCTGTACTGTCAACAGAGGTAGGAAGTAAAACTCCACCATTCTGTCAAACACGCAATGGAGAAGACATAGCCCTGCTAAGTAGTGGGTAGCATAGCCCAAAGACTGAATTTTGGAAAGAAATTGTTTCAGTCATTAATCTGGGTATCAATTTACATGGTAGTATTAAAAAAAAAAACCTCAACATAATGACAAATAACAAAACAGAACTACAGAACTACTTGTATTAGGAAGAGTGCAGTTTTTATTTACTTTCAAAATTCATCTCTTTCTCCCTTTCTTTCTCCTACAGACATGCCTGCAAATGTCAGCACCCTTTATTTCCTTTTTATTCCCAAGAACAGGACTTGTTTTCTGCAATCACTCCTGAAAAATGGGTCTTTTCTCTTAGTGAGCTACATAAAAGCCAAGCTCTCATGAAGGCAATCCATATTGTGGAGACTGAAACTGTTTGACAGGTTTCCCTGGAAATAGCTGTATCCACGACTGCAAGAAACAAGATCATTTTGGGCCACGAGATTATATATTTATTGTGGCACCTTGAAGCACATGGTGCCTCCTTGTGATTCTTGGGACTCCGCCTTTTGTACCCCACAGCCCCTTTGTGATGCAGACACTGGAACCACACGGACCCCTGGCAGCCCCATCCAGGAGTCACCCATCCTTTGGGCTCACAGGCATTGCCATGGCTGGAGTCTGCTTTATCCAGCAGAAACACGTGCTGGCACAGGGGCAGTGAAACACCGGGGAAGTGTCCACAAAGCCAGGAACATTTCACACAGGTGTCTCCAATGCTAATTGAAATATTGACTTATTGACATTGTCACTGCACGGCAGGATTCAGTCAAAAACCCAGCAAATCAACAGCAGCAGCTTCCTTTTACTGACATGGCCATATCTGGGTTACAATCCAAAACCAAGAGATGAAACAGTAAGCTGGTTTAAAATTTAACACCAGAGCTATCTCTCTACAGCTAGGTTGCAGCTTTGTCAAAACTAAAAATACTTTTAGCAGTGCAATAGCTTCCATTTGTCCCAATGGCTTCACCTGCTGAGCAATGAAAGAGGTATTATTTAATTTTTCAGGTGTGCATGTTTCCATACTGATTATTCCAAAAGACAAATTGCCAAGCCATTAAAAAATAATCAGGCCCTCAACAAAGCCCCCCCACCATTCCGTTTTTTCCTGTGTTCTCTCCTATATCGCCCCACATGAAACTGAAAAAAAGAATTGGCAAAAAATTGAATATTAGAAATGAAATCGATTCCTGTGCCCATTGCTGTATGATAACACAGATATAATCAACAACAGTTTGTGAAAGACTCAAGGTGCCTTTTGTCTCCAGGGTGTACCTGCAGTGAGGTTGTGCTGCCATTGGGGGCTGAATAATCAAATTCTGGGTGGGGAATACAGATGACTAACCAAAGGTACTGCATTA
This sequence comes from Melozone crissalis, assembly GCF_028551555.1. Taxonomy (NCBI): domain Eukaryota; kingdom Metazoa; phylum Chordata; class Aves; order Passeriformes; family Passerellidae; genus Melozone; species Melozone crissalis. Next base: position 26,591,227 of record NW_026535780.1, read on the forward strand.
GTGCAACTTGCAGTCCACAGCTGGACTAAAAAGGACAGAGTTGCTCCTGCTGTCCATTTCTGAACCTCATGGCACTACCCTTCATATTTCTGGGATACATGAAAGGTGTCATATGGCTTTATTCCTGCAAAAATGTCCAAGCACTTGACTGTATTTACATATTTTGTGCTTTTGGGTTTAGGTTCTTCCACAGCAATTGAGGGAAAGAGACCAGCTTTTCTTTCTGTAACTCACTCCAGTGAGATGAAGTGGATTATTGCTGCTATTTGGATGTGATTTTTTTTTAATTACAATTGAACCAATAATATATTTTAGGAAAAAAGTCAAAACTGTAAACACTTTGGAAAGAAAATGGCCATTGGGATAAGGGCTTTAATAATTGAAGAGTTTCTCTATTTACACAGTTTCTTTAAATTTGTCATATAGATCTAATTTCTTGAAACTGCATTTTTCACTCTCTGCCATTTTAACTTAGACATAAAGTGAGGGCTTGCTAACTTCTGTGAAAGTACTGAAAAAAAGCTCACTGCAGTTCAGGAATCTTAACCTATGACATACATATAAGTCTTCCTGACATTTTGAAAAACATTAGAAATGAGATAATAAAGTGAAGGCCTTCTGAACAGGTGATTAAAAGGGAAAAGTAGGGAACCACTAGCTTACTCTTTCCTTTCTAATCATGAGCCTGTCGTTGACAGCAGTTATTTTCCTCATCTTAACACCATTAAATTCCCTCCTGAACATATTTATGCTTCATCTATAATCTTAGATAATAATTGTAAGCATGGTGACCAAAGAAAAGGACAGAGTCTTCCCAAACGGCACCCTGAAAGCAATAAAAAACCAAATTATACGTGTGCATTTGAGGAATCACAGATATTAAAACTGTAAAAGCTGAAGAGAAAATCCATTTGGCATAGGAAGCGTGGGCAGTGGAGCATGCCATTTAGTTATACTAGAAACAGAATTAGTTCAAAAGAAGAGAACTGGTACTTCATTTATTCCTAATATCTAAAATGCTTGTACCTGTGAAATTGAAATTTAGCTAAGAGAGTTTTGCTGTTCCTTGCTTTTATCAAGCTTAGGGATTTATTCTTGTGTTAGTACTTCTGCTTAAAGGAACAGTAATCAACTAAAGGATGGCTATGTGTAAGGTTGTAAAACTGACATACTTTAACTACCAAGAAACAGGGAAAACAACCCGAATTTTGGCAATGATCTAAAGGCTATGATGGTGGTGGGAAGAGACAGAGACAGTCAAGAGAAAGAACCATTTCAAACGCAAACTAATCCACTCTATTGTACACACAAGTTAATAAATATGACAAAAATTGCCTTCTTGTATATGATCTAAAGTATCATGTTTCACAAACATAAAAATATCCTTTATGTGCATTTTATTTCTTTGGTCCTAACAAATAAAAAATTTGTGAGTACAGTGCTAAATCAGAAAGAAAGAGTAATTTTACCCTTACACTCCAATGATTACCTATATCTGCCATCTCAGCAGCAAAGTGGTGTATCAAGAAGAAAGAAAAGTAAAACAAGTTATCATTTATGCTCTATAAACCCCATAAAGGTAAACAAGAAGGAGCTGCTAGCTATCACAGATAATGAGAAGTCCAGCAGGAACAAACACAGGAATAAAATAGAAATATTTTTGTTATTGAGCTGTATCCAACTGCTCTAGTAAAGGAGCTATGAATAGCCAATGTAAAGTCATGCTGTGATAAATTGCCTCAGCAACATAGATACACAAAAAAGTTTTAATTTGTCAAGTGTTAAAGCATGGATTTTGCAGCTTAGTGATCAGTAATAGACTGCATTTGACTTGTGTCACTTTTTTCTAAACTTTGCCTTTTCACACTCTGACTCTGCACCCAGTCCTGTCAGTCCCACTCACATCATGCTTGGGCTGAGCTCTGGGCATGTTCCTCCTGACTGCATGGGAGTCCCTTGTGCTGCGATTTAGCATATTTACCACTTGATCTTCTTTTAGTATCCTGCAAGATAAAGCCACTGACATGAAAAAAACAAGCATGACTTACGTTCTCATATGACAAATGTCAGGGATTATGTATTGCCTTGTAATTTTCTGACAATAAATGCGTAATCACTTACAGCAATCTTGAACTTGTTTCTACTGAAGATCCTAAGATTTCAAAATAGTTGCATACATATATTCAAAAATTGCATGTTTTACTTTGTGCATAATGACAATAGTGTTTAAATAGTTCAAATATGGACCTTGTTTATATTTTTCCAATTTTGCTCGAAAAATGTTTACATGTGAATTAATTTTCTCATGCTCAGCAGCTGCTATTGTGCATATTTCCCTAGCTATGAGTGCAGCAGTATTATATTCATCTCTGATTCCTATTCAATATAAAGAAAAAAAATGATGTAGGCAGATAATGTCTCTTGTCTCTCTAAAAGCAGGTTTATCAGGGTGAACACTTACCTTCATAGATCACCAATAAAATCATCAGCAAAGCATGCATATTTGGATTAACTAAATGCTCTGATGATTTTTGCAGGAAATTATTATTAATAATTTTGAGCATACTTCCCAACAAGTAATATTGCCCAACAAGTTTCTCTTGGGAAAGAAGAAGCCAACAGATTCTGACTGTTGAAATTGTCTGTATGAAAGGCTTTGACCAGTGAGTTCTCTTTTGTAATTATTGCTTGCATATTCAAGTGCTCACCATTAACAACAGCAATTAATAACAGAGTATAAATATCATGTTTGGAGGATCCAATCTGTCATTTGTTGCTATAACATTAAAAAACATAATGGCTAGGTATTCAGAGTAATCCAAAACTAGCTATAGTGATGGCAGAAGTTGTAATGTAGCCAGAATTCAGTCTTTGAGACATTGTATTGAACAAATCTCTTGCTACTACTGTAGATCAGTTGCATTAGTTCACAAAAGTTAAAAATGGGAAAGAATTTTTTTATTAATAATATAAGCTTGTTATGCTTATATATTAGAAATATACTGCAAACCTTTAAGAGTCACTTAGGATGGTCCAGTACCTTTACTGAGTAATTCCATTTGCAAAGAACATAATAAAAGTAAATTTCAGTGGTTTTTTTATTGTTTGAATACGATGTTAAAACAATACATAAGATGTGGTAAGAATTCATCATAGTTTGCAAAATAATGTTCCTGAGAAAAAACAGAATCAATTTATTGGATGAAATGTTAACTGGGAGTAGTTTCTCCCAGCATGTGAAAGCATTCTATTGATGGATTCTGCCCTCAGGAAAACTTAATTTTGTAAAGTTATTGTAACTGAAAAGGATGGCAAAAATTGGCAGTACACCGGCACTCCGTTTTAGAGAAAATAACTTGAAGAAAGCCACATCATGGTAAATTTCTTAGTCAAACCTGTTTCTATCTAATTTCAAATTTCTAGCATGGTAATTAATTAAAACTGTTGCACTTTTATCTCTCAACACAAGTTATTATGATGAATGAGATATGTGCCTTCTGATGACAGAAATAACAATTGTACCACACAGACAGGAAAAAGCCTTTGCATAGTTTAATTCCCATGCTGGTGTCAAACAGTATGACTAATGTAATTATGGTGCTATTTCTAAGCAGTTTGGATCTGTTGGTAGGATTAAGGAAGCCAGAGGGATCTTCAACACAGCATTGACTAAAGACAGAGTGCACTGGAAAAGGAAAGCTGTGATGCTTGGATACATATGAGCCTCTGCCAACTCCCACCTGGGAAGCAACACTTCCCCCTCTCCCACCTGAGTCATGGAGTGATGCATAGGTCTTACTTTCTCATCCTTCTCCTTCCTCTTATACATTTCTAATACTTCCTAATAGTGGAATGAGGTTCTCAAAGGAGGAATGAAATAGTCTTCTGAACCCAGGGACAGATGCATAGAAAATTCCTTGCCTCTGCTGCAACACCATCTCTGATTAAATTCACAGCTGACCCAGATCACCTGCCAATAAACAGTGGAGAACTGGTAAACACTTTTCTACTGTCATGAAGGCTCTTTTACCTCAAATGAACTCCCCATAGAAGCTGTCAGCTTGCCCCAGGAAAACTTCTGTTCCCAGAGTTACCGTGGAACTCCAGACAAGGAGAATGTTTGTTCAGAAGGAGCAACTGAGTGTATCTGCTCGGAGATCTGATAGAGGAATTTTTTTTCCCTCTGTATGGGGTGTGTTTATCACAGGTGGCTATGGGAAAAATTGCATTAGCCTGGAAGCACATGGCCCACAATAAACACCTTCTGTGGGGATTCTGATGATAAATACTGGCAGCACATATCTCCTACAATAGGACTATCTTCTTAAGCCTCAGCTAGCAATCAGCTTAGTTCTGATATAGAGGGATTAATACATTCACAGGATTTTGTACCATCCAGAGTGATGAGAAATGGCACAAACTGGAAAAGAAATCAGCCACAAAACATGGACATATATAGGTATATGCAGTTTCACTCATTTAAAGATGTATAAAACAAAAATAATATTTCTGATCTTAATTTGAATAATAAAACCCAGGTATTTTGCTTTTAAAATAATCTAAAAATGCAAACAAATTTTTGTAAGTTTGGAAAAAAATTTTTAGTAACATACTGTGGTTTTTCTCAAACTTCATTTTTATCTAACCTTTGAGTTTGTTAAGCAGCCTCGGTGCTGACCAATTTAGCACTGCATGCAGGCTAAGAGAATTGGAATTGTTCAGCCTGAAAAATAGATGGCTTAGGGGTGATCTAATTGTGACCTTCTAGTCTCTGAAGAGTGCCTGCAAGAGAACTGAAAGGGCTCATAGTGATGGAAAAAGGTACAATGGCTTCAAAATGAAAGAGAGTAGGTTTAGGTTAGATATTATGAAGAAATTCTTTACTGTGAGGGTGGTGAGACACTGGAACAAGGTGTCCAGAAAAGCTATGGATGCCTCATCTCTGCAAGTGTTCAAGGCCAGCCAGGTAGGATGGAGCTCTGAGCAACCTGGCCTAGTAGAAGGTGTCCCTGCCCATGGCAGGGGTTTGGAACTAGATAATCTTTAATGTTCCTTCTGACCCAAAGCATTCTATGATTCTGTGATTTCACGGTGCACCCACAATAAGGTGCAGAGATTTCATGATTAATAATTTTAATAGGAATTTAAAATTTTTGAACAAACATCTTTCTTCAGTGCACATGAGCTTAAGTGGGATCTGGCTAAGGCCAAACTGCATTTAATTTTGAGTAGAACATGCATCAAGCTAATTACTCTTTCACAGAGTAACATCTAAATCTTATTAATGTTTTCTAGTCTTTGCTTTCCTGACTAGAATGAATCAATGATCAAACTAACCATCTATGTGACAAATAAATTTCTACAGCTGTGGAAATGAAACAGGCGTGGCTGGCATGTATTCTTGGTTGGTCTTTTGTCATGGAACTGCAGACTCATTTTTTATTTTAACATTACCTTAGTTAAACATTACAAGATAAGGCTTGAATTTGTGTGTCAAATAAAAAGAAAAAAGCTTTTTATGTACCAAACTGGAACAATATTATTGCACTCATAAAAAAGAAAGGTGCCAGAAGGAGTAGCCCATGTGTGTTGCTGAAGTCAAGGAGTATTAATTAGACACACATTATTTAAAACTATGTAGCAGCTTAACATGCCATAAAATTAAGGACGTGCAAATAGAAGTTTGATTGCACACTAGGAAAAAAACCTGATGAAGTTATGGTCCATAATTAATGAATTCCTTCAGAGTACAACTTTCTCAGGCCTTATAAATATCACAAATATCACCAGAATTACTGATATAGCTTTCAAACTGTTCCACTGGGGAAATTAATTAAATTAATCTCAAATACTCTCAGGGAGGGCATTGATAGAGCTTCCAGCATGTGATCTTCTTCCAAGGAAAAAACAAACAGGATGCTGTTTTTTCCTACAGTCAAGAAGGGAGCTGTTACTTCTCCAGAGTGCAAACTTCTGGCCACAATAGCACAATGCTTTCAGTACAGCCTGGAACTGAGCTCCATTTTCTTGTTTTTTCTCCATTTTCTCCTTTTCCTTACATATGCTTGTTTATTGCAAGCAACATATTATGAAATATAAATTAATGCATAAAAGTTGAAATGGCATTTAATTATGCAGGATAGTTTGGAAGAAATAAATAACAAATTGTTGCTTTCAAGTCACAAATGGTTGGTTTCTAGTATAAATAGAAATAGGTTGTTATTAAGAGATGAAAATAAAAGCATATTTAAGATACGTGCCTTAATTCTTACTGGAGGTGTAGAAAAGTTGTAAATTATGTAATTGAAAGGGAGGGATCTCAGATTCTGAGTCTTTAATCATCTTGTTCTACCATGAACTTTTACCGTTAAGAGTTTATATTCAAACTCAGAGATCACAACATCAGACAATATTTTATTTATATAGCCTACAACCTTGTCTCTATAGACCCTTTCAGTGAGCTTTATCGTTATTGTTGGTGTTATTTTTAGCTAGTTAGTAAGGAAATTACAAGAATTTCTCTAGTTTCTATAACTTTAGTTCATCGTTAGTCAAATCTTTCAATCACTGACTCTATCATGACAGCATTAAATGGAAAGATCACTAGTACCATTGGGCTCTCCATCAAAAGGCCACTAAATATTCTTTTTTAAAACTTTCACCTTGATTGGATGGTATTAAATCCTTTGAACTTCAGTGCAGGCACAAACTCTATCATAAACCATTTTTTTCTTATCTCATATTTTCTAGAGCCCAGAGCATCATGTTAATGCACTGGCATATGAAGTGTTAAATAACATGAATGTCCTAATATTTCTGAGTCATTTATGTCTAGAAAATTTCTAATATAATAGTGAGCAGTGTGAGTATATTCCAAATGCATTGTGGCTTCCCTTAAAAAACCCACTTATGGCAGGGTTTATAAATTGGCTGCTTAATTTGCTTTTGCTTGAAGCACAGCCAAATATGTCATTGTTGAAAAAAGAACCCAACATTTCTTTTTCCTGTACTAAATGTGTTTTAAACCGATTCAGCTGGTGGGTTTTCAGAAGGGAGAGACTGAAAATACATACACAAGTTTTACTGATGTCTGTCTGATACAGAACATACAAAACTATCTTGCAGTTTCTTTTGCCTCTATAGGGAGAAGAGAGACCAAAGCTGCAGATAGATCTCTGAAGATACAGTTAATGATAAAAACAACTCATGCCTGTTAAAAAGTGTCAATCTTGTGTAGAGTCCCTTCCTAAAGTCTGACTAAATAATTTTTCAAGGATTGCCTAAAATGTTGTCTCATAATATATTAATTAAATAATTCTCTTTTGTAATTAAAGTTGACTGCGAACTGTATAAATGAAACTTGTCTTCTGCTGCTGTGAATGACAAGATAGTTACATGGCTTAAATTAAAGGATCCAGGTGTGCTTTTGAGCACAAGGCATATTTCCTTTCTTTCCAGGATCCCAAATCCTTGACTGACAGAACTACAGTGACATCCTCACTTTTTTTCCATAACTACACTCTGCTCTCCACAGAGGACAACTTGAGTATGGAGTTGGGTGAGACAATGATGTGCTTAGCTAACCAAGAGTCTGTGGAGAAATGACCTCAGAAATTAGTTTAAATTCTGGCTCAATGTGTATTTATATGTACATATATGAACAATAATAAGCTGGAAGTTTGTTTACACACAAAGCAGACCTGTACTTTAAAAAGTCACAGGTAGGAAAATGAGATTCCTTGCAAGACTAAGGTACATTTTGATGGTGCAACATTTATGTTTCTAAAACTCCAAACCTCAATAGCTTTGTGTTTGTATTAATTTTTTTTCTCAGCCAAAAACAACAGGAAATTGTTGTAGATTGGACACTTTAATGGCAATTTCAACAGATGCTCCAACAAAGCAGCTGAAGAAACAGAATAAAAGGACATTCACTTGTAAGACATTCTTTCAAATTGGAGTTAAATCCCAGAAGAAAGGCTCCTAGGGCACGTTATATGGCTGCTTTCTGTGACTGCAATATGAAGGACAACATAATTGTCACTCTTTTCTAGGCAACAAAGACTTGATTCAACGCTATGTCAGTCAATGTGAAGGTTGCCATTGATTTCAGTCTTGCATGACCAAAACTTTCATAATCAATAAAACAAAAAGAATGCTTGGAGGAGATGCTCAAAGGCAAAATATGCTGTTAAACACCCAATTGCTGAATGGACTTTTAAGAGGGGTTAGTTGGAAAATGTTCACTGAACATTTCTCTCTTCTGGTCTCTGATACATGACAGCCATGGCTTTTAATGCCTATCACTTACATGTAACCTGACTATTCTCTCAAGTATAACCTTCTTTTCATAAAATAAGGACAAATTATATGTATGGAGTTTTTTCTCACCCCCCTGGCATAACTCTGCATTTCTGTTTATATACCTACAACTTCTTTAGCAAGCAAAATTTTTTACTAGGTACTTTAGGTGCTTCAGGATACCTATTGGAGCTAACAGGATCTCTGGAGAGTAACTGACCAGTTAGCAAAATATAAATAATTCTGTAGCAGATCTCTTTTGTTTGAATACATACAGTACATTCTGTGGAAGCAGGTTATAAGTGTAAATGTAAACATGTTCTCCAGCATAACTAGTAGCACATTTTATGTTGGGCTTTTTAATATTTTGAAACTGAATTATAATAAGCAGTCTTGGTTAATGTAAAAATGTGCATATATATTCAGGAGAAGGTGAAAAAAAAGATGTAAATGTACATGCACATGTATTTTTAGGAAGAGGAAGAATGAAATCAGATTTCACAGTGACTGCACAAACATTTGCAGTAAGGAAATTCAAGAAGTATTTATAGGCAGGTCCATGAAAATGACCCTTCATTTCATGAGATATTGTCCTTCTAATATTTCTTAATATATCCTGGTAAAAACACATCCAATAGAAAGGAAATATAGAAGGCTTTGTGTTTACTTTCAAAATGTTCCTAGCATTGCTACAGTAATATCAATCTGGACAAAAAGAGTTTTCAATTAATCACAGAAGAGATTATTCTCACATACAGGACATACATCATAAACCCACATGTATTAATACTTTTAAAACTAAAAATATTTAATTTTCCACTTTTGGGGGGTTCTTTCATAAGTATAAGCAAAATATGTGTGAATAGCAGCAAAATATTTTCTTTTTGACAGACATTAAAAAGAACCTAAAGAGGCTCATTTTGAACATGTGTTAACAACAGTTTTTGTGTGATAGTCAAGATTTGCTAAATATTAACTCAAAATATCTCTGTCATATACAATAATTTCTGCAAAGATGCTCAGAAATGTTTTTATCTGAGATTATAGAAAAAAAATCAAATCATTGCATGATTGCTCTCAAACTGCTAGAGAGGGCACTGGCTACTCACTAATGAACCTAGCTCAGAAAAATGTTTCATTTCCTATTTGTGGAAAACCTATTGGCTGATCACTGCCAAGTGCAATGCAGCATGTGTGGCACATCCCAGACGACTTACATATATATATATATATATACATATATATATATATAAATGTATACATTACTGGGGACTGGTACTGTAGGAGCCTCTTTCTAAAAAGCTGATCTTGGAGTACCAAGGACATAAGGACAATGCCAAAAGTTTGGCAGATTTTCTACTCTCACAAAAGTGATTTGTAGACAAACATATTGAAACATGATTAAAAAAAATTAATTTAAAAAAGTATTTGAGTTAGGAAAAGTGTGTTAAAACTAGATCCATACCAGCATGAGTCCATCTCTAAAAGGCTTAATGCTTAACAAATATCTTAAATTGAAAATATGGAATTATACCCAATGGAAAGATTCATCAAATCAAGTATCTGAAATGAAATCATAACATATATTTCTATTTTATCAGATCAGGCATCCTATTTTACAAGTGACCAGTACCAAGCCACTGAGATTTTCTTGGTTTTTAGTTCAGCCACTGAGGGGAAGCAGGACAGTACCTCCCTTACCCTACCACTCCGTATCTGAGGGGTTTTTTTGCTAATTATAGACTGCATGTTTAACAAGAGCATTTTCCCTTCAAGCAAGATGGTTGGAGGCCAGGTTGGATGGGTCTCAACCTGATCTAGTGGAGAGTGTCCCTGCCTGTGGGAGGGAGGGGTTGGAATCAGATGATCTTAAAGGTTCTGTCCAACCAAAACCATTCTATAATTCCATGAAAACGTAAAGATCATTTTCAAAATAATAAACATGATTTCTGATTTTTGAGACTTTCTGGGATTAGTTTTCAGCTCTCTGCTGATAGTACATGTTGCCCTGCGGTCACACAATAAAAATATGGCAAAATCAAAGTGTTATAAATAGCTGTGCTAAGCCTTCAGTGAGTCCTAAGTAAATAATATCAGAATGCAAGCAGTAAAACAAGGCTAGAATGCCATTCTTAGCTCAAGCTTTACGATAGACCTGGAGGCAAACCATAATCAGCAATAGAAATGTCTTCAGACACTATTAATGAGACAAATACCAGCGATTTGGAGGACAATGGGTGTTGTATTTGAAGAATTACACTGGGATGATTTTCTAAGGCAGTTTCTAACTCACCAGGGTCAAAAGAAGGCCTAAAATACAATATGTATTCCTTATTTCTCTATTTATTTATTGTGAAAAGTAGCCCTTGGCAAGCTTTATTTTGTGGAAAATTTAAGTAGATTCTAGAGATAGCTGCTGTCTTCTGGAAAGGACAATGTGGAAGAGATGCTATCTTATTTACAGGGACAAGGACAGGGACAGAAAAATCTATAACCATAATCTGTCGCTATAATTATGGTTATTACTGACAATGCAGACTATTTTTCAGAACGTTTAACGAACTAAAAATTGAAAAAAAAAAAAGAAATTAGCTGGCGAAAAATAGAAATCTATGACCAAAACTATAAACTTTTCAAAAGTAAAAATGAGACATGGAATGCTTTCATAGGAGCTAGAGGCTAAATATTGGTCTTTTGTGCTCACATTGTGATGTCATTTTAATGTGTCTGAGATCTCTGTCCCTTTGGGGAAGCAAGAAGAGGAAGGAAGGAGAACATTTCAAAACTAACCTCCAGAAATGTATCTGCGTTTTGCTGTTGAAGAATGTCAAAGATATAACTGCTAAAAAAATGATGGACTTTATGCATCATTTAGGTCTTGGCTGATACTTTACAACCAGTAAATATACCTGTAAAGATTTATCAGATTTTGGGTAATATTTTGAGGTACTTGAAAGATGCTTATTAAAACTATGGTTTTTTTCCTTCTGAGGGTGTCCCCAGATGTACTGTGCTTGGTCTTATGACGGGTAAAGGCTGGAGGTATGCCACTGAAATACAAAGTTCTTTGTTTTTTTAATTTTTCATATTTAATGTGAAAAACATATTTAATGCTAAAACTTTCATTCATTTATTGAAAAAAAGGTTGAATCTCTCAGAAAGATTGGGATTTTCATCCTGTCAATAGTTTTGATTATGAAAAGAGGCATAGACACAGGACTTGTCTGGTGCTAAGACCTGTACTGGAGGTCATATGGAAGTATTCTTTCCTATGCTGTTCCTACAGAGAAAGTAAATTTTATGCAATATGAAAAAAAAAAGGAATCAGTTATGAAAACAAAGCAAAAAAAGATTTGTTCTTAAAATCAGTACTTCTACTGCACAAATACACAGTCATTAAATTCTTTTGTTAAAAAAAAAAATTCAGAACTTTATATGAAAATAAGCAACAGCAGATTTTCCCTTAGGAGAATAGGCTCTCTGTGTTCTGAATCTCTCAAGAATTCTTCCCCTTTTTCTGAGTAGGCAGGTAGGTGGCAATGCTACAGCAGCATATAGAGTTCTTTATAGAGGAAGGCTGTAGTTCTTTCGAGATTTCCAGAGTTTTGTAGGTTTCAGATATTTTATGACAATAATACTCTTTTCAACTTGCATACAAACTCTAGAATTTGAGTAAGTACTTTGCAATCAGTTTTATAGTAATTCTTTAAAAGAGACTTTAGAAAATAGATGAGCAATCTGTATTCAAAATGTAAATGATGGAGAGGACAAATTGCAAATTCCTTTAGTATTTTATGACTGATTACACTCAGAAAATTTATATATTAAATCAGCCTGCAGTAATATAAATTTAGGTTCTAACAACCAGATTTCTGTTTGCTCAAGTTAACAATCAGAATTGTCTTTCAATATAGATTACTTCAGACTATGGTTATCTTCAACCTAATGATTCTTATTTTAATACAGTTCTAGTTTTTTTTTTTTATTGATTTTCCCAGATGTCTGGTCTTTATTGGAGTGCAGTCATAAAAATTTTAAAATTTTACTAAAATAAACACACAGTAAGTGCTGTTTTACTAATGAGAAATTGTGTGGTAGATGAACATAGCAGCATTTGGTTCCAGTTTGTGCAGGCTGTAATTTCATTTGTGCATGAAAACCAGTAGTATCCCTATATTTTCGATACCTTCCTAGTTTTAAATGACCTTTCAAACATAAATGTTCAATGGTGTGGCACATTCATCGCTAATTCCCCTAATGCACTTCAAATCACATAATCCAAATTACATTATTCGCATCTGCTCATACTTTTTAATAATCATCTTTTTATGATTCTTAATAATAGCGTACGCATTTCTATGAGATGTCCCTAGCTTTCTGATTTTTCCTTTTTGTTGAATTGTTGTACATTGTCCACTATTCTACTAAATTATGCAAAAGAAAGAACCCCCCCAAGCATTTAAACCATAATCTTTTAATGAAGTCAAGCTATTATTAAGCTTTTTTACTGCCCCAGATTTCTCCTCCATAAAACTGAAGTGGCTGGCTGAATTTCTTCGTTATGTTCTCCACTTGCATTTCTGCTATTCTGACTTCTGCTCTCAGACAATTCTTCTAAAGTGAGTTCTGAATCTGTACCTACACTGTTTATTCCTTTCTCTCCCCTTTTCAAGGCAGACTGTTAGCTTTTGATTTGTAAAGGTTTTCTCCACACTTTCAGCATTTCCTCTACAGGGACAAAAATTCTACTCTTCTTCCTGAGGCAGACTCCTGCCAAGCAGTTGGAAGCATCATGTGAGTTGTGTGTGTTGAGTTTGGTCCGACTACTAACCTCTCAAAAGATGCGTTATGAAAGAATTTTCTTTCAATATTTTTGATTTATTTGTACTGTCTAGAAGCAGAAAAAAACCCCAAGTCTGCTTTAGAGGTCTACACAGATACTTGAAAAAGTGTAAAAGAAAAAATTGCAGCTCATTTAGACAGCATGCTTCAGTCAGGGACATATACCTTCAGTTTTACTGCTTAGTGACATGGGAATAACGAGCATGAATAATTTCAAATAAGCCAACCCTCTCAGCTCACCATGAGCTCCCTTCAAAGCTACAAGAAGAAATTTTCTAACCCTGAAGCCCCTGACTTATTGAGTCACAATTGTATTTTTTATTTGTATAAAGGTTTTATCCATCCGATGTGAATATTCAAAGATATTTGTATTCCTGCAGATCATGTGTTTCTTCTTGCTCAGCCTTATTGCTGATACACTTAATTGTGTTGAACTCCACTTCCTCAAAAGGTATGCAGCAGCAGGAATATCCTGGGGCTATTCCAGGATAGCTTTACATGAAGAAAGCTGTCTCAATACCATGCTGAAGAGATATTCCCTTGTTGTCTAGGTCTCTGATGTTTTAAGGAAAGAGGCAGAGTTTTCTTATATGTATCTGGGTCAGTAACTACACTTGTTTTCCCCAATGAGATTTGGTTTTCCAGTCACTTTACGTCCTAGCACACACTGTATTAAAGGCTGCTGTTTTCTTTGAGCAGCAACAGCCTCAGTAGTGAGGCCTCTTTACTGCCCTAAGAGGCAAAAAGAAGATGGAAGTAATCATGGGCTGATCAAACTTTAATATAATGTGACTCAACAGATGCTAACTCAGTTCTTTAAGCCTGAAAGTGGTAATTACATCTCTAAGGGGTGACAAAGAAGATAAGAACAGTAAATCTGTGATAAAAAGATTTGCGAGTGGGACCTTCTCAATGAAAGAAAATATATTGGACAATGCAATATACAAAAGAATTCAGATAGGACAAAATACTCCTTCAAACTGTAATTTCACAGAATTTCTCTTCTTTATCAGTATACACAAAACTCTTTCTTCAGCAAGACAAAGATTCTTCACAAACATGCATGAGGCAGTGCCTGCCTGCAGACATTACATGACAGAAGTCATCAATGCATTTGGAGCACAATTTCAGGGACCTTTGATGTTGATAGGATTCTTCATATTGGAATGGACAAGTTTGGGAATTCAGTTTCCAGCACCCTGGAAAGGGACAGTATCTGTGCCTGTATTTATGGCAGCTGTCGACTTTATCAAGGGTTCCCAATATTCAAAAGTAACTGATCTTTGCCTCTGCTGCCATTGTGCTCTGGCTGTTATTGCCAACATGTGTGAGAGGTCCCATGATACACTGAAAACAAGAAGCTGAAGAAAGCAAGAGATAAGTTTTTTTTTTTCCCCTTAAATTCTCCACCCTTCCTTTACCTTTCTAATCCCCAGTTCAGCACTCTGGCAGCACTGGCATCTCTCTGGCAGCACTCTGTCATTTCCTCCTAGGCGCTGCTCCTGTGCTGCACACCTTCCCCAAAACACATCTGCCTGCCATACTCGCCACTGCTCCCTTTTTCTCCACTTATATTTCTTCTGAATCAAATTTATGGTGTTAGACCAAAGAAATATTAAGGATCATCCTTTCATGCATAACCCTTCACAAGGTTGTGGTGATTTATCTTGTCAAGCTACACAAACCACCAATAAATGAGAATAATGAGAGTTTCTTAAAGTTGCTTTATAGGTAAATAAGTTTTTTTCCAACATCATTTTCTTCAGGGATAGTAACCTTCCTTGATTCCTGTAATAGCCTTCCTGTGAAGGCTGCAAGAAAAATTGAAATGAGAAATGGAATGTCTGCTGCTCAGTTTGGGAGAGGAAGCCTGGAGGCGTGGCATCTCCAGAAGGTGGGACTGTGGATGGCTGCCTCTCCATGCAGAAAACCCACACCTGCACTGCAGCCTACTGCAATACTTTTCCTGACCATCCTCCCCAGCAGCCCCAAAGTAGGACAGTCTAAGATCCCAAGATTTTATTTCAGAAAACTCTTCTACCACAGTGCCCAGTAACAAGACTGTGCTGTCTATGATGGTTTTCCCTCACTCAGCCATTACGCCCATGCAATGAAAAGAGAAACCAGCCTATCACCTAGATAACATCCTGAATCAAGCATCCTGAAGGATCAAGCATCCCATCATCTGCTTGTGCAGATAAATGTATGCATGGAAGCTGTGTATTTGTCTGTAGGTAGGTACACCTACATACAGAAATAGCCTTAATCTGAATTTTGTTTATTTAGTGAGACAAGTTTTACAATTAGTTGTGATAGTTATTTTAATCTTCATAAGTTACAATGTTTATAGAATAAATAAAATATGCTAAGTATTTATTATAAGGGCCACTTTTCTACAATTGAACTCAAAGTTACAAGGAAAGAAAAGCATTAAGATTAACTTAGAAGTGAGAAGATTTATGTATTACGTTGTAGCTGAAAATATGCATAGGAAACTTTCATCCCATTCTTATAGACAGGTAGGTAAACACATTTTTTTTGCATGTATTCTTCTAGCAACAGTTTTTGTACCTGAGACAGAAATTGGATATGGAGATTACTTCTATTTTGCATTAGAAAAGTGCCATCATGTCTCTACATTTTCTATCCTCCTCTCTTATCAGATGTGCTTTTGAATTAAGTACAGAATGCATTTATAACTTTTTTAAAGCATTAAAAAAGGAGGTTGGAAAGCAATGGTTATTGTGCTCTAAGGAGTGTATGAAATCCAGAAGCATAATTTCAGTGAATAGGAAAAAACCACAAAGTTCACTTTCATTTTATGCCACAAGTTCAGGTGTGGTAGTGAAATGTAGTGAGAGGCAGTGAGGAGGTATGGACCCCAAGGTTTACTCCACATATATTGGAAGTTATATACTCACATCTTTTCTTATGTTTTATTAAGGGGTACCAGAAATGCACAGAAAATGTGGTATCTACCTACTGTTTAATGCAGCTGCTACCATAATTCCTTATATTTCACAATAAAAATTGCTTAGATTAAATCTATCCTTCAAAAAGCCTTTGAATGGTATAAACAGAATCATTATCAAAATTACTCATTTTTTTGTTTGTTTGTTAGGGTTATTTCAGTTTCTGTTTAGCTAATGTATTAATGAAGCATCCATGCATGCAGTACTGGTACCTATATATGTATAGTATATATGCCTATATATGTAATTTATATAATATGTATGTAATATTGAGATATTTTCTAGATTTGGATCTTAAAATTGAAGACAGTTTTAAAACAGAAAACATTGCAACACCCACCCTCATAATTACAGTATGAATTCTGATCATGTTTCATTGGGGTTTTTTTGCCTCTGGACAAATCACAAATTTTCCTTGGGGTCAGTAGGGGTGAAAGCAAGGTTCTCTTCAAAAAAGCATTCTTAGGAGCATCCTGTGCCATTTTAGTGAATTACTGTATCCTTGCAATAAAACCCCCTTGAAACTCATCTACCCCAGCACAAATTTTTTTTATTGTACACTATAACCAGGCTTGGACAGGAGAGATTGCAAGAATGCAGCTGGTTATAGAAAGAGCTCCTGGTTTACATAATAATGGTGACAGTAATTAATACATTAAAAAGAGCTAGATTAATCATAATTTGCCTGTATATAAATAATTTTCTTCTATTGCTGCTATGAAAATTTATGATAATTTATTTTGTTGAATGTGATGCAGATGATTGATTTCTGTTGCAGAGATTTTAGCAGAGATCTGTCCTGCTAAACTTTCTACATTCAACACATCCATTTCTTTTGAGCAAGACAAACTGAAGGACAGCTACACTGATTAATCTACAAGGACCAGAAACGGAGGTCAGTGATATAGCTGTATATATCCCTCTGAACCCTAGCAATGCTCCTGCCCAAATGAAGTCCAAACTTATCTGGTTTTGAATTCGATATTCTGCCCCTCCTGCCCTCTCCCCAAAAACACAGTGTGTATATGGCATTTTTCTTAGAGGAATGCCTTTTTTTTCACAGCTTCTGACATGCTCTGTATTTGTAACTCAGCCTTTTACTAGATTTTCTTAGAGCAGCAGATGCCTCATGACCTGACCCACAGCACATTTTCACTTGCCTCAGTCACCTGTTCCATAAGCTTCCAGAGGAGGCAATATTGATACTGAAATTCCCCCATCTGATGCCGTAGCAATTTAAAAAGTCAAAGAGGTGCTTGACTGGAAAGTCATGCCTTAAGAAGCCAGTGAATTTTCAGGGCTGGAGTGTTGGAAAGGCACAGCAGACACACATGCAAGCTTCTCTTTTCCTCTGCTAGCAAACTAGTTAATTCTGAAAGTTGTGATATAGGAATATAAAATAACAGCCCTTAAAGTTCTGCTATCACTGGCTTCTTAATGCAAATCACACAAAAAAGTCCACCAGGGGAAAGCATGTCAGCCTCATCAAATCAAAGGTCACAGCTAGCCACTAATTAAGCCCTGAATAAAGGTTGCTCTTTTGAACTAAACTTATATTTAATCTTTGTTTCTTTGTTGATGCCATCAAGCAATCACTTTCTGAGGGTTTCCATGGTAACAAGTGAGCTTTTTTTTTTCCCCCTTCATTTTAAAGCTCTTTCATGCACCTAATATGAGGAAACAGTGGGATAATTGGCATGGAATACTGTTCCTGTTTTCCTGGTATAATTCAAGCAAAGCAGGGTAAAGTAAAACATGGTTTTCTATGAAACTGGAGATTTATTTTCCCTCCTCTCTAAGAATATTAAAAAAACTATAATTTACTTACATCTTTGGTTTCTGCGTTTGCTCTTGTACATAGTCATTGTGAAGAAATTCCACTTTCTAAGAAATAATTGCCTTGACCACAGACAAAAGAGATCGTGCTCCTGCTTTGCAGTGAGACAGTTGCTCACTGACAGAAGGTAACCAGCAATCTCTCGGAGAAAGGCAGGGTAATACCATTCTCCTAAAATCCAGGGGAGCTGCTGCTGGCTCCAGCTATTTTTTCTATTACAAGGCTCAGAGACAAAACATATTTATTTTCATACTTTTTTTTCCAAATGTGTTTGATGCCAGCTAATAAAAATCCAGAACACAGATAGAATCATGTAATCAGGCAAAGTGGGGTAATATGCTATGCAATGGTCTGAAATCAAGATTCCTTGAAAAAGCCCTGACATAACCAAAATTGTATAAATGACCTCATAAACTAGCAAAAACTAACTTTCCATTGATAAGGCTTAGAATTATGCATATGAGTATGTTAAAATATTTTTGGTTACATTTTCATTTGTATTACATTTCCAAATTATTATTAAAACAAAATCAACACATGTCAATCAATTAAATCCTGACTGCATGTTGGAGCTCATGAATAGATTATTCTCTAAATAAATAATTTATATAATATTCGTTTAAAAAATTAATTTTTTTTTTCATGCTTATATTTACTTCTGCATCACCTTTCAATGATTTAATTTGGGGAAAGCTATTTGAATAACATTTTGCTGATAGTTCATTTTTGTAGCTACTTCACTGCTCTCTAGTGTTTTGAATCATAAGGTCATGGGGATAAAGTGACAGCATTTTATGATCATCCACATATATGTATATCACCATTTCAAAGAATCCAGGTGTCTTTCTAAATGGAACAGGTGAATGGTGAGGAAATTTTTGCCATGTTGAGGAGATGGGAGTTGGTATTTGCCATGCTGATTAGATTATAGTCAAAAAGATCCCAGTGGCAATAATGGAGTTGAAAAGAAGAAGAAATTCCAGGTCATTCAGCAATAAGTCTGCGTTTAATAAAATTGAGTGAATATATTTTTTAAAGTTTTAAGAAATTTGTATTTTGAGCTGCTTGCCATCTTAAACTCAGATAGCACAAACGCAGAAGCATCTAAGGAAAAAAAGTAGAATAACTGTAATGTCTTGAAAACTGGTAATAGTACTCTTTCTCCTGCTTAAAATGCATATTTAGACAGCAGCTCCCTAACTACTTAAAGAAATAAAAAAAATAATATCTTTGGCTTACATAAAAAACAATAACATTTGGTGTTCATGGATCGTTCATGTTTCAGTCAAAGAGGAACAATTTGGTAGCATTCATATAAAACATTGACCTATAGTTACTTTTCTAATGAAAAACAATTAAAAGAAATTAAAATAAATGTCTCTTTCAATCTGCCTACCCTAAATTTAAATTTTTCATAATTTTTTCACCTCTCAGATATATCAGATATATTTTTATATCTCCATATAACCATTAAATGGTGCACATGGTGCACCATGTGCACTATTTAATTTGCCTTTCAGTTGTTCAGTAGTCACAAATTCTCATATTGACATGCCTCTAGTTACTGAAGCAAAATCTTTACTTTATATTGCTCTATTAATCTAATTTCCTCCTTCTGTCAAAATCTGACCACATACCTTTTCATTTGCTTTGGATTTGTATCAGGAAAGCTGAGGATAAAGTGTAGTCTGAAGAAAGTAAAAGAAATGGATAATTTTTTAGATTTCTTTAGTATTTCACCTACAGTTGTCTCAAAATACCACACTTGAGATTACACCATATCAATTGCTGAGGTCAGCAGGAAGGTGGGAGATTGCAAAACAAATCAAAAGTGACAGGAAGGAAAAAAATTAGTATAATTGCTAAGCATGGCAGCAGACAAAATACCTGCACCATATAGAAAGACCTTGGAGGCCTTATATTCAAAGAGCATTGTGTAGTTAATATCCATTGGAGTCAATATTTTTGCACCAACTTATATGAACTGAGGTTAATTCCACAGTTGCCCTGCTCAATTTTCCCTCTGAGTAAATTTGCAGCCGAATCAGATCTGTGATCTGACTTTAACTACAGAGATCTGTGGTCTCCCTCTAAATTTACTGGTTCATGTAGCAATCTTTTCTTTTCATGCTCTCTTCCTTCTTCTACCTGAAGGCTCCCAAACATATTATTCAGTTCAAATTTTCCTTGTTTCATTGATTTCACAACATGTCTCCAATTTTTTTCCTCAGCTCACATTAGATTGTAATTAAAAAGCCCAGATCTTTTCCTTGTCATTAATGTCTACTTTTTCCCTGATTTTTATTCTGTGTTTAACCGAGCCATATATTACTAACTCTCAATGTTGTCTAATGTACAGCACCTACAACAACTTGCATATTTTTTCCACTGGTCTTTCATGCATTATTCTATTACAACATGTATTTATATGGAAATATTTTTGCAATGGTATAATATAAAAAATTAATCTAAATGGTATTTCATGGGATAGGGATTAATTTATTTTAAATCAATGATCCTTGAGAGTATAGCCTTTATTGGTTTTTTCTTTGTGTTAATTGGAACTCTGGTTCCTCAGTGCAGTGAAAGGCATTTGCTAAAAATAAATATAATCTGTCTGGCAAATCACTGTAGGTCTCTTCATGAGAAAATATTGCAAAAAACCCCACATCTTGAATGTGCTGGTTAGCTTTGAGTGGGCACAGCATCTTCCTGTTTTTCTGTGTTACTGTTTTCTCTTAGGAGGGTTTAAAATTCACTTTCACAGTGTTACACCTTGAAAAAAGTCAGAATCTGGCATATGGCTGGTTAAATGTAACCAGCTTAGTGAGGTGGGAAGAAATGAATGGAATATATGAGCAATAAAAAAATCACCTGGTCACATTAAACTTATTGCTTTTCTACAAGGATGCATCTTACATGATTGAAACAGTTTAAAATGTTATTTAAACAGTATGTTGGAATGAATTTTATCAGTCGTTGCCGGTGGTTAAAGAATTGATAATGTCTACATCTGCACATCTCATAACACCTCTTGCCTTTCTCTCCTCCCCACCTTATAGGTCCCAATAATAAGGTCCCAATATTTACTTTGAATACTGTAATAAATTATCAAATTCTCCTTTTTTAAGAAGAAGAAGAAAAGAAACAAAATGTAGATATTTTATAAATATAACTGCTGACATGAATTTCACATATTACTCATCAATAAACACTTTGCCTGGGTGGTATGCTCAATTTTATTTTTAATGTACAGATCTTGGGCAGAAAAGGAAGGTGGAGGAAGCTTAAAGTCTGTTCTCTCTTTCATTGTCTAATTTAGCACACCCAAAGAGTCTTCTCTATAATCTTTTATAGCTTCCACTTCAGTACTTATTATGATGTCATCTAAGAAAATATTAAATCTATAAATATGAGTTTTTTCTTTGAATAAAGGGTATATGTAAGCATCAATGTTTAACCTCCTCCGAGTAATAACTCCTCCTTGATAAAATTATTGATGTATTAAAATCTTGTATGTGCACCTTTTACTGATAAATACTTATACAGATATCTGACAATGTTGCTTTATAACATGTTGTAATATTAGTTAAATAAAATTCACTTTAACAAGAAATGTCACTTAGCTAATAAGGCAGATTTATAAGATATTCTTTTTATGACGTAATGAGGACAGAGCTTAAAATATTGGCCAAACCAACCCTGCCTAACACTGGTAAAATACTGCAGAAACAGTGGCAAGTTGGATGAGAAGGAGTAAAATTCCTACATGTCATGACTACAAGTGTAAGTTAAAATCAAGGAGTTACGGAAATGTTTTTCAGGACACAACAAAGCTGTCTAGCATTCCTGAAACATATCAGAAATAAAGACCATTGACAGTGCCAAAGAAGGAAAAGGTTTATTAATAGGTTAGCTGTAGATTAAAGGTCTCAATTCCACTGCCTAAACATTCCTGTCTAGCACTAGTTCAGTGATTTGTGGTATCTGAGACATTCACACAGTGCCAGAAAATATGGCACAGCACCTGTGGAAAACCTACAACCTTCTGGAGCACCCTGCTGAAGCCAAGAGTGTCTTATGTGGCTCTAGGCAAATATCTAGGCAAGTAAACCCTGCCCAAAGATTTTTTATTCAAACCTCTTTCTGATGATTGCCATTATTCCCTAGCATTTTTATATTTAGGGTCATTGTTTCTAAGTGTTTCCAACTTTAACTCTCAGGTCTTCACCCTGCAAGACTGTGATTGACTGTAGGAGGAATAATATGGCGAGAGAAAATGATGTGTGACTGAATTTGTAAATATGCTCAAAGAGGCCACTATTTATTGGTACATAATCACAGCTGTGTGTATTAAGAAATTTTCTGGATAAAAGAGAAACAACTGATCATAACACTTTCAATGAGCAATCCTCCTCTTTACTAAAGACAAAATGCAGTTAAAGTGTTTCATAAGTCTTCCATTTTTTCTGTTGCTTTTTGCTCTGCTCCAGCGTTTGTATTCAGAAGAATATACAGTTTGCAAGATTTCACAAAGACCTCATGTGTTTATCAAATGCTGCCTTAGAATAAAATTTGCTACATTCACAGCATTTTCATCATCCAGTAATTTAGGAAAAAAAAATCAGAAGAATTTTTTTTCTGGAACTGTTTGATTTTAAGAAAACTTTTGCCATTTCTTTTCTCTATTATCTTCTACATTTTTGCTGACCCATTTTACTTTTCTTCAGCGCTATCAGGCAGTAATGACACTTCACCACAAAAGATTCCTTTTTAGATAGCAGGAGAAAGCCCCTATGGTACTGGTCCTACTTTCACCATGGGTAATTTTTTCTTATTCAATGAAGCTTTTTTACTAGAATTTCATTTGTCTCATTGTTACAGTAGCATTTATCTTTAGTCTTTAAGGAATTCACTGTCAAGCTTCCCTCATTAGATTGTGCTCTTTTTATCAGATGTCACTATAAGAATTTAACAATATCATCACAGAGGTATTAAACAAAGCCTGACACCTTCTTTCTCAGGTAGGAGCTCAAACTGGCTGCTCCTCATGGCCCTTGCCCAGATCCCAGCATGTTCTCATTCCTCCAACAAGAACACTAGAAATATATTTGGATACTTTTTTGTGAGTCATAATTTCCCAAGGTTTAATGTGTCACTTCCTACAAATATGACATTGGAATCAACATGTGCTTGTCTAAAAGTAAAATTGTTATCTATTATTAAAGAGAGGAGTTTCAAAACAGGAAAAAGGTTTAGAGGAGAAAACCCTAAATCAACCAAGTCAAATAACTTTTGAACTGTCCTTGAACAAAAATTTGATGGAAAAAAGCCATGAATAAGCCATTTTCCCTGTCTAGATGTTAATAGGGACTGTAAAACAAAGATTTAAATAATTTTTTTTGGAAACCAAGTTTGTTAAAGGTAAACATAAGAAGGCTTGCTAAAGGATTTATAACAGATTAGGTATCTCAGAGGAACCTTCATAGGAGATGGATAAGATGACAACTTGTAGTTTTTTCCAAGCCTTATTTGTGATCACATCTGCCTAGATCTAATATCAATTGTCGTAAGATTCAGCACTGGCCAAGATTTGGTCCATCTTAGTCCCTTAGCCTTCCTAATTTTAACAGAATATTTCAGGCAGGGGGAGACTAGTATGTCATGGGCTACTTAACACCAGAAAGTGTGAAGCATGTAATGTCCTGTATCTACTTTTAAGGAATACTGAAAAATGAACCTCTGCTCTTAATGCTGGAGCAGCTTTTTCAGCTGGGAATGAATGAGATCACCAGTGGTTGGACCCTGATCTGTGTAGGAAATTAAAAGACAGAAAATTCCACAGATACTGAAGGGTTTGATTTGCAGCCTAGGAAGAGGCTTGGAATGATGTAAAAATAAAAGTACACAGACATTAAGCAGAAAAATTATAGATTTAAGTTTCTATAGTTGCAAGTAAGGATATGCCTTAAGTAAGTAAGAAACTGTATTGAGTAAGATAGTGAAGAGTTTTATAGTGTAGCAATATAACTCTATAGAGTAAGTTAAGAGTTTACATATTATAATAGAAGTCTAGATGTGTAGGTGTAATAGTAGCCCATTGCACAAAAGTACACGGAGTGCAGCAGAATTAAGTAAAGATTACAAAAACAAAATAAACTTTGTGGCAATTTTCCATTGGTTTAGAATGTTATATATTGCCTTGTGACTACCTTGTGGCTACCTCGAGCTATGGCTGACTTCTAGCTCTTCTAAAATCCCACAGCCTTTGAAGCTGGTGTTTATCTGAGTAATAAATTATTTTTAGCCGACAGTAGTCCCATCCCTTCATTAAGGTGTCAATACTCTCTATCTTTGGAGCTACAGACTCTGGTCTGATAATTCAGGCACCTGCAGACACGCACTATGAACATCTTCCAGAATTACAATGTGTCCTCAATTACATTTGAGTAACTTCCACAAATTCAGAGCTGCTGAAATGGATCTACATGCTGTAAGCTTGACCCTTCACTTTACAACTCAGAATGATGTTTTTTTCACCAAGAGTTGCCCCACAGCATTCTCACCAGTTCCAAAGATCGACGAGGGCTCTAGAGCTTGATACTTTCACAGCTGTAACCCACTCCTTATTGTCTACATTGTCCTTATGTAACCCTTAAGTGAAACTTGGCCAATTCTATTTTTTCCTTTATTCCAAAAACAAGTAATACAGTTATGAACACCTGATAGTTCTTCCTTTTCTCAAAAAAGTACTATGCACAAAAAAGTACAGGTCCCTTTAGACCTGTAATGATAGCATTAAGCTTTCTTAATCTGAGGAATATTTAGCTGTTATTTTAAACCAGGTACAAGGAGCTACTCCTCTCTGAAATGTCTGAAAAAATCAATTAAACTTCAGGCTCAGAGTTAGATATTCTATATGGTAGTTTCTATAGTGGAAAAACATCTTCCTTTCTGCTTTGGCAAGTGGAAAAGATGGTAAATCAATCTCAGATGAATGATGTCCTAACTCATTCCACTTACTTTACACATTCCTTAGATATAAGTGTGTTTGTCCCATTTTAGAGTAGTTTCTTTCCTAATCCATCTCGGTTCTTGAAAGGTTTGCTCTTGGCCACTTTCCTTTTGGTTTTGAGCAATTTTATTATTTTGGGGTCTTTTTCCTAAGTCCAGGCTTCTCTTCATCTTAGCTTTAATTTTATTTTATCCACGTTATTTTTATTTTATCTGTTTTAACTAACCTTGATAAGTTTTCATTTGTTCTTTCAAATGCTTTGCTTGCTAGTTTGGCGGGGACTTTCATTATCTTGTGTTTGATCTTGATGAGATTTTCACCATCCAGTAACAATACTTAGTTACTTTTACATTATTTCTAAACCTCTGCTTAACAATTGAGAGAATCCTAAGTGGTGGTCGGTTCAAATTTCACAGATTATGGACTAAGCACACCTACTTTCCATTAAAAAGAGTTAGGTTTGTATTCCAAATTTTTGTCCAAATCTGATTCCACACAAAACCATATTGTCTTTAGAATTTACATTATTATGGTAAAGAATGCAGATGATGTATAATGAAGTGATGTCAATTTTTCTGATCATTAAACTATGTCTTAGCAATTTAATTTATGAGCATAATACTATTAAACATTCCTTATATTTTACCTCACAGTAATCCTTTAAATTATCATAATCTTTAATATATTACAACAACATGCCAAAGTTATACTTCACTGAATTTCCTAAGTAGAGGACAAACACAGACGTGTAGTTGAGACCTTATTAATTAAATATAAAATTTTAGAAAAATGTCTATTGATATAAGAGAACAATTTTTATCAATTATCAATTGAAAACAATGTTATCAATTTAATTATGAGCACACTAAAAATTTAAGTAGGTCTTTGAAACAATCTTAATGTGTCTAGAATTAATATTTCAAAATGCAATACTTTTTATTCACTTGATAATTTTTTTATTCTTGTGGAAAACTGTCAGAAAGATACCAAGTGTTAGAATTTTTTCTTCCTTCTTAAATCTGAAATAAGTCACGGTGCCTCTGACAGGGACCAGTTTCTATCATCTCAGAATACTGCAAATAGAGAAGAGTAGACAAACACCAGATGTGGGGCCAAAGCAGCTGTACTCCATTAAAAAAAATTAGGCTTTTAACAGACTACCAAGTGCTTAATTGTGTATCAAGCACTTAATTGTGGATTTAACACAAAATGTTCATACATATAATTTCTAGAGAAATAAAATGCTGAATATGAGTTAGTTTTCATGAGAAATTTAAGAAAGTTCTATCAATCTGTCTTGATTCTGCTTAAGTTACAAAATCATTCCACCTCCAAATAAAAAGTTGTTTTTAATGGGAATTACACCCACAGTGTCATAGTCTCCAAACAGAGGATATCTGTTTCAAGTTGATTGGAGTGCCATGCAATGAAATGCTGCCCTGTTTTCCTTTTCACACTGGTTTTCACCCTGATGAAACACTTCACCATGCTAAATTCAATGGGACAAACTTAAAGAACAGAATCCATTCTTGAATAACCCAAGAATATTTCTAAAATACACCTGAAATTCAGGTCTCTTGATTCTGTTCAAGCACTAAGTACTTGAATACTTCAAACAGGTTTTTCAGGAATAACCATTTGAAGAAACTGTTTGCTGTCATCACCATTGCACTATGACATCCTATTTGAAAGTTTTTATATGTTCATTGAAACAGATTGAGCTCAGATTCAGAATGCATTTTCAGTTCTTCAGTGCAGTGACTGTTGTCTCCCTCTGTGTCCTAAACAAAACAAGTAGAGCTTGAGAAAGAGCCTCTTGTGAACAAATAAGGCCCTTAAAATGTTAATTTAGGGCTCACAGCAATGCAAACTGATGATGCTTTATGGCACTTTATATGGCACAGCCAATAAACAGTTGCTGCTTCAACCTTTAATTTCAGACTAATGCTTTTTTTTACAGCAATCAAGAGAAAGATGAAAATATTCTGCTTTCTTTTCTCATTGTATGGCATCTTTCTCAGTGGGGGGGAATCAGGACAGTTTTAGTCGTAATCAATCAGTGCAATTGCTGGCTTGAGAGGGCAAATAAGACCTTTAAAAGGGATGAGAAGAAGATTGATTTTTGGAGTGATGGAAAAAGCTGTATTGTAGCAATTCACCACCAGACCATGCTAAAGGATGCACTTTTGGCACACATAAGACAACATCCTTTGAATTACAGGGAATTGTGAAATACCAGAATGACTCCAACTCCACAACTACTCAAACATTTTCTTGTGGTTTTTTTAAGGGTTCTCATGTTTTTTTGTGGGGTGGCAGTATGGGGAAAGTGCTAAGAAGGAGTTGTTAAATTAAAATTATTAATGCAACTTATTTAATGTCTTCATGAGATTGGTGGATGTCAGGGGAGGAGACACTTTTTTCATAGCCTAATTTAGACTGCATGTCTTTGGTGGGATTATGTACATTTTGAGTGCGCTGAATTAATGAATTCAGATTTTAGAATATACTGCCTATATGTCAACTTCTCTAAAAACTACAACTGATTCAAAGACAATTTCTGAGACAATTGAATCCTATATAGCTACAAGATTTTTTTCCACTATGCATATAGCAAGCCAAATAATTGGGTTTTGTTTTAAGCTCTAATCAAGGCTGGTAAAATAACACGATAGTGCCATGTAGCATTTAAAAGTTTTTCACTGGAATGCTTTAAATATGTTCACCTGTTTTTGGTAAGGGTGTCAAACATTTGAAGCACATTTTGCATTAAAAAGAACAAAAAAGATCTGGCCAATATCAACAACACATACAAAATTACAGAAATAAAAAAAAATCATGGTTAGTTGTAGAGGGCATCAAAATATGCCTTTGCATGATAAGGTATTGCCAGGTGAAACATTGTCTAGTAAGGAATGTTTCAAAATCACAAGAAGAGGAAATTGGAAAGACTACTACTCCTCACCTTGAGGTTTTACTACTGAATTTCACATAATATTTTGAATTAACTGCAAATGCACATAACAACTCTGTTCGATGTTCAAACCCACAAAACAGAATTGTGTTCTCAATGACCTGAAAACTAATTAAAAAGAGATATCTGTACAGTAGAGGAGATAAAGAATGCTTTTATCCCCTTGTGGATTTAACAGGAAAAATGCTTTCTTATCCAGGTAAGAGTTAAGAAGCTAAATGAAAATGTGAAGCTAAGGCATCCAGGAGGTTTAGTTAAACTGTACTCTAAAATCATAGGCAATGAAAAATTTAGGAACAAGTTTTCTGTTCCCTGTTCTATAGCACCTTGTAAAGGTAAACCCCATTTCTGGTACTATGAGAATAGCAATTTCTGTAGATAGTCTGTTCAGAGAAGATAGCAAAACTACAGGGATATCTAGAGTAATTTTGGAAAAATCTGTCCTCAGATTTTTGTTCTTGGTTAAGCTATACCAGATAAAATATGCTGATATTTTAAAATGAAGTTTAACTCTTACAGATAAGAAAAAAATCCCTTTGTGGTGCTGCAGCAAAATAATAGAGGGATTTAAGTGTTACTACTCACCTTTGATCTCTAAACTGAAATTCCTGCTCATGTCTTAGCATATGAAAGGTGTAGCGGATTATTTTGAAACTAATTCTCATAGGATTCAGTTTAACTGATGCTGCACTGAGCATGTAGGTCCCTCCTGCCACTACTGAAAGAGTAAGATACCTTTAGAAGCTGACACAAGGTTGGCCGTGAGTGTTGTCCATACTGACATCTAAACAATAAGGGTAAGAAATGTTCTAAGTCCTTTCAAAAAGTGTTTCCTGTCTCCAACAGCTCCCTCCTGATGATTGCAATGAGTGGGGCAATCTGGGCAGTTTGCTCATCAGGGCCAAGGACAAGCTGAAGGTGAGCTCCTTGTCTAGGGGGCTGCATCCCTCCCACCCCAATCAGAGTCGATGTGGGGCTGATTGTGGGTCACTTACTAGACCATTCATTGCTTTCAATAATAGAGACATCAGCTCCAGTATGAACAAGCCCTTTAAATTTTTTGCCATCTCTACTGCATGTTAAGGTTGGCTGAGCTGTTGTAATAGAGCTAGTCCAAAAACCTGTGGCTGACCTGTGCTACCAAAGTTATTTGTAGCACTGATCAACCCTGCCACTAAGGGTTTTGTTGGCAAAAGGAATAAGCTGTGCTATTCATTGACCTGCAGGTATAAAAGCAGGGTGCCACAGGAGTCCATAGCATAATTTGTATTTTGCCTTCATAATCCAAATCAATAACTCCAGGTAGTACAAAAATTCCCAATTTAGTGGCAGAGGAATGCTCTGTAGCTAAGCATGGATGTTATTACCAAGGGGTCCCCACATTCCAGTAAGAACTGAACATACTGAGGATGTGATAAGAGTTACTGATTCCCTGGAGGCAGCCCTGCACTGCCTGTGGTCTTCTGCAGCTAATTTGTAGGAAGGAGAACTACAAATAGAACACCTTAAATGAGAACCTTTGCTCTGAAGTAGACAGGAACATTAAACTTTGTGGGAAGCTAATTAATATTAGACAAAACATTAACCCACCAGGTTTTTTTGCACACCATAAAAAATGCTATGACTAGTCCACATTTTACACTGAGTCCACATCTCTCATTTAAGACCACCTGTGCATTTTTGTTTGGAACCATCCCAAACAAGCCCAGATTCAATTTACCAGTACCATGCTTTTTTGAAATCTTTAAAATCCAACATCTGGACTATTCCACTAAGAAAATTAAAAGGATGAGTCCAGATTAATATTTATTGTGGAAGGACACAATACATATGGCCCAAATGTGTTAAAATATGAGGTTTGAAGAGTAAACATCCTGCTGTAATTGGAATCAAATACTACAACAAAGAGAAAACGAGAATATTTTGATTTGATTTGCTGAAGATATTGAACTCTGACCCGTCACATTTGGTGGTGGCTTGACATTTTCACTGTGGTTTCACTGGCTTCATCTGGGTGAAGGACTTGACAGATTTAGATTTACAGTTGAACTGGATGATGTTAAAGGTCTTTTTCAAATTAATTATTCTGTGATTCTATTGTTCTTTGACTAAATGAAAAATAGTGACACTTTCATATTTTCCCAGGAAGCCACCAGATTTATTGAACCTGACAAAGGTTCATAGGTGCTTGCAAAAGGCAAAACACAAAATCCCCAAGATTATGTCAAACATATGATGAAATCAACTTGTTCCAACTTTAATGTAAAACACACACAATGAAAATTATGATTGACATTTTCAAAAACTTCCAGTAAATACAAAAATAAAAACCATGTGAAAAACTGAGGCAGGTTTAACTGACATAAAGTTATTGCAGAAAGCATTGCACTTTCTCTGAGCTGTACTGTGAAGAGAGTTTTCTCTTCGGAGAGTTTCATGTGGCTTCTGCCAAACTACAGCTGAATATTTGAACAGCAGACAAAATACACCAGATTTGACTAAATGGGAAGAGAAAGTGTTGGAAATCAATACACTGGGTGGAAGGGTCCAGTGTAGAGATATAGTCCTGCCAAGAGGATTTTGGACACATTTTCTGTTATATAACCCCCAATGTTCTGACAGCAGCAGAATATGTGATGATTGTTATTAAAGAGATTAAGATTTTTAAAGAGTCTCTCAAGACACAGATCTATTCAGTAACTCTCATTCAGGATAATAAATGTTAGTGAAATACTTTTTCAAATGTTAATGGAAGCATTTCTTCTGAATAATACCAAATTAATAACGTTTAAAACACCTGACCTCGGGGAAAGGGAAATAGGATTATGTTTCTTCTAATTTATAATGCAGAAAACATAGAGGGAGTTCCAAGAATGCAGTATTTTTTATCACTGAGTTCAATATGAAGAAAATAATAAAATTTTTAGGTGTTGTAAATTAGAAATTATTACACAAGTTAGTTGCCTAGATTCATGGATGACTGAGTTTCATGATGTAGGAGGTTCTATGTTATGCAAAAAAAATAAATCCAGGGAAATCATCAAGATTATTTTAATTTAAATTAACTTAATATTTGGCTCACAATCGTTAACTTTCCAATTCAGTGAACTTACTAACCTAATCTTTCCAATAGAAGTAGGAATTTGATCTGCAAATGGTATCTCTGGCTGAACATATGACTAATCATGCCATTTCACTGCCCAATTTCATCTCTTTTGGTCAGATCGTCATACTGGAAGTAGTCTTGAAATTTTCAATGGCCTCAATATTTCTAAGGGTAACTGAACTAGAATATACTAATGTGCAGGCCTTCAGAAAAATGCTGGAAATTGGTGTCTAAATTTAAACAAAGAAGCTTTTAGGAGTTTATTTAGCAATTGTGCCTAAAAAGTGATGTACCTTTAAACCTCCATCTAGAATCTGTCCTGAGATACTAGCAAATATAGGGCATCATGTGTTAAGGAAAATAAAATACTGCAAAAGAAAGCAGAATTAACTTGTCTTAATGATAAATACATTTTTAAAAGTTCAATTTGCAATGCAGACATATTTTCTTGCAATCTGAAGCCATAGATAATGGAAATAATGGCTTCAACTTTTGAAAATAAATCACACGTATTGAAACATCATTATCTCAGCTTATTATACACTCATATTGCTCCATTCCACCAGAACAAAATTGTCATTGCATTTTAAAGGCTCACCTCACTAGAAATCTTGGCAGCATTTCACAACAATCCAATTTAAAAATACAGCAATTTAAAACAAATACATGAATTTGTCTACAAAGACACCATTAAAAACCAAAAAATTCCAACAAGCTGAACAGATAAAGTTCATCTCTTCTGGTAAATGCTAAGTAATTTAAACAAATGGATAGTTTGTTATTTTAAAATTACCTTTTTTAAATAAAAAAGTTACTTATAAGAGGCAAGTATCAGAACCAGATGCTGCATTAAAAAATACATGCTTCTTCCAATTTCCAAGCTTCCCTTTCAAACTTGATTCTACATATCAGTAGGAACTATTTTGTAAAAAACTAGGAGACAGAGAGGTAGCCTATGCTAAACTATCCTGTGTCTAATTGATCTGTATTGTTTGGACAAGGAAAGTAGAAAAGATAAGTGGGATAGGCCCATTTATTATATCCTGATCTTTGTGAATGAATGAACAAATTCCTTTACACAATTGGATGTAAGATTCAAAAAGTAACTCAACATTTATATGAAAAATGGGACTGTATTTGAAATGGAGACAAGTTGCAAATTAAAACCCAGTCATGACCAAGACGATAATGTTCTGCCCTTAAATTTTAAGTTCTGTACATTGACAGATTGCAGACAAGTATAGAGACTTGTCACCAAAATATTCATAATTTCCTGCCCAAATTAGCAATTAATTGCACTCCAGTGAGCCTCAAAATATGAAATATGAGAAATCTGTGCTCTGATCATGATAACAGCAACCTGAGACAAATCCACCAATAGGGAAGTAAGGATAAAAGTTGATTTTCCTTCAAATGATAGGCTGTTAACCATTGCTTATTTTGTTTGGACTTAATTTGTAATGTATTTTTTAAGCTGTGGCTCATGGCCAGTTGATCAAAACCACTGAGACATTTTCAATAATAAGTGCTCTGCAGCGGATTCTTTTCCACAGTATTTGGCCCCTCTTCCCAGAGATAATATATTGTGCTCATTCTTCTGCAAGTTGAGTCTTCTTTTCCACTCTAACACCAAAGAAATTTCTTTCTTCTTTACATTTAGATGTAATTTCTACCCATTACATCAATTTCCCAGAATGGGCAATATAGATGGGCCCATTTGTGTTCAGTAAGTGAGTTTATTTTTCCCACTTTTTACATGGAACTGCCATTCATACCTGTGCCTGATTTCTCAGTGATTAGATTTTACTTTTTTCCCATGTAATTTTCAAAATTTCCTTTTTTACCCTCCCCTTATTTCTATTATCAAAGTGAAAATTGTTCCAAAAGGCTATTTTGTCAGTTTGCTCATCATAGAAAATTTGTCTTACATAACTGTAAACATTTGTCTGGTAAGTGCACAGCTAATTTGATCTTTTTTCTTTTATTTTTCTCTCACTAATGTTGTGAGTCTATATATTTTCATATAAATTTAATGTTTTGATCATTATAGTTTTCAATAAAAAATTCCAAGTCAATCATGTACTTTTAATGTTACTGATCACTAGTTACCTATTGCTCCTTTTTTTGTAAGAATTTTGGGAAAAATTTTCATGTAGACAAGTATGTAAAACTTGAATTTCTTATTTCTCTTGCCACCCACCTCATCAAAGAACCTCTTCTTTTTAAAGAAAATGTCTCTATTTCCCATAGAGCACACTTTAACAGATCAAAATGTGGCTAAACATTTTGCTTTTGCAACCTGCCTGAACTGCGTGTGGGGAAAAGAGATCATGGGTCTGCGTCAGCGACTTTTACACAAGCGATGGCACAGGCTTAGTAAAAAGATTTATAACACAAGGCAGAGGGAGTGCCCTTGAGTTATGGTGCTTCTATTAATGGAAAAAAAGAGATAAAATATTTAAGTCTCTGGTCCTTGTTCAGAGGGCCCGTTCAGTCTCACAGCTTTGTCTCCAGTGCCATCTGCTGACACGAATTCCATTGCAACTCCCGAAGAAAAAGGTTCCTCCAGAAGCCAATCGTGCTCTTTCGTGCCTGCAATAGTTGATGTCACCAGAAATTTCTTTTCAAAGTGTTTAATTTCACTCACTTTCAAGATGTTATGTTCCTTGTGGGCATGTGGAGGTTTTCAGCAGAGGTAATTGTCTGTATCGCCATCACACATTACAAACGGAGATGTTTAGGAGATTCTGATTCTTAATGTGTTCAAAGGAGAAAAAAGAGGAACTATGTGAAATATTAAAACTACTCCAAACACAGAACAATCAGGTTGCTTAAATTCAAATGAACATGACTAAGTTATGCCCTGAAGTTGTAATTTGACATTGTAATTGTTTGATCTACTGGCTTTTATTTAAGATACTTCTTGTCTCACTGAAAACCCTTTACACCCAAGAATGATCTTGGCTTTTAATCCCACTGCACTTCAAGTGAGATTATCTTCTTAAGGTTTATCTTTATGAAGTGGTTTATCTTCTTAAGGAGGCACCACAATGGGGAAGAGCATAAAATGCAAATACTGAACTTTCCAGTATGAAAAAATGGACAACACAAACTGGAAAAAGAATGTGTGTGGCCTGTATTAGGGAAAAACTATCAAATATATTACTTTTGTTCAAACTCTAAGACATTGCAACAGAATTTTAACACTGATCTGATTTTAATGTGTTTATTTGTGAAATTGGAAGTACCGATATAAGAGAAATCAGAGTCCTTATGTGTGTTTCTTCCTTTGACCTTATTTCCACATTGTTGCACCCCTCCTGCTTTTCTTTTTGCTGTCTTCTCATCACAGAAAAGTGAACAAACCTTGCCATCTTGTGGTCAATATTAGTTATTAGTCTAACAAAAACTCAGATTGCAAATACTATAGTGATCACCATCTGGGGAGCTGCAAATTCAGTGAATTTAAGGAAAAAAACCAGAAATTAAAAAAATTGTTAAGTTTAAAGAAAGTCTAATACACTTTTGGCAGTGTTTTACAGACTACAAGAGTAGAAATGGCTCAGAGCAAGAAAGAATACAATAGAGTGTGATGTACATTTTTTTTTTTTATTATTCAATTGACAAGCTCTGTTAACTAGTGGAGGCACAATGAATATTTTCTTTTGTCAAATAACTGACATTTGCTAAGAAATTCTATGGTCAAATTCACAAGCTTTTATCAAATGTTTAACCTTAGATGAGCTGCAAAAACCTGTTTAGTGTGCTATGGATCAGCAAAATATCTGGTTTTCATTTTGCCTGAAAGCCCAAACATGAAATGTTTAAAAGTTGCAGCTTCCATGGGGAACACAGAAGAAATAGGCAGCAGATTTTGCTTCTAGGTGCTTTTCACAAGGTATGGTCAAGTGGTGGCGACCACCTCCCTGCCTTAAGAGCGGTTCCCAAGGAGAGAAAACGTCCAGCTGGTGTACACTTGGTGAAGTGGATCCTCTCTCTGCCTTTCCACTTATCACAGTGAACAGATAAAAAGGCCATATATGTGCAGTAGTGATTTGTGTCTGCTAAAAAAGTTAGTCCAAATTATATGTCTAATTTATGCAAGCAGCCAGTCTAATATTCCCCTGGCCAATACAATAAAGACAGAGACATAAATTCAGAGTCATGTGCCTTATACATTGTTCTTTTTTTGCTGGAAGAAATTCAAGTTTCCTCCACTGCTATGATCTTGTGTCACAGACACACTTTATGAAAAATCCTTTCCTTAGGACTTTTTCTCCTGAGAAGCCGAGAGGCCTCAGAAACAAAATGTAAACATTCATTTTCTGCTGCTGTGGAATGCAACAGGTAAATCTTTGATTGGTCTCATGTGATTGTTTCTAATTATTGTCCAATCACAATCCAGCTGTCTCAGACTCACTGGTCAATCACAAGATTTTATTATCATTCCATTCCATTCTTGCTTGCTAGCCGTCTGATTAAATCCTTTCTTCTATTCTTTCAATATAGTTTTAATATATAATTTTCTTTTAATATAATATGTGTCATAAAATAATCAACCAGCCTTCTGAAACATGGAGTCAGATCTCTGTCTCTTTTCTCGTCCTGGGACCCCTGTGAAAACCACCACAATCTTGTAATTTTTTTCCCCTAAGCTTGCAACAAATTTCAGTGGGGTTTTGCATACAAACCCATGCAGTTATTGTCACTGTTCTGTTGAGACAGAAAAATTCTCAAAAAAATTTTGCTTTTTTTTTCTGCTCTTCAAATAACAATCTCTCATCCAGTCCCTGGAATATTGAGATTTACTGGCAATGATATGTAATTGAGAATTTCTGGATGTTGAAGACCCCTTAACAACCTTTTCAGGGTACCTGAAAATGAAACCCACTTAGGAATTTTGTCTTGCATCAGAATATAGTGGAATAGCCCATGTCAATACAATTAAACACTTTTATACTGCCACAAGGTAGCTGCAACAAGAGTAACTATAAAAATGGTCCTTGACTTAAGACTTTTTTCAAAATATGCCTTCGTGTTGCCAGATAAGTGAAAAGCCTAAACCATCCCAGGATGATTCTAAAAACTTGTTCTCTGGATGATTTAAGGCCTGATCCTGGGAACATCCCTTGGTTCAGCCTAATTACCATTAGGCGTGGCCAAGCATTTTAGCTCCATTTTATAACAGTGGATTTGGCTCTGAATCCTGAAGGCAAAGCCTAAGTTAAGAATTATTCTCTTATTCATAAAAAGCACATTATGCCCATTAATTGTGATGAAGTTTCTGACCAAAACAACGACAACAAAAATTTACTTGCCCTCAGTTACCTACTTGAAGAAGAGAAAAAATGGCTGAGGAGAATTTCTTGAGGAGAATTCCAGAGAATTCAAGTTCTATTGAATTAGGAAAAGAAACGTATATGTGGCATAACTCAAAAGGTTCT
Organism: Melozone crissalis; assembly: GCF_028551555.1. Classification (NCBI taxonomy): domain Eukaryota; kingdom Metazoa; phylum Chordata; class Aves; order Passeriformes; family Passerellidae; genus Melozone; species Melozone crissalis. Next base: position 26,627,718 of record NW_026535780.1, read on the forward strand.
GGGAAGGTTTTTTATATTTCCATTATTTCTATTTCTATTATTTCTGTTATTTCCATTTATATTCCCATTTCCATTTCTATTTCTATTTCCCTTGCTTTAATGTTTTCATAGCACTGTAGCTAAAATTAAAAAATGAAAGTCTAAACTCGATATGCAACATTTGAGTTCTGCTCAGGTGAGATAGAAAAAAAAGATTAAAACTCCATATTTGCTAACAATAGAGAACTTCTACATCGATATAAAAAGAAAAGACACAATGTCAGTAAAATGTTGAAATACTTCACAATAAAACCCAGATCCATTCTACCCTACCTGGAGGCAATGACATGAAGGCCAAGACAGCAGATTTATTTCTGGGATATGTACATGATTCATGAAATTTTTCTTACCAAATTAAAAGCACAGGTTTGAAAGTGAAGTATAGGCAATTTGTTTACAATCAGAGGAACAATCATTATAATTAAGCAAGTCATAAGTAAGGATGACAAGGGTTATCATTGAATTGAAGGTTTAATTTGATGTCCATCTAAACAATTAGCTTCTTTGCATGAATAAGCATTAAGTAAAATGAACCTAGGCAGTAATATTCAAGCTTTAAAACCTGTCTTAGCTTCTCTATCAGTGACATATCTCAAGAATTTTTCTTAAGAAAAAGAAATGAAGATCATAACAAGCGTGATCAGAAATACAAATAGTATATTTTTTTATTATTCCTTTATAGCCACTGTTTGCTGCATATATAAAGCAGCCTGAGAGGTTCAGACAGTATCTCCCAGCAATGTCTCCGTGGTCTTGGGACTTGGAAAAGAATTTTATCATGGGAAGTATTGAACAAGAGGATGGCAGATTCTGACAGGGTTCTCCATGCCTGGAACAGAGCAGGGTAGGTGGAATAGAAAAGAACTGAGTATGGTTCTGGACCCCTCCTCTGCCTTTCCTCACTGGGTCCCCAGGGACTCCATAGAGCATCAAACATGTACGTATTTATTCTCTCCCTAGGGAACAATTTAGTGCCCATTTATTGTGGAAGGTAAAGGATTCACAGCAGTGTGTGACAGAAGTATGGATCCAAAACCTCTGTTCAAGGCATGTGTTGTAACAGGTTCTTAACCATAGGAAAATATTAGGTCCCCAAGTTCTCATCTGAAAAAATCTAATTGTAGTACAGAAATGTTTCCTGCCACATTCCATCAGGTTTGCTATTTCAATGATTAGGATCATCATGAAATAACAAGCAAGCCATGGAACTTGCCTAGACCATATACAGACTCTCAGCCTAGCCTGAAGATGGCTTTTGATTATATACCTCTGCACAATTACTCCTGCCAAGAAATTGAGCAAAATTCTCTATTTCAACATATTTTAAGAAGTTTTTATTCAAAGATCATTTTCAGTAGCTAAAAAACTATGCTGCCACAGGCATAACTTACTGTTCTTTAAGCAGAATTATTATGTCTCTCTATCATTATTTCTGTTATTATGTCTGTCTGTTAGGTTAGAAAGAGTTTTGTTTGCTGCTAAGAGGGCAAGTGTCTCAAAAGAAATACATTAATGAAAGCTCAGAAAATTTTCCTGAACATTACACAGCAAAAAGTTGCTTGAGCACAAGGAAAGTAAAATCTGAATTCCTGTGGACTAAATGTCACTATTAAACATATGTGGTAAAATTATTTACTCCCTTTTTTATAGTATATGCTGCAGAATACTAGCAGTATCTTAAGAAGCCCACTACCTTGCAGTAGAACACAGAATTTGAGCAAAACACTGCGAATAGAAACTTTTGATTAAGTCTATGTGCTTTCTGTAAAGTAACCTTATAATGCAGTTAAGATTCTTCACCAGAAGTCACTTGGGCAATATACAGTGAAGCACTCTAAAATACAATCACTGGCATGAACAACACTCCTCATTCAAGATTTCTTCATAGCAACCTTAAGTATTTTGCTTTTCCAAAAATCTCTGTGCGCTTCAGGGCTCTTCTGTACCTAGATTTCCAAAATGTTTGCCCAGTCCTTTCCTGCAGTGATGCAGGGTGAGCATCTATAGAGCTTAATTTTTAGGTATGGAAGTGCTTTAAGATAGGCCAAACACAGCCAGCTGCAAGCCTCTGTACAAAACAATTAAGTTTGTGGCTGACAGGAGAGTAAATCTGAATGACTGAAAGAGATTCAGCCATCAGACAGATCTTCATGCTTCCGCCCATTCCACTCTCTATAAATTTTGCCTCTGCGTGCTAAGACGTAGACAACAAAAGAGCTGAAGGATTTCAGTTCTAGGGTACCGTCCTCTGGGTTTTTATGGAAGTTGAACTGTGATGATGAGGCTTTTCTCAATTAAATGTCCATTTAATGTCCTCTGAAATGGGTAAAGCTTCAGAACAGAGGGAAAGGATTGCCTGCTTTATTAAGTTTTGAAGGATGGAATCAGCAGATTACATAGATTCATAAGATGGTTTTGTAAAGATCACATCCCTTAAAGATCCATTCCAACATCCCTGCCATGGGCAGGGACACCTTCCATTTAACCAGGTTGCTCAAATCCTCATCCAACCTGGTCTTGAACACTTCTAGGGATGGGGAGTTGAGCACAACCTTTGGACAACCTGTTCCAGTGCCTCATCGCCTTCACAGTATAAAATTTCCTCCTAACATCTAACTTAAATCTACCCTCTTTTGGTTTAAAGCCATTGAATGAGGGCAGACAGTATCAAAATTATAAATTCTGCTGACCTGACGGAAAGTAAGTCATTTGTTCTTCCTTTTAGGCAATATCCTACATACATTCTGAGTATCATTGTTAAAGAACCTGTGACAAGAATGCAAAAGATCGGTAGTACAGTTAATGGGTGTCACTGTGCACCACCAGACCTGTCACATCAAGAACAACGGGGGAAAAGATGGTAAGAAAAGGAGAATCCTAAATAACAATTACTGGAGAGGGTGGTTAGCAATGCATAAAATTAATCCAATAAATAATAGGGAAAAAAAGCACTTTTCCTCCTCTCCCAGCTTTGTAAATATCATAATTATGAGCTTACACATGCCATGGCTGGAATTTGCTTCTGAATTCACCCTGTCACATACAAGTGCTCTGGAATGTCGACTTTATTTTTAAAAAGAAGTTGTCTGACTCATCTAACTGTAGAGGGCTAGCTAATAATACCCAGTTGACTTTTCAGAGAGCCTGAAACAATGGTTCTGATAGGGGCTAATTGCCTCGATCACCACATTCACGGCTCTCTGAACCTGCTGCTCTACAAGTTAATTATTTTTCAGTGTAAGACAAATACAGAATTCAGTGTGGAGAGAGTTCATTCCACTATGGCCAGATGCCAAACATCTGCTTCACCACTCTGTTTCATCCTGTTATTTTCTCTGTTCCTTTTCTTTGTTCCCCCCTCTTGAATTTTATTTCCTCTTTTACTTTTGCCCATTACAACAAAAAAAAAATGGTTCAAAAAACAGTTGGAACAAATATTCATTTTTATAAGTAGAATGTAAGTAGAACCAGAATTTCAGATTTGGGTCCTATACAACCCAGGAAATAGAGGAGATGCAAGAATGGGTCTGGCTGAGATGGTGAGCCAGCAAAGATCAATATAAATGTCTGCCTTCATGTCACACAGAGTATAAGGAAATTACACCTATTTTTGCCTTATGGGTAAAATCATCTGTCCTATAATAGTAAGATTGTGTTGATGCTTTAAAGTGACAAACTATTCTTATTTGGAATTAAAAAGCAAAATCTACTGTGAATGCAGGACGATCTTTGGCTGTTATACTTGACTACTGAAGACTTAACACAGAGGATAACTGTTTCCTACCATGTAATTTGTTAGGTGTCCAATACACCTGAAAAATTCTTTGCATAATTAGACAATAATTCAAGAGCTTATTTTTAACCCTGCCTGGTGAAGATCACAGGCCATATTAAAAGATATGACTTGAAGTGGTGGTCCCTGAAGATTTAACACAAATTATGTAAATTGCTTCGACCATTGCAATAAAGCTCTTGCTGCAATTTGCCTCACAAAAGACTCATTCTCTCCTGACAATTTAGGACAGAAAGCATGCTGTCCCAGGTTCCCTTTCCGACAAACTGGGCTATTAATTGTAATGGGATCTAACTTGGGAATTAATTTATTACAAATTTTGGTTTTGAATCTCACTTCCAGATAGATTTGTAGTTACGAATCATCCACAGATTCCTTCACTAATCCGCATTTTCCTACCCCCCCGCAAAATTCTCCATACTGGTGTATGAGCAAATGCAGTTGAAGGTTGTATCAGATGGTGGCAGCAAAGCTTCAGCATTCTTGCAAGGTGTGTGCGCATCCAGCACTCTCGCTGCTCACCCTGCCTTCTGATTTCAAGCACCTATGCTTAGGAGTAAATATTGCACTGCATTTGTTACAGCAAGAGGAAAAATAGAGAGCACGTATTTTACTGCTTGTTTCTCACACACAAAAAAACCCCCAAACCTGTTGGTATTGGGTGTAATTCATAACACAGTAAAATGAAACAGAAGGGAAAAAAGGGTAAATAAAAGCAAACAAAACACACAAGTAAATAAAAGAGTGGTAAAATAAGTCTGTAATCCCCCAGACAGTGAGAAATTTCCTTGGTATTTTTGTCTAGGTGTTAGAATAAATTCTAACATAGACTGAGGTAGGAAGTATTATTTTCATAACTAACACTTTTCTCGGTATCATTGACATAAAAATGATTTCACTGACAAACGAGGCAGGTTTCTTTCTGTGTGCTTGCTAGGGCTCAGCTGCAAGTCAAGAATCAAATCTGAATCTAGAACCTGTAGGGCATAGAAGATTTTCATTATTTGTAGATGAGGTTTCATAGTTTAAGAGGCTGAAGATGGATGGCCCTGTTCAGTACTGTTGCTCTGCATTATGATATAGCTCCACAACTGTGGGCAAATAATTAACAGCAAGGTCAGCTATTGCCTAGGAGAGACTTGAAAATTGTTTCAGGAGGAAAGCAAAGCAAAAGAAAAGTAGTATTAAATTATAGTCAAAAATAAATAGAGAAAATAAGAAAAAAAAAAAGATTTAATTTTTTTCTTCTCCAGTGGAAAATGTCATATAAAGTATCATTACAGACAACTTTACTGAGACCACTGAGATGATGTAGTGTGAATTATCTTGGATAGGCAGAACTGTATCAGTTCATTCCTTGGTCTATGGGCAATGACATCAAACCAGCTATTTACAAAAGTCACAAGGTCTGGTGAGCCAATTCAAGACAAAAAAAAAGGTACTTTGTGGTCTTCTGCTCTGTGCTTCAGACTTCTTTTCCAGATGAGCAAGGTCCTTCTGTGTGCAGCTCAGGTCCCTTGCATGTGCCTTGGGGTTGGTGAGGCATAAAAACATGCGTAAATGACATACAAACCGAGTGATGCATTCAAAATCAAAAAATTTGCTTTGGTTGTCTAGTGATGAAACTCACCTATATCTGAAAGTCTGCTGGAGGTGTTTGAATAGATCCATTCAATTAAATAGAACTAAGTATTATCTCTCTGTAGGTGGCCCACTTTAAACTGTCACCATGCAGTTCTCTCCATGAAAAAGGCTGCCTTCAGTTGTGACTCAGACACTGTTTTCTTTGAGCTCTAAGCAGTCTATCCAAAGAAATTTGTTCTTTCCTTTAAGCTACTGTGTTATTGATAGCCTCTGCACCATGACTTAAATATCCAATATGCCAAAAGAAAATATCCCCATCCTCTATTTCCCCACTGCTTTTGCACCTGCACAGGTGGCACCGTGATCCCTGCACAGCCACCTCTGATATGTTATGGCATCTGGGGTAGCTGTCACCTAAGCTTAGTATAAGTCAGCTCTGCTGAAAAATCAATAAAATAGTGAGGAAAAAAGCTACTCAGAGCACAAATAGTAAGTTTAAAAGCAGAGGAGTAAAACATGCAAATCTTCCTTTCATCATTATTATGCCTAACTGCAAGACAAGGATTTGAAAATCAAGCAAAAAGCATACTCTTCTACCCTACTGATTTACTAAAGACCTCAGGAAAACCAGGAAATTTTCCAAAATGATAGTAGCACAGGCATTTAATGGGATTTTATCAAGAATTTATACACATACAATTTTATCTAGGATGATATGACATTCAGACTCAATGAAAATCCATAAACAGCAAGGACAATATGCTTTGAACCTTTGTGTTCCTTATTTCATTAGTTTGTCTCATTTTATTTTGTATACATTAATAGATTAGTCTGTGCAAGGGATCACAACTTTTCTTACATTTTAAATGTAGGCTATGTATATATAGTTCATAACATGAAAAAACAAGATTAAAATAAATTATAAAGTAGCTATGAAGAAACTATAATGACACTAAAACAAAATATGCATCTATTTTTAAATAAAGTTGGCAGAAAATAATTCTAAAGTATAGTAAAAAGAAACCAGAATTGGACACTGGTAGTGCACTCAGTCAGTACCTGGAACAACTCAGACAGAAAAGAACCAAAGTGTTTCAGATAGCTAAAGTTAAAATACTCCAGATACCCTGGAGAAATCCCAGGACACAGCCACAACTAATGAAGCCCAATGATGCAATTTTACATGGTTCAAAAAAATGTCACATTTGGGGATCTCTGAAGTCTTGCACCTGGAAAATGCAATGTAACCTATTACGGTATTGACTCTTTCATGTGCCGTGGGAGGAAGCTTAAAATCTGATAGATACCTAAAACCAAACCTAATCTAGAGTCCTTAATTAGGCCATATAGCTTTAGAAATATTTAGGCTAATTATTGTCTAAAGCACCATGAGAAATATAGAAGCCTTTATGTCACCTAGAACTGTCAACAGAAATTGGTAAAGATTTACAAGGTAACAATTAAATTCCAAACCAAGAATGACTTGACAGTCATTAGCTCTCCACAGTGATAGGCACTGCTGAGAACCTTTGCAGGTAGTGACTAATAGGGATAAAAAATATTTGCAAGAATCTAGGGCAAATTCAAGCTGCCCTCAACAGAAAAGAAAGTCAGGAAGGAAGAGAACAGCATTCCTTTTTTCTCTTTGAAAGCTGTCATGCTCCCAGTAAACATAGCTGCCTTTTTTTTTTTTTTTTCCTTGGAACTGCATGTTCCATCTTCTTCAATCGTAGCATCATTGTGGAGAAAATTCACGCACAGAAAGCATTTTCCACACAAGAAAGAAAAGACTTGTTTGCTATGGGCAAAGACAGACAACTCAGTAGTGTGGCATAATTATAAGCAGCCTATTTTTGAACATTTGAAGGAAATGACAAATTTTTTCCTTATTTAAGAAGCAGAGTCTGCTATAGGACTGTGACAAATTTCCCACAGCTGCAATAAGGAAAGTATGCATAGCTCTGAAGTATTACAGACCAAATGTTGTGAATGATTTCAAGGTCATATATTCTGAGTGGTACTTAGCCTTTGACACAGGGTATGTGAACATGCAGGAACAGAGCAAGAGAATTCTAGGCTGCATTAGTGTGGTGACAAATTGATATAAAATATTTCTGGTCTACAAACTTTAAAGATGTTAAAGGAGGTATTAATAAAATTATTATAGCAGTGAGAAATTTATATGGTGCCTTCTGTCAGGAGACTGAAACACTCAGTTCTTCTTTCAAACTTTGCTATTAGCTCTCACCAGAAAAATATCACCTCAAGGTCTGCTTATTTTGTTAACAAAGTCTTAACACTGGTTGCTTTAGTTTCACAGGGAACGATTATTTATGTATTTAATTAGCTATTGTTTAAACCTCAGCTTCAGGAGCCCCGTGGTTATAGGCAAGGTAAACTTAAAATGATAATAAGGAAGCTTTGACCTTCAGTGGAAATCCCAAAGACCCTGAAACAGAATGCACTACTGTGTGCTGTTTTCAGATCAGCACCTTATGATGTATTATGATATTTATTCCTTTGAGACTGGAGGGCTTTTTGCTTTTCTGCCTATTCCCTAAGAGACTACCAAATACAGACTTGGTATTGTATATACCATGAGTGAGATATATATGAGACATTACTATCAGCAATGAGTGTAAATAATACTTCATGTAATAGCAGTGTTCCAAGATTTACATAAAATAATTTTCTGTCATCTACACTGTTAATTCTATTATACCTTCATAAATGTGGAAAGGTTTCTGTAGAGGACTTCATGATTTTAAACTTGATTCAATCCTGCACAGGAAAATAGTGCACTCTCTGTTCTCCTGAAAATAGCAAAAAGCCCAGAGTGGCACTGGAAATTACTATCCCTATATAGCATGGATATTGCAACCTTGATCTGGTAGATAATGTCAGAAGAAAGAGCATTCCTTCCTCTAACAATGCTCCAAGAAGGACCCTGACCTTTGCTTGTTTGAGACAGAAACAACCCGGGTGCAGAAGGACAGAGTTCTTCCTGGAGGAAATGCCTTTGGTAACTCTGAACGAAGTACCAAATCTTCTGTGAAGGACAAATTTAAAACCTGTTCTTCTTTTTGGTTTCAACAGTTAACTTAGACATTTCCCAGCACATAATGCCAGCTGCTATAAATCCCTTTGCGGTGCACTTCAAGTTGTAGAGGAATGTTGGCTGACCAAGTCAGCACTCTGGGACCCCATGGGAGCTGAAATGCGGGAATTACAAACTTTCCCTGTGCCCCTTCTGGCTCCTACACTATCTATGTCTCATGCATCCATTTTTGAAGGTAGTTGCATTCCTGTTTCCCCAAATAAGAAACTAAGTGCATTAAAGATTGCAGAATTTTTGAGTGTCAGAGTACTGCAAGGTCATATAAGTGGTTTGTCTAGAAAAAAAAAAAAGAAAAGGTAGGGAAAAGCTACCAATTCCTGATGCAAAGAGTACCCATTCAAATGTGGTAAGATATGAAGTGTTTTATGCTAAACAATTCAGCAGCAGAATGTGTGGGGCAAGAAAGCTTTCTCTAATTAGTGAGTAATTAATTCAGAGTGTAATTTTGTCCCACTGAGAACAATGTGCTTGTCTCTGTAGGACTTTTAGGAAAATAGGAAATAATAGGCTCTCATAATTGCAATAGGTAGGTATCCACTTTGGTTCTCAAATGCTTAATTACTTTCTTGATTTCCTGGTGTTAAATCTATACCTAGGCAGCTCCAAAATGTCTCCATTCTGAGACCATTGCTGCAATTGTCAGCATTTAATGGGCAGTTCTGGCATGGGGAGGTCTGCCTTGCACCATGAAGGAGGCTACGTTTCGAGCCAAAGTTTGTTTCAGTGTGAAGAGAGCAAGGTTTTGTCATTAAGGGACAGAAAGAATAGCCAGCAGCTGTGGTAGAAATCAATGCTGCTCTACCTGCCTTTTCTTTCAGAGAGGATTAGAAATTATAGGGAAGGATGACTTTTCACAACTGGATGGAAAGTGAATATAATCTGGGAAATATGCATACATGTTGTCGTGATCTTTGGACAAAAAATATTTGGAAACACAGGAGTTTACTACTGTGAGACAACTGTAGCAAATGGACTCACACACAAACACATTGAAACCATGCTACCAGTAAGTCTTGGCCAATTATTCTGCAGCTTTCTAGTGCCATCATAATGATATATAGGTAGGTCCGAGGCTTATAAGTTTGTTTCCTTCCAGAAATTAACATTACCAGGAAGTTCTTACAAGTTTGGGAGGATGTTGGTATGGCTATGAAATATAATATGAAAAATTTTTCCTGTAAAAATGAATGATAATTTACACTGATCAAAGATGATGAAACCATATATTTGGAGTTAATTTTTTAAATTATATGATAGAACTACACAAGCTGCCTGTGAGTTCTCCCACCTTGCACCACAGTTCTCCCCAGGAGTGTAGTGATAGAACTGCAGTATTTTCACGGGAACAAACATTCCATCTGGAATTCTTACACATCCATTAAAAATATTTGAGCTTCTATTTAGTGAGGTCATGGAGTGAGCTTCTCACTGCATGGGAGGCTTTGCATATAGCTGCTATGCAGGAACTCTCAGAATATTCATATGAAGAAAATGTATCTCCATGGAAACACAAGTGTACACATGAACACAATACTGAGCAAAAACAAATTATTTGATGCAAAGGGTATGAACAACTTGGAAAATCCTAAAAGGACTTTTTCTGGGAGGAAAGATCATTGGTTAAATGGTAGCCTAGTTTGATAGCTCTTCTGAACTAGTCTACAATTTCTCCAGTTGTATCCATGCGCCTCACAAAGCTGCTTGAGGAGCATTTAACAGAACTCCTGCTGAGTTGTGGCTTTGAAATGCCCTAAATGTGAAAGTTCTTTATGAATCACCAAAAACACCTTCAAGAGAAAGGAGGTCAGGCTGAGGCAACCTAGCACTAGGTTTTGTCAGACTTAGCTGAAATACGTTATTGCACATTTAACAGGATGCGTTTTATTTCTGCCCTTCTGGTTTAGGTTGTGAATGCTTCTCTAATAAAGTCAGCAAAGGTCATCTTGAAGTTATTATTGTCACAGGAAAAGCACAAGAAGCAACAATGTGCCTGAACTTGCTAAAGCTAAGTCTGCTTTTGGTGAATCTTAGTATTTGGGCATATCTAGTATTTCCAAGTACTAATCCATAGGTGTTTTAGACTACTGAGAATTGGTTTTTCCTTGTTATTGGGGTACTTGTCAGAGTTAAAATAATTTGTAATATATTATTCCATGCAGGTGGCTGATTTGTAAGCTGTACCATAAATACTGCTCTTTGATAATTATCTCTTAAGGATATCATTGGGAAAGACTGGCTGCTGTAAGGAAAAGATATTTTCTGTTGTAAACTACTCATATTGCACTGACAGCACTGATCATGTGGGATCTGCACATAAGAAGGTAAATTCTAGACAATAATATTAATTTTGAGGGGTTCATAGAATCATAGAATACCAAGGTAGAAGGGATCTCAAGGATTATCTGGCCCAAAGTGTTTTGGAAAAAAGAAAAAAAAGATGGTCCATTATCTTGTGTTAAGAAACACATTTTAAAAAAATTTCCAAGTACATTCAATGTTGTATCTTTAAATTTCATATATGAAGACAAGAGTTTTTAGCAAGTTAGAACAATTATTCATTTGTAGTTAGTCAGTAGTCTGGCACCCATTAGGTTAGCATTGTGTTCTGCAGCACTATAAGAAAATAACATGGAGAAGGACATAAAAATGATCCAAAGTTTAAAAAAGATGATGTACTGAGAAATGCTGAAATATCTAATGTCTAGAAAAGAGAGAAAGAAAAGGACTTTAAAACCTCCAAATATTAAAAAAAAATAAAATTATCAATTGGTATCTAAGTCTGGATAGAATATTAAACAAAGTCATCATTTTAATGAACATAAAGAGATTCTTGCATTGCATTTCTTAGGCAGATGATGGAATTCCTTTTGTTGGAAGTTTGAAACCTGAACCAGATGTCTGCCAAGAATGGACCAAAATCACTGAATCAGACTCAAAGTAGGGAAATGGATCTTCTGAGGGTCTTTCCAGGGCCAACTTCACAAACAGAATAGTTAGGGGAATAATGCATCTAAACTGGAACACTTTTCCTCCTTTTCCTGTTGTCTGGAATTCCCTCTGGGACCAACCTGTCTGTAACACATTACTACCTTTTCTTGGGAAAAGTACTAAATGCTTCAGCAGTTAGTAGAAAAATTAAGAGTGCTCAGCCTGCCTCCATCCCAGAAATCTCTCACCTGCTAGAGACTGGACAGGTAGAATCAGACTGTATTGTGAATTTTGTAAAGCAAGGCACTAAACAAGAATACGTGATAATGCTTTAATCAAGCAATGTAGCATTTCTTAGCCAAGTTACTTAAACAACATTTCATCCTGCCTGTCTTTGAATCCTATTTCACATTTAATAAATATACCTAACCTGATAATCCTTGAATTTAAAGTGATGTGATGCACTTCACAGAAAAGCACTGTTAACCAAAGAGCTAATCTTATTTCCTCCTTTTGGAGACAACGAGAATCATTCTCACATTCATACTGAATAGCTTGGAACAGGAGCAGCTGAATGATTGCCTATAACAACAGCATAGGGACTTGGAGTTTTAGACCAATTTTCAGTTTTGAATACTGAAGCTCTTTATCATAAATGGAAGATTGATTTGTGTAAAAGATAGTTTTCTCCTTCTCCAGAGAAAATGCCCATAAGGACTCAGGATGATCAGAAATTTCAAGGATTTCTATTCCAAGTACAAAAATGTTTTATTTTCAGTAATAGAAAATATGGCAGTATGTTTGTAAAGAAATTACCAGCTCTCAAAGCATGGTACCATGCTTACATATTCAGTTTTCTTCTAAGGCAAGATTGGAAAAAGGGGACCACAAGGAACACAAGCTAGCCAAAGCACTTTCTGCTGTACTGGAAGTACAGTTTTAACAGTATATTGATGGGATCTTAAATACAAGTGCTAAAATTTAATTATTTTCAATAAGCCCAAACTCTGAAGTGACAGGAATTGACAGTTGTTACATATTCTCCTGCAATTATTGGGCTAACTGCTTACTAGCAAAAGTTGACTTCTGTAAAGCAGGAAAGTATAGATTAAAAAAAAATACTCATTTTAAAAGAAATTACCTTTTCTACTAAGAACTACAATCTCATAGCCAAATCATTGAGGAAATAATGGCATCCTTGGTACAATGAAAAGTACAAGAGCTTCAGAAAAAATAATGAAAGGTCATGAGGTCTCTTTCACATACTCGTTAACACAGTCTCATCATCAGGATGTTATTGCCTTAAGCACACAAGAACTGAATTTGCCTGGTTTTGACCCTGCAAGTAAATGCAATGGTTTTGTTATTACAGTATCCTTCAACTCATTGTGGAGCTCTAAGTGAACATTATTATTGTTCTTCATGAACAGGCTTTTTTTTCCCCTCTGAAATAATTAAGTTGTTTTCAAACACAGGGAGACTGATAAAATGTTCACTTTCTCTCTTACTGCAATGAATTTTGACACACAGTAGCCAGATATATAATGATTATTGCTTACTATTTCAGCTGTGTCATCTACTTATAGACACTCAGGCTAATAAAAACACCTGCATGTAAGGTCATGCTCCAAACAAAGACACTTAATCCTATTTGGAAAGCTAGTTTTAATGATTTACTTCTGTGTGAATGAAGTACATTGGTTAGAGTCTGTAGTTTTGGATTTGGAGTCAAATAGAATGGAAACTTACATTAAAAGGCTCGTAGGAGTAACTAAAAGACAAAATTCTTAATGCTGCAGTGTTACCTGCAGTGAAGCCCTATCAATGTCACATTGTCTTGATTAAATTGGTATCTTTGACAGGCCTGGAGATTTGTGGTTTTGGCCACAGCAATATTATTGTCTTCACTTTCAAACTCTGTTCCATTTTGCCAATTGATTTCTGCTGCTAATGTACATAGCCATGCAATAAACAGGCATAAAAAAAATAGATCTTGAAGGCACTAAGTAATTCAATATTAAATAAAAATTAGTGCTCCAAAAAGCCAAGGCTTAATATACAGATTAATGCAAACCCTCAGCAATTTGATTATAGTATGGCTAAAATATTTGCCAATCTGTTGACTGCATTCAAATCCATGTGCTCATTATGTAAGGCTGTATTTATGAAGTATATAAAAGAGTATTATACAATGCATTTATTATGGTTAACCTTGGATAGATGTACACTGAAGGTAATACAGTTCCAGATTAGAAGACTGCATCGGAGAAATAAATGCTAGTTAATGTTACACATTTTTTCTTAATTACAATGCAAACAGGTTTAAGTATTCATTGCATTGTAATAGTAAACTACTATAGCTGAGCTCTTTGTTTACTCTTTCAAAAGAAAAAAAAAATCCTATTTTATAACCAACAATTGTTATTCAGCTATGGTCAAACTGCTGAAATGAAATGCTTCCTTGTCTTTTTTTTGTCCCTTTTGAACAAAATATCTTTTTGATATGTACTGACCAATTCAGCAGAGATCATTACAGATTTAAATAACACACATTTTGTGCAAGCAGTATTAGAAAGTCACAACTTAACTGAAAATGTTTCAGATCTTGTTCTAAATTCCCAGTTGCTGTTTATATCAAAACTCTTCTAATGCTCCAGGTTTTTTGTCATTTAAAGATTTGTGTTTCTTACCTAGAAACACTTCTTTGTGCACTTGGAGAGATCTGTCCCATGAAAGGATCCCTTCCTACACTGTGTGGTGGCACCTCCTAAGCCCTTTAGTAAATTAATCCATGTACTGAAGATCAGTGTAAGTGACCAGGAGTCAAAAAATCATGGCTTATATCCTAGTTAAAGAAAGCTCAGGACTGAAGCTTCTGCTTGAGTTGAGAGCAACAGATTTCCAGAATGTCATTCCTTGGCAATTTTCACTCTTTCGTTTTTTTCATTTGATTTTCATTTCAGTACTCTTCCTATGAGAAGCCACATAGGAAATCCTGTGCAGATTCTCCGCAAACAAAAAGGTATTTTAAGGCCAGGGTAAATTTCTTCTATTTTCTTTTTTACAGACAGGATGCATTATACATGCATTATTGTCTTCCTGGCCTCCTCACTTAGTTCGAGTCAGCCAAAAAAGCGCTCTGCTTTTATATCTGAAGAGTAGTTGTACTAATTCACTTTTTAACAATAGGAAGCTATACCAATTTTTTTTGGTTTTTATGATCTTTTTTTTTTTTTAATTAGGAAAATGCATTGCAAAAGCAGATTTGTGTCTTACATTGAAAAGCAAATGAGTGCATATTTTTTTTTTCATGGGATAGCAGCTCTTCTCCTTATTCATTCCTGCACAAACTTCCATACCAGAGAATGCATACTGTCTTAGAATAGACTCTATGGTATAGGCATTCACTAGTTATAATCTTCTTAATCTTCTATGTGTCTTTCAAGTGTCATGTAATACTTGAAAAATAACAAAACACTTTAATAAAGACTCTGAACCACAATAACCTTTAAAGTGTGTCAGGTAAAACCGTATTTGGGACTACAAAAACCAGAAGTGAGTGGTTTTGTAAAAACTCTGAACTGAATGTTGCTGAGCTTTGTGGTTGAAAGAGAAATACTGTAAACACACTGTAACATTTTATATTCCAAAGGAACACATCAGCAAGGCATCAGTATATTAATGAGTGTTTCACAGCTGCAGTATTATAACTGAAGAGCCAATAAATACATTACAAAAACACATGGTTGAATAAAGATATGTTCGGTAAGCAGACTTGTAGCTTGTGAGGATCCAGTTCTTCTAAACTTCATATATACAGTTTTTGAGGAAGCTGTGACAGAAATTAGGAGATATTCAAATTCTGGGCTTTTACTTATAATCTAAATATCTTTTGAAATATGCATACATGAAAAAAATACCCTAAAAATATTTCCCCCAAATTTAAAAGCAAATCTGCATTAGTGGTCAGATAATATCTGCTTACTTCATGCATCTTTCAATTTCCTCTCTCCTGAAAGTTTTCTTTTTTTTTTTTTTGCAGGTCAGGATCTAAGACACTAGATGACGTCACTCATATTGAATGACAGCTGCTTAATTTTGGTTTTAAAAATTTAAAATATAGCACAGCCTTGAATACATTGAGGAAACAATGTAAAGTGACAAATCAATTCTGAAAGTTAGATATAGAAATACAAATATTTTGTTAAATACCCTTTTGGGTTTTTTTTTGATTACTCACTTGTGCAGCCACTCAGTGTCCAAACCTCTCTGTCACTCTGCCTTCATCCTCTCCATTCCCACACAGGTGTCTGTATCCATTGCATCCCATTAGAATACTGTTCCTTCTCTTTTTCACCTTGTACTGGGTGATCTTACCTTCCTCCAATTGGACCATAAGAGAATTCTAAACATAATAATTGGCATTACTTTTAATAACTATATTTACCTAGCTATGATTATTGCTATATGAAAGAGTTTATAATTTATTACATTTTTATAAGTACCTCACTTTCTTATCCAGCAGGCAAGTAATGTAGTACAGAGTCATTTGCTACAGAGCTGTGTTAGATAGTTTACAAAAATACCTAAGTAGGAGGCTTCTACTTTCCTTTTCTTAACCTTTGTCTCCTTTTCTGCTGCCACATTTTCAGGGATGGAAAATAAATGGACTGTCCTAGGTAATTTAGAGAAATTCACATAACCGGATTCCAAGTTGCTTAATATTTTTAACCTTTTTCTGCTTTTTCATTGTCATTTTATTAAGAATAATAATAATAATAAAAAAATATCTAACCTTCTCTCAAAATCATGACTGTAGAAAGGCATGTGTACAAATAAAGTGCAGAAGTTTCCAAATCAGAGACAAATGTATAGTAGCAATAATAACTATAGCTTTTGGATCCAAAACGTTTTTGCTGTGTGCCCTCTTCATTTCTCCATGTGATTAGATTCTCTCATTAGAATGAAAGCCATTTATCATCCTCAATGTACAGATAATGTGATGATTGATGGCTTTGCAACCAGCTGTATAATATGCAAATATGTGACTTTTTAATATTTTACAAAACGCAGTGTGCATGCATGGCTGTTTTTATCTCTTTAACACTCGCATTATGAGCACGCCATGTAACATTATCACAGTAGGGCCACTGGACCCTCTCTTTTCAAAACAGACACGATTCCAACAACAATCCACCATAAATCTTTTTGTTCTTTTTTCTATTGGAATTTTTGTAATACACTTCAGTAGATGTTCTTTATATGGGATGTGTCTCCAGCACAGATGCAAAAACACCATCATTACCATGAGGAGGTTCATTAAAATGTTCCATATTATTAAGATCCTACATACTTACATTTACTAAAGGCTTGAATAATCCTGCTACCAGATAGGGGAGATGTTATTTCCTTCTCATCTTGCTTTTGCTGCTGATTTTTATCTCCTGTAGCAATGTGAGAAACAGAGGCAAGGACTGCATAGAGGGAGAGAAGTTTGTGGCTAGTGGGAGCCACTGGGGCAGCCCCTGCCCCCAGCACAGGGAAGAGCTCTAGATAAAGCTTCACTCTGAAAAGGGGAAGGAAGAGGAAGATTGCTTTATGGACCCCAGCCCTTAAGAAACTTGGGATTTTCATTTGGATTGGGAACTGGTAAGAAAACAGGAAGGTAGAAATGCTGGAGAGGTCTCTTTTACATTTGTCACATCTCTGAGATCCAGGAGAGGAGCCATAAAGACAAATGCTCTAGTAATGAGGAAATGTCTCTTATGGCAGACAAAAACATGCGCCATACCCCAGCAGTCCATCTTTGGAAAAAGGATTCTGGATATTCATCCTAGTTTTGTTCTATTTTACCTTGGTTCATTCAAGTAATTTCAAGACAAAATTAAGACGTAAATTAGCACCACAGACTAAATGCAATCATGACTGCTAATGAGTTATTCCCTTCCTCTCCTTCATCTCCTATTTTTAAAATTTTTTTATTCAGCAGGCCTCAACACACACATTCAAAGTGGTCTTCTTTTATGGAAATAACAAGAGTTTTCATTTTACTGAGTTTTACTACTGAATTTCCTCTTAGATTTCAAGAATCTTTATGTATTTTTAAGTATTTTAGACTCCCCTTTTTCTACAAGGAATTCTTCATGACTTCTAGCTTTCTGTCAGAGGGAAATAGTCTCTCTTACTAGATGATGAAACCTGCTTTTTATAGACATGGACATTTTGCCTTTTACTGATACTGCAAACTTCATTGTGACATTATTTGAACATCTATTTCTTTTGATGGATAGAGACTTCCAGTTACAAGAGAATGGGGGACTGGTGGGACTCCCATGTGACAGAGCACTCAAAGGCCTGTTCTCTCACTGCAGCAAGGTCTACTTGAAATGATATTTTGACACAAACATATCCCCAAATGTATATGTTGTACAAGAACACCTTGAAATTCCTTCTACTCAGTATGAATATGTCTTTCAAAGCTGTCAGTTACATTCCCAAAGAAGAATCTGCCTCATATACCCTGTTCCTGTCAGAGCACACACAGGGTAGACAGGAAGACAGTGTGCTTAAGACCATTTCACCCCTTAAGGCAGTGACTCAGGCACCCTTGTTTTCCTATTCAGTGGCAATAGAGCTGCATTGTACCAAAGTCTTGAAAAGTTTTTGCCCAAATTCCTCCAGATAATGTCTGGCTGGAGCCTTCTCTTAAGAGGGGACTAAGCAGGGATCTGTCTGTCACCAGAGGTTGGCTTGACATGGCTCTTGTCATCTCTGTCCACTGAGAAATCCTTAGTCCTTGCAAGTGTGCAATAGTTAGCTAGCTTTGATATCAAAGAATTATTCACTGGCACTGGGTACTTTGTGAAGCTTGTGGTGGATGGTTATCACCTCTGTAGCTTTACCAGCTGCCCTTCATCCTCAGAGCTTTGTGGAGGGTCTGCACACCCGAGCCGCTGACTTTCCACACTTTGATGCCATATCACTTATCTCTCACCAACACTGATTTTATCTGCTGCTTTCTGAAGAGGATGAAAACAGTGAAGAGTGAAGAAAACAGAAATGAAAGAATCTCGTATTCTCATATTTTTCTAAGTAAAATGTCTATATTCACCATAAGGACAGTGACACTGCAGGGCTGTCTACCTTTCATGGTTTGCAGGGTCCCTTGCTTATGTGTAGTTTTACCTCCAGGTGGACAATGTGCAATATTCAATACTATGTCTTTTTTTAAAAAGGTTAACCTGGCCTTTACAAGAAAAAAAAAAAAAAGGACAAAGAAAAAAAGACTCATGAAGGGGCAAAATAACTTACAGTTGAACACTTTGACTAATCATTTATTTCTCTGAAAGATATTCAACAATTCTGATTTGTCTGTGTTGCAAGGAAAGGCTTTTCTACACTTCTCTTTCACTTTCAAATTTAGCATGCAAGTTGCACACTGCACGACTTACAACCTCAGAATGACATCATCCAAACCCTCATTCTTCTACACTCATTCCATACTAGATATGTCATTCTAAAACCAAGAACAGCAATGTGACATCTTTATATATTTCTTGTTCCTCTCACTGACCTTGTGAGAGTGGTGGTAAATTTGTAAAGTTTTGCAATCTTTTATGTTCTGCTTAGCTCTACCTATAAGTGCACTTCTACTTAACAATACCTTTGAGACCTATAGTCTTAGTGGGTCATCAGATATTTTCTTTTTATTCTCCTTTTGCCTTACAAAACCAAATTACATATATGCTTACTAAAGAAACAAACAAACAAACAAAAACAAAAATACCAAAGCAACTCACCAAATGATGAAATAAGAAATGGGGAAAAAATCCAAAAAAACCAAATGAAACAAACCAAGAAAACACCAATCCTCTAATGTTTTGGGTTTTTTTAAATTTTAACAGGAAAGTTTGTGAATAAACATGCAGCTGTACCCTTATAATTTAGAAGGTACAGCATAACACCTCTATCCTTCGATCAAGACTTAAAAGGTGAAATCCTTATTTATTTATTTATTTATTTATTCTATTTTATAATTCAGTGACTGTTGCCCTAGGGATGGTACATTGAAATAATGCTGATTAGACTGTGACCTACTAAGCAGACTGACTAAGGGTGACAGACAAATGATTCTGTGCTTTCTTACTTTTTCAGTGTTAAACAGAGATTCAGCTTTTTTTTTTTTTTTTGTAAAATACTCTGCATCATAAGGCAAAGCAGCACATAAAACCCCTTTTCTTGTACAGGCATCACTACAGATGAAACTGATTTCAGAATGTTGTTTTCCTAGTTAGGTCTTTTCACTTTTATGATACAAAATAACGAACAGCATTTACTCACATTGCAACAGCTTTCTGTGCACTGAAAAAACAGAATCTCCTCTTTTCTGCAAGAAATGTGTTTATAACACATATATATAAAATAGTGCTTACCTAGAATAAAATTTTTAAAATACTGAGCATTAATTTGCATTACTGTTTTTCAAATGACAGCTCCAAACTGATTAAAGTAGTTATAATGAGGGTGGCAGCACAATGTCAGGTATGAATTACTGAGAAAAGAGGAAACTACAGAAACTTCCATGAAGACAGAAGAGTACCAGAGATGGTGAGGAAAAGCTGGACTCCAAACGCACAAACCTGAAGCTCTTTTCTGTGGTCCCTTTACACTGGAGAGAGAAGACAGAGGTAGCACCAAGGTGCAGAGAACAAGGCCAGGAGTTGAAAGAGAGAAACAAGACCAATGGGAGGACAGCACTACCTAAAGTTCTGCCAATGCCATAACCTATTTGGAAGTCTTACAAAGATCAAAGACTCTTGTATGGAAGATGTCTAAAAATTTTTGGTATAAATATTGATGAAAAAAATTGAACTCAAACCATATCATGACTTGAAGTATTATTGATTGATAAAGATAAATGCACACTTTTACCTTCTTTATAGTCCAAATTAATAATCATTAATTAGTTACATACTAACAGAGTGTTAGAGTTTTTGTAATACCATAACCGTTTAAAACCTGATAAGAGAAGGATGAATTTGCCCTTCTGAGTCATTAACTTCACAGAACCCTGTCACTCTCCTGTATCGTTTCCACATGCTCCATCTTCTTGATCATAAATGAAACAACTTCTTTGTTTAAACTAAAAAGAGAAGGTAAAACATTCTGTGTTTTATAGGTGTAAAAATGTGTTATGTGTTTTCTGTGTTTTATCTGTGTAAAATGTGTGAAAAGTCATATATTTATTAAGATTATTTTATTCTGTGAACTTTAGGCCATGAAACTGAAAAACATTTAGATCTTTTGGATCAAAGCCCATTTTATTTACTAATATAGCTTTGATAAAAGTGTCTTAGTTGTGCTAAGTGGCAATTACAATAAATGCATTTATTTTTGACCATCATTTGATATCATTCTTTAATCTATATTTCCCATTGCCCCCTTTCAGCTGAGATTAGATTTTAAATTCAACTATTGTTTTAGCACATATAAGATTCTAATTTCCTTCAGAATTCCTTTATTTAATAACTACCAACACAAGATTTTTCTTCTTGCTTGAGCTTCAGAATACCCAGAGTTTTAATTGATGATTATTTCTAATTGGAACTGTTATGATAATAGCAGCTGAGTCTTAAATTCTCCCGAGATCTTCTGAATAATTTTTATATGGATAGTCTAGAATGCCGTGACTTTTTTTGTTTATCTATCAGTTTATATTGTAAAACACCAGATGCTAAAGAGAACTTGAGCCAACTCAGAAATGTATGTAACTTCAGGTTAAACTCAAATTTGGAACTTAAGATATGCCATGCTTATTTTTTAAACAGCTCCAACTCTTCCTCTCCTTCTTAAAGTGGATAAATTCACTTTCAGCCCCAACTGTCCTGATGTGATCTATTATTAGTCAGAATACTTATGTGGATATAGGGAGAGACCTTCCGGAAGCACATTTAACGTGGTGGTGTTTGGAGGTCATTGAACATGTATATAAAATTCTTAGCCGTGTTTTAAAGCATATATTATTCTATTAGATTTGATTCTATATCTCTATTAGTCTGTCAGTCTGCAGTGATGATGAGAAAACAGTATAACAACAGGAAAACTGGCCTGCAAGGTACCTTGTTCAGATTGGATTAGGCTATCTGTAATCTTAAAATTAGGGACAAACCAATAATTGAGTAATTCAGATAACTTCTATCTTTAGCTGGGCACAGCCATGACAGAATTTAGCATTATAATAAACCTTCACTATCTGCATATAGAATTTAAACTCTGTGTGAGTTTAAAGAGATTTAGGTAATCCATAATTAAATAATGAAAGAGATAAAAAACTATTAGCTATTTAAAAAAAAAAAAAACACATCTTACAGAATCTAACTAATAGGTAAGGCTGTGCCTGCACGGAAATTTTAAATTCTAACTGCAGAGTTATTTGGGCAAGAATGATAAAGAGTGGAATTCCTCACTCTTGTCTCAAAGTTCAAAAGTGAGGTAATTGTTGGGTGTTTACACTGTGCTAGGTGAAGTATTTCTGCTCTGCGTTCTAGAAACCAGACTACCCATTTGAAATTCTTCAAGTTGTGTCTTATTTCAAATTATAGGATTATATCATCTTTTCATCTATTTGTCCTAATACTACCACTCCTAGAGAAAGTCACTGAAATTCATGGGATTATAATAATGAGTAAGGTTTATTTTTTAGGGAGAAAATCTCTAAATTAGAGATTTAGAGTCCTACAAGTGTTCGTTTCTTATTCTATTTTTTATTTCTACTCTTTTTCTGAAGCTTCTGATGATCTTTCAACTTAAAGCTCTATAAATAATGTAATAATGTTTGAAGATAATACTACAGTAAAATCTATAGGAATGTAGATAAAAACTACAACCTGAAAACAAAATAAGAAAGAAAGGGTGCTTGTGTTCCTTTGAGTAGAGTTGTTGGCATGGGCACTGACAAGTCTGCGTAAGGCTTCTGAAAACCAGCCCAAAAATTTCTGTTGTAACGTAACATGAAAGCATTTACGCTCCTTGGTGCCTTGTTCAGTCATGAGGTTTCTGCTGGGACGTTGCTCCATGGTGTCCATGCTCATCACAATATCAACCCTGGCCAGAAAAGAGTCGATCATCCCAAATCAGCAGTTTTGGGCCACCTGCAGGCTTCTGAGACTATGTGCCACTCAAACGGTGTCAAAACTAAGAGCATGAACCCTATGGATTCCTGAGCTACATCAACAGTAACCAAGCACCAAATGAACTTTGTACCACTGTTCACCATCCTTTGAGCCTGGCAGTTTAGGCAATTTTCCACCCACTCTATGCCTCGTTTATGCAGATGTCACCAGTTTGGATATATATAAGTGTGCTGTGGGAGATCGTGCTTTAAGACTTGTGAATATATCACATCTCCTGTGCATTTTCCTGCATGTTACTATAAAATGTGGCCCACTCATGCACTCAGATTTCTCCTAGCACTGAACTGCTGTTGAAATCAGCTTCCCTAAGTTTAAAAAGGCTGAAAATCATCCGTAGAGAGAATCAACTGTACAGGTCCTATTCTCTAAAAATTGCAAAAGTCCTTAATGCTTTTAATAAAATTCAACAACGTAAATAATAGCAATAAATTTAAAGGCCGAATTTAAAGTCTAAACTGATTCAAACTAGTATAAAAGTTTTTAAAAGTAACCCTTTGCAGCACTACTGCCATCCTGCTTCCTGGCTTCCATCACTCTTTTGTCATTCTGCATTGCAGACTTTACTTCATACGCCAGGATCTTTCAGAGCTCCCACACAGAGCCTGACATTTAGCCCTTTCTTCTCAGCTTTTGCCAGTCAACCCCATTCCTTGTCTGAACACTCTGAATGCACTTTGCAAATAGCTGGGTAGTGTCAGGCAGAGTGCAATCGTGAGATTGACTGTTTCCTCCCCTCCAGAAAAGCCTGCAATTTTGCCAAGTGTAACTGTTTGCCTACTTGTCTTATGGCCCATCTATCACTCCCTTGGTATGGGACAGCCTGAAAACTGCCAGATAATGACTGAGCTAGGGCATTTTTATCACCCCTGGGAAAACACCTGTCAGCTGTTATGTACAACCCAAAGTTCAGTAAGCAAGACGACAAGGAAGGCAAGACAATCAAGAGGGGAAAGCTAGTTTGTGGCTGTCAGAAAGCAGGTTGGCCAGGAATCATTGCTAGCTGTGCCAATCAGTGTCTCAACTGGCAGTTGTTTAGTGTTTGGACTGTTCAGATGCATCTTGCTGGTAGACTCAGATGTGTTCAGTGAGTCGAGTGACTTCAATCACGTTTTTCCTGCTGTACTGTCATTTGGAGGAGTACCATTTCCAAGAGCTGATGGGTGGGAAATGACAAAGCATTATTGGGCAGTTTGGAAATCCTAACAAGCAGATGGGTATTTTGCTACCCGCATAATTGAACACTCCATCTTCCTTATTAAAAAGAGAAGAACATCTTTAAATGAAAACAAAACCCAGGTTAAATTGTAGGAAATAGAAATAAGAAAGACTACACATTCAAAGAATTCAGAAAATTAAATACCCTTCTCCTGGGAAGACAAAGAAATTGTTCATAACTTTAAAAATACTTTTATCTCTTTTCCTTTGAAATATATATAAAAATCAATGATGTAGAATTGGTATTCAGGCATTCTGCTAAAATTTTTATCGAGAATTAAACTTTGAACATGGTCCTAATTCTGCAGAATATTTTCTACTTGATATAGTTATTTGCTAGCAGTGGCATGCATGAAGAACACACATTGAATAAAACCTTTCCAGTTCATTACAAGATCATCTAAGGCACTACAGAACCAATTATGCAGAGACAATAGGACAACTGTATTGCTAGGCAATTGTCACCAAAAAATAATTTTCATCTGAGGTTGACTACCCACTTAGCTAGGCCACCAGATGGGAAAAAAATAAAGTGATGGTCCTTACTCAGAGCACTTCAGTGTCAACTAAGGGCATGCAAAAGGTAGAAGTGAGACAGCTCCTTCCCCAGAATCACACCACAGATAAGAAACAGAGGAAGGATTATAAGCATGACTTAAACAGCCTTTTAAGTCGCTAAAACTACTTCCCAGAACAGCCGCAATCTGGAGTACAACACTTAGCCAGATGTTGGGGAAGCATGGATAATGACCGTAAAAATGGGCTGCTAATAAGCTGAGCATGAGCTTTTGCTGACAAATGAGCTGTTAGGAAGCAGTAAGCTTGCAGCAGGTGAAGTTGTTTTGAAGTGAAAGTCGAGGTAGCCCAAGTGCTCTGTGTCAGTACAGGACCCTGCCTGGGGCGCTGCAGACAGCACAAATGTCTCTCTTCCTGACAGCCACTTCAAAAGAAAAACTTCAGATGATTAAACATTAAGATGGTGAAACAAACATTTGTTTTTGCTTTAAATTTTAGGCTTTCTTATCTTCTGCAGTGCAGAGGATTTCTGGCTGCAGCTATGTTTGGTACAGTGATATGTTTCAGAGTGGTTGTCCCCGCTCAGCATGTGGTGGCTGAGTCCAGAGACTGTTTTTTGTTCATGGTAACCAAGCCTCTGGGAGAAAACTGAAATCATGAGCTCTGCTCCAAGCATGCACCAAATGTTTTCCCATACCTAATAAGGGCAGAGGCAGAACAAAAGAAGAGTCTTTCAGATGGCTTCAATCATGTGCTGTCAGTGGCAAACTAAATTTTGGCTGGAGTAAATCCCCAAATTTTGGACACAGAAAATACAAGAATTATAGGGCCAACTGCTTTGATTAGTGGTCCATTTCTATTTTGCCAAATACTTCTTAATATAGATGAAACTTTAATATTAAAAAAATTATATACCTTTTCTAAAGTCTAAAGTCTGCTAAATTTTGAGCAGTGGACAAGAGAGAGTGGAGTACAGAAGTATGTTGTGGAGACACCTTTTGAAATCTGGGAAGTAATTTTCCTCCTGACTACCAAATAAGTTCTTCTCACAAATGCAGTTAATGAAAGTATAACAATTGGCATTTCCTTAAATATTGCATTAAAGATTTTAAAATGGGGTTTATGTTTGGGACTTTACATGTATTAATAGCCTCTCTTACTCATTATCTTACTTGTGCCTGCAAAAAGCCTTCTGTCCTTGGCTTATATTCATTTCAGCACTTGTCCAGCAGCCATATACAAACTCCAGCTTGCTCTCTCAAAAAAAAGAATGCAGCTTCCATGCCTAAGGTCATTTTGGGGAAATTAACTTCCTGTGTCTGCCAAAAGGAAGCTTATTATTATGAAAAGTGAGTATGTGATTAAATTCTTGGTAGACTCCTTTGGAGCAAACAGAAAGGTTACTTAAGCAGTACTTCTTTGAGATTTGTTTTCCATGCACATATTTATGTTGTGGTTTGCATAGAGCCAGGCTCTGAAAGACTTTTGTTTTAGGCATGGATATATCCTTCCCTCCATTCCAAATGCAGATTTTGTAGAAGAGTGAATAAAAATCATCCCTGGAACCTTCTGTTCTGATGTTGGTAACATTCAACTCCTGACAGGAACATAGGACAGCATGAGTTACAATGCCCTCAACAGAGAAAAAGAAGCACAGAAAGGTAATGTCTGTACATTCCCAAAATCTCTGTGATGTGGAATAAAAACTTAAAGCTCAAGGTACTGAGTTTAACGGGCCTCAGAACTGGGGCTGTCAGGCTAACTCTCTGCAGTTGTCTCAACCTGACTGCACTTTATTTCCATCTGACTGAGCTCTAACATAAGTTAGTATTTATCTTCTAATTTTTTACCTTTCTTTTTGACCCTCTTTTGTTTTACTTCTGTTTACTTCTGTATGTCCCAACCACTGTTTTGTGCAGTTATAAGAATGAAAGAGTTCCTGTGTGTAGAACAAGGTACTTAGGACTAGAGAAATGAAGCACTATTGGTTAATGCAGGCTGCATAAAATAGGAGAGGCTTTGAGAAGTGGTGGCTTAGGAATCTATGCAGAATATGCAGAAGAATGTAGGCATAGGATTATAAGAGATGGAACGCAACCTCAGCAATGGCCAGATTAAGAAATGTACACCTGGAGCTGCACAAGTCTGATTTTAAAGGTAGCCATGTGGTACATTTGTATGTAACATAGAGCTGCAACCCAACAAAGAAATAACAAAGATGTGAGACAAACAAGTGATACTATGATTAGATTGTTGAGTTTTCTGTTTAGTTATACTAACAAGAAGTTCTTGTCTTCATAAACAAGTTGTGTAGGGATTTTGGCTCATAAACAAGGTTGAGCAAACAGTTAGACAAAGGGAACCCTAAGTAACAGTAGCCCTCAGGTTTTTCAGTCAAGCTCCATTTTGTTTTGTGTGCTTTCTGAAAAAATAACAGCACTTATGGCTGTGTCCTGGCATCAGCCAAGTTAAGAAAAAACATTCCACCTACCTCTGGTGGGAGTGTGGCCATTAATAGGAAGACCCTCACAAGCTGATCAGGACATTAAATTTAATAGGCTTCACTGGGATGCCTTTAGAAACCAGTCTATCACAAAACCCCAATGTATGCTATGATTGAAACAAACTAGAAAACTTCAAATACCACTACTCCTACATCTAACAGTGAATAAAGAGCAGTAAATTACACAACACTTCCCACAGTTTTAAGTTTTATTATACTTTTTGCAGAACTGGAGCAAAAAAATTAGTATCCTATCTCTAGAAACCACTTCAGGTGAACAGATTGCACCCAAAGATGACATAAATGTGTATAACCCTTTGTGTGTTCAAATAAGCCTATCAACAATCCCCAAAAGGAGAGAAATTCACAGCCATCATTTTTTTTGCTGTCTGAGGGTTCCAAGGAGCTGATACTTTACCATAATTCCTTTCAAATTATGCCAAATTCACATGCCACAATGCACTATTAAGAAAATAATTATAAGAAACTTCAGCAAGTAAGAAAAGTGAGATGGATATGACTGAGGAAATACACATTATAAACTGGTGGGAACTCTGTACCCTAGACAGCACTGGTGTTTGCCTTCAGACTTATACCCAAACTGAGCTATTAGAAGTTGCTGAAAAGCCTTGAAACTGTTAATATTTGAACAAATTCCAGTGGTTTATTTTCCCTCATCTATCTAATATTTGGGTGCATCTTTCCCTCCCTCTCTCTCTCTCTGGAACAGTCAGCATATTTCAGGCTGTAGAACTCACTTTCACCTCCCTCAATAATCACCAACTTGCATTGGCCTGTCACAAACTTCCCTATCAGCCCTCATGACTGATTAATGGGAAGGAGCAGATGTCTAAGTCTGTATCTATCATGGAAGACAGCTCTCTCTGTTATTTACCTATGTGATAAGCATGACCCTTCCTCCTGCTGGAGAGCCCATTGCTGGAAGGGAAAGCCTGGTACTGACTGAGCCATCTCCCGACATCTGTGTGCAAAAACAGCACAAACATCCATTGCTGCAGCTGCAAGGAAGTAAATAATTATAGGCTGGAGCTACTGCCTGGAACAGCACAAAGATCTGCTACTGTGATAAAGGATGATGGGTTTTTGTGGAAAGAAATTCAAGTTTCCCTTTCTTTTCAGAAATATTCTGCATCTTGTATAGATATTTACATATGCTTCAGTCTAAATTGAGCAGGAAGTCCCTTGTACTTGTACATAGTTTCCACAGACCTTTAAACATTCCAAATCTGAAAATGCCCTGCAAATTGGTGAGAGATGATAATCAGAAAAAGGGGCAGTAGCAACCCTTCCAGGTTGGGGAGAAGAAAGCAAACCAAGAAAATATGCTGGAAACAAATATGTTGGATTATCCTTCTATGAACTCTAATGGTTAACTTGTAATGACAATTAACTTGGCAGAAACCAGTTTTTGTCCTTTGCTTTTCCGGCTATTTAGGACCAACAGGGCTCAGAAGCTACACCACTGAACAGAAGATATTCATCTAGTTCTCATTGTCATGGCATTAATCTAGTTCTAATAGGTATAAGTCTTCTTGTTCAACAATGTCTGGAATATATCTTAACTACAAAAATATCTGCAGGGCTTGTTTTTAAGATTTATTAAGCAAGTGAAGGCAACTCTTGTTAATATAAAAACAAGTCACCCAAGTACCTGCTGCACCTTAATAAGATAAATACTCATGTTTCAATTTTCCTTCAATCCAAATACAGTCTTGGTTGCAAATTTTTTAAAAATTTATTTTAACGGAGATTTTATTCACCTGCTTTCAGAAAAAGTGTATGTGTAGAGCTGAAAGGTTCAAGGACTAGTTTGCAGTTTTCTCTAAGACTCATTTAAATGGATTAAGGATCAAAAATTTAAGAGCCTATTCTTTGACACAACAGATGCAGAGATTTGAAATAGAATCCTCTGGTATTTTTTATAAATCTTTACTAAAATTTGTACTGAAGTAGACATGCTCTTGTGATGCTTTCCCACCTTGTGATATATTCAAGCTAGTTCAAACTGTTCTTCAGATTCTCTGTTTTACTAATAACTATTGGCACATAGCAATTTATATAATGCAGTGGTGAAGATGAAGCCTGCTATGTGACTTAGGATGAAACAGTTTGGCATGTGGAACTAAGCCTGAAGGTTCACTACTTAAATACTTTCACAATTCTGACTCAGTATAGTTTAAGATATTGTGTTATGGAAAACATACTTCTAAGCTTATCTATCTCTCTAAAAGTTCAAAGGATGCTGATTTGTTTATTTGGTTTTTTTTTTATTTTTGAATTCAGGAAATTTTACCCTAATCAGTGTTGAGTGTGTTTAGTGAGGAATTTCAGTTAAATAGCGGAGCTGGATAAGGCAAAGACTCAGCATTGGTTGCTCTTAAACCCTTGACCCAAAATACAGGACATATCAACTTGTGCAGAAGCCCCTCTGCCAGTTCTCTGTTTGATCCAGTGTCTTTTGCTATACTTTCCCTGTTACTTCTCAGTGCTAACTCACTCTGTTCTGTAGCACCCACTGCGCGTCTCTGTGCAGACAGCTCAGTGCTGTTGCAAGATCTTCAAGCAGACTCAGGGATGGTAGAATCATGAAGTTTCCTGGCCACATCAGGAGCAGTGAAATGAGCTGAACAGCAGACCTTCTCATCAGGAAAGGAAAGCATTCATCTAACTCTAATAAAGGGATATCCTGAATTTAAACTATTTAATACAACAGCTTAGCAGGACACCTATGATGTATAAGCTGTTGATGAGGTCTGAAAGCAGCAACTGAGTTTTTAAAGTGACCTTTCCCAATAAATTGACTTGCTGCTCATTTGGCCAGACACTTAATATCTAATTCATTTGGCTTTCAGTCATTCGTTAATGACCTTACACTTCTTTAGAACTTAAAGTGTAATTCAGAATTAGTCAATAGGCATGATATTGCCTTAGTTTAGAAACATTCTATAGTAGGTGGTCAGTCATTAATTCATGTGGTTTTCACTGTCATTAATCATGAGAAATTAATTCACTTTACAGTTACATGTGATTTGTAACTTAATTTGCAAGGGTTGTTTGGTAATTTTGCAATTAAAATCAACTATCTTAAAATGTTACCTAGTTTCCAATATCTATATTTTAGACTTTTTTATAATATATTTTGCATAAATATAAAGAGATCAGCAAAATTCTTAGTTAAAAATGCCTTGTAAGCAAAAGCACTTATGCCAGGCAATGTTAATCAAATTCTAAGAGCAGCAGCCATGGAAACACTTTTGCAGAGGCAAGTCAATATTCAGGCAAACATAAAAACATTTAAGGAAACTACTCCTTAATGCTCACCCCATGCACCATTAGCATATATTTTTCACCATACAGTTCTCCTGTTCTGGGGTGAAGGAGGAAAGTGGGAAAACAATGGGATTGAAGATGTAGAAAAACATTTCTTTAAAAATATTTCAGTTAAGATAAAGGTAAATATGAAGCTTTTGATTAACCTCCATGCCTGTTGAAGTCCTATCTGTATTCATTTTTTACCAGCTAAACATTTAATGCTTAATAAAAATAAATTACGAACATCACTTAAAACATGCTCTAAATTAATATCTTATATACTACTAGGGTCTGGCTGGGTGATTTTCCTTATTTCCTGCCATAAATTTATATTTCATGAGTCTTACCTCTAGTCACCCAGGTTTACAATCTAAGTAATGGAATTTCAAGTAATAGAATTGTAAAAGTAATATATAAGCGTAGAGAAATTGGTTATACTAATTCTGCAGTGTATATCTGTGTAAATTGGTTATCTTCATATCTATACGTAAATTTTGAGAAACACAGAGCAAAAATTTGAGAAGGAATTTTAGCACAACTAATTTAATGACAAGGAAAAAGTATGGTTTCCTGTTTGGTTTGGTTTTTTTGTTTTGTTTTGCTCTTTTTTTTTTAAAGTGATATCAGACTCTGCATCTGGCAACAAAGAAAACCTGGAAAGTAACACATTCATGGGTGAAATGAGTAAGGAGCCAGGATGAGACAGTCAATAAGACCTGCATTGCCTAATTTCCTGATTAAAGCTATTGCTATCAGTGCCACAAGAGACTTTTGTCTTCTCTGGAGGCTGCAGTTACTCTTCATAAAAAATGTAAAATGGTTGACTCATACATACCTATACATGAATGAAAGAAAGAAATACTGGCCATCTTCACCTGTCCAAGAAATACTGAAAGTCTTGAGCTGATATTACCCTGAGTAATAAACTTAGTTCAGATTCTCATAAAATCAATTTCCTCCCTGTTCAAAAGAACTCTTGAATTAAAAATTAAGGAAATCTCAATAAAAATTCGTAATTCCCTATGAGCTGCAATTTTGTGTAGTTCTATACCAATAGTACAGGCCATGTGCTAATGAATTTTTAGAAAGTTAATAACGAAGGCAATATGTTGGGTTATAAACTAGGGTGGGGAAAGGAGATGGAGCAACTATCCTTGCAAGCCCTAAGCATCAAATTCAACTTCTGATAACTTCCTTTTGTTCATTAAAATACCCCAAACCAAGCCCAAACCAAAGAAACCATCCAACAAATCTACCCCCACCCAACCCCCCACTACTCCTGATTCCTAAGGCTAGAAATCAGAATAAAAATATTAATAAAAGATGAAACAGATATAAATATTGTTTCCATGGAAAGAGATATATGCAGTTCCTGACTAGAAAAGCAGGTAAGAAGATGGACTCACCAAAGTCAAATATATGGCTACGTTCTAAGTAGCAAAATATTTCTGCCCCTTTATAATCACAGTTTTAGAAAGTTAAATAAACACAGTATCCTCCAAATAAAAGGCACAAGTGTTTAAGAATCTGTCCAGGCTCTCTTTTTAGTACTGTCCTCTCCCAGGATAAGTGAGAAGGTTTTTCCATTCTTTTCCTCCTTTTAAGTTTATCAGCTGACTATTTCTATTTCTAATGCCCTACCTCTTCAAGATGCCGGCAAACTATTGCAAGAAATGGAAGTTAAAAACAGGATAGTATTTTAATGATCTTTGACTCAAATGCTGAACTGTAAAACCAAACCAAGACATACACAATCAAAGCAAACCAAAAAGAACTTAAAACCTTCCAATGAATGATGAAGAAATTTTATTATAGAAAAGATAACAAGGTAATTTTTTTACCTTTCTGTCATATTAGAAGTAGTGGTATTTTGCTGTTGTTATTTTATTTCATTTTGGTTGTGGGTTTTTTTTTTTCTATTGACTGAAAAATATCATTCCTTTTCAATATTGAAATAAACAAAGTTTGCATTTCAAAATCTGTAATAGAGATCCATCACTCATTTTCACTCTACAAGGAGGAGCAATTTTGTCTGCAGAAAATCTTACAGCCTTGTAATTAGGACATTCACTTAAAATTGAGAAAGCCAGATTCAGGTCTCTCCTGTATCTGCCTGATCCAGGACTTAATCTAGGTCAGTGCTGTAAATAGTAGATTCTGGTGCTTTGTAGTATGAATATAGTTTTCTAAAAATGCCTCTCTCCTGTTTTAGAGAAATTGGGGAAAAGGGGGTGGTAGAAGGCACCCCATCTAGATTGAGCACGACCATTATGGGGAAAGTTTCATTGCTGTTCTTAAAATTCTGCAGGAAAGCCTCATCTTATGTGAGTGGTTTACAACTGAAAACAAACAAATGAACAAAAAATCCCAAACACAAAAACCCAAACAAACCCCTGCAAATATTCCTTGTAGTAACTTCTCAGAGGAAACTTTCTGCAGCTTCTTCTGGGTTAATGACTGTGTGGACGTATGACCTAAATACAATAGGATATTTGAACTACAGATTTTGGTATAAAGCACACTGAACCTATACATGCTATCTTTTTTCCAAGTGTGCTTCTCATACAGGTAAAAAGCCCTTCTCTGTAAACATGCAATAATATTAAAAAAAAAAAAAATCCTGATTTTCTTAAGCTTTAAATCCATGTTTAAATATCTGGAGAAAAAAAGTTTTATTTATAAAACTGTTCTACTGCACAAATATGCAAGCAAACTGTCTACTAAAATATTTGGCAATTTCCAAATCAACTGCTATACTGAAAACAGTCAGTAAGTATCTTGATTGGCAACCCTTGTTCCTGCTTTCCAGCATATAGCTCCTTAGCATCTTTAAATATGAGCCCTGCAGTGTTACAGCCCTCAGTACAGAAAAAATATGTTGATCAGTAGTCAATTTTCACAAAAAATGACATATAAATGTCATAGAGAATGAAAAAAGTCTAAAGCTGCTTCTATCTAAGTAAAGATCTGAATCAAATGCAGTTGGCAGTACAGGTGCATTAAGATGTTTTATCCAGAATTACTTGGGCAAATATTCATTTTAACTCTTATGGATGATCTAATTACACTTATTTTTGTCTAATCATGTCAAAACACCTCTCAAATCTTAAATTTCTCTATCTAACTTTGAAAGCATCCTGCAAGATTACCTCCATTCAGTAATGGTATAACTTGATGTATGATCAGGGACAAGGCTGTGCACAGAGGCTGAGCTCCAGACACGGCTCAGGGAAGTTTGAAGGTGTGCAGGGGTTTGTGTGGGGTGGTCCTTACTGCCGGCATATAGGGCTGGGTTGTACAGCTATTCCAAAGAAGAAAAGCCATGAAGATGTGCAAAAGGCTTTACAGCTCCTGTGTGACTTCAACCATTTCTCATTTTTCATTTGTGCGGTAAAGTGATGCCATGCCTGAGAGTGTTTGGTGTAATAAGGTTTATTCTTGAACTCCCTGAAATCAAATGTGGCTCTGCTGATGAGACTTGTTAAATCTAAAACACATTCTGTGGGCATAAAAGGAATATTGTTCCTCATATGAAGAAGTTTTGCAACTCAGAGACGCTTTCTATTTAAAAAATCTTATTTAAAGAAAATGCATGTATGAGGATATAGAAAATAACATTATCAAGCATCAGCTCTAGTTGTACTTTGAATGAGAAAATTAATATTCTAGAACAAGTAGTGGATTTTGTGGGTTTTTTTAGTTAAAATTATTTACCAGTCAAATAATGTTACAGACTTTTGCTTTAATTCCTATAGTTGGTGTTTCTAATAACAACTGGAATTGATTAATTTTGATAAAAAAATTGATTCATTTTGATAGAAAATTCTGATAGAAAATTTGCTATTCTTTACCCAGCAGAAGTGGTTGAGACCTCCAAAATATCCAGAATATTTATTTAATTTTCTTCATTATTTGCCAGCTTCAAAATACAGCTGAAGTGACTAGCTTAGTGCAATGATATAGAGAGATAACTGATAAGACTTTCTAAACTCAGACAATATTACGAGGGCTACTAAAAAATTTTAAACCTCAGAAAAATATGTTTGCAACCTGCCTGAGAGTTTTTTCATGATTCAGGAAAAGGAAAAACCTTGTTTGCTGATAATATAAATAAGATATTTATCAAACTCATAAATCAAACTCACTATTCCTAAAAACATCTCCTTTAATAAGGAATAGAGGCAATTATAAATTTTGCTGTAGATTTATAAACAGAATTGTATGCAAATAATAAATATCAACAATAAACCATACTCGTTGCACGTATTGAAAAGGCAAATAAATGAAAAAAAAGTAAAAATTTACAGTAGGATTAAGAAAAAAACCCAGCACTGAGTACTTACAATAAAAGAAAAAAAATCAAACCTGTCCAATCCTATGCTTATTTAATGTGAAATCTTATCATCAAATTAAAAGTTTCATGAGGTTCATACTTATTCTGTCAGGTGTCTGCAAGTTCAACTGGGCCACATTTATTCCTAGGAGAGAGCATATGTAATGAGTCTGATGAGTGTGGGATGTACCAGCCCACCTTTACTTGTGTTTTACAGATGGTCCTACAATAAACCCAAATGATTCAGTAGTTTTGCCTTTCAGGCAGAAGGTACCTTGCAGGGTTTAGTGTATATCTGAATGTTCCCAGATGAGTTGGACTTTGTGCACCCATGCTGTCAAATTCTGTCTTGACAATGCTTTGAGCAGGTAGGGAAAACAGCAACAGCAACCTTGACAAGAGCAAATACCACTAAGGCAATAATCTGAAGCAAAGCTAGCAAGTAAAGCAAGTAACATCTACCATAAAAAGAGAAACCAAAATAAAATATGAGCAGATTAGAGCATTTGGTCTGAACATCATAGTAATGCACTATGTAACTGATCAATTTTTACAGGCTAAGTAGGTGGTCTTTCTTTAACTTATTTACTTATCTATTTATCTATCTTTAGTAATATTTGAAGCATTGTCTAATTTTTTTTCCCAAGCAACTCCAAATTCATAAAAATAAATTATTTTTAAGGCATTCTTGATCAGGGAAGTTGGACTAAATGATATCACAACAATCTTGTGACCCTGCAATTCCATGGAATACTCTGACCAAGGTGTGATATTTGAATTTTGCTCTGTAGGAGAATCACTGCTAACCAGATCTGCTCTCCAATTAGTCTCCTCAGACAGTCTTTGAAACACCCACCTACTAAATATATATATGCCTCTTGAATTAATCATCCTGTTGCTTCAGTTAACTTTAATATTCTCAGAAGGATGCAGTCACTTAAAAAGGAGGAAATGATGCTAAAGAGGGTCCTGATGAGGACAAATCTTCTTTTTGGAAAAGCATGCACAGAGAGCACATTACAGCTCCACTTTGATGTGCTCTTTGTGAACTCTGAACTAGCCGGAACACTTATTTTTGCATAGTGATTTCATTCATAGGTGCTGCATGTAATCCTACCTGCAGGTCACAGAGGTGTGCATCACTGTGGACAAGTTTAAATCTAATGTGACAAGGTAGAGCACCCTTCCAAGCTTAGTGGGAAATCTTTTTGGATCCTTGCCTACTTTAGTGTCCAAAAACAGCAGTAACTCTCAAAGCAGCAGAAGTTCAGTATAAAAGCAAGTCTGCCAAATGTCCCTATCATCAAAGCACAGATGTGTTCAGCAGAGAATGAAATCTCAAGGTAATGAATTTTTTAAAGTTTTCCTTTTTGCCCACATCAACCTTCTCTTCAACTGTTAAGAAGTTTATCTTCACTCACTCTGTGGTCTTTCATAAGACCTTGAACTGAGGAGAAAGACTATTTAGTGAAATTTGAGAGAAATATTGGGTGCAGTAACAATAGACAGTTGGCATATACCATTGCTTGTATTCTCATTCAGCAATGCTTCTGGACTTTTTATAAAGAATAAAGAAAAGAGACAGGTCCAGCTGTGAAAGCAGAGTTTTGGAAGTTAACTTTGTTTTAGCATGAAAAAATGTGTTTGGATGAGTCATAGGAACCTCGTGAAGCCTTAGTATCTCTTTGATACCAAAGTATTCCTAGACTTAAAAGTTTTAAGTGTTACTTATCATCATTCAGCTTTATGTCTCTTGTCCTGGATCCTCTCAATTGCCTGAAACTCAGCAAGGAAGGGCAGATAACAACACTATTGAGATGTAGTTTGTGCTTGCCAGCTGTTCAGTTATCTTTTCTAAAGAACATCATTCTGAAATTAAATCCCTCTCATTTTCATCACAGATTGAATATTCAGTTTCGTGCCATGTTTTCAGAAATAGCCTATGGCTCCTTTTGCAGCTACCTTCCAGTGATCCATGCAACCCCCACAGCTTCCTTGAGGATAGCCTTGCTTTATTCCAATTCCCATTCCTGAAAGAAACCAAGGTGTGAGATCTGTGAACATTTGCCCAAGATGCATTCACATCTCTTTCTCAGTGCTCAGATTCCCAGTTTGCCCAGTTGTTCTTTGCTCTACTCTTCTCCAAGCATGAGTGCTCATTCACCCCAGCGGACACATCTCACTCCCCTGCTCTAACCACACATCTCTCACCTGTATTCTTTCACCTCCTAGCATGTCTGAGATGCTGCTTTCCTGCTGACTTCACTCCAGCTTTTCCAAGATGCCACCACAGGAGGGAAAGGACCAATTTTCAGTTATAAACTTCCAGCATTGTATTCTGTCAATTTCCTTGGAAGCCGTGTCTGGTTTCCCACACAAAGCACTGGTTTCAGGACAGCCTCCAGAAGCCAGCAAGACCTCTCTACTTTCAGCTTGTATGACAAAAAATAGGCTCCCTCACCTAACAAGGCTATTCAACAATAGCACTGTCAATGCTAACCATATATATAGTTTTCTATGCTATCGAAAATTGTCATTCATTTCAGTATCATGGGCTAGATATGATCCAGAAGCCATGCACTGAACAAGCCAGGGTTTAGATTCTGTTCACAGGAAAATATGGAACCTACAGAAATCTAGCACACTTAAGTGAAATAAGCTTTCTGGAGGGAAACCTAAGGGAAATAAAAGATCGGTTTATATTTTTAAGAGTCAAAGATAGTTATGACTTGAGTTATTTTTCCCTCTTAAAGGAAGGACCATCACTGGTGCTGGAGTGGACAGAGAAGAAAAGAGGAAACAGAATCTTCCTACAGCTTTCAAGAATTTTATCTAGTAGCAGCTCCTGAAACAGAATCAGAAAAAAAAAGTTCTCAAAAAGAAAATAAGCAATCAATTTCTTGTGAAGGCTGTAGGTTTAGCAAGTAAGTTACTGAACTGCACAGTATTGATGGAGCTGAACATATATACATTTCAGGTCTCTGTTTTCATGACAGTATGTAAGGGGTAAAGAGATAAAAAAGAGGCAGACCATCCAGCTAAGGCAAAAAAATGTCTGTTCTCTCCCATTCCCACGAAATTGTCTTGCCTATAGCATTCAATATACATTTTCATTGCTCTTTAAAAATAACTTCATGACCAATCCTGTCTGTAAAAGTCCTGGGCAAATACTGCCCTGTTCCTGCTCTGCTTCTTTGGGGCCCATCTCTCAGGGGGGGGCACAGAAATGCTTTGAAGGTGCTGATTCATCCCTGGGACCACAAGGACAGAAGAACAGTGATAGGTAGCAGTTAATAAAAAACTTAGCTAAGTTTATTAAAGCTTGAGTTTATAGTCACAATGGGACCTTTGACAGGCCTATACCTCTTGTATCAGAATAAACACAAATGGGTATAAATATTCAACATATAAGGAGTATTGCAGGGAAAAAGAAAGTATATTCCCCCAGCAAACTTAAAATCTGTAGTTATTTTATGGCATGCACATTTTAAATTTAATGAACAGAACTGAAGGATGGTGTACCTAATGCAGTGCACCTAATGGAGCCCAGAAACTCCATACAAGTAACAGATGCCATGGAGAAGGATTTAAAGTTATTCTAGAAGCTAGACTAAAAAGGAAGGAGAGAAGAAAGGTTTAATTTTTTCAGTCATGTCAGAGTGTTCTTTCCTTGGTGTATTGACCTTACTCAGCCAGGGGAGGTCTTGGGAAGGAAGGCAGCATTTTAATTGCCCCCTACTCCTTTCCTGCAGCCATGAATTTCACCTTTGTACTGAAAGTAAAGGAAAAAGAAAAACTTTTGGAAACTTCATCTTTCCTCACCTCTACCCTTCAATAAGGTTGTTATCTAAAATTTGTAATCTAATCCAGGAACACTCAGATAGACATGGGGCATTAATTTATCTTTTTATCCCAAGAGCAAAGGGCTGTAGTGTCACACAGACCATGAATAATAAGTAAATGGTAAACAAATATACAAGTTAATTCTGTAAAGAGGTTGATACAAAATAGTTTCTTATCCACCATTTTTCTTAAGCTACCACTTACATTCTGCATTTTCTCCAGGTACTACTTATATTCCCCTTTAAAATTTTAATTCCCTACACTTAACCAATGTCTGGCTAGTGGTTTATATGGTTGGATCATTCCAGGCTGACTGCAGTTCTTGCTCCTAACTGTGGCTGCAGCAATAGCAAATATTTCTATTCAGTTCACAAAAAGGGATGGGGGAAAAAAGGAAAGGGGACAAAAAATGAGTTGTACTTCTCTTGCAGTCCTTAGATACACATTAGTATGGCTGCTGAGGTTTTACCCTACCAGTCCTAAAACTTTAAACCTTGATGGACAACAAGAAGAACAGGGAGCTCCTAGAGCTCTCTGCTGACTGGCAAAATTGCAGAAGGCCTCTTCATCTATGGAAAAAGAGGAGGGTGTGTTTCCAGCCAGATGTGGGGCTAGGAGAGGTGCAAAGCTGTCTGGAGGGCGCACAATGATTGATGTGGGGCTAGGAAGCATATAATTAATTGCTGTTTCTATACTAAGAATGCATAATAAATTGTTTTAAGTCTGGAGGGACACAGATTAATTAATTGGGGCTTAGGGAGAAACTGGTGCTCTTAGTACCACTGGGCAATATTTTATGCAAATATGTGTAATGTTATGCAAATTAACAATCCACTGGGTTTTTTGTGCCATAAGATATTGCTAGAGATGTGCCTGCATTGTAAAACAAATTCTCTCTGCAGCTACAGCCTGACTAAAATTGGGTGAGGAAGGTAAAAATTATATATTTTCAAAAATTATATTCTTTGTAAAATTTCATATTAAAATACACTTTATTTAGATGCATACAAAAGCCCCTCATTTTCCATATATGCTTTTATAAACATATATTGGGTAAGTAATTGTAAAAAGGACAGTAACGAAACTTTTCAAATAATTTTAAGTCCTCTGTGTGACTGAGCTCGTATGTGGAAAGATGAGTTACTTGGAAAGAATATTGCTGAATGCCCATGAGAGAGCAGCATTTCAGGGTAGTGTGAGAGGATGGTAATTTCTACACCCTGATATAAGAGAAAGGAGTCTGGCTGCAACTACTTAAATAATGAATCTGAATTAAAATCTTAATCTTTTCTGAACTGTTGTCAGCCCAAACACAAAATAAAGAACCATCAGGGATTAATCATTTGAGGAAGGAATTTGAGAACTGTTAACATATTCTCTGCTAAATTTTGCAACATTTATCTGAAGAGAAAACATTCTGAAATGTGGTGGATGTATGATCGTCATTTGACATTACAAAGTAGAACACAACTGCTACAGGAGATGAATGAGATCACTAATCGAAGTTTCAAGAAGCAGTGATTCCAGCAAGAACAGTGCACTTTCTCCAAACAAATTTGATTCAAGCCCTTTGCACCAGTGTTAATTTCATTCTAAGAAAAAAAAGCACTTTAGACATTAGGATGGTATTAGGCTAATAGCATTATTATGTTGTCTTTTTTCTTAAGGACAAATAACATTATGCCTGTGATGGTCAGAAAGGTGGGTGCAAATATATCTCTGCTTGTCTGGAATGAAAAAGTAGATTGCAATAAAAAAGAAGTTATGACCTTATAGGGAAATATTTTGCTTCTGTAGCACAGAAAGATAAAATAATACTGATTCACAGGTTCATTATATTCTACAGATTATTACCAGTTTTGTTAATATCTAGATAAATGTAAAGAAGACCTTGTAAGAAATATATCTAAAAACATTCTGTAGTTTAGAATGTTTTTAAGTCCTGTTCCTTCTCTCCTTTATTTAATAGGAAATGTCATTGAAAAAAACCCTGCTTGTTTGTTGGCTAAATTAAGCCATGCTTGTCATTAGGTGGGTATCGCTTATCTAATTTCCAAAGGTGCAGATGAAACCAGACCATTTGTGTAATTTATATAGATTCATTACTAATATCAGACATAAATCTTTAGGGGCCTTAATAAAATTAAAAGGCTTTATCTTTTTCTTGCTTTATTGTATTTATTCAAGAGTCTGCAAATCTCTGTCTTTGGAAGTTTCTGCAGCTGGCCCAGAAAAAAATTCCATTCAGGTTTGTTATAACAGACCACAGAATTTCCTTGAATTAAGTCTAGACAGAGCTAGAAAATATCCTTTATGATAACATCCAAGGTTTACTTTAGAAATTTTGACTGAAACTTTTGGTACACTGTTCCTAATGGCCTCACTGTAAAAAATATTCTCTATTTTGAGGTTTGCTTTTTCTCACTTAAGCTTCCAGACTTCACATTTTGTTACACCTTTTTCTCCCATGCTGAAAAGCTGATTATCAATGTGTTAGATGTTATAGCTAGAGGACTCACATTTTGACTCCTATTTTAGTATTTGTTTTCTATTTTGATATCAATTATTTTATTCTGCATTCATGAGTTTCAGCATCTTTGTGCCATCTACAGAATTTATCAGTGTTTTTTTTGCTGTCTTTTCAACTGGGTAAAAGTATGATTAAAAAACTTATTCTATCAGGGACTGCACAAAAGTCACATACCTGCTGCATGATTACTTCCCATTTACCAGTCTTTTGAGACTAGTTTTTAATCCATTTGGCATGTACCATAACTATGTCATAAGACAGTTTCTTAATCGAATTTCCACTTGGAATGAATCAAGTGCCTTGCAGTTCCATCAGTTCAGCCTTATTATATGGTGTTAAATTATAAAAGACAATACATGTTTAATGTCTCAAACTCTATTTTCTGTAAAGTCATGCTGATACTAGTAACATTATCCCCATGTTAATTCTTGATTATTCAAGTCCCGCACCAGCAATTTCATTATTTTTTCCTACAATTTAAGATAATTACAACAGGGTTCTTGTCACACAGCTCGGCCCTTTTACCATTTTAAATTATTTATATTATGTTCTTTTTTATTTTTTTTTCTAGAGGGTGTGTTCACAGGGTCCAGTCTTGGCAAATAGGCCAGGACAACAGCAGCCAACAGGACAGGAGTGAGTGCAAGGATGTGGCTGAGTGGGACGTCCAAACTGCCTGAGATGGCATTTTCCAAAATCTGATGTAGGTAAAGAGGAAAACAACCATTTACCAAATTAAAGAGTAATTACCAG
The DNA here is from genome assembly GCF_028551555.1 of Melozone crissalis. Lineage (NCBI taxonomy): Eukaryota > Metazoa > Chordata > Aves > Passeriformes > Passerellidae > Melozone > Melozone crissalis. The sequence goes on from NW_026535780.1 coordinate 26,669,398, forward strand.
AATTATCAGAAACCACTTGGAAAAAAAAAGTCAGCTAAACAGAAATGCAGATGAAACATAGATTTGTGGTGAGCAGGAGAGGAGGGGAGCAGGACAGCAGGGTGGAGACACTCCTAGACGTTTCTTCATGGCCTGGGGGCTCTGCTTCTCTGTAGGCACTCCCAGCTGCTGCCCCCGGTTTGTGCAATGCCAGCGCAGGGATACCCCAGAATCTCCACCTCAAAGGGTCTCAGTCACCAGAGGTGAGGCAAACCTGGGCATGCATCTCCCACAGCAGGGATGTGCTCTGCTGAGATTAATACTAGAGAGGGATTTAAAAATTATGGAATAATTTCATAAAAATTTGCAAGCATCTAGAATTGAGTACGATCTCTTGTTATAGATATGGGTCATGGGTTCCAATTAATTTTGTCTTAATAAATCAATAAATCACTCTAATATTGGTTTGTAAACTATACAAACGGAACAATTTCTCCCGGTAAAAATTCTACCCTTCTGAAACTGTTATTCCAGTTCAAGATTTACTGAAGGAAATTCTCTAAATATGAGCAGCTGAGAACCTCTCTGGGAAAAACCCAGATAGTTCTTCAGAAGTTCTGAATTAACAAAATTTATGAATTTATGAAATTCTGAAGAGATTAAAATTAATTTTAAGTATTTAAAGATCATTTATTTTGTAACCCTGTAATGATTTCTGGAATGGATTCCATGTCATCATCATTCTGTGATCTGGATGTAGCTGTCAGTTTCTAAACAGAGGAGAAAAAAATCTTTACAGATTTCTCTATATTGAAACCAAAGCAAAAAACATCCCATGTTTCTTCCCAGAAATACATTGAAACATTTTTCAGAAATCTAACACTATACTCTTTTCATGATTATTTACCTTCTTTTTTTGGCAACAATTAAAATACTTTAATCTTTTCTGATCATATTTCTACTTGTCTACCTCAACTTTCTCCAAGTAGAGCTTGCTCATATCCACTTTCAAGGTTTGTCCAATGGGGGATTATAAGCAGCATGCATATTAAGCAAGAGCAGCTTGTGACCATTTGTACCTAAGCAACCAAAGCATATTTGTTCCATAATTGGTTCTTCTTTATCTATCAGCCCTGATTTCTTCTGCAACAGGTTTTTAAATCAGAAAATTACATTTTGTAATAGATAGACATTTGGTTGGAGTCCAAATTAGGCACAAGACGCCCCAGTGAAGTATCTATTTTTTGTATTTTTGCACAGATTTCGTACCATTTCTCATTAGCATATCTATTTTATTAAAAAAATCCAAGTTACATTTCTAGGTTATTGAAGAACACAAGGACATTCTCTTCTTATCAAGATTCAAGAGCATAATGGCATGTAGACTGAAGGAAGCTTTGTTGAAGGATAAAATGGAATTGGGATGTCATACTGTAGAACTTGCTGTATTTTTTTTCTGTTCTCATTCTAGATATATTAGGATGGGTGCCAAGCAATCATTAGTAAGCACTTTTCATGTCTTTGTATTTCAGAAAATGCTGACTTGATGAAAGGTTAGGTGACTAGCCTTCATTTCTGTAGACATAAAAAAATCATATGCCAAAATGAGTACAATATATGGTAGTCATCAATTCTTTGGGGTTTTCATTGTCTCAGCTCATGAATTTTATACCTTCTTATAAATTCTAAGAACAATTTGACATTTTCTGGTAGTATCACAGAGCCAGAGGATCCCTGTGAATACTAATGAACTTTTACTGGAACAAATATATGGTGTACAGTGATGATGCAGTTCACTGTCAAAGTATCTCACTCTAGATATACTGCATACCATCAGAATTTAAAACAGATGGCTTGGAAGTCTAGTGGTAATTTTACATAACCACTAAAAATAAAAGATTACATTTCCTGTGAATTACTATCCCTGGACTGCCCTTTCGCAGAATTCATGGAGCACATGAATCAGGACAGGGAAGAATGCTTAACCCTTGCAGGATCAATGTCATCCTCCTGAGACTGCAGTTAAATCAGTGAGTGCCTGGGACAGCAGACCAGACCCTGAATCTGTTTCTCTTTTAGGCACTGCCATCAAGGCAGCACACAATTTCAGAGAGAAAAGACATGAAATTACCTGGAATTGTAATATTCCACCTTCCTGTTCTGTGCTCTGTTCCAGTTAACTAAATCTGAATCAACTGACACCTTAAGTTTTAGTTTTGATATTTTTCAGATTCTGTGCTCTGTTAGTGTGAAGTTCTGAGCTTCATATTAGGGGATGGCAAGCTCTCTTCACATAGTAGACAAAACAAATCCTTCTCTAGCTTGGGACCAAGGACAAATGACTCAAATATCAGGCCCAAGAGCAAAAACAATGGTGGACTGAAGAGAGAGAAACAGGAAGGATGAGATTTCATAAGCTAAAGCTACAACTGGACAATTAACTCCAATATGCTAATGGACCAGAACTTATAAGAGTGTGTGACCCTGTGGCCGGTCGTCCATTTTGGTTTGACCATTTTGGGTTCATTTTGGGTCACCCTGGCTGGGCTCTTGTGCTGCCCAAGGCGGATCCATCGAGGCCTTTTAATAAATACCTACTTCATTCTTTAACTCAGTCTAGCCTCTGTTCTAGGTCAGCCTTCTCAAGGCATCACAACAGTGAGATAAAGTTCTGTGGTTCTGCTTTTTACAAAACATTTCTGTCCAGTACTTTAAGCACTTTAGTCATGTTGTTTGAACACAATCAAAGAAATCACATTTTTGTTTTTGTAAAAGGATAGTACTTATGACAATGTTACTCCAAGAAAATTTGATTTAATGGAGGGTTTGCCCTGCTTCAAGTAAGGAAGTCAAAAATGAATTCCCAGTCTTTTTGGTCCCTTGCCAAAATGGGCCAAGAGTTTCTGTATTAGGGCTTTTGCTAAATGACCATGCAGCTCTGCACCTCCATCCTTACCAGGATGCTGGTCTTTCACTGGGAACTGAAAGTGCACAGAATTATTAAAGCTTCCCGTTAGACCCTGAAAGGAACAGCTCTGAGGAACAAGGCAAGTAAGACGGCATGAGCTGTTTGTTAAACAGGCACTTGCTATAAGAAAAAAGAGAAAGAAGATTTTTCTGGAAGAGGCAAATAAAAACTAGAACTAGAGGAATTTTATTGAAAGGGTCAATGTATGACTAACTGTGTGGCAATGAACTGATGTCAGTGTAAGGAAAAAAGAAGGTATTCTTTCTAAGTGTGATCAATGTTAGGGATAATCAAGAGTTCAAAGATGAAGACAAAAGTAAAAAGAGAAAAAGTGATATAATTGGAATTTAGAAGCTTTTTTCTCTTAACGTATTTCTGTTCTACTATTAGTAGAAAAAGGAAAGAGAGTTTTATGGTAAAGCTTGTATGTTACTACTGTCCACTATGTTTTGGTCAATATGTTCCTAATGGAGTTAGTGTCTTTTTTTTTTTTCTTATACACAAAGGCTTGGTCTAGGATGAAAATATTTTTGAAGTTACATCAGATTAGATTGAAATTGGTACCTCATTTTGCACACTAGACCAAAAACATCCCAACATAACCACTTTTACTACTCACATCTAAAAATATTCAGAGGTTTTTTGCCTTTTCCTTGTTTGCCTGTAGATTTAAATACATCAAAACCAAAGTTTAACACCAGGGAACAAATAAAGCAGTGATAAGTGCCAATTAACAGAAAATAAAGACCTCTAAAGTCGGGCTGTAAAAATTCACAACTGTTTTTCCAGATGCTGCAATGCTAGTATGAGTGTTGATTTTATCTTGTTGTAATTTGATCATTTGCATTTAAATTTTCTCTAAAAGTCCGGGTAAAAAATAAAATAAACCCTAGAAAGAAAAAAAAAATCGCTAGAACAACAGCCACCTTCTTACCCACAAAACTAGCCTATGTTTCAAAAGAATGTTAGCATGGAACTGTTTCCATAAAATCAGTTTTCACACTCTTGAAAATATTATCAGAATTTACTTTTAACTAAGGTCTGAATGGCTGAAGCCTCATAACAGCTCACTCTGAAGTATTCATACATGTACATGGATTGAATAAGAAAACTACATTAAATTGCACTTTTTAGATTTTTCTAATACAATTTTGAAAATAACAATTCTTAAAATAATGGCTCCTTTAAGTTTGAGATAACATAAAAATACACTAAAACAACCCAACACAGTTTGATGAACTCTATCTCTTTAAGAATTTTCCTAAGACATGGATCTGGTCTTATTTACACAGTTTTCAAACATCAATCCTGTAAGTCAAGGAATAACTAGAACTTTTCAAACTTTGGCAATTGGAATTCCTAGGACTGCAGCAAGATCATTTAGTGCCAAACTTGATTTTCAAAGTTGGACAAAGGCAAATAGTAATTTTCACTCCAGATATATCAATTAGGAGTGACTTTGTAAATCTAGGATGCAAATTTGTCCTATTTGTCTCATGCACTGAAGTATATTAGGAAAAACTAAACAAAAAAAACCTCCAGGGAATAATCAAAAAACCCAAACAGAAAAAGAAGCCAATAAACCCTTTCTTATAGTTCTGAATTGCTAAAACTTCATCTGTTTAAGGTACCATCTTAATTGTTCAAATCGATATAGTAATTTGGCCTTATAAGATGAAGAAGTTCCAATTAAAAATAAATCTTTCACCCTACCTAAATATTCCTTTCCAAATCTATCCAGTTCTCTAACCAGTGATTCTTGTTACTATATGATGTTCTTTAATTTCTTTTAGCCCAAATGTTTTACTAGTGCAGAAGATTAACATCCTACCTACTACCCTGTAGCCCAATTTAATAAGATTTCAAAATACCAGCCTGTGACTTTGCACAGATTTTCAGAGCACCACTGCATTACTTCTTTCATACATGTTCTGCCATCATTTGCAGGAGAACTGCCACCCTCATGGATACCATCCGGATCAGCTGCTGGAGTAACTATAATCTGCATTTACAAAACAAGAACCTCTTGAAATCATATCTAAATTCACAATCCTGTTACTAATCTTGAGTAAAAAAAAAAAAAAAAAGAAAGTGATATTCTTATTGTGGAAAAGAGAAACTGCCAAGAAATTGACTGATTTTGTTAGGAATTAATGTGGTGTTTGCTTTTCTTTGAATGTTAAGCTTTCATAATGATATAATGAAACATAAATTTTTAGTGTTAAAAATAAATATGAGATTTAAAAAAATGCATCTAGGGACAGTAAAGGAGCTAGTTAATATTATTGTGAGGCTGTTCTCTATCACCTTTGAATGGTTGGAGAAATCAGGAGAGCTCCCTGATGACTGGAAAAAGGCAAATGTCACACTCATCTTCAAAGACAAGAAATAGGCTCTGGAGACATACAGGCATAACAGTGTTATCTCACTCGATTGGAAACATTAGGGTTTGCATGCAGATGATTAATCCCAGCCTCTGACATCACCAAAAAGTAGCAGCTTGAGTCTGGCAAAACACTACACATTTAAAAAGTAAGGGCAGTGTGACATGACAGAAGTCATGAATAAGAGAGACATTTCTGGGACAAGCTCTTATAAATACCAAATACATTTGTAAAGTTAACAAAAACTGGGAAAATAGGCTAGGGGAAGAGAGCAGTAGAATATTTTAAGATGAAATAATGTGGTAAAGGGGCAGAACTTGGAAGAAGTCAAGGAGGGAAAAAATAAAGGTATATATGAAAAAGAAAATCATGTCCACAAGTTTTTTGGGAACTGTCTGTGCATCTGTGTAGCTTGGAGCAGGACAGTGAATCTGTTGCTGACCGACATGTATGTAAGACCTGCTTCTGTGATCAGGACAAACTTTAGTATTGAAGGTGGACAACCCCAACCAAACAAAACAGACAACTCCAGGGAAATCATCCTAGGAGCTGTGTCCAGACTCACGAAGGACAAGATAATGAGGAGCAGTCAGTGCATTTGGTGAGGCAAACTGTGACCAGCCCAGTGAGCTTCTTGTGATGGGATGAATAACTCAATGGAAGGGGAAAGAGGTAGTTTAAGGGCTCTTCATCTTCAGCAAGGTCTTTGACACAATGTCCTATGGCACCCTTGCAGGCAAAACTGGAGGTATGGGTTGCATGCGTGACTTGGAAAGTGGCTGACAAACCTTTTGGACTGTTCACTGTTTTGGGTCAGCCTTGCTTTGAGTAGGTTGTTGGACTAGATGAGGTCTCCCCCAACACAAATTATTCTACAATTTAACAAAAACTGTGACAGTATCAAATCAAGGGATAAAGTTTACCTTAAAAAAATCATTAAAAAGAAGTATTTTTAAGTGTCTCTTTAAAATTTAAGATGCTGAATTATCATATGGCTGAGAAGTGAATCACAGCTTGAAATGGCTTCAGATTTTGCCAAGTGCATGTTTTCCGGTCATCTAGTGTCTATTCATTATCTACTCTTTGTTTTACACTTGCTATTTTCAGTAAAATATTGTGTTCCTCACATGAAACACTAACAAAATAGACATAGATTTCATTAAGTGAGTCCAGAAACCTTACAGTTGTAGAAGAAATAGAAGATATTATACACTTCCTTGTTTATTTCAAGATCTGAAAGTTAATTCCGCACTTCAAACTCATCATGTTCTGTTCCTCTTTTTCATGATTGTGTGAAGAATGAAACAAGGCACAGGAGGATTAGAATCTGACATTTAACTGCAAACAATAGGATAGGTGGGACAGATATCTGCAACAAATTGCCACAGCATTCTATTGGATTTGCTGTTTTTTATGAGGTTTTAATCTCATAAAAAACATGTATGGATAAGTGTGCTGGTAATAAAAGTGTTCAGATAACATCAAGTCATTGCACACTTACACTGTGGAGACTAGGTAAACAAACAACAGAGCTGACCAAAAGAAAAAGTTATTAAAATACTGAGACTGCCACAAAGGAAAACAGTTGGTCTTTAAGTGCACCATTTCACACCTAAAAATAAATAAAAAAAAAAAAGTAAAAAAATCTTACTCATGGAAGCAAAGACTTTCAAGGAACTCCTGTGCACCTTTAGTTCTTAGTTGTGGAAATGATTGTACTTCTTTTGGGGGCAAGCTAGTGTATATCCACAGCTTTCAGCCACCTGACCGTTATCATTTAGTGTGAGAAAGCTGAGGAACTCACATATCTGAACTTGCATGTAAATCAAATTAAAAATTCCATGCTGGGTTGGAATAGAGACAATGTCTTCTTAAAGATATATTATCATTTTCTAAGTAAAACAATGTATTCTCTAAGGTAAACTAAAATCCAGCCTAATCCCTTTTCAGCTGGCCTTTTGAAAATTATAAATCTTGCCATGAAAAAAAGTCTGATTCAGTTTCCATTAATTTTTTAGGAGGTACTGAAGTCACTTAAAGGGTTATAACAATTAGGGATATGAATAGTTTTCAGTTCTGAGTAATTAAAATACCTAGAAAATTACTTTTACTTGAAACTTCATAAGCTTTTAGTGGAGCTCATTAATAGCAACATTTCTTCTGGAAAAGGGAGAAGTAGTATAGAATAAGAGCATCTAATTTGTCAAATTTCTCTTATTTTTTTGCTAGTGAACTTTTCTTTGCCAGTATGACGTGCTGAAAACTAACTGAATTATTAAAAGTTCTAAACAACTAACTTTGGGGGTTTTTTTCCCAATATACATGACTTACACAGTTTTACTGATGCTGCTGTCTGCTGTTGAAAGAATGGTAGAATTTAGTGTGAAACCAGAGAAAGAAACAGATTTCCTCCACTGTATTTTCCTTAGATGTGAAATGCAAGTAGGCTTAAGACATGAAATCAAAACTGAGACAGCAAATGTGCCCTCAAAAGATTTCTCGTCTCAGTTAAGCTAAATAGAAAAAAAGAACACTTTCATTTTAGCTGAGCTTGCTGTTAAGAAGGGAAAGAAACAGGAAGAGTGATCCTAAAAGTTCATCATGCTAAAGACCAGCTTCCATATTAGAATTTAGACTATGATTATGAGAAGAATTTTTTACGCTACATCAGTATTCTGGCAGGAAAAATTTGCTATACTTCCTCCTCCAAACAGCTGAGGGTTGGGAGGCAAATCTATTTCAAGGCTTTAGCAATCATAGTCCAAAGACAAATAACAGGGCTGGGGCTTACCCAGAGTCTGCAGTACAATAAAATAGCATTATTCTGTCCTGTCACCATTCAGTGCTGAATGCCTATTGAAAACCCCCATGCCTCAAGTTACAGATTAGAAAGATAAAAACTGGCCTGTCAGATTTAGATAAGAAATCTTCTGATTCTCTGCCCTTTCCGTACAACCCATAGAAGAAGTGAATTTCTACATATACCTTTTGGAAAGAGGTCTCCAATGAAATGTTTTAACAAAAGAATGAGAAAATAAGTATATATGGCAGGCACGCATTAAAAAAAACAGGTGACAAGACATTAGCAACTCTAACGGCATCAGTACAAGTGAAATAGTGAAGTATTGTCACATGATCAAGAAAATATCACTCATTCTGGTTGAGATTCTATCTAAAATTAAAGAAGCCAAATTAATGGAAAATAGTCTATCAAATTAAATCAAGCTAGATCAAGCAAAAGAAGTGAAGCTGCAGATTACAAGACCTCCTAGCATACCAAACCAAAAATTGGAGAGCATCCTAGAGATAGTTCTTGTTTTTGTACTGTGCATTCCACATGGGACTTTGAGGCAAATATTATGAGAGAACCTATCACAACAATGTTTTTATCACTGCTTAATGTTATAACAGTTCAGCATTTAACATTATAAATTTGCTATACAATTTTAGTGGTCTCAGCAGCCACTAATCAAAGCAAGTAAATTTTAGAAAAGGTAAAGAATTCTGTCTGTCACAATGGAAGCTTCTTACAGACCTGCAGAAGAAATAAAACAGCATTAACTTCAAACCCAGAAGGACCCTCTGGATATGGTTTGCTAAAAAACCCAAACATAACAATCTCATAAAGATATGAACATAAGAAAGGCATAACACAGAGGTGTTTGAGATAACATCATCTAAATGTTTTGTAAAGCTCTTACAAAATGACTAAGGATATATCAGATCCTTCTTAAAAGAAGACTTAAAATGTTTATGAAACCCAAGGCTGAAATGATGAAAAAATTTTATGGAGATGGACCATGTGCTATATACAGACATGTCAAAAAGCAGAGAAGGACCTAGAAAGATCCCATAATAACGCCTTGTCTATGATTTTAAAGATGAGCTGCCCATGCAGAAGACTAAATGTATATTTATATGCATCATTATAAAGCCTTGAAGGAAAGGTTTTCTTTCAATAACATCTGTTGATGACAAGCAATCAGGTCATCATTTTTGGTATTATGATGGAGGACATGCTTAACATTTGCATGAACTGACATCAGGCTGCTCAAAGTACAAAATCTTATTCCAGGAAGAACTTTGCAAACTTTCACTTTATGATAACATAAAGAATTTCACAGAAAGAAACATCAAGCAAGCAATAAAGAAAACTTCACCCCCATAAGTTCACCTCATAAATAAACTATTTTATTGATATGTGCTTTTCTGAACATGAAAAATAGATTTAAATTGTAGTTTCACTCAGAATTGACCAAGTCTCACTAAGAGAGAAATAAAAACTTTTGTGAAATATGGGGGGCTCAAACTCATTCTTTCTTAGTCCAGGGATTCTCAATCTAAGGAATCAGGTCATTCTATTAAAATATGGATTTTTCTTTCATGATGAAGAATTCAGCTTGCTCTTCTGGAACAAGCATACATCAATTGTGCAACTGTGCCCTGCCCTGAACTGCTGAAGGATCATTGTTAAAAACGACCCTTCCTTCCTACCTTTATATGAATTGTTTTACATGCATGGATAGCACATGGAATGGTTTGTGTCAATATGAATATAGGATGAGGAAATATTGATAACAGAAATGCAGAAGAAGCAGTACTGTGGAGTGACAACAAGATTTAAGCATGTTTTTCTGTTCAAGAGCATGAAACTGGTTTATAATCTGCTGCTATGGCTGCAGGATCTTACTGCAAAAATAGAAGGTATAAAGAATTGGGAGACACCAAAATGTGTAACAGTAAGGGACATATGAAAATTATCCACTATTAGAAGACTCTGTGAAGAAAGATTGTTGTATCCAAGGCCCTCTACAGCAAGACGTGACACTCCTGCGTGCTATTGCACAGACCTCACCAAGACCACAAGGGCATGGGTAGCAAAATGTCTCAGCAAAATAGGCTGAGACCTATGAGATAGGTCTTTGGACAGGATCTCTGTTCCTGCACAGAGTAGGCTGAAACAGGATTACAATGGTTCCCAAATAAAGAAACAGGTTGGAATAATGGAATAGAAGAGTTAGTTCTAGTGGGCAAAATTTAGCTCCTCTGAGCTAAGCTGTGGAAATATAATTAATAATTTTTCAGATGTTTTGTAACAATCTGGGTTTGCCTGAAGGCTTGATGATGAAGACATTGACTAAGAAGGGATTTAGTGGGAATGACTTAGTAAAGACCGTGCAAGCCAGGGTCAATATCCCCAGTTTCACTCTAGGTTCCTGTGACATTAGGCATTACATTCATCTTGGCTACAAATGCACTATGTTTTGGGTTTTGTTTCTGTTAGTTTGATTTTGGAAGAAGACCACTTGGTCTTTTTGCTTTATCATTACTTTATGTTTAGTTCAACATAAAAAAGTTCTGGATCAAATAAACTTCCTCAAAACCTGGCCTGGATGTTAATGGCTACTTTACAAAAAGAAATTGGTATCACTTTTGAAGTAATCAACAAATAATTATTTCAGCAAATGCCAAAACCCTCCCCACAGTAAGCCAAGACTCACAACATCTCACAAGTTTTATAGGATTATGGATTATTTATTTTACTTATTCAAGTATTTGCTTGTTAAATTTTTTATTCTCAAATTTACATGATAATGATAGTTCCTTATATAGCAGTTAACAAGCATGATTTTGCTTTTGCTTAAACACTATTAATTAAAAAGTGGATTATTTTATCAGAATAATACAATATTCTTTGAAGGACAACTTTCAAGTGTTGAAAACCATATGCTATAAAGTTATCATGGCTCATCAGAACGTAAATACTTTCTTACTCTAAAGCTTTCCAACTCTCACTTGCTTGGAAAATTACCTGCGTATTACTGAGCTACAGTTCTCAGATTATTTACTCCATGGTGTAAAAGTACAATATATCAAAATGTGAGCCTGCAGAAATTACAAATGACCAAAGAATTTTCTATGAAGTGCATTGTCCTTCCTGGTCCTGACCAGGAAGTATGAAAATAGTACACAAATGTAGTGTAGTAATGAAAATTACAATACACAATCTCCTAATGCAATGTGATTTAAAACAAAATTTTAATACATGAATAATAATTATGTGTACATAGTATTCTATTTTTAATATTCCCTTAAAATATACATCAAAATATCTAAATATTCCCACTTTTTTATTATATCAGTAAAGTCCATGCTAAGGAGTTTTCTTTAGGTAGTCATTGTCCTTGCCTGGAATGTTTTGACCCACATTAAAACTCAAGTCTTTACAGATTTATAGAAGCAAAATAAGAAACCTTTTCAGTTGCTGCTCCACTATAGTCTTTAAAACAAGACAGCATTGCTTTCCTGATAAATCCTGCCATTACATTAGTGGGAGGTAGGTTGGTAAGGTACCCAGATTGCTCTAATAAATCATGACTTATGTTTGTACAAATAAAAGATTGGTATGCTTCCATGCTACTGACTGAAAACTGATGACTAAGTGGAAATGGAATAACCCCTAATTTAGATTCGACTTTCTTATCTTAGCCTATCGTTGGCTTAGATAAAGATTAGTCATCCAGAAAATTTGGGTAAATCTGTTATTTTTTTAAGTCAAAATACTTTTTTTCACAAATTAGTTCACTAAAACAGCAAAAGTATTTATTCCTTTTAAGACAGAAACTTTCATGACACAATTAATGTTTTCTGTAGCTCAGATTGAGGTGAAAAATTGTTTCAGTCTGGAGAGTCCTTGTTCTACAAATACACATGTAAGTCTCTCAGTGTTGTTAGACATTACAAACAAAAAATAGAAAAGATATGTTTTGAGTAGAGGCAAGAGAAACAAAAGATAAAACAGCCTTATTATCACATCAGTTCAATTTGCAGCAAAGGTATATGTTGAGTCTCTCTAAAACCTCCCTTTATTACCTGCTATTCACCTTGGATATTTTCTACTGGGTAGTTATAATTTAAAAAGCCCCTTCAGGGCTCTTGTGCTTCTCAAAAGGATGTGTAAAAGAGTATGTCTCTGAAAATAAATATCTGCAACCAGCATCTTACCTTAGACTATAGGTCAATATACACTCACTTGGTATTCAGAGACTGCATCTAATTTAGACCTGAAGGTGACACAGGTGAGTAATATTTGCAGCAACAGAACACGATTCAAGCTACAGAGGAACTAATTTATGAGTTAAAAAGGGCATCAGCTGGAGAACTACAGCATCTCTTGTAGTCTTGTTACTATAATCTTTCATTTTCCTAAGGATCCAACAATGAAATTCCATGTGTCTTTCATGAAAAAGAACAAAAGTACAAGCTTTAGACCATTTAACTTTTTTTATAAGATACCTCTAAGAAGATACCTGTATAAGCCCTGGCTTATATGCACAAATGAAGAAAAATTCTCAAGTCAAAGGAATTATCCTGGTATAAAAATGTGCATGAAAATGGAAAAAAAAATTAGGCATAATAATCAAGGTATTATAAAATAGAAGGCTATGAACTATTAACCAAGAACAATCAAAGGGACATTATGATTTAGAAGTTGATATGACAGTTATACCAGAATTTCAGAGAGAAGCTGCGATGCATATCTTTATCTTAAAATCTTTATTTATGATTGAGTGAGGGGATGGAGTGTACTCTCAGCAAGTTTGCAGCAAGTTGGGTGGGAGGCACTGCAGAGGGATCTGGACAGGCTGGATCAATGGGCTAAGGCCATTGATGAGGTTCAATATGATCATGCGTTGGGACCTGCACTTGGGTCACAAGAATCCCATGTAGAGCTACAGAGTGGGGATGATTTTCAGAATGTCTGGAAATTTGCCTGGAGGAAAAGAGTCCAGCAGTGCTAGTTAACAGCAGCTGAACATGAGCTGGAGTGTGCCCAGGTGGCCAAAGAAGGACAATGGCATCAGAAACTGTGGCCAGACGGACCAGGAGAGTGATCATCCTGTTGCACTTGGCATTGGTGAGGCTGCACCTCGAATCCTGTGTTCAGGCTTGGGCTCCTCACTATGAGAAAGGTTACAGCTCATTTCCTCAGCCCACAGCTGCAATGAGGGACTTGCACCATTCATTTTTGAGCAAGCAGATGTCTAACCCTTTGCTCACCAGAGAAGGATAAAATCACCCTTGGTAAAGTTCACAGACTCATTATTTCCTCAGAATAATTCCTATTCATCCTGTCGCTTTGTCCTATTTGGAAAGGAAGTGGACATGCACAAATATTCCGTAACTCACAAGGGTGCGTAAAAGGGTGAAAAACTTTTGAGAAGAGTTAACAGTGTGGATGTGTTCCCACAACAAAGAACATAACTTGCAGTTTTGTCCTAGAACAACTTCAATATTTTCTCAACTCCAGCCTGAAGCAATTTACAAAATAATCATTGTGAAGCAGGCTCCTGTGCCCTATACTGACCTGTCTCCGTCCTGAGGGCAGGAAAACATGCTATTCCCATGAAGACATAATATTGCTTCAAGAAACTACAGTGTACTTCACAATAATAGCCATAATTTTCGCAAGCATATTTTTTTGTCTTCCTTTACGATCTCTACCCCACAACTTTTTAGAGTGTGTTGCACTTTATGAAACAGGAAGATTGGAAATCACATAGCTCATGAAATCCTCTTCCGTCAAGTTGCAGTATCCCTGGCACCACCATTACATATCACTGACCACTACACACTTCAGAGTTGATGGATGAGACCAATAGCAGGCCAATAATAATGACCCACAGGAAGCTGGCAAGACTTAGGGTAATTCCAATGCTTTAGATTTGTAGAACTAATTTGAGGAATTTGCTAAACAAAATGCTTTGTTATATACCTACTGAGCCTAATCTTTTGTGGCTCCACCTCAGAGGAAACATTTAGACAGGATATGCAGTGAACTGTGTGGCACTCTAAAAAGCTATAAGAATTTATGTGTTCAATTTTAAATTTCAGATACACACATGTGAAAGGTTTCTGACTCTGATAATAGAGCTGCATCATTTTGAATGGCATTAGTACACAAAAGGCAGGAGTTAATGTAAATGGTTCAGTTCACCATACCATGAAAGAGCTAATGTACATTATTAACATAAACTAAATGAAGCTATGCTTTCTTTTGTGAGGTACTGAGTACTAGAGTGTATAGTAGTGTCAAGCATATACCATGGAATAATGTTTTTCAAATATTCCCTTGTTCAAATAACTTTCCTTATCTGGTTATCATCCAGCCCTCACATTACTAATTTATTCTAATTCAATTTAATAGAAAATTCAGCTATGTTAAACAAGTTTATTTGTACATCTGTAACAGGATTTTCCTGTCCCTTTCCCTAACTTGACTGCTGACATAAATTCATTAGTTCTATTTATTTCAGAATGCAAAGCTCTCAGGACAGAGAAAAAAGTAACTTTCATCAAGAAGTTTCACAGTAATGCACTATTTGTGCCTAAGATGTTCTGGGTCCAAATCCCAAATAAATTTTCTCAGTCATCTACTCATTACTGTGTGGTGACTGTTAATGTCTACTGCCGATTAGAATAATTCATAGAACAAATTTCTTTAATGAGAAGTTCCATTTTTGTAAATTCATTATTTTTGTCAAACTGTACTGATAGCAACTGCATTTCACATATAAAAAAGAGGAAATTAGGAAGGAAAAAAGAAAATCTCACCTTGCTTATTCTTTATATTCCTTGATATATTAGGAACTTAAGTATGAATATGTTATCAGGAGAATGTGCAGAAAAATCAAAGTATTTTAAGATTAAACAGTTGAAACTTAATATTGAGCAAATAATTTCTATTGTTATTAGAATATTCAAACAACTCAAGCAATTATTGGTCACTTAATTTCCTTTGCAACAAATTCACTTCCTTGCTACAGAAAGCACAAAAGTACACAGAGTAGTGCAAGGGCATTTCCTTGTACAAAATGCTTTTCATATTACAGATGCCACAAGAAATACTTAAAGAGTCTAGCAACAGTAATCATAGTAATAACAGATCTATTGCCTTAGGAAAACACAGTTTAAAAAATCTGGTCAGACCAGTGTGCAGGAAGCTGTAAGTAATGCACTGATGGCATTACATGGCCTATTGCTTGGAGAACACCGCTCCAGGAAACGTCTTCCAATAATGCCATCCCACAGACTGACTGTGCTGCCTTGCTTTTATCACTTGAGTTCTTTTATTTCACTCATCTATATGACTTTTCCTAATGAAGTTCGAACGCAATCTCCCCTTGGATACAATTAAATTATTTAATCAGTTTTTCTCTTTAACCCAACAGGCAGGAGTTAAAATATAAAACTTAAAATTGCTGTTCAGCAACTGTGATAAAAGAACAGTCCATGTAACACAAATGCTTCAATTTCTACAAACAATCAGAAAAATAGATTTCCACAGCCTGCAACACTGAAAACGAGCAAGCCATATTGATTCTTTATGGCTTGTTACAGCCAAAACACTGGCTACACTTCACCTTTTCCTGACGTAGCCATTACACACTTGGTGTTGCATATGAGCAATACAATTCAGAGCTGTAGTGAAAGACTTCTGAATCCTACCAAGCATCTTGCTGTACTAAACATTGCTACTGTATATACATGACTGTAAGTCATGTATAGAATGGACTCCAGGGCTTATCACTGACAGCCTACATAGGCAATTAAAAATAGCTTCCAGAGGTAAAATTTGCATCATGTAACAACTAGATTTTACTTAAGCATTCATGACAAAGCACTAGAAGAGAAAAATATTACTTTTTTTTCTTTTCTTTATTTAGAATTCAGATGAACAGCGTTTACAGTATTATGTGGGAAATCTGCAATCTTAGTTTTTAATAATATACTTCTCTAAATAACACTGTTATAGTTTGATTTGCCATGATTTCAAGGACAAATAAAAACTATTCTTTTGCTTCTATATAATATCTGACACATCTGTGGGCTGGGTATCATTTTAGATTCATTACATGAAAGATAACCTCATCTATTAGACGAGCCCTGTTATACTACAGTAAATTTACTAAAGTAGATTCTATGAAAAAATAGTCATTTTTTTCTTCACAAGCGTAATCATGTTCACTACAGTGGAATTACAAATAAGTATAAAGTTTTCAGAAGTGATCTGTTTAATAAATTAGCAGTTTGTAGGGCTAAATATTTTGTAGCACCTAGGCAACACATCATATGTTAAACAATCCGTCAGCTACAAAATCCTGGAAATACGCTGAGATGGAACATGGGCAAACAAACTCACTAGTCCTGCAGGCACCACCAGCAGGTGGTATTTCAAACAGAAGGGAAAGAGAAAGCAGCATTCCAATGGCATTAACAAACCCTTACCTAGCGGCTGTCCTGCAATGATCCTGGCATTCTCTCCTGCCACGGCGGCCCTGGCGTGCCTCTCGCTCATGTACTGTACGAAGGCGTAACCTTTGTGCACCGAGCAGCCCACGATCTTCCCGTACTTTGCAAAGATTGCTTCGATGTCGCCTTTTTTGACAATAGCTGTGTTCAGATTGCCGATGAAGACTCTGGAGTTGATGGACTTTGGGTCGTTCTTATTGGTGACATTGCTCGTCTGTGTTTTGCCAGTCATGGTTGGATCACTTGGCTTTAAACCTTAAACAAAAAACAAAGAGAATTATGTTTCTAAGCATACAGTTACCCTGACTTTGGATGATTTTTACAGCAATAATTAACTTTTAATTTTTCACTTTGGGTGAATCTCGACTCAGAAGAATCAAACTATCAATAAAATCAACTTAGCACATTTTAAAATACATGTCAAAAGTAAAATTTAAACTTCTTATTTTTATAGATGTGGAATATACCAATACATCATTTAATATAATGCTGTGATAGCAGAGCTTTACTGTAATCATATGTGGATTTCTGCTTAGAAATTCAATATTGACTTTTTAAGTACTTAGCCATCTAGAAACTGTAAAGCAAGAGAATGAATCATTATCTACTGTCAAAGAAACGAACATTCAAGGCCACATAGAGAGCAAACTCTTAAAATGAAAAACAACTCTGCTTTTGTTTGGTGTCAGTTAGAGCACATTTCTCACCAGTTAAATATCGCTGTGAGGTGTGCAAGGCAGGTAACATACAATTCTTTACTGCGATCAATATGTTTCTATCAGAACAATTTCCCCTGTAAATTCAGTACCAAAAAAGAAGTGAGAAAAGACAGTGGCTTATGTTCTGAGAATGAAAATGTAGAAAAATAAACCACTTTAACTCTAGGAACACAGATTTTCTTGCTTCTTTGCTCATTTATCTGAGGTCACGAGTGGAAATGCATCCCAGTAAATCTCTGATGGGAATAACCACATTATTTCTGGGAAAGATTTGGTAAAATAAGAAAAAAAGCCCCAACACTTCTTGTGTTCATCTCACCTCACCCCTCTGAAGTGCATGTGATTATCGTAATTTCTATGCAAATTCGGCCTGCCAGCAGGTCTGTCTATTTACATATTTATGTCAAGTTACTGAGACAGAAATGAAATAAAAGAAATTGTCCCACATCTGCACTGCATTCTCTTTAGCTTTAGTAGACCACAGAAATATAAAAAATATGCATAGCTTTAAGTAGAGAAAACTTATTTTGTAAGAAAAAGGTCATTTAGGCAGCAGTAAAATATGGGCCATGTCCTACAGCCAAGAACAATGCTACTATTTTTTAACCTGTTCATGCTTTTGATTAGATCCGAGTAACAACTCAGGCAAGAAGAAAATCCAGTTATATACTTTTCACAGTTAAAACTCAGTTCATTTCTCAGAATGAAAAGGTATAATAGCTTCTATTCTGAACATCTAAATAGGAAGTTTTGTATTTTAAATCAGTTGCTACCATACATGAAGCTAGAAAAAGGAACTATTGTCACTGAACTCCACAGAATACCTGCTGAACAAAACAGCCACAGTCACAGCCATCAGCATTTTGACTGTCCTCCATCCCAGAGGATCCAAACCCCACCTTCCAGCAAAGAACATACAAGAGAGATGTATGCGCTGTCCTCCTAAGTCTCAGCAAACAGCCTGCTTCGTTAAATGAATGTGTGCAGCAGAGCTGCCAGTCAAATAGCTTTCACTTGATTAAAAACTCAGCAACTTTATGTTACAGCATTTAGAAGAAAATAAGAAAAAGGGTAGTTTCCTCTAAGTTTATGTATTTTTAAATACATTGTGGAAACATAACATGATGTATGCATGCACACATTTCATCCTGGAAAACCAGGAAAACTGCCTCGGACACAAACCTCTAACCTTTATCAAAAGACAAATTCAATAGTGTATATTTCTAGATTGCTGTGCAGATTGTGCATGTTTGAAGTCATGTCTGTATATAGCTAACCTGAATATTGTGAACATTCAAAGCAGTATGCTTAGTACCGTAACATTGTCAAGGCAAACCATTTACAAATGTAAATATAATGCACACTAAGATCCACATTGGCATAAATAAGACTACTGATGTTTTCTGGGGCCCAGGAAGTTTAGCCCTATCTTACATACACCTGTACTACACAGGAGTCAAAATGACAATACCACAGCCATGTTAGCTTGAAGAGCCCTACTGACCCAAACTGAAGAGGTAACACGGCAGAATAACAAGGTATAAGAGTAACAAGGTATAAGAATAACAAGGTTTGTGCAGTTGCTGATGGACAAGGAACATCTGGTATCCCCTGTGCTGCTGAGTTACACAGCACTTCAAATACCACTCTATTGGGAAAACTTACCATGGAGAGTACTGTGTTTATCTCTGTGAAGATCCAGGGAAAAAAAAGCTGTATCTGTGCTTATACAATTTTTAGCATCTTATCTATCTAGTATCTGATAATATCTACATTGATTGAGCTGGTAGCTGGTTATTTTAGTAAACACATAGAGGTAGTTTATCACAAGTATGACTGTCTTAGAAAGCAGTAGCCTGGAAGGGTACACTTGTCTCTTCCACTGCTGCATGACTCTTCAGTAAGATGCTTTTAGTGCCTCTGTTTCCACTTTCTAATCTTCAGACCAGCATTTTTTTACTAAGTGCTATGTTTTAATGTTTTGTTATATAAATTCTAACACAACAATGTGACCTCTGTTGGAATGTTTAAGCATGACCAACAGACCATTAAAAAAATCCACGGAGAAAAAAAGTTACAGAAAATCTGCCAGAAGTCAAGATTCCCATGAAAAGTATATGCAACAAAACACTTTATTTATCACCACCAATGTTTTCTACCGCACACATTACCACCACAATGTTTTCTGAACACTTTACTACACTCTGTATTTCCTCTGTTGTTTAGCCATTTAACATGGGATTTGGTGAACTATTGTTATTTCATAAAAATCCTCAGTTTTGCCCAGTTTTTCTATGTACTAATTTAAATAGACTTTGAATAGGACATTGAATATTTCTCTGTTGTAGTTGTTCTTTGCAATGCAAATTTACAATATTTTTATAACACAAAGAGAAGTAGTTGTCTGGTGGGTTCTCTCATATTCAAATGAGCAGTCAGGAAAACGTGCTGCAGAAATTAAAAGGGTGCAAATAATACTAACATGAATCATTGAGATTTGATTGCCTTGCTGGTCACAATACAACTGTGAATATTTAATAAAAATCAAAGATCTGTGGGATCTTCATTACAATGTGAAAGAATTTATGGTAACTTCTACACCTCACTTCTAATATACATCAGTGAATTCTGAATTATACCCATATTCTCTGAGCTTTCAGTAAAATCACAAACATTGTACCTCATACAAATGCAGAACTAAATGAAATAGTGAGAGAAACGTATCTGAAATAATCTCATTTTGTTGCAGCCTTTAATAAGGTATCTTGCTAATTTCCTATTATTGAAGTGATCCTTTCTGGTAATAAATTCCTCCTATATGCCAAGCATATCTTTTAAAAAATGGTTTACAAATAACATTTACTGTCAGTGCACTTCATATTTATTCAATACACTTCATTACATACAGCATACTGTTCTATGCAGTAGCTGATTTAATTATTTTACGAAAAAGTAACTAGTTCATCTTGGTATAGTTAAAAAAAAAAGTTATAAATTAGGCCATTTCTTTTACTACATAGATCTCTAAAATTCTTTCTTAAGCATTAGAATTTGTAATATGTCAAACTGCAATGAAAACACAAGTTACTAAAATGAGATTCCTATCATGCAGGACGTGCAAGTGAAAAGTTCAAACCAGTCAATTTAAAGTGCAAATGAAGGGAGTAGAATTTAAGTTTTGGCTTCCCTCACTTTTCCAGCATTTTCTGACAAAGCTTGGCTAAGGACCAGCAGGACAATACATTCCTTTGTGGCTGTGAAACTCATCACCTTTCCATAAGATGCACATGTGAAGGCACAGCTCCACGCCGCAGCTGCTTCCCCTCTGGGCTGTGCCTGGCACCAAGTGCAGACCGCAATCCTTTTCCAGTTGTGCCATGGCCCAGTGCAGGGAAAGCACAAAACTCGAATCGAAGAGAAAGAGAACACCTTGTCAAACTCTACATTCCAGTAACTCCCAAGCTTTTCTTTTAGGGAGTAGAGTCAAGGCACGATCATAAAAGTCCTGTTGGACTTCTGCTCCCTGTGCTGCTTTATGCACTTTAACAATGATTCTTCACACAGTAAAATGCAAAATATGCCTTTGAACTGGCAGCGATTTGGGCAAAATGCAAGAAAAATTTAAAGATATATAAAAGTTTGAGGATATTAATTAAAGGAATTGTGAAAGCAATTAATTTCAGCATTTTCCCAATTGTACAGCTGTTTCTTATTTTAAAATACTGAGAAGAATCCATGACTTCTAACTAAAATTTCTACCAAATACTGAAATATTGTCTCTGGAATTGTCCTTATGCATTTTCCTATGCTGAATTAACCAACAAGGCTAACCTGTAACAACCTTGTTATAATTAGAAAAATAAAATAAATCTCTTTAGAAGACTAGGAAATATTTATATTGATGACTTGGGTTTTCTCTCTTATTATTTTCTCTGATTTTCATTTTTTCCTAAGATCTATACCTAATTTTGCTTTAAAAAATTGTCTTCATTAAATTTAGTAATACTTTCAGGAGTTTCTATGCATTTATGTTCTTTCATCTTAGAGCTGTTTCTTACCTTTCAACAATAAAACCTTTTAAATAAATAGAGAAAAGTCTACAGATTTGAATAAACTAAGTATTACTTGCAGTGTCTTTAGGAAAAAATAGTTCCTACTGAGGAAAAACTGAAATAATAAAATCGAAAATCTTTAAGGAAAAATAATCCTCTCTGAAAATTAAATAAAAGAGTGTTACTTTTATAGACATTTAATTTCAAACTTTCATGTATTTATATTTTTTTACAAAAGAAACAGGAAAAAATCAAATTCACTTTCATTTCCCTTCTCACACCACCTCTCCTCCAAAACAAAAAAAAAACGTTTTGAGATCGTGTTTAGAGCTGGGCCAGTAAGTAATCAACAGCCTGTACTAGATGTGTGTGATAGCAAGAGTAATTCTGTGGAGAAACATTTTTAAATATGAAAATTTCCATCACTGAAAAGTTACTCTAAGCACCATTAAATTCCAAATCTTAATTTTTGCTATTTATTATAAGATGCTTGGATGCTGAGATTCATAGTGCACATTTGATTATTGCAAATCCTTCTTAAAAAGATAAAGCTCTTAACAGACACAGAGTACAACACTCCTGTTTGTTTCCACAATGAAATCCACAGTAGGAAGTACAGACTATGAGAAATTAATTGCTGGGATATCTGGGGGCCAACCTGAACATTCTGGCAAAAAATCAAACATCATAGTATTGGTCTTTAGATAGACAAAAGCCAGCACTATGTGATGTGATCAGTCTCTGGCCCAAAACACCTTGGGTTTTGCTCTTTTCAGCATTTCCAAGCAATCTCTGCCCTTCTGCTAGCCAGTCTCAGATAAAAACTGAACTTTTGTCAATATCAAGGTTCAATTGTTGCTTTAATAGCTGAGATTTTCTGTGGTGTGCTGGGTTTGAGCTTAAAGAATCAATAATTATTAAAATTTATATCAAGAAAAAAGGTTATGCCATAAAATATTTTCTCTACTTTTCAATTAACTTTTAGAAACAGTGATAACATTAACATTTTTATAGAGTTGCAGAAAATGTTAAGGTATTTAAGCATTTGAAATATTCTTCTGTGCATCAAATATCCTGCACATAGATTTATCTTGCATTGGTACTTTACTGGCATTTTATGGAGAAGAGAGGACAGAAAGCTATCAGATAATATATATTTTGTCTTGGTGAAATTCTTTCTTCTTTATGTTTTAAATTCATTTTCATTGAATTACTATACCTAGGTCACAGAAATAAAGAAAAAATTTATTCATAAGATGCTTAGTTACATTCACATCAAAATACTCAGGCTTTTCCAGTCATCATTAAAGTTAAAGAATATGCCTCTTCTCTCTCTCTCTTAAAGATATCCTGCCTTTTTATTTATTAATAAATTAATTTGTTTGTTTGTTTATTTTTATATGGTTTAGCTTTTTGCTTCCTTTCAGTTACTTTAAAGAAGGGGTTGACACATCTTGTCTGTAACGCGGACAATGCTCCCTTCAAGTTGGCATTTCTGGAGCTGCATAAATAACAATATGCATCAATGTGCCACATCTTGTAGAAAATGAAGCACTGAAAGATAAAATGATATAGCAGACCTCACTTCATCTTCTGCTGTCACTCTTCTTAAAGAGACAAATACTGTCTTTGTGGAAGGTGAATAAAACATATCTACTTGTAAAAAAAATTAAATTTTTATGTTAGAGGTTAATAGTAACATACCAACAAAAATAAACACTTTCAAGGATATATTATTTTGCATTAGTTGTTTAAGCTTTTGGAACAGTAAGGGGAAGAAGTGCACTCTATCCCAGGAGTAGTACCACCAGCAAGGAGTGGGAGGAAAAAGGAAAAGATCTGTACAGGTGGATGGAATGTCATCTTTAGCCTCTTTAACTCATGGTGCTGGAACCTTCTCCCACCTTAATGGGCTGGAGGAAATGTAACCCGTCAGCACAGAAAAGTAGGGATTTTCCCTCCTATTCACATGCTCTTTGTTCTCAGGATGTAGAAAATAACCCTGTAAAGAAGTATGTTTCTCTGATAAAACATTTGATGAGCACTCCTTCCTCTTATTTAAACCCTATAAAATACAAGGATTTATTTATACATTGTCAAGATGCAACTCTGGTGGCTAAGATAAGAAGTAATCGTGATAGCACATACCAGTATAACTGTGCAAACCATAGAGTGAAATCAGGAAAAAAAAAAACCCTAAGAATTATTCAGAATTTTAAATAGGGTTCAAATTGGAGTAAAGATAATGCATTATCTACCTGTGTCATTTCTTAAAGAGATACACACTTCAATGGTATATTTAAGAGATTTGGACATTGAGGTCATTTAGCAGATTCCATAATGGGACTTTGCTATTGTCCTACAGGTAATACTTCACCTTTCAAAATGTCTTGAGGAGAGAGAGCACAATTTGGACACTTTTTATATTAATTAGTAAATTAATTACTACTTTTAATTAGTAATTAAAATAATGTGTTAAATTTGATACTTTAAAATATCTTCTTTGCATCTATGTGCTGGATATGCCTATCCAGGAAACAATAATGGAAGTTTTTGTATTGGGATGCATTGCTTTTACTTGCTGTCAGACGGGTTCTTGGAGAATGAAATTAACAAGTTTGGGGTCTTTTGTTTGTTTTTTTAAGCAAAAAGTTAACTTCACTTTCAATATTTTGACCAGACCTATTTGTAGCCAGCTATTTCATCTCTTTGAAGTCATCATTTATCATTGACGCAGCAAGCTATTTTAATCTTCTCTAATCACTCATTCCTGCTGAATTTTTAATAATTTTTAAAGCATTTCCGACTTTCTATAGTTGTCTAAATCTGTTTTCAGTCTTCAATTTTGGGTGCAGTGGCAGTAAAATGTGCCGGACTGCTGTCTTTCTCGTCACTTGGTTACCTCGAGATACTATGGATCACCTAAAAAAATCTTAGCTATATTTGCTGTCATGTGTTATTTCCAGCTAATCGTGTGTTCAGTAGAAATGCCTGGTGTCATTTGGCACTGTTCCTCCCTCTGTCTTTGTGCTTTCTCTTCAGCTTCATATCACTGTGAGGATTAAATGAGCCTTGGAAAATAAGATAGTCTCCTACTATTATTTTTTACATTTCTAACCTTCCTAATAAACTCCATCAATTTTCTCTGCCCTCAAGGGAGTTTACAGTCACAATGTACAACATCTTCTGAAATTTTAATTAATGAATTGCTTTAATGATTTAGAATATAAAGCTATTATTTAAAACTGGCTGTAATAAGGGTACCAATGTCGTGGTCAGATGTTTCCCCAACACCACACTTATTTCAATCCTTCTCTGATACGTACTAAGCTGGTTTTGGGACAGATGACATTAAGCATAGAAAAGCTGATATGAAGAATTTTTCCAAATTATTCTTAAGGGAAGAAAATTATTTTGGAAAATTTGTCATGCATTTTTAAAGTAAAGTCTGTTATTTATTGTTCATGGAAGTGCTATAATCAGCTCATAGGTAGACAAATTTTGTGCTGTTGAAGTCTCTGGCAAAACTTTTGGTAGCATTATTTTTGACTAGCATTTTGCTTCCTTATGTTTCTTCTATTATTTTATAAGAGTTTGAAATTGGATTTGAGGAATGTCATGGTCTAGGCTGTTGAATACCAAACAAGAAGTCAAGAGCTTCCAAATTGTAATCCTAGCTCTGGTACAGACTTGATAAGAGAGCTTGTGCAAGTCACTTAATATCTCCACGTTGTCCTCTTTCTTTAGAAACTGGAAATAATAATGACAATATTCCAGCTCAGTGGGTTGTTGCATGAAAGAAATTTAAAAATGCAAAACACCAGAAAAATGCTGCAGCTCTAGGAAGTGTAATAGAAAATATACAGTTTAATAGAAAGCATAAGAGTTTGTTTTGAGGATTAGTGGTATTCTTGTTTTTCTGATTTTTGTATATTTCTAAGTATTTTCTATTAGTGGGTATTTCTTATGTTTTAACCCCCATACTAGCTGATCAAAATAATTATTTAATCTTTCATAATGGTGAGAGGTATTTAAGAATACTTGAATTTCACAATCAGAGTCAAACTGGAATCACATCTTCTGTTGTATTCACTCCATAATGGCCCTCTCACAATCATGTCTTGGGGATTTATGCCAGATGACCACACTGTACATCTGACTTATAGGAAGACAAGCTGTTACTGACAACAAAGTAATTCTGCTATTTGACTCTGCCAGTAACATTCACAATACTATGCAGTAAATCACTGACATATTGTGCTTTTGGCTTTTCCATTTCATTCTTTTACCCTGTTTATTCAGCCTGGCTAGATTTTTGTAGATTTTTGTTGGGTGTTAACTGCATCTTTAAAATAAAAGCACATCTGCAGACAACATCTGGTAGGCTGCCACATCCCTGCACAGCCTTGCTTTCATTCTTAAGCCTGTACAGCACATCCTGAGTCAGGAACCCAAGGTAATATGCTACCATTCACCACAAAACAGCTGAATGCTTTTTTAGTCTATCTACAAAGTCTGTTGTCTTTTCACACCCTAAATCTCATGTGCATATATCAAAGTTTAAAATTACAAAGGTAGTCAAGAAACAAGAAATCTCTCACCACTGAGGATATACAACAAGACATCTGGTATTTCTTTACTTGATAAACTTTAGTGAAATGCGTGAAATGAATGTGAAAATGTGATTTTGAAATGCAAAATATGAAAATGGGATTTTCCATGTAGCATAATGAGAATTTCCATCATCTATACATAAAACATGTAGAAAGAAAAACTCATAGAAAATATGAATATGTATCTAATGATGATTTTGTTAGAGTCTTAAGTCTTGTATTTGGATCTGATTCAGGTCTTTTTTCCATCACAATAATTCAACCATGTGCAAAGTTCTTATAAACTAGATCCATAGACTCTCCTTGGCATTTCATAAAAAACAAATTCAAAGCTATCTGTGGAACAATTTTTCTTCTGTCATCTAAACATAAAGGCATGTGAAGTTTTTTTGCAATTTGGTTTCTGAAACTTACAAAAAAACTAATGTTCCAAAGAAGTGTTTTCAAGATTTAGTGGCTTGAGATATATAGAATATTTAAGCCTGCCTCAATGCATGAATTAACATGTCTTGCCCACAGACTATTTCAGTAATTTTTCTGTTGTGAATATTAAGGGCACAATATCCAATTGCAGTAGCTTTCTCAGTGTTTTAACAGATAGTTCAATATTTAGGATTTTTTTCTGGGACAGGAGAAAGTTTCTTTCGATTTTCTGTTGCTGAAAATTAGAATTTGCAGTCTTGGTCTCCTGAGTCTGTTCCTTGGCTTTTTTTAGCAATCATGGTAGCATGGCCACTTCAGGCTCTTAGCTCTACATCTCCCATCCTAGAATACCTTCAAGAACATTTGACATTTACTTTGTAATTAAATCTGTGTGAATACTCATGCCAAAACTTTAGTAGGTACTTTTAATAAAAAAAATAATATTTGTCTGTTCGTTTTTCAGTTACATGTTAAGAAATGGAAATTAAATGAAAATTAGTATAGCAATATTTTCATTGCTACTGAGAGATCACAAAGTCTGCAGTTCCTACATTGTTTCCCATAGCATATAAAATTCCTGCTAGATGGCTTAAGAAATATGTTAAAAGCAATGTGTTCCAATACTGTGTATCATTGAGAACACCTGAAATGCTTTTTTAACTTTTCTTTCTGAAATAAATTGTATATACACACAAAAAGTCTTTTCTGCTCCCTCTTTAACTTTGTGCAAAAAGCCACACAAAAATTGTATGAGAAGCTTTTTTCCCAATATTTCTACAGTTTTGTAGTCTCAGCAATAACTTTCTGCTGCAACAAAAAGATAAAAGTATGATTTTAATTTAGTTTGGCATAATGGCAATTCTTAGTGGAGCTATGACTTTACTCCAGCACACATCTGATTCCCAAACACAATGACCGTAGTCCCTACTCAGCTAATTATTTTATTTATTTTATGCTCTTTTAGAGACTTGTTTAATCAAACACCATAGAATAGGAATATGCCAAAGATGGTCCCCTAAAAATATTACCCAAACATCAATCAGCCAGATTAAGGTGGACTTTTGCATGTAAACCATACAAACTCAGCTTTTGGTGTAGCTTTTCTAGTAAAATATTTGAGCAAATTGATTTTCCAGGGCAGTGTCTAATTATTTTATTTCAGCAGGTAACTCAGCCTCTGGGATCCAAATCTGTGTACATTTAAATGTTCTATAATTTAGTGCTGGCTGCATATTCCTGGGCTGGGTTAATACTTGGCAAAGAGCTCAGAAAATAAATCAATTTCTCTTCAGATATAAGTCTAAAGCATCATGCTCTTTACTTGTACTGAATTCTTGTATTATAAATGTCATCACCATCCCCTTGTAACACCTGTCTCATATATTCTCTGCTTCTCCCCATGCTTCAGTCCATTCACACTATTTTTTACTTGAGTCCACTTTATTTTTTCCATGCCACCCCATCCTTCCTGCCCATTTTCTTCCTCCTTGAACCAGAGGGAGGAGCAATGGCATGTAGGCTGTCATACAGCTTTTATAACTAATTTTTCTCTCTTAATGTGCTTCATAAAAAAGAATCTGGGGTCTTTCATCTGCATAGCATTTTTAAAGACTACAAAAGAATTATTCTAATAATATTGAGCATGCAGGATATTGTTTTTCTCCTTACTATTTTTTCCATACTGTTTTCACACAGTATGTACATAGGGGAAGGGCCATAAACAAAGAAAATATTCCCACTAAATTTTCAATTTGCAAAGTGGATTAGGATTTATTTTTAAGGTAAAAAATGCAAGCCTGCAAAGAAAATTGTTAGAAACCTCAGTAGCAATCATAAAAATCCAAAATATTTAACATAAATATAGTTTATTTTTTCTCTCCTCTATCACAGAATATTGGAAATATTTGAGTATAAAGAAACCTCCCTATGAATCTTAAATTTAAATAATTTATATTATTGATTATGCTTGATCTCAAGCATCATGCTCTAGAGCTGTAAAATTTCTGATAGAAGTGCAGTAAAAGCTGGTTAGAGCTCATAACTTAGAATGAATAATTTATCTCTCAAATTTTCTACCCTGTAAAGATTTTTCTATATCTCATGCTGTCATAATACTTAATTTCTGGTCTAATGGATTATATTATTAGAAGGATTAATTATTAAAGTAACTCTTCCTTAAACCATGGTATAGCTTTCATTGATTTAATTGGGACAGAAATAGGTATCAAGTGAAACAAGATGTGTTTTGCTATTGCTTTTACAGTATCCCCTTGAAGTGAATCTGAACAAGTGTACAGTAAATTTTGATATTCAACAGTTTACAATGAGTTAGGATTTTTTCTTATAGATACAGATCAGTTGTGAACAGCTATTTTGTAGCACTTGCATTTCAACATTAAATATTTTAAATATTCTTCAATTTTATCTAATTTACATAGATTTAATTTTATCTAGTATGTTCAATGTTGTAAAATGTTTCCAATTGACTCTTAGTGCATTTCTCCTACCAAATTTGCTCAGGAAGCTCACAAATAAACAGTCAAAAACACTCAAATCAATGAAACTTGTCTACTCAGAGCTGAAATATAAAAATACTAAAGCAGGAGGCAAAATTTATTATGAGGGTGTATGAGGGTGTATGAAATCTATGGAAGAATGTTGCTTGTGTTTTTTCACGTGGCTTAAGTGATCAGCTTTGGCAGCTCAAATCGATTATTTTCAGTCTGCATTACTTTATCATCACAACTAATTAAAGGACATGTGATGCTGCATGCACTTAACTTGGTCTTGTCAACAAATATTAATTATTTTGGAACTAAAATATACTCAGAAGGGAATACACTTTTCTTTTAACATGCAAGTCTCAATTCCACAATCACTTTAAATACGACAGTCCTGGATTTACAATAGTAGCTTTAGTTATTCTGATGTGACTATGCTTTCTTATAGTCAATTTGAAAAAAAAAAAAAGCAAAAAGCAACAAAAAATTCTTACTAAAGACCACCTTATTGCTTTTCAAAAGTGTAAAACTGCTTTGATAGCAACACAACATCATTTCCTACATATCTCATTTGTGCAACTGATGAGAACTGTCAAATAAGGAAGTGTGAGCTGTAGTTGAGTAACATAAATGTCATAATCTTTGTGTCATTTAAAATAGATTTTTCTTATTTTTTACCCATGCTTGCCAATTTATGAAAGAATTGCTTCTAAAATTATCTGAATTATCTATATATTTACAGATAAAAGGTATTGATTCAATGCTTTTTGCTATTCTATTATTATATTCTTCATTGTAGAAAGGAGCTAGAATCCATAGGAGAAAAGTGTTTGAGGAAATGATTGCCAGTCCCTTGTTTCTTTCACTTTAATCAGTATGTGGCTTTCATTCCTATCTTTGATATTTATATGAGGAGACTAAGTGCTATCATCTTCTATAAAAGAAAAGGTACCTTCACAATGGAAAAGTTTGTCATGATTAGGAGAAAGATCTGGATGAATTTTGCTACAGAAGTATTTCTCTCTCTCAAAAGTGATTTCCTTAGATGTTTCTGGTAGTTTTTATTGAGCTATTTATTTTCTGTCAACTCCTCTAAAGTGTATAATAAAAAAGATTGCAAAGAAATGCATTTAAGAAAGAGTGGAAAATTGCAGTAATCTCTGGTTTTATATATTGGTAATCTGAAGATAGCAATTTACTATTTGGTGCAGTTTTCTGCTTTCTGAATATTTGGAAAGTCCTCGAAACAACTCACCCATTCTGAAAGGCTGAAGTTCTTTCAGAAATTGAGATCTGTGTCCAAGATGAATTAGGAGTTCTATGTGCACACATCTTCAGAACAACAACAAACTATGTAGATCTGCACTATTTCTTGCTTTCTTCCTGCAGCAGTATACAAGAGATCTGTGAAATGCTTAACTAATTTCAAAGGTGAGGTGTAGAATGTAGCATCTAAGGACAGTAAAGATGTGTGATGCAGTAAAAACCTTGTTGTGTTGTTTGTTACTGTGTGATGTATAAATCCTCAGTCCGGTAACTTACACATTTGGACTGCTTGGCATGAGTATGAAGATATTTGAAACTTGCCACGAGTAACATTTGCTTTGCAAAGCATAAATAATCAGACAGGTTTCTTCACAGTTCTCCGTCTACCAAGACAATCCCTTCAAGGAGTTCCTTAGAAAAATGGAAAATACCTAAGATAAAGTTGTCAATCTATTAAAACTTCTGATGGTGGAATTTGTTATGGAATACAGAGTGAACTTTTTCATAAAGCATCAATGACAAAAGTGTGCCATATATGTAATAAAACTCTTCTCCTGATTCATGTGTTAGTGCTACCATAAATACTTTCACAGCTTTTGCCTTCATCCTACACTTCAGTAAGTAAAGAATGAAAAAAGATAGAGTCATAATTTTCTGTAACCAAAGTTTTGTCCAAAGATAGAAAAATATATTTCCATGCCATCCATCTGAACACCTATCTAGCTAATTTTTCAGAAAGATTTTGAGACTTTTTTTCTATCTCTGTGATAGAAATTCACTAAATGTTTAAGGTGAATAGCAGAAAAAATCTGCTAAGAATCTGAAAATATCAACACTCTCTCAGGCAACTCAGCTGTAAAGATTACCAAGAAACTGCTACAAGCTCAGTTAATGATACCAATACACACTTCTCTCTTTATGCTTATGAAGTATGTACACTTTAAAAAGTATACTATAAAAATGTTGAATGCTGAAATGTTGTTTTACAATTTTTTTTTTTGCAGCTACTAACATCTAAAGAATCTTTAAACAATAACAATTTGCAAATAGAGGTATCTTTTTAATTAATCTGAAGTTAGAATCAACTAAATGATATAAAAGATGCTGTGAGAATGCCTGTTCTACCTCTTAACAGAATCTACTCCAGGAAAAAGCTGTGGAGAGTAGATTGCTGATTAAATTAAAAAAAAAATCAGATCAGTTTAAACCAAAAATACTTTCTTACACTAGAGCCATAGGAACAACCAGAAGGAAATAAACTGTTTTGGATGAAAGATAGAAGACACAATAAGACAGGGAGACAGATATTTTAAAACATAAGTATATGGTAGAATTCATTGTGATTTTGGAAGTGTCCATTTAAAGTGCTTTGACTTTTAGTCTCTCTCCATTTTTCATGCTGAAAGAGCACAATAGTTTGACATAAAATCAGTACATCTGTTTGAAAATTTTTTGCCGTTTTCAATGATTATTCCTCATATAAAGAATGTTTCCTTAGTGGCATCACCTCAAAAATATTAACAAATTGCTTTCACAATCTCTCCTGGTTGGTAGGATGTTTTCTATTTCAGCATAACAACAAATTAACAAATTTCTTGTCTCAAAATATCTCTATAAACACATGATTCAGCCTTAAGTCCTAATCAACTACTCATACATACATGTAATTCCATTTGAAATATAGCCAAAGTGGTTGACAGAAAGACTTTAATGAGAATAGAGAGCACCAATGACAGTACTCCATTATATCTTCCCACAAAACCTCTCTTAAGAATATTTTGTTTTACTCTATTGTCACATCTGCTTATGTTGTCATCAAGATATTTTATTAAATTATCTCAAAGAACAAGAATGCCCACAATGACAGGGCAATTTTGAAAAGGATGCACACAATGTTACCTACACTTGGATTAACCTTATTCCATTCTGGCCTTATTTCTGCATGTTTCAACAGCAACGACAAAATATGTCTGTTGAACCTTCCCTGACATTTATATAGTTTGTGGTTGCACGGTGTGTGCTGAGGGTATTCCCAGATGCTGTGGGTTATATAGCATTTCAAAATAAATTCTTCAGACACCATACCAATTGGAGGCTTACAGATGGCTGATTGTGAAAAGCCATTAGAAAGTCCGAGTCCATGTGGCAGTAAGTTCTGACTGAAATAGTGCAGTGAATTGTATCCACTGCTTATTTTATTTTGGATTTTTTCCCTTTTTAACAGCACTCAATATAGCAAAAACCCCTTTCTGTCCCCATCACAAACTTTCATGACAGACAAGAGGGGAAAAAACCTAAAATGGAAAAAATCCATATCTACATGACTTTACTCTTCATCCAGTTTCTCCTGAGTTCCAAGTGAATTATTTTCCTGCCAATGTTTCCACTAATGTTTTCACAAAATTCTTGTGATTGTATGAGGCTGATATCACCAAATACATCATTTAGCAGAAATAAGAAAGACAAAATCCTGAAAATAAGTCCACTACAGCTTATACCTACAGTGCAGTAGAAAGAAAGCTCTAGCAAAATTGTTGCATTGTGTCTCACCACTGACGTTTTGAGCTCTCATTTCCTCTTTTCTTTTTCCTCAAGTGGAGCAGGAGGTCTTTGTAAGTCCAAACCCACAGTGTTGCTCATGGTACCATGAGGAAAAAGGCTAATTTTTATTTATGATGGTGCAGTCTTCCTATGTCCAAAAGCTTGTACTGATTTCTGTGAGTCCTTAGGATGCTGCCTGGCAAGTATGAAAGAACTAAACACAGATGGACATAACATATATAAAAAAATAAAAAATTGATTTAGCAGGATTTCTGGAAGTGACATAAGATTAAAATTTTGATCTCCTGTGTCCCACTGAATCAGGCAGAACCTCTTCATCTACGGATATTTTTCCCCTCAGACCCAAGCAAATGAGCCAGTTAAGAAGCACTGCAAGGGAATTTACTGCAGTCCAGCAATGCTTCTTACTGGATTATAGAAAGATGTCATTGTGTCATCCATAAAACCATGAAGGCAGTATAAGACTCAGTAGAACTCAACAGGAACTACTCTGGTCTCTTTTGTATGAGGTCACCAGAAAAACTCTGGACTCAAACAACTGCAAAACCATGATATACTGAATCCAAGTTTTGAATCACCAGGGGTCTAATTTTAAATGTAGACAGAGGGCCCAATGCAGGGAAGATCAAAATGGCTAAAAGTACTGTGGAAAAGCAAGCTGAATTTGGGAAAAAAAAAAATTGGATGGAGCAATTTTACTCTCAAGCGTATGAAAACAAGAAATGACTCTCACAATGAGTTTCTTGGGTGCTATTTCCCTTGCCAAGAAAAATTTATTTTAATAGACTCAAATGCTTCTCTTTACATTTATGGTGAGAAATAGCACTCACTTGTGAATGTTTATTATGTACAAACAAAATCCTAAATTAGAAAGGTAGTAAGGAAACACTGCTTCATTTACATGAAGAGCATTGTATGCATCTGTGGTTAAGTGAATCAAGTTTCACAAGTCACTGCTTCTATGATTTTTATCTTCCTTGCTGGAGACAGCAATGAAAATAAGAGGCTTCAGAATGAGTGCAGACACTAAAATAAGTAGTAATACCAATCCAGAAATCTTTCTTCCCTCTTCAAGTTCCATTATGATGCAAGACCATAGAATTACAGAATCACGGAATATCTTGAGTTAGAGGGTACCAAGAAGGATCATTGAGTCCAACTCCTGGTCCTGCACTGGAGCATCCCCCAGAGTAATACCATGGTTTAATATCCTTCTTATGTTGTGGCCCCCAAAATTACCTCCAGGCCTCAAGATGCAGCGAAGAGAGCAAAGGTGCAGAGCAGAGCAGGACAATCCCCTCCCTTGCCCAGCCGGTGATGCTGTGCCTGATGCCCCCAGGACACACTTAGCCCTCCTGGCTGCCAGGGCCCTGCTGGCTCATGTTCAACTGGCCATTGACCAGGACCCCCAGGTCCCTTTTCCCTGCACTGCTTTCCAGCCTCTCATTCCCCACTCTGTCTGTACATCCTAGGTTGCCCCATCCCAGTGCAGAATCCAGCACTTTTCCTTTGTTGAACTTCACATGGTTGGTGATTGCCCAGCCTTCTGATTTATTGAGGTCTCTCTGCAGGGCCTCCCTCCTTCAAGGAGACCCCGTCCTTCGAGCTCCTCCCAGTTTTGTATCTATAAACTTGCTCAGTGTCCCTTGCAGTCCTGCATGCAGCTCATTTATGAAGTTGTTAAAGAGCACAGGGTCTAAGCTGGAGCCCTGTGGAACCCCACTACGACAGGTCCCCAGTCTCATGTCACCCCATTCCCTGTAACCCTTTGTGCCTGACCTGTGAGCCAGCTGATCACCCATCACAGGATGGGTTTATCCAGCTGTGAGCTGGATATTTTATCCAGAAGAATTCTGTGGGAGACAGCATTGAAAACTTTACTGAAATCCAAAAAGACCACATCAACTGGCTTCTTTGATCAACCAGGTGGGTTACCTTGTCATAAAAGGAATAAATGTTTGGCAATCAGGATTGTCCTCTCATGAAGCTGGGCTGGTTGTGATCAATGGCTACATTGACTTTCAGGTGTATTTCAATACCTCCCAGAATAATCTTCTCCATATCTTTACCAGGCACAGAAGGGAGACTGACAAGCCTGTAGTTTTTGGGGTCTTCCTTCTTGCTCTTCTTGAGAACTGTTTGACAGCTTACAGCTCTCCAGATTCCCGAGACCAAACAAAAATCATTAAGACAGGTTTTGCACTGACATCAGCCAGCTCTCTAAGGATTCTTGGATGAATGCCATGAGGACCCATAGATGGAGCAGCAGATCTCGCACAAATTCATTGTCAACTGAGAGATGCTCATCCTTGCAGTCCTGGTCCTCCAGCTCAGGTCACCGAGACACTCTTGGTCTCTTGGTTATCATTCATGTTGAAAGCAGAGGCAGAAAATAAGATAAACACCCTTGCCCTGTCTCTGTCCCTGTTTGTGAGGTGACCATCCTCACCCTCTACTGGGCAGATATTATTTTTACACTGCCTTTTGCAAATAGCATAAGATTATATAATTTATGGTACTTAGGCCAAATTTCTGTAAATGTACATAGCAGAATGAAATATCCCTTGTTGATCTGCACCTCTTTGAAAAGGAAAGCAAAAAAACTATATTCCACCTTCATGATTAATTTTATTTGTAAATTTACTCTGCAAGCAAGGAAAAGTGGAAATTAGGAAAGAATAAAGTGCATACACTCTCTAAAGTATTTGTAAGAACTTGTTAGAGCTACTAATCTGTAATTGGAAGAAAGTCCAGTTCTTAATGCAGTTTCATCTCTGAAGTTAGGCTAGACTTACTTATATATACTTTGATGGTGAAAACAAGACTGCATAGGTATTCCCCAAAATTACAGGAGTCATAACAGAAAGAACCTTGTATTTCATCTGTCCTAATATTATACTAGTAAAAGGAGAAAATTAAATTCTCCTCTCCTAGTCTCATTGCTTATGTCAGAAAGCTAGGAATAATTTGGTTTTTAGAGTGTAAAAAAATGAAATAATGGACACATACATATATTTTGTGATAAGCAGTATGGTGCCTCCAAATCTGTAGAAGAGTTCTTAGAATGCTTTTATAAAAAACAAGTGGAGCAAAAGCTACAAAAGCTTTTGTGATAGCACTGTGTGCCATCACCAAAAAATATAATCATCTAGACCTCCCAGTAGTGCCTGCTCTGGAGCAATGAGTGCCTGCCTCTTGCTGTGTCTCAGGGAACCAACAGTGGGACAATGACTGAAACCAGATGAAGTGATATTGCTGACACTTCCATTTCCTTGAGCAGCAGAGTGTGGGTTATGGACCTCTTCCAAGAGATCCTCTTTACAGTCTCTCCTCAGCCTGTGGACCAGAATAGTTGCTCAGTGCCCTAATCACTGATCTTGGGTGATGGCCAGGTTACCCTCCCCTGCTTTAAACACAGTCTCAGGTTAAGTGTCACAAATGGATATTGCAAGTACAAAATTCTATCTGCAAGTAGCAAAGAGTCCTAATAACTCCTATAGGCTACCTCTAAATCCACTGTATCCATAGATAAATTTGTCTTTGTTAAAAAAAGTAAGAGATCAGTTCTGCTAAGTTCAGCTGAGCTGAATGAAAGCTCACTGCACCAGTAATCCCTGCAATTTCAATAGGACCATGGAGTACAGCAGTACTTAAAGTGCAAGCTGTGGAATTTAGCTAAATCACTTAAGTCTAAGAATTATGGCTGAGTAGTGGAGCATAAAAGGAAGTTTTTTTTTTTTTTTTTTTTTTATTAAAACATACAAGTTCCCATGTTGCTATGCGGATGTACGGTAACAGAAAATACAGAATAGCCAAAACATAATGACAATTAATCCAGTTGTTCTTTCATAAAAATAAGTATTAGTACTATTTTGCTTTTCTAAAACTGAATTAAAATCAGCTTTCTTTTTGTGTTCACTGTCCACAAAAAAAGCTTTCATAGATATGTGTATGAATGTGCACTGGTCTGAGGATCTATGCTGGTGCTCTGCTCAGATATTGCTCAGGGAACTTGAAGATAGCATCAAACAAAACATGATGTGACTGCAGTAGCCTATTGAAAAAGCAAAGTTGGTTACAAACAGCAAACTTGAAGTTACATTCACAAACTGCAATAAAAATTTGGACAGTTCTGTATCATACATAAACACAAAGAACAAAGCAAAAACTATACTTTTGACACGGGTAACTTCACAGATGAAGAGAGAGATGGAATCATCTCAATGGTATCTATAAATATAAAAATAAAAACTTCAAAGCCAAAGCAATATGTGATTTGTTGCAAATGGGATACCTAGTCAGGACATGTAGTTTAGACATGAATCTGAAAAGAACTGGCAAATTGGTATAACATTCTGTTCTGTGCTGCTTTTATTAGAAGGAGCCTT
Source organism: Melozone crissalis (assembly GCF_028551555.1). Classification (NCBI taxonomy): domain Eukaryota; kingdom Metazoa; phylum Chordata; class Aves; order Passeriformes; family Passerellidae; genus Melozone; species Melozone crissalis. The sequence goes on from NW_026535780.1 coordinate 26,706,566, forward strand.
CTGTTGCTTACTTTTAAACAGACATTTAAATCACATTGAATCATAATCATACAACTAGTAGTGCTTGTTATTCTGGATAATGTGTTTTAACTCATATTGCATAAGCTGCTCAAGTTTGTGGTTCCTGGCTCTTGCAAAGAATGGAGAGAATTAGCTCACATACTCCCATTTAGAGAAGAAAACCAATGTGTTTGAGCAGAAGAAAGACTAACTTGTTTCAGCTATGTCTACCTGTAAATATATAAATATGTTGACACTATTATGGAAATAATTTAAAATATCATCTCAAAATTAAAGATCTGGCTAATTTACTGAATAAGCATATTTTAAATTTCCCATGGTGTCAATTAAATTGTTATTGGATTACTGCATTAAAGAAAACAAAAATATGGCTACATATAATCTGAGACAGTTTATCAATTATCATCTGCCACATATTAAGATGATACCACATAGAAGGGCATTTCAGTCCCAATGTTTAGCATTGTACTGGCTACAGTTTCTGGTTTTGGATTTTAGTTTTCTGTAAGCAGTAATGACTGCAAGCAAGTTGGCTCAGCCACAAAAAAGATATGAGACATGGTGTGGTCTGTACAAGTTTCTTATGTTTACTTTCTGGCTGGCCAAATTTTTAACAACCAGTGTAGAATATGTTTCTTATATTATTTCCGTTTTCTGATTTGTTCTGTCCATCACATTCTAGTGCTTATTTGTAAGTCTTACTCCAAATAACACTTTGCTTTCAGGTTCATTTTTTACAATCCAGACATGGGATCTTTTTGTTCATAAACTTAATTCTCAGAAAACCTCATCCACTCCTTACTATACTATGCTGTACTATACAATACTATACCTTCATTGTTTTCCTACTATTAAAATACTTAAATACAATTTATAGTTTGAATGCTAGAGCTATTGGTGCAGCTTGCTGCACTGATCTCCAACCTACATTTCACATATCATCTTAAGATGAAAATGTTCTTGAAAAATCAGCATCCAAAAATTTGTATGACTCACAAAACTGCAATAAATAAGTATCCTCAAAAAATGCACATAATAATTTCTATCACTCTGATGCCTCCTCTAACACCATACAGTTCATCTTTCCATGCTTCAGAAATCCTTAATATGCGCACAATCAAACCAAGGAGCTCATGGGCCATAGCTACAGGCAGTCCTCTCACAGAGATCTATTTCTGCTTCTTAATTATGTCATCATTAGAATATAACCAGTAGCATGTCTTCCAGAGGGTAACCATTCATTAAGGCAGACAGATCAGACTGTGGTCCATTGAAAGTAATGAAGTGGAAACATCCACATTAGTTCTAAAGCCCTTGAGACCATTCCTGTGATATCCACTCTAGTCCACAAAGCACTGTCAGGCACCTTCTATTGTAACTGTGCAAGTGAAACAATTATCCACACACTTTATGTTTTTGCAGTTTTCTGGGTCAGACGGAAAATCTCAGCATCTCATCTAGTGTCTTTATACTGCCTAGCCCTAACTGTAACTCTCAGGTTTTGGTTTTGAGGTTTTTTTATAGCAACATGGGTTTTTTTGTTTACTACCTTCACTTAATTTATAGTCAAGGGAAAATCATGAAGTAGGAAGATGGTCACACTTCAAATAAATAAAAGGTTTCTGCTGTAAAAGGAAATAACATGCTCTCCATATACTTGATAGAAACAGAAAAAATACTAAGTTAAACTACAGAAAGTAAAGCAGATAAAAACTCTAGCAAAATATATAAAGTAAATACAGTGTACATGTACACTAAACCCCCTGAATATACATGTCTTATGAGGTGATGAGACCTTTATTTCTGGAGCTCTTTAAAATTGAACATATATTAATATCATTCTTGACAGATATATTTAAACCTTATTTCAGAGCAGGGAACAGATTATGTAGTCTTAAAACACCTTCTGGATCTGTTTTTCATATTCCAGTGATTATTTGCTAAGTTAGGAAAAGATCAGAATACACCATTAAAGTTCAGCAAGACAAAATGCTAATTTCTGTACAAGTCCTATTTTAAGAGGTGAATCCTTCCTCAGAGAATTTATGATCTCATTTCAGATAAGACACAAGGAGATGTTATAACAATCAAATGAATGGCGGATGGCAGAACAGTGACAGACCATAACTTTAGAATTTGTTATTTTCAAAGAGCAATTTTTACTTTCAATCATGTAAAAGATGTTAAAAAAGTTGTTTCATGAAATAGACAGCCATATTCTACCAACCATGCGCATCTAAGTGATGGGTTATTCTGGAAGCAGCATCTGTTTGGACAAATAGACATGTTAGCTTGTGGTGAACCAGGAAGGGACAATTCCCACTGCTGTAATATCACAACAGTCAGAAATGTGCCTGCTCTTCCCACACATCTGCACCTTGCATATCTCGTTGGTCTCCCCATGCTCCTTACCAAGTCCTGAGGACAGCCTGGATCACAAGCTCAATTTTAATGTTCTGAATTTCTCTCTGAAAGGGACTCTCCCTCTCCATAGAATCCTAAAACTGTTTAGCTTGGAAAAGACCTTTAAGATTTTCAAGTCCAATCAATATCATAAAACCTAAGTGTTATCAAATGGATCAACTAAGAGAATGACAATAGGACTTTCAACATTTGTTGAAGTTCTACTTCTAGAATATTGTTCCTTTCTTTGATATAATTAAAATAAATTGAACTTTACATTTTGTTAAAAAGTATAGTTTTACCTATTAAAGGCCTGTTCCTTTGAAAAGTTGAAAAGTTATGTAAGGCTTGCCACTGTGACTTGCAAAGCTTGTGTAGAAAGAATTCTGCAGCAAGTACTGCACGAAAGGAGCCCCATTGCAGAAAGCTTTGTCAAAAGAGTTTCCACTACCTAAACATCCACATAAAAACATACAATCTGAGAGCAGTCTGCTTTCTTTTGCTAAGCTTTGAATTTTGTTTTTCTGAAGTTAAATCTAATAATTTTATCTGGTTAGAAAAACCTTTTCCACAGATGTTCCTAAATCAAAATTTAAAAAAAGAGCCTTTTGCAAGTTTATAGACTGTGATTTCCAACTTGGTATACTGTGATACCAATTTGGTGTAACCTACCTTTTCCTCCTTCAATATCTGCACTTTCCTGACTCAAAAGATACAAGAAGTGTTAGCTTTCTTTTCCCAGCTGATTTAACCTTTCCTGCTAAAATTAGCTTTGGCTAGGAGCCCACTTTATTGTGGAATCACCACTTTTTAAAGCTCCAGTTCTTTTAATCATCTTTATGGTTGCACTGGTAGAATGGGCAATAATTCAGTTAGCCATGAAGCAAAATAGAACATTCCTTCATGCTTCTAAGAACACCCACAAAAATTTTTGATGATGCAACCTATTATATCACAACCTTTAATTTCCCAAAATAGGTTAGTCTTCTGAGATGACAGTAACGAGAATTTCTTGTGAAAAGATCCAATTTTTTTTCTCATGCTATATAACAACAAACCTTTGCATTAAATTTTTCTTAATATAAAAAGCCTCAAAAGTTTCCTGAGAAATAGACTGGTTTGCATAATATGCAGATTATTTCAGTTGCTTGATCACTGTAATAAATGCCAGAGAAGATAAACAAGCACTCCTTGCAAATGAAGCATTGCATACAAATTTCATTTTTATTGGAATGACACTTGGTGACCTATTCTGGAACCTTAAATTGATGAGATTTTCCTAACCAGGCATGGTTTCTAATATTAAGTTAATGAATAAAAAAAGGGAAAACCTCCACAATTCTTATTTAAAAAATACATACATAAGAAATCTCATTAAAAACTTGGGATGGAGAATTTAAAATGCTTGAATAGTCAGAGATTATTACAAAGCCAGAAGAACAACATTTCATGAATAAATCAAAAGGTATTAAGATTAAACAAACATGTAAAGTTTGAAAATTAAAGGGGGTCAATTAATGAAAGCAACAAATTAATTCAATTTTCATTTTAGCACTTGACATTAAACTTGCTGCTGCAAAAATAAACTCAATTTCAAGGTGTTTGATGCCGAAAATCATGTTCCAAGGAGGTCAGAATTTGTCCCAAAGCTTTAATTTCCTGATTGCTGAGGTAAAACAAGCTATATACATCTGTCCTGAGTGCTATAAGTATGTTGGATTAAAGCCATATTATATTCAAATCAAACCTCATTTCAAATCAAAGAAATCAAGTTGAACATCAAGCACAACCGAGAAATTATGGGTTTATTTGCAAGTGGACAAGCTGCAATATATGATATAGTATATTCTCTTTAGACATCCATATGGGTATTACACCTTATTTGAACTGGAATGAAGGTGAACTTCTGATGAATTATATAAATAAAGATCTGAAAGCATATCAGCCGTGGCAAAAAAAGGAGGATGTTTATATGCCATTGTATATGCCATATGTATATTTATATGCCATAACCTGTGCCACTGTATTGAGACAAAGATTCTGAGTCACAGATATAAAATGGCTGGATGTACATTCTATTAGTAAGGTCCCTATGAAAACTTTTTAACTTTTCCCAATGCCACTGAAGAATTATATGATGCAGGATCAGTAACCACAGCTCCTCACAGTAGATGTGATTTTTCCTGCACACATTTCTCCAGAACAAAAAGACAATAGGTTTTTGTGTCTATGTAACAAATGCTAATAATTACACAACCACAGAGCTGGCAAGTATTTTTTCTAGTGCTTGTCCATAAAAACTTCCATATGGACAATCCACATTTAAATCTTATAGATGAAAGAAAAGTGGAAGATGGCATCTGATCTTGAAATCTTTGCAAAGAAATTACTTAAGTATTTACAAAAGACTATAATTTAAACTTGATGAGGAATTTCATCGATATTAATATCAATTCCATTGGTATTTTGAAGAATGGATAATAACACAGAAGGACTGCATGGGAAATACAATTTGCCTTAGTCTTCATGGCTTTTTGTGCTAAGTAAATTATGTCTCTGATATTTTAATTGCTAAAGGAGCTAATAATTAGAATTAATTTTTCTCCCATTCTTGCAGCAGAGATGCCACCTTCTAGAACACGAGGTCAATGACAAAAAGATACTTCTAGCTCTAGATACTGTTTTGAATCTTCTCTGCCTACTCAAACTAAGCAGCAGTCTTTAGTGAAACAGGCGTAAAAAGAATCAGGTGGCAGAGGGAAGTTGAGAACGGGAAGAGATTACTTACCTCTTATCTATGTGCCTTAAGGAATACAGGAATCTCCCCCTTTTTTTTTTAATTTCTGATTTTATATTACAATATTTCATTACGGAATGGAATTTATGTAGGAAAAAACCATCAGAGTACAAGGTAAGGAGAAAAGCCTTATTAATTTCAAAAACAAAACATCTAATATGTGGCTGAGCCTTTGGATAGGATTGTGTTCCTTGGTGAAGCCTACCCTGCTCACAGCAACCTGGGAGGTATAACATGAAACTGTTCCTGCACTCTGGCAGAACTGGAGCACACACATCCAGATGTCTGAGCTTTTAACTTGGTACACACTAATGAAAAGTCATGCATGGTTAGTTCCAGTTAATGAATATATTCTTCTACTGAGGACTGTTTTTTTTTTCCTATTCCCCAGAGTTAATTTAAACAATAGGTTCGTTTTTTCCCAAAACAGCAACTCAATTTCCAAAGGTATCTTCTGCGTAAGGAATTTTTAATCTCTATTTTACTGATGGGGTAGCTTTTGGAAGGAGACAGGGTGACAGACAAGCACATACTGAATCTACAGGAGCAAAAACCTTAGTCGGTCTTCTGCTGCTCTCAACACTGTTACCTGGCTTTTTAGAGGATCTTTTTCTACAGTGTAAGAGTTAAACTTTTCTAGGTGTATTTTAAACCTTTTCAAAACACATGTTTTTGAAGAAACATAGTCTTTTATGAATTGTGTTGTCATATTGCATGAGACATTTAATAATTCTTATTGAAAATCCTTGCTTGAGGCCTTGGAACTGATGATATGATTTGTTCTACTCCTAGATATACAATATTTGAGCATTTGTGTCAGAAACACTGGAAAATTAGTTATCTATTTATTTCATGGCTTGCTGAAAATCACCAGACCTTAGAACTCTCCTGAGATCATGGGACCCTCTCAATTACCATTACTGATCAAGCTTACCACTGTTTTCTCAAGTCAAATATGCACACATTTTAAATTACTTTCTAGTTTTAATCAAGATTGCTTCCTATTTATATTAGCACTTTTATTTCATGCTTCTTTTTTATTCATTCTGTGTTGTACTGTTGAACTTTACATTTTGACTAAAACAAAAAAGAGAATTATGCATTTTTATTTGCATGAGATGCTACAGCTGTACAGTAATTCTGTGCTCCTCCTTAGTGTTTGAGAGAGTATCAAATCCAGCAGATACCGCTCAGCATCACGGAAGAGAAGCAGAACTTAAATCATAACAAAGTCCTCTCTGGGACAGTGAGTTGGGTTGCTTGAAATGCTGACAACATGCCATCTGTGCTTCAGTGAGGGTTAGCTACTGTTTAAAGGATGGTGATTAACAGTCAGAGCTTTACACACTAACAAGCCAAGTTTGATTGTAATTCTTTGGAGAGTAATCATCGCTCTACCCTGCAATTATGTACAATGAGTGTTGAATTAGAAGCAAAGAAAAGGAACATGAAATAACTTTCAGACTTGGAAAAGCAGGCTATTGAACACAAATCAGAGGTGAGGTGATTGGTGAGAACTGTGATTCAATGTAGTATTGGTGGAATAAAATAAAAAGATCTAAAGAAATGTCAATTTCAAGAGTTACTGGGAAAAATTAAGGAACATGTCAAGAACATAACTTACATCAAATGGGCAGAAGAGCATCATATAAAGAAAAAATAATCACAAGCCCATGAACACTGGATTTTGCAACAGAATTGTGAACTGTAGAAAAATTTTGACTTTCCTTCATGCTTGTTTTTTTTTGCTAACAGCTAAGTGATGAATCAACACTTTCTCTTCTGCCCACTCATAAGAGATGTGCTCTTGCCTTTACTTTCAACTTGATCTGAAACTGTAAAAAGCAAGGTTTACAAGCTATATAAAGATCCATCAAGATCTTTGAGTCAAGTTTAATTTTGTTGAGAAAGGAGGAAGACTGCTTATGTCTAAGGGCAGGGTTACAGCAGCAAATGAGTCTTATTTACAATGAAGACACAAGGGGATGTTTCTAAAAGGTGAGAGGTAACAAAAAGATTAATTACTAACACATGATTCATGTTTTTAAAGCACAGATTTCTTTTTAAGAAACAGATGTCAGTATCTTAAAATTGTTAATAATTTCTATTCCTTTTTGACAAGCAGTATATTAGCTGGCGTTAGACCACTCAGAAACTAGAAACCAGGCATGTAACTCCTGGAGGTGATATGGAATCATGAAAGGATTAGTAAAATATCTTCCCTTCCAAACTCTGAAAGCAAGCAGTAGAGTCAATCTTGTGTTTGAAGGATTTAGGGAAAGAGTGGAACATTTAGCTTAGGAGAATGAAAATGTTTCCCTGAAGTGATCTCTTGTTCTCAGTCCCAAAGTAGCGCCACTGGGCACATGGCAATGATTACATCTTGAGTCTTACAGCTCCCTTTTCAACCCTTTCCTTTTCTGTATCTTGCACCAAGTCTGGTTCTCACCCTCATCTTTTGATTCTGTATTTTGCTGCCTCAGGGACAGACCTTGCTGCTGTTGGGCTGAGAAAGAAGAGAGTATGAATATGCAGCACGACAGAAAAGAGCGGTGCGAGACACGGAGTCTGGTTTGCTACACCCACCGTTAGCAGAGTAGGTGGCGCAGGGGAGAATCTGCCTCCCAGATTCGCAACCTCCTCCGTATTTCCTGCCTCTGAAAGAGAGAAACTGCCTCTGATGGCTCTGCTGCAGGCAAGCCAGACAGCTCGGCCAGAGGGGCTGCTTTTTGCAGAGTGCTATTCAAAGCACTCCATTCCCTGCTCCTCACAGGTCTGGAACGTCCCACACCTTCGCTCCTTCCAGCACCACACAGCTCCCTTCCCTCTCCCAGCTCTTCTGCCTTCACACCATTGTGCCTTGCTCTCCTATTCGGTGCACCTACAGTTCTGCTGCTTTTTGTCTTACAGGAGGGTTAAAGAATTTGCCATTTATAGACCACATCTGCTTTCTAGCCCCCTTCTCCAGCAGCAAATGCAGCTTTTGCCTAGGTCCCCAATCATCTATAATCTTCTTGCCTGATTAGCTTCTATTTTGCCAATTTGATGCTTTTCTCGAGTACCCATTCCATCACTCCCCGCTTCTCTAAAAGTCTGTGGAGAAAGAAAATAAAGAGGAGGAAAAAAGAAATTTAAAAATAAATGGAGAAGTATCTCTACTGCTAGCTCAACATTCTCTTTTTCACACTCCTCACCAAAAAATGCATGTTCTTATTTAGGTGTTTATTCACTTCAGGAAAGGGAGTCAAACCTCTCAGTTTTTTGGGTTAGCTTTTTGTTTAAAAGAAATAATTGCAAAAAAATATTTACTCTAAAAGAGTAGTTTCTCAAAACCACTGCATATAGAGATATACAGACACATCAAAAGGAAAAAATATTCCAGAGTCATCTGAGATAACTATATCAGATCGTCAATGTCCCTTGGAATAACTACCTATCCATTTCTGCTGATATTTATCTCCAGAGATAGGACAGAGATTTTGCTACACTCATGCCCTGAGGTGCATAGTATTAACTAGAATTTAAATGTGGCAACTGTAATGAAGGCTGATTTTGAAATGCAAAGCAAAAGAAATTAACTAATTTTACATATCTGTCAGCCAAAAATTTTTTTAAGTCTGAATCTTTGCTCAGCTGCTAAGTCAAATTTTTTTTGTAGAATGAACACATTGGAACTAGGTTATTTTTATCTCATTGCATCCATTGGCATGAATATGAGATTTTTCTCACCATATGAAGAATATTTGCTTTTTCATGACCTTTTTCACAATCTCTCTGGTAGCTGACATGATGGTATCTCAGCAACTCTGATCCCTATAGAGTCTCTGAGGTGTCTGGGATGCATTGTTCATCTTAAGCTTTACTATGCATCCTTCTTTCTATTTAGCATTATTCTTTGCAAGAACCATATGGGATACTCCAGAAATACCAACACACTTCAAATGTAACAGTACAAGCACATAAAAAAAAATAGAAAGTTCATCTACTCTTTCATAAACAGGGATGAAACCTCTTTTTTTTTAGTGTTTTCTCTATTAATGCTCATATTTATTGCTCACATTTATTGCATGGCCACAGCAGTTCTGAGTCTGAACTATGGATTATGGTCCCATCGATCTTTGGCAGAAGATCTAGAGAGCACCAGTGAGCCATGAAACATTCCTCAGGACCCTAGACAGTCCTGTCAGGGGACTTATGTCAGAGAGGTATTACCCTTGTCACTAGGCTGGACATAGAAATGTCTTCCAAACTCGTCAGATGTTGATGCACACACTGAAAAAAATGCCTGGGCAAGAATAAAAAAAATCAATAGGAGATAACTCAAATTTTCCCAGCAGAGAGGAAAACTCAGGAAAAATGCCTTTCTTTGAGCATAAGAATAATGGTGATCCCATGATGTTCCAGTTAGTTCACTTGATTTGCTTAGAGAAATCACAGAGACACTGCTAAGAGGGAACTGTGAACTTGTTGCAAAGGAGACGTATTTTGCCTATTAACATCTCAGTCTCCCTTGAGTACAAATGTATAGTTGAGCTTCACCTGGGTAACCTGGGTAGGTCAACACGGACATTTCATTCTATTTCAATAAAAATATGAGAAAGATTTGATTTACATTTAGTTGTGGAGCATAGATTATGAGATTTTAATGCCACCATGCTAAAATATTAGCTTCTTGCAAAGGTGTTTTCCAAAGTAAAAAAGCTTTCCTCAATTACTGCAACTGAAAACTATAACCAAGGAAGTTTTATATATACATGTGTAATATATATGATACATATATACTTGAGGTAAATATATTTGGTTATACATATGTATATACACACTAAAATGCCATAACCATCAAAGATTTTACAACTGGTGTTTGCCATATCCCTTGATTGTTAGTTTCTCTACTGTATAAAACATTTTCTATAGACTGGTAAAGTTTCAGGTAATAGATATATTAGTTTTAATGTTTTGATCAAATTATTTAGTTATTCTCAAATTCCATGAAAGAAGACCACACCACCTTGCAGCTAAGGACACAATTATTTTTAAGCCTAGGAAGTATAAACTATAGGATGGATATATGTATTTGGTTCATGTAATTATAAATGTAAATTATTTAAATTTCCATTCTAAGATACTTGGGTTTGCTTGGCCCAGAACAGAAAAGATAGATTCAAAGTAGAGATGTATGAATGTAGGAAAAAACTGTGAAATTAAATTGAAAATGAAAATTTTAAAAACTAGTTTTAAATCTTTACTTTCAGAGTTTTTCATAATCTATTTAGATTTAAGACAATCCATGTTCATTTTCCAATTAAGGGTAAAGAGTTGAGTGCACTGCACATAATTTTTCTTTAATTCATACAGAACAATGCCTACACATGCAGTCAGCAGAATAAATTCTTTTTCCAGTGTAAGAAAGGGAGAAAACATTACAGATCTGTATCTCTGAAGTATAAAGCAATGTATCAGAGGGTGCATTAGAAAATCTTGCCATTTTGGATGCATAAGCTAAAAGCATGAGGTCGACTCCTATAGAGTCTGAAATACCTTAGATTTAGTGTCCAAAGACTTGTATCCAAAAGAAATAGGAAGGGTAAATTGTGCCTGGAGTTCTGCACTAAGACAAAACCACAGAGTTAGAGGAGCTATGACTTAAAGCTCTCCTATGGGAAAAGGAGATGTAGGTTAAGAACTCACAAATACCAGCTATAACTCTACTAGAAATGATCAATTGGCATTTTATTCCACGAATCTATTTTTGTGGTGTGTTTATCTTAAAGCCATCAGTTAGATCCCAAACAGGCTTTAGTTTACATTGTAAACATCCCATTGTTGGCTTAGAAAAAGGCAGTTGAAGTGCAGTAATCAATGCCTGAAATAGGCCCTTGCTACAAATAATATTGTGTCTATTATATATTTTTCAAATATGTTTGTATCAATATTTTGAGATTAATAAAAGTGTGCAGATTTTTCCAAAAAGAAAGCTTCATTCATGTCTTTGCTCTTGGAATATATTTGCAGAAATTAAACTCTGCATTTTTTGTGAGCTTCAGAAATAAAATATGCATCAAATTTAATGCACCTACAGGGGCAATATTCTGCATTCTTGCACAGAGACATTTGATAAGTGAATCCATTTTCTGCATGTCACTTTTGAAGAGGACAGCATTTTCTTTTTTGTGTGAATGAAAGTATAAAGCATGTAAAAATTTTCCCAGCCATATTTCACCATTGTACTTTGCATCATTAATTGGATGCTAGTGGAAAAAATTAACTATTCAAACTCCTTGCCAGAAGATATTAGAAAGATATTACCATTTAAAATCTAATTATTGTCTCAGAGTAATCCTCAGTCCTGTTTCAGAACCTTATGCCAGTGGAAATTCAATGAGAGGAATACTGACCATCAATCAGATTTAAAAAAAAAATCTCTATTCAAAGGAGTCTTCAGACATTAAATTAATTTGGTGATGATTGAATAGAAAGTCTTTAACAACAATATCCTAACATATTTCACAATGGGAATCCACTGGATTTTAAGTTGGCAACAGAAAATTCCCAGCTTTGACCTGCTTGTCTTCGTACAAGTTCAAGTGAAGGCATGGCTGGTGCCCGTAGTTCAGTATGTTGGCTTTCTGATCTGTATGGATCAGTAAATCACAGAGAAAAAACCATTTTATGCATAGCATACATTTTAAGTGGTTCCACAGAGGGTCATTAAATCCCCCCAAAATGACAGAATGGTCACTGTGATTATTGAATCAAGAGAAAATTAAAGCTAAGGTGGTGCAGACCCTGCTTTTGAGAGCCACACATTTAGAGCTGCAGCCCTTGACTCTGTTAAGGTGAGCATCCAGGGCATAGGATCCCACCCAGAGCAGACATATCCACAGCAATGCTGTGAAACCTGTACCCCAAATGCACCCAGTCCTTGACAGAAGGACTCACATTACTGCAGCTGGGAGCACAACCTCCCCTTGGGCTTTAGAGGACAGGAATTTTAAATGCATTGAAAGCCCACTAGCTTTTGTCTAGGTTTTCTCCATATAACTGGCAACCAGACTAGATAATCTTTAACTTCTGGTTTAATTTTCTGTATATTCGTGTTTGCTTACAGAACCTTTGCAATGAAATAAACTGAATAGTGTCTCCTCTTCACTTTTTCTGTCTTTTTAAAAAATTACTTTGTGTTTCTTTCCAGCTCTCTTGTTTTGCTTCCATCACTGATGGAGATGAAGAGGGAACAAACAGTCCTAATTCCCAAAATCAAATGTCAGACCAAAATGTGCTTCCAGATGAATTCACTCTAATTCTCAGTAATTTAAAATAATTCCAGTTTAGTTAAATTCCAAATGATTTCTTCCTTTTTGTAATGCATTAAACAAAATGTCACTGCACAGTAGTATCTCTCTCTCTCTCACACACACACAGACTCACATGACTATCACTGGCTATAAACTGTCTACAATAGCGATGCAATAAATATAAATATAGATTATTTTTTGATGATATATTTTTTTCTAAAAGACTGGTCTGATGACAGACAGACTTACTAAGAGATTTTATTTGAAATGAGAAATAACTTCTATCCACTGAATCTAAATTAATACTATAGAGATAGTGCTACAAGTAAATGTATAGTGAGGAATAGTGCAGGTTGCACAAAAGCAAGTTTGAATAATCATCATATAATGGAATCATCATTCTATTTTACATTCTAAGAGTAATTGACATTGTAATAAAAATGTCCTTAAGACGTGTGCTTAGAAAAATAATTTTTGAAACAGTGATAAACCCTCTTTTTTGCCACTCAGAGATTACATGATATGCAGAAAATGTACTCTGTCATGCATGTAACAATAACATTCATTAATTTCCCCTGTTTATTTTCATTCCTTTCATGAGACCCTGAAACACTCACAAAACCAGACCTGTTTGATTCCCACGATCTGAGACAGCATGAAAGGCTAGATTATATCATTACTCACTGGTGAATCCAAAAATGCCTCAATAGTCCTGACCTCAGAAGCTTTCCATATTTTCAGCTCTTTCCAACTTTTTTCAGCATACTGTGGAACAAAATAACTGCAAATGCAAACCATCTTTTGAGATCATGAAGAGAGAAGATTAGATCAACAAAGAGAACATAGAAGTTAATTTAATTTTTGAGGAGATATATGTGGGCACATTAGACAGACCTCTGAGGCTGAAGCCTCCCTGTTCTGCAGGTTACACAGAACACTGACATTTTTTCTTACAGCTTTTATCTTTATCTCTGGCATCATCAGGCCCTGATCCTTCAGCCTAATTGGTTTTCCCAATTCCTGATTAGCCACAGGGATGAGAAATTCTCCATGTGCAGAGCAGAGCTACAGGAGCAGCCCTGGTGCCGGTGGGCACTCGGCGCAGAGAGGGAAGCGGCACAAGGCTCCGAGCTGCAATCCTTTGAGAGAACCCTCCTCAGGGCTTGTTTATTATCCACAAAGCAACAGCAAAGTCAACTGCAAAACACATGGCAAAGGTCCCCAGAGGCTCTCCAAGGTCCAGCCATGCAGGACAGAAGGTCACACTTTCCCCTTGGATTGCAATCCTGTTTTTCCCTCTCACTCCAGCAGCTATATGGCCAGCCAGGATGGCTTAAATGCTTTAGTGGCTGTGTTTGCTTCTCACTATAATGTTTACATCTAAACTAAACAGACAGAAAAATTAAATTCAGTGGAATTTTTGATTGTGAAAAAAAAAAATTCTTAGCTCCAAATGTTCATGGCAAGCATCTTAACAGCCAGAAAATTAGGGATTTTTTTCCTTCAGCTAAAAGATGGTAGAATATAAATACAAAGAGTTTTCCCAAAACAATAACCAAAAACATTTTCAGTCTAAGTATTCTGTATGTCGGCTGATTTATTAGGGTGCTTTTCTCAACCCCCAGCAATATTTATATGATTGGACCACTGCCAGAAAATGGAACAATTTGGTATTCAGAGTTCAGAACCACCTGTTTTTCTATCTGTTACTCTACAATCTTCTACTATGAGCATGGCAAAAGAAATAACAACAAATTTTAAAGCTTGTCAGCCTCACAGTACATTTTTCCCCCCTCTAATTTGTATTTTTCTTTAATAGCAGTAACAAATTGACGACCACCCTTTGGATCTGGCCCAGAGTGAAATGATTTAGAAAACAGGACCTAAAACTGATATATGAGTTTTGATACAAAGCTGCAGTAGAAAAATCCCATTCTGCATTCTAAAAACATTTTCTCTTTGGCTTAAAAGGCTATTGCTCATATTAGCAGAGAAATAGTCTTGAGAAAGCTTTTTAAACTTATGGCTTCTTTAGAGTAATGTAAGCCGACAAATTACCACACAACCAATTTTGGAGCTGCAGTGCCCCTGTGGCACCCCATCAGAAGGCACTGGGAGTACACAGGAAAGTGAGTGCTTAGGTGGAGAGACAGAGTTGGTGGTGCTTATTTCTACATCAGCCTAGCTGTGATGCAGAATTCACACAAATCTGGCACCATGAGGCAAGCCCACGCTGAGGGGTGTGTGCAAGGCAAGTGCAACAGTGAAGAAATAGTCAAACATGCATCCAGATTATAGACAAGCCTCAAGGGAGCATACTAAACCATGCAATCATGTAACTTGCAGAAGTACCTTGAAGAGTAATAATTATTTATTGCAAGCATTAAAGTACAGGTAAATCAAGAACTTTTTATTAGCCCAGTTACAGTGAATTCTAATCTAATTATTACAGTTTATTCTTCATAATGACAGAACTGAAGCTGATATTTGCAGTTATCCATTTCTCTGGTGTTTAACTCTGACTTTGTGTTTTAGTGTGGTGACTCATCATCTCCTACATCACTTTATGACTCAAAGTGTGGTGGCTGTCTGTGAAGTTTTGCCTTTGGTGCATGTCCAGAACTGCTCCTGCTTGTGTAGCTAAGTCACTCACTTCCAGCAGATCAGGAGCAGAGCTATCAAACCGGCTGGAGGACCAGTGGGACCAATAATCTAACACAAACAGCCTAAAATCCGGATTGGAGCTTTTAATTAATTACATTACAGCACTCCTGAAATGAAGCTTAACCACCTGCTTATATAGTCACCATTACAGTGCAGAAAGTATCCAAGTTCATGAGCCATT
This sequence comes from Melozone crissalis, assembly GCF_028551555.1. Classification (NCBI taxonomy): domain Eukaryota; kingdom Metazoa; phylum Chordata; class Aves; order Passeriformes; family Passerellidae; genus Melozone; species Melozone crissalis. Next base: position 26,721,927 of record NW_026535780.1, read on the forward strand.
GTAGGGATTATTCTTCAAATATTAAATACCAAGAATGGTTTTTTAGCTGATATACCAGGAAACACTTTAGCATCATAGTAGAGTTACTATGTGCATAGACATGACCAAAAACGTAGACTATGGTCCTAAAAATCAAGATCCACTATTTTTTCATTTTTTCTTTAGCAGAAAAAACCCCATTTTTATTATGTTTTTGCAGCAATGAGTCAACAATGTCCTAAAGTGTGAGTCAGGAATATGGAAGAATCTTTTAACTTTTTGGCATTTTACTACTTTCTATTTGTTCTGCACCACCTTGACTTTACCTTTATGGGTGCTCTAAATTTTATTGCTCCTCAAAAGTCCTACAATACTGGGAAGGAGTATCCATATAGAATCGCACAATGCTTTAAATTGGAAGGGATCTTGAACACATAGTCCAACCATCCCTGCCACACACAGGGTCATCTACCACTATATCAGGTTTCTCAAAGCCCCATCCAGACTGGTTTTGAACAATTCCAGTGATGTGAGATTCACAACTCTGGTCTTGCCACACATAGAGTAAAAAAAAGCCTTCTGTATGTACAATCTAATCCATATTATGGTTTCAAGGCTGCTTCTGACCACAACATCCTCAGAACACAGAACTGGCCCTAAATACTCCATCTTCTCCCTCCATATTGCAGAAACTAAGCAGTGGATGTAGTCCTGCAACCACCTATTTGTGTGCTTTTACCTGGTAACGTGGTACACAGCAAGGAAGGTTCTGAGTGGAATACTGATGTATACATTTATTCTCATGTAATAGTCATGTCTAGGAGCAGACAGCTAAGAGAAAGAACAGAAGGATAGGGTGTTTTGAGTGTGGAAGTGGAAATCTCTGCCAGGTAGAAAAAACTTCCAGCATTTCTCCAAACAAAGTTGGAAAGGTCAGGCTAATGCTGAGACAGCTTGCCTTGCAGGGAATAACCCCTTCTTTGTGTAACTGGATATGGAGAAGAGTAACTACATTCAGTCTGCAGGAAAACACTCATCAAATAGGTCAGAGAATTCATATTGCAGAAGTTAGACCATTGTCTATAATGGGAGTAGTTTCATTAATAAACAGGAGCTTTATGTGCAGAGAAATGCTGTCAGACTTGCCCTTTAGAACATTGATCCAGTGCTGGTAAACATCAGAAAGAGGACAGAAAGCTTGCTGCAAGTACAAACCATGGATATTATGTCATTGAATTGCAGTGAAAACAAAATAAGGGGAATAAAACAAGTTTGATGAACTCATATTGCCAAATATTTTTTTCAGTAATACAGCACCTGCAAACAATATGCATTGCTGCTCATAAGGAAAAACTCATTTTGATAATCTAAATATTTGCCTGCTAGTCCCAACTGATTTGTCAGTAACAGTGCTAATGTGCTAGGAATAGTAATGCAATGATTTTGAACACAATTTTATGCTTCCTTTGATATTCCAAGTGTCTCAACTGCTGTCCCTGAACAAGAAAATCACATAATTACTCCTGTAAAGAGACTTGTCATAATCTAATCCAATAATAATAATCTAATGTTCAGTGTGGACCTCTTCTTTCTTTAGAATGTGAACTATGAAATGCTAAACTCAATATGGAATAGCCAACAAATGCACAGATTTCAATAAAACTGGTCTTTTGCTGATAAAATCATAGCCTGCTAGTGGTCCTCTTAGGTAGATGAATATGAATGTGGAGGCTGAACGGTGTATAACATTCCTACAGAGTTTTTCATTTGTGTTGGTTACGTCCAATTCCCCATTCAAATTATTTGGTTTCTTATATGAAATCAACAAATGTCTACTGCCCAGTTTCTCAGCACCAGTTTTCAGTTGCTTCTCTACTTTCCCCTTCCAAGCTATTAACCTCCCACAAACTACTGAGCCTCAGGAGACCAAAATGTGATACAGCAAGTGAACTTTCCTGTTATAAAGAAAAGGATTCACATAACAGATAAAAATCCAGACAATAAAGAGCTTGGAATAAAATTCATTTCTTGATAACACTGAATTTTGCCCATGATTCAGCAGTTAGCAATAAGATAAAACCAGACACAAACCAGAACAGCTTCATGGAACACATGGGATATGGTTAAAGCAGGAATGAGAAGCCCAAACTAAAAGGGAACAAGAATCCCAAAAGATCAAAGATTCCATTGTGTTCACAAAAAAATGAAAACTTCATTAAGAAATCCTGCACAGGCAGGTGTTTTTTGCCAGCTTTATATCATGTTTGGAGGACAGCTAGTTAGAGATATATTAAAATTGCAGTTTGCCAAGGCTCACATTCATATCTTGAAGGTGAGGGACACTGCACAGCTCTCCTTCCTCTAGCTTAGCTCCTTCATTACCTTCCTTTCCTCCTTGGTTCAAACCATCCCTGCTTTGTGCTGCCTGCAGGCTGCACCTGGTGATGAGGTACAGGTGGACAGGAGATGCAGCACAGCAGGGCAGCTGCCACAGATTAAGGATTCCTGATTTTTTGTGTCTGTACTTGAGACCTGGGTGTTGTGGGGAAAAAACCCTCAACAATAAATGCTGTCTCTGAGAAGTAGGAACTTGCAAGTCAAGGTCAAGGATGTCTTTCCCAAACTCTGAAGTAAGGTGCTCAGTACAGAAAGCTATTCCTCTAAAGAAGAGAGATGGCACTGACCTGCCTCTGAAGGATGACAAAATGGCATTGAAATATAGCACCACTGGAGACAAGAAAAGCTCTGCTGATTTCTTCTGAGGGCAGGAGAAGCACAGAAATTGTTGTGCTGTTTGGAAAGAGAAGAGGTGTATCCTACACAGTCATCTTTCATTTCTCTGCCCACCCATTCCTTAGCCAGCTCAGAGATTAATAGTAAATTTAGAAGCAAACTTGCTTGGTTCAATCTAGTTCTCCAGGTAGAAACAGAAAAATGGCCACTGTGAAAAGAGGGATATAAAAGAGAAAAGTGAAGCAGCAGCAGTTTACTTAAAACTAAGGTGACTGCAATAAGAGAGGGAGCAACAGCAATCAAAAATTGCTGAGATCTCTTAAAAAAAGAAGAGATTTCAGCTATGAAAATTATTATTTGGTTTGAGTCGACTTTCTTTGCTCTCCTGGCTGGATGTTTACTCCCTCCCTCCTTTTACTCTTCATTCCATGTTGCACACACAACCTTTGCTGCTGCTGTGCAGCACACAGCCAGACAAGATAAACAGATTACTGTGACCCAGTTAGTGCCCCTTTTACACATGAAAACAAATCTCATACTTATCTAGTGCATTTAGATCAAAAGTCTCTGGTGCAAACTGACTGTTACTTTATGAAGTACTTTGCACAGGCAGACTCATTTTAGGTCATCCTAGGCACTGCCAAAGTATGCTCCCCAAAGTCCAGAGGAAAAAATAATATAAAAATATATTTAAAAAAAAATTGAAATTAAGTGACGGCGTGAATCAAACATAGGTACTCTATTCATAAGGGAGGAAACAGTCACATGAATCACACACAAAATCACTTAATGACAAAAGAAAAGAATTTTCCTTAAGCCAGAAAAGTGAGACTGAGATTAAAAGCATTTTACAAATAATTAAAATACGACTTTGATCCTCAGTGGTACTCAGATATTCATCTTCCTTTGGCAGTCTAAATTACTATGTGGCAGCTTTATTAGAAAAACAACACAGCTCACAAATTGCCAAACATATATATCTGAATACTTTTTAGAATTAGCTTTCATGCTTGAGTGAACTAAGTAGTAGTTGATTTTCTTGAGAAATATAAATATTCATGAAAACTGATAATTCTTTAAAATCCCACCAATCAATAAAATACAAGCAGATCTCTAAATGTCACCAGTTGCATCCTGCACCTTCCTTGTGTAGAAGAATCAATGCCTGTAAGCAGAATAATCAGGGAGTGCAGAAATATCTGTGTAATTACAAAAAAAAAAAAAAAAGAAAAAAAAAAATTACTTTATCCCAAGGGTCTAATCCTAGCAAGAGTCATATATAGGAGTAGTTTTACTTTATTCTGAATAGATACAATGAATAACTTTACTAGAGCAAATATTCCCAGGCAAGTGTTTCAAGGATTGATTCCCAACTCTATAAAGACACCATGTTAAAAGCTCAGGTAGAGTTGTTTTCTACATTTATATAATTTACATTTGAATACAATTACATAAAAATAAGCAATTTACCATTAAAGCTGTGCTGGGAAATGGAAATAATTGCTAGGTTGTTTTTTTTTTTCCTCCATCAGTTATCGAAAAAAGCAATTTGAAACTGAGTAAAAAAGGAGATATAATCTCCACTGTAGGTGTTGGGAAAACTGTTCAGTGAAAATTAAAATACTAGTTTGTGCTGCAGCCATAAATTACTAAACTAATTATCTAGTAGCAGGCATAACCGAATCATTCAAAGGGGTAATTAGCAATCAGACATAATGAGTACTGCTACTATTTCTTGTCATACTGTATTTAGCTTCTGTGCAGCCTAGAGGAACTGAAGTATTTCCTACCCTTCTCGGAGGGCATTACTGCTATATTGAGTGCATCAGCCCATATTATTACTCCCAGTAGTTTAATTCTTCACTGGACTGCACAATTCTGGTTTCCCCTGTCAAAGTTTTGCCTGATCTCCTGGGTCCTTTTAAGCAGGTATCATCTTCACAGTTTCCTCCTTGGCCTTAGTATACATGTAAGCTACAACATAATCAAATTACATGGCTCTTTTATAGTCTTTATTGTATTGCTGTCCCTAAACATATGCTGAGTCTTACAGATCATGTTTTCTATAGTCCTTGGATTTCATACACATCTTAAAACACATGAAAAACATGGTGTTTTTCATAAAAAACCTACATATCCAGGGACTATTGAGGGAAGTCAGACTGATAATAGCTTTTAAGATAAGAAGGTGCAAACCCACATATTCTGTCAACCTAAGGTACATTTGGAGACCCCTCCTTTTTTCTTCTTTTTTTCTAGTGAGTTCAATACCCACATTTCACAACAAGGAATAAAAACTTCAAAAAACAAGTAAGTGTTGCTTTCATCTGGCAAAAATATAGCACAGAGAATCAATATTCCTCACTTAATACATTCTGTTTGGGATCCGTTTTAACTTTGAATGTGAAAGTTTATTTTCAGACAGGGAATCACAGAGTTATAGAATATGGTGAGCTGGAGGGGACCCATCAGGATCACCAAGTCCAAATCCTGACTCTGCACAGGAAACCCAAAAAAATCACACCATGGTGTTGTTGAGAGTTGTCTAAACATTTGAACTCTGTCAGGTTTGGTGCTGTGACCAACTTCCCTGGGGAGCCTGTTCCAGTGCTCAACCACCTTCTGGCTTAAAAACTTTCACCTAATATCCAACTTAAACCTCCCCTGACTCAGCTTCATGCCAGTTCCTTGAGCCCTGTCACTGGCCAAGAGAGTGAAGAGATCAGTACTTTCTCCTCCAGTTCCCCTTGTGAGGGTGTTGAAGACATCTCCTCAATCTCTTGAGGTCTCCCCTCAATCTCTTCTCTTAGCAATATGACCAAACGAAGTGATCTTATGTCTTATTGTCACAAGCTTCACATTACTGTTGTCCTCTAATTTTGCTCAGTTTTCATACATGCACATATGCAAAAATATATCAGAGAATATATCAGTCAGATTCTGCCAACATCCTTGCCTTTTTACAGCAAAGTCAAGGACCATCTGGAGGTGCTGATCGCTTATGAAAACTGGTGGAAGCAGAATTCTGTAGTGAAGGAAGTGTTACTCTGATATGAAAATTCTGAAGCTTCAAATATTATAATTTAACATACTATATTAATATCAAATATAATGCTAAATAATATTAATAAATAATAAGTGATTAATTATCAATGATAAAGTCTTATGTCATCATCTGAAGCTACAAGCAAAATTTTATGATGCCTTGCAATATTATCAAGTTTTCTACCTGGTTTTAAAGTTTTATTGAGTGGCCAAGTCCTTACTTGTAGGGATCTGGTCTAATGCCAAGTTACCAAGGTTGAATTCCTTACTATGAGTTGAAAAGATGGCAGCAATGCAGAAATCATTGGTACTATTTTCCAGAAGATATTTCCACATAAAATATAGTATAACTTCACTAAATATAGTATATCTCACATATCAGTGTGAGTAGACCCCACTTCCTTACACAACATTTCCTTTGTTTTGTTTTGAAGTTTGTTTCAAAAGAAGTGGTGGAAGGAAATGGAGAATTGCAAGGCAAGATTATTGATCAGCCTGCCTGTGGACAGGCTCTTCATCCCATCAGATATTGCTTGCTTAATTTTGTGCTTCTACAAAGGCCAGTACTTGGCACATAATAATTTTGTCCACATTCACACAAACAGATTAACAAAAATTAGTGCCAGATTAGCATTCCTGGTTGAGCAACTCTGACTGTGACACTAGGGCTGCTCCATTTTAAAAAAAGACCATGGATTTTATGAGTTGCATCTACTTTTTAATCAGTATCCACGTGGCAGTAATACTCTGCTCTATAAAGTCTTTACTTGAACAAAGTCTTTGTTCCCTTCATTTCCAGAATATGTTACTTTTTTTTGAAAAGAATCCCACCCTTGAGAAACTGCTCAGCCTGGAACATCTACATATGTATATTAGCTGGTAGGTTGAAAAGAGTTTTTTGTATTTTCTTTTTGGTCAAGAGCTCCTGCAAATACATTGTGTTCAAACTAAAGTCTTCAGGAGTTTTGACAGCAGCTTCCTTGCACTGTAACTATGGGTTACATGGCTTTTGACTGTAGATTTACATTGTTTTATTTAAATAGCATCTGAGATGTTAAGATATCCCAGTCCTGAAAACAGGCTATGCAGATGCATAGATAGAATTCAAAATAAACCAGATTATTAGTTATGTTTGTGAAGCAAAAACATTACATTTCAGAAAATTCATAGTTTTTACTAGATTGTTATTAGTCATAGAAAGAAGGAACTTTGCATTCACATAATTTTTCTTTAATCAATTAAAAAATGGTATTTTAGCAGGTTGCTGGAATTTTTCTTTAGCAAGACATTGCAATAAATAAAGCAGCTTTAGAATTGTGAACTAATAATTTTTTATTTGGAATAATTATGAGTTCCATATTGCCATATACACCTTCAAGAAACATTGTGAATTCAGCCTCAATTGTATACTCTTGTTGCATTTTCTAAGCATCCACATTTTGCTTGCTGTTTAAAAAATACAGCAATAAGGTAGAATCAGTAAATGATTAAGTTAAGGCTGATGCACAGGAAGAAGTTTTAAATGGATCACAGTTGAAATTTGTGATTATATTTTACTAGTTCTCCTCATGGGACAGTTTTGGAATTTGTGCAGCCATAAAAGCTAAGCCTTTATTCTCATCACAATTTCACTTTATTTAGTTCTTCTGTGGAATAATTCGTCATTCTTATTTGAAGTCAAACAGACACTATAAAAACTAATATTCTTCCAAGAAATGTGAAGCTCTCTGTTTTCTATTTTATTCATCTGCTCACTTCATTCTGCCTTCTTTTTTTGTTATCAAAAGAGGAATTAGGGCATTTTTATTCAAAATGCACATCACACAGATGGGTTAAAGCTTTTCCACTTTGATCTTATAAAAACCTCTGCAACTTCTTGATCAAAGAACTCCTTCCAAAGATCTGAGTTGTGCACCCGTGGGCTGTTTCACTGAAATTGGTGAGAATAGGACTCTTCCCAGGAGCATATCTTGCAAGGCTGGCCTTGAACAAATGGAGGTAGGGTACTAATGTTCACTAACTGCATTCATATTTCCCCTTTCCTGGCAGTGGTTTCCTCATTATCAGGCTTTCCACATCTTGAACAACTGATGTTTCTACTATGTAATATCTGCATGTCTTCCACATTCTGCAAGTATGAAGATTTAATCAGTCTTTATCCCAATTTATTCTCCACATTCGCTAGTAAGATAAGTTTAATTTCAGTCAAATGATAGTAGATTTCATACCTGACAGCTGTGACTCAACATATTTCTAATCAATAAATATTTTTCCCCACTTTTGCTTATTTATTTACAAAAGTCAGTCTTAGATGCATTAAGAAAAATTACTTGCAATATCAGTTTGGACAAATAGTATCCTGAAAAAAGTTTAAGCTGTATGATAAGTATACTTTACAAAATGTGTATACACAAAAATATGTAAAAGTTAAGATTTTTTACAATGATCTAACTATCTTAGCAGAAGCAAGTTAAATAAAGAAAAAATCTAGAATGTGAAAATGCATGAGTTTTAGTTCTGGATCTACCTTTGTGATTTCAACAGTGCTGTTCAGCTTGACCTACCTATGCCTCTGCATCCATTCTGGTCCTGCTGGCAAGGTACCCTCCCTTAATTGTTCTGTTGCCTGTGGTGTGTCTTAATCCTGGAAATCATCAAATTACTATGGTTTATTGCACTCTAGATACATCTTTGTATAAAGCAACCAGAGAGGGCATAAATGGAAGTAAATATTTCTTCTTAAGTATTGTTCCTAAGTGTGAACTTCATTTTATACACTATCATTTCAAGCATAGCCATAACCTTTATTCAAATATCAAATGGAACTTTGAGATTCATTAAAGCTGAACAAGACAAATGCTTCATCTTTTCCTTTTCCACAATGCCAGCCCAGCAGTTGTTGTTTCTAACGTGCTGTGGATTCAGCCTAAATTTCATGTTAAAACCACAGGATCTCTTTCCAGACCCTATGTCACCACAGTAATAGCAAAAAATCATTTTGATAAAACCATCTGTCTCCATTTCCATGATTATTGTCTGATGAGTCTTTAAATGTTGTTCCAACCACTGACCATACAGGTCAGTTCGTAGCCATTTTCTCATGCCTTCCCAGGCATTTAACTTACATAAATATGCAAAACTCAGGTGCTGAGGTGCTCAGCCTTTCATTGAGAGCAAATTGTTCTTCTTGAGTGTTTCAACACCCAAAGGGTTTGGGTACATTAAACCTGTGATTACATTGCTCTAGAAGCGGCATACAAAAACTTATGGAAGCAATCTTGAAAGTGTGATTCCTTCTAAGTTAAGGTCCCACTGGACACTTTTGTGGGAAAAAACAGAAAGCATAATTGGTGTCTTTTGGAATACACTAGTCCTGTCCTATTGTTTCTGATAGCAGGAAGTTCAGTGGAAGAAAACCATACTCTGAAGGGGATGGAAATGTTTTGGAGATCTTGTGCTATTCTGTACTAGGTCTTGAAATTATATATCACATGCAGTTACAAATGAAAGGTTTTATAGAGCAGAAGTCAGATAAAAGAACCACAAATTAATTTTTTGCAATTTAAATAACTGACATAAGATGTGTTATTTTGGAAAAGTTACTTGATTACTTGGGTGGCAGATTTTAAGACGCATTTTTAAAGTTTCTGTAGGAATCTTTTTCTAAATGTCATCAGGTTTTATTCTTTATTTAAATCTACAGGTCACATCTACTGTATCTTCAAGCAAAGCAAGATAATGAAAAGAGCAACAGAAGGTACTTTAAAAAACAAACTTTTAAAAAGCATCTGCATTCCTAAAGTCCTCCCATGGACTAAACTTAGCCATATGATTGCAACTGAATGCAGACTTGCTTCCAGGTCTTAAATGTGTGGTGCTACTGACAAATACTGAAGGCAGTAATTATGACCTCAGATATGCTTCAGCAGCTGGAGTCCAGTACATGTTTAAAGGCAGGATTTGCCTTTAAGTGAAAGAAAGGACAGTTTAAAAACATTCAAGGGGGGATACACACCTAAACATTAAACCAAGAATGCACAGTAGCAAAACTGTATCTAACAAATTAGAATCCAGATTTTTAAAGTGAAATATTTTTAGTATAAATATATATTGCATACTGTGCAAAATCCAACAAAAGCTTGTCTCCAGTTGTCTAGAAAAAGCTGATAAACTTTCTTTCCTGTTTTGGAACTAAAGAATAGTTTTGCTGTTCTGCAGTTCTTATATTTTGGGCAAGTTAAGACAGATTACAGATGAACTTTTCAGCTATGAAGCAGAGTAGCTTTTGAATCTATAGTTAGTCATTGCCCTTTGTGTTACTTTCACTCTGTAAAAGTATAAACAGCTTGAAATATAATTCTTTTTTCCATAGTAATTTTTTTTTAAAATACATTCTCCCTAAGAGGTATAAAACTTACTCCCATACCATCAAGTTTTTATGCTGTCAGCATTGGAATACTATGCCTATTATGCAAAAAACTGAAATTTCTGTCTTTGCATCCCTTCAAGCCCAGTAAGTGTATTCTTTCCTAGGCTGCTTTTAAAACCTTAGTACATTGGAATCTATTATATTTAGAAATAAAGAGCTGTACTCCATATAAAACTCTATTTCCTTTTATTTCAAGTGCTGCATAAACAAAAATACATATCTGCTATTTATATTCAATTTGCAGAAAGAAACAGAAAAACTCACATGAAGACACTACTTACTGTCATTTTATGATTTTGTGACACTGCATTTGCTCCAGAACACAGCTAAATCCAACTACAAATGCAACTATTGCTATTATCTAAAACACTATGATGGCCACATGGTGTCTAAGATTGACATGTACTTTCTCAAGTTCAACATTTGACTGCACTTTCATTTGGCTGAAGGAAAATATTGTAATGCATCAGTGTCTCATAACAACATGCAGATACATCAGACACTGCAGGAAAGCTCAGTGTCCTTCATTAAACTATTGTCTTTCAGCACCATTCCCAACTTTAAAATACTTCAATTAAAACATCTTTGTGTAGCTTTTCCATTTCAAAATGGATGATCACAGTAAAAAAAAAAAAAAAAAAACCACAAATTCTTCAATCTCTTAGCTCTGATTATAGTCTGAATTCACAGCACTCTTCAGGTTTTAAAAAGTAAATATTCATTTCATATATATTTGTAATAAATGCAGAGCAAACACAGAAATTTTTAGTAATGTTTCTAAATAGAAATATTGTATCTTTATTAATTAAAAACCTCAAATTCCCACTGTGCTAGTAGAAATATTATGAGGAAAACAATATGGTAAAAAAAAGAAACTAGAAAATGTAAGGGTCTTTTTGCTGTTTTAGTTTGGAGCTTTTTTGCTTATTCCATAAAAGAGAAGGCGAAATTTCAGTTAAAGTCTTAGCAAGTAAAAAGGCATATGTCCCTAAAGGGAGAACTGCTCTCTGTTAACTTTGCTAGAAGTTTTCACCTACAAATGGGACCAGAAATATCAAGGCTCCTGTGCTAGGGAATTTTGATTCCTTTTTCAAAGAATTAGACAAAATCAGAACAATATTCACAGAAAGAGCATTGAATAGCTTTGAGCTAATGACATGTGCATCAATTTAGCAGCTCTTGCTGTGGCCATGCATTTCAGTGGCCACCAGTCTCCATGGGATTTTGGCTTCCCTGGATAGGTTTAGCAAAAACTTATCAGAATTTTGCTGCAACAACATCACCATTATACAGCTTCTTACCATATCTTTGCCTTCTTTTTATACTGAGAGCATTCCAGAGGGGATCAAAGCTTGCACAAGTAAGCTATTTTCAGGGAAGCCAGTTCGGCATAAATCAAGGAAGCAGTCTCCAAGACAGTAAGGCTTGCTGGCAGAGATAGCAGTCTTGTATCTAATATAACATGTCTAGCATGGGCAAACATCATGGTGTGAAAGCTTCTGGAGACAAGTGTTATAATAGCTGTCTGCAGCACTGACTGCTGACAGAAAAAGAAAACAGTACAAAAGAAAGAAAAATCCAAATATTTTCCAAACTAAATAATCAAAGATGAACAGAGGGTAATTATGATTTTATTAATGGAGTTAGATTATCCTAAGAATAACAGACAACATCACTCTTGGAAAGCTATACTGCTAGCTCAATTCTGATAAGAAGAAAAATGTTCCGTTTTCTTCCCCAAAAGAAAAAAAAAATTGTATACAATTTAACCTACCAGAAGTTTTGAAAATCATGGATTGTCTACTTGTCCTTGACCATAATTTCAGAAACCTGTCTCCAGTGGACAGTTCAAAGCTTGTTATAATAGCTCTTAGAGTAGTTTTAAAAGAGAATAGCTAAAGACTTGCTATTATTAGAACATGAGTTTAATTTTGCAGAAAGTTCAAGTATCGGATACATTAACCTGAAACATTAACCTGAAAGAGATGCTACATTAAAAAGCCCAGCTCATTGCCCCTGGCAGTACTAGAATTAAAAAAACCTCTTTATTAAAAAAATGATGGATCAATGTCATTTTGGTTTGTAAGAACCGATAAATCAGTGAAAATTTTACATGTCTGTGAACTTTAATTACAGAACTGGGAACTGATATGCATAAAACATGTACACACTTGCAGGACGTCTTCTGAGAAAAATTCATCTGCACTCCATCCCCGCACACACAAACAAACAAACCTACATATGTATGAACTTAATGCTGCAGTCCTCTACAAGCTTTCAGTTTGGGTGATTTGGTTTTTTCCTAAATTTTAACTTTTATTTATTTTTCATAACTAACTCTAAAATTTGTGGGAAATTTCAAAGGAATAAATAACATAACTAGGGCTGAGAAGTTGCCAAAAAGTTCACCTCAAAATTGCTACTTTAATTTTCCATCTCTGAACAAATTAATATAGTTTAATTGAAATAGATGAAAAATATCTACAAAAATGAATGCACTAACCACAATTGTCAGAAGTTTGTTACTCAAAAATATTCAAATCACATAATATTGGATATGCACAGTTTATTGTAAACTTAACGCATTTGAATTATTGCAATCTTTCTCCTTTCATGAATCATTAAAAATCACAATGTTTTAATGAAAATCTAACTGGATTTTTAGGTCTCATTGCTGAAAGGAAATATTTGAAAATTGAAACTTTGGAAAAGTTAGCAGTTGAAAGTTTCACACTTTGAAAATATGTAGTATTTTGAGTGTTGAAATCAGGCAAAGTTGCAGTTTTCACTCACACTGATTGATTTTTCTAGTCCTGTCTTCAATAAAGGACACACATCATTCATGAATGTGGCAGACATCAAGGTCTGAATCCTGTCTGGGATGACCTACAGGGATTTTCTTACTCCTTGATCTGTTTTATTCATAACTTTACAAAAATTATAGATGGTTCACCTCTCCTCATCTAAAATTTCCAACCATATGCTAAAACAAGCAGATAACATTAGGGCACTAGTATTCCATTTAAAATCTGTTGCTGTCTCTAAGTACTGGGAGGGTTTTTCTGTTCCTTTGAAAGGAAGAACACACCAAGTTATACTTCAGATGTGGGCTTCATGTGGCCTCTGTTTCTTACAGGTTTTCCTCCAAGACAACATTAGCAGAATGGCAATGGGTGCTGCATAAAGAACTTCAGCAATCTGAATTCCAAGGGACTGCTTATAGCTGAACCAAAAGTGTACCTATATTTTCAAGCTCTGAGTCAGCTAATTAGAACACAGGGTGGTTAAGAAACACGATATGTCAACTACAAAGTACAGTTTTGAAGAATGGGCATTATTCTAAAATTGTTGATACTAAGTATTAGTATTAGTGTTAGTATTAGTATTGGTATTAGAATTAAATAAATGAAATAGAAAAGCATGTAGATCAGCATAACAGAGCAGAAACTACCACTAGCTTTGAAGAAGTCAACCTGTTTACAAAGGAGACAACCCTGAAATCACATGTCACAGGCATCACTAAAGGCAGACGTGGATTTATCCACTCAGAGTATGCGCAATATTTTGAGAACTGCAAAATGTGCACTGCAAAATGTGCATCTTGAGAAGGGCAAAGTGTCACTCATTTAATACTTCCAGAATCAAAAAGTAAGCAGGGAAGTGTAAATATTACAGGATAGCTTTCAATTTTGTTACCTTTTTAACTGTTCTGTCAATGATCGTTACTCCCAGGTTACTTAAGGAATTGAAATAGCTGCAATCTTTCAGAGAAAATTCAGTGAGTTAAATTTACCATTAAATAATAGACCAAGAACATACAAATATTTAATTGCATTATTTCACCTGACTCCCTTTTGCTCCCTTTAGCAGAATAAGTACCAAATTGTTAGAGCTGCAAAAATTCAGTCTCCCATCCTCAGTCCACACACGTATTGGTTTACACAGCTAGTAATTAATTTAGAGTGCAAATGCTCATTTGTAATTGATACAGTAGCTTGCTCTTCTAGAAAATTTGTGCAACCACGATACATACTGTCAGCTACTCACATGAGCCAGCCATGTGCCACTGAGTATTGCAGAAAAGTTGTTACAATTATTATTAGGGGATTAATATCAACCACAATTCCTAATGCCTGTAAGCAGATGGACTGAGCCCCTGTTTTTTCTCCTCTTCTCAGCTCCAGATAATATCAGCCACTACTTAATATTAAGCACAGAATATCAGACTAACATTTGTTACCGGTATACATTAATATTTATTTCTTAATTTAAATATTTTTTGATCATTTCACAGACAGATTTTTTTTAGGGATTAATTAGAGATTGGGAAAGACAAGCTGAGTAAAGCACACTAATGATGATCCACAGAGCATTATTTTGGCATTATGCCCTAAATCCCTATGCTGAAAGAAATAAAAACAATGTAGTAATGGTCTGAAAGCCTTACTCCCTTGAGAACAGAAAAAAAAAAAAAAATTAGCTGAGACAGAAATGAATATTCAATAAAACAAGTACTGAAATCTTAACTGCTGAAACTAATTGTTAGGAAATTTTTGCTATAGCTTATGACAGTTGGAACCCATTATAAAAATACTAAAATACTCAATATTAATAAACTAAGCAATATTTTTCCAAGTAATAACCATAGAAATTAGATGCTGATTATTTCACATCCTCTTCATGTCAGAAATAAGATGATGTAAAACGTATAAAGACCAGAACGGGACCTGATGACAATGAAATAAATCTGTAAACATAAAATGACACAGATGAATGACTGTGGTCTTCTTAAATAAGGGTTTGGAAAGAACTTCTGAAAAAGTGTAGAAGTGTCAGGTATTTAAAAGTTTCAATGGGTTTGTGTTTAGATGTTAATTTTAGGAAAAGGAAACTTCTTATAAATATAAAAAAATGATGAAAGTGTAAAACAGCAGTAGGAAAGTTTCAGTACTGAATAAATTGCATAGAAGAGAATTTCTGGATGCATTTTTGAATTTCGTATTAAAAGTTTATTTCAAGCGCTTGTTTTACTTCTTCAAAAATTTAAGGTATTTTTGTATTTATAAATTTAAAGGCATGTGAAACAGTTTAGTAACACAATGTATTGGGCTGAACTGAACCAAGTTTCCAGAATTTCAGTCTTAGAAACTCATTAATTTCAAACTATCCAAAGCTTTTTAAATCCCTGATTAAACACTACACATTGAATCATATTTGCACAGCTCCCTAAAGAAGCAAATAAAACCAAAACAAGAAATATCTGTGGAATCATGCTCATCCAACAACTAAGTGGTAAACTCATATTAAAAAAAAATACCTTGAAGTTATTAGCAATCTGTAATTGTCCTGATTTATGAAATCAGGAGCCAAGTCCAAGTTCAATGACCATCAGAATGGCTGGGGTAAAAATTCAAATAATTCTCTCTTCCCCAGACATTCCTTTACTTCCCGGAAAAAAACCCCAGTACTTACAATCAATATATTTTCCAGTGAACTTTAACATCTTTTAATAACACTTTGACAAATTTATTGCTAATTTCTAATAATTCCATTTTATGAAAGAAACACTGCCTATAAATTATAGGTGAGGCTATACTTCAAGTTCTCCACCTTTCTGTATTTCTTGATGTCTTGTGAATGAACACCATTTTCAAGTCTGAGAAACTATTGCAGTGGTATTGGTGTCCCCATCGTACTTTAAATATTCTAAAACTCTTTATAATAATGACCTACTATACACTTGCCCTTGTTCATGCATATGTGTTTCATCCTTTTACAGAACATGAAACAGAAAGAGTTTAAACACTGGCCTGAATCATTCTTGTTTGGACTTACAATACTTTTCCCCATCCCCATTCCCCAAGCTGCAGGCCCAGAATTTGATTACCTGCTCGCAAGAGCACAGAGCACTTTGAAAGAGGAGTTTATCAGGTCATGATGGAGATAGATTTACTTTCCCTTAATTTACCAAAACTGAGTGGATACACTAAACATTCCAACCGAACAATGCAAACCCCGGCTAACCAAGGAATTTCCATAGGCAGATTACTTTCTATTTAACAATATCCTTTTAATCTAAGCAACAGACACACTCTCAGAAATAATGCATTTCATTATCACAATTATGGCTTGTAGAAAAATCATGCAGTGGCACCACTGAGTTGATACTTGAAAAAAATTTATTACCATCTAGGCGATCAGCAACTAAACAAAGAAAACAAACATTGAATCCAACAGAATTACCTAGGTGCATGATTTCCCAGAATTCTAGAACATGAGTCATAAACTCCAAAAATTTATGTTACAGGCACTCATGTTTTTGAGAGCTGGTTGCTCCCACAGCCCATCAGGAGTAGTTGCCACTTCATGCCTTCCATCGCCTCATGCAGGAAAGGAAGTGTCAGGTTCCAAACACCACCTAAGTAATGAATTTCTGCTCAAAACAGAGCAAATGCATAATAAGATATAAGTCTACTCTTTTTTTTTTTAAGCATTATAATTTGAAAAGAAAAAAAAAAACTGTCAAGAAGTTAGTCCAGCATCACAAGAATACTGAGAATATTCCAATTACTGTTGTATCTGAGATATGAACATATTATCCTCTGCGGCTGTGTCCGTATATGCTAACCCTCTTTAAAACTTAGCTGCTCATTAATTGATGCCATTTTTCACTTCTTCAAGTCAGTCTAAGATGCTACACTACAGCTGAAGCACAGCTGACCTTCAGACCTCCTCTCCAAATGCTAAACTCAACCACCGCACTGCTCATAATCGCAGCAGATGGTTATAGGCTTAATATGCACATATGAACTTAATAAGGTCTGTTCTGTGCTCCAAAGAAAAGGAAATGGAAATGTAGCAAGGTCACTCACTCTTCAGTGTAAGGAGGTGTATGAGGGGGGGCAAAGGCAGCAGCAATGGAGAGGACAAGGATGAGAGAAAAGCTGGAGGCAGAATAAGAAAAGACGTCCTTGCCATGGTGGCCTAGTCCTTCTGTAGTGCTGATTCTGCACTGGTAGCTAGTGGAAACTGAGACATGCTGCTGATTCCAGTACTTTGTCTCTAATTTATTTATTTTTAAAAGCTACTCCACTTCTATGATAACTAGTTTCCTAATTTCATAATAATAATGTAATAATTGATAGTGATTAGTAGTGCTGCAAGTAATTGGTGTAGTTTAACTCCAGAAAGCAAGTCAGTGTGGCACAGATTCTCACTCACTGACCTCTTGCTGCAGTGATATGGGGAGGAGAATCAGGGAAAAAGGAAAGGCTCGTGTGTTGAGATAAGAACAGTTTAATAATTGAGACAAAGTAGAACATACTAATAATACTATTAATATTATTCATTATGATAATTATGATGATAATGGTGATGATGATGATGATGATTGCGATGTTACTACTACTACTACTACTACTACTACTACTACTACTACTACTACTACTAGCAATAATAATAATAATAATAATAGTGGTAGTAATGAATAAGAGAGAGAGATGACTGAAGCCAAGACAATCCCCACGCAATCATTGGCCCTTCCTGGACAACTCCCAGCAGTGTAATTACTGAACATTCTATGGTATGGAAGTCTTTGGATAGTTCAGCTCAGGTGTCCTGCCTGTGCTCCCTCCCAGCTTCTTGTGCTCCTGCTCACTGGCAGAGCACAGGAAACTGAAATGTCCTAGATTTAGAGTAAACACTGCTCAGCAAAACATAAAACATCAGTGTGTTACCAACATTATTCTCATCCTTAATTCAAAACACCAGCTACTAAGAAGAAAATTAACTCTCTCCCAGATGAAACCAGGATAATAGTCATCACAAGAACTTTCTCAATTTCTACTAAATGAAAAGTCCCTTTAATTTAGCATATATAATGTAGCAGCTGTCTCAAACAGCTAAAACAAATTTTGAAATTCATGCTATCTTCCCTCAAATAATTTTTATTTCTCACCTAACCTCTTCTGAATTTATTTTTTATTGTTTCCTTTGTACATTAACTTTACCAGCTCATAGAGATACTGGAATATGAATCAGCAATTATATTAATGAATACAAATCACTCTCTACACTGGATAATGAGCATAATACTGAATATTGCAGTATACCTCATCATTATAACAAATAATTAAATATCCATTTAGTCACTGTAAATGTAGCTTAATTTCAGACTTATGTCAAGAGAAGCCTAGTTTGTGCTCTCTAGCATTTGGCAAATTTGAGAAATCAGAAGACAAATTTGAAGCAGGTGGTTGTCTTAAATATCCTTAACACACTTGTGTGAATGAAGATCTGTACAGCTGTGAAGTACAACAGCAT
Source organism: Melozone crissalis (assembly GCF_028551555.1). NCBI lineage: Eukaryota > Metazoa > Chordata > Aves > Passeriformes > Passerellidae > Melozone > Melozone crissalis. The sequence continues at coordinate 26,740,435 of NW_026535780.1, forward strand.
AAGTTCAAGAAGCAGAGTCATGGAAGAGGGTATTAGTTAATGGTATATGAAGTTTGGTAATCATCTTTCCAACATTAGCTAATTAGCTACTGCCAGGCAAGTTGTGAATTGCTGTATCACACTTTTATGGATAAAACCCCCTTTTTAGATAAGTGCATTCCTAATCCTTCAGTCACTAAATGCCTGTAAGGATGAAAACTTCTTTTTTTCTCTCACTCTTTCTCTCTCTCTCTCATGTCCTTCCTTCCTTCCTTCCTTCCTTCCTTCCTTCCTTCCTTCCTTCCTTCCTTCCTCTCCCTTTCTCTTTCTTTTTTTAACAAAATTTCTAACACTTGAAATGAATGAGTTAATAGAAAACTGCAGAATAATTGTGTTAAATTTCAATGCAAACATCCTGTTAAAATAGTAAGTACAAAGGCAGGGGGTGAAATGGGGAAAAAATTCTCACACAAACATCCAGTGTGATAGAAGGAAGGCCTAATACATAGGAAGAAAATAGGTTTTAAACTCTAGGAGGAGAGCAAGTAAAAGCAACCAAAGAACTTTTGTCCACGGAAGAAAAATATAAGTCAAAAGAACTGCATGTATTTCCATACAAGCCTGTTCAAAAACTTGAAGCTGAAGAATAATTTTATTTCTCTTCAGGTAAAGGAAAAAAAAAAAAAAAGGGGTAAATTCTCTCCTACATTGATATTTGCAGTGCAAAACATAGGCAACCATAAACAAAGGAGGAAATAAGGAAGGAATAGCTTTGGAAGTCAAGTCAGATAAAACACAAGTGTGAGCAAAATAACATCACTCTGCTCCTTTTTGGTCATTGACAGGGTCTGCCTCATAACTCCACCTTTGGTGGTGAACCAAGTTAACATATCTGATCCAAAGAATCAAAATTTTCAAATCATAGAATCATTAAAGGTGTAAAAGACCTCCAGATCATCAAGCCAACATTTTAGGTTGGACTCAGCTACTCATCTAACTGGGATGGAAATAAAACTCTATTTCAAAAGCCTTTCATATTTCTAGTACCTTGGTAAAAATTAAATCTTGATGGCTTCATTAAACATTAAATTTAAATGGCCCATCATCCTAAATTAAATTGGAGTATTTCTGGAATACTATTTTATGACTTTTTTTTTTTTTTTCTGAAAATGCTTTTCTCTTATTCTAGTTTAATTTCTTGGATCAATAATTTGTTTTAGTGATAAGTTTTTGGTGGTGGGAGTGGGCTGCCAGGGAGGCTGCTCTGAGAGGGCACCAGAAGCTTTCCCCATACTGGACAGGCTCAGGGGCAGCTGCTACCTCACAGTCTGAATACCACGTCAAACAGCAACATATGACCTCATAAAGGAGCTTTGGTCACCTCCACATGAGTATTTACCAGATTACCAAAGAACCTAGAACAAAGTTACATTAAAGAATGAAGGGAAGGATGGGAAAACATGTTTTAGCTGGTTGATAAATTTGGGATTGGCTATTCCATATCCTAGAGTAGAAATCTCCCTATAGGAAAGTAAGGGAAGAATCAGAATTTTATGCACACTGGACTTGAAGAAAAAATTGCTTTGAGTGAAAAAAGACCAAAATCAACCCATGTAGATTTTTACTTTTTGTATTCCTTAAGAGGTGAACGCTAGATTTACTGCCTACAAAGTTGGAATTCTGGCAGTGCTGATATATTGGAAACATATATCTGGGGGATGGAGGGGGTGGAAATCAGCGCTGGATGACTTGGACTGATGGGACCTGGGTTTATGAGACTATGAAATAGCAACAAAGATATTATTAGTGAGGTTTTACAGTGCTTAAGGTAAGATATACTGGGAGAATCACAGTACTGCCTCACCAAATGTGCTTTCTTATCTCTTCCCTTGTGAAAGCCCTGATACTCATGTGATTGCATACAAGGAAATTTCAGAAGATAATTCAAGATTTCACCCTTTGGAGATTTGAGCTTTTGATCACATCTTTCTGAAACAGCTCATTGCTTGGTGCTTCAAAGCAGCTGTCTATAAAGGAAAAGCTAAGAAAAGTCTGAGACCAGTCAAAAGCACAGGACTATGGCAGCTCCTGCTTTGGTGAATTTGTCCTGATGGATAACCACACCTCACAGCCTGCATTTCACACAGACCAAGGCATTGAAAAAAATCTTTGTTGCTACTTTTTTTGTCATTCAAAGTAAGTTTAAATGACTTAGCCAGTCTGGACCTAGGCACCACAATTTGGTGTCTGGGAGAAAATTGGTCATCATTAGTGACACTGTGTGCTGGGTATTTTAAAATAGATCTATGATATAAGCAGGGTAAGATTTCTCCACAGTGTTGTCACTAATAGCTGTGACCCAGTGATATTTTTTAAACTCCTCGAGTGATATAGCTCCAATCCATTTAAAGACTTCATTTTTCATGAAGTCTAGCATCTTAGCACTTCAACAGGCCATAAAATATCTTTATGAAGTTTGGCAACAGTGTTATGCACAAACTGAAAGCTAGAGAATTTCACTTTGTCAGGTTCAGTGATGTGGCAGATTTATGGATAGAAGGGAAAAAAGGACAGCTGCTAGCTTCCTCTGCATTTAATACTGCTTATTAAAAATCATAAAAATGTGCATAAAGTCCCCTCAATAATCAGCTTGCACTGTCCTCTGAGTCAGAGGAAAAATAACATCTGTGTATATGCACTTCTCATCCTCATAAGATTATCTGGATTCATTTCATATTTTCTTGCTCCTTTGTCATACATGACAAAACTTGGTAATTTAGGTAGGGTATACCTTTATTGGTTCTGCCCTCTCTCAATGTACTTGGTTTATTCCATCGTCATTTTTAAAACCTTTGGATGAACATCTCTGTGCTATAACTTACCACAGTCAGGAGATAGAGAAGACATTAAATACATGCAAAAAGTAACCTAATCTGATGCACATCAGGTCTCACCTTGCTCCTATATTGCAAGATCCAAATAAAATTGCTTTACTGATTTATACGAATGTCTTGTCTGTTCCAGTAGCCAAGAATAGCTAATAGCAGATATTTCTGAAAAAAAATTAATGTCCATCATTATATTGGGCTACTCATATTTCCATTTAATTGATTAATTTCAGAAAATATGCTAGTTAGAAATACTTTTAGTGTGTTCAAATGTGTGCAATGTCTTTAATCTGTAACACTTATTGATCAGACTCCTATACTACAAAGAAAAAATTCTGTTTAAAAGAAGTTTTTATAGAAATGAAAATTTTGGATCTCAATTTCTGCCCCTCACTTCTAAACAAAAAGTCGGAGAATGGTCAAATGTGGAAGGGACCTTTGGAGGTCATCTTGTCCAAGACCCTAATATCAGTGAAATAGGAGGATTTTTTCTTCCCTATATGAGTTTCTTTCTCATTTATATATTTTCCCTTTATATTTTCTTCCTCATCTCTCTTCATTCTTCTGAAGAGAGAAAACACAAAAAAAAATAACAACTTTTCTTATCCTGTCTTAGATTAAGTGAAATGCTTTCTCTAATAAATACCATGATGTCATGTCATTTTAAGACCAAGGACTTCTTTTGTTCCTCTACTTGTGCAGGTAGTATTCATATTCCTTATGACTGTTACAGTAACCGCCATGCTGACTATGAATCACTAGTGAAAATGTGAGATTAGTCCAAGAATGCCTTTCTAAGGCTTTTGATTATTTCGGCTTAATAGAATCCATCCTCCAAGTATAGTGAGTTTATTCAAGATCAACAAAATTAAGAGAAAAATGTAAGAATGAGATTTTATATTAATTTCTGTCCTCCTGCTCTAGCTGGCTAATCCTAGAAAAGGAAAATAAACAAAAATGCCTAAGGCCTAAATTATACTCATTCTGTGAAATTAAGTCTTTTGTTAATACCATTTTTATTGCATTGGTTTCTCTCTACTTCAGAGCAATGTTGAGAGTAGTCAAGTTTTTTTATCCCTTTAGATGAATAAATATAGCAAAAATATGATTAAATTGTTGCATGGATAAGACTACACAATTTTATGAAAATATTTTAAGATCAAACTTTTATTTCACAGCAATTCATTTAGTTAGTAGTAGTTTCTTTAGTTTAGTTTAAGAGTAGAAGATAAAAGTGCAAAAGGCCTGTGAAAAATAATTAATTCCTTACATCTATAATCCAGATATTATACAGAAGGCATGCAAGACAGATTTATGCTGAAATTTATCTTCTCTCTCATCACAGTCAGACACCTGACTGTTCACTTTTTTATTAGTTTTTCTTTTTTTTTCCCCAAACAGGCTTGGACTCATGAATTAAGAAACAATTTTCTAGAAATACTTTCTAGTAGTAGATTTTTTAAATTATGGTTGATGAAGAGGAAGATGTTTCTTTTTAAATATAAAGCATTAAATTATCAAGAAATTAATCATTTCAATGGGATAATTAATTTTCTTTATTCTAGCTGAATAGTTTGCTAATTTTCTTTTCAATTAAGGGTCTATGACAATATACAAACTTTCTTTCAAGTTTTAGGAAACTATATCTTTCCATCTTCTGATAGTACGGATTATACCAATAAAAAAGAGTAGATTTTTTATTTGAAAATTTGTCACAGGTAAATGTTGCTCTACCAGTGGTTTTAACTTCTCACTGTTTGCAGGTTTCAGTCTTCTGTAGTTTACACACAACCTTTTTATGCTGGTCTGGCTTAATAGACTTTAACATTTTCAAAGTTGCTTTTCCTTCATTAATGAGTTCAGCAAGGTCCAGTCAAAGACCTAAGAGAGGTCAGTAAGGACATTTGTATGTTTCTCAGCATTTTTCATTGAAAAAGTAGGATTTTTAAAATTATTTTAAGGAAATTAAAATGCACCAATAACTACAGGTATTTAGAATTGCTTCATTAGCGCACTGGGAAAGGAAATCCTTAATTCAAACATTCAACACTGTCTATTCACTTGGAGGAAGAAATTATGGCATTGACCTCTTAGTAAGTTATGCAATATGTTAAGTCTCTTGAGCCAGCAAGCAGAACAGCAGACATAGGTCCTTGTTCTTCAGCCTATATTGTATTTTATGATAATCATCATGATTATTGGTTTTGCAGAGCATCATAGTTCTAAGAAAATACTTTGAGAACTGATTATAGAGGTAAAATCTTCCTAAAACGTCTGTTCTTAATATACACATTCACATAGAAGATAGCTTGGTTATAAAGATGCTAAAGTCTAGAGGAAGAAAACAACATCAGAAAAGCAACCATTTCTAGTTGAACAGGATCCCATGATCTAAAAATGGGCAAACATGAGTTGTCACAAGCACAAATAGAGGAATCAATAGAGGCCACCAGTCAATACACAACAAAATATCAGTCATGGTTTACTTTCTGATCCAGTTTGAAAGGTAAACATATCAAAGCATGGATGATGCCCTTCACAAGGATATCTGAACATGTACTGCATTTTCAGCTGTGTAGAAATAGGGCCATGACCTGGGCTAACTTTTCTCCACCTGCTCTGAAGAACATCTTTGGCACTAGAGACACTGATTCTGGCAGGCAGCGAGGCTGAGGATCCCCTCCCTGGGAAAAAGGCTCTGCCCTCGTGCTGGTCTGTGCTGCCTTGCACCACACTGTGACATTTGGGCTTCTGACATCCAAACAACAGTGTGAGCAACTCTGTACTGTCCACAGCCTCCTAGATGCTCTCTGCCTAAAAATCTGTGGCTAATAGATGAGTAATTATATTCTGTTTTCCTAATGATTATGTGTTCAGGTTCTGGCTTGATTGACCATGGTAGGACATCCTGGGAGGGTTCATCCAAAAAAATGGCCACCAGTATAGCCTTGGAAAAAATGTCACTAACTAGCAATATCTTGTATGAATGTCTTGTATGATATCTAATTTCATCTATCCTCTGTGGCTCCCAAAGCATGCAGGATTTATGAAGCAACACTCATGTCATATTTGATCAATTACTTCAGAACAAGCCAGAAAGGTATATTGTGTGATATTTCCTAGAATAACTGAAAATACCACTATCATAAAAAACACCAAATCTATTATTCAGGTGTATTTTCTCATTTAATTGGACTGTCCCACTTAAAAACCACATCCCAGCTTCTCTAGATGAGCCTAAATATTCACTTCATTGAAACGATGGGCTGTCTGGGGAAAGAAATTTTGTGTCCAGAGTAGGCTGTTTCTGGAAGTTTGTGTTGTGATGCAGGGAAAATTTGTTCATAGAGAACCAAGAGGGTCTGTTTCTATATAAGGAAGACCCTATACTAAAGATCAGGTATGACCTCATGGAGAAGCACTTGTTCTGCTGAAAATCAATGCCTTCAGGCCTAGAGGCTTTCTCTGTAGCTGCAGCCCTTCTGTCAGCTTTTATAGCAGACAGAGCATCTCCAATTCCCTAGTCAGAGAGCTCTCATGAAGTCCAAGTGAGTTCCAGGGAGCAGAAAGAGATTTCTGCTAACAAATTCACCTCAATGTATGGTTGTTATAAAAGCTCAACAAGAACCTGACAGAGCCAGAAGGGCCTCAGGTACAAGTGACAGTATTCCCCAGTTATCATTTTACCTCCAAAAGCTCTTTGAATGAGCTGGTCTGAGATAAACAGCTGTAAGGAATATCTGGGATCATTTATCAGCAACAAATTGATAGTTTGTATAAATACTCACTACTGCAATTTGTGGAAAGTTCATAAAAAAACATGCTCTGGGTTGAGAAGAAAAAAAATGGTCATAAAGTCAGAACCAGGTTAAGTATGTGGACTTTTATATTTTGGATTGAAGAAAACCTGTAATTAATTTTTAAAGCTCATACCTGCACAACTGAAATATACAAAGAAAGTCACATGGAACAAAGTGGAATGCCTTCAATGCTGAAAGTTCTGAGAAAGTCACTGTACCAGTGAAAGGACTATTCATTTTAACAGCATACAGTTTGATAGTCCAAGGTTATCTGACCTAAAATGAGAAACAGATATAGGTAGCTTTAAAAACAAGCAGGAAAATTATGACATACTGGAAGAAATAGCCTGCAGCTACAAGACCTTGGACTGTCACCTCATTAGATTTCAAAGTGTCAGAGGCAGCCAGGATCAATACCTGAGTGACAGACTAACATAGAAAATTATTTGGATGTTTCAGAAGTGCACAGGAGCTTCAAAAAGCATTTTCGAGTCTTCAGATTCTATTTTAAAACAATAGATTCTTAAGCAGAACATATGATAATTTAAAAAATTATTCTCATATTTAGCCCTCCTCAATAAGTGACTGTACCAACTTCTTCCATTCCAAAATTCTCTAGCATAAAGAGCTGTCTTTAGATAGATTGAAAATGCTACTTTATACTAAAACTTCAAGCACTAACAGAATTCAGATATAATGCTTAAATAAGACTGAAATAAGTTAATAACTCAGATGTGGGAAGGTTTAGATTTCCAGTAGAAGTAACTTCTGTTTAAAATTCCCCCAAAACAAACAGTATTTAAAAAAATCACATAATAAAATATTCCTAAACTAAAGATAATAATTTAAAAAATTTGTTTAGACCTAAAGCTTCGTTTTAATTTCCAGCAGCTTGAACTTACAGTGTTGATTGCCCTGTACAGCCCATAGAGACAGAAAACATGCTATTTCATCCACTTTTTAAATTTTGGCATCAAAATACAGGATAACAAAGGAAAAACAGATTACTAATTAAGAACTTTTAGTCTTGAACAACAGCTTATGCCAACGCAGGTGCAACTGCCGCATAATAGGGGCCCTTTTGCTTGAATACAGCAGCTTAAGATTCACGAAAGTTTATCAAAAATCATAAGGTAGCAAATTTATTGTTTGCCTTGAACCAATTAAAATTATGGGCTTAAATCCATAAATGTAAGGTGAAGAAGTGTATCTCACCATCAATACAAATGTAGGTTACTGCTCACAAAATTTAAGATGTGAGCTGGTACCCTTTCCCAGGAATGAATAACTTTTAGATTAATAAGGTTTGAGATAGAGGCAGCTCTTATCTAGAGTACAGAGTTTTCAATCCTGAGTTAAAACTCCATAAAGGCTGTTAAAATTCATTCTGCAAAATGATGCAGGATGGCCGTTACCTTGAAAGGACCTTGTAACGTTCTCCTACGTGTCTCCAGAAGCAATTGTGAAATGCAAGGGTCACAGGAGGCCACAAGTATTTGAATTTCTACATAAACCCAAGCAGCAGCCTGCAGTGTTGATTTCACTGTCTCTATCCAAGACTGCAGGAACAGACATGTGGTAATCAAGGCTAGCTTGCAAAGAAAGATATAGGAGAAAGCTTCAAGGTACAGAACATTTTTCATCTTTACTTGTGTGTGGCACTTATTCTTCTTAGTTAGTTTTAGCTTGATAATGAATAACATATGCTGTGCCTTTTTTTGTACTGCATCGATCTGCTAAACCTCCATTGCATTACACATATTTGCATACTCACATCTACCATAAAAATTTGGTTGATATATCTGCCAGCCTAAAAGCATCAAAGCTGCCACTGGCTTGAACACAATTCATTAATTTCATTGTTCTACCAAACAAAAGTAAGTAAATCAGATGCTTTGAGGTAACATGGCAATGCCACTTAACATGACAGCACTGCAGTTTCTTATGAACAACATGATATAGTGTAATACAAGAAGACAGAAAACACAAATGATAAAACCCAATTACTTGCTGATAAAAATATGTAAATATTCTCTTCATGCTGACAGTCCATAGAACTGCCTTATAGCTAACAGCAAGATGAAGCTTACGTCTCAGACATTTGTTATATGAGAAAATGTCTTAAATTCTTCTGATCTGAGCTCCATAATGACCCCCTCAAGGTTGCAGGCTTTATACCTGACAGATCATTGTTTTATAGTTTAATACATTTTCTTCCAACAAAGCAGTGCATAAACAAGTGCTTTAGCAATTAAACAAATGTTGCAGGGGCATGTAATGGTACCCATACCTCATTTCTATGAGCTTGGTTATCTATATAATAGAGTTAATTGCTCCCACAGTGAGGGACAGCATGGACTTCTGCCAGCCCTATTTAAAGGAGCCTTCTACTGTGTGTGAGCAGCATGAAAAACAAACAAATTCACTGTGCAGCTACAGAAACTCTTGGACGTGCTCTGTGCCCTAGAAAGGGTGAAATAACAGCAGTGGCGCATCTGGCCCCTCACAACAGGTGGAGAGTGTAATTAAGTTTATGAAAGGCAGAGCCCTCTGAGTAAAATCTGTGGGGTTTGTGACAAATTCATTGGACTAAGAAGCCCTCTTAAGCTCCTGCAGGTATTTTTCTCTTCTTCTATGAAGTGGAAACTAGCTGTAAGCAAGAAAACACCAAAAGACAGTATACATGGATAAGGGAATTTTAATCTGGGTTCCTGAATAAATCAAAACTTCTTGAGCAACAGACATATTGATTTTAGCAGCTTTATTAAATGGCTAAGAGAGTTATAAAAGCAATAAGGAAATAGACTTGGCAATTGTGGAAATTCTTCCATTTTGGTATTTCTAAGGTGTCAAATAGCAGAAATTATTTTGATAATAAACTAGGAAAATAAAAAAAGAAGATTCAAATAATCTAAGGTAAACTTCAAGCAAAAAAGGAGCTGAGACCAGTATGAGGTACCCCTGTTCTACAGCATCAAGCAAGGGGAACCCTCTGCAGATTCATGGGGGGATTTCTGAAGAATTTAATCAGGTTGATAAAGAAAGTGAGGGGGATGTTGGTATGTAAATGAAGAGGGTTACTTGAAACAGAAACACAAAGAGAATTTTCTATTGTTCCAGTGAAGAGAAATATCATTATTTCTAAGATATGAAATCTTTTTAACCATATACTTCAGGAAATTGGGAAAATTAACATTTAAACTCAATTACAGCATACTGGAGTACAAGTTCTTAGATTTAAATGCTTCAGTACCAGAAGATAAAGAAAGCTGTAGAAAAAAAAAAAAAGAGGAGCACCTAAATAAATGAATGGTGATATTAAACTGCTTCAGTAGAAGTCATTAGTGAGCAGGCACTTATCAAGGCATCTATGTTTAGCTTATATAGTTATAGTTTATATTAGATGGCATGGAGCTGGCAATATAAAGCTTCAGTGATTTCTTGAGTTTCAGTAAGAAAACAGCAATAGTTTATGCAACAGCAAACTCGTCTTCTGCCTTACTCTGGGAAGTGTAACAGTGAATTTTGCTTCTCAGAAAACTTGTTCAGAAATTTCAATTCACTAACTACCACTTAACAGTGAGAAAGCAGCTACAGGCTCCCAGTCAAATAGAAACTAGGCTGCTGAACATAAATTAAAAGGTACAAATAACATTTAAATATCTGTTTATGTGTGAATATATGCATTTCTTAATGCAAATATATACACAGGCATACATTTCAGAGAGCATGTTAATATGCTGTTCTCTAATCTGGGTATATAATCAAAGAAATAATTTGAGGCTGGCAATTTCTGTTCTGAGCTTGTAACAGTGAATAAGCCTGTTGATTCAAATGAGTGCGGCCGGAGAGTTTCAGAGAAGGCTGGAGGGCTGCACTGGTGCAGAAGTGTGATGCCTACATAAAACATTTTTTCATTATACCAATCAACTTTTATTACTGAAGAAAATCAGCTCAGTTGCAAAAAGCATTTAGTGTGTCAGCAAAATAATTTTCTGTTCAGCCTTTAAGTTTTTAAAAGAAAGGGCAGTCAACTTGTTTCTTGCCAACAAATCAAAATGAAAAACCATAACAATTTTGTAGCAGTTCCAAAGGCAAACTGCTGTAAAAGATTTTAAGCAAAGTTCCTGAAATCTGTTTTTGTGTTGTTAAAACAGGATGATATCATTTGAGAAGTATGAGCTTAGTAAACAGCAATATTCTCCTAGACTATAGAACACTGAGGACTGCAAAGGCATTGGTATATAACCTCTACCAGTAACTTTTACATACATATATGGTAAATTCTAAAGGCTGTTTTGTGACAAAGAAATAAATTTTTTTGATCTCTATTTCCCATAACAATATACCACCAAGAATAAAAAGTAACCTCTTTTAACTAGTAGCAGTCTAAAACTTTTAGGATGGAGAACAATAGAGAGAAGGTTTGTGAACCTCTTCATTAGTGTCATTCTCTATGGACTAGAAAAAGGTATAGCAGTGCTTAGCAACTGCTGAGGAGCAGCATAGGCAGCACACATGCTGGCAAAGTGCAACTCAGAACAGGATCAGTCCATGATGTGTACTAAGGGATGGTACAGAGCAACCCAGTGATGATAGGTGAGGTAGAATCTCTGGGGACCCATCCCTTCTTGTACAGTGATACTCAGAACCAGAACAGCATAGCAGCCTCAGGACCATCCACAACCAAATTAAAGGATGTTTTCTATTGGTAGAAGTTGTCTACAGAGCTTGTGCATGGTGTTGTGCTGAGGAAAAAACACTCCTTAACCTGGGAGGTCTATCAGCTGAGGTTGGTCAAACCTGCACTCCGCTACAGAAAGTTCATTTTCTGATCATTTTTCAAATTGGCTTTATTTGAGCTTTCCTCTTTTGAGCACAAATTGTCAACAGAAAGCTACTGCAACAATGGCTGATGCGATTTCTCAATATAGAAAAAAGAATTTTTCAGGCAGGACGAATCTGTGTACAAGACTGAGACAACAGTCTTTACTGCATCCAGTTTTTGCTCTTCAAAAATGGAAAAAATTAGGTAGAGAAGCATTGACTTGCCATGCATAAGGACTTGCTTTTGACCTGGCAAAAATCCAATTAATATAAATATGGCACACAGCAGCACATAGAAAAGGGCTGTGTGAAACAGAAAATATAATTTTTCTTATGTCTAAGAATCAGCTGTGAAAGTTGGACTCCCAGCTGAATAATTGATAAACATTTAATCAATGATGGTTAAAGGATATGGAAAACTCTACATTGTAGATGTATTGTTTACCATAAATTGCTCTAGGATACCTTTTAATCAGAGTTTACTCAGGTGTATAGAGGGATGATTGAGGAAGTAATTCTGTGAGCTGTTATATAGGGCTGTACCAGAAACATTAATAGTCCCTCTGACATTCAGGTCCACGAATTTCTGGAATAGATCTTAAAATGTGAGAGTAGCATGCTCATTTTTCTCTTTCATAGAGAAAGGTTGTCCTGGCCATGAAATCCACACAGTTTTGCTGCACTAGGAGCAGGGTTTATAATCCTCGCAGGGGAGGTAATTTTGGTAACAAGAATTGAAGGCACTGCATGGGATGAGATATGGCTGAAGAGACAACACTCAGAAGAATGCAGGCTGACAGGAAGGAGCCAAGAGGAAAAACAGGATTTGATGAGGCTGATGGGGCACAAGGGAAACATAAGCAGCCAGGAAAGGCTTGTGGACCAAATGAAATGAATGTCACCAAGCTAGCCTAGGTACATAGCTCTCAGCATGCAGTATGGGGCTCAAAAGATAAAATGAAAAGGATGGGCAAATAGGAAAAGCAGCCTTTGCATAAATAGAATACTTGTAGAAGTAAAATCATATGCAGAAAAAATAATAAGAGAAAAGTAAAGCTACCTGGTCCACAATACAGATGAGCAAATTTCTGTCTCTGGACCACTGTAGTTATTCTCTAAGGCTGTAAAAGATTCAGTATCACTCGTGTGTTTCTCCAAAGAGATAGTCTGTGCACAGGCAGGGATTTGAATAATTTACAGTAGAATGTCATTAATCCTACCACTCCAGGACCTTATCAAAGTACAGATTAATGAGAGGTCATATAACTTCAATGTGCTATTGCTAGCACAAGCAATCACTCTGCCACTGAACTATTATACTCCCTTACTGAGAATGAACATTTAAATGAAAATAACTACTTTGTGTGACTGTACAAGAAAACAAGCATTTTAGCAGAGATCACAGCGACTTAAGTTTTGGGCTAAACTAATTTAGATTAATTAGATCTGGAGTATTTATGTTCCACTATATGAAAGTTAAGAAACAGAGTTAAACAAATAGAAAAATAAATGAATCTGACAGCACTGTCTCAATTTTATCCTGCCTTTTAAGGATTCTCTGTTCTACAGACTAAAGAATCAAAATAAGGCCTGCATTTCTCTAAAGCTAGTGGTTACACCTTAATCTTAGAGAATCTTTCCCCTTCATCCCAGCTGTCCTGCATGGCACCAGGACAGCAGAGGGGAGTTCCCAGCACAGCACCAGCAGGTGTGGCTGGGCTGGGTTGCTGTCGGTTCAGGGGAGCTAGTGCCTGTTCCATGGCACTGACTTGTCACAGCAAGTGACACATCGGCCAGCACCTGCAGACCCTGCTGCCTGGCAGGAAAACAACGGGATTTTAATGGGCTTCATTAATGCTAAAGACTCCACCTAAAATCACTAAATTCAACTGAGTGCACAACGGTGCTCTCAGATTGAGGTCTGTGTAATACTATATATAGCAATATTCAATCAGCAAAATGGTCGCTGATGGCTAAAATGTTTACTCAGCCACTGGAGAAACAGAAACTGAGATTCAATGAACTGACAACGTACAGTACATATAGTTTCTGAACTGACCCTTGGTATGTACCCTACCTTCCCAGATGAAAGAAAATAATCAGCATTTAAAAGGGTTTGCTTTGCTGTGCTGAGCTAATATTTGCTGGACTGCAGACTTACAGTGAAAACAGCCTCAGGGAAACAACCACTCTTTCATTTCAGCTCCATCCATGAGGTAACACTAATATGATACTACACAGAAGTAAGTGAAGGAGACAAGGTTCAGACATCATTTTGTTTCAGCATCCAAATAATGCTGACCTGCTAGTAGGACAAGGCAGTATTCCTCTTTACATGACCAGAATGAATAATACTAATTTTGCTAGAACTTCATCTCTACTAGATGTTTAAAACTAAAGCTCATTCCAGTGACATCACCACAACTTTGAAGCAAAACATTGAGTTGTATCTGAAGAGGTATGTAAGATTCTAGAAAATAATGATGATTAATGACAAGATGACAGGGTTAACTAAAAAGGGAAACTTTAAAGCTTGTAAAACCAAAAATGTTCTGTTAACTCAGAAGTGGATTAGAGTGTTCAAAGTGCTTCAGGACTCGACACCATGTAAAGGCTGATTTATACTCCAGGCATCATAATGCCTACCTACTTCAGAATGACAAATAGCACCGTGCTGAGATCTCAATGGCAGCCCCAGAGCATTAACAGCAAATGTCTTCCATCTTAATAGCTGAGCCTTTGCAATTCTCCTCATTTAAAATTCTGAGCATTTAACTCTTCTCGTTGCATCTAAATCCAGATACAAAAAACCTCAAATCAAACTATTTACCTCAAGTGAAATTTACTCTGAATAATTCATAAGCAGCAAGGAGTCAGAAAGCGAACAAGTTGAAGAGTGTGTTAATGAAGTTTAGAGTTCAAAATATAATGGTATAAAAGCTATTATAGTTCTTTTCTAACCTTATAAGAAAGAATATTGGTCTCTGTAACAATGAAAAATCCCAATGAACAGGGAAAAATACACAATTCAGGTGTCTCGTTGTCAGTGAATGATGCTGCTAACAGAATCACACAGATTACTGCAGAGAAAGAGCTGCTGTTTGAAGCAATTCCTGATGAAGGAGTTGAAGTGTTCAGATTGATTCTTATTCATCCTGCCCCTGTAAAGAAGTATTGATCCTTAAAATAGCTATTAGAAGCTGCAATTCAATTAAAATGAAGTAGGAAAGCCAAGAAAACACACAGAAATGCAGGACATGCTATGATGACACTTTCCTAACAAAAATTTTTGACTCTTTAAGACCAGGCAAAAAATCCCACTTATTATGTCATTTCACTGTGAGGATCAAGGTTTTGTATTTTCCTGTTTCAGTAAATCCTCTTTATAAGATAGATGCTACTAAAATGCATGGTTGATTTGTCTGGGATATCGGTGACAAGCCAGCGCTGTCATCAAATAGAATCTGCCTTCTAAGCTGGTTGCTGACTTATTTTGAATTGAGTTAATCTTAACCACTTATCCACAAATGTGAATAGGAGACAGAGAGAAAGGTTCTGAATGAAAAAAGTCAGCAATAGCCTTACCTGTCACAAATTCAGGGGAATTGGTGACTTCAACCAAGTTTTTCTGTAATGCTGGTAAAAAATGAGTTTATTCTTCTGTCTTACTGATGAGCAACATAGGTGTACAGACAGTCTGAATACTTTGAACTAATAGGAGTAATTAATTTGAGAGGGGGGTTGTGTTGCATCAGATCATATACTTCAGATGGTATTTGCGGCAATTTTCATTTTTTACACAATGGAAAAACAGCATTCTTTCATAAACTTGGCTGCTGAATAAAAGTATATTTCTACCTCAATAATGAGAGTATAAATCTTACTTTTGGAGAATAGTACACTTGTGATAAAAGTCTCTCAGAAACAGACATTTTCCTAAATAACACTCGTGAAAGTGTAGATAAATAGTACTGTTTACTACAAAGTCAAACTGGAGAAGAAATTTTGAGTTTTTAAGTACTTATTACCTGAGTCTCTCTCAACTGTAGTAAAGCAAAGTAGTTAACAATTTTGTATACATTTAGAGTATTAATGTATGCAAATTGCTTGCTGATTAGTGCATTTTGAAGTACCTGCAGAAGTCTGCTTCATTATAGAAAAAGAGGATGGATTTCTGAATAAGACATCTCAGTCTTGGGACACTTAAATTAGGTTTTCAGATCCAAGACTTTCAAAAGGCAAGCCATTTAATTTTTTAAGTCTTGTTTCCCCATTTTTGTGTCTATTTCTTGGTATCCTGAAAGGATAAGGGACCTTCCCATTTTCCATACATCTGTTAATAGGGACTACAGATACATATAAGCAAAATTAAAATATCATTCATTGTAATTAATGCTGTTCAGTGATAAATATTTTAACTGCAAAAAGACTATTAAGTTATTCAGGATCAAATACAAAATTGCAATCATTTGACAAAGCAGACCTTTCTAGCATCAAGGTGATCTTTTGTGATAAACCTTACTTGAGTTGTCTATGGATTAATATATTTCTTTTAAATGAACTTTTATCCCCTACTTTTCAGACATTTGGGTAGAATTATCATTACAGACATAATATTGAAATATGCCTCTTCTCTGTCTGCTTAGTAGAAATTAGCTGGCAGTGCTAGGAGCAAGGGCAAAGAGGGACATCCTTTCACAGGACTCCAGTACAGAAAACATAGTAGAAATAGTCTTGACTGAGAAATGACCACATCATGGGGACTCACTGAAAATACATCCATCCCCTGCCTATCAAAATCTTCAAATCTCATGTCTTTATATGCAATGTAGGCAAATCACATACTGAAAGAATAAGGTCCAAAAATCCTTCATTTATTTACAGAAAAGGCTTAATCTAGGCTGTTGCAGGTCAAGAAAAATGAACATCAGTGCTGATGGCAAGAAGTTTAATTTAAGAATCTGGTCTGTGCTTTGAAGTCTATGAAATGGAGAACTAAATGTATTTCTACGAGGCAGGGATAAGTTGGATGGCTGAAGAAGGACTGCTTCTCAAGCTTGTTCAGTCTGCTATCCTGAAAGAGTCACCAACTCCACCCTCTGTGATTAACTCATGAGGTAAAGGGGTGCCTAGTAGCAACCAGACCCAATGCAGAAAACGGTCTGAGTAACAAGAAGATATCACCCTTGGACTTTGTACGGGGGAAAGGGGAGGGAATAAACTGACCAAATTCTGGTAATTCTGACTTCTAATTGGACATGCTTACCTCTTCTCCAACACACACCCCTTTTCTCCTTTTAATAAAAATGCAGTCCCTCATATTATCCAGCCTGTGTTGGCAATTTCTGTCTCATATTACAGGCTGGCAGGGGCAGGCATTTGTGAACCCACCTTGCATTCTTCTAGGACACACTCCCTAATGAGCCCTTTAGAGTCCATCTTAGGGAATGGTCTCCATACTGCTGCTTGGCACTTCTTCCTGTCCCGTGACAGGAAGAAGTGTGACATGGAAATTCTCTCACGTACTGGGCTGAACTCTTGCAAAGGGAGACTCCTGCCATGTCTGGGCAGAGGGGCAGGCATAACTCACCAGGTAGCTGAGATTTAAGGGCCAAGTGCCCCAAGTTATCTATAAAGAGGGTGTTTGAAACTCTGCTGAACTACATAAAATGCCTTCAGAGAACAACCAGAGCAAGCCTAGGTGAACAAAAGCAGAGAAATGGTGCCATTCACTCTCCATTCATATCTCCTTTTCTTCTGATAAACTACAGCATTAAAAAAATATGAAAAAAAAAAAAAGGAAAACGAGATTTCTCCTATCACCATCTGTGTTTATCTTGCAGTTTTGCTTTTGAAATAACCCCTGCTAAAGAAAGTTTCAAAACTTTTTTTAGCCGTGTTTTATCAAAGTAGGAGCCTTTCCCCATGAAAGGTAAATAATCTTTCTGATTGTTAGCTTTTGCAGTTTACTGGTTTGTATCATACTGCTATTTCTGGAAATAACAGCATTAAAGATTACTTGGTGGTCATATCTTACCTTCACTGGTAATGTTCTAAGTGATCATTGAAATGTATTTGGCTTCGGTATCTCCAGTCCATGTTACAAAACAAATGAACAGTATGGGTGAGAAACAACTTAAGAAAATTTCAATTAAGAAATCATCATAAAAGAACTGGTAGTCTAAAATAATCTATGCAATAGGTAAAAAATCCAATCTCTCACTGAATTATTGCATACTTTTCATGGCAGCAGAATGAGTAACAATCATCCTTTTGTGGATATCTAGTTCACCAGCCCGTTTTGCCTGGAATCAGTGTGAATAAGCCAAGAAGATAGTTTTACCAACTTTACACCCTTTGTTTATGGAAACTTGTTCTCAAACTGCTCTTCCACATGGTGACACTTTTGTAAGTGCAGCCACACTTTAAGCAAACTACAGAAGGCATCTGCTGTGCTTCACAGGAATGTGCAAGGAACAGTATGGCAGGATAACACCAGTTTTATGCCAAGTCACTGGCACAGACTGTTTTAATGGCTAGAAAAATCAAGAAAGCATGCAAAAAATCCTCTTCTAGGTTCAATAAGGCAAAGCAAACATCACCACCTGAAAGGATTAGAATACCAAATGAAATTACCTTAGAAACAAAGACTGCTTTCCAGCGGATAAGAGTATAATCCCTTTATGAAAGCGCTTCTACACAAAATAGTGTCTCCTTCTGAAACATTTCTTCTTCTTCCATCAGAGCTTCACATGAGTGACTTGTGTTGTAAAACCATTCAGGGCAGAAAACTTCCATCTATACATATAGGTAAGTAATTCAAAGCAAGAGATGTCAATTTATTTGCTCTGATTTCCTGCAAATTTCTGAGGGTTTAAAATAGAGCAAGGCCTGATCTCCCACTCTCTTGATCTCAGGGCTGCCATTGTAAAACAAATTCCACAAATTCCAGTGACTGATATATATACCTCTGCATTCAAGTTTGATATTGCTTTTGCTAAAATGTATTTCTAGGGTTTCTAAAAATTATTTCATCTTTTATTGATCCACAGTAAAACATAATGCTTAAATATTACAGTTGCTGCATATTTAATGTTTTAGAAGATTTGAACCCATATATATATAACAGTTAAGTCTCATGAGCTGCAATTTCAGAAGATCCAAATTTTTTTTCCAATCATGTATTGGGAAAACAGTGATTCACTGGGAAACCACTGATTTTGTGATGCAAACTAGTGATTCTGTGAACTGGTTATTCTTCTAATATAAATCTTTATGTACACTTTGCCTTGTTTGATTTTGCTATTCACTAAGGACTAAAATAAATTATGTATGATTCATGCAAAAATTCTTAAACTCACTGAAAATCCACGCTTACAGGTGTTACCAATTATATAATTTTCAGGGTGATCTGCCTCATTAATGCATTCTACTTGTTCATCTGTATGCATGATGTTTGGGATTTGGCAAATAAAAAGCTTTAGATTCGAAAAATTGTGAAATAGAAGACCTTTATAATGGTGTAAAGAGTGTTTTCAGAAGATGTTGTGAACATTCCTACTTTTTCAAAGTTTACCTAATAAATGTCTTCCACAACAGCTTTATAGGTAATTTGTGTAAAGAAAAATTAAATCATTTTTGTTTATGCTTTATTCAATGCTATTGAATATTAGAATCTAATATATCAGGCTCAAAAGAAAGAATTCAAGTACTTGGAATGTCTGCATTTCATTCCTGCTGCTTAGTTATACTTTGGATCAGGACATAAAAATCCCATCTGTTCTTCAGTCCGTTGACTATAAAATCTTTAAAGATTTCCTTTTTTATCCCTTGTAATGATTTTTTTACCTGTTAAGTTCCAGGTGTACTCTAATTTTTTAAAAGGTACTTCTTAGTCCTTAGTAGTCTCTTCCATCAACCTCAGTCACATGGAAATGTAGAAGTTTCCTACTTGGTGATTAGTAGCCATCATTTTTGGAGAAAATAATGTTTAGTGGATGTGAAGGAGTTAGGGTGAAATGTTGGACAGACAAGAAATACAAAATCCTCATTCATTTTTCTGCAGAATGCATTATGTTTCCCAATTAATATGTGAGTAGTGTAACCATAATTTTAGTATTGTGGCTGTGTAAAGAAAACTTGTATATCCATTTTTATTTTTGCCATCTTGTGTTTGCACATTCATTGATCTTTCCAGTCTTTTATTTCATAATTCAAATTATGAGTTAAACATGTTGTGTCTAGAACTGCCAATACTGTTGACTCAGTAACCTCTATTGAATTCTTTAAATTACTATCAGGGACTTCTTTTTTGATTCTAAAGTTCAAATTATTTATTTAGTTTTAATCTTAATTATGAAGTGACATTTATTGTTGTATTACATATTATAGGAAGAAACTCCTAAGCTTAATAGTTCAAAAAAAACAAACTGCTAGTTTAAGTAAATATCATCTTTCTCTCTTGTCTACAGAAGATGTACACATTTTGTAAGCCTGTCTTCGCCTGCCAAATGGTTTCAGAGCTTTCTTTCTCTTTTCAAACAAGTGAATTTGCAACCACATGTTATCAAATGAGGCCATTTCTAATGCTAGTCAGAATTTTTTGCCTAGTAAATATCAGTACTTATTCAAGCCTAATCCATGACATTTCATTGGGAAGAGGGAACATTTTCACGGCTATTATATGCCACCAGCTTCCCTAGCCTCAGAATTACTTGAAGAGTGCTTCAGCATTGGTTTTGGTTGTTAGCTTTTGGTTTGTTTTTTTTTAATTTTACTTCCTAAAAGGAAGTAAAATTAAAAAAAAAAAAACAAAACAAACCAAAAGGTTTGTTTTTTTGATTGTTTGAAAGTAGCTGTTATCACACTGCTTGCCTAAATATATTGCAGATTTTCCTATGCCTCCAGCAAGACCACCAGTAAGTTAAGAGGATAACACACTCTTCCCCCTTCTGCCATAAGGAAACTGAGAGACAATCAATGACAAGCCATTGTTTGCAGTTAGATCCTCTCTGCTTTTCTGGAGAGGAAAGCTTGGGATGCAAATAACATTTGCAGAGCAAGATTTCACTTTCAGGAGAAGGATGAGTGAACAGTTGTTGAAAACTGTAAAACCAACATTGGAAGAAAAGAGAAGCCAGCAGATGGCTAGAAATCACAGTTCTGGTTTGGGGTATTTACAGTATCCCAGGAAATAATTGAATCCTTGTTAACCCGAGCACAGAGGCTGACTAATGTGCACGCTGAAGATAAAAGGTATTTGTCTTAAGGCAAAAACCTCAGCTACTTTTTGTTTTGCCAGTGCTGCAGCCATGAATTTTGTGGTTTTTTAGGCAGATCCCATACTCTAAAAGGACACAGTCTAACCTTAGGAGACTTATTTTAAAAGAGAGTAAGAAACTTGTCAAAAAAGGCACATTAATATACTGCTTGGAGTTCCAAAGATGAAAATGTCAAAGAGTTTGTTTCAGTGGCTTATTTTCTTTCAATATAGGCTAGAGAAATTAAAGCCTTTTCCTTCTGAATCAGTGGGATACTAGCTACCAAAGCAAATAGTATTAGAATTTTTTCCAATATATCTTCCAATATTTTTTCTCCATTAATATATAAAGAGATGCACAGCATTGAAACATGCCTCACATCTAATGTGACAGGAAAAATTGCACACAAAAAATCATTTACAAGCCTTAGGAAGTTTATTAGATATTCCTTCAACTGTAAAACTCTGTACCTATAGGAAATTCTTGATTTAAAGTATAGATCTATGAGAATTTATCTTTTATATAACTTAAAAATCCCCTTAGCCCTTTATGACTGCCAGGTCCTAAAAACTGAGGTCTAGAAAGAAAGACTGCTTGCTCACAAAGTTCTCCATGTGGCCCATTGTGTTTTGTGCAGCTTGAGAAAAGCATTTAACTATGTAACTGTTAGATCCACTGAACTTCAATTGGAACAGCTTTCCCAAAAAGTTGTGCTCACTGAAAATGCTGCTGTATTTTTAAGGAGCCACCAATTTATAGTTAATATGAAAATTTTTCAATCTTGTTCTTATAATGGATCCTAATGGCAGCTTGCAGACAGGAATTAGTTGGTTTATCCCTAAAATCAAAATAATGAAGGAGATTATGGCTCAGTAGCTTTCCTAGTTACTCTAGGTCCTGGTCAATTCCTTAAACCTGTCCTATCACTCCTCTCCTTCTACCCTCTGCATATCCATAAGGCAACTGCTACAGAAATAACAAGTATTAAAAAAAATATAAAATTATATGCCTGTGCATACATATGTGCATCTTTCCAAGCTGCTGACAGAACACTCCTCCCTATGTAGACTTTCCCAAACAAATCTTTCCTCCTTCTTGCTGCGAATATGGGATGGAAGGGAGAGACGGGATAAAGTGAGGGGAAGTAAACTAGCATGGAGAACTTTGCATTGTAATGAGACATATCACAGCAAGAAAGGCCAAAAGCATGAGAATAAAACCATCTACAACATTTGTGGGTTGCTACCCAGAGCACAAAATAAGTTAGATGTTCTTTTACATAGTTCCTTACTGTATGAGCCATACTGGTACCCAACCCACATGATGCTGGCCTCACTCCATTCTGGTCATATAGCTCACAGAGTTGCTTTTCGGCCATCTTATTCTAGTTGGACATATAAAAACCAAAAAGAAATGACAAAAAAACCAAGACAAAAATAACAACCTAAAAAAACCCAACCTCCTCCACCAAACCCCCAAAAAACCCTCACAAAAAAAAAAACCAAACAAACAAAAAAAAAAAAACAAACAAAAAAAAAATCAAAACAAAACAAAACAAAGCAATCCAACAACCCAGAAGTAAACCAACCAACCAACCAACCAAAAAAAAAGTCACCAGCAAAACCAACAAAAAAGCCCCTCACATTTTTGTGTAAACCATTTTGGTTTCTGTGTCATCTTGAAACAAAACCCAAAAACCCATTGAATTCTTCCACCTACTGGTGTATTACTTGGGTTACTATAACAATTATATTCCACTAAACACTTCTGCCTCTTTAAAAAACTAGAGACTAGAACTAATTAACCAAAAAATGGGGATAATTATAATCTCACATGTTTCTATGTATTTTATATTTTCCCCTAATAAAGTCTTTATTATTATCAGAGGAGACCAACATTTAGCGCTGGATAGTTTAAGATAGATTTAAATTCAAGAAGCTATATACCAGCTGATGGAAAAAGATGGGTACTTAGAAGTGAAGAAGATTTATGCTGTTTGTGCAGTGCGAGTGTAATTTTTAACATGAACCACCTAACTAGATCTGTATAATATAACATAATTTAACATATAAGTGGCAATCAACAAGGAATTTTATGAACAGGGTGCTGGAATCCAGTCACCAAATATGAATGAAATTCGAAAAAGTTGCCTATGACATTAATACCTAGATTTTGTTGTATTTTTTATTGGTTAAAATTACATACACCCAAGAACGAATCTAATTAATAATTAGAGATACAAAAAGTATTAAGGAGTTATTGCCTAGCACCCTAGGGTTTAAAAATTCAACATAGGTTTATCCTATAAACTAAACATTAATCATATATTCTGAGGCTAATTTTGTTAATATTAGCAAAAAAAATTAAAAAATTAAAATAAAAATCAATTCACTTAATGAAAATTACATCCACTTTTTTAAATCAGTTCCATGACTTTTAAACATCAGAAAGTCATTGAATCAAAATTAGGAGTTTTTATAATGTTGTGAGACTGAAAGATATAGTAAAATGAAAAAAGCTCATCACTTTTACCTTTCATGAACTGGAATCACTGCTGTTTAATCTTGAAGAACAAGATTCACAATACTGTGTTCTTTCACTTCTTCACACAAATATATAAATGGGAAAATTTAGAAACCAATCCTTAGTTTCATATGGCTCAACTGCCTTCAAAATGCTGCTTTGGTTCTGCTGTCCTTCTCTCTTGAAAGGAAACCAACTCACGATTTTGTGTAAGCTTTTAATATCTATACAGTGAAGTTCTTTACTAAACATTATAATTTCAGTGTATTTATTCAACATATTTCTAATTCAATTTTATTATGAGCTATATAACTTGCTTTATGTGCAGATACACATTGCTACTCATGAAAGTACAGCCCAGCATCTCTTTCTTTACTATTTCATCTTTTCTGAATATCTGAGCTATTTTCATTAATCTCGATTTTCTCTCTGTGATGCACACCACAAGAAAACACATCAACCAATGAAAGGGAACTCTGGTAATCTACAGTTATCAAAACTGAAATACCTGGCCTATTTTTGAGACAGGTGAAGTGCTTGATCCTCTCTATAGCCCCATATTCAGCAAGAGTCTGAATCTGTATGTACTTAGCATAATGATTTCTGTTATTCAAGTGTTTCAAAAAGATGAAATAGTTTTTTTCTAAAAATGACTTTGATTTAGCAGCAGAAAGGTACACGTTAATATTCAGCAAGAACGTGGCTAGGTGGAATTGATTAAAATATATTGCCAACTTTGCTTTAGATAAATCTTTTTAGAATAGATTTTACGTTATAAATGTAACTATATAATATTAAAAATGTCTTCAGAAATTCCACCTAAAGTAGTATAGGTCAAGTGCTTCTGCTCCAGTTACACATACAAAAATATTATACTTTTAAGTAACTAAAACAGTGGAAATGCCAACATAGAATATTTTATATGCCTCTAGACCATTGATATTGCAGTAGCCACAGTGTTCTGGGAAAATATCAGTGTTCACCAACAGGATTTAAGTTCTGGCCTTGATTCCCAAGCTAACTGCAACACTTAAAACTTTCAATTTCTAGTGGAATAAGTGATGATATTTTACATCTGATGAAAAGAATGTATGTATCCAGTGTATGTCTATGCATGTTTATGCACATGAGTATATATGTGTGGCAGCACATAAAAGCTTCAGCTTCTGTCCTTTTAGTGGGAATTTAGCTGGCATTTGATGAAAAAAATAGATTTTTCAGATAAAAGTATTTTTTTTTCAATTACAACATGTCATTTTTTCGTGGTTATTTGAAAGCAGTGGTGTACCAAGTTCCAACACTGTATTGGGCTATGATACACTGTGTTTTAAAGCAGCTTTTTAAAAAAATATTGCTGCTAGAGAAAAATAATCAAGACTATAAAAAAAATCTTTAAGGCAAGGTATATTGCATTCTGATTTAAATTATTGCTTAACATTGGGAATTTAAATTCACCCTATAAAATAAAGTCCTTAAGATGATGAAGACACCTAACAAGTTAAATCCCTGAGCACATGATGGTCCTGTGTCCCCCTTTAGCAGCTGGCAAGAAAGAAGCAGCTGCACTCTGAAGATAACTCCACTCAGAACACCCCACAGACACGGGAGGGTGCAGCTCTGAGCCTACGCACCCACTTGACAGTGCCTGCTACAGAGAGAGGGCAGAGTTTGTGCATCCAGCACCGTTCACATTGAGGTACCAGAAATGCAGCAGGAAGTCAGAGAAACTCAGCGTTACTGTGCTTTCCCTGAAGCTGAGTAAACCAGGGGGGAGACCCAATAGAAATGTTTATTTCACAAATGTTGAGATTTCAGGCATTGGAATTTGCACATTTTAGACATTGGGATATGCTGCTCAGGGAAGTGGGGGATTCATTCCTGGGAACATTCAAAAGACAGGGATGCGTGTCACAGACATCTTTTCATTAAAATCCTTTCATTAGGATTTTTCCTGCTGAAGCTGAGAAGTTTCAGCAACAAAGTGTAAACAACGGTTATCTGCTGCTGTGGAACGCAACAGGTGGATCCGTGATTGGTCTCCTGTGGAAGTTTGGATTTACTGACCACTCGCGGCAGAGCTGGGTCTCACTCTCTGCCAAGAGCCAGACTTTTGTTATTCATTCTATTCTATTCTTAGCTTAGCTAACCTTCTGAGAACTTTTCCTTCTATTCCTTTTAGTATAGTTATAATGTAGTATATATGTCATAAAATAACAAATCAAGCCTTCTGAACATGGAATCAACATTCTCGCCTCTCTCTTCACCTCAAAACCCTTGTGACCACCGTCACAGATGTGGGACTTGGGGATATGCTTCAGTGGAGAACACAGGGGTGTTGAGTTAACTGGTGGACTCAATGATAACAGAGGCTTTTTCCAACTTAATAGATTCAAGGATTCTACGATTGCAGAAAGGTCAAACCGCTTTGGAAATGAGTGGTGCATCCTGTACAAGTTCGGCTCAAAGCTTAATGTGAAAATCTTGTAAGTTCTGTTGTAATTGCATAAAGCTATCTGAAGAGATCTGAAATTATAATAAGTCAAATGAGAGCTAAGTTGAAAATTGGGATATCTGTATTTCCTTGAATTTGGAGACATAAAAGTATTTTAAGGTAAAATGGGACATGAAATAACATTCATGTTTTCATATTTCTCAGTTTAGCATAAGACTAGCTTATTGTGCTGACTCTAGATTTTGTGTTCTTAAACAATTTATGAATGAGAGCAGAGGGCTAGACACAAAACCTTCAGTAAATTATGAATAAATTGTTAGAATATAATTTAATTTCTCTATCCTTCTGTCTGAAGTTCTGCTATTAGAATTTGACTCTAATTTCTTGAATTATGTATCACTGAGGAAGGAAAAAAAGGATTTGTAAGAACTGGAGAGAGGATCAGGGATTTCCTTTGGACAACAACATAAAACAACAGAATATAGGAGCCCATACCTGTTAATACTTAAGAGAGAGCTTTATTAAAACAAATTTCATTTTCTCAGATCTGAATTCTTCCCAAATGAATGACACAGGAGCTTCTGTGGAAGTAACTAATGGTAACACAATTATTCATGGTGGTACTGAAAGTGGCACAGAAACTGTCACTTCAAGTTTGCAAACTGCCAATCTACATCAAGTCTTTTAAAAATAGCAATTAAAAAATTAGAACTTTCTATAATTAAGATTTTTTGAATCATCAGTGATCAGACCCTTGAAGAACATGACTGCAGTAACACACCATTAAGAAAGGCAAGCTGTAGGAAGTAGGTTTTTTTCCCACATGCATCACATGATCTGGTTTTGCTGTGCTGTACAGTTAAGCAAAAACCCATAAAATAATCATTTGGGTTTTATCCTGGAGAAAAAAAAGTCTTACAAATAATTTTTTATTAAGAATAATTTAAAAAATGTATCTTGCCAGATTTCAGAGACATTTACCATACATGTAAAATTTCCCGTACATGTAAATTTAACTAGTGAAAAATGTTTTGTCAGCTTCATGTAGACTATTCCTGTGAGTTACCCCTCTGTGCATTCAGTTAGTTGTTGCTTGGTATTTTTGGGGTTTTTTTTTTTTTCAGATTGAGGTAAAGCCTTTTAAATTAGGTAGAGTTGTAGTAAGTGCTTTTTCCCAAAAGGTTTAAACTTTGCTAATCTTTGTGAAATAGCAGGTAGTGTATTTAGGGTAAGCAAATCAAGGACAAATATAGTGCCCAAAAGCACAGATTCTTTCTTCAAGCTACCATGGTACAGCAAGATTAGACCCTCCAAATCAATGTGGGATTAGAAAAGTTTTTGCTGTGTGTCCAGATAGTTTGTGTTTTCAGATACAAGTACAGATCCATAATTGTGATTTGGAACTTGAACTAAGGAAGGAGGAAGGAAGAGAAAGAAAAATTCCTGCCCCTGTCAGTCACTGGTTTATTATGACATCTTTTGCGAAAGGTCTTGTGGCAAATGAACTTCCTGTGTTCCCTCCTTGACTCCCCAAATCCAGACCAGGACTGTCTGCACCTCAACATTTGAACACTAAAGGACCTTCTCCTCAGTTATAATATTGGCAAACTTGTTGTGTGGGAAGTCAGACCAAGTATTACACACAGTGAACAGTCATTTTCCTTCAAGTGTATCAAGCCTTTTTTCATCTCTCCTTTAATCTACTCTTCTCTAAAAAAAAAATAAAATGTGGTTTAGAATCAAGTTCTACTTTTAAAATATTAATGTTTTATAGAAAAGCCTTGCAAGCTATTAGCAAACTGATACTGGTTTTTAGCTACAATTTTGAAGACCATCCTAAACCAAAACCATAGCAAGGCTAGAGGCATTTTTTCCCTAAATGAACGCTTTTTCATGATTATTGAATTGCTTTGCTATTCACACTCCTGAATACATTCTGAATATGAGTTATCTTGAACAACAGTTACCCAATTGAAATCAATACAGGCCAGGAGTCGCAAAATGTGTACTGTTAGAAACTCCAAAGCTAAAAGTTTCCTAGTTATGAGGTCCAAGTTAAAAAAAAAAAAATATACCAGTTTTGGTAAGGCTACTTAATTATCTGTTAATGTAACCTCTAAAGGGTTCTTTATGCACAAGAAGTGCATAAGCACAAACTTTAAGCAAGTTTAAGCTGTTTGCATCAGTAAAGCAGCATTTAAGGTACCATCACAAATCCAACAAAAGCAGAAAGAGACAGAGGCATTAACAAAAATATAAGAATGAAAAATGTCGACAGAGAAAAAATATTAGTCATGTGGGGGTTTGGCACATCAGGAATTCTAAGGGTAAATTGTTAGGCACGACACTATGACAAAACCTGCATCGGCTGAAGACCTGTTCAGATGTGGTGCTTCAATGGAGCTGTCAGTCCTAAGAGGCTGCAATGTTTTAAAGCTGCTCTGATCTGTACATGGTCAGAACCACCTTGGGCTGCAGCAGTGGGCCAGTTCTACCAACATCTCTAGTTACATGTGTCCCTTCCAAAAGTGACCATGTCCCCTTGTTCTTAGGGGAACTTTTCCACTCACAAGGAGCGTGAGTGGAAACTTTTTCACTCACAGGAATGCTTTCAGGAAGCCACAGCAGCCATTTGAAAGTGGGAAGTTTTTCCCTGTCATGATCCCCTTGAGAAGTTTCTCAAGTTCCCTTAAAATTCTGTTTTTCTAGGCATGTATTTCATCAGAAAAAGCATTATAACAGAGCATAGCTGAATATAGACATTCAGAAAAGTGCAGCCTGCTCCTTCATTCAGACATTGAAGATGTTGTTTCTCAGTCTTACAATAATACCATCTATATTATGCAAATAAGTATTGTATTGAAAATAACAGTATATGCTTTTGTCCTCAGGATGACTAAGTTATCAAAAAATGTAACTTTTCATATTAATTAAATACGCAAGACCATTTGAAATTTGACAGAACTCAATGAAAAAAACTCAAATGGGTCTTGGTGGCCCTTAAAATCAAGTAAATCTTGTAAGACATAACACTTTTTTGTAAGGAAAAGGAAAATTTTAAATGGAAATGTGCTTAACATTTGAATTTTATAAAGTCTCATATAAACCACTTCTGGAGATTATTGGTAAGTAACAGGACAGAGGAGAAAAGTTTATAGGGGTATCTGACCTCAGATGACTACTGATTTGTTTTCTGAAGATTATGTACAGCTCCTTTTGTTTAAAAGGAAACCAAATACATTACCAGGTTTTTAAAATCTTGCTCTTAGTTTCATGTTTCCACATTTGCAAGTGTCCAATATCCCCAACATTCATTTTTAAATCACTACATAATATATAATAATAGCTGAAGTTGTTACTGATATTTCTAGGCACTACTGAGAAACAAAATCTTTGTTGACTATTTTATGCAAGTTATTTGTGTACTTGCTAGGGGAAAACAATTTAAAAAGTGAGAGGGACTAAGTAGTTAAATAATGTTAAAGGCTACTATTATGGACTGTTGAAGTTTATGTTTGTTAATTAAAGTGCAGAAGAGATAAGATGACATGTGAAAGTAAGTATTCCCAATGCGACAGTGAAATCAGCTAAACACCAGGATGTATTTTCCCTTGAAAACTAACCTTGGTTATGCTTGTTCTAACACAAGGATTGAGGGATGGGCAGGCAGGGACCATCTAAGAGTCTTTTTACAAGTCACAATATTTGCTCTGCTGGTATTTCTTCTTTTACCACCTCAATTTTAGAGAGACTTCTCTATTTTAAACTACTGACTTTAGTGAGTTATTTCTTTAACTCCAGTAATAGTTCATATTTAATAGGAATTCCTGGAATTTAATAGAATTCCTTATGTCTGTATTCAGGCCTATTCAGCTCTTCCTTTTGTTACTAGTGTTCTAATCTTCCTTCTAATACTTGATTTTTCCCCAAAGGCCCTGCAACCAATAAGATAATCCTCTACATCCCACTGAAAAAAGGGATTGGAAAAGTTGTTCAAAACTTTATTTTATTTTAAGAGCCTGAAGTTTTACACTATCAACTATCATCACTTTTCTAAAACTTTATTTTGAAAAGCAACTGTGGACACGGGTTCATCAATATTCACAATATTGCTTCTAGATTAAGGTGAAGGCCCATAACTCTACACTCCACTGGGTTTTATTTCCCAGGCAGAATGCTCAACTCTGTTAGGTACATTTTCCTGGTCCAGCTGAGTTGGAGGTTAGCACTGCAGAACCACAAGAATTGCATAAGAGCCTTAACTATTATTATCTCTAATGATGCTGCCACCATATGCCACAAGCTACTAATTGATAATAACACCAGTAGCAGTAACATTCAGTTTTCAGACTAATGATTTTGAAATAGATTCCTCTTATAATTCTTGCTAAGAAAGGTTACATATTGAATTTTTGTAACACTTCAGTTTTCTAGATATCTTGTAATCTTTCCAGAGAACATTTTTTCTATTGTCTTACTTAGCTCTCATTTGAAACAACTTGACTGCAACTTCATTCCTACTTGACATAGTCATCACACTAGCACCATGGGACCCTCATCCTCACCAGAGAAGACCAAGGATATTTAATTACATTCAAGCATTAAATCTGGGTGAGGGACTGTTTTGGGGAGTTTTGGTTAGTTTTATTTGTAAATTTTGTTTAATCTAGGAAGGAACAGTAATTTACTTCCTCCTGAAAACCCCAAAGCTATCTGTCTACAAAACTAGAAATTATTTGTTGTTCCCTATAATTAAAAAAAAAAAAACAAAACAAAACTCTGTAAAAAGAATTTAGCTGGTATCAGGTGAAATTACTCTGAAGATCAAACACAATTAAAAAAAAATCTTCATTCTCTAGAAACTAAGTTAAATAAACATTTTTCAATATTTTAAAAACCTTATGAACAAAATATAATCCAACTGAATCTTTAGAAAGCCTTGAATCCAGCCCTCTGAAACAGAAATTCTCTAAACTCTATCCAAATTTAACTGATTAATTGATTAAGGAGAGTCATAATATATTCTGTGGCTTTAAAATATCTAGTCCTCAAATCTTTAAAATAAATCCACATTGTATGGATATTAAATAGCTGCTTAGGGCTCCTATTCAGAGGTAAAAAGCCTGAACACCTGACTTCCAAGAACATACAGGATCACTTTGTAGTCTGAAATTATGAGGCAATAAACACAACTAGTAAATGCTCACAGAGCAGACTCAGTTATGCTGAGATCACAGACAAGACATCCTGCCCAGAATAGTACATATTAAAATATCCCAGGTGGTATGGAACCTTGCTGTTGTATCATCTATTTAATATTCTGTCTATATTTGTGCACAGCTTTTTAAAATATCAACAATTTTGTTATGTTGCTGATTTAATAAAATAATGTTTAATAATTTACTGAGGAACTGTTTTTCAGGACCAACATATTGTGTTGGTCTTTTAAATTTTTAATTGATTTCTATTTAATTTATACTGAAGTTGCATGTCCTTTTCCCTTTGTGTGTTTTTATGTTATTTATCAGAAATTTAGGAGCAATTTAACAATAAGAAAAAATATATTCCCTCCTGTTCTCTCCACCACTTACTAAATTTCAGATGACTGTCTCATAAAAGTTAGGTTTTTAAGTTGTGTGAGAGTTAGCAGAAGAGGGTCAGGTTCGGAATGGGACTGTGACCATGGGGCAGGGTCTCCACACACCCAGGTGGGAGGGACAGCTGGTGAGCAGGGTCTGCTCCTGCAGCCAGGGCAAGAGCTGTGGGGCACCCCAGCGCCCAGCGAGGTCCCCATGCTGAGCTGCCTGTGTCCCATCAGCTAATGCCAGGCCACTGCAGCTCTCCTGCCGCTCCCCCACGACAGTGACAGGCACATAAGCGCATCCTGAACGCAGGAGGAGGGAGAACAGATGGATGCAAACAGGGGAGAGCACGGAAACTGTGGGACCATATTGGCTGGAGTCACAGCACATCACCAGCCCAACTCTTGGCATGATCCCTGCAGGCATCCGAGCAAAGGGCAGGGAAGGAGGGATTTGAAGGCCTTCATAAAGCAGCCCAAAAGCACCTACAAAATTCTCTTCTCAAGCATGAGGGGTGGTGCATGAGAAAGGAGGGCTTGCTGAAGTACATAAAGGAATGCTGGCATTAGGAGTCACCTCGGAGCAAGCATGATGCATTTGACACCAAATGGGAAATAAACAGGGAGGAATGATGTTATGAAGGGCCTTGAAATTTAGCAATTTAACATCTGATGCAGCACAGAGAAAGTGATATTGTCAAAATGACTGGCCAGCAAAATGTTGTTTGAAGCTAGAGTGTTTATGCATATCAACATAGAAATGACAATTGGGTAACACTGTTAAAACAGAAAGTTTTGATTTTTTTTCTGTATTCAAATTGATTTCAAACCCCCCTGGATTTTTCATAAAACAGAGGCATTGAATTATGAACAAAAATAAGATCATCTAATGAAAGAAACAATTGGCATAATTTGACCAGTTACATTGCATTCACTGCATAATAACACCATTAATTCTAGCAACATTACCACTGGAACAGGCTGAAATTGCCATTTCCAACAGAAAGAATATTTTGGAAGACAACCAAACTTATGATGGATGTAGGCAGGCACAAATCCACTTAAGTCAGTGGTGCAGCACTTGTGTCTGTCAACTGTAATAGTCTCCCTTGGTATTTCATGAAGTTTATGACAAACAAATTACAATATGGGAAGAAAGCAAACCTTTCTATGTACTATACAGAGATACAGATCACAAGGGTCACTTATCAAAACACGCCTGTTCTGCTCCATGCAACTTCAGGCAGAAAAGAGCTCACAGAAAGAGCTATACTGAGATAATACAGGCATAAAATACAAAGGTTTTGAAAAAATTAAATGCTAAAGAACACTTTAAACAACTGATTATTTCACCCTACCCTTAAAGTGCCACTCATTGCACCCATTTTAACCCTCAATTATCTCAGACTAGGTATTTGCAATTCTGATACCTACAAGAAAGGTTAGATTAGTCTTTCAAAGACTATTAAGTGATAATTAGGTGGCTTTACAAATTATATTTTTCCTCATTAGTATCTAAAATGGTCTTAAGATTTTTTCCATCTACTTTCAGTAACTTACCTTCTATTTAATGTATCTAATTGCTAAATAAGAAAAAAAATATTCTTTCTTTATATGAGAGATTTCTGTATATTGAGTGAGATGTTCTGAAACATCTTGTAATACAAAGAAGCTAAATTACTCAACCACCTTTCCTTGAATAAAGTTCCACCTGAACACAGGAGAAAAAACCCTAATTGTCATAATTTTTTAGTTTTCTATGAGTATAATTACCAGTAAGATCAGCTTGGCTTCCCAAAGCCTTTCATAGATGACCTCACCTTCTCATTTTCAGATCTTTTCTCAGAGAGATACATTCAACATTGACAGGTTGTTTTTCTTAATTTTTCAGAAGTCAAAGCAAGCAAAGTTTAATTTTAGAGGGTCAAAAGATTTCTAATGGAAATATAGTTTGCACCAATGAATTTCCCCCATCACACCACAGAAGACAGCAGCTTTTTATCCTTCTGGAGGATTTTCATCCATTTGCTATAGCATAATGCTAAAGGAGTGTATGAAAGCCTCCGGAGATACACGGGGTCATCTTTTGTTGATAACTAACCTGGGATTCAAAATGGTTTATAATCTCTTCCTTGACTAAAGGGAAGGAGACACAGCTCTACAGAATAGCATGAGTCAGGAACTGCTTCCTATAGAAAGTAGCCATAGGATTTCCTTTGAAAAACAAAAGAGCTCCCATCTCACATTAAAAATCTTTCTATACCTATTCCAAGAAACAGGCTTTGGTTTCTACAGTGCTGACAAAAAAAAACCAAGCCAGAAAATTATTTTATTTTTGCTTTCACACTGAACTATTTGAAACTCAGAAACTGCAACTTCATGATCAATATTGATAGAAAAAGATAGAAAAGAGGAAGACATCAAAAATTTGTCCTTTACAGTAATGTACTACGGAATGTTTTCAAAGAAATACTCATAGGGTTGGAATGTTATGCTTTAAGAGGTTAAAAATCTGAATGATTTTATATAATTTGTCACTGAAGAATAACTTTATATTGAAGATGTTACTTTAAGGTGCCTGAACAGCATAGAGAATCTCAATCAGCTGAGAAGTTGGATTCCAATTGCAAGGGACAGTTTACTCACCTGTGCTCAGTACATAAACCCCATCCCTTGCTATAAAATCTTCTATGATGCATATACTTTAAAATAAATACATCAAAAGTTAATATTAGTTTAATTTAGTAACAAGAATGAGGACAAAGCTCATACAGCATCAACTAAAGTAAAATATTTAATACACCATATTTATGCTAATATCCAGCTTTTAGGACTTAATGACTGTCAGGTAGTTTAATATTCTTCAGCTCTGGTACAGCATCATAGGGACTGTAAAACACCAGTAGAGCTGAAGAGACAGATAATCTATTTACTGCTTCTAACACTCCCACAGGCATGGAGGCCAATGTAGAAATGTATTCATCTCCACAGATCTATCAGATCAGGTGATTAGCAAAATTCTGAAGCAAGCAAAGGTACTGTTACAATTAGAAACAAAAAAAATTTAAAATTTGAGACCAAGAGAAATTAGACTGACATAATTGCAGTAAGAATTTATAAGCTTTGGATACACCTTTCTAATATAAGCTGTATTTCATAATAATCACAGTAAGTGTACTTTCACACTACCCTTAATATAGTGTTATATCTGTATTGAAGCATGCCTTTGCAAGAGAATAGCTAATATTTGAATCCAGTATAGAGTGTGCAAGAGCATAAGTTTGATAGGTAGTTTTCATGTCAATTCAGTAGACGCTGGCAAGAAAGTAGTATAAATTATTCTTTCAAATCCTTATTTTCAGTGGTTTAGCACAATTCAAAAACCTCTTCTCTGATATTTAACACAAATAAAAATTATTATCTGGAAGGTAATTAAATAAAAATACAGTGTGAAAACAGCTAGAAAAGAAACACCACCCTACCTTTTAAAATAAACAGAAAATTATATTGTGAGAGCATGTGTTGGAAAATTGGTGTAGAAAGTAATATCATACATTTGGAAATAGCAGAGCACATATAGAATCTCATCACCCCACTCTGCCTTGTGATTGAGACAGGGCATGCGTTTAGTCCCTCAAAAAGAGTATTCCCAAGGGTCTACCTGAATGAATGTATCAGCCACTCAATATTTTTTCCTCATATTACCTAATGCCTTCAAGAAAATAGATCCCTACTTGATTTCAAACAAACTTTTCCACAACCACATCCATATTTTTTCCCACATTATTTCACTCTTGAAGGCTCCTTAGATAATGAGCCTCTCAATTAAAAAGACAAGAATAAAGACAAATCTGACCTCTGAATTTTTAGCAGAAGTCCAAGTCTTTCTACTCTAAGAAGTAATATACTTCTAAGAAGTTAGGACACTTCAGCACCATAAGAGCCTCTAGACCGAGTCTCTGTTTCAATATACTGACAACCATGTGGAACTGAGGATGAAACAGACACCTAAGGATCCAAGCTGTTCTAGCATACCTTTGCCTCCTTGTAGCAACCACATGAAAGCCTTCCAGCAGATTTTCTCTCCCTGATCATCCAGCCCCTTGTTGCCTTCCATGAGGGCATAAATTTTTTCTACAGTGGAGCTCTTAATTTTTTTCAACATCATGTAAAAATCTCCCAGGACACACCTTTGGTAGCAGATACATTTCCACAGTCTGTGGCATGAATTCTACCTGTTGTCAGCAGCTGCCAAACTGGCAGGACCCATTTAGGAAAGACAGCGTAGATGTTCTTACACTCTGGTTCTCAGTTGCTATCAAAATTCAGCTCAACCCACGTTTCTAGTTCCCCAGTAAGTTGATGCATTCAAAAAAATTGTTAAACTGACCATGCTTTCTACAAGCAAGTTCCCTAAATATGGAAAGCTAGAGATTTTATAGCAAGCAATGCATGACAATTATTTGAGGGAAGTAAGCACAGCACAAGACACCACTGTAAATACAGTAAAAAAAAAGTATATTTTTTGGATCATATAAGGCTAAATCATTAAATGTGGTGAAACTATTCTGAGCTTTGATAGAACCTGTATATGAAAGATATGTATGCATACAAATATTTTTTACCTGTGTCACAATAGTGCCCTTTCTCCCCAAATCCCTTCTCTTCCCAAACTGGTTCAAGCAGATCCCTGGGGCGGAAAAAAAACAAACCAAAGCAACAAAACAAAAACAAAAACAAAAAACCCCTATTTGTGTTTGTATATTTCTGCTGTTCTCTTCAGCTTGTAAAAAACAAAACTCTTCCTCCAGTTAAGGGAACTTCCGAGCCATATGACCAGTTCTGTGGCATCTGGGCACCTCAGCCCGTCTGTTCATGCATATGGGTGTAGCACAGTGACAGCTTTACTGCGCATTAGTCAAGCATCATGTAGCACGTTTCTTGACAGAGGCAAAAGCAGTTTATGACTTGAAGCAAATAATTTCATCCCAGGGGCTTCCAAGAGCCAGGCAAAAGGCCAGGGCTTAGGTCAACAGCTTGGGAGTTTGGCAAATATTTCCTATCATTATTCCTTTGCAAGGATCTGTCACCTGATTGAGTTGAAAAATGTGACCTTTTGTTATGAGAGACAAGGCACTTAGAGACAAGAAATACGAGGCCATGAGCATGGGTTATTCAAGGGCACAACCTCAGAGTTTCTGAGGCTGAAAGTGACCTCTTAAGATTGTCATGCCCACACCACCCTCTGCACATTCAGGGACAACTACAGTTGCCAGGTTCATGTCCAGATGGTTTATGTGTATCTCCAAGGATGGAGACTCCACAAAGTTTCTGGGGAACCTACCTGGGCAGGCCATCACTTGCCACTAAATTCCCTGTGGAAACAGGGCTACCAGGAAAAGGAGACTTCACCTCAGTGTAAGCTCATGCCTACAAACTGACAGAGGCAGCAGGTTAAGCAGCCTTTACTGAGTCAGCAAGCCACAAACCTCCCACCAACTGAAGCTAAGGGCGATGCCATGCAGTAACACAGACACTGTACCTGCCCTGAAATTACGCATACAAAGCATGATGCAGTGACCCCCAAGCTAGCACTAAGCAAGTTATCCCTCAGGACTGCACCACCCTGCTGTCTTCCTGCAGGGAAAACATGCACACATATTCAACACAACTAGATAATGCTCTTTGAAGCTGCCCATAGAGAGAATTGCTTTAGTAGTGCAGAAATGATACCTTGAAGCAGCAGTCTTCATGACTTTGATTTTTCTGGACATTTTAAAGGGTGGTAAATTTTAAAAATTAAGCACTTTAGAGATTGACTGAAAAAGGCCAATCTTACTCTATTAGATTCCACAGTGTGTTAGAAGACTGTGCAATTAATACAAGAGAGAAAAAAAGAACCACAGAAAAACAGATTCAAACACATAGACAAGTAACTCAGATTTTGCAGTAAGAAAGTCCATACTTATTCAACTCTATTCACTGACAGGAATATTTTATATTCCACTGCAAATATCCATCAAGTACAGGAATAATAAAAATATTTTACAAATACTTCATTCTTCTAAGTCAAGCATTTCTTAGAGAAATAAAAAATCCTGCCAGTTGCGCTCTAAAGGTCATGCCAGCTGTAAAGTCTAATAAAAAATTTCCAGATGGCAGCAGCCAATTTCCAATAAGATTTAATTTGGTTAATTGACTGTCTTATTTACTAATTTATAGCAGTATGCAGTTCATTTAAATTACCCTCATTTGCTGTCATGATTTAAGCAAGGTTAAACAACCTGGGATTATTTTTTAAAAATTGTGGGTTGAAATTACAGTCTACTATATAGTAATATAGTAAGACACTAATATAGCCATGAGAGGCCCTGCTTTTTTTTTTTTCTTTTTTTTTTTTTAAGAAAGGAAATATAAGAAATATTGGCTACATCAAATTAATTTAAACACAGAACATTCTTGTTATAATTACATTAATCTTTAAAAAAAACCCCAAACAACAAACCTCTGAGTGAGAAGGGAAAACAGATGACCCAACTAATGGGAATAAGGAACTGACCCCAGATAAGAGGGGTTGTATAGAAAGAAAAATCCTCTAATGGACATGGTCATCAGTACTTCAACTGTAGCACCAAGTCCTCCCACCCTGATTCTACAAAAAGTTAATTCCCAAAACCAGCTTTAAAAACCTAATTTTTCTATCATTTTCCACACTCACTGGAAGGATAAAAGAAATTTCGTTTTCAACTCAAACCCTGGTGACAATTACCTAGTTCTCAAAGGAAATAAAAGAAAAAGTACCAGGTTGCAATAAGATATTTGTGGACTTACTTCTGGTTGCCTATCAGATTCTTCTGGGACAGTGCTTTGTTTAATCCTGAATTACCTTAGTAATGGAAAAAAGTTCCCCTCAGAGAAAGAAGCTGGCCCTTGAAGGTATGTACAACTTTTGGATTCCTACAGACTCTTTTGATTGAATGTTTTCTCTGAAAACTTCCTGCTGAGGAAAACAAGGCAGGCCTTAGTGAGATGCCTTGTCTTCCTTTCTTGGAAAAGAGAGGGGCAGCCTCAGAAGCCTGCAGAGATGGGGCTGGATGCTCATCAGCTCTTGCACCCCAGGCACTGTCCCACTCACACCACTCCTGGTTGTGGTGCTGACCAAAGGTTATGGAGCACATGGGAGAGAAGTGCAGGAGTTTCTTGAATGGCACAAAGTCAGAAGAATAAGCTTTTGTCTGTGGCAATGTCCTTGCTTGCAAGGTATTTTAATTTCAGAAAGGATTTTGAGGTTTAGTTTAGTTTAGTTTTGCTGCTGGATTTAAGGTTTATCCTCTGCCTTTTCCAATTCCCTAGAGGAGGAAGTATAATTTTGGTTCTAGTAGTGAAACCTTACAAGTATGAAACACCATAAGTGGAAGAATTTGAAGCTTGAAGAAACAAGTGCCACAAACTGCAAACCCTTTGCTTTTAAGCCCCTGACAATGACAACTCTCAGAAATACTCCTTTTATAAAAGAACACATTCTCCCATCTATCACATAAAACTCCATTTTAAAAAATCAAAAATCTAATACACCTATAAACAGCACAGCTGGCTTCATTTTTAATGAAGCTTGATATATCTCCACACTAGGGGGCTGTTTCAGACATAAGGGTTTTTGTGAAATGTTGGCAAGAAACACGCATAAACACTGAAAATGTTGTGCAAGATGACTTATTGGAAGGTCAAGGATTGCCATGACCATGCACTATTCATTATAGTTCTCAAGTTTTCCTGACATTCATCACAATTTCCACCCTTAAAAGGCAATCTTCCCAAAAAATCAAATCTAAAATCCCCTGACTGTGTATACAAAGCAGGCTGTGCATCAACATAAAGAAGGAGAGACTATGTTCACATAGCTGCTGAAAAGTCAGAGGGTTATAAGTGCAGGTATGACAAGATTGCTAAATAGCTCATTTGTACCTGACACTGCAGAGGTACCTGGTGCTCACAAACAGCAGAGCTGGCTTGGATGTTGAATGTCCTTTGCCATCACCACCTGATAAGTTTCTTAAATACATTGATAATTTCAAAAAGTAATGGTTTACTTATTCTGTGCAGTGGAAAATCTTTTATAGGTGCCTGAGCTAGGATGTCTTACTTAGAAGTGTTTTTAATGGGCAATTAGCATAGATATTTCTTGTCCAGAATTTGGTAGACTATTTTTCCTCCAACTTCTTCTTGTTCTCAACTAATGTGCTATTACTGAGAAATAAGAAGTTCTAATTTCCAAACTACCACTCAGAAATGCCTCTGCAGTGTGTTAATGCACAACCAGAGAGGAGAAAGTCGCTCCTTGCAAAGAGGACTCCTTCTAATTCATCCTGTCTGAAGTGAACATTCCCCAGCTTTTGAATGAAACTTGACAATGTAGTGAAAACACCAAGGAAATATATTAAGAAAAAGTAGCACTTTTAGAGTACATGTCATGCAGCTCTGCCTAAAACACATGCTCAATGCCATCTGTTGTGTACAACCTGTGTGTCTCAGCTGCTCTCTGAGCGCATTACTGTTCCTTGGGGCATCACTGGGTGTTCTCTCACTCAGAAAATGTTGGATATAGAATTGGCTTGGTGGTATACTGAGATAATTCAGGGTCTAACACATTCATCTGATGAACTTGAAAATAATATCTGCTTTGGAAACAAAAGAAAATTGATTCAGTGGCCCACAACAGGTATATTTTGCACACATAGGTAGTTTTAGCTAGGCTCAGATTTCAGCCTGTAAGAAACTGGCACAGTAAGGCAGACATGGCAGTGATTTTCTGCTCTCATTTTGCTTCCATTATTGCCAATAAGAAGAGAGTAGAAGAAGCACAGCACTTCAGAAGATGATATAACTGAAGCTGTCTTTAGGAAAATTGTGCAGTAAGGAGAAGAGTGTCTCTTCAGTGAAAAGTTGCATTCTTAAATGACCCCACCAGTTAATCTGCTGAAATATGCTGAATATATGCTCTGAAATGTGTGTTCTCTGATGCAGAATTAAGAAGTGATTTTTTGTAAATATTCTCCCTCTATTTCCTCCTAGTTTATACTTATCAGTCTTTTAAACTTTTAGGCTAGAAATTTTCCTCTTGTCTTAAACTGAACAAATACACACTTTTCAGTGTTTCAGCTTCCATTTTCTTGAATTCCAGTGATAATTTTCCTGCTAAGAAATACAAGCTAAGACTGTCAGAATGTATTTGGAAAAAACAGTGGCATCAATTTCAAATAAGTAATTAGAAAGGGTGTTAAAAGTTTATGGTAATTACATGTGTATATATAGGTCTTACTATTATTAAGAAGTTCTGAATGGGTATCCACTTGGAGACCTGAAAATGCAACATCCACAACAATTTTAGCAGTACTCTTAAATTTTCTTCACTGTTTTCTAACTTATAGATATAAATCATACAATACTTTTTTTTGCCCTCTATATGTCTGGATTTTTTTCTTACTATTTGCAGTGGTTAATTTTCCTATTTTTTAATTTTTATGCCGTCTCTGTCAGTCATGATTGTGTTTTATATTTTGGATCAGTACGAGATACAATCATCATATTATTTAAATATTTATTGTTTTATATGGAAAAAACACATCCATAAAAATCAAAAACTGTGCCAATAAGCAACTAGTTCTCTGAAAATTTTAACAAAAACACTCCAAAACTCTTCTCGTATTGTCAACAGTAATTTCTTTGTTGGCTTGCTTAGTTTTCATCTCTTCTATTTCTAAGTGTACAGTCCCTTCATACTGTCAGTATCTTCTTCACCTCGTTTGTTTTCACATCCCACCTCACCTCTGCTCAGGTTAGGATCTCCTCAGGTCCTAACTTCTTGACAAATGTTCCTGCTTCTATTCAGACATAACACCTTACTTTCCTTTTAAGCCAAGATATGGAACTATAGGAATTATATAATTCCAAGATATGGAATTATAGGTTCTCCCCAAGTATCCACCATTCCTCATTTGCTTCATTTTCTAGACTCATACAAATTCTGAGAGTGGAACACTTAACACAAAGTATTTATATTCAACCTCTACTGCTGTCTCAGAAAAGTTTGCCAATAACAATGACTCCATGAACCACCTTTAGGCTCCTTCTCTCAGTATCTTTTTTTTTCTTTTCTTCTTTTAATTTATTTTATTTTTGCCTGTGTCAAATCATAAAGTTGAGGGAAACTGTCTCATAGAGTAATACCTGTAAGTGCATTATTTGCCCGCCATGTTTCTATATAACTATGGAAAACAGCAAAAAAAAATTATAACTTCACCTATATCAGAAAATAACACCTTAAGCCAAGAGTAAACTAAAACATTGGGGTTTTCTGTCTTTATCTCTAACATAAGCTACTTGTGATCATTTTAACAGAAGTATATTACAGAGATAGATCCATTAAAAATTTTACTGAATGTCCTGAATCATTTCTTGAGAGGGGTTGATCTGATCAGGTGGGGTAAAGGACTTATTAGACCTCTTCAGTCCAAGCATGGAATTATAGGAATTATATAATTCCAAGATATGGAATTATAGGTTCTCCCCAAGTATCCAATTTTTTTAAGAACAATTAAATCTGAAATAATTTTTATTTGCTGTCTTAACTCAGACTCCTTATTTATTTTTAGAGTACAACCCTTTGGCATTATCTTGTGTATAAACTTCCTTCTCAAATCTTTAGTATACTAGTCAAAAACTTTTTGACAGATCTTCTTCTACAGGGATTTATTTCTACTCCTCAAAATAGTGATTGCTTGTCTATTTTTGGTATGTTGTAATTTATTTGGCATTCTGAGCCACCAGTCTTGCTTGTCCATTAAGTTATGTTAATATTTTCCTAACCCCCTTCATGATTGTTACGACTCATGATGACGAAGGTTCATGAAAAGTCTTGCAGTTCATTTAATTCTAAGACAAGTTTTGCCTGTTTCCACATTTCTGCTACATTTGGTCTTCTGATACTTACTGCAAAGAACATAAATTCTGATAGTAATTTTATACTGACTTTCATTATTTTAGGTTTTGGTGTCAGTCTTTTTCATAATTATAAAATAATTATGCATAGAGAAGGAGGCAAAAACAATGCTGGGAATCAAATTACAATCTGGATCTTTTTTTTGCATCTTCAGAATAAGAATATGATAAATGCTCTGAATATATAACTTGACTGAAATGCATATGTTACATGTAAGTGGGAATGCAACTTTCAAATGTCAGTGCACATCCAGGATGTTTATTTCTGCATAAACAGAATCAGAACATATGGCCAACCAATAACAGTATATCAGCACACACATTTTACTCCTGAGACCATGCCATGCAGAGAATGTGCAATCATATGCTCCTTCTAGGTATTGATTCTTGTCCTTATTCAGCTCTCTGGGCACAAAAAGAATAGCATGCTTCTTAGAGAAACAGCAATATTGTTGATTTGAGTGTCAAACTATTAAGCCTTGAAATGCGTATATTCTACTGTGGTTGTGCTCAAAATAGGTAAAATGTTATGTGCCAAGAAAAAAGTTTACTCTTCTCCACAGCTCTTCTAATTTGACTTCCATCCCTTAAGCTACTTAAGAATAGAGTTATGCCTTAAACTTCTTAGAAAAGAGAAAAAAATATGAGTACTGTGTGACTGTGTTCACAGCGGTCCGAGGATGAGGGAAGAGACGAGGATCTGACTCCATGTCTCAGAAGGCTTGATTTATTTTATTATATATATATTATATTAAAATTTTACTGAAAGAATAGAAGAAAGTATTTCATCAGAAGGCCAGCTAAGAATAGAAAAAGAAGGAATGATAACAAAGGCTTGTGTCTCAGACAGAGAGTCTGAGCCTGATCGCTGTGATTGGCCATTAATTACAAACAACTGTATGAGACCAATCACAGATCCACCTGTTGCAGTCCACAGCAGCAGACAATCAGTGTTTACATTTTGTTCCTGAGGCCTCTCAGCTTCTCAGGAGAAAAAATCCTAAGGAAAGGATTTTTCACAAAAGATGTCTGTGACAGTACTGCACATCACCAGCATAGCTTTGAAGGACAAAATTTTATTAGTTAAAACAGTAAAATTTGTCTGAAACATTTAAAATATTTAGTTCTGGAAGAAGCTAGAGAAAAAACAACAATCCACCCCCCACAACTGATCATTCTAGAAAAATAGCTGTTCACTCACATTCAAAATTAGGCCAGTAGTCTTAAAGATGAGCAATTAGGGTGCATAAAAGATGGTAATGAGCAGAATATGATGTAGATGCAATTAGTATGCTAAGAATGTGAAAGCAAGTAAAATAATATTTCATAATTTTCAGATTCTACTGGAAAGAAAAGAAGCTTGCAAGCAGTCATATAAATTACTACATTTTCAGAAGACTCCCTAAAATATAAAACTCATTCTTATGGTATTATATTTATGAGTCTCCCAAACAAAATAAAGAAGAGTCGACTCCTAGTTTTTACAGCAATATGTGAGAAAAGCAGGAATGTTAAAAAGACTGTTTAGTTTCTGTATCTGAAAATTCCTTTTCCAACCCTTATTTGTGCCTGTCAGAAATGAGCTTTCTTGGCTGGCAGTTCAATGGATTACTAGTCCATCTGGTTGGAAACCCTGAAAAGCAGCTACATTTTTGCAGATAAAACAGTCAGGACTGCAGTGAAGTTAATAGACATAGGCAAAATGATATTGTAAACTTCCATTTTTAAAGAATGGGCTATGAAATTAAGATATAGAAAGTGGAACATAGAAGGGGAAAAAAATTTCTATTTAAATTCTATTTGAGAATGTCTAGTGGAACCCACATATAAATTAGAATACAAAGAAAACCGTTGTCATAGTATTCCAGAGAATATATTTGTGAATCAACAATATGGCATATTGTTAGCAGTAACCCAAAACTACTACCTGGTTGTTTCTATGATCCTATTGAAAGATGAGAGCTAATATATCCAGAAAGCTAACATATCCTAATAAATCCAGCTGATATATCCATGTATATTTTTATTTTCATCTGCTTAGTTGTACAGAATTACTGACTAGATTTTGGTGTTATATAGCATGTTGTTATCAGTTTCATTGAATAATGTATCCAGAAGAACAACTTTGTGAGAGTACAATAGAGGCATACCAAATAACTTTTAAATATTCTTTAATATTTATATACTTTAATATTCTGTAAATCATCTTTCATTGCTACACTTACAAAATTTGGGATTGTGTATGTGCCTTCCTGATAGGATTCACAATTCTAGGTTCTGGGACAGAAATTTTCTTTCTTTCTGTGCATTGCTGTAACGCTTCTGTCTATAACCATAAGAAATAGAGAAAGAGAGAGGACACTGGGATTTTTTAAGATTTT
Organism: Melozone crissalis; assembly: GCF_028551555.1. Taxonomy (NCBI): domain Eukaryota; kingdom Metazoa; phylum Chordata; class Aves; order Passeriformes; family Passerellidae; genus Melozone; species Melozone crissalis. The sequence continues at coordinate 26,785,124 of NW_026535780.1, forward strand.
TCAGAGGAATATTATATAATATATATGCTATGTATGTAATTTTCCTGTAGGGATAAATGTTCAGTTTTACACTTCTTACTAATATCAACCAAAATATCAGGATCACAGCACTATGCAGGGTTGGGATCACACAGTCATTCTGAATTGAGAGAAAAATTTTCAGGTAAATGATTTAAATTTCTAAGATTTTGCAGCATAGCAGTAGTAAGTTTGAAATTTTCAGAGTTGAAATTTCAATACTTCCTTTTTCCTGGTTTTTGTCTTTGTTTCATAAAGAACTAAATGCAAGTAGTACTAAAATCAGTATTTAGTTATTTGTGCAAACAAAACTGTGTATTTTCCTACAGCACAGTTCCAAAGTACAAATGTGTCTCCTCTGGAGTCTGCCAACCTCCTAAAGTGAAAAAGTTCCCAAAGAGTGGAGCACTGCCACAAGACTTAATTTTGTGATGTCTTCTAACAGAATATCTATCTTAAAATTTGTAACATAGAGATCTGAAAATTACTGGAATATTTTGGTTTCAGTTTGAATGGATTAAAGTCTGAGGTTTATGGTTAAATTTTGTGCCTGAGCCAAAAGCAAAATACATGTTACAAATTCACATCAAGTGACCAATCAAAACATTCATTATATACCCATTTCAAAAAATCATGAGTTTGGAAGGTTAATTTTTTACTTTATTTTAAAAAACACAGGTTCCAGAATTTTATTATAATTGAAGGAATGCTACAGCCGATTCTTGTGATTCATTAAAACTCATATATTTCACCTTTCAGTCTGCAATGTGCTCTGTAATGTGCTGAGGTCCCTGAAATCAGTGTTTAGAAACAGAATAATTATTGCTACTGCTTATTTAACTGCATTCATTTGAGGAAGAGAGTCAAATATTTATGCTCCTTAAAGCTTGTTAAAATAGAGTTATTGGTACTGAAATTAAAATTGCATTTATAATTTTTGTCTCTCCTGTAGTTATAGCAGAAACCCATAAAATCTTCATAGCATTGCTATTTGCTTAAAAAATGACTCTGGCTTCAACAAGCTGAATGCTTGAAGAGATGCTACACTTAGAAATTAATTACCTGCACTTATCAACTCCTGTAGAGGTTTTCTAAAACCTATGTCCATAGATTTAAGTCAGGTCTTCATGGATGGAACTGTGCCATGAATCAGAATGTATTTTACAAATGCAATGAGCTTTGGAATTGTGTTTCTGTTCCTTGGAAGGAAGCTCTCAACCTTAGGAATTAAATTCTGTGTTGTGGTATTAAAAAAAATTTTCAATGTTGTCCTCACAAATAAGGAAAAGTCTCCAGTGACTTTTTTGTCCTTAACACCCTTGTGGAGATGTAAAAGGTGGAAATTTCACTTCAAGGATACTGAGACTAAGAGGATTAAACCAAATTGGGGTTTCCCCCCTTTTTAGATGACAGTGAATATTTGTGAATGTATCAAGATTTCAGATTTTCAGCAACATTGACTGGTACTTAGCAAGTTTAAAGCAGATATGCTTTCCATTTAATGGGTTCTAATTTAGAAATAAGATCCTGAAAGCTTACATTCACCTAGCTATCATGTTATTATATTGTTGTGGTTTGATTCACAGACCTGGTGGCCTCTGAGGCACTATTCTGCTTTCAGCACTATTCAATTCTCTCCCGTGATCTTTCAAGCTTCAGATTTTTTTTCCAGCACTTATCTTAGTTATTCCTATAATGGTATTACTTTAAATAAGGAAATTGCCTAAAATAACAAGGAAGACTTCCCAGTCCTATTTTATTATATAGCATTGAACTTTTCCAGAAAGAAAAAAAGCATAAAGTTGTATGACTGGGAAATTGAGGTTTTTATTACTTTTTTTTCACACAGAGATATATTTGTGGTTTTTCCGGGCTACTTTTTTCTTTTCCAAAAATTATTGATGAAAAATAAATAGATACTACAGAATTACTAGGACAGGGCTTGATGAGCTGAATACCCAAAATTTAGAAAACACAGTTGGAGCATCTATACCTAGAACTTAAATCAGTCAATAACGTTAAGTCCATCAATGCCAAATAAATTATTTTCTCCATATTCTGTAACATATGGCTCCTTTTTTTTTTTTTTCTGTGCAAACATCCTTTAATGAAGAATATTTAAACCAAAGGGATTTTCTGGGTGACACATAGAATACTGTATGCTCTGCTGTCACCAGCAGCCAGTGATCCTTTCTGTAACAAGTTCAGGCTCCTCATAACTCGTTTGAGGAAATTAATCCAAAACGTAATGGCAATAATTTCCAGGAAACTCCTACCAATGCCTCTCTGAAATGAATATATTTTTATATGTGCCAGCACTGCTGTTAATGATCTTCTCAATTCCTTAATGTATATGCAGAGAACAGGATCAGATTGCTCTTAGGTTAAAATGCCTGAGACTATTCTGCTGTATATTGGCACTGTTTTCAATACCTACACTATAAACTTGAGTTTCTGGAACTGTCAATATCACAGTACTACCAATTCTTTATCTGCATCAGAAATAATGTCTTTATAGAGGTTAACATAATGTTTTCTCTATTTCATATTTGGATAGTTGCAGTTAAACCAGATGCTGATAAGGTTAACTTCTGTGGAATCATTGGGGACAGGATGTGTCATGTATGGTTACATTCTGAACACAAAGGAAGGCAGAAGGTACTTGGATTGAGTTTATGACCTCTGATCAAATAATGAACACAGATCTTCTAGAACAGGTGTTTTAAAAGAACATAGAAAAAAAAAAAAACGGAAAAAGGGAAAAAAGAAATTAAAGACCATATAATAGAATATTTGGAGGTTTTGCTACAGAGATTTATCCAAATTCTTTCAAGCCATTGCTAAAGGACATCCAGTTCTTCCTGAGTTCCCTGCATTTTTATAGTTCATCTTTATTTTTGTTTCCAGCAAATAAATCACCCTAATATAATTCTTTTTTCTCATTTACAGTTTTAATAATTACATTGTAAAGAAGGTCAGAGATCTACAGCAATTCCTTTTTCTAAGAAACCAAAATAGATTCTTCAAAATTCCTCCATTTCATTCCATTGGAATTTGGCACACACAATGAGGTTCAAACCCAGAAGTTAGTTATTTTACCAGTTTCCTATACTGTGACCATACAGAACTCCTAATTTTACTTGATAGAATGAGCATACCTACAAGTGATAATGCTTTTAGCTTTGAAATTAGGAGCAATTCCACCAAATGGTTACCTTTTCAGTATCCACTGGCAGTGTTGACTTATAAATCCCTGCTTTATTGACCCATTTCTTCTATTGGGATTTTCCTTACTGTTTTTTCAGGTTCACCACCAGAAGAAGAAACTCAAAGTCTTAGCCCCCTGATACAGGTAAGGATGGCAAGATGAATTTTACATGCTAGAGTGTGCACATTCCTCCAGTACTCACAATTAAAAAAACATTAAAAACCTCCAAGAAGTATAATGTTGAGACATGAAAGCTCACCCACTGACCTTATGCAGATCTATTCAAAATCATATATGCATCTGACTGGGGTAACTGGGGATGTCTTTGCAATCATCTCTCTAGACTCCAAGGCAATAATATTGCTTATGTGGGTGAATAACATTGAATATTTGAATAATCCCTCTGACTTCCCTCTGAAACTTTTAATGAGACAACAGCTACTTTCATGTATCATCACAGCTTGTTTTTTCAATAACACTACAGAATTTTTTAAAAAATACAGACTTTTTTAAAAAAGCCTTACAGAAGAGGAAATCCTAGTCATTCAATAAAGTGTTCCTGAATTTTTTAATAGGTACTAGGTCTACTTTGTAAAATGTAAAATTTATTTCCTGCTCCTTTAAATAAAAATGCTAATTTTTCATTATTATTTTGAATATTTTTTCTACTTCTTTTTAACCAAAATATTTCTAGCTATTCTATTGATATGTACCCATAAATTTGTTTGCACAGCTCTGTAATGCATGGCTAAAGTAGGTCACTAGCAGGTAATGAAACTAAGATTCCCTCTTCTCTTCACAGGTAAATGTATCCATTATGCACTGTTCTCAGTAATGTATCATGTGCTTATCAAAAAAACCTGAGAACTGTCAATTTGATGAAGTGCAACTCACATCTCATTAATGTTGAGCACAGAAGCAATATTCCGCATCAAAAATGACTGCTAAAATATTTGCAATTACCAGCTGTTCAGAATCCATTTTATATAGATAAAAAACATGTCAAATTTAATTTATTACATGTGTTCTTCTGTCATATTTCTTTTTCTTGCAAAGTACTGAAAAGTTATCAAAACCCTCCCACTCTTTTCCCAGACTGGTACCATATAGACAAAAGGGAATGACATAAATGATATGTATCCAGGTGTAATAGCTACATATACAGATAATCTTCAAAAAGGTTCTTCACTTCAAAAGTTGTATGGATTATTTTAACTTAAAGCGTTCATCTTTCCTGAAAGGATGGTCAAAATTGTGTTTGTTCTGTTTGGGTACTCCTGATAGGGGTAAAATGAATAAATGGTATCTCAGTATATATTAATTGCTAGCTTTTATGAAAAAAAAAATATTCAAGATTACAGATTTTAAGTCTGGAGAAGACATAAAACACACACTTATTTGAGAATATGGGGCAGTATGGGGCCTGCTTAGATCTTCAGTGAAGTTGTGCAGAGAACTTTGTTGCTTATCTTGAACAGGTCACAGAAGTGAGAACCTGCAACATTCTTAAGGCAAAAACTATTAGTTTAAAAAAAACCCAATTATTTAATATTTGGATAATGAGTACTTTTATTACACATGAAAGACTTCTAGGGGTCTGGTAATGACTTAAGTTGCACATCAGAGGCCAAGTGTGAGAACACGGCAATGAATTTATACCAGCACACATAAGGTCCTCCTTTAGACTGATGTTTGGGGAAGGTAAATGGAGCTAATTATTCTGGTTTATTCTGTGCCAATGAAGCTGCAGCTGGAGTACTGTGCCCAAGCTGCAGTTCTCCAGTACATACTAAAGCAATCAAACTGGAACAAGCCAGGTGGAGAGCTACAAGAATGGTTTAAGTGTATATAAGAGGCTGAAGAAGCTGGTTTTTTCAGCCTGAAGAGATCTTTGTAATCTTGTGTCTTTGAAACAGATTCTGCCAAGGATACTCAGACCCCCTGCACTTATGCATCTAAAGGCATCTATGCCACAGTGGTCTAGCTGAGATGACACTGCATCTGTAAAGGATAAAGAAAACTCATCTGATTTTGGGAATCTGTGTTTCAATAATTTTAAGCAACCTGCCTTGGAAAGCAATATTTAACACAACATTTTTTGGGGGGGGCGGGGGGGGGGGGGGGGGGCGTGGTGTGGGTCAATTTTATTTGAACTGAGACTGAATTAACAAAAATTCTAAATCAAAACCTATTTTTTTCCAGTCAATTCACATGAAAGGTCTTTTATTATTTTGCCCTTTCTGACAAATGGGAATACAAAGAAAAAACCTACTGCCCAAGAAACTACAAGGCTGTTAATAAATCTCTTTTATTTGTTAGTATACTTGGCTATTATTTCCAAAATCCATTTTCTTTTTCTTTTCCATCAATAAGGCTTTTTGTTCCAGACTGAGCGCTCACAAGAGGAGAAAACATCAGCTTTCATGACTACCCAGCAGAGATATTTAGTTTTTCCAGGTTTCCAAGTAAAGGTTGAAACACTTTATTGATCAAATTTATAGAGGATCCTCTAGCTATTCTAAACATAGCCTTCTTTGTTACTGATTCCTAGCAGGGAGGTTATAGCTTATTTTTTATTTCATAAAACAAGACATGCATAAAACAGGATTCCCCACCATCCTGCCATTTTAAAGCAATTCTGGTGGCATTTGGAAGTTTAGTCCATTGCTGGTTATTTTTTTTTAATAATAGGAAGAAGACTGGAGAAACTAAACCAAATATCAGCTCAGTAGGTCTCTGGATTTTTGCAAGCTAATTTGATAGAGACCTGCTTGAAATAAAAAAATAAAAAAAATTAAAAAAAAGAAAAAGAAAAAGAATGAACTCACTTATTTTTAAAATGTCTCCACTTGGCTATAATCTAGACTTCAAAAAATGTTTAGTGTCTTCTCTTTGTTTTAGGCCTGATTGCAGTCTAAAGCTGGTGTATGTCTGCAAATATCCCAGTACTATCACTTGTGACTTCAGATTTTATTTTATAGTTAATATAAAAACATCTCCTGTGGTTCAGCATTCATATTTCACCGTGAGCATTTCTCTTTCTGTAGCTATTCACAATGTTGCAATAAGATGTTTCTCTGCAACTCTACAACTGACTTTGTCCTTCTTTGAGCTTTGATTGTCTCAAATTGAGCTTTGATTGTCTCAAATGATTATTATCTCATTATTATTATCAGTGGCTGTATGCTTTTAATGTGGGGAAAACTTTTTGACCTAGAAATGTAAATTTAAATATGTAAACATTAAATTTAAATATTAAAAACCAAATCAAAAATCCCTACACCCCAAAAGGAAACAAGCCCCCAAAATTGCAATAATATCTTTCCTTTTTGTCAATAAACCATTAAAATATGATGTGTGATCATAGCAAGTATACCAAAAGAAAGTATATCATTCTGTGAGATGTCTGAATGCCTCTCAATTCAGCTTTTTGTTGGTCATTACATTGTGTTATTGGTCTCCTTAGGCACATAGCAGTGTTGGTGCCTTCACTGGATAATTAAAAAATTTTTAAAATTAAGAATGACAAATGATGAACAATAGATAGAAAACATGGTTGTTCCCTCTAATGCAGGTGTTTGCATGTGCATGAAGTTGCTAACTCAAGCAGACCTTCCCAAGAACCCTCTGCAAGGCAAGTCACACTCGCAGGGATTCTCAGCACTACTGTGCACACCGGTGGGTATCCATTCAACTGGCCTTTTCAATCGTACCAATTGCTTACAAACACTGTGATGGCAACATCTCATACAATATCAGATTGAAAGATGTTTTCTGTGGCTCAAATGTATATGTAAAATTACCTTCCTGTTATTTTAATTCTTGTAAGAAACCATACCTAGGCACAGTCTACCTTGAATGAAGAAAGAAACACTTAAATATTCTTTTCTCTGCTCCTGATAATGGAATGTCTAGTCTTTTTTTTTTTTTAAGTAGTTGAAGAAAATCCTCAGCATTCTATATATCATAATTTATTTCCTAACCATAATGAATTATTGCTCCATATACCAGTTCCTTAATCAACAGCTACACCTAGCAGTCAGGGCAGATGTGGTTCATAAGCCATATTAATTTCTGATTGCTTGCTTTTTCTGGATGGGATGTGAGCATACTGTAAGCACCTTTTATTGGGTCCCCTTCCCTGCACTGTATCTGGGTTTTCTTCCTCTGAAATTTAAGGATATAAGCTCAGTACAAATATGGGTCCAACAGCCTATGCAAACTAGATGCCCACATAATAGCATTTATGTGTTCAAATATCACCACATAGGAAGATGTGTAACTAAAGAATGAAGATTCTTTGAGAAAATATCCATACTCTTGACATTCTTTTATTTTAGATGCCAATCAGTTGCTTTATATGTCAGGATTGCCTTTCTCTCTCTTTTTCCCCACGTGCTTCTAAACATAAACTCTCCACATCACACTTGAATTAGATCATCCCAGAAGTATGGAGTGTGTTCTTATCCTCTGGGCCTCCCATTTCCAGAGAGACAACTGTGGTGGGTCACAACTATAATATTTAAGTAGAAGGATAGGCGGTTTTTTTAATGAAAGTAAAACCTGTCTGTAATTTTAGTGTTCTCTGCACAGGTGTTCCTCACATGAAAGATTATCTAGCTCTTAATTCCTCTGGTCTGATGGAAAAAATATACTAGGAAAAAAATGTATTCTTTCTATTCAAGATGTCTGGTTTAATTGGTTTTGTTGCAGCTAGATTTCTGCTTATGTAAAATGTACTTTACAGCCCCCACTACCCTACCCCCTCTTTATGACTAATAAACACAATATGCTAAAATTCTATTCCTAATATACTCTGCATATTGAAAATAACATTCAGAAAAATAGAGCCTCCAGGAGAAGATTATTCAAGGTCTCCAAATCAGAAAATCACACTGTATTTTCAGTAGCTGTCAGTCTTTAAAGTGAAAATAAGCAAGAAAAGCCAAGCTTCACAAAAAATCCTGGGTCATGGAGACTCTTAGTAAATTTTTTATAAAAGTTCTTACTGTCTAGACAGAAATCTGATGTAAGGGTTGCATACCATTAGCCAAAATAATAATCAATATGACAATTTTGGCACAGAAGCATAAAGTTGACTGCAACAATATCAATAACAGCATGAATCATCATGTCCTACTATGCTAATTATTCTTCTAACTTTTACCATTAGCACCTGTATAAAATATAAATTAAGATTATATCCTTTACAGCTGTCATTAGCAGCCAACAACTAATTATCAACCTTTCCTGAAAGTACTAGATGTTTTATTAATGCACTGGATTGGAAGATTACATGAGTAGACAAAAATTCATTCTCTTTTTTAAAACTCATTTCATAATTTTAAATCGGATAAGATCTTAATAATGAGCTGCCATATATTTATATGCTTTAAGCAGCTTACATGAGGAGGTTGCTATACATTTGAGCTCAGTGTTTGCTATCTATTTTAGCTTCCTGTGTTCTTCAGTTCATTGTCAGCTTAATATATTTCAATACAAGTAGAAAACTTTTCAAACAGCCTTCTCCAGATGCCCCAAAAACACCACTGGTAGGGTAGAGATACATGCAGACAGAAAAGTAATTTATAGCAATATGTGTTCCTCACTCTATAGTTGATATAAAATGTTCTATGAAAAAAAAAGGCTTTGGAAATTCTATGTAATATAAAACTTGTACTGGTGATGTATGGTGTATTCACTTAGCTGCTGAAAGAGGTCAAATAATCTTATCATGTTTTTACTTTGAATATCTTACCATTCAAAATTTGAAAAAGTTTTGCTTTTGTTTTTTCCTGGATTTTAGCCTGAATTCAGTGTATGCAAGAAAAAAAATATTTTATACATTATCATAAATATTATCACAAATGTCTAAAAATAATCATTTACTTTGGTAAAAAAATATATGTATGGTTTGAGGCAGTTCTCTTACTCCGAAGTAAACTCTTCCTCACAGACATTATTTTTTTTTTCAATTAATTTAAGTTTACCTTTTAAAGTTACCTGTTTTCCTCTACTTAAAGAACACTATGTTTGCCCTATAACTATTCATACTCTCCTTTCCAGAGACCTACCATGTTGTACAAGTGGCTGAGCTGAAAAAGAACAGAAAGTCTGCTGTAAGGAGCAGATGATTAAATATTTGGAGAAATGTAAGTATGCAGCACTGCAGCAAAAAAATTAACTAGCAGTTATGCTGACACACAAACTGCATATTGGCCCAAAAATGGCAACATGCTATTGTTTCAAGATGAATCAATGGCACTCTGGCAAGTTTAAAGAAATGTTTAATAAGGAACAGGGAACATTCTCCTAGACATTGGGGAAGCTTCATCCAGGAGATGGGTCTTGGACAAATCCAAGACCAAAGAGAAACTGGAAGGATCTAAGAGGGTAATATTAACCACAGGTGTGTGAAACTATCGGAAGATTATAAAGAATATAAAAGATTATAAAACATGATCTGAGAAGAAAAATTGAAGAAACTGGAAAAGCCCACTGTGAAGGAGATTAAGTGGCGACAGGAAAGCAGTCTTCCAGCCTGTAAAACTTTACTATCACTTCAAAATACTGATCAATTCTCTATTACATCCTTTAGGCATAGTTCAAGAAAATTTTTAATTTGAAAAAGTATAAGATATCTGGAGAAGCCTTCTGTCCATAAAGATAATAAAATGCTGCATCAAAATAACACTTCTCATTTTTTAATATTTATATAAATCTGTCCTGGATGACAAAGACACACTTGATTTGACTTTTAAGTAAGGAAAATTAAAACAAGAAGTATTTAAAAAAAAGTCCATGCAAAATTTGTCGATGAGGACATGCTTCTGAACCTTAGAAAATGCACAGGATCCACAGCTGATGGAATGTTGAGCATTTATGTGATGAAATACACAAGTAATAATATTGGCACTAGAAATTTTTGTCAGAATTATTGTAGTTGAGACAGCCTGAAAAAAAGTGTTACATGCATCTGCAAAAAGGCATACTATGGAGTAGTTAATTCAATATATTGGAGTGGAATAAATGTCTACATCTTTATCTCTATAAATATCTAAATATCTGTATCTATAGCTTTGCTCCAAATCACCAAAATATACCTGTTTGTCTCATTTGCTATGAAAAGATCCCTAAACAAACATGCTAATTATTGTGATAAGCATATACACAAAAAATTATAATGGGCAGTCTTTTTTATATATATAGTTAAACTCAAGGGTGTCCAACAAATTTTTGAAGCTCTTGAAGTAAATAAAATCCTAATACTATAAAGACATTATCTTTCAAGTACTTATTTGCAAAGAGTAACCTTTTTCCATACCTGCAATTATCTTGCTCTAAATTGATTGTTGTTGGCATATGTAATTAATGCTTAAAAAAGGAGAAACCATGCACTAAGACAAGCAGCCATTATTTGAAGTGTAATTTCTGCCAGATTAATGTTGCTGTAATGAATGTTCATTGTGTATTTAAACTGCATGACAACTAGAATAAGGGCCCTTGAAAAGCTTCAGGTTTTCAAGGCTTCAGTGGAAAAAAATTATTTATTTCTAATAAAAATCTGTGGAAAAAATTATTTATTTCTAATAAAAATCAGGGTAAAACCCACTAGTTTTAGTTCACATCTAAGGATTAATTGGACCCTGCATATCTACATGTCTTTTTACAACACATTCTTCCCTATTTGTTTACACTGAGCTGTACCAGGTCATGACCTATGTCTACTAAAGTTGATATTAAGCCCCTCAAGATTTGAACCCCTCAATATTTTAAACTTTGCGATTTGTTTTTAGCTGTTCATTAGTAGCTCTAGCTGGACAGTTATGATTAAGCAATTGCATCATTAATGCTGCATGCTTGGCTAATCTTTTGCTTCAAGGAAAAGTGAAGGCAATCCCAAGATGAATGGGCTGCCTGGACAAGAGCCACCGGGAGTGAGGTCAGCAGAACTGAGCAGAAACTGGGGAAAAGATAATGCCAGCAGTAGGAGGATGGCACTCATTGACCCCCTACTCAAAACAGACCCCAGACTCAAATGAAGGGAAGAACTGCACATTGATGCTAATTACAATGTGGAGCAGGAGACACAACCAGCAAATGAGGGTTGATTACTAATTGATTAACAAGTTACGTAAGCTGTCAGTAATGAAAGATGATGCTTTTTTTGTTACAATGTATAAATGGTGTAAGGTTTCGATAATCAGGGAGCCAGTCTTTTGTGGGTTACCATTGAGCTCCCTATTTCACACAGAGTAGAATAAAAAATAGAAGTACCTTTTCTTGGTGTGTGAATTGGCCCTGTGCACTATTTACGACAACAAAATCAGTGAAAGAATTTTTTTACTGAGCAGGATTTAGACTCACACTCCTAGTACACTCTTGCTGGCTGCATAGAAAATTATGGTGTGCTTCATAATCTGATTTTTTCTTGTTTTCATATACTACCTCCTATTTCCAAGGCACCTTTATTTTTCTTTGTGTGGGATTCTGAGAAGTTCAAAGAAGATTCTTTAAACATACAACTAGTTCATTCATACCTCCTTTCTTTTGTGCTTCAAAATATAATAATAACAATAATAATAATAGAAAGAACTAACAAAGAAATAATTTTAAAGAGAAATGGATTTCTCTTTTAAACTTTTACATGCTATAGAACTGCCAGCTACCAAGAGAAAAAGTAAAAATCCCTTCATACTTTTAAAGGAGGAAAGAAAACTTATGAAAAAGATAAACATGTTGTATTAATATTTGATAAATACTTTTGACTATAGGCCTCAAACACAATTACAAAAAGAATTAGTTTAATGAAAATTGTTTCAGATCCTTGGTACAATACAGTAAATAAAAGTGGCATCTATTGTTAGCATCTTCCCCCTCTGCCCATGGGCACAGGGGTTTTGTTCAAGCTCATGCCTGCAAACAAAGAGCTGCCTTGAGTTAAGCTGTAGGTGTCCCTGAGAAAAACTTGCCTCCTGATGACCTGGTTTGTGGGGTTCCTGGATAGACCTTGCACCTTCATTTTAAGTTGTCTTTTCTCCCTTTCTGAGGGTTTCCTTGGGCTCACCTTGGACTTGGCTCGTCACTCCATCTTGTCTGGGACAGTCCATGGATCCTGTCTCTCACCACTCTGCCCAGGTGCATCATGAGGGACAGCACTGCCCTGCCCATGCCACACCTACTCTTATTTCCCAGCTCTTTCTGCCTCATGGATCACCTGGCCTCTTGGGGCTCCCTGGCACATACACTGTAAGCACCTTTCAAAACTGTAAAGATCAGATTAATATTGCTTGCACTCAATATCACACACACAATATCACCTTGCACTCATGTTTGTACTTCAGCACAAATCCTGCTGTGTAACTCAGCTGCTCGTAAAATCCACAGAACGATGTGGCTTCAAAAGAGAGCAAATTTTCAGATGTGAGTAGAATGGAAGGAAGACAGAATAGCTGCTGCATGATGATTGTGGTGCAGCAATTCCAAGCAAGTACTCACTGAAATATTTCAGTACCTAGAAGCTGCACAGCTCATAGCTGGTTTATGACAACATGGAGTTAGATCTCCAACCACAGAATTTTTGTGGTTGGAAGGGACATCTTGATATCATCTGGTAGACCCCTCCTGCTCACACAGAGTCAGCTAGATAATTTTCCCAGGTCCGTGTCCAGATGGCTTTCGAATATTTCCAAGGAAACTCCATAGCCTTTCTGGACAAACTGACAGTGTTTAAGCACCTTTCCAGTAAAAAAGTTTTATTTCTTGTGTTCAGATGGAATCCCTCATTTCTCGGCTTGTGCCCATTGCTCTTGTCTTGTCTCTCAGAAGAGTCTGACATGACTGGAGCATGCCCCCTGTAATACAGATAGTATGAATGAGAGGATTTCTTTGAAAGAATCCCAGACACCCTCCAGCATGGCAGGTGTGCATTTTCATAAGCAGAGACATTCATAAGCAGAAAGGAACATTCTTTAACTTTACACTGAATGTTCCTATGTTCCTACTTGCAGAAAACAAAACAACCCCCCCAAAAAAAGCCCCAACCATCCAGCCCAAACCAAACCAAATCAGACCAAACCAAAAAACCCCAAACCAGACCCCAAACTCCTCAAACTCTAACATACTCTCCAGAAGCTCGATGTTAGTTGGACTCCACAGAAACCAACAGCTTTTCAAAAGTCAGTGAGCATAACACATAGAAAAATAGTTGTCTGACAAGTAAAAAAGATCAGATGTGGCATATTTATACTTTTGAGTACCATTATCAATGCTGGAACTTTATTTATCAAACAGCTGTCAGTGAATCAACACCAAAACATAATACCCAATAGAAGTATTTCTTTAAGCTACTTACCTACTGTGAAACTAAATTCTCCAAATGATACCTATTAAAGTGGAAACATTAATTATATCTGCCTCCCTTATTCACACTGTTTTTCTCTCACCATTTAAGACTGTGATAATTTGTCATGTGGCACTGATCTGATACAGTATCTTTGATGCGACTGCAAGCTCCACGCTGTTTCTTCTTAATAGACCTCAGAAGCATCTCCGTGGGTATTCGGATGAGCTTTCTCAGCATAAAGGAGGAGAGGGCTTTAACAGCCAAAAATCAGTTTTTCTCTGCAGCATCATATTTTTAGCACAGCCCAATGCATGGCAACTGGGCTAAAGTTAATGCTGTTTAAGCAGCATCAGTGGTGTGCTGTGGGATGCTCTGAGCAGCAGCTGCTGGGCAGCCCTCAGGTTGAACTGGAGCAGCCTCAGGACCACCTGTGCACAAACACTAATTCTGCTGACCCTGCACTGCTTGTTAAGCAGATTGAAGAAGGGAATGAGATTTTTCTTTTCATGTTGACACTTCAGTGTCTCTCACCTGGCAAGTAAGGAATTGCATTAAATGCTGATCACTAAGATCTTTTAGAAGCTAGGAACAGTTTTCATTTTTCTCATTCCACATGTACAGAAATTAACATTTATATTCATGGCACCGTGATAGATGTCTTTATGGAAAATAGCTGTTGAGCCACAGCAACAAAATGCTGAAATGTTCATCTACATCCCAGTTACTACTTGGAATTTTTTGAAACTCTCGTTGTGTCTAGATTTGCTTTATTCAGAGCTGGAACCTGAGTTTACTATAAGTAGACTCATTAAATTAATCCTTTAGATCCCATAGCTTTTGGACAGCCTCGTGATAACATGAGGTCTCTTACTGTGTTGGGAAATATCTTGGTGTTGACAGTAAATGATGCTTCATATGCAGTGTAGACTTGGGAGAACAAATGATTACCACAAGTCATTTTGAATATTTTGGTCTATAGTTAGGGTGTGCAAGAGGATTATAATGACTCTGCACTGACTATTATATTACATGCCCTCAAATTACTGCAAGACCTATCTATGCAAGTTATATAAATACTAACAAACAAATCCTGCACTCTTCCAATTTTCTGATTCTATTAGCAGCTAAAGTTTCCACATTATTTCTTTTTCTTAGCCATACTTCAATGCCATCATGTTTCTGTGTTCTGTGTTTTATCAATGTAATTTTTTATCAGATTACTGTGTTGAAAAATCAACATATATTTTGCTTTTCTTTGGGAGATGCTTAATTTTCAGTTTCTTCAAAGATACAATTTTAAGAATATCTTCCTCTTCTTCTAGTTATAGGGTAATGATCCTCTTGAAATTGTAAGAAACCAGCTTAAAAACCAGTGTAATGGTAGTATTTAGTGAATTACTTTTGCTCCAAGTTACATATTCCGTTTATTTGAATTAAAATTCAATATTTTTGAAATTATTATGCTTGTTCATGTTAAAGAAAGAGTAGAAGAAGAAATCAAGCCACTAGAGGTTATTACTAGAAGCACCTTAACTTCATTTTTGTTGCTGTAGGTAAATAAAAATGGCCAAACATTTTTATTCTAAGAGCTGCTGAATTCAGTTTAATAAATTTCTCATATGGAATTTGATTTAAAATAATAAAAGAATCCCTAGATTTGTTAAAGTATAAAATTAACCATACATAGGAGTTCTCTATTCTGTTATGTATTTTAATAGGAATACTATAAAAAAAGTTCAATTGTTTTCATGCAAACATAAAGTCTGAATTAACTGAGCAGCAAAAATAGTCCAGAAAAAGTCACACTCATCAAAAAAATGTCGTTACTCAACTTAAGGAGTTTCAAAATCATTAATTTTATTGATACATTCTGATTTCAGAATATTAGGCAAAATACTGGTGAGTGGTAATCAGAAGGCAGAGCTTCTTTCAAGCATTAGATTTAGGCATGCTTTCTTCTAAGTTTGTTATTTTTTGGAATAGTGATTAACATAGGAATCAATATTTTAGTAGCAATCCACTATTACTAAATAACATATGAGCTTGCATGCTGCATTAGAAAAAAAGAAATCATATATCTGTGTCTGTTAAACATAGGCTGGTATATTGTTGAGAGTAAATGTGATATATAGATTTTATGGCAACAGTTAAAATATTCCTTACTTCAAAGTCTCACTTCCACCACATTATTTTTCGTAAAGATTTTTGGATTTTTTTTCTTCCATTTTCCCCCCCTTTTCTTCTCCACTGGCTTCTATTAAAGTTTAGTCTTGGTTTGGCGTCCTTTGAGTTTAAGTGTGAGATTGATTGCCAAGCAAATCTTATCGTCTCTCTTGCCTACAAGATACAATAGCAGCCTTGAGCACTGTTGCTCTGTTCTCATATTAAACAGCTGTGGGTATCATAGCAGAGCAGTTTCTCAGATAATAAAGACATACTCCTGAGTACTGGACTCTTCAGTCTATACTGGGAAAAAGGCTAAAAAAATGTGTTATCTTGGACAGATCCCTGCTAATGTGCTGTGTTTTTCTGATCATCTCTCAAAAGGAATTGTTAGAAGTACATTGAACACCTGGCAAAACTGTCAGAGGCCACAGGAAGACAGGAATTCAAGACCAGATTGGATGGGGCTCTGAGCAAGTGGGACCTGGTCCAGTGGGAGCTGTCCCTGTCTGTGGCAGGGAGGTTGGAACTGGATGATCTTCAAGGTCCTCTTCCAACCCAAACTATTCTAGGATTCTTTGATTCTATGATGAGTTCTGCATTAAAAGTTATGCAGGTGCAGAAGTTCTTTCTTGTATTAACATCAAATACCTCATTAAAACCTGAGAAAAATTGTTTTTTTACACCAAGCCTTTTGCTTTATAAAGCAGATTTAATAAGCCCAAATAACGCGAATATGTGTCAAGTGTGCTGAACAATTAACTAAGGAACACAGTCTCTCAGAAAACCTATACATTTAATGTCAAGTTTTTAAGTAAAAAAAAAAAAAATGGTTTGAATATTTTCTGAAATTTTATTAAAGATAGACACTCAATATGACTTTAAAATAACAAATTACAGACAAATATTTCTGGGTTTGTCAAAACAAAACACTGTGTGAGATTAGGCTCAATGTTTAATTTTTTGAGACAGATACCACCCTCCACAGTCAATTATAGACACAGTTTCAACTGTGATGTAAAATGTTTGCTGCTAAGAATGTTGACATTTGCTTGATTTTATTTCTGTGACAAAGAAATCCCTAGAGGTTGTTGTTGTGAGCAAAAAGCTTCTTATCCTGACTGTTAAAGGCTACATTTGGTAAACAACTGTGTGGAAGAAAAAGGAAAAATGATCTTCGCATTATCATTTGGGAAGCTGATAAAGCCTTCTTTCCCATAAGTTTTTGGAGCATGAGACAGCATACCAGCTTCCCCCAAATTACTTTCATATTATTGTACCAACTTTGTACCCTATATCATGATTTTAACTAGCTCAGTTCAGTGGGGTTAATTTATTTCTCCAAGTAAATCAGATGCTCCACCATTTTGTGCTCAAAGTGAGACACAGCAAGAGATGCTTAAACACTTGAATTTGTCCCTGATTAGCTATCTTGGAAACTAATTAAGTAATCAATAAACAGAACAAGTACAAGTCAATGGCATCTCTGATAAGCAGGCATGATCTTAAACATAAAGCAACATAGTTGTCAGCAATTACAAGGAAAGCTATACCATCCTAAGGTTCATTAAGATACACTTGTACAGCTATTAAGTGTCCATCTATTAATAGATCTTGTACAATATGTGAGACGAGGGGGGGTTGTCTTTAGCTTCACTGGTATATAGAGTAATTTCTGCTTAATCTTCAATAAGAAATACCAGATGTACTTGCATGTTTACACACACACACACACACACACACACACACATATATATATATGAAACAACCTTTTTTCATATAAATAGTTGGGAATTCATGTTAAACTGTTAATTCATGTTAATGTCAGTAGCTCTCAAGGCAGTGACTTGATGTGTTTAATGTGTTGCTATGGAAGCATTATATCTCTTTCCATTGCAAAAATTATATGCCTGAACATGAAACAGAATCTGACTGATTTCAATCTTTGAGTAAGTCCTGACAAATGAGCTTGATGATGAGATTTTAAATTATCTGGTTATCTAAAAACACATACAGTTCCTATTTTCAGCTAAGCAAAAATGCAGAATTTATCACAGCACTTAATCTTATCAAGGCTGTTATATTGAATTACAGGGCAAAACAAGGAAAAAGCAATCCTGTTCTAATTGCAGCCCTATTACTGAAAAGGCAATGATCTTGCTGTACTTTGCCATTTCTCCTGCAGGAACCCCCTATGCTTTGATGAGCCACTGAAGCTGCTGCTTCTTGAGCCCTGGGATTGCTGATTACAGTATCATCTTGCACATACACATTATCTTTTCCACTGACATTCACCTTATTACTTGATAAGACTTAGGTTCTGTTTCAACATGACTGTCTTTAAAAAGAGTTAAGGATGCTCTAATCACTTGCCTTTGTAATTAAGGTATTTGTGAAAGGATTCAACATAATTTTAAATCTTCTCCAGCTTCAGTGTTGGCAGAAGACCAATCAAGTAATTTAAGCTTCCTTCTCCTTTATAAATAAAAAATGCAATTTGTATATCAGTAGCTCAGAGCTGATTAGGTTTTGCATGTGACTAAAACTATGCAAGTACTCAACTGTTCAATGCAAGAGTGTCCTCTGATTTAAATGTGTTTTACAGCATACAAGAAATGCGCATTGAGACAGAGAACTAATTAACACAAGAAACCTAGAGTGTCATTTTCCTGAATGATTAGCTTTTGAAATTCTGGTCTGGATCTTATTTGTAATACTTTCTTGTATTTTGTACAGAAGTCAAATCACACTGATTAAAACCAGCACACTTCCTTAACAGAGTTAATAAATGATCAGGGTGACAATTCAGCAAGGTAGATAAGCATGTGATGGATTTAGCAACATGTTGCAGGTTAGCCACAAGCCTAATAACTAGGACAGCGGGTAAAAAGCAGGCCTTGATGTTTGAAATAGAAGAGGCAATTGTCAATAAGCAGAATGTAATTTTCTGTACTGGAATTTGGGTGTTTGACAGTGTAACTCTTCCAAAATCTGTCTTTTG
Organism: Melozone crissalis; assembly: GCF_028551555.1. NCBI lineage: Eukaryota > Metazoa > Chordata > Aves > Passeriformes > Passerellidae > Melozone > Melozone crissalis. The sequence goes on from NW_026535780.1 coordinate 26,803,859, forward strand.
CTTTTTAATGACTGCAAGAAGTTAGAAACATGGGTTTATGGGTTTATGTGCTATCAAAAATAAGTACATATGAATGTTCATAAATTTTCCTGAAAACTTCAAATTTCCCATATGTCTTTGTAAGGAATAATTTTAATTTATAAAAATTACATAAATTATTATTAGCAATAATAATAATAGATATCATGTTGTCAAATATTCAGCCTTAAAAATTGTACTTTTGCTGAAGGAAGGTCATAATTGATTTTCTGTCATTTATGTTCAACTATGAAAAAATTCCTCCTTTTTTTATTGCTAGAATTTTATCATCCAACTTTGTCAGGGCATATTGAAATACAAGATTAGAATTTAATAATTTTACTTAATTCAGGACATCAGCTGAAACTGTGAACACTGTAATTTGAATAGTGATATTGAACTTTAAAAAATATTTAATTTACCTGTTTTTTATTTTAATCCTGTGAAATATAAAAATCCATTGAAAATACATAATCCATTAAAAATCCATAAAACAAACAAACAAAAAAAAAAAAAGCAGAGGAATTCAATCCACAACAATGTGAAAAGTGATTTCTGTTGATGTTATATTTCTACATCTGTTTTTTCCTGGTTTTGTGTTATGCCTTTCCTATCCATCTCTTATGCTTCTGGATTTTCTTAATGATTTTCTTCTTCATTCCTGCTTCTTCTCTTCTTCTTCCCTGTATTTCTTGTCCTAGATTTTCTATTTTGTCTTTCCCTTCTCCTTCCTCAATTAATTTCTATGACCTTTTCAAGTTGCTCATTTACAATTACTAAGACTATTTTGCTAATTCAAAAAGCAAAGGGAAATTAGCTCCACCAGTGATGTGAAGGAATAACCCTGGTGTAAATTTAGAATAAAGCTCAAATTTTCATGATTGCTGTATCATGTGCCAAGACCTTACAATCTCACGTGAGCTCTCAGAAAAGCTTGCAAATAAAAGCAACTACTCATGTGGGCAGACAAATTAGCCTAATTTTCTCTGGTGACATTTGTAAAGCTGTTAACCTGTGTAAATGTTTGACTGATGAGGATTTAACACATGGCAAGACAACATGGTATATTGATAGGTACTGAAAAAAATTAGAAAAGGACAGTGTAAAGTAGGAAAATGATTTCAAAACCAAGATTATTTTGACATTGAACTCACATCTGTTCCCACCTTGGTGAACTGATTATTTTGCTTTTTACATTTAAACCCGGTACTCATTGATAGCTTTTACATACCAAAAAACCACCAAAGAAAAAAACAAAAACAAAATTTTAAAAAAACCAAAACCAAAATCAAAACCAAAAAAGCAACACAAAACCCCATCAAAAATTTAGAAAATTTTATTCCCCAAATTATTTTGAATTTCATAACCATCAGATTTTTTATATGGCTGTAATATTAGAATTCTTAATTTGTCCAGTAATATGGAAGAGGCTCCTTAAAAAAAATGTTTTGCTGTCATCCTGGTAAACCCTATACATAGAATACATTCCAGAATCTGCACTGACATAAGTTAGGTACCAAAGACTTTAACTGCAATAGAAAGTGAAGAGAGGCAGGACATGGGGTCAAGCCCCATCCGATATTTGCCTGTGCTGTATGGTCATTCATGCACTTTCCGACACGGCAAATTAACACATCCCCAACAATGTCAAACGCAGTATGGGATACGACATATTGAAGGAACTATTCAGTGTGGATAAAACCTGTTTGGACACAAGGCTTAGACCTGTCCTGAGAGAAAAAGTAGCCCTAAAGAAGCAAAGCAATCTGTGCTGAGCACTTCTCGGGCTAGAGAGAACTTTCCAGAAGTACAGGGGAGAGTTTGTTACCCAGAAGGAAGGCAAGCGAATGCCAGGATATTGACATGACCCAGGAGGATTGGAAGGGAAAACAAGCAAGTTTCATTTTAAGGTGCAAAATGTTGATGGTTTTGGATCTTCTTTCAGGGCTGTAACTCTCTTTCAGTTAAAGAACTGCTCTTCCCTCCCTAGAGACTGAACCTTACAGACCAGCACCACTTATAGCAATCTAAGAAGGAAAGGCCAGGATTAATATTCTCTTCAACCAGGGAGAGACTGCAAGTCACATCTCTATTTTCATGGGAATGCCTTAGTAATAATCTATAGGTTGTTTCAGAAGTGGAGAAGTGATGGAAAATATTTTTTTGCCATTATGAATTCACTCTCCATGCTATAATTCAAGATTTCTTGTGCCAGGATCAATAACAAAGGAGAATAAAATGCAAAATGCTGGTTAGGACTTTCACCTGCGGTGGGAAAAACAACAGCTGTAAATTATAATCCAAATCCAAGCTCTGTCTAAAACAGTCCTTAAACCAATAATTAATGTTTCCCCTCCTGCACGTGCCTAGAGCACTGAGCTAGAAAGTGTCATGGTCACAGGGAAAGATATTCCTTCTATATTTGGTTGTCTGCTTTTTGAACTGTAAGCACATTTTAGCATGTGTATTCACCATACAATCTGATATTAATTTTAATTATTTTCAGCATTAAAGGCCCATGACACTATTAGCTGACCATTAAAAGTCATCTATAGCTCATTATCAGTGATTAATCACCTGCTGTCATATAATTAATGTTTATTAGGGGAACAGCAGTTTAATAGCTGTTCCATATTTTCTGTGCTAATCAAGGAAACTTAAAAGGCAGTTATAATGGACTCTTAAAAATTTCAAATGGCATTTTTTGACATTGACTTTCGTGTCTGAGGAAGTAAACTGTCACTGAGAAGTAAATTTACCAGCTAAAAGTGTGTAGAAAGGAACAACTTTAGAGGCTTATTTTTCTGTAGTGGGCACTGAAACCTTAATGGACTATTTTCTTTTGTAGAGACTGCCTTAAATTAGTCTGGTCATGCCAGGATCATCTTGCCATATTTGGCTTTTAGGGCTGTGACCATCTTTCGATTTTGCTACAGGGCAGTATCTCCAACTTGCAAAACCTATGAAAATATCTCATGTTTCATACCAGGAGGGAATAAAATAGGAAGTTTAAGTCTTAACCAGATTGATCTCCACAGAAATTTCTTCTCAATCCGTATTAAAACATACAAGAAACTAACCCACGTGATATGTATTATAATTAATTTTGTAACCTGTTGATCAAGTACCCACCTACTTTTTCTCACATTGAGATGAAAATGTCTGCCCCCCAGAGTACACCCAACTTCCTGCTGGTCACAAGAGAAAACAAGTGCCATCTCTTGCAGGTGGCAGCTGTAGCAATGTGGGAGCAGTTAGGTTTGTTTTTTTCTTCCATCTCTTCTGTGAGTATTTCCTGAAACCCAGTATCCAAATTCCCATCAGAAATTATTCTGTGCCATTTTAAGTATACTTGTTGTAAGGCTCAGAAAGCATATATGGTTTTGTTTCCTTTTATTTTTATTTTTTGTAATTTCCTTAGAGTTCACATATAGCCTTCTAACTATACAGAGCACTTCTTTCCCTCCACAGCCTCCGGTTTGTTTGGCTGAATGAAGCAATGCCTTTCACACTCACTGGGTATCAAAAGTTCTGCATCCCTGTAACCAGTTTTGCAGCCCTTCTCTGCCCTTATTCCCATTTGAAATCACATTTCCTAAGCAAAGCTATTGTCTTTAACAGGAGGCTTTGCTGGTCTGTGTAGTTATACCTCGCTCTGTTGAAAACATATCTGATAAATTCTGGTTATTAACTTGTCTTTTCCATAGCTGCAAAATATTCATGTCCGACATTTTTTCTGGGATTGCCCCAAGGTCCCTCTCTTGCTCAGTAATCTATTACGTACTTTATGATTAGAGATTACATTAGTAACCATATATTCCTGGCCTTGACTTTTTACACTATGATACTTTGGGCCGTTTCTATTACTCCAGTCTTCTATGTCATTCATTTCATTCATGATGTATTCCTTTGAGTTAAAATGATAAAGGATAGCATTATGCTATTAGCAATCTCTATCAGATCTCAGCTTTTGTACAAGGGTTGTGGACTGGAACATTAATTAAAGCTGATTCTGGAGAACTCCCTGTGGGCCATTCCCTGGCACAGCAGTTTCCTTTCCTGCTCTCTCTTAGCACTGTGCTGTTCATTTTAGCTTGGAAGTCCATGTCTCCTTCTTCTCTCACTAATCTTCTCTCACTTTTCATGTGATACTGCTAACTTTGAGCAAGCAACTTTAAGCAAGCACCTAAATTACTTAAAATATAATCAACTTAATACAGGTGCAGTATGCACACTTTGAAAGGAATTCTCCCATTTGGAGCAGAGCCCGAATTGCTACATAATGACAGAATTTCCATTGTTTCAGCAGTTTTGTGGATAAGTCTGTGGGGATTTGTGTTGCAGATTCTCCTAACTATAATGTGCACCATTTTAGCTGCCAAAAGTATACTTAACTACAGTCTGCTCTAATGGGTTTTTCTCAGTTAAAAGATCCTTAAGTTAAAGCATTCACTGAGAGAATTCCTTTAGGTCAAAGAAAGGAGAAACAGTAGTTAACAAATATTAGCTGCTGATTGGTTAATACCTGCATTTCAACAGATACACTATTTAAGTAGCAAGAGTATCACCTTGCAGACCAAAAAACCATAACTTGTGTCCTACAAATATGTGCAGAAATAAAATTGAACATTTTTGGTCTGGATAGACAGTTTTGAAACCAGTGAGTAAGAGTGAAATTCTAATGAATTTGTAAAGCATCTATATAACTGCTCTTCTACTTTAAATATGAAGTCCTAAACTAATCTGATGAAATGAATAATTTGAGACTAGTGATTTCTGCTGACTAATATGTACATAGAGAACTGTGTGAAAGTTTGCCTGCAATATAGTCCATAGGTAAAATTGGTCATGCTCCTCAGTGCTGTACTATACATCTAATAACAGTCTTCATATTAGTGTGAAGGTCTGTCTCTTTCTACACCCCTTGTTAGTAAGATTATTGTCTCTGGTCACCATTCTCATGGTCTCCCTTCCTTTCAATAGTTATCTGCAAGGTGTGAAGATAACTGAAGGTCTTTCCTGAATCAGAGGAGGGATTTCAGCAGCGCAGCACAAGGAAAGGGCATGCCAAGCCCTTTTGGGGCTTCCCTGGCTGATATCATATTCAGTTTTTACCTCTCAAAGGGAGGAGGAAAACTTAAAGCCCTGTCCTTCCACAAAACAAAGAAATCTAAAAATAAAGGGTGAAAAAGTCTTGCAGATTTATTGTGATGCTTTTGACATTTTTTTCCCATTTCTCTTTGCTTGCACAGAAAATGGTCAGCTGAATTCAGAAACCTTTCTAAGTATCTTAAATCTTGAATTAGGAATAAAACTGGGAGACATCTGAGATTTCCAAGTTTTGCCTACTGACTTTTTTCCTTGAAGTAACCTCAAGGCAGGCTGAGAAAGGTCAGGTGATTGATGAAGGGTTTTTTTGCTGTGAAATGCTAAACATTGGTTTCTTTCTTCAAAAACTGTTTTTCCTTCTAAAGGGAGGTTTAATAACAGAAGTAATTAAAAACTGAGCAGACCTATCCATTTGTATGAGGCTATAAACATACAAATAAGCCGACATTGCATTGTTTTGCCTGTGGTATTTATCGTGTTTGAGTTGCATTTACCTCTAGATAAAAAGGAATTATTAGCCCCAGTAGAAAGGAGACTCTGCCTAATCTCAAGCATAAAGGGAGGTCTAGGGGTTTAATAGAGAAAATGCTCTTGGGAGCGAATGCTGCTCCCAAGACAGTGTTAAGAAAAAATTTTACTTTATGAGTTAAGCCCACGGAAGCTTTGTGCTGACAAACAATCAGAAATCCTAAGGGAAACTATGGCCCTCTTCACTTTAATTAGAAAAAGAGTTAGAATGTAGCTACCCAGGTATACTTATAAAGCCAGTAAGATACACTGTCATGGCTTATAAAGTTATAACAGCATGGATTAAGGCTGTAATATGTTTATTGTACAAACTGCATTTGATGGCAGCTTAATGGCAGGGAGGATGAGAGAACAATGTATTAAACAGCACAATAACAAGAAAAAAAGTTTATATTTACATAATCCTTTAGCTCGACATAGTCATCTGTGATTACTAGTCAAGTCATAAGTGTAACAATTTTGAGGAGGAATAAATAAAAGTCATGCCTTTCACTGCAAAAAATAGAGAAATGGAGGCAGAGGGATATTATGACCTCTGACTTTTATCAACACAAGCCTCATGCTACCTGAGTGTCCCAGTTAGGACCCCTGTGCATATCTAAGAATAATTTTCTTTACTCATTTCTATAACAAAATAATGGTTAATGTATTTTTCCTGGCTCTCGTACTAAAAGCAATGTCAAGATGAGGAGCAGAATAAACTCTTCTGCTGCTGTGCTCCACTGTTCCTGAGGGCTGCTGGGCTGCCTGCAGTTCACACAGTTCTGATACTATCCTGAGGAGATTCTAGGAGTAAAAAGCCAGAGCTGGTTAAAATTTTCCTTGGGGATTTCCTCTCCTCTAGTGCAACCTTCTTGTCCTCTTTGACCGGTTCTCAAAAATGGTTATTAATAAGTTAGTGTCTACACCTTTTTAAGGTGCTAGTTTCAGAACTATTTTTATTTCACAACAGAATTGCAAGCAATTCTCAGTGCTTTAAACAACTTGGTGGTAATTCCCCATGGTAAAATATGGCTCTCTTTGTTCATAGAAGAAAATTCCTATTTCAGGAATGAACTTTCCAAAAAATACCAATTAGGATCATTAAAAAAAATTTAAAAATTAAAAATCCATCACTTGTTCAAAAAGGCAGATTTTCTTTATCCATGCAATTACATTCAGAACCAACTATGTGTTGAATAAAAAGCCAACAATGAAATTTCTACCCCTCTCAATAATCTTGATATCATTCCATCCTTTATTTTGAATTGGGTTGAACATATTCTCTACCACAAATTCACATATTTCACAGAATAGAAAGAATTCATATATGTAGAAATAATTTTTCATCCTCAACATGTAACATGCCAGTCATATTTTGTCATACAGGTTTCTGCTATTTCTTTTCCAGACCACGCAAAAATTCGACACTAAAATATAACAAATAAAAACTATCACAAGTTCAGTAGCTGTATTTATTCTGCCATATAAATTAGGCTGTTTTAAAGGATTTGAAAGATTTTTTTAATTTCTTGTATATTTGTGACCTATGAAAATCACTGTTAGCAATACTAGGCAGGAAACTGGTGCCATGCAAACAGCTGCAACATACTGGAAAGAAAAGTTACTGCATAAATCTATAAATGTTGGGCAACATGGTGTCACTATTCCAGTCAGGGAATTTATAAGAAAGCAATTGCTTATCTTTTTTACAAATATTTTTGAACTTTTCATTTTATGTTTCCAAATTTAAACTTTTAAAAATGTATTCAGTGTTTAAATTCTTTTGCTCCTGTGTAATTTTTTTTTAACAAAAATTAAGAACAAAAGAGGGAAAGAACGGGAGTCGTTGTTAATGGCAGTAATAAAAACAGACTGTAAAATTCAATAATAAAATTTATTTTGAAGCAAAATACCTAAATAGAATGAATTTCAAGTGGAAAACCTTGGACATTTTTATACAGCACCAAGAGGCACTCTAGTATTCAAAGCAAAAGCAGTTTTATGACTGTTGGTAGCCCTGATACATCCATAGGTGAAAATGCCTCACCTTGCTTTTCCATGTCCAATTCCTGCAAATTTATGAATTTTTTATCTGACATGAGAAAATATGACTGCTGTATATTGCATAACTGGGCACCAAAATTCCATATATTATCTTGTTCTTATTTTTTGAATGAAATAATCTTTTGGAAATTTATGACTCAAGATGCAAAATGATCCATTCAAATGGTAACATTAAAAAGGAATCTGTAAAAGAAACTTGCTCAGGTTTCTGTGAGTTGCCCTTGAGATTCATCCTCCTGTACTCAATAAATCTGCCACAGGGTGTGTGCATAAGTCCTGTGCCCTGCCTGAAGCCACGTTACCTAAGATTCACTGGGCCTGCACAGCATGAGAAATGATAATTGCTACTAAAGATAAGGCTAATGAGCAATGATTCAGTCAGGGGAACAAAGCAGCTCTGCTGCTGCAAATGTTGCCCTTTGGGTATGATTTAGAGGTTCCCCAGAGCAGTGCAACAGGAAGAGTCCAGAAATTTTTTACCGCTTTGTCACTTCGAACATGATCTCCCATTTCAGTGGAAGCCTGCTTTCAGTTCTAGTTTTCCAGCACCAGAGCCTGGAACCTGGGAAATAGGATGAGCTGAGGAAGCCCTTCAGAAGAGACACTCTCATGTTGCTCAGTGGAAAACCCAAACCTGTCTGGTTTTACCCCAGTGATTTATGGTAGCCACAGGCATAAATATTGATTGGTGATACTCAAAGCTGCTACTCCATTTGCCTTGTGGCTAATGTCAGCCCCTCTCCCTTTCATCCAGTGAAAATTGAAGTAGCTTCATGAAGTATAACTGCTTCCATAGGGAGAAAGGAAAATTATATCCATAATGAAGATATTTTATTAATGCAAAATTATGTTACTATGGCAAATTGCTCTTATTGACTGCATTTTTTTGCCTTTCATTTTAAAAATAGTACAAGTTTTTGGTGCAATTCAGGTGCTTTTTTTTCTTGTACAGGTGTATTCATCATGCTGGATCATGCTTTATTCTTCATACTGATTAGAGCAAAAATATGTGGCATAGTTGAGACCTAAGTAAGACTCAGTCATTTCAACCTTTAACCTGAGGGCTGAAGCATTGGTCTGGGCCATTGGTGAGATGGCCCAGAACTGTGACTGTTTTCAAGGTATCTGGAATGGAAAATGAGAGTCTGAAATGAGCAGCTCTGAAACGTTCATGTAATTCTTCTGCATCTCATGTGAAATTAAACTTCCCAGTCAATTGTTTGGGGTGTCGTGTAAATTTCCTAAACAACAGAAATTTCCTAACAACATTTTTATAAGCATCACTACATTCTCCCAATTTTTTTTTAGCTTGCAAGAAGCTTTTGTTTAAATGGGTCATTCATAAAAATCTATCACCGTAAATAAAAAATATTGCACACATATTTTCCTCACATAAAAATCAGAGGTCACTTAACATTAGATTTGAGATCACACTTATATTTGAAATGCTATGTTGAACTTGAAGAATTATGTGCTGTTTGCTTTTTTTAATCCAAATGAAGTCCACAAACATTATCTGTTTTACATTCAAGTAAAAGAATTAAAATCAAGTCACTAGATCTCTATTAAATTGATGAATATATCTTTTAGATGTGAAGATTTCTTAGTTCAGGACAATCTTAAGTCCTCTTTTATCTGTGTCATTGAAGTATTGAATTTCACATTCTGACACAAGCAGTACTTTCTATAAATCTCCATAGGTAAAGGGTAGGATTCAGCTCAAGAATGAAGACACTTAAATTAGGTGCCTACATATAGGTTCTTGTTTATGTCCTATGTGTCTAAGTATCTATTAAACACAGACAGCAAAGCCTACACTTATACTCACATCAACCTACAGCAGACATACATTTTGTCAACAATTGACCACCACTAGGTATAATGATGGTTTAGACAAATGTTTTTTATGTGGGCAACTTCTAGAAGATTAATTTAGTTACACATAGGTATATAGTACAATCAGAGATATCCTGGAGCATCCCTCTGGTACACCAGTCCTGTTCCAGAAAGGTGCAGCTCCCTCATAGCTCCAAACCTGCATGATGCCTATGCTCAGCGAAATACATTAAATCCTATATGCAGACATTATGACTTCAGTATTTTAATCTATGCTGTGAAACTCACCTTTATTTAGGCTAAATTTCTACTCCTCAAATTGTTCTCCATATGCCGCTTTCCTGCAGGTTCTTCCCTGAAATATTTCTCTACTTTTAAAGGCTGGTTAAGTGCTGAAGGCTGACATAAAAAATATGAAATATATAGCTGCTCATAATTTTCTCAGATAGACCAGTGGTGAAATAAGGTTCTTGCCCTCAGCCTGAAAATGTGATTATAAAAAAGCACTAACCTTCTGATGTCCATCAGACTAACACATTTGTTTCCCTTTGGTGTTTTCACCTCTGCAATTATTCCTGGGGACAGAGGGAGATACTATACCTTTCTGAATTCTTAAACTGCCTTGTTTTTTCTCTTTTTGACCCAAGTCCTCTGGGTCATTTGAGATAAACCCATGACATTAGCACAACCAACTACATGGCACTACATCCAGGCCTTTTGAAAAGTTACAAGTAGTAGGAAAACACAGTGTACTTCCTTGGAAGATGAGTGATTTTCAGTTTTGGGCATATTTTGCTGCAAAGTGCTGTATTTAGGATACTGTGCTTTGGTTTTTGTTGTTTTTGGGTTTTTTTTTTAATTTATTATTTCCTATTCTTATTGTTTTCTTACATATTGATATGGATTATAATGGTTTGTGCCTTTAATAGGAGAATTTGTAGTTTTAACATTTTTGCTGTAATATCACCAAAATTTATTTCTACTGCCTGAAACAAGATAGAGAGTTCTATGCGTCTGAAATTCCCAAAGGCTGTGTATAGTATAATAATTCAAAATTCCAATAAGAGGACAGAAAAACACAGGAAATTAGAGTCCTTTTTACTAGTTCTTAAGTATCTCTTAAGCATTTTTTTCCTAATTTGAGGAGTAGATTCACTTTCTAATTTTTTATCCTTTAATTTAAATGGGGGGCTGTTTCACAAAATGCCAAGGTCAGTATTAGAGCAACAATAAGAAATGAGTTTTACTGCTTCTAACACCATTTACTTCCTCCTGTACTGCAGACAATATGACATCATACAGAAAATTTTAAAAATCTCATTCAAACAGGCATTTTCTGCCTTAATGCTTGACTTTTTGTGAATAAGTAACCTTTTACATTGTGAAAAATTTCATGGTAAATTATCTCTCTAAATAGAGTTTATACATACTACATGACATGCTACAAAAGCAAAAGCGAATAAGAGGCAGAGAGAGATTGCAACCTTTCTTGTAAAGGTTTATCAGTAGGAGAAAAACTTACATATTTGTTATAGCTGTTCATTATCACTGCTGTATTACCAGTGGAGAATGTTGCTGTGCATTCAATATTAAAGTCTGAAGATTTTATTTCTATTAATTCAAGATACTGTTGAATTTCTTTCTAAATGTTAATCTTGCCTTCTCTATCTGGAACATATTATCATATTACTTGAAAGATCAGCAGGCATTTTTCTTTTTTTTTTTTCTCTGCATATGCATTGCAGTATCTGCCAGTCTGAGTCTCCTGTGCTTAGGGAGAGGGTTTTTCAGCACACATACTTTTGAGTTACAGAATCCAGGGTAACATATAACACACTTGTGGGACACTAACACAAGGTAATATAAACAACAAATGCCTAGCAGGATTATAAAGAAAACTAGAATTTCACAATTCAAAATGAAACTGAACCTTCTGCTGTAGTAGGGTTTTGAGAGCAGCTCTCCTTACAGGCAGCCTGGCTCTTCAAAGTCTCTTGACCCCCACATCAGAACAATTTCTTAAGCTGAATAAAACACTTAAGAAAATCAAAGTAGATGTACAGTCACTCTACAGTTATCCAAGCACTCACAGATGAAATCAGACACATACTAGGACATAAGGGGCAACTGAAATGGGTTGAACACAAGTGGGAATTACAAATATAATCAGATAGTTTTAAGCATTTACCTAGCAGTTTCACTTTTGTCTAACTACTTTCAAAAATTAAGTCCTTGATAACCTGTAATCTAAATATTATGTGACTGAATATAGGAATCTGTACTTAGAGCAGTCTTCAAACCTTGAGTGCTGCTTCTCAGTTACACAAGAACTGTAATTAGATCTGGTTTCAACATGAAAACCACCATAAAGGCCTGCAGCTTTCACATACCCCACATACATGTAGCCAAAAAGCACACTTCCCCTGATTCCCACAAACTCCATCAAAAGTAAATTGTGTGTTTTAAAAGACAGAGGTATTAAATTCCTCAATAACAAACAAAATAAATAACCCAGCAGCAATATGGGCATAATAATTATTTTTCCCAAGCACATATGGCCAGTCCTTAGATAGGATGAGGTAAGTATGAACCCCCTGCTAGTGCAGGGCCAATATTTAGGCCACCTTTCCTGTGAAAGTTTGGATCAGGTCTTTCAATGTCCTTCCAACTTGAGCTATGCTATGCTATTTCATTTAATTCTGTTTTATTCTGTTCTGTAATTATAGTTCATTACTTTTTGTCAAAAGTTATTTAAAAAATGCAATAGTTGTATTTTTTCTCAGCTGCAGTTCCTGAATTCAGAGAGTGCCTACCAAAAATTCCGAATGAGGCCTAGGAGAGAAATGAATTGTAAGACATATTCTTCTACCTTGGCATCTGTCCCAGTGGGAAGCCCCATGAAACAGGGAGCATTTCTCATGTCATGGATGATTTCTCTCATGCCTTTCTATGAGACACCTACCCAGGAGAAGCTGTGAAACCTGCAGCTCTCCATCATTAACATCCAGTGTCCTGTACTGGCTGGAGTCTGCTGCTCTTAATGACCTCTTTGGCTATATTCAGCCCTGTTTAACTCTTCCCAAACACTGCCTGGGGAACATTTACTCAGCACATTACAGTTTTGTGCAGCAGACCTCACCTCAATCACTCAGCCCACGTCTGCTTGGCAAGCTGTGCACCTTCAGCACCTGGCTGGATTGCAATGTCCTGCTCCCAGAGCTGCCAGGCTGTGCAAGGGCTCAGTGCCCACAGCCCAGTGTGCACTTAAATCTCACACATGGGTGCACCCGAGGGCGCCTGTACAGAGCCAAGCCCCACCGGGGCCTGAGCTGTTCTCACATTTCACACTCAGACCCAGCCTTAGGGATTTCAAAAACAATGACCATCAGGATCCATTTCACGTTCTCTCCTTTGTTTTACTACCATTCATTTCCTCCAAGAATAAGCTAGAGCTATGGAGCTATGACTTATTCTTGGATAACAATGCCTCATATCTTATGCTAACCCTTTTAGCAAAATATTTCTGAAAGTTATGGCAGCAGAGCCTGGAGCATGAGGAATTGAAACCATAAACAAAAAATAATAAAAAATGCCATGACTATTGTTTCTAAAATATAAGAACAGAACCTTAAGTATCCTAAACCTTAGAAAGTTATTTCAGGTATTGTTCCTTTTATACTTTACATCATCACTTAAACAGCAAGAAACCATTTCCAGAAAATGTGAGGTTTTTTCCCCTGCCGAGTGCATTTCAATATCCAGGAAATCTCAAATAGCTTCACATTTTGAATTCTATTCATTAAATCCAATATTTTTCAATTATAACACTAATGAGAGCTCAGGTTATAATGGTGGCTACAGTATGCTGTGATGCTGGGAACATAATTATAAAAGGAAAAGTACACTCCCTCTCTGGTTCAGAATTTTAATAAATTATTTCAACAAAAACATATTCATTTCCATGATAGATGTTTTCCTTCCTCTACCTTAAACTCCAGAAATTAAATATTAAATAATCTGTTTACCGAAATACTGAATTATTCTATGTAAAACTGAAAAATATTAATTGCTACCAAACTAAGTAAAGTATTTTATAAAGTCTTGTTTCCTTATAAACAGATTTCCAATAAATTTAACAGACTACTTAATTCTCAACACAAGATCACTCTAGAGAAGAAAAAGTGTGACAAAATAAAGTTGACTTTTACTGTGGTTTTAACTAGCTGTAAAATGATATTACCTCTCTACAGAGGGCAGTAAGCAGCTTCCACCAGTATTCTAAGTAAGGGCAAACATTTTATACTACAGCCATTGCCAACAAAATGTAGAAGAATAGAGTAACACGATAGAAGTAACAGGGATTTCTTCTTAACTAACGTTTTAATCTCATGCATAGAAATATTAAGTCATAAAGATTGAAAACCTGCACTAATATGTAAGTATAGGCTGTGTTTGTGTAATTTTTCAGCTGAATTCTCAACATATTTATTCATGTGTCTAACTTCTGAAAAGCTACTAGAGTGCTCTTGAAAAATTAAGCACAACCCTATTGGTCTGTAAAATGTGTTTGAAATCCAGTACCTGAATACAGTTTGAAGCATAAAACTCTAGCAAAATATAAAAATTTTGCCCTATGTTTGGAATCAATCTTTCTTACAGATTCATAGCTCTGTGAACACAGTATAATTTAGTGCAACTCTATGCAAATTCACAGGAACTATTCATTGTCTTTCAGGTAAACATTCTTACTCCAATCCTTTATTACATACTTATTATTACTAATTAGATTCTCCTGAAGTAAATGGTCTTCATTGCTGTGTTATTTTGAAATCGTATTGCTATATATCACCACTAATTCTATGAAAATTATCAATAAACAAATACTTGTTAATTGGTGACCACTCATATTTTTAAAATAATTTTGTAAAGATGTCATAATGGTGAAGTTGTATTGCCTAACTCTGCTAAACTTCTTTACAAAAAAATAATAATTAGAGAGTTGATACATGTTCAGTAGATATAAGAAGTCACTTTGATAATATTCAACCATTGCAAATAAGTCTGTGCTATTAATTAAAACTTAATGACCTGAATCTCTCTGTTATTGACAAAATGTGGTTTGTAATTGCACAGGAATTAAAGTAGCATGGCTAAAATAACGCTAAAAGGGCAAAACCTAAAGAGTTTTCTTACTTGCAGAATTAATTAAGATTTCATAACTGAGCTTGTCCTTTTGATTAATAACAAACATTGTAAGTTTTCTCTTTGCTTCCTTAAGTTTATCACTTTAGATATTTTGGTAAGTCAATCCACTACAAATATTCTACAGAATTTTGGTCTATACATTGAAGCTACAATGGAAAGTAGCTTCAATGATTAAATGGTCACCAGGTCATAAATTTCATCTTGATTTGCTTTTCTATCTGGCATATAAAGTCTTTCAGATCTAATCTTAATGTTTGGAACATAATTCTTGTACATATTAATGATATTGTTTCTATCAAAGAAAACCAGGACACGGTGCCCTTGAAAACAGCTGTTTGCCACATTGGGTCCATTTTCTCACACCATGGTTTGTTTGGAGGTTTTAGCATATTTTTTTTGTTTTTTTTATTTGTTGCAATTGTTATTTGTCTTAAAAAATATGCATCATAATACTGCATCATAGTGCACCAGGAAGGTTGGTGCACTATGATGCAGTATTATGATGCATATTTTTTCCCTCTATTTGTCCTTCAGTTTCAAATGAATAAGTGTAAATGAAAAACATTTCATCTTATTTACTACAAAAATGAAAACCAGTGAAAAAATAGAAAAATTTCACCAAATAAATGCATTATAATTATGAGGAAAAAGTTGTGAGGGTTTTTTTCTGCTGTAAGCTATGAAAATAGAGATACTGAACATCTTGATGTTATTCTGTTTTTTTATGCAATTAAATTAATAATAGCTGATTTTAATGAAAAAACCTCAAAACTAAATAAAAGGGTGTTTAGCCACAAATGTAACTATCAGGATGAAATTTTGATATAAACAGATTAATTTTAAATCGTATCTAGAAATGGATGGATATATACAGATATATAGATACATGATGCTGGTTATAAGAAAATGACAAATACAATGATCCTTTAAAACCTAAGTTTCAGGAAAGTAGATTTACTAGAGCAAGGAGCAACATTTTGATTAACTTTTAACAAAACTGTCAGTACTAAAGGAATAAATATTGATCAATTGCAAAGGTTTTACCCTTTTAAACCAGATTTTCCTGTGCAAATTGCAGTCTTGTTTTTAGTATTCGGCCTGCAGTGACTTCTGCTGCAGTTATAGCTGGACATTGGACCTTTTCTTCCTGTTACAGACCTTTTGTTCAGAGTGAACCCAAACTGTTTGTGTGGAGATACCTGAGATTCAGGTGCACATCTATGACTGGTGAAATCATTATTGCTTGTGGTGCATGCCTTTTAAAATATTTCTTGCAAAAGTAATGTGGCAATAGCAAATAGGATTTTAGGGCTAGATTTCTGTGGCAGCTCCACTCTTGAAGGAGAACTGGCTGACAGGGGTAAGTGATTCCAGCTGGCTCTTGACTTATTTCCTCACCTTCTACACTTCTAGGTTTCACAAATTTTGAGTAGAGATTGGCCTGATTAATTTCTGATTTTGACTGAGAATAAATCCATACAACTCCGCAGGTCCTACACAACACAAAAACCCAAGAAAGTTTGTAAAAAATTCCAGCAAGGCCAAAACTAACCTTATGAATTTAAGCACAAATAAAAACGAAAAGAAAAAAATTTCTAACAGTAACTAGAACAGTGATCAAAAGACACCCATTAGAAGATATACTTTTTATGCAGTCAACAGAAAAAGTTGTAAAATTGTTACAAATTTATTTTTGGTTATTTAAATATGTCCAAGAAATTCCATTTTATTGGTGCTTTAATTTATTGTGAGTTTTTTGCTTTTTTTTTTGCTGCTCTTCTAGAAAATAATAACTTGAAACCTTATATCACCAAACCACTCATAAAATAAGGGGTTTTGTCCGTTTGCTTCAAGAATGAAACTAAGAAGATGATGAAAAACACACATTAAAACTGCTCCTTCATCTTTATTAGAAACATAAAATTCTGTTATTCATTACTCTAAGAAGTCAATAGAAAATTCTATTAGGTATTGGTGCTTTTTGATAACATAATAAATTATTATATAATAATTTTTAGAGAAGACAATGTGTATGTGAGTGTTTACAGGAAAAATATTATTATTATGGTAATAACGAAGCACCCTCACTAAAATTATACACAGGGGAGTAAAAATAAAGCTACTGTAAATATCAAATGATTTTATTTATAATGTTAGCATTTTCCAGTTATCCAGTTAGAAGGTATTTCCTCAAGACAGTAATCAAATGCAAAAGTATCTCTACAATAACACCACCTTATATCTGCCAGTTTTACTCCCATAATGTTTCTGTTACAACCCATACAGTGTAATTCCTTGGTAAGTAAATATAAAATGAAAAAGAACATTTTCCATTGTATGATCTGATCAGTCATATTTATCCTGGAAAGGTTACTCAACTTCTGTTTAAGCCTTCTTAAAGATATTGATTCCTAGTTTTGAGCTCCTTTCCTCAAAACATATTAGAAATTTGAGAATGGAGGGATGGTGGAGCGTTCCTAATACTTTGGGAGTATTAAACATTTCCAAGTCATTTAATGAAAGTGATGAATCAATACATGTTCTGGCACTGCTCATTAACAGATCACTGAAGTTGAGATTTATCCCATGTTGTATGACCTAGAAGATAAATATCCTTCATAAATAATTAATTGAAAGACCTATGATATTGGATTGCTAATCTGCAAGTAACAGTTATTCTCAGCAAAATAGTTTTTAATTAGGTCAGAAAGGAAAACTGAACCTGCTGGCCAAAGTGACCTATTTTTCCCTGTAACCACTGTGGAGTTACTTTCTTTTTTTGGCATGTAGTCTCAATTAGTTGTTTTAATGACACAGATAATTTTGCTTCTATCTGCATGCATATTCATGTACTGAAAATGAGATGCTGGAACAGAAGAGAGGCTACTTAATCTCTCTGTAGGTCTGGATATTTGAAATCACTCCTCCGGCAGGTAGCTCCAGGAACTTTTAGCACAGAACAAGGGTCATCCTTGGGTCTTTTTAAAAAAACTTCAGCACTTATTAAGTCTTTTAAAATAAAAATCCTGACTGCTGACAAGAAGCTCAAAATGTGCAAAAATGTAGGTAAGGTGTTCAGCTTAGTGATGCTAATTTTGTCATTCCCAGGAGCTCAGAGGAAGAAATTGCTGCTAATTGGCATCATCTGCTAGCTCTGGAAGGTGGGTTCCAAACACCTTTACACTGTTTTTAAAGATTTTTTTTGTTTTTATACCAAGCATTTAACTGACTTCAACTACTTATAAAAATCCCATTAGGAGAAATCTCTGCGACAAAGAGAAATATTTCAAGTATTTATGACATTTCCCAGCTCAGATGTGAGATGAAATTTGGCATTAACACCAGGAAGAAGTCTAGTCAGAGCACACTGCAAACAAGAAATATCCAAAGGTCTTCCACAAAGATGTGGGGTCCTTTTGACATAGTTTAAACTGTGGCCACGGAACAGGTCAAAAACTAATCTTGGGGCACTCATTACAATTCAGTCACAGTTCACTTTGCCAGAACTCTGGTCTGTGTCTCAGAAAGCTGGCAAGGCTCAGAGAGACCACTGCTCCATTACAGAACACCATAGCAGGCTTCAGAAAATTTGGTTTGGATATACAATCACTGAGTGTCTGGATGATTATATATGTTTATTTCCACTTCACCAAGGGAAGGAAAACTGTGTTCTGCAGTTACCAATTCAAGATTGCATTGAATGCATGAGAGGGGGAAGAATTCATTAAATTTCAAAGTCAGAGGTTCCCTATGTAATGAAATCAAAATGTTCCGTAATGTCAGACTTATTGTACTGAAATAATTCTTCTTTGTCACCCCCTTTAACACTTTCCCTGCCAAATAAAACAAATAAACAAGTAAAATATCATTAAACTTTTTTAACCAATTCTTGAGCAGAAATGTCAACTATAGAAGGTAAAAAAGTATTGAAATTTGTTGAAAACAAAATAAGTTACCCATTTATGACTGTCTTATATACAGAACATCTCTTTTAGTGGTCATATATGAATTTGAAGAATTTAATGCCCAAAATATCAAATGTTTCTTCCTGGCTTGCAAAAAAGGACATTTCATTCACTCTCAGCTCTGTAAGAGAGAGGACGTTAAAATTATGGCCTTGAGTATCTTCTTTTCCTTTCACATCTAACTCCACTTTGTGACTTCCATACTGTCTCCCTTGGAACATGGATGGTGACTTCCAAGAAACACAAAGCATTCTTTACATGCAGCAATTTTCATGTTATTTTTTGAGAGAAATTCAGGGAAATCAGAGATATAGAATATTTTTTTATCACCAACTTTGTTGCTAAGTCTTTAGAAAAATCCCACTCTAGCTGATTTTTTCTAGAGTGGTAACTATTTCTTGAAAAATTATTTCAAAACAATCTGGTTTTACTCATCCAAAATAAGTTTCTCATTTTATGCACAGTTCTTACAAATTGAATATAAATTATTGGATAAAAAATATCAAATTACTTTGAGAAATAAAGTTTTGAGACAAATAATTGTCCAAGTGATGACAAACAATTATGTTAATTATCATTCTGTTTCTTCTGATTATTCCTGCCCATTTCCGAGCTCATTCTTACTCCCCTCCTACATAATCCATTGTAATTTTCTTTCTTAGCTCTTATAGACAACAGAAAAGGAGTCCTAAGGCAGCACAAACCACTTGTTGAGCTTGAGTGGATGAGTTGCTTTCAAATACTCTACCTATGTGTCTGTCTAAGAATAACAGGAAAACAGCATCTGACATCATTACACAATTCCTTCATGAATTACAGATCACTTCATGAAAGATGGCATGATACTTCCATCCAAAAATATGCCCTAGAATATTTATTAAGTTCTATAATTCATGAAGTTTTTGGAACCAATAGTTCTTTTCTTCCAGAGAAAGAAAAAAGGGGGAGTTTATTCAACATTGACAAGTTTTTCCTGTTCTTATTGTCATGTCTTTATCATTTCAATGAGTCACTCTTCACCTCAGCAGTAGCTTTGCAATTCTTTATCTAATATTTTTTAAATGGATCTCACTTGGCAAGACTGATTTTTCTTTCTCTTTCTGTGTGAGATGGTTTCTTCTTTGTGAACATGAAGAATACAACACATTGGTTGTGAGCCTTGTGTTAAGGCTCACAACCAATAGGAAAGTTTTGGGGGCCAAAGGCCTGTGGACTCTTTCAGTGTAAATACCATTTAGAACTGTCATTGTGCATTAAGAACCTCAGGATAAGCTTCAGGGTTTTCTCTAGTTCAACACCTTCAGTATTAAAGTCTTGAGATTTGCCTTTATAATGGGCCAAATGAGATTAAATGTATCAGTATGCCCAGGAGCCTGCTGTCTTTGAGCAGGTGTGACCTGAGCTTGATGCTCACATGGAGAAATAAATCTGTCTTACTGCCCAGTGGGTGCAAGAAGAATCCAAATGCAGCCTGTGTTTGGAGAAGGTCACTACAAATTTCACTGTGGAAAGATCTGTATTACCCTTTTTGAGGTGAGTCAACACCTGGCACTTGTCCTGTGTGATCAGCTCTAAGGGGGAAAGACATCTGCAACTCACCTGCACTTGCAATCATATTGATATCAAAGATTTAAAAAATATATAAATAATAAATTTATATTATTTCTGAGCTATTCAAGAATTCTATGAACTCTCTTGTCTCTCTCCAGGTATTACTGCAGGCATTCCATATCCTTATTCTTTATACAATATGCATCTCACATGATAAAAAAGCAAATTCATATGAATTAAACATACCAACAGAAAGAATTTGGAATCTACTACTATTCAAAAATTCTGCCCTTCCAGAAAAGGTTAAAAATCTCAGTTACTAATATAACAAATGGGAATTAGCTCTGATCCGGCTCCTGTTTGAAGATGTTTAACATGATTTCATGTTATTTTAGGATATGCTCAGGCATATAAGATGTGTTAAATTCACACATATTTTTCCTTCATCTTATTTTACCTCTTCAAAAATCATATCAGTGTTGCTTTCATTTTCAGAGTTTTAGATAGTTGTGCTTGTGAGGTAGGAAAAATATGCTATTTTTGCATGCATATTAAAACTAAGAATGACACAAATTGATATGAAGAAGACAGAATATAACTATTTAAAGATGCTTGTAGGAAGAAGTGTTGTCACTTTTGTATTCTTTCACTGTCACAGCCACAACAATTTTACTATAAAACAACTTTCAGAAAGGTTGCCTTACTATAAACTCATATAACCTTAATTTTGTTAATGCAGATGATTGTAATATATATGCTGATTTGCTAAAAATCTTTGGCAAGGACATTGATTTCTACAAAGGGTTTCATTGTACTATGATGGTTTTATCATCATATAGAAAATTATTTTCAATTAAATACTTGCCATAGGTGGGAACAGGCAGCATTGCAATTCCTGCTAAAACTGCAATGGTTTAACTTACTGGGAGAAGACATTTCTGGAAAATAACCTTTCCAACAAAGTGCAATGGAGCACTCAGGGACATGTTCTTGTGCCTGTGTGTTGAGGCCTTCTAGAAAAGGGCTTGAGACTGATTCAGCTACAAGCAACTTAACACATAAGACCTTTGCATGATCTTCACAAAGATTTTCTGGGCAGAAACACAACTGCCTGGGGGAGCATTTCCATAGCATCACACACACATTATGCTTTCCACTACATAGTTCTTCCTTCTTTTCTTACCAACAGAAATGGACCAGCAGGTGCAGTCAAATAATCAATAATCATCTTCTATGGTTGTAGATGATCCAGGTCTCTAACAACAGGGCTCAAAACATGTTTGTATGATGTGCTTTAAGTGCTTAGATAATTTTAATATCTTTGATGAAGTCAGTGAAATGTTCATAATCTGAGTAGTGTTCCATTTACACTAAATATACATCTGAATATAACCATTCTCTGTAGTACCTTAGTAGCACAGTAATAGAGATACAGAAATTTGTACCACTAAATCTATATGCTACTGCCTTATAGAGTAAAGTAATATACATAAAAATAAACCTGAGGCAGGAAACAAAGCATAGTGCTGTACTTGATCAATGACATTTATTAAAACTCATTAAGCAACAAGGTAGGCGTATAATTGTATTTTCACACACAGATCTTCAGATGCAAGCAAGAAAAAGGCTCACTGTGAAAACCAGTTACTGAAA
This sequence comes from Melozone crissalis, assembly GCF_028551555.1. Classification (NCBI taxonomy): domain Eukaryota; kingdom Metazoa; phylum Chordata; class Aves; order Passeriformes; family Passerellidae; genus Melozone; species Melozone crissalis. Next base: position 26,825,770 of record NW_026535780.1, read on the forward strand.
ACCAGTTGGAAGTCTTTAATCCCCAACATCACAAAGTAGACCTGAATTTCCAGTCCCAACAAAGCATGTGACAAGGGCAGGGGAGATTTTTGCCCTGTAAAGATCCAGAGGTGAATGGAGATGAGGGATAGAAAATAGCATGTGGTGGTGGGTGGTTGTGGTAGAGTGAAAGACTGGATCAACATAAATACATGCCTGGGGTGATAATTCAGGTTGCCTGAGTAACCTTTATTTTCAGGTGTTACATAATTTCTGGATCCTTTAGTTTAGCCTTAGGGTTCTTTTGGCACAGTTCAGAGGCAGTGCAATTGTTTTTACAAAAAACTGTTACCATTCAGCCCTGCTGAAACAAGATGACGCCCTTTTGTACTCAGCAAGGATATTCAGGCTAAACCAGTGACAACACTGGTAACACTGTTAGGCTCCAGCTGGTCCTGTCCTTCAGGGAATGAAGGCATACTTAAATTTCTCTGCCATTTCATAAATAAGGGAAAGTAGATACACTTGAATGATGTAATTAGTTTTGATATCTTAAAAAAAATATTCTTTGCTTTCTAAACATTCTGTACTAAGTTCTCTGTACCAAGTTCTCTGTAGTCTTTCCTTCAGCCTGGCCTTCTATTCCTAAAGTCCTGTTCCCTCTGCTGACTCCTGTCTGTCTTTTCCTACCCATACCTTTACTTCTTTCTCTTATCCCACACAACCCTATATTCATCCCCCTAACACAACTGCCTCACTTCCTCCCCTGCTGGTTTTCAATCTCTTGTAAGTTCATTGAGAATATTTATTTAATTTCTATCTATTTTCTTCCCCTCTTTTTTTTTTTTTTTTCTTTATCACAGTTTCTTTGTTTCTTTTCTGTCCAGCCATTTATTTTCTCCCTTTTCTCCCCTTCATCCTTCCTACATGGCAGGAGGATGCAATGCAGGGGGCAGAGTGGGGAGGCAGGGGCTGGTGGAATGGTGGGGAGAAATGAATTTGTATCCTTAAGCTTTCTTGAGTAAGATTTTATTTTAATCTAAATTTTAACAAAATATCTGAGGGATATATTCAGTATAGAGTATTAGAGCCACAATGGTTTATATTTGGCAATGCTATCAGCAACTGAAAACAGAGACTCATGATTGAAAGCTTCTGGCAACCTGACTCATTGGCATCAGAACTCTGCCACCTAATACAACATGCTGTTAATTTAACAGTTTCTCTTAAATTAAATTACTTGCCTTTCATCAAGGCAGTTATATTTATATCTATTTTAAATAGCCCTCCAAATGTTTCTTTTAATTCTCTCACATAAATTCTAGTATAAGGAGGCAATGCTGCATCATTTTCAAGAGTATAATAAACCTCTTACAGGGTGGTCCAGGTTGAATCTATCATGGAAGAGAAAAAGGCAAGGAGGAATTGATATAACCAAAAATCAAGCCACATTTAATATGTGATGTTTTAGGAAGTATTTAGGAACTCCACAGTGTAAGGAGAATGATAATGACAAGGAAGAGGATAGTGACTTTATTTGTACAAATAGTAAAATGTAGGCCTTATTCTGATTCTACTGTTATTTATCGTATTTAAATCTTTTTATAGTCTCCATGTAGAAGAAATAGTGACCTCAATTAAATAAGTGGAGATAAACAGAAGTAATACTAAAATCAGATGCCCAAAAATGCAAATGTACAGCATAGAAAAAGAAGCATGATCACTGGGATGGTGCCTTGGTTCTTATATTTCTCAGAAATATCCTACCATGAAAAGTTAACAATGGTTAAGGATGTTAAAATTAGAAGGATAAAATACCTAATGCAATAATTGAGATTTCAGTGATAGTTGAAAAACATATATGTTTATGTACAGCAATACTTTCACATTGTGTACTGGGAAAAAAAAAAGGTAAGATTTGGCTGGAACAGCATTACAGTTGACTTGCACTGAGAACACCATCTACCTTTTATCAAAATTTTTCTGATTTCATATGCAATGTAACTACCTTTCCCACTGTTGCCACAAAGTTAATGATTCACAAAAACATAAGGAGTATGAAGGAAGAATAAAAGAAAAAAAAAGTTTATTATATAACCTTGCAATAAACTTCCAGATATTTGTAGGGGTTTTTTTCTTAGGTGCATAACATGGGACAGTGTAAATGCTTTTTCTTTACACTCTCACCAGTGTTGTTTGTGTAACTGAGGTTTCACAGACTGAATCCTACTGAAAATAAGTTTAATAGGTCGCTGCATAGTTTAATCACTGCATAGCTTCTTTTTCCTAGAATGATTTTTACCTCAAATTTATGAGTTTTTCAATACGTAAAGATCCTCATGTTTGTTATTCTTTAAATAAAGATTACAAATCAAATTAAATGCTGGGAATTGAAAAGGAGGATAAATGAGAGCAATCATTTTCCAAAACACATTTTTAGTAAATTTTCTTCCACTGACCAAAAAGTCATGATACTTGGAATTTAGCTACCCAGTAACTTGAGGGTGAAAACCACAAGGCTGGAGGTCAGTGTGTGTTTTAAAATTGTTTCCTAAGAGTGCAATATATCTTCTACTTTCCTTCCTCCTTCCCACCAAGATGACCAACACAAGCCTTATGGAAGACCACATCAGTCATTTACTTCCATCTGCATCCAAGCAGAAAGCTTTAGATTAAGAGCAACATCAGCCCAGCACCAGCCACGAGTCCCAAGCCAAGCAAAGCCCCTGTGTCCTGCTGTGGGCTCTGCTCACTTTTCCAGGAGAAATTGCAGAGTTTTCTTTGTAAGTCTGCCTATAGGCCAAAGAAGAGACATTACTGCAGTTGATACACAGGGAGAGACTGATTTAGAGTCTGCTCCGTTACATGATAAACCCTTGATTCCTGCATTATAGGACAGACTAGATTTATTTGAAGTGCAAAATGGCTCTACATGAGCTTTTCAGGAAGACTCAGCAGAGACTCTCTATCCAGATGAGACTAATAATTAGAGGTAATATGTCTAATACATTAGAGAAAAAGTTCTTCAAGTACATTATAAAGAATAGTTATTCTCCGTTTTTAAGTAAGGCATTACCAGGAAAATGAAAGCAACTTGCCACAGTCATTTTATGCTCATTTTAAATCGTTCTTGCAATTATCCTGCTTGATACTTCCATTGCTTATAAGTGATTTTCTAAAAAAAAAAAAAAATCCAGCCTTTTCTCTTTCAAAAGGAATTATTTATCATGCTAGAGATGCATTGAATATAGATCTATGCTGATAGCGAACACAGCAGTGCTGCTGCAAGCTTTCTGTCAAGCATACCTAACATCAGCAATTATTTCTACAGATGGGCTAATTCAGTGATGCTGAGGTGCTATTTTCTTATATTTCATCCCCATCCTATTCCTGTATTGTTCCAAAAGCATTTCTCTGCCAAAGACATTAAGCTAATTAAAATAATAAAACCCCATTCAGGTGAACCAGACAGTACTGAAAATTCTCAAGAGCAAAGGCAAATGAGCTCACTTAAAGATGTTCTGCCTCACCTATCATTTTCCTTCTGCATTTTTACTTGGAATGTCATAGTCTCCCATGGAGTCCACTGAAACTTGTGATTTACAGTGTATTTTACTGTGTCCACTCAGATTGCCAAATACAGTATTTTTTAACATTCCAAATTTTTTTTCTCTACAATACTAAACAAAATATTAAAAAAAAATAAAAGAAGTAAAAAAAAAAGGAAGGTATTTTCTCACAATATATGATCAATCACTTGATTAAAATCAAGCATCCTTTAACTGAGATCCTTATAGCTGAATGAAACCTTAAATGGAACTTAATTTGATGGCACCATTAGATACTAAGAGACATGCATCTGTATCACAGGCACCCTACACACCTTACTCCTCTGAGACTCATCCGACAGTCAAGAGCTGACTGCAGATGAGGCCAAATCTATCCTCTGTGTGCTGTTTCCCAAACTGCAGATGTGCTGGGAGACACTTGTAACCCACAGACATTTTGTAAATAAATTGGAAACTTAAATATTTTTAGCATATGTCAGAGTTTAAATAACACATTTGTTGAAAATGCTTAAAGGAAAGTAAAATCCAAATAAACTTGTAGTCAAATTTAATTTTCAGGAAATTTTTCTGGTTGAAGAAAATGAAACAAAACTCTATATAAATATATATACTTATACAAAAAGATGGCTTCAGACATGAAAAAATTTCCATTTTTGTAAATTAGCATCATAGATCCTTTTTTCCAGACAGCTGCCCAGAGGAAAAGGACCTAGGAGTGCTGGTCAACAGCAGTTGAACATGTCAGTATGTGGCCAGGTGGCCAAGAAGGCCAGTGACATCCTGGCCTTTATCAGCAATGCTGTGGCCAGCAGGACCAGGGCAGGGATTGTCCCCTGTACTGGGCACTGGTGAGGCCACAGCAGTATTTTGTGTATTTTGTGTATTTTGTGTATTTTGTCCAGTTCCAGACCCCTCACAAAAAGACATTGAGTTGCGTGAGGGTGTCCAGAGAAGGGTAATGAAGCTGACAAGTTTCCTTTTAGCAGCTTAGCTGAAATAATTGACACCTAAACTTCTTTTTTTTCCTTCTGTCATGATTTAAGCCCAAACTGGCAACTAAGTACCATGTAGCTGCTCACTCACTTCCCCTATCCCTGTTGGGATGGGGAAGAGAATCACCAAAAATGAAGTAAAACTCATAAGAATAGCTTAATAATTGGAACAAAGCAAAATGATATTATTATTGTAATAATAATAATAATAATAATAATAATAATAGGGATAAGATAAAACAGATAAAACCCAAGAAAAGTGAGTGTTGCACAATGCAATTGCTGACCACCTGCTGACCGATGTCCTGTCAGTCTCCAAGCAAAGAATAATCTCCTTCTACCCAACCCATGGTTTATATCCTGATTTTTTATGGTATGAAATACCCCTTTGGCCCTCTTAGGTCAGCTGTCTTGGTTGTGCCCCCTTCCACCTTTGGGTACTCCCCCTCACTAACAAAGATGAGGCACTGGAAAGTCCTTGGTTTAGTGTAAGTGCTGCTCAGCAACAACCAAAACATCACTGTATTATCAACATTATTCTCAACCTAAATTCTCAAATCCAAAATACAGCCCTATACCAGCTATTGAGAAGAAAATTAACATTATCCCAGCCTATAGCAGGATACCTTCCATGGAGTTGCTGGCATGGGTTTGGTTTGTTTGTTTTTTTCCTGTAGCAACTTCCAAAAATATAGCAGATAAACCCAACAGCAAGCAAAAATGTAATCACCAGTATTAATTTTAATATTTGACATGCAGATTTTTATATCAGTGGCTTATTAACTCTCTGCAAGTGGATTTAGAGTGTGTTTCTACAGGAGACATAGGTGATAGTAAATATTCCGGCAGCAATTTTCCATGCCTGAAAAGGAGTGGACTAGTGTTTGGTTAATAATGCCAGCTCCCAGGGAAGCTGTGGATATGGACTGCATACGAAGTACTAATTTTTTTCAGAGCCAATGGGAAAGCTGGCTTTAACCAGACTAAATTAGCTCTTTCATGGGAGAGCAACAAACCAGAGCAAATTGCTCAACAGTACCCCTCTTAAAATGTCAGAAGTATTTTGTCAAGCATAATCATTATTTATATCACACAGACTTCGTGCATCTGCTTTTACTCTTATCATGGCCCAAACCAGAGGTATTCACAGAGAGCATCACCTACAAAGAAATAAAGATAAATGGTGCAGTTCACTAAACAGAACATCATGCCATCAGGAACATATTTTGCAGAGCTCTTGGTTTTACTTGTTTTAGATTTCTTGCTATATGTTAAAAATTGAAGTCTAGAGAGCTACCGAATCTTTCCTGTGGAGGTAGAAATTTTCTTCTGTTTTATCTAAGACAATGCAATAGTCAGGAGAAATCATTATTACAAATCCATGGAGGCATCTGTTTTTTCAGATATTCTCCCTATTTATACATCTGCCTTTATTTTGCATGTGGACCCTTTCACATTTCAAAGAAGATTAAATATCAGAGGAGAGAGGAGAAATGCTTTTCTTTTCCTGTTTTTCTATTTAAGTCTGATTTTTTTTCTTGTGTAAATCAACATAATTATACTGATTTCAACAGAACTTCAATAATTACCCTGTTTGAAAACATAAACCTTTTTGAAACCAAAAAGTTCCATAGTTAGAGCAATTATCTAGGAAATTCGAATGCTTTAATTTTATGTTTACTGTACAATTTGTCCATGTGGGTATAACACCTTGATTTTTTGATTACTTCATCTGTCCATCTTGCTCTCATATCTTTTGATTTTCCTTCTTGCTGAGAAAAGTTGAGTATGTTGCAGTAAATGATAAAAATGCTCCAAAATCCTTGATCGCAATCAGCTCCTCAGTTGTCTAAATAGCATTCTATTTCCACTGGGGCTGGGCAGTGCAGTGGAGGTGGCAGGAGGAGGCCTTAGTGGAGAGCTCATCAGTCCCCATTTCCTCCTTCGTCCCCAGATGTAATGCTGGCAATCAGTCCTGCCTACAACTGTGCTGTACTCAGGCCTTCCTTATGGTGCTCCTGTCAGGCACAATTAATCAGTTCTCTTATTGATTGCATTTTGTATATTGGCTTTTAGACCAGGAAAAATGCAGTCAATAAACATGTCTCCTGAATTTTGCCCTGCACCAGAACTTCATCACCTGATTCGACACAAAGACCATTCCCAGTGCATTACAAAGGTAAGAAATTCTAGATGTTGAGCATATCATGCTTTCAGAGCTGTCAGGCTGTTCTCCCACCCCCTCCTTGCGACTGCAGGGCTGTACATGCCCTACTCAGAGAGAGCTCTTTGTCTTGTGTGAGACTCTACAAATGGAAATAGTAACAGGGCTGATATCCAAACTTACCACTAATTGCCTTCTGAAGAAAGACGAGCGCTTACAAGAGCTTACTTTGTCCTGAATCAAGATTTATTTTAAAAACAACTCTTGGATAGTAAAATATAAAAAAAATATATCTGAGTTTTTTCTGGTTTTAAAGCTAGCTAGTTTTATACTCTGAAAATCATGTTTACAAATCTTCTCTTACAACTTGGTGTGCTGTGAAAAGTACTCCATAATCTTGATATTCTCTGCCTCTAGTCATCTTAATCTGATATCTAGTTTTTCAAGTTGTCTTACTACTCACACATTTACCTATATTTTTCACAGGCATAAATTTCAAGCTGTAACTCTGACTACAGCATTTCTTAGCTGTGCCTGCCTTCTATAACTATTCCACAGCATTCCCTTTTATTGAGAACTGAGGGGCAGGGAGGGGAGTGTTGTGATTGTTTGTTGTTGGGTTTGTTTTGAGGTGTTGTTGGGCACTGCAGTGGAAGTGCAATGTTTAAAAGGGAAGTGACCTATCATGCTGGATCTGTTGTCTGTGGTGCAAGACAAGGCAAAAGGAATGAGAGGACAGGGAGTAGATGTTTTACTTGCAGCTTGGTTCTTAAAGCATAATGGTTTAATTGGATGAAGATGAGAGAAGATGAAGATGAGAAGAAGATGAAGGGCAGATATAGTGACAAAGGAATGCCATGAAGAAGCAGAAAAAGAAGAATCACAGATCTCAGCCTGGTAGTAGAGACCATGTCTAAACACTTAAGATATTCTTTTTATTTTTGGTCTGTCATAGATTGCTTGTTCAAACAGATTTTTGGAGTATGATTTAAGAAAGGGAAAAATAATTTAAAAATCACATAACACCTCTGCCTTTAACTAATTACAAGCATACCTTAACTACAATCTTAACTGATAAATATAATCTCATAAATCCTTGCTCATGAATGTGATGCTACACTGATGGGTTGAAAATTGTACGCGTTTTAAAGCATCAGCCAAAACAAAATTTTTTAGACACAGTGGATGGAGCTGGTAATCAGCCTTAACTCTGATTGTAGTGCCTCATGCCATATGTCCTTGTGGCACAGGTATCCTCGTTTCATACCAAAATCGATATCCTCTGGCTGCCTGGTACCCACCTTAGGGATGAAGGGTAAGGCATTGTACCTTGGTGTGCACCCAAACTCCACTTTCCTCATTTTTCAGGCCTCTGTTTTCATAAACTGCATATTCAGAAACACATAATGTAACACAATTGACTTCTGTAGGAAGACACAAATTATCTTTTCTAGTCTTGTGCTGGGGTTGAAAAATTGTTTTGGCCTCTCAACCCAGATTGCCAATGCTGCTGCTCATGGTCATGGAATACAGCAGGAGAAGACATAGCTGTTCCCAGCGCTTCCATGAGCCAATGCCACCGATGTGATGTGAAAGGCCAAGTGCCATATGGTGAGTGATACTCCTGGGTCCTTCCCTGCGCTCCCTTGCTTAACCCTGGGAGAACGGTTACATGAGTGACAATTTCTGCTAGCTCTATTAAAGAACTGAGCCAAGACAGATGTAAAAAAAACAAGGCAGGCAAGCAGGCTCTCAGGCAATATAGAACATGTTCCCTATCTCCACTGCAAGTGAAGAGCCTACCTAAAAGGATATACAGACAGTAATGATGTTCCCAGCTATCATAATTTGTCACTGAACAGTTTTTAAAGAAAAAGCTTATTTTCCTTTGAGGTTCCTACATTAAAAATTCAGCTTACTTTTACCATGTTTTAAAGATTTAAATAAAATGCTGTAATATGGAATTCTATATTATAGAATGTTATATAGGTACTTACAGGTAGCAATCAAATTTTTCATTTGATTAGTCACTCAATATTATAACAGGAGAATGATAACAAGCTCCTATCCATCACAGGTAGGGATATGAACCTTTAAGACAACAGCTTCTGTTTTTAAAACACTGTCCTTTTGCTCAGAGGTAAAAATTTCAACAGACAAAAATAAGACAAGAAATGATTATTTCTTTTTGGCTAGAATCCCTAATACACAGGTTCACTAAAGTCTAACTATATGCTATAATTAAACTGTCAAAATTTTTCTATTAAATAATTGAAGAATGTAACAAATCCAGCATTAACAAATTGGGTGTATCGTGTCTCTTCCTGGACAATTTGACTGTGGAAACTTTGAACCATGTTTCCAATTTCTCATACTCAATGAACTGGGTTTGCTTCTCATCCAGTCATCAGATGAATTAATAGTCAGTGGAGATGATAAACTACTTACACAATATGTTATTATGAGTCCACAGATATTGTGAGTCATTACGATAATCTGACAACACTTCTGACCTGCTCCACATATTATCATTAAGGGTTCAATACAAATTAGATTTATCAGTAGATCCAGTGTTTTTCCCACTTCAACATATCACTATATTATGTTAACTGAAAATATATCAGCAGTCCGAGTCAAAAAATTATAACTGCTATTGCAAAGAGTAAAACAGAAATTATGGAAATTTGATCACAAAGTCAATGCTTTGAGAGCAGATTTTGATTCCTAAAGTAGTTATTACCATTTTTCTATAATACATCTCGCAGAGCCTCGCTGTTTTTCATGAACTGAAAGGTCTAAGAGGAAGCAATGACACTTGAAAAAAACAATTAAAAAAACCCCAAACAAAACAAAAATTAAAAAAAACCAAAATAAGTCCCATTTTTAAATTTACAGATTACAAACTGTGTTTTGTCTATTGAAAAAATTAAGATGGTCATTTCATCTATTGTGGTAATGGTCCCCTGAATGGGGAATAATTAGCATTGACTCCATGATTGTGGAAGGTTGACCAATTGCTTTATTAAGCTATACTATATTATACTACATTATTAAGAAACTTGTAACTCTTACAGACTGTCTGATACAGCTTTAACCTAATTGGTGAATCAATCTACACACCATCCAGTGTCCAATTAAGACACCACCCTTTGGTAAACAATCTCCATAACACTTGCCACATGTGCACAACAACAGGTGGAGATGTGAATTGTTTCTCATGGAGAAAGAATTGTTTCTCATTCTCTTCTCTAAACTTTGTCTCAGCTTTCCAGGAAAACCGTGGGAGAGAATTATGTCTCTCTCTGTTCAGAGAATATGTGATTACCACATCATCTACAGCATCAAACAGATCCTGATGGATATGTTTCCACTGTACATGCTGTTTTTCTGGAGTTAATAACACCAACCACCACAGGAAGGCAACCAGTGACAGAACAAGAGGATATAGTCTTAAGCTGCACTGGGGGATGCTTAGGTTGATCATTAGGAAGAATTTTTTCACAGAAAAGGGGATTAGACATGGGACTGGGCTGCTCAGGGAGGTGGTGGTGTCACCGTCCCTGTAGGTGTTTAAGGAAAGACTGGACGTGGCACTCAGTGATGTGGTCTAGTTGATATTGTGATGTGCAGTCATAGGTTGGACCAAATGATCTCAGAGGTCTTTTACAACCTGATTGATCGTGTGAAGGAGTGGAACCACAGATCTGCTTTTGGGAACAACCTCATGCCCTGGATCTCCTGCTAAGTGAGCCAGCGTGGTGGCTGCTGTAGTATCAGCTCCTGAGCCAACTTGAGTGGCAGCTCTTGCTGGCTGGCTTGCATTGAAACAGCCTGTCCTGGCAGCACCCTGCCTCTGCTGCTGGCTGCTTAGACACACACACGGGCCTTCCCAGGGCTGCTTTCACTAGAACAGGATTTTGCTGCCATAGTGCAAGGCTGTTCACAACATAACCACATCAGTGACAACAGAGTGCAGGGGAGAGCCTGGGTCGCTGGTCTGAGTCTGTTTTCACGCCAGCCCTGAGTGATGATTTAAGCTTCCAGGCCTTACAGTGTTATGTGAGCTTCTATGGGACACTGAGCAGTTGCAATTTCTATTGTTATCCACTAGAAATTCTCAAAGCAGCACGTTTAATAAAATTTCTGCAAACACAGAACTCTGCTTCTGTCCTTGAACAACTTGATCGATATACTGGAGCTACAATGCCAAAAGTAAACATATATTGGAATCATACCACAAATTACTAATTATTTAATCACATATATGTCTATCTATAAAGATGAAAAACAGCTCATCATCTCTGATTTGTATAACCAAAAAGCTAAAATTAGTATAGAAGACTTTTCCATTTTAAACTCTACATTTCTTTGCTGAAATCAATGAAATATTAGGATTTACATCGACTCCACAAAGAGGTTTGCAGTATCTTACTGTGCTCAGGGGTTTAATAAAGCTATTTCTGCAGATTATCTGGAGGATTCTAATTAATTAATTAACTTAAATAATAAGGCTAGATGACTTTTAGAGAGAGCACACACTCTTGTTAATTTCTTAGCATAAAGAAATCCTACTGGAAGCAGTTCTTGGGAAAAGAGCAGCATTGACAATGATACCTTATTGTACCAGCTTGAACTAATCTGAAATTTGAGATCCGCCCATCTCCTGACTTCAGCCTGTGTGAGTGTAAAAGAGCCATCTTACCTCCCCAGTTGTTTCTGCTGCCTCCATTAAAATTTAGGTAGGCCTGAAATCTTAACAGGATCAAAGAAAGTAAATTTTCCAGAATTGTCCTGGAAGTCAAACATGTGCTGACACCAACGCTATCAGCACACAAATTAGTTTTGGACCAAAGCAATAGCTAAGCTGAGCTTCGTGTCATGCTAGAGAAAACACCCCACTTAACCAGTCTTCTAATACAATCAGTCCTGTTGCAGAAAAGGTGCCCATGCCAAGAATTTTGAGCTTCCTGAGATCAAAACATTAGTAAATAATTTAGGCAGTATTTCATGCTTTCCCTAAAATACTCGTGATATCAAAATGTTCACATATACAAAGATTCATTATTGTAACTGATTAGCTACAATTGTACAAATTGGTGAGAAAGTTAGATCTCAAGCAGAGTTCTGAAGATCCATGATATATTTTTTAATATACCTAGATGTAAGATGTAGTTTCATAATTTTTTAGACAGCTACCTATGTAGAAGTTAAGAAAATATTATCTTTTTATTTTCTGATGAATTCTGAAATATATATAAAATGGTTTGAAAATATGAAAATGTATTATGCTAATCACTAAAATTATTATACTCATTTAATGCTAATTAATGCATTTGGGGAATACACACATATATATATCTTTTCATTGCACAGGATTTCTAGTATTATTGCTTGCATTTTAATATAAATGTTATAATAGATTGCATTATACTTACCCAACAAGATTAATTTATGAAACCATATTGTGGTTGATGATGGCAGCCGAACCCCTCAATGGAATTAATTAAAGGATAATCTCCATTGCTTTGCAGAATACAAACCAATAAATGGCTGCTGAGATTAATAGCTGAAGCGGAGCTAAAGTGTTTAAGGAATTTCAAACCCCATTTATTACACACACCCTACAAAGCAGGAGAGATTATAACTGTACAGCAAACCAGAACATCAAAAAGCCCAAAAAAAACCCAAAAAAGAAGCCTGCACAAGGAAAACAACATTTCCTTCCCTTGTGAATATCTGAAAATGATGCTTCTTTGTTCATCAGTTTTGTGTCATAGAGATGAACTTGCCTAGAATGAAAAAGAATTAAGCTAAAATATGTGCCAGGTCTTTTGGTTGTTTATCTAAAACAAGGAGTACACAAGGAAAGCATTTCAAGCGAATTAGGTCAAGACGTTGCTTACGAAAATATAATTAGACTTTTATAAAGAGAACTTAATTGAGAAAGTTTAAATTTTTATATTCAAGTCAATATTTCCCAAACTGGAAAATTATAGGGCTTGCAAGGCTTTTGGCAAATGTTTTCATTAGAGCAGAAACTGTGGCATCCTTCGGATGAAATTGCTTCTGTATCTTCACATGGTACCTTTAGCTGACAGAAATGAGATTCATGTGATGTTTAGGTCTCCTTCTGACTTTGCTAGGAACAAATGGGGAACAGGTGTGTGTTGCAGCAGAAAGGATGATGTGCTTTGAAACTCTGTCAAAGTGACAATTTTTCAATGCAATTTTCAAAGAGTTGTATTAATCCTCTAAGGCAACAACCATTCTATTCCGATTTTTATTAAGTGAATTGAAAAATATCTAAGTACCAAAGCCTGCTACTTTGTCTCATTCCTTTTGCATCAAATAATATCCTTAGCTTTGATTTTTTCCTGAATATAAGTAACTCTAATAAACATTCCCTATAAGCATTTTAATTCTTCTTTCCATTTTATTGCTCCACAAAAATGACTGGAAGATTCAGAAATTTCAGTTTTAAAAAAGGATTTCACTCTTTTTTCCCTGTCTATAGAAAATTAATTAAGATTGAAATTAAAAAAGTACAAAGTGTGGGTTAAACTCACCCTACTCACTGTGCACCTTTAAATATGATGAGGGCTTAGCTCACTATATAGAATATATTGTCACCTGAAGTCAAAGAAGCCTGTTTCATGACAAAAAAATGTATTTAAAAGAAAGGAATAATAATAGAAAAAAATATATGCATCACTGTCTGGTCTGCTAGCACCTGCTCTGGTCACATATTTGCCTGAGATACCTGCCTCAAGAGCAGCTCTCTCTCTGATCTGTGTGAGACAGAGAGGGAAAGCAATAGAAATCTGCCAGGATTGTGTGGTCACCTCATCATTCCTTCTGAGCTTGATCCTTTGGAAAGGAATAGGAGACAAAAGAAGTCTGGAATGGAAGAAGCAAAGTACAAAGTACCTCACTTCTGTTAGCAAGGTTTCAGAGGTAATATACTCACCCTAATCTGCTGAGTCAGAATTATAACCAATAATGTGGAGTTCTTAGATATACTTGTAATAATGAACTGAAAAGGTAATTTGTTGCATTCTCTTGAATATTACTTTCTCATCATAAACTTAAGAAGTAAATTTACTTCAGTCCCTTTTTTTTTTATTCCTGATTACACGTTGAAACATTTACTGCATTAGTGCAAACTATTTCTAGAGCTTCAGAGAAATGCTCTTGTTCATTTTCCTTGAGATTTCCTTAAATCCACATTGCCCTAATCTGATGTTATAAGCCCTTTTTTTTTTTGTATAAAAGACTACCATAATGCAAATAATTTGTCAAACAGGAATAAAGGACTAAACAAGGAAACAGAAAGATTAAAATTATCAAACTATTCAAAATGCCCCATAAAGGGTGAGATTTGGGAAGATTTAGGGGTTTTTTTTCCAGAAATTAATTTTTAAAATTTATAACTTCCTATATTAAATGAATATTTTTACAATAGTACCCTGACAGTCAGAAGGATTAACCAAGAGTTAAGATTAACCAGATTAACCAGAAGGATTCAACCAAGAGTTGAATCTAGTGGGACACTGGGAGTTACCACCTCTTTGAGCATAGCAGAGGCATTTTTTCTCTCTTACTGGAAGAGGTGTTTCTCCTTCTAGACATCATAATTCTCACATAAATTTCAATGTATCTACTAAAATACTAAAATTGACACTGTCTCATTTTAAATATTTGAGTTTCACCCCATGATAAAATAGGAGCTTGCAAAGCACTTTTAGACAGCTCAGTTGAAGTATATCAGTAATTGTGAATATGTTTGCTTGCAGCATGACTTTTTCCAGTCTCAATATTCAGACTGGGTTGTGCACTGTTTCTGAGCTGGGTGGGATTCATGTTAATTCTAACATTTGTTGGACAAGGAATTTATCTTAGCTTAACTGAAATAAAAGCCTGAGAAAGCCTTGTTTTCTCTGAAGAGCTATTGAACATGCCTGAGAAAGGCTTTGACATGAAGGTAGAGACCCAAGTATTTAAAATAAGACTTGATGAACTAGAACTTTCTGATTCAAATTTGGCTTTGTCTTCTGGTGAGCACAGCAGGAAAATGGCCCTGTAAACAGGCTGCAGAGAGATAATCAGCAAGCAAGATAGTGGAAGAGATTTATTTCTCCCATCTCACAGCAGGGACTTGTGCAACCAGAAGCAGGAGGAGCCCCCAGGGTAGCACACACTGCTCTGGACTGCCCCAGGCAGTGCATTACATCTGCCAAGGACCTGCCATCTACCTGGCTGCCACTGAAGAGCACAGACTGATTTTTTCACATTTACATGTTGCTTAAAAACAAAGTTTCCATCCATTTCTGTGCATTTTTATGCTCCAAAACAAAATCACAGTGATCGTTCTGGAAATGAAGATGCAGAACTTCCCCTTTCTTGATTATTTGGGTTTATAGCTTCTCTTTGACCTATTACTTTCTCTGTCTCAAACAATTTTATAGTTTGGCACCTGTAATTCTGTTAATTGTCTTTAGCAAACAAGATTCCTGGTTCCACCTCTGAGTGCTGAACTAGAATCAGGTGACTCCCTAAAGCGAAAGCATTTTCCTAGAGTTACTTTTTTCTGAGAAGCACCTTTCCTGGGAGAATGAGACATTTCTCAGAAGAGCTTCAATAGTGCTGTCCATCGAATCAGATCAAATAATAAGAAAATTGTGGGGAAAAAGTTTAAATACTTTCATGTATTATTTATGTTTGGTGCTTTTATTTTATAATAGTTACATAAATATGTAGGGCAAATTTCTTGATTCTGATAAACTCTGCAAACCCCTGTAGTTCAAAATGCTTATATATTCCATGCAAAATTCTCTTTAGTGGCTAATAAGAAAATAATAAAAACATGGTTTACAGTTTTACAGGACCTTTCATCCAAGAGTCTCCAAAGGGCTGCAGAGATATGTGCATAGTAACGTTTTCATCTTAAAGCTAAGGAAATGAAAGGCTAGGAAGATTAAAGCCCAAACCTTTAAAGATGCCTTTGGAATTAACTGGAGCCTTTGAAAACTTTTCAGGGTCTACATCTATGTGACTTATCCAAGGACGCCCCCTTCACATAGATGGAAAATAAAATACAGGTGTATTTAATTCCTTTTTTCATTATTTCAAGGCCACCAAAGATGAATTACACATATGGAACAAGAGTAGCTAAATCCCTTCATGCATTTCAGAGAAAAGATCCTTCACCATTAAATATATACAGTGTAAAGTACATTCTTGTCTTTCATTACACTTGGAGAGCCCTCTAAAAGTGCAGGAATTGCCACCACAGGTACTGATCATGTGTCTGTGCAGATGAGTGTGTACTGCACATGCATTCAGCCCCAGGCACTTATTTGCATAGTGCAAGGGTGTCAGATGATGATTTTGACCATTAAAACCTAGGAAACTAACTTTCCTATCTAGAGAGCAGAAAAAAAGACTGCTTAGTTAGAAGGCAGAGTCCTGAAAGGAGCTGTCTGAAGGTGGATGATGTGAATATATCCCTCAAATGATCCACATCCTGAACCAAGTCCAGCTGCTTAGATGCTTCATTTAAGTTCCATGCTGACACAGGGAATGGTCTCAGGAAAAAAGGAAGGGAAGAGGAACAGGATATGAGTTTCAGAAGTTTAAAGATATTTAGAAGTCTATACTTCATAACATGCTGATGTGGTTTATGCCAGTGATATTGACTAAGTGGTCTCCCACTTTGTTGAAAACCATCACTACTTTTAATAGTCTAAGATCAAATTATAAAGGCATTTTTGTATTTTATTTAACATTCTGGTATTAAATATTCTGCTATCAAATCAAATGCTTACCAGAAGAATGAAATTTATATTCAACTTCTATACTACGCATTGCAATTTTTATATGAATTTTAGATATATATAAGCATGCAGTGCAAAAGATAATTTTACCCTACAAGATTAAGCAAAAGTATTTTTATTATTAAATGTCTGCATTCATTTCAGATTTTTTTCTATTAATTTTCAAAATGGTAACATTTCTCATCTTGATGCTTTGAAGAAAATATTGACCTAGAAGAGTACAGCATACTTTAAAAATTACAGGTATGAAGAAAATTGGAATGCAAAAGAAACCTCCTGGGTGAGATTATTCACCAGAAAACACAGAAAAACTAAATAGATCATAATTTTTGAAAGAGGAAGAGCCCTGGAGCAGGTGAGATTTGCATACTAATTAGAGACAAAGTTTATTCAGGCTCACAGGCCAATCTATCTTCCATCACTAGGCAGCATCTGTTTTAGATGATTCAACTCCTTTTAGGTTGGCTGCCGGTGTTATAAAAACTGAAATATTTTTCAGCTTTCATTATAAATTTTTGCATTTAGGGGTTTACAATTCAGTGAGTAATACTTTTCTTATGTTTAAGGTAATTCTGTTTTGAAGTTATTTTTAATGAAAAAAATAATTTCACCATTTTACAGTTGTGTTAAAAAACAGTTTGTCTAATGGATGTGATGTGGAAAACAGTTAAAAATTAACCACTGGCAAAACAAAATATAGACTATCCAATATTAATAAAAGCAAAAATATGCAGGAATGGAAGAGATCTTAAAGCGGAAAACATGTTAATAAGTGACCCTCGCCTAATATTTAACTGCCTTTCAATTACCACACTCATTATTCATCATCTCCTATATGATGCCCCACTCCTCCTTTCTATTATTAATTTTTCTGCCTATATGAGCAAATTTCACAAGCACACTCACAATATTTACCAATATCAATAGTGGTATTATTATACAAAAAAAATATCTCAGGACCATTTCCACAAAAGCTTCAGAACTCCTTGCAGCACAATACTTCCCAATTTGACACACCTGTCATGTGCATTTGCAAATTCCTTGTCTTCTTTATTATTCTTTTTACTATGTCCTATGTTTTTTCCAGCCTTGTACTTGATGTATATATTAGCTTCCACAGCAATTTTAATATTTAAAAGTATGCATTATTTTTGGACAATCTGCATGTCTGGATACTATCCTGATTTGATTGTAATGAAAATATTAAGAGGAAAATATGGGTTCAAATGTCTTAAAGAAAGTATGTACAAAACCTGACATACCTAATTACTTGTGAACTCAATTCAAACCTTGTGTGTAATCTCAAAGGAAGAAAATATGTCAAAAAACTCCAAAATAATGAAAGAAATTACAGTGTCAGTTACCTTAACTCATCATTTTAATTTCATTAAAATGAAATACGATGTACTGGAATATTCTACTGCTCTCATGAATTCTTTTCCCAGATCAGAGCTTAGTCACTTACGAAAAAATACTAGCAATTTTTTCTTAGTCATAAAATACTTGTACTGTGAAAATTACCTTTCATCAGTAACATACATGTATGAGGTCCACCTGGAACTGTTGTCTGATCAGTCCTCCAATTTTAAACAAATATGAAGCCTAGGCCTATCATGGTGGTTCTTTTCCTAGATGGGCTTTATGCTTCTAACTGATTTTTTTTTCCCAATGACATTTGAAGGCTATGGTCTTCATTCTCTATTTCCATCTGTTCAGTCAAAGACAAATGACAGCTCTAATTTGAGCATATTTGGCAAATTTACTTGACTCCTGCCTACTTTCTCAGAGATGACATTCACTCTTTTGCACACAGCCTTAGCAGACATGGCCTTCTTACCTCCTAGAGAGAAGGAAAATCACTTTACGTCACCTCTTAAAATAGGGATTATGGCAGAACTACTCAAATCAAAGCATTTGTTGTCTTTACTGGACTTGTACTCTGAACCAGAAAAGCAATATTAATAATAGATTTGGTTGTGCCGTTCAATCTGTCACCTTACCTTGCCTTCATCAAGCTGACTTTATGGCCAAAAAAATCCACTGTGCAGAGTCTGTCCCACTCCCTCTTGAAGAGCAGTTTCATCAAATACAGGTTATTCCATACATCAGTCAAATCTCTATGTAAAAGTAAAGGGAATTTCACTCTAGTAAGGCTTGAGACTCATCTTTCTCAACTACTGAAATGCAATGCTGTCTTACTGCACCGGTTCTTAGAAGAACATAAAGAATGCTGTGCTTCAGAAAACACAGATGTGAGCAAGACAATGCAAATCTTTATAGCTGTAACGAGAATGGCGATTACCTCAGAACAGCTAATGTGAAAAATGTTCCTTCTATACAGAGCCACGTACAGACAGCTGTAGCAATTAATCTTGAGACATGATGCCATTACCAAAATTCTACTTTGTAAGAGTTATGGCCATTCTTGTTTACTTTAGTTTGGCATAAGAAAAATTAATTTGGCCAGTGGATTTCTTGCTACACATACTGATCCTGGTATAAGTCTGCCTAGAAAAGAAGCAGCTTCAGGCAGGAGGATCATTGCCATGCAGCCAAAACCATGGGCTCTCAGATGATAACAAAAAGCTTTCCTTTAACTAACCCAGAAAGAGGATTTACTCTTTCTCTCTCTCTTTCCGTTATGTCTAACACGTGTCTCTACAAGGCTTGTTTTACAGCTGTGAATAAGTGTTCACCATCACTCACCAGGCAGGCTCCTGAGCAGTGCAGCTGCCTGGCAGCATGCAGAAAGCAGGATGAGGATGCAGGGGTGATGAGCACAGCGCGCAGAGATCCCGCAGCGATGCTGAGCTGCTGCACTGGGGGACACAATTTCCCTCTCTCACAAGCAGTACAAAGAATGGCCAGGGGAAATAGGACAGGACCCAGCTTTCCTGGCAGTTTCCAAATGTGGTAATAACTCCTTGGCTACTGGCAGCAAAAGGAATTTTTGAACAGCCCTCTGGCACAGAGAAGCTCTTCAAGGAGTGTGAAGCTAACTGTACGCCCTTTTAAACAAATGTCACACACAAATGTTGTGAATGAATGCCAGGTATGAAGCAAATGTTTTCTTATGACTGGTATTACATTTGTTCCTCAGTTTTAAAAGTGGTCTCTGGATATTCTCCATTTTTAAGGGTAATTTCCAGTCACTGTATAATCTTCATTAGATAACCATAAAGAAACTATTACCCCTACAATGAATACAAACATAACATTAATGAATGAAGTTCCATTACTTCAAAAAACCCTATAACTATACTCCAAGATTTAAATATAAATAGCAAAAAAAGGCCTGTCCATTAATATTTATTTATTTATTTATTTATTTATTTATTTCATAACATGGTAATGCTGTTCAAAGGCATAACAGAATTAGATATTACCATGAATGCTAAACTTCTGAATAAGAGACTTTCAGTACTTTTTAATCACAAATTAATTTTTCCTTGCTGAGAAATACTCATATTTTTGATGGCAGAATTTAATTAATGTTGTCTTAAATTCCTGAATGAGATATGGCCTGATATTTTTGCTATTATGAAGTGAAACAACTAACATTGATAACATTCTGTATTTCCAGTCTTATTCAAAAGTGTGGGATCCCAAAAGGACAGAAAGGAGTAATAAACAGCATAGACAAATATATAACAGATAAAATATAATCTACTCATATAATGTTGAATTTTAAAGGGGCTGCCTACAACATTTCACAAACATGAAAATGTATTGTGTTATTCATTACCTCAATTTAATTACAGAATTATGAAAGTGAATCAGAAGAGATCTCAAAAAGACTATGCCTTAACCTATGACGTCTGATCCTGAGATTAGTCTCATTATGTAATCAATGAGCTTTGCAAATGGAAGAATAGAGAAATTTTTCCTTATATTACTATTTCTTTTTCCTCAAAAATATGACAAAAACCACCATAAGACAACTTTATATTTTAAGTATGGAAATCCACATTAACTACTTGTGCACAAACAGCAGCCAGCCATGATTCATGACTCCTTTTTATGCAGAATAAATTATCTTGCTTCAGCTTTCTTGCCCAATGGTATTAACTGCTGTATGATCTAATTAATTTATTCTGTACAATAATAGATCTAGTTATTAAATACAGGTTATAGAAAAGTATAAAAAATGAGGTGCCCCAGATAGAAAACAAATTAAATGAACTATTAGTTATTAATCAGAGGAAACAGTATAAAAATTAAAGAGATGGAAAAAGACAGGTTACTAACCTTAAAAATGTACAGTCTTTCAAAAAGGAAAAAAAGGCACACACAATGCAGTCTGCATATTTTTTAGTTGGCTGAAAATTACTACTTAGCTAAATGGACATTTTTCATGAGAATTGGGCTGACAGATACTAAATGAGAGGAACTACCTTGATAAAGTATTAAGCAAAGATTTTCAAATGCATGGTGTCAGGAACTGAGAAAGTACAATAATACTAACAAAATAATGCAAACACAATTGGTTTTATAAGGTAACATATTTTAACTTTGAGTTATTTCCTGATGTTTTTAGAGATGATGAGCACAGTCAGCACCAAGTCAAGTCAATAGCATCACAGTTTTTTATTATTATCATTTCTGAAAGTCCTACTCTACACCTATAGCAGGAAATTTACTCTGCAGTTCATTCCACACCCAGCACTGCAATTACAGCATTTGTACCACCTAATAAACCCAATGCTGCAATTGTATGGATGGGTAACCACAGGACACATCAAATTAAGTTTAAGAAACTGTTTCTAAACAGTCTACTCTATTTATTGTTTGCATTTCAAT
The DNA here is from genome assembly GCF_028551555.1 of Melozone crissalis. NCBI lineage: Eukaryota > Metazoa > Chordata > Aves > Passeriformes > Passerellidae > Melozone > Melozone crissalis. The sequence continues at coordinate 26,847,107 of NW_026535780.1, forward strand.
GGCAAAGAGATGTAGTGATGTCTACTAGTAGTTCTGTAGTTTCCTAATATAGTCTTACAAAATATTTAAACCAAGATGCTAAGTAGTTTATGCTACTTTGATAAATCTAAACAATCTATATCACATCAACACAGAAAGAAAATTTCTGAAAGTTCATACTTCCTGTAAATTTCATTGAGAATCCCTAATTCATAACAGATATCCTAATCATTCATGCAAATTACTAGTTATAATCATCAGTGCAATTTAAGCAATGAACTTCTTTTATAAATGACACAAAATGAAATGGAAAACTCAATCCTGAGCTTATAAATGTCAAGTGCAATTTTCTTCCATGTCAGACACAATTACAGATTCTGTGTATGCAAAGAATTTGCCACAAACATAATCCACTTCTGTGGTGGTGTAAAATGCAATGATGTTCAGCACTAATAAATAAATACATTAAAAGATACAGTTATATTAAATTTAGTTTCCAGAGTGGGCCAGATCTAGCATGGGAGTAAATCAATAGAAGTCTATAGGAGCTAAGCTATTTCTGAAAATTTGCTCTGAATCTGGCTCTTGAAATAATTTTTTTAATGATTAAGTAAAGTATTGCACATATAAGACATTGATTTTTGTCATTGATTTTGTGCTGGCATTTGAGCCAAGCCTCAAAAAGCTTGAACATTTTATGTATTTACAGCTGTCTGCTGGCAAGGAATAATTCATTCATTCCAAATGAAACATGTTCCTGAAGCTTATAAAAGCAGCATTTTTCTAGACTGGATTTACAAACAGATTTTTCAAATAAAAAGTTAGAAAATGTGCTTTAAATCATTGAAACAAAAGCTGAAGTCTGTTTCTTGATTTTTTTTTTTTTGTCTTGTCAAACAGATAAGATAGATATTGATTATATTTGCCTCCCAAGAGAGCTGTTCCATCAGCTGAGAGTGAAGATCAATGATGAACCATCATCTCATAACAAAATATTTCCAGTGACAAAAAGAAGCTTATTGTTTAGTATTTATGGTTAAATATGGACACAGGAAAATTTTGTTTGCTTGTCATTGTGTTCTTTCCTAATTAGACCAATCCAACATCCTTACACAGGGAGAGCAGTCTCCCTTCTGGCTGATCTGAGGCAACTTCACACACGGGCCCAGCCTGAGCAGAACCTACCTTTGATTCATTTCCTTTGATTCATTCCAAGCCTCTCCTTTGTCACTCTCTACCAACTAAAAGCTCTTAGCTGTACACAAGAGAATATCACCCTTACAGAAACCACTGCCTATTTATTTAAACTGCTCAGCTTCCCCAGTCTCAACAAGTTAATGTATTATTCCAGAAGAAAAAGCTTATTTTCCCTCTCTTTCAGAGCACATATTCACCAATGTAAAATAGGAAATATTGCTACCTATAAATGCTGTGCCAAAAATGAAACACAGAGTGGAGAAATCAGTTATTCCACATTTTCCAGCCCTTTATTTTCTCTTCCTAATGGTTTGAGTGGCCTTTGGCTGAGCAAAATAACCAGAATAGATTTAATATGTTTACTAATATTGGAGGTTACCTTTCCAACATATCTGTGGACAATTTTGTCCAGATATTAAAACATCTGCTTTCAAATCTTAGAATGATGGGTTACAACATATGAATCACAAGCAAGAAATTTTGATGATGGAGGGCTTGACTGGAGGTTTAGTCCCATTTCAGGAATGGAAAAAAACCCCCAAAAAACCAAACCAAACAAACAAACAAACAAAAAAAACCCAAACACAAAAAAACCCCCAAAAAACCAAAAAACCCCAAGGCAGAGAACGGCACAGTTCAAAAGCATTAGAACAACCAGGAGAGTCAATATATGTAGAGTGAGTTGCAAATCCAGCTCTGTCCCTAGTGAAAACTGAGAGTATTTAGAAAACACAGAATGGGGTTTGCATTCAAGCTTTAGATTGATTGAAAACTCCAGCAAATCATCTTTAAAGGCACTGTTTACAGAAGCTCTTATGACAAAAGAAGTGAATCCAAATCTTGGATCCTCTCCTAGGTGTCTCTTCATTGGTGAGGCAACTAACGAGTATTCATTGGAGACGCACAACAAGGACCTCTTGTGCACCTTTTCATAAACATTTAAAAGAACAACAGGGAATGTTTATACCACTCTACTGTCACCCACAAGTTTTATTAATCTCATGCTAACATTCTTATTCTGTAGCCTGACTGAACACCATTTATTTTTGAATCACCAGACAGAGGCAGATTCTTTGAGTTTAACATTTTGATACTAAAAGCTCAAAGATTTTAAAAGACTGACTAACAGCCACATTCTGGCAACAAACATGCCTTTTTCTAGCATTGAAGAGAGTTCAGGAAAAGCTGCCTTCTAAGACATTTAAGGATCCTGCCAATATGTGAATATTAACAGCACCTACCAGCAGCTATCTTAATCCTCTACTTAATGGTACTTGCCAGGACCCTGAAAAATTACTAACAGAATGTCCTGTACTTTGAGAATTCCTGCCTAAAAATTCTTTTTAGGAGACATTAGCAGAAATCAAAACAGCTGCTAATCTGAAGAATCACAAGAGTGAGAAGCAACATGACAGATCCCTCTGATTCAGCTCTCCAAGGTCTTAGGTCCTTCACTAAGGGCAGCTTCCTCAGGCCTCAGAAATGCATTCAAATGAAGCTGAATAAAACCTGGTGTGAAAATATTTATCCATTATATTTTTCTATTCACATTCACAAAGCTTCTGCACTGTAGTTATTCAAATTCAAATTTTTCCTTTGTGTTATTGCTTTCAGAGATATTACAGTATCATCTGAAAGATCCATATTTATCCGTATTGAATGAGCTGCCAGCAGTATAGGCACTCCCTAACAAGGTATCAGGAAGCTGTCTTATTCTCATTTCCTGCTGCACAGGGCCTCTTTTAATTGCAGTTTCATTATGATACCTTACATCAATAAGAGTATCTGTACTTCCAACTAGCCAAATAAATAGAATAACTAGAAAAAGAGGCAGAAACACTCCAGGGTAAAATACCCACACCACAAGGTCAAAAGCAAAACAATATTTTCCCACTTATCATCTTACACTTCATCCATGAGGTGATAGCTGAGGCTCAGGTACCTTATACATATACAAGGGGTAAAATCTGGAAATATATATTAATTATTTAACACCTGCCCCTCTTCTTTCTTACTGAAAAGCTGACTTTCAGACATACTTCAGTACCATATATATTAGCTATGGTCATTATACATACCAATGCTAAAAAAAACCATTGGTTCTAAAACAAACAAACAAAAAAAAATACAATAATGACTTTTAACCTATGGATATTTTTCTCTTTATCAACAGAGAAAGACCCCATATTTTTTTCTCAAGAGATCTGATCCTAGAGTTAAAATTGTGTCTCACATGGCATGATCTTTTAACCCCTTTCAGACATGAGGTCTCCAAAGCCTATTTCCCAGAACAAGTCACAATTCTTATCCAAAGCAAAACAGTCAGAAAAGTGGTGTTTTGACAGCTGAACATCTGATGACTGTATCACTTAAACCCTTCTGTTATTTAACCCTTCTCAAGACTTAATAACATGCTCCATTTTATCTCTAATAATCAGTCTAAAAATTGGGTTATTGAACGATACCACATTTATCCTTTGCATTTAAGACCTCAGCAGGCCTAATTAATGCCAAAATTTCCAGGATTCAGTAATACACTCTCTTTTTCAATGCAGTTTTTGCTAAGTAGGGCATACCTTAGCCTATTTAAAATGTCTGATTGACTATAATCAATACATTATTCAAGGAACTAGACAGGTTTTTCTGCAGTAGTAACATGAAAGGCTAAAAAATATGCAAGCTTGTGTCCACCACATTCCATCAGAAACAACTGACTTTCTGACTGTTGTTTCGCTATGAATAATGCATTCTTATAAATCCTCTCAAAATGCAAAGGAGAAGCTCTAGAGCTAAATAGCTTTCACTGAAAAGATAGTTTCAAGTCCATAATTTCTGTGCTTGGGTTTCATGTGCATAGCATTTTCTCCTACCATCTGCATACGCCACACACATGCATTACTTTGACATTTTCAAAGCTCCATTAGTTATTCTGAAATAAGACTCAAATGACCTTCCCAGTATAGAACTAATCATCCTGTTTTGCAGAATTTACCACTGAAAGGGAGTAAATCCCATCACATTTCCTGTGAAAAAGTTATGAGAGTACAACCAGGTAAATAATTATCCATTGATTTAGTGGAGACGTCCTATCACCTTATATTAGCTGCAAATATTGGTCACCCTGCCCAGAAATGTCCAGGTCACAGGTCTTTTTTTCAAATTTTACCATGACTTCAAATAACCATTAGCCTTGGGTAGACTCCTTGCCTTTTATTTTTTGCTTAGGGAATCATTTGTATTTAATTTAAGTGTTCAAAAAACATGTGGATGAGGCACTTGGTGATATGGTTTAGTAGTGAACACAATAGGGTTGGGTTAAGAGCTGGACTTGAAGATCTTAATTGCTCAACTTGAGCAATTATATAATTATAGAGTGGGTGAAAATTTTTCAGATGTGTTAGTAGCTATGTAGAGGAACAGAAGGAGTTTGCATGCAAAACTGAAATTTTAAAGAGAGAAAAAAAGGAGAGTAGAAGGGAATTTTAGTGAAGGTCTAGGCATCAACTGTTTCTGTTGGGAATACACATCCTGCCACTAAACTATGCTCCTTTCACTGCCCATCACCTTTGCAGATTCTACAGGGGTTTTTTCTATCTCACACCATTCTTCTACATATTTTCTGGAGGCAAGGCTCCTCAGTGTGTTCCATAACACTGCACTTTTGCTACATAAATCAATAAAGTTTTCCCTTCCTATCATTACTTAAATGATAAGCATTTGTAAGGTCTTAAAAATCTGGGATGAAATTTGCCTAATATAATAAGTGCCTATAGAAAATTTACTGTTCTAAATGAAATACATGAACACATATGGGAAGCTGAATGTCACAAAAACCAGAGGACTTCTTTCCAGAGCTTCTGCTGGGATACAGAAATGACCAAGCTTGAGTGGTGTGTTTTGTTCATTAAAGCATGCTTCTAATTTAAATTCTTATTCTGATACTTCCTCATGCATCGGTGCAAATAGAAAATATGGTTCAAATTTATAGCTTCAATAGGAAGTTACAAGGCAATTCTCCAAAAGCAATTTTCATAAATAGTTGTATTTTTACGTACTATTATTGCACATTTCATAATGAAACTTCAAATATATTTGTCTAGACATGTAATCTCCCTCAATAGAGTAAATATAGACTGTATACATACACATTCAAAAACCACTATATTGGAAAAAGATAAGTAAGTTGGCAAAGTCAAGGAATACAAAGTTAGGAAATGCAAGAATTTAAGAACTTATAAGCTACTATCAGTTGAAATTATTTCAGGAGCTTTATATGAGCTGCACTATTGATTTAATACTTCACCTTCTTGAAAGTATAGTGCAATTTTTTGTTTTCATTATAAAAAATGTGTTCCTGCTTTAAGCATATTTTCAACAGTATGTAAAGTTTTTCTATAGAATATAAAGTTGCTGTTAGTTGATATGATCATTAATATGATCATGATATGATCTGTCCTGATATCTGTCTAATTGCACAAAGCATCAATCCCTGCATCAACTTATTAATATTAATAAACTATAAAATAAAGTATAAAATTAACTATAAAAATTTCATTCTAATTTATTATTGTATTATTATTCTAGTATTCTACATATTTTAATGCCAACTAGCTTCTTCTGAAAATAACTTTTTCTTATACTTTACTACCAGCAGAAACAGAATGAGCTATTTGAACCATTATATCAGCTCTTTTTCAATTTTAGTGTACCAGAAAAACCATATAGAAACTAATTTCATAGGAAAAACAGCTTAGAACTTTTTATATTAAAGCCAATTTTTCTAGTGTCATCAAAACCCCTGATTCAACAAGTACCAGAGGGTCTACTCTATTGCACTAATACCCTGTTTCACATTTAAGAAACGAATCCTACTGTATTCCTACTGTATTGAAAACAGAAGGTTGATCTTGCTTCCAATTAATTCAATACCAAAGTTGTTACAGGCTTAATTAAAAGAGCAGAAGTATCCATGGATAAAGCTACATAGCATATATCTTCTACATATCACAGTATGTGCTGTACTACTCAAAATACATGGGAGAAAAAGGTGCTTTCATGAGAAAATATTGTGCACAACATCTCATCTTTAAGAAATTATGCCCTTAGATAAAAAACCCTCTCATGTCACAACACAAGTGGACAAATATTCAAAGTATTGCACAGCTGCCAGTGAGAGCAATACCTGACTCCCAGTTTGTCTAAGCTGCTACAAGCCACACATAGAAAGCTACACATTATATGATCAAAGAGTACCTGGTATGACTTGTCCTTAGTGTATTTACTTAGAGCATCTTTTGTATGTGAAATATCCTCTAGATGATGATGGCAACCTTCATTCAGCCTTGTTTTCACCGCAGTTCTGCTTTCCAGGCCAAAGAGAGATTGCCAACACATGCACTAAATACTGTAGATGCACAGATGATCTAAGACATCATGCACAGCAATCTACATTCCAAACACAATAAAAGTTTCACAAAAGTGCTGAACTCAGGCTTTTAACTCTGTATTTACTAGAGATCCCCAAAATTCTCTTGACTTTGAAAATTTTCACTATTTTTCAGTTTTTCAAAAGTTGAAAGAACTCCTTGTTTCTCTGTGAGAACAGCAGTTGAGAGGTAAGTATCACAATTTGGAAATCTTTCTTTGCATTTCAGTGGTGAAGTCTAATGTCAGGAGAATAAAGCAGTTTATTTCAAAACATACATGTTACACGAAGCAACCAACACCAATAAATATATTATATATAACTTTCCAGAGATCACAAAGTATTTAATTTGAAACAGAGAGTTCATAAAGTTTAAAGTTTGTATGTAAGTAGCATTACCCCTTCAGGAAAGGATCAAGGCTTTTGAAATTTTCATTAGGAAGTTCCTAGAATCTATTACTGCCCTTCTATAAAGTACTTTACTGATGCACTGAAAGGCTGTAAAAGATAATAGTAAAGAGCTGGTCATAAAAGAAATTGATGATTATGGATTATACAGTAGTTACCTTTTGAAGTGAAATGGTAATTGCAATATGAAATTATTTTGTTGCATGCATAAGTATTGCAAAGTAAAGTACAAAGTTAAAATATCTAATATTTGTGGCAGAGATGATAGAATGGTAGGACTGAGATTAAGAAAAAGATTTGGGTCAGTGAGAAAGACATCATCAGTTCACCTGTGTTTTGCAAAATATTTGCTTCAGACCTGTTTGCACAGCTCCTTCATCTTGCTTGTGTGGGCAGTCTTACTGAGCTCACCAGCACCAGTGTTTTCAGAATATCTACTCAAAGGAGCAAAGTCAGGGTTCTCTCTTTTGCAAATGACTCTAAATTCTGAAGCATGGGATACATTGCATCACATTTCAACAGCAGTTGAGGACAAGTTTCAAATTGCATAACTTCTCTTGTACTGTCAGTGAAGTTAGCTAAAGTTAAGGCAGACTTCCCTTAACTGACCAAAAATAACACTTAAGGCTGAAAAACATGGCCTGAATCTCCAACAACAGGCATGCAGATTGCCTGCACCAGTGCTACCCGCCTTTCAACAAATAAGCTGCACCTCACACCATAACTTTGTGAAGGTCCAGGAAAGTCTTCTACAAACTCTCTCACTTTAAAAAATCCCAGGAAACAAAAGTGTTGAAAGTAGTTCCCTGGTTCTAGCAGGGAGATGGACACGGTCTCTGCCAAGCACATCGTGCTGCATGGAGGAGCTCCTGTTTGTCCTGTGGGACAGTCACAGCTCTCAGTAGAGCTCTCTGGGGGATCTGAGTATCTCACCAATTGTTCCAAAGGGCTCCCACTTTTCCTAGAGACTGCCCAGAGTTTGTAAATATCAAGTTCAGAGGCTCTGAGTACCCCACTGACATGAGAAACTTGCTATTCAAATGTGTGACTCAAGTAAATTGAGCACAATCAAATTCTAAACACATAAAAACAATACATCAGACAGACATCAATAGCAACAAAATTTAATATTTCCTGTCAATTAATGAGGCAATAGTCATTTGCATCAATTTGTAGTACATTTTAAGAAAATTTAAAATCAAGTTCTCTGAAATGTTAATAAAATTTAACATATGCTTAAACATAAAATCCCTGAAAGAAGCAATTGTTTTCTTGCAGGTTTAAATATTTTTATATATTCATGTATTAAATAGCATGTTTGCATTTGACCTATAGTATTTAGATTTTTTTTCTAAATGTCTTTTTAGGACATAAAATTTACTTCAGCCTTTTGGACCCAATTGTTCTGCTCTGGACCTGTTCCACCAGCATCTGTAATAAATACTATTCCATCTAGAATATTTTGAAATCTAACACCTTTCTCTAATCACTTTCTTTAATTGATCATAGTATCTAAAAAGGACTTGGGAATTCCTAGTATTTTCTATTTAAAGAATTAAGTCTTCAAATTTACAACTGGGTCTTGTTTTGCATTGACTCAGTAGCTAACCTTTGCCTTTTTTTTATCAGGCAGATTGGTATAGGGGAGCCACAGGACCAATTTAAGCTCTAGATTTAGGAAATACTTTCTCAGGAAGACCATTTACTGAACCTACCCTTTCTATTAACACTCCCAAAGCCACCTTGTGAGATGTAAGGGATTCCTGGTGGGAACAGCTGAGAGGAAGCCAGTACCTGTAAGGACTGAAAAAAGGCTTAGCCAAAGTGTCCTTTTAGTGCTCCACCTTCACAGTGGCCTACCTTCCAGCTGGGAAGAAAGACACAGCACGGGGACCAAGCCAGGAGCCAGACCAGCACTGAGTCATGGGCTCCCTGCACCTTGTCTGAGATTCACTCTGCACAGGAAAATGTCAGATAGCGTTCTTCTCTCTGGTGGGAGTATTTGAACTACAAAGCTGAATAATACGCTTCAAAATTCAAACTAAATGAAAGAATAGGAAAAGTTTTTAATATATACAGTCTCTAAGAGATAAGGAGTAAGAAGGACCCCTGGAAGAAAGCTTTGAAGGAAAGGGAGGTAAAAAAGAATAAATAAATATCAGTAGAAAGTCTGGTTTTGAATCCAGATGAATAAAACTGAAACACAGTCCTGTGCAAACTGATTTAAGGGGTTCAAGTTGGGTATAAAAGCAACAAGAAATCTAAGCTTTGTCTTGCTACCAAACTATTAAACCACTTCATTCTTTCATAGTCAAAGATGTAAGACTACTAGGAGGAAAATAATCCTACTTCAAGAACCACTTACATGAATTGCATTATGTTATATTTTGTGAGAAGACGAGTATATTTTCTTGTGTGAAACACTTTGCTTGTTGTGGTTTTTTCATTCTTTAAGGAAAAAAAAAAAGAAATTTATGAAATATCTCTAGTGGTGATGAAAGCTCAAGTAGAGGGTGAGTGAAGCCTGAGCTAGAGGGGAAGTTAAGGAAGAGAGAGTGGGGATTGAAAACATGCCCATTGTCTGGAGCCTTAGCTGAATCACTGGGAATTTTTTCTCCATTTTTATTTCTGCCCCTCCTCTTTCTACTTCTCTCCCCTCTTCCATCCCTTTCCTATTGCTTCCTTTTTGTTCATCCTTCTGAGCTGTGCTGACGCCAGGTGAAAGGTCCAGAGCAGGAGGAAAGGTCCAACAAGTCTGAAATAAAAAAAAAATTACAAATAAAAGATAAAAAAGATCCAGAAATTCAAATGAACACACCCAACATTTGTAAATATGCTTTCCTCTGTCAATGCAGATCAGTGTGACACAGGTCTCTATAGCTGGGTTGACTTTGATCTTAAAAAAATCTGAGAGTGTAAAGTAGCCAATCCTATTCTGATTATGATGAGCATTTACAACATTCATTAATATTTGTGACCAAGTGTCATGAATTTCTGAATCCATTTTTAATGTCACACTATATATGACATTAACTTGTACAACAAATTAAAAATAAATAAACGTGGCATCCCTGAAATAGTTTATTTCTTTAAACTGAACTGCAATTATTTTTCTTGTAACCTTGCCTTTCAAAACCCTGTCTCCAAATGTGTGATCCTCAGCCTAGACTACCTACTCACCCAGAGCAGCAGCAGAGAGAGACCAGAGACATGAATTTGTGCTTGGTTTATATGCCCTACACTCACTGAGAAATTCAGTTGGGCCTATCTGTGTTCCGACAATCTGTGGTCTTTTATATTCCTGTGACAACACTGTGCTCCTAACTCTGAGCAGAGACACAAGAGTGAAAAAGGAATTGTTATGGTGCATAAATGAAAGCAGGTAAAGAGGCAAAAACTTCATGAAGTCAGCAAAGGGTTTTAGCCTTGTAAATCTGTTTTATGTGAACACTGCTCAGACAATGCATTTTTTGAGGGACAGTACAAAAACCTAGGTTTGAAATATAAATAGAATGTGAAGAACAAAGACCAAGAGGTGATGAAGTGTGTAACGTGACACGGTAGCTGCAACTAACAGTTTATAGTCCCCAGAGAATATTACTGTGCTTATTTGAAGCAGTTATTTCAAAGTGCTGAGAACTCCAACTCTTTAACTTCCCTTCTCAATTCTGACAAGTCCATAAGATTTCTGAGTCTGTGCAAACCATTATATTATAGCCGTTAGAGCTTACAGCTGCAGCTTACTTTATCATGGCAGTAATACTGTGGTATTTGGGCAATCAACTCTCACTATGCTGAGTTTTGTGCTTACTCCTATAACACCAAATGGTTCATTTCTAATTTGGATTCAGCTTTAGTTTGGTTTCATACAATGCTGTCAGTGAAAAACATGGCCTGTGTGAGCAGTTTCATGATGTCTGCACAGGCACCCAGCTAGTGCCAGGCCAAGAAGATAAAACCCATGGTGGAAACAGGTTCACTACTTTCATATATTTCAGTACCTGTAGAAAATCTTACAAAAAGCCCAAACATATATTGAATAAAATAGCTGAATTCATAATTTGTGGAAAAAGAGGATGATATCCCAACATATTGTGCAGTGTCACAGATCAGCTGTTGCTCAGCATCCTGCTACACACAATGACTTGGGACAGATCTGAAGCAAGGCATTGAGGTAAACTGTATAGAAGAGCTGATTTTACAGACACTAAAAGTCTTATAAAACTCCAGCCTTCTCTAAAAATTACCTGAGACAGGGAAAACTAAAATCTATCTGGTATTCAGAAGTACAGGTTTTACTGTATGTACATGAGGATACCAGCAGCATGCTATCAGCAGCAAAATATTTCCCCTGTATTGCCTGGATGACCTCAGCTCACAAACTAAAAAAACCTTTATAGTTTCAAGATCCAACTTCAGAGATATCAAACTCATATCTTCTGCTGCTGATGTACTAATTATTTTTAAAATATATCTTACAATGATTCATATTTGCAGTACAATTAGCTGATTCCATTGCCACCCACGTCATTATTCTGTTTCAATTTCAAAGGTTTTCAAAAGATGTCCATTATTGTACCCAATAGCTTAAGTCCCTGGGTTATGCATAAGACTGTGAGGAGAACTCATTGAAGGATCAGTTGTAGTTGGATCACATTATAAAAAGACAGAAACCGGGTGAAGCCATTCAAAAAAGATGTGAAATCTTGGTCCTATCAGACATCCCTAGGAATTTTGTCATAGTCTTTAATTGATTCCAAATATTTAGAAACACATTTGTATGTCTGTGAAAAGAATTGCTGGACAAGTTGAAAAAAAATCAAGTAATATCTTAATGCCATGAATATTCTAGTGGCCAAAAAAATATTTTTTAACCAAATATTTCATTGCAAATTTAGGATTTGAAAGAAGTGGAGGGTCGGGGAGCATGCGATTCATCTCCTTTAACTTCATCCATCAAAAAGTTAGGAATCTGTTTTAAATGGACCATCTAGGTTCTCTCTCATCAGTGCAAAGAGAGAGATGTTTTAGGAAGGCTGTTCATCTCAGCTGTCCATAGATGCCTCTGTTGGGATGTAATCTGTAATTCTCTGCAGGAAGAGAATATTTATCTCTGTTGACTACAAAGCCTTGAGGTACTGTGTTAGACTTCAATGACTAACTTTTAGATGGCTAAAATGATGACTAGCTTAGTTCTAAAAACCTATTTTTTAAACAGCAAGGTTAAGTGAGATGAATAGAGCCTTTTGTGTGAACCAGTTCATCAAAAATCCACAGAGAAAAAAAAATGGTTTGACATGAAATTTTGACCAGCATATGTATAAGTGATTTTAATAGCACCAGACCCTAATTCTGCACCTTTCTATTTCTACAGCACCTACTGGAAAAGGGAACATGCTGACAAATGGTAATCCAGCATGCTTTTCTCATAAAATAATAAACAATAAAAATAGCATCAATGTCCTGATAAACTACCCCTGTAAAGCCAAAGTGGCATAAACGCAGTTTCTCTTTTCATTATTCACAATGTACATTAATTGTCTACAGCTTACAAATGCCCAAGTAGAAGATGGTAACCTCTCCAGAGCCAATCTTGTAACTGTATCATTTAAAGAACTCCCATTTAACTGGAAGTTGTATAGGCAGGAGAAAAACTTAATTGCATCCTTCTTCTTCAGTTTGGGAAAAAGAAAACAAAGTGGATGTGAATTTATGCAGTAAAGAGCACATTAGAAAACTGACCTGCTGTGCAATACCTCAAGTGTTGGGTTTTATCCTGTGAAATCAGTGGCAAATACAAGCTGAGAAATGGGTAGCATGGTTGATGTTTGTCTCTGTGTGTTTGTGTGTCCTACTTAGAAAGCAGTGGCATTAATCCCTTTTAAAGGTACCCAAAGACCAAAGAGGAAGTTTTGTTTTAATTATACCTTCAGGGGGCCTAGTTCATAGACACTGCATGACAGTTTGCACAGCACATTTTTAAATCTTATATTACTTCTAATATTTATTGTGCGAAGGATCATTTGACAAAATATTTTAACAAGACAGAATGAATTTTCTTTCATAAACAGTAACTTGCATTACAGATCCAGCTCAGAAGCATGTTGCTGCAATTATCAAATGCACAGTTTTTCATTGAAAAGTCAGTGAGTTACTACTGTAACTCCCTGAGCCCACAAGAAGAGCTGCTAGCATGCACTAAGCCTAGAGTGCAGGCTTGGTGTGCAAAAATTCACAGGGGCATCTTCATCACTTTCATTTGTATTGTTCTAAAAAAGAACATCTAGAATAGTGTAAACATTGCAGTGCTTTTGCACTCCATTATAACAGAAAACAGAAAGGGAAAGTAGCATTGTCAACACCATGCAAATATAATTCTTTGAGACAGAAACTCCAAGTCTTCAGTCTGTCTAAAAATACTGCATGCAAGGTATGCATGTGCTGTGCCTCCTACAAATCGTAAAGTTACCCTGATTTAACAAGATGTGTCATATCTCTTCAACAATAGGTCCTGTTCACCATCTATGCAAAACTCTGAGCAGAAACAGAGACACCTTTTTACTGAATGAACTCTACTGATGTGATGCTTTCCTACAGAACAAATTTAGCCTCGTTTCAGTCAGATTAAGAATCTCATTAATACTTGATTTGTGCCAGATATCCCCTTTTTGTTGACCCTGAACACCACAAAGCATACGACTGACTCAAGGCAGGACCTTGAAGAAGGCAACCAACGTGACTGAACAGGCTGAAAAAAAGGCTGTTGGTATGGAGCACAGTGGGAAGACAGGGACCTGACTTTCACCAGGTTATTCAGTAATCACCGAGGTCCAGGAGCTATCATTGTATTCTTTATGGTCTCTTGTTCTTTAAATAATTATAATAATGGCCTGTACTACCTTTTATAAGATATTGCCTGTCCAAAGGACTACAAGCTGTTCTCAGAGAACCATAAAATTAACTATATAAAGCCTGAGCTGTTTCCAGAGCTCCACCTTGACTTGGTTGCTCAGAGACTGCACATTAGTAGCGGCAATAATCACTGGCATCAGGAGAAGGCTACCTGGGAAGGACCACTGGTGTAAACCAAGTTTAATCAGACCTTTGGGTATTTTAGGAGAAAGACTTGTGAATGTGCAAAGAAAAAATAAAGAGTCTGGAGAGTGTCATTGATATTCCACCACATTTATACCCACTGTTGGTCATCACTCATAAGAAATCCACCTCTGCCTCTTCAAACCTCTGCCAATCGAGTCAGATAGAAAATATTTTGCTTACTAGCAGAACTGCATCAGAGGAAAAAAAACAAAAACAAAAAAAACAAAACAAAACAAAAAAAAACACAAAAAAACCCCACAAAAAAACCCACAAAAAACCCCAATAAACCACCCAAGAAAAAAACCAAACCAACAAACAAACAAAAAAAAAAAAAAACCAAAAAAAAAAACCAAAAAAAACCCCACAACTTCCTGATCTTCCTGAACCACAAATGCAACTGCATAATGGTTGAGCCCCAACACCCTGGCAGGCCAGCCAGGACATAAGGAGCCAGGGGACACACAGTGATGTGCCAGAGAGGCAACTTATTCACTCTGTAGCTTTTGTCAAGAGGCAGCAGATAACATAGGTCTGTATAAATCCAAAACCAAGAAAGTTGAACTCTTAGTTATTAAATAAAAGTATTGGTTAAGCCCCGAAGGATAATCAATGTAAGATTTTTGCTAATTCTCTATGACATTAAATAATTAAAAATCTCTCTGGGATTCTGTCTATTCATCTACATACCTTTATTTTTATTCCAGAATACAGCAATGATAAAAACATGTTATTTAATTCATACTAAGCAACCTGAGATTTATTTAGTAATTTGAAGGTCTACTTGATTTTTTTTTAATTGTTGGCAGACGATTCATTGAGATGAAAAATCACACGTCATTGTGAAAAAATAAACTTTCTCAGAAATACTGCCAAAGTTGCAGTATAAATGCTTTTGAAAGATTAAGTACATTATAGAGATTAGAGTGTTATTTTGAAATAGAAAAAAAATGGGGAAAAAGGTACAAATTATTCCAATGTGGATACGTGGAAAACAATAATTTTCAAGCCATTTTAACCCTGTAATTGTTTACAGATCATAAAAACAAGATCGGTACCTTCACAAAGGTCAAAATATTGCATTTGAATCCTTATACCATTTAAAATCAGCTTGGTTTTTTTTCTTCTGTCAGTCTGGATCTGGGTTCAAGGGAGCTACAAACTGGATAACTATGTAGACAGTGTCACAGATTACATAATTTTTCATCAGGAAATACTCACCTTTAGCCTTCTGTTCAGATACTCTGTAAGTACTTAAAACATACAGGATTTTTCTTCAGAATTTGACAGAGCACCATGTCCTCTAAGACCAAGGGAAGTTAAAACGTTCATCTGAGGGCAGACCTATCAGTCTTTGTAATCCTACAATTTAAACACTATTAAGCTTTTTTATCTTTTAAAATCCAAAATTTAGAGAAGGAAGAAAATAGGAAAAAACTATACTGTGAAAGAGAAACAAACCACCATAGAACAATGCTTTAGAAGACTAGAGAGCTAAGATATAAGCAACCTGCAAAGACTGTAATAAGGTAGAAAATTTAAAGAACAGTGTAGCCAACTTTCACATTTATTTCTGATAAAAGGTTGTGATACAGTATTGCCTCAAACCTGTTCACATTCCCTTCCCTTGTATGAATACAAATTATTAAGACAATATATAGAAAACTCTTGAGTTTAAAAACCAGAGTGTTGCAGAAGAAATTCCCAAGAGTTCTTTCCTGTTGAACTGCAACCCAAGCAATGCAGGTTGGCTGGGCAGAGTGAAGGAAGGTCCACATGATGCAAACCTCCATTCACCAGAGGGCATGACTGTGCGTGTGGCTCCAGGTGAAAATGTTTGGGCTGATGAGAGAGCCAGAAAGCAGACTGCCATATTTTCAGCTGAAAGCAGAACAGATCAGTCTGAGCAGAAGAGCATTTGAATGCAGCTTCCCTGTTTCTGCTGCAGCATGATTTTGGGAAGAGCCAGTCTCAACATCCCCTCCCAGCACCAGTCACACTTTTGGGAACCTTTCCCAGTTAAGCCCAGAAATCATCATGGAAAAGGAGCTGCAATTGCCCTCTAAAAATATAATATACTCTGAAGAGCAAAGACATGGACAAAGAGCCTTACTGTTTAAGGTCAGCAGTGACACAAAAAAAAAAAAAAAAAAAAAAAAAAAGAGAATAAACTGCCTGAAAATAAACTTAGGACAGAAATTCTGTTTCTAAAACCATGAAAAGTGAGGCTCTGCCTTGCCTTCAAGAGGTGCAGTGAGAGTGATATCCCAGGTAAATTTAAACCAGTTTTTTGAATCTGAACAAAATAAGATCAGCCTAGTATCACAGCAGACAGACTTCACAACTCCACTCAATTTCTATCTCTCATGTTGAAAAATGTAAAAAGATAGTATTCTTCTACCAGTTCAGGCCACTACAGCAGCTAAAGTCACAGATTCATGAGTCAGCACACTGAATGATTTACAGTTTTCAAGTTTCTCATTTCTGTTCACCTGTTCTTTTTCATTTGCAAGTAAATACTGATAATAATAGTTAGCTATGGAATAGGAAAAGAAAAACTGCTTTCCAAAGATTGTCCTGAATACCAAAACAGATGTAAAGAAAAACAGAAGATGTCATTTCAGTCTAGACACCCATTACTTTCAGGAGCTAGGGCAGTATGACTATATCCCATGCTATATAAGGAATATAATGATATCATCCCTTGTAGATACAAAGCTGCAATTTGTAGGCAAAATTTTTATTCATCTCAAAGTACAAAAGGACAATTGTCTTTGACACTAACTATGGCTTTCTAAAACATTAGTCACAGCATAACTATACATGCACCAAGGGAAAACCAATTCCACCAACCCAAATCATGCTCTGCCCACACACTGCACAGAGGTAGAAGGATCCTCTTTCAAAATTGGCTCCTTTATTCATATTTTAAGGTCCCAAGGCTGTTTGATATGTATGAACTCCTACAACCTCAGAATGCTGCAAATGAAATGTATGTGTGTTAATTACCATACTACTCAGACAACAGGTGCTTTGTGGATGAAATCTGGTGCTAACTTGAAAGTTTTAGGAATGCACTATCTCAGACTTCGAGATAAGACTAGGTGAGCAGGATTAGCTCTTCACTCAGCAACTATCTGCACAAAATTACTCACACAACACACCTGCAGTATTAAAAGAAAGGACAAAAGGATCATTCTGGAAACTGCTAGCCTAGTTACTTTATTTCAGTGCTTTAGCAGTATCAAAATATTTTGCTTACTGGGAATTGCACCTAATTTAAAGAAAACACTTCATTTAAATATAAGGAGGGATGGAAATAAACAAAGAGGTGGAGAATAAAGTTTCAATCTCTCTTGTTTTTAATGGCTTGCTTTTAAATTAAATAATGAAAAAATAAGCAGGCTGAGTCTTCTTAAAATGTGGAGTAATGACCCAACAGATCGTAACTATTTTAGAAAAGTCATCATAATCTATCATGGAAATATCTCAACTGGTTTTTAGACACATGAATTATTGACCCTGTTAGGCTGCCAAAAGTATTTTAACATGTCAGAGCAGAATTCATGCATAAATATGTGCAAAATATTTTTATTGCAGTAAAGCTGGAAAAAGCCAGTGTAAATACAAAACAGTTATGCCTCTGCAAAGATAAATGAATTTATTTATTTTTCAACATGACTTATTGCATGATGTATACATTTTTACACTTTCTACTTTAAAGGAAGCTGTTACACTGCAAAAATTTAAACATAAGCATTAGAAGCCTCAAATTTCCAAATGCATTT
Source organism: Melozone crissalis (assembly GCF_028551555.1). Classification (NCBI taxonomy): domain Eukaryota; kingdom Metazoa; phylum Chordata; class Aves; order Passeriformes; family Passerellidae; genus Melozone; species Melozone crissalis. The sequence continues at coordinate 26,864,999 of NW_026535780.1, forward strand.
GTAATTCTCTGAATTATATTTGCTTATATGAAAGTGACAAAAGAAATATACACCCTGTAACTTACTTTAGTTAGTTATATCTTTATGGTCATATCTTTATAGTCAGTTTTAGATCCTTAAATGTTCTTTATATAACATACAGTAAGCAATCCCATCACAATAAAGTAAACAACAGAGAACATCACAGAACATTCAGCACTTGAACTTTAGCATAATATTACACCATAGTCTCTCCGGAGGGAAATAAATAAATAAATAAACAAACCCCAAACCAACCTACCCTGTCATCTGGAAAAAATCTCTCCAAATTGTGTTTTACAGAACCAATATCCTGTCTGTACATCAGGGGCAGCCTCTGTTAAGCATTTAAGTGCCCTCAGTGAAAAGTAACAGTTTCTCCTCCAATCCTGAAGTCTCAGTAACCAACACGGAAAGTAACAATTTCCCATTCCTTGTCAACCAGTGGTACTATTAATCATCAAACAAAAACGAAACACCTTCAAGCAAATATCAGCTTCTGATTAATCTCCATCCCAATGAATTAGACTCATAAGAGGCAACCTGCTGCCTTGTTTATGCCTTTTTAATATGAGGAGCAGAAGTTGGATATAAGGGTTTTCTGCCCTCAGGGCTACAAAATATGCCTCATGTGGCAGCGAGCCAGCTCTCCGAGGGAGCCTCCTTTGCTGTTCCACAGCTATTTTCTAATGGATAAATTTAAACAGACACACAAAAACACACGAGTCACCACAATACATGGCCAGAGCTATTGTTTTTGTCTAAACTCCTGAGAGCATCTGTACTCGTTATGAGGATCTCAAGGTTCCATCCAGTTTCGGTTTGGGCTTTACTTTTGGCTGTTTTGTTTATTTGATTTTTTTTTTTAAATGCAACGAGGAGAGGAGGGGTGTCTGGATTTTTTTTTTCCCCAGCTGACTTCCCCTCTATACAGCACAGCACATAAAACACCTCTCTTCAGCTTTAACTGACCTAGGCTCAATTAGTGAAACATTTTGCACACATCCAAGCAATCACAAGGCAGAGATATTTAGTCCAGTCCTCATGTGTACTGCACAGACACATTTAGAAAGGGGTGGAAGGAGATTTCTTTAAAAAAAAAAAATCTCACAATGTAATTTACACAGTGTGGAAACGCCTACAAGGAGATGAAGTACCTGCACTGGGGAGATGTTCAGTTGTTCACTTCATCTTCCGTTGACAAGGAAACCAAACCGCACTTCATTCTCCAGGAAAACCTTCCACTGCCATCATTTGAAAATGTATTTATTTGTATATATGTATATATCTATCATCATCATCATCATGATAACAATAACCATCATAAAACACTGCTGGCAAAAGAATAAAAAGTGAAGGTGCAAAATGTGCAAAAGTAAGGATCATCTCTTTGGCTTTCTGTTTTGCTTTGTTATCTTTAGGGAGGAAAAAAAAGTATTTAAAAATGATGACTGCAACATGCTGCAAGAAAAGTTTCACATTATAAACAGGCATCAAAAACTGAAGAAGAGGAAAACCAAAAAACCCTGCTGGTTGCACTGTTAAAAAAAAGAAAAAGAAAAAGAAACAGTAACAAAAATAATAAAATTAACATCTTGCTCTGTGGCTTCCACCAGTATTGCAAGATTACAAACTCTGTGTAAACACTGCTGTAAAATGCATTTGCAATTCCCATCTCTTTAAGAAAAAAAAAAAGCCCTTAAAAAAACACCCAAAAATAAAAATAAAACAACACCAGAAAAAAATCCTCTGCAAAAAGAGTTAGAAACATGCCTTTTCTCTTATCTTAAAAAAATAAGCATCATATTTCACATCGCTTTTCAGTGCCACAACAAAACCAGTTGCATATATAGATATATAGCTACTAAATGTATATCAGTTGTTGCTGGACTGGCAAGTCTGTGTTATTAATATTATCATTTTTCATTCCCAGTGACTCCCGGCCCCAGCAGCACCTTTTGCTCACAGTTTAGTAACCATCGCATGCTAGGAAAAAAAACTTGTCATCAGCAAAAGATCAAATCCATTTAAACAATAATCAAAGAGGAAGAAAAAAAAAAAAAGAAGAAAAAAAAAAGAAAACAAAAAAAAAACCAAAAGGAAGAAAAAAAACAGGACAAAAAAGGAGGACAAGAATGTCAGCAGAAAGGTACTCACCGAGCGGGAGTAAAAGGGAGGAATAAAAATGAGAGTTACTATAAAATACAGTATGGCGGTGGAAGAAGGAATGAGGCGCTTTTTTTTTCTCTCCTCTCTAGTCTCTGCCTCCGGCAACCGCCACGTGATCCGGAGCCGGGCGGACTCGCAGCCGGGAGGGCGCAGCGGCGGCGCCGGGCGCGGACCCAGCCCGAGCCCAGCCCGCTCCGCTCGCCGCCGCCCGGCTCCGCCGCCGCCCAGCGCTCCGCTCCGCGCCGCCGCTGCCCTCGGCAGGTGCCGCTCGCCCCCGCGCTCAGACACGCTCGGCTCCGCTCCGCTCCCTCGCTGCCGCCGAGCGCGGGCACGCAGCCGGCCGTGCGGGCGGGGTGCGGAGGCGGGCGCGTCCTGCGCGGCAGCGCAACTTGCTCGGAGGCGCAGCGCGAAGTTATCGCCCGACACCGCCCGCCCGCCTGTTGCCCTCCGGCCGCGGCGCCGCCGGCCCCGCCGCTGCAATGCCGCTCGTCCCCGGGAGTGGGGCCGGCGGCGGGCGGAGCGGAGCGGAGCGCAGGGGTTTGCCCGGGTGAGGGGTGAGGTGCCCCCGGCGGCGGCCCCGGTGCAGCACCGGGCTCCGAGGCGTGTGCGCCCGGGTCACCCCTCCCGCCGATCCGGCGGGGGATGGGGGACTGCTCGCGGGGTACCGCGTGTGCGCGCACGGCGGGGGTAGCCCGCGGCCCGGCTCGCCGTCTGCACGGGATGCCAGCCCTGATTCCTCCCTGTGTGCGGGGGTGCCCCTCCCGCAGCTTCGGCTCAGCGTGGGTGCGCGGGGTACCCCGGCAGGCAGACAAGGCAGGCAGGGGCATCCCCTGTTGTCACGCCAGCTCCAGGGCACCGCTGCTGCCGGTGCAGCGTGGGGGGCGGCGGGGTTCCCCTGTGCCACTCCTGCTCCGGTGTGTGCGCAGCTCGGGGTGCCTCGGTGCCGAGCCTGCAGTCACTTTGAGCCCTGTCATGTCTGAGCAGCGCTGCTCCGGCTTCCTCCGGAGAGCGGTTCCCATGTGCAGCGAGGGAGAGGACAGGTACCACGGGTCCCATCCCTTACTGCTTCTCTTTCCGGGCCTCTGCCCAGCTGCACGGCTTCTCCCGCCTCCCGTCCTTCCAGCGGCCGGGCTGATGCTTCCCATCGCAAAGTTACTGGCCGAGGTGGGAATGAAGTGTTTTCGGAGGGGGCCATTCACCGCTGGGTCCGCTCCCGGGAGCAGCCGCAGGCGTCCGCAGGGCAGCGGGATCGGGCCGGGCTCCCCCGGCCGTGCCGCCTCCCCCGGCACCGCTGCCCGCAGCGCTGGAAGCGTTCAGGGTCGAGCCCCTCCGGACTCAGGTGCGGCCCTGAAACAGCTCCGTGGCTGGCCGGATGGCAGCTCTCTGTCTCCCTTTTCCTTTAACGTATAAAAAATACGCTGGAGGAGACTGTGTGCCACTGTTGCTGAGAGTTCCCTCAAGACGCTTGCTGTTCCCTTTTTAGCTCTCCTCGCATGTCTCCTTATTAACAAACGCAGCAGTCGCAGGCAGCGGCGGCTGGGGCTCAGAGCAGCTTTGCTCCGGCTCCAGCTGAAGCAGAACCTGCCTCGGCATTGCCAGGCCACAACCCACCGCCTCGGCTGTGTCCTCACTTCACAGGCCCCCAAAATGTTCACAGCTAACAATCACGCACAAACTTACTTATTTACTGCTTCAGCAGGAGAAAGAAGAGCCACAAGAGATAAATTAAGAGACGAATAGAAGCGCACATCTGTGAACCAGGCACTGTGATGGAGCAGTCCAGCCAGTATTTTCCAATACTACCGTACTTCCGTACTTCCTCCTCCCCCCTTCTTCACACAGGTTTTTTGTTTTTTGTCTTTTTTTTTTTTTGGTGGGTTGTTTTCTTGGGTTTGTTTTTTTTTTGTTTTTTTTTTTTTTTTTAACCTGTTTCTTTTCATCCAGGTCAGGAGGCAGGCGATACAGTCGGGCTATTACTCCACAAAAATTACTCTCACCAGTCAGAGGATGCCCTGCTATATAAAAGACTGGTGAGGGCACCAGCCTGCCTTCTTCGCATCCTCACAGAAAGATCTTTCCCTTGCCCTCACCATTTCTTTTTCTTTCTTTCTTTCCTGTATCTCTTCCCCAGTGTTTCCAGAAAATGAAAAGAAATGCTCCCTTTCTTCTTCTTTGCTCTCAACTTCTTTTATGAAGTATAAAAAGAACACTGGCCAAAGTTTAAAAATATATATAACCAGCCATGGTTTCTTGCTTGCTTTATATTTTGGCACTGGGCTTGTTTTGGCATTTCATAATTTTCTTCCCCTGCTATGTTTGGCTCCCAGGAGCAGAGCTATACATCTGAGAAGGTTTAAAACAAATAAAAAAGCAAAACAAAGGAAGTCTTTAAAGAAAAAAAAATTACAAGAAATTGGAACTTTTAGTGTGAAAACTAACCAACTTAACTGTACAAAGTTGCATGTACACATGGCAATATACTCAATTATTGTCATGATAGTATCACAAACTGTCATGTCGTGAGGTTTCAGGAGTGGGAGATGTATTTCCTTGGATGGTGCACTTCAGTTTTGCGTAGCTCTAGGTACTGCATGTATAAATACAGTTGAATGACTAAGGCTTTTTTCAATGATATTTAAAATGAAAACATATTTGCAAAACCAAGATTTAAATAAAAATCCTATTTTGTTGTTGCTTTTCATTTTTCATTACTGTTTATGTAATATAAGACTGCAAATATGTCTTCCTGAAATAACAACAAAAGTTAAAGGGTGGTGGTTCAATAATCCAGAGTTGTACAATAGATCTGACTTGTAAATTATTTGTTGACACATATAGAGGATCAGAACATGTACATTTGGGACAACATATTTTATGTATTATTTGTTCAGTAGATGCCAGGAACTTGGAATATGGTAAATTTGCAAATATGTGTATTCTTCTCAGTTTGTATGTATTGACTGGTTTTTCTGTAAGTGAATTAAAAAGTCATTATGATACACTTGGCAAATGCAAACACTGAAAGGTGCAGGGTTTAGGGGCAGCTTCCAGACCAGCTCTAGAACAGTGCTGAGGGGACCAGAAAATGGAAATAAATTACTTTGTCCTGTAGCTAGCATTGTAAATATTGTGAAAATTAACTGGTTCATTAGAACTTAACCTTAGCTTTACCTATGGAACCACCAAAGTATGCTTCTGTCACTTTTCCCCTTAATATCCATTAAGATGAAGTAAGCACTAGAGGGTAAAAGATGCAAAGGGTTTGGCAGGGGTGCGTGTTTGGAATAGTTAACAAGCAAGAAAGAGCTTGGAACAATGCTGTTTTCACAGAATCCCAGGAAGTGTTTATTCATTGATGTCTACTTTCTACATTCTGGCCACTCCTGCTGGAAGTTTCCTCCAAGAGCAGTTGAACACTTGATGCTAGACTGAAATGAGGGAAAGTTCATCACATTGCTTGGTTATGAGCAGTGCTCAACAAAGTATACAGTAAAAGAATGCAGTTCGGAAAGAAGGAAAAGTAGGATCACTTAGATAATTTTGAGAGCAATCCAATACATGCAAATAAGGTATCTGCTGGCGTTTTTTACACTTTTTCTTCTGCAGAACAGCAACTGAGTTCCACTGCAACATGATTTATAGTTATTCTCAAAAGTAGCAAAGAATTCTGGGCAGAAAGTGAATGAACTAACACTTCTACACTTCTGCTTAGCTAGCAGCACAGAGTTGCTTCCTAAGGTTCCCAAAATATTGAACTATGCAACCAGTGTTTTGTGATTTATACTGGGCTTGCTAGTCTTCAGTCATGCCATGCAATACCAATATTTCATATCCCTTTCCTGTACCTTTGCAGTGCCACTCCCTTCCCCCTTCCACCTCCCCAAAGGAGCAGAAATAAATATATTCTGAGATTACCTAATTTCCTATAATCTCTTTTTCTTGATTGCATTAAACTTCTGCGCCCTCGGCATAGTGCTGCTGCTGAATGTACGCATTCCTTAGACAATTTTCTTCCCTTTCTACTGGAGCTGTTATTGGAGAAACACACAGTTGTTTTTTTGTTATACCACTTCCAGTGCACTTACACTTTCCTAAAATAAAGAAGCTTCTCTTTGCAGGTAGTAAGCAAATAGTTGGAGTCCAGCACTAAGGTACTGTCTTTGCAAAGATCCATCATTGTGACTCAGCAGCCTGAAAGCCTGAGCTAAAGTTTGCAAACAGGTGCAAACAGCTATTAGTATCTCCTATTGCACTGGCAGAAGTCAGCTAAAACAATACCAGATGCAAAAATAGCAACAGTAATTATAAAAATAATGATAAAATAATTAGTGGTCCTTTTTTGAAGATACAGCTGCCTGAGCCTGATTTAATGGCTAATTTGTATGTAATCCCTTTGCAACCATTCAGTATAATTATAGGTTTATAAGGTTGTGGTGGGTGTTTTTGTTTGTTTGTTTGTACATGTTGTTTATGTCTACCATGAAAGCAGTAAAGCGGAAATTAGCTGACCGGTAATAACTGCTAAATGAAAGAATTACTTGAAGTTACCTTTTTAAGCCATTAAAGAAAGAAAAGTGCACTTCTCAAGCACTAGAGACTTAAATATCATCATTTAAATCTGTTTATGTGTTGGCTTTATTTTGATTAAATTGCTATACCTTATACAATATCAAGTTGAATTACTTCGCATTTTTAAAGTACACTCCAGTTCATGTGATAAATATGTTACTTTAGAAAGAGCTTTCATTCATCTGTTTATCACTGCATGCTATCATTTTCCTTGCTTTTTTTTCTACAGATGTATTGTTAATTTTAACAAAAATCTGTACTTGTTCTCCTTCTGCCTCTCTTACAGTTCTTTTAAGACACTATTTATCTATACAGTGAAGGCAACTCAATTCTTCTTCTACCACCTTTTCATCTGAAATTTCCAAGTGTCTGAGCAGAATGAGGGTTAAAAAGTTCAGTAATAAATGACAGAAGGAATAATAGCAAGGCAGCTCTGTTTAAAAGAGAGCAGATAAAGTACCTGAAGGATACACCCACTATGTAGGGAGATGGAATGAAAAATAGGAAAGACTTTCAAGGAGCCCTTTTTACCTGCTTTTGTCAGATGAGAGAGCTTTCCGAGAAGGAGGAGTTTTTAGCTGCTGAATGCTTTGTTCTGTGTAAAGTTCAATCTTTCAGCCCATGTATACTATGCTTTTTGAAACAATCCTGATCTGAGGACAGAGCAAAGAACAAGCTTTGTGTCCCTAAGCTACTATTTTCACATGCTATTTTATATACATAAATGAAAAGAGACATCTGCATTAAAAGTCACAGAGAACCTCATGTATCCCAAACATCTTTCCTAATTTCAAGATTATTGCCTTTTGCTCTTTTAATGTGTGCTTTTCCTAAAAGAGTTAATTAAAAAGTAAAACATAATAATTACGTGTTTATTTGTAAGTTTTGCAATAAGTAAGACTGGGAGCACTGTGAGATAAGGCAGCTTATGACCAAATTCACTGGTTTGCACCATCTGTTCTTGTTCATTCCTTGTCTGTATGACACTTTCAATTTATCCATTGAAAGAGAATTCAAAACATAATTTTGGAGTGGGGGGCTTGTGGCTTTGTTTTTAGTTTGTTTCCTTCTTTTAACATGTGAGTATTGTTTGTTTGTGTGGTTTTTTGTCTGTTTTAATTGTGTTGTATCAGCCACAATTAAATAACAGCTGATGGCTGGCGCTCATGGTTGAACATGATGGCACTGAAAACTGAGAGCACATTTATAGGGTTAATCAGACAGAACACTGGAAAATGTGCCCTTGCCTGAACAACTAGTGACTCAAGAAAAATAGAATATGTGGTACAGAAGATCAGAAGATTGAAAAGTGAAATAAAAAAAGAATGTCACAAATTTCTGGCACTTTGAGAAATGGATTTGGAGACATTTTTAAAAATTAATCTAAACTGAGAAACCTCTCTTCGGTAGACGCAGTGGCAGAGAGGAGCTTTGTCTTCTGTGAATCAGATCTCGTGTTCAAACTGGGCACATAAAATGAACAAACAGGTATTAATATTTTAAAGTTTAGTTTAAGTGATTCAGCAACCATAATGTACTTTTGTGTGAGTCAGAACTCAGTTTACCACTCAAGCATTCACCTCCCTAAACTTAAGAAGAATCCTTGGCCTTCTTGTCTTCAGCTGCTTCACTTTTCAGAGATGTGAATGTGACATGAGCTACACACAATGTCCTTCTTTTACTACAGGGCGTGGTTTTGCATTCTGAGTACTATTTGTGTGTGTTGCATAAGGCAAGGATAGATGTACAAATAAGTATATGACTATACAGCTGTGCTTTATCATAATGGTTGTTCACTAAGAGGTGAAATAAGGTTGCACACACAATTTTAATTCAGGATTTTCCCGAAGAAAAGAAATTGTGGTTGGCATTCAGCTGTTCATAAACAATTTTTTATATGCAGGAAATGCACATATATCCATATGTGCCTACAGGTACACCTGCATCACGTGCCCTATTTTTTTTTTTTTTAACCCTGCATTCTAGTTATGAACAAGAGCTAATTTTAGCTAGTTAACAAGATCTGACATGGTTGCAGTCTGTAGCAGTATGGCTGGAGGCTAGAGGATTTTTGTATATGTTGTTTTGTTCATGTGTTGTCCTGGAGAAGATTGGAAACATTATGTAAGAGTGTTAAGCATTCAGTGTCAGGCTCTAGGCAAAATACAGGTAAAAAAAAACCAAAAACCCGCCTTCAAAATAAAATTATATACATTTTAACAACTCCTTTTTTATGGAAAGACAATTTGCAATAAAGTGTGTCTGACTCTAACCTCTGCCATCCCATCTGCCCTTCATAAATGCAGAGAATTTCTAGACAAGGGAAAGCTTACTCTATAATTACATCAGGTAACTTGGGGCTAGTCTTTTAAATAAAAAATACATTGGCATTCTGAATAGCATTTATTACTTTGTCTTCTCTTATTTTTATCTTTACATGAGCTTTTTTTCACAATCACAATTTATTTTATGCATCTCCTACTTGCCAAGTTTTATATTCTAGGACAGCATTCCATTGCTCTCCTTTGAGGTAAATCACCTTGTGAGACCATCTAGACAGGTTTCCCTTCTTCTACCTTTCTTAGGGTTGCTGCACTAAGATTCTTGGGGTTCTCTGTTTGGTTCTCTCAAATAGCTAAATCTCTGCACTGATGCAGCTCTCTGAGCACCTTGCATTGTAAATGACTCAGGCAGCACACTCCCTTCCCTCTAGCAAACAGGGAGAAAGCCTGGAGAGCTGTTCTTGGGAATGATCCTCCTTCTGGTTTACATCGCAAATTACTTCCATTACAGGATAACGCCCAAAGGCACAATCCAGCCCGAAATACAGTCATCATGAAAGAGAAAAATGCAACTGCTCTTAACAGAAATTATATAACTAGAACCATTTACAATTCTAAAGCTAAATGTCATTGAATTGTAGGATTCCAAATTTTAAGCTTTTTAAAATCTTTTTTTTTGGCCGTTGCCAGTAACTCCCATTTGTTGTGTTGGATGTGAATTGAGTATTTTAAAAGAAATGGAGACAAGATGCACAAAGTCACCCAAATAAATGCTATTATTGTCTTTGAGATTGAAGCAGCGGTTTAAGCATGAATAAATCTTGGAAAAAATCAAGATTCTTCAAATCTGATAGCTCCTTTAGATGGTAATTGCTGCAAAGACCACTGATGCTCAATTCAATCTATATTCTGCTTGCCAACTATTGCCCAAACACCATCTCCCTCAAAAGAATGAAGTCTGCAAATTTTCAGTATGTGTTCCAGTTAAAAATTTTTAAAAAATAGAAAACAAATCACAAATTGTCCATGAAAACACTGTTTATGTAAGAACTTGGTACAGTCTGATCTTCAGAATCTCCAAGCAATCACAAAATTTGTTACAAGTTCTCAACTCCTCTGACAGTCAAGCCCATGCTGTTCAAGAGCATTAACAATTTAGGTATCAAGAAACCTTTCGCTTTTCTGTGAAAATACACCTTTCTCTGAAAGAGGGACAAGTTTGTGCTCACTTTTTAATGGGTAAATTTGCTATTGTAGCAATAGTTAAAGAAAGAAGCACTTCATCGATGATTGTATTTGAGTGTGCTTATTTTGACTTATGCAGTGTTTCCATGCCAGACAACAAAATTTCTTATGCAAGCTATACGATAACTGTTAAAAAAGCCATCCTAGAGTAGCTCTCACTAGTCTTAAGACTTTGCTTTTCCCCACCAACCCAGTAACTTTAGTATCTATTAATTTTTTTCCCACTATTTAAACCATTTCCCCAGTTTTCCACGTCAAATGAAAACATTTTCAACTGTATAAGCTTAAAGCAAACTCCAGAAATATGTTAAGTATAACGCCTAATCACACCAAAGAAGTAATAACAAAATAAGAGAATCAAATATTCAAGTGAATGCTGCCTTCTAGTAAATTTTGAAGGCTGTGTTTTTCTAATTTAATTGGCAAATGTCTTGCAACTTAATTGGAAAATTTTAGATAATTTTCATTTATTTTAGAACACAAAACAGAACATGATTACAATGAGAATAACACCACAGGTTATTTCTAGAGGAGATACCATTTTTCACTCGTTTAGGAAAAATCCCTCCTTCTGTGACTTTTGCAAGTTGAACATGGAAGATTTTTTTTTCTTAGTTGCAGCCTTGCTCAAGTACAGAGGAATGGCTATCAGAAAACTTTGGATTTTGTCATTAGGATAACTTTTTCTTTTCATTTCTGGAAGGTACTCATGAGAAATACAACTACAAGCACCAAGGCGGCCTTGGATAAAACAGTTATTGATAAACATATTTCTAGAGGTTTTTAAGAGGAACAATTATCAATTTCTCAAGATAGAATTATAGGTATTTACAGGAATGCTAGCTCTTAGCCAACACCTAGAAAGTAGCAGTGCAATTGGTAGGAACGAAAATTTAGCACTGCCAGGATGAGCTTTGAATCAGCATCAAGAAAATGGTAATTAGGTGATATTAACAATATCAAGAGAAGGTAAAAGTAAATAAGTAGCCCAGTAATACTTTCTTCTGAGGTTTCTCAAACTTGCCAAATATTTTTTCCCTTCTGTATTCCACAACATGACTGCAAGTTGGAATGAAGTGCATTTCTATTCATGTATTCCTCTCATCTACACCCTATCTTACTTAACCATTCAAAAAGGAAGCATATACTCTTGGTTATATTGATGCTGATAGAGAGTTGCATTACGGCTCAGAAAGAATAATATAAACCCAGGAGAAACCAGTGGGTTTTGGTGACCATTTTTATGATTGAGAATGAGAGGGAGGAGAGAAGGAAGAAATAATGAAAAAATGAACCAATATTATTGGTAATGTAAGCAATCTGCTGGAAATACTAATTGTTGATGGTTTCTAGAATAATAATTAGAATATACCCATTCATAGCTATAATTTGTGATAATAAATAAGTAAATCTCTGCCCAATAAATGTGATGTTCATTTATCACAACAAAATAATATTTTCACCCTCTTTCGAAATGTAATCATCTGCACGTAAAAACGTGTTCGGTGATTGATATCTGATATTAAAATATTTCAATAATAAAAATCCTAAATCAATTTGAAAAGCAGTTAAACTTTTAATATAAGCAGCACATACATTTTTACATGTCCATTTTCTTTTTATAATGTACATGCACATAATACACACAGAGAAGCATAACATACCATTCAAATAATTTCAGTCTGTAGGAAACCATAGTTCTTAAAAATAACAGGAGTCTCTATATTGCAAGCATTCATTTAAGTGATCTTTTTACAAGTAGAGTATTGATTTGAAGTGAATACTTTTGTGAGTAAACATTACTTATATTATTAAAAATTTGCAGGAAAGGTTTTCAGCTCAGTGGAGATCCCTTTTGGCTCCCTACTGCTGCAAGCTCTGTGAGGAATTCTTACAATGTGGACTGTTATTAGCCTTTTAAAGCTGAAAACACTCCTGTAGCTTCCTCAATAGGTAAGAAAAGGTCTCTGCTTTAAAAAAAGTTTGACTTTTCAGGGGGAATAGTAATGGGTAGATGGATAAAGAAATGAACAAAGGTTTTATTGTGGTACATTTAGCTTATTTGTCCCTTTTTAATTCAGTTTTGTTTCTTTGAGTGTGAGACTGGGAGTTGAACATTTAGGCTACCAGGCATTCATTCCCTTCTGGCTGCAGCCTAGACAGGGTAACCCACTCTACCCTCATGGATATTTATCTCTGCATCCCCATCTTTCTCCTGCTAGAGGTTCCTCATCTTCCCTGGATATGCAGTTGACCTGATTTTGTCAAAATGATTCAATTTTTTTTTTAAATCCACAAATGTTTATGCAGGTAAGGATCACTAAATGTGATTTAGGCACGGCACATGCTGGGAAAGATGGAGTCATGGTATCAGCTGGAAAGGTTTAGTGGTGACAAGTAATCGTGTTGTAAATGGCAGACTTTTCATTGCGTAGCTAGATCAGAATTTAGGTTCACATTGTTTAAAAAAAAGGAAAGATCCCAAACCATAATGGTAGATATTGACTCAAAAAATTCTAATGAAATTTGGAGAAGGTTGAGGAAGAGGTTTGAATTTGGATAATAAGCCAGCAAATAACCTGCAGAGTGGTTCAGAAGATAAGTAAAGTGTATTTTATTCACATCTCTTTGAATATTTTTGAGAGAGAGAGAGGAAATATGCCAGGCAATAGAAGTTAGGGAGAAGCTGCAGGAGATATAGGTGAAATCTGTAAAAATTGGAGAAAAAGGGATAAAGAATTAAAGCCAACAGGAAGTCATGAATGCAAATATGGAAGAAGCACTTGAAGAAGTAGAAAGAGTAAAAAAAGTTAGTGTTGGATTTGATATTGCTTGAAGTAGGAGAAGAGAAATATTTTAGGCCACAGGCATTTATAGTAAAGAGAGTGTAGAAAGGAATTTTTGAATTCAAAATTGCAGAAATGTAAAAAGAGTTAGTAATCACAGAAACTAGTTGAAAGTTTGAAGATAAGCAGGGATGTGCTGGATATTGACCTGATAATAAAAATGAAGTGTGCCTTACAGAACTAATATTCCTCTTGATAATTTCCCAGAGATATCCTGTTGGCATTTTTGGAAAGTTAGAGTAGAAAGTTGTGGGTTATGAGGTATTCATCAGTGTCTATTGAGATTTTATATGGTCTCAGAGTCGGCTCATAGTGCTTTATGGACATGGTCAGGAGACAGGACAGTTGGCTGAAGGAAAGGAGTAAGGAACACAAGTTACCTCAGTAAGATATGTGTTGTGTAGCTATGTCATTGAATGGGCAAATGGAAGAGTAAAAGGGATTTCATTTTATTTGATTTTTGAATTGGTAACTCCTTACCATGGCAGCTGAATCCCTTAAAATATTTAGATTTGCTTTTGTAATCTGTTCAAAGACTAAAGCTCTCTATTGTCTCCCTTTTTCCAAAGAGAAGGAACAATCATAAAGTATGTCTCAGGAGTATCTCCAATTCCCAGAGTCTGAGCCTGCATAAATGAGAGTAAAAAGCTTTCTTCAGTTTCATAGAATCCCCTCTGAATCAGTTGGCTGAATACAAAATAAGTATGCATGGAGAAAGGAACACTCTTTAACTGTCTTTTCAGCAAGGCTTGGGTCCTGGCTCACGCATCTGTTGACTTCACAAGTAATTTTAGCTATTTATGCATAGATGAATACATCTTTATAGAGAAACAGAATTTTACAGTGCATGTGTTTGTGGCGCATGTCCTGTATGTGTGAACAAATTCAGTAACTTTTTTTTGTTACTGTGTAGCTCTTTATGATTGTCTACTGTAATTAGTGCCGTTTAAATCTTCATTGCACAAAGAAGAATGCAACACATTTCTGTAACCTCTCAGTGCATAGTAAGAAGTGTTAGAGGGACTGGAAGATTATTAGATCATTGGAACAGAATGAACACAGCATGGAGTTGATGTTCAGGTGCTTCTCTCTGTTTCCACGCACAAAATTTCCTTACTCGAGCAAGACATAATCTCTTCTGTAAGAGACATACACTTTGATTGCAACAAATGCATGTAAGACATCTGCAAGATGCAAGACATACAAGACATGATATCTTCAGTGTCTTCTACTTAGACTAGCACAGATTTGTCACAATGGAAATACTTTCCTGTTTGGGTTTTTCCTTAGTGGAGTGGAATCACATGTGGTAATATACACTAACAGAAAACAGTGGGTATATAGCCCAGGAAAATGTTTGCTTCCTCAGGGATAATCAAGGGACCTTGGGACTAGTAGCTTTAGTGTTTGTAAATAGGACTCTTCAATATCTACATATGAGATCTGTAGATAATATGGTGATTTTTCTCATGGATAGGAACACTGTTTTCTAATTTTGAAATATTGAAAGTACTTCTGCTAGACACTCTTTATCTGTAAATGGATCCTCTGAAACAGGTATTAATACAATAATACCCTAATGTTCCTTGGTTTGTCATGAACATGGTCTAGGGACTTTCAAGGATTATAGAAAATATAGCCTCTAGTTAAGATTGTGCATAGATAAATAAACTATGCACAGAACTTGAAGACACTAAATATATACAGAAACTATAAATATTATGCCCTAAAGCATTTTCTGCACTGCCAGTGCACTAGTTTCTCTTTATGGGAAGTTGTGTTAGTGGGCTGGAGACAAAGGGATTTTGAGAGAAGCCAGCACAAATCCCATGTCTTCCCTCCAGAAAGAGGATATGAGAAAAAAACCAGCACTCTACTATGTATTCCCCTTCCTTGAAAAGCAGAGGAAATAAAAGGTTATGAATGCTTGGCTGCCTGAGAAACCCCACCACGACACTTTGTTTTCACAAGAAAAGGTAAAACTGCATGTGCAATATAGTCAGCATCTTTAAAGACAGATGTCCTTGAAATTCTGGTTTTATTAATGGGAAAGCACACCCTGGTAAACCTTGTACATCTGCAAGGGTGTATAAAGGGAATACATTCCTCAACCAGGCTTGCAATTCTTGCTGAAATCTTGCTAGGGCTTTTTTTTTTTTTTTGGTTGGTAAGTTGGTTGGTTTTTTGTAGACCTGTGTAGTTCATCAATTGTGTATAGAACTATAGAAAAGTTGTATTTTTTACTTTTGATAAGTGGTAGGGGTGCTGTCTGCCTTTGGGAGCCCTGCCTGCATGTACTAATGTTATATGCTTGCTTTTATGCAAACTTGTTCAGCTGAGCCAACATAATGACAGTTTTTACAGAAGGGAAAAGAGGAAGGTGTCACATCTGACTCCTCACTCAACCAAAGGTGCTGTCAAAGCTGGGAATTTAGTCTTGGAGATTATTGCTGAAACTCAGATCTCTAGGGTCAGGATTTGTGCTTCATGAAAGTCAAGTTATGAAATGATTTGAAAAATCAGAGGTCAAAACCAAAAATTTCAGACGTCATCTGAGCACAGCTTTTAATAATGTTAGTAATTTTTATAAATGCACAATAATATATACAGAATATGGTTACTGACTGAATGGGTATATTTTCCTGATGATAAGATCTGGTAAGTCAGTTAAATACATTGGACTGGTATATAAAACTTTTGAATTATGTTATTCATGAGGCAACAATCTAGGCTCTATGTGCAGAAT
Source organism: Melozone crissalis (assembly GCF_028551555.1). NCBI lineage: Eukaryota > Metazoa > Chordata > Aves > Passeriformes > Passerellidae > Melozone > Melozone crissalis. The sequence continues at coordinate 26,880,874 of NW_026535780.1, forward strand.
ACGCTTGTGAGAAGAAGGCATGATCAAAGACAGCTTAGATATGTATAGATCAATGCTTAAATTCTGGACTATAGTGAACAGTGTCTGAGAAACTGAGCACTGTTGAGGAAAACAAATGAGTTCAAGATTATTTATGTACATTTAAGTTTCTAAAAGTTGTAATGAAAGATGGATATTTTAAGATTCCTCTATCCTTTGAATTTGATTAGGAGGTTTAATGCACATTTTTTCTTCTTTTTGGAAAAGAAGAAACAGCTTGTGCTCTTTGATTGTCAAACTTTTTAAGATGGAATGTTGAAATTGGATAGTTTCTCTAAATGTGTTTATCAGGTCTTTACAGATGTTTTTTTCAGGCAGCTTGGAGTTTGAAAATAAAACTGGATGTTTGAAAGTGTCATTAAACCTCTGCTTCTTGTGGGATGGTTTCAGATAGCTGGAATTTAATTGCTGGATTTTTGTTGTTACATCCTAAATCACTGATGAATGACATATGGACTCAACCATCTGAAAATGAATATATTGAAAAATATAATTTCATGAAAACACTAGACTTTGCAAATAAATAATTTGAATTGTTTTTCAGTGCATTTACTTTTATGAAACTTTACAACTATTGATCAGGTCTTAAATCCATGAATCAGGTCTTAAATCCATTCTTTATTTTTATCCCATACAGTCTCTTGCTTCTTTATACCAGTTTTTTACTTCCCCTTATTTTAGCCGTCTGTATGAGATAGTGACTCATCCATAAAACTGATCGATGAGTAAAAACTTTGTCTTTGGTTTTATCACAGAATTATAGAATGATTTGGGTTGGAAGGGGTCATAAAGGTCATCTACTTCCAAATTTTGTTCCATGTACACAGGCACCAAACACTGGACCAGATTGGCCAAAGCCCCATCCAATCTGGCCTTGGACACTTCCAGAAAGGAAACAACCAAAATTTCTCTGGACAATCTGTTCAGGGCCTTACCACCTTCAGAGTAAATTTTTTTTTTCTAATATCTAATCTAAACCTACTCTCTTTCAGTTTTAACACATTCCCCTTTGTCCTTTAAAACATGTCCTTTTAAAAAGCCATTTTTCCAGCTTTCTTGTTGGCTCCCTTCACATACTGAGAGGTTGCAATAAGGTCTCCCTGGAGCCCTCTCTTCTCCAGAATCTTCAATCCCAACTCTCTCAATCTCTCCTCATGTGAGAGGTGCTCCATGCCTCCAGTCATCTCCATGGCTCACCTCTGGACCTGCTCCAGCAGATCCATGTCTTTCCTGTGCTGGGGACTCCAGAGCTGGACAGAATACTCCAGGTGTGGTCTCATGACGATAAAATCTTCCTACAAAACATGATCTTGAATATTTTATCTATACTGCATTTTGATAAATAGTATAGAGACATATTGCCATGAAAATTGAAATTGTATTTGGTCTTGGGTAAATCTGTGTGGTTTCATAAAAAAAAAAAAAATTGTTTTCTAGTGTTATATTGAACTTGTAAATCTATGAAAATTATTTATTGTAAGATATGAGTTCACTTTCACAAATTATTAGTTTCTAACACAAAACTATTTCTTACATTGCATCATTGATAGCATCATTTTTGTATTCAAGAGAGGAAATTTTAGGAGAGAAGGAGATGAGCCATGAGGCTTCCATTGTGTGGAAAGCATTTCCCCTGTTTTCCATTCTTTTTTTTTAAATGTGATGCTGATAAGTCTCATTAAAGCTACACCCATATATTTTAAAATTTTATATATTAAGATTCCCACATGCATGGTTAAGTGTTTGAATAGGATTTTAGGATTTAGTTCACAAAGTGTTATTTCTTTTAATAACTAATTTCAGTCTTCTATTAAAGATCTGAATCACAATAGAGTAAATCTAACTTGAGTGAGGAAGACTTATTGCATCACCTCATTATCTTACTATAATGGTACCTCTTGTTTGTTAATGTAAGTTAATGGTAACATTAATGGTATGTTACTGTCTATAAAATCACAGATGGTGATCAAAAACAGTTAAGGTTTTTTTCTTTAGCTGTTGGAGTCAGATTTATATTCTTTTTAACTACTGTGATAGATTGTCTGGTTCATCAATACTCAAACACTAGAGAAGTGAAAGAGAATAGATTAAAACAGAACAAGTTGCTGGAACATTAAAAAAAGAACTCAGAGAGCATTCTTTAGAAGTGGGGTCTTTTTAAAGCTGGAAGTTAAAACACAAGTGCTCACACTGCTGAAGGCAAGACAGAATTTGAAATAGCCCTCTTAAGTATTTTCATAGAACAAAGTATCTTTAAATAACTGTCATTAAAAATCTCTATTTATTTCACATATTATTTTTGCATGGAATTGTTGTTAACATAAATTGATTTTCAAAACCAATATTTTTCAAATGCTCTGGCTTAGAAGACACTGCAAATAACATGTTTGAGAGGAATGAGTTCTGAATTTTTGAAAAAAAAAACTATAGATGAGATGATGATAATGATGATGATAATTATAGCAGATTCTTTAAAAAAGAGAAACAAATATATATGGTGCTCTTGTTGATGTGAATTTGACAGTGTTTCCATAAAGTCAATGATGCATCTAGAAAGGAAAGACCAATCATAAAAATATGTAATTAAAATGAAAATTCTTTTGGACAGGAATAACTTATTGAATAATACTTGAACAACTTTTTCTCTTTTACACCCACTCATTCTCTTGGGAATAAGTCCATAGTTTTTACTTTCCAGCTAGCCAGTCCCTGCCAAATCCCTGTAGCAGAGTGGCAATGTTCATGCTTTTCTGAAAGAGATTTGATTGCCTTATTTCTGACAGATCTTGACACATTCCCGCTTGGACTTCTAAATATAAATAGATTCTGACAGTTAAAAGTGGGAGAGAAAATAGGATTTTATAAGGTAGTTTTTAAGCAAATACAGCCGAAATAAAGTTTATTCACAGGATGGGTACCATATGAAGGTGCATCCTCACCTTTGTATTTTACTCCATGTTGAATCCTGACGATAACAGAGCACACAGCAGTAATGCAACCAGTCAAAAATATTTGTGATGAACACTCATTTTGAAGAGACAAGGTGAAACTGTTTTGAATTATTGAGAATGGAAGAATGATCAAATACAGTTTTTCTAAAGAACTCCTATAATTTTTGTTCTACTTTCAGAATCAGTCTCATTTCATTTCATCATGAATACTTTGCATTTATAAAGTTCCTACCACTAAAGTATGTTAAGCCATGAAAATAGCAAGTAGATTAGAACTGTGAAAGACTCAGGCAAATCAAAGAGTTTAAGTATCATGATTCACACACCCAAACTCAGGAGATTGTCTCTCAGGGAATTACATTATACAGCTACTGAATTATTATGGAATTTCTCTTTATTTCTGAACATCACCTGTGTGTCCTGGGGATGTTTGAAGCCATAGAGGATTAGATAAAGACATCAGGTGACTTTACAGTTGCTATAGACACTGTCCTAGTCTGCCAGGTTTTAGGAGGTCTCTGTCTCCTGCCTTCCCCAGCTCTGTGGCACAAGTCCTCTGACAATTCACTGCTCAGTGCCCCATGCCAATGCAATTTTCACAACTGCACCTCTGCCCACCACACAGTCAGACACAGCTGAGACCTTATGGCCTAATTCCTCTCTATGGGATGAATGAAGGAGGTTCAGTGGGTTGTGTGGGGAATAGAAAATAATTCTGGTTTTGGGCTTCAGTTTTGACCAGGAGGTGAATGCTCTACTGACAGACTAGCACTGGAGAAAGATAAAAAGATTTCCATGTTCAGTTCAGGTTTCCATTCAGAGGAACATGATACAATATGGAGATATTTTATGATATTTTACTATTGTATATCAGCATCTTGAAAGATTCAAACAAAAAAAATCTAGTACTGCTAACAATAAAAATGTTTATGAATCCCTGTAGTTCTTCATTTGGCCTTGAAAACAAACTGTGGGAATATTTATGGCAAGCATCCCTAAAACAAAATCATCTCAGCTACTGACTAGAGTTTCACCTTGCTCATTGTAGAACAAGGGTACTCAGTGACCTCTGAACAGCAACACCTTCAGTGCAGCTACAAGTCAGTGCAATATTACTCTCTTTTATTTATTCAGTTCCATAAATAGAATACAGAATGTAGGAAAATAAGGAACTTAAATAAAATTAAGAAATGGAATATATCTTGACCTTCCTAACACTATTTTCTTTTCAGCAAACTTTCCAATATCTCTTAAATTAATTTGATTTAAAAATCGAGTCAGAGTGAGTAACTGCATAAAAATTTTAGAGCAAAATTGAACCCTTAGTGCAACTATTTTATACAAACAGCTATTGCAGATGCAAAATAAACACTGAAATTAATTTGACATGAAAAAATCCATGTTAAACCGGTATTGGTATATAATCAGGAAATATGAGAGAAAAAACACTGAAAATTAATTTCAACATGCCTAATGAAGCAAAGAGGCTTATAAGAAATCTCCCCCAACTCACTCACAAAGGGCAAAGAAAACAATTGTTCTTTCCAGGTATGTCAGCTGGTTTTTGTACACTTGTTAATTATCTTGTTCTACAAATGCAAGGATTAACAGTTGTATTTTTCTAAAGTTCTGACAGATTTCATTATATTTGGTGAGATCCTCCTCTGTGTATAAAGCTGGAATAATCTCTCCACATACATTCCTTTCTCACATTCCTTATAACTTTTTTCCCCTTATTTTTTTGGGTCCCAATTTGAACTCTGGGAAGGGAATTAACAGTGTGACTGAAAGAGCATCCTTACTTGCTGCAGGTTCTACCATAGGATTTGTGGTTTATTTATTGCAGGTTGTGAGAAGAACATAGGGAGATGCTGGAATACTACAAAAAGCTGTCCTGAAAAACCAAATTTAATTTAAGGCATTACATTAAAATTAAATTCAAAATTATTTGATTAGGGAAAGTTGTTCTCAGAAATCTCTTGCCTACATTCAGCAGAACTCCAATGGTAGAATACTTTTCTGCTATAATTAATTTCATCTCTCTGGGTATTCTGTAACAGGTACATTCAGCCTTTCCCACCAGAAACATATTTCCTTGTATACAGAAAGCATTTCAGAATGAATAGAAAAGAAGAAATTCTTGAATCTAGACATTTCAGAATGCTTGATCAGGGTCTTTTAAAGACAGAAGGAATAGACATTGTCATGTTAAGAAATCATTCTATAGAAAAGATGACTAAATTTCAGTTGAGTTCACTGTTTGTAATCAAACTGGGAAATGCAGGTCATCATTCTTAAAATCAGTGTCTGCTAAAATGGTAAATTATATACACAGCTCATTCTGGCTGAAATATTAACATTTAGGAGGTAATTTGTATTTATATATATAAACACACATATAATGCATATAATACAATTTTTTTTCTTCAAGCCTACATTAATGAATTATTAATTTCATTAGTATCATAAAAACACTTCAGACAAATGGTAGACCAAAATACATTTCTTTCTGTGACTTTCTATATGAGCCTTTGCTACATTTTTGTACGTGAGTGTTGCATATTGGTAAAAAACTTATAAAAGTTTTTTACCAATATATAATTACCACAATTATAAAATTGTGGCTTAGGTCTGTTACTTTGGCTAAGTGAAGCTAGCAGCTAGCTTGTTAAGTTCCCATGAGAAAGAATTATAAGAATGAAAATCAGTTTGCATAACAATCTATTCTTATGAAAAAAATAGGTTGCACTTGCAAAAATAAGAAATCTACCCCATGAGAATCAGTAAAGAAAACTATGTAAACTATCCAAAAAAAGATGTTTAATAAACATACACACAAGCCATTTACCAACAAGTAAACTGAGTTTCAGTGTATTATTAACCAATTAGATTTACCACAATAACTTCTAATATTCCTATAAAAATATAAGCTATGCTATAAAATTTCAGCTTTTCTGCAAAAAGAAACAAAAGTCCCATCTATTTATATTGCAACAGGTGAGTTGCATGGTGATATTGACAAATTTAAAAACAGTATTATTCTGAAGAAAATTTTTATATAAATACAATTTTTATACCAGTCTATATTGCTTTGTGGGTAAAAAATGATGAAGACAATATCAAGTGGAGTACAGAGTTCTGAATTGACTTTGATAAAAAATAAGCCTAGAACATCAAAGCATTAAATGTTTGTTCCTGTATTTTCAGGTTGAAAATGCAACTTCACAAAGTCTTTGATGCCATGATTTCCCATTTCACTCATCTGACATAATTATTTTTTTCTTTTTTCAGTTACAGTTTGTTATTCTGAAATTTTCTTGTTACCCTTAATTCCTACAGTTGACTTTAAGTATAAAAATGTTAGAATTACCATGCTTCAACAGATCAAAAGCCTATCTAGAGTTGTATTATTTCTGAAAGTTGTCAAAAGCAAGTATAAAGGTGAGAGTTCAGAACATAAGACCTGGACAAGAATATATGATACTTTCACTGATGGCACCTTTCTAACATCCAAGTACTTTCATCTTAAGAACTACCAGAATTAAACATACTTTTTGTCGCTTTATTAGCCCTCATACATAAGAAATTCAGGCCTTGCCTTGAGCTTATAAAATGCTTAACATTCCTTTCATAAAGCATTCAATATGTCAGCTACATTTTGCACACAGAACCACATCCTCATGTTTGTTTTAAATTTACTCAGCATTCTAATAGTGTTGTCCAGTCCCCGTTGTAAAAGTCTTCAGAGACAAGAAGGTGCTTGGGATTTTTGCCTCAAAAAGAATTGCCTCAAAATGTTACATTTCAAATGAAACTGGTGTTGGCTGGGGTGCCAATAATTACCACGGAAGTTGCAGTTTGTTTAAACCTGCACGTCACAAATGCATTTTTACATTTTCCCTAGGTACAGGGAGATGTTTGGTAGTTGTTATTTTGGCTACATTAACAACCTGACAACATCCCAAGAATTCCATGAGTAGTTGAATTCACTTTGGCATTTTTACCTGTAAATTTATTTTTACTTGCTCCTCCCTTCATACAAAGCTATGTGTGTACATTGGAGTGCTCCACTGGTGAAGTCTCTAGGTCTTTTCTTGCCTCAGTTGCCAGACTTATGCCTATCCTTCTAATGCTTTGTTCCTCTTATCTGTTTCATCTTCTTATAAGGCCTGGAAGACACTTATTTTGTTTATTCCACAGCATTTCAGGCTCTGCTCATATCTGGACCAGCATAAAGTAATTTTTAATATAAGACTCAGAGTGTCTTTCAAAATTGGTAATGTCATCAAAAAGAAGTCTTTGAACAGATCTCTCTTAACTTAATAAAATTTAGCAGTGTGTGTGAAGTCCTCTGATTTGTTCTGAACTTGGAAGGCAAATCTGTTGCAAATTATTTTTTTTCCTCTATGTCATAGGTAAGTATCTGAGAAGAAATTGTCTTTGAAGGATGGGAAAAGTTATATTCATTTTCTTATTTGGTTATCTTTTCTTGTAGGAGTAAAAATTAAGTTGTTGGTTTTATAATACATGATTACTTGTTAACTATATGGCAAGGCTAAAGCCTAAAGCTTGAGATAAGAGCTTTTGTGTATTATGTACAAATCAAAAGCAAACAATCTAATCAAATGAAACAAGACCAAGGAAATAAGGCCCTTGCAAATGACTGGAAGCAAAACAAGCCTTATTTCCTACAAAGCCAGATTCTAGGTTATGTGAAAGTTATTCTTTTCTTCTTGTAAATATGAAACCTGAGGGTTACTAATAGGTGAATCAAAATCCAAGAACCAAAGCTAACCTTTTTATTTTAACTTGGGGATGTTTTCAAGATTTTTGTCAAGGAGATTACCTCAGAATGTCTGAATGGATTTAATTTATTTAGCTGCTTGGTTTTGGTAAGCCACATTGCTCTGATCTGCTGCAGTAGAAAGGCAACGTGCAGGCAGAGCACTGGTACGGCTCCTTACAACACCCCAGGAGATTTTCCTGTTTTCTTCTGGTCTGCTGGGAAATGCTGACTCATTCAGGCCAAGTCATTTCTCTAGGCATCTCAAGTTTATCCACCTATAAGATAGGGTTAGTAATATCAGAGGTGGCAGATCTATTTAAGAAAAATACTAAATTTGCCAGAAATAGAGAGTCAGGGTACTCAAACTATTCAGAAACCTTGGTAGAAGCCAGATAAGTGAGTTTAAAAAATTATTATAACAAAATAACTCACTACTTGACTGAATTCTAAAATAAAGAAGATACAGGATGCCAACACTTACTGTGAAAGTGCAATTTTCAATTTGACAACAAATTTAGCTATATGTGTTGTGCTTTGTTTTCCTGTTTGGGATCACTCACCTGCTCATCACTTGATTTTTTGCTTCAGCATGAAACAAAAATATCTAATTTTTTAGAACCTGAGTAGAACAAAGCATTCAGGGCTTTGAGGATTCCTAGGATGTTTCATAATCGACTCTCGCTTTCCAGGCCTATCATAAAGGACATCGTGACATCAAGATTTCACAAAGTGCTTCTTTTTTCAAAAAGTCCATAACTAAAAATGGGAAATATTTTTTAATGCATCTTTTTAATGTATCAGTGAAAGATCTATACTTATATTTACAAAATATTTATTTTTTAATATAAATTTTTTTCTATTGCCCTTCTGAAATATGATATAATTGACAAATTAATTTGAACAAACCTTTTGAAACTCAGAGAAAAAAAAAAGAGAAATTTAACAACAGTAAGGTCTTCCTGACACAATGGAATACCTATCCATATTTTCTTCAAAATATCTGAAGATTCAAGACTTTCTAATTGAGCAAGTTAAGGAGAGACAGTATTCAAGATTTAAATATAAAACCATCTCATTTCTGCAAAGTAGAAAGTTCACCTGTGGCAAAATAATCACACATTTATCAAAGTTTTTTGTGTTAATTAAAATTTGAATGGTCTGTAATAGAGTAAACTGAGATTTTCATGGTGGTGTGTCGTGCTGGTTTTTAAAAACTCAGCAGGGAGCCCGAGTCCCCTTAAAGCTCTGCATTCTTGACAGCAAAGGGAAAAACGCTATGAGAGGTGATAAATTGAGTTAGGATTTACTGAAGACTGTGCAATAAACATAATCATATTAGTAAAAAAAATTGAACAAAAGAGGGAATGGTTTAACCAACAAAGGCATGGTGTCACCTGGCCCACCGTAGAACAGCTGAAGAAGCAAAGGTGGCTGTTGCCAAAGCCCTGGGCTGCAGCTGTGTCAGGGTCCCAGTTTCAACAATTACCTATGTTTTAATTCTTTTTTGTTTGTATCAAGTCTCAGACAACATTTTAAACTTCCCTCTCCATTGGATGGCAGTAATGACTTCATGTGACTTCAGCTGATGGATATTAACATGAAACAAAGTCTTAGGTTATGCATTTCCAACATGAATGGCAATTCATATTTGCTGTACATAACGCAGGTATTTGCACTTAATAATTAGCAATCTGATGCTAATCAAACAAATTTTGACTATTTTGATTAATCACTAAAAGTTAATATATTTTATAAAAATTGTGAAGGCAAATGTTGTTCTTTACTGTGTTTTCTCAAAGATTTTCTTAATTGTCAGACTTGGTCCCAAGTTCTCAGGCATCAAAATTTTCATCAGCCCTATCTGGACTCAGTTCCTCCTCTGAAGACAGTTGCTAAACCGGGATAGGTAACAGAAAAGAGTACAAAAAACAATATATTGCTGTTGAGTTTGAAGTTGGTTTAAGATTAGAAGCTGTGGTAAGTACACAATGTCTCAAAAGCCAGTGATTTTTTTTAAATATTGCTGTGACTTAATATTTGTGCTCCCCAAGAGACTATTGGTAGGGTTTGGGGGAAAGCCCAAATAATGAGGTAGATGGATTCATCTAACCTTTGAGGTGTGTATGCTAAGGTTAAGTTTTTGAGAGCCAAAGTGGAAATAGGCATCATTTGCCAGACTTATTTTGAAGGTCATTCAAAAATTTTATCAATGATGTGTAAGGCTTTAGTGACTCTTCAGTCAGATTTTTATTAATTACAGAAGGAGTCTATGCTGACTAGCTCAGAAAGGAATATCCTTATATTATCAAGGGAATTCCTGTTAGTCTGAGAAATGGGAAAAACAAGATTTTCCTGGGAGGTTAGGACTTAGATATTATTCCTCAGCTTATTTATTGCTGTTGCTCTCAATGTGTGACCACAACTGTAAGTAAACTGGACTGGCTAAAGTGTGTAGTTCTAAAATTGTTCTCTGCTATCATAGAAAAATTATTTCATTATCTTTTTCAATGTTTTTTTTCCACTTGTGCAGAAAAAAAACTGTCTTTCTTGCCCACCTGATGATCAATGGTGCAGTTCTTGCATCACAGATGCTGTAACTCATTTCTGTTTCACTCTGAAACTGATGATGGTTATAAGATCCACTCAGTATAGATGCAGTAAATATGTTTTACAATTATTGCCTTTGTAGATGTCCAACAACACTATTTTTCTTTGTTATCTGACACTGAAGAGCCCATATATTTACATTATATTAATTTGTCATTGTAATTAAAAAATTATATTTTAGCTATTTGAAGTGAGAACATTCTAAAAAAAAAAATCAGGAAACAACCATAGGCTTTTATTGATTTATCACCCTTCTTTGATGGAGTTCACTTCCACCCTTCAAAAACCTCCTGTGAAATGCTATCAATTGATTTGTAATGATTACTCAGAACTGCTACTACCTTGTAAATATTAAGCAACACAATAAATGAACTGAAATCCTGAAGAAAAGTAGAAAACACCTGCTGCTGTCACATCGAAAAATATCCTTATGATTCCAGCTTCACTGATAACATTTAATATTAAGGAAAGAAGCATACATTAAATCGTGCAAGTAGAAAATCAAAGGAACAGAAGTCTGTGAGAAATCATGATCCTCCCAGGAAATTAATAGATATTTATAAGAACATTTTATTTTGTGTAAGAAATACTTTCCATGCTGATAAAAATAAATAACTGAACATGTTCAAAGAATTTTAAAATTAAGCTATGAGATAAAAAGCAGTTTAACAGTTCAAAGATTCCTAATTGGTAATACATACTTCTAGAACAATAACAACTCCATACTGACTAAAAACTATTATCAACAGATATGGCAAATCTACCGCTGACGAAGTGCAGATGCTGTAAAAAATCATGCCAGTGTAGGAGTTCCATCTGCATAAAATAGGATAGGATTTCTGGTCTTTAATTCGTGCAGTATTATTTCTTTCATAATTTGTTTTGATCCCTTCAAAAGCTACTGCACTGATACTAATAAATAAGTAGTTACAAAGAAAAAGGCAAAAAACCCAGGAAAAAAATGACATTACATACCAACCATCTTACTTGGGCTTTTAGTCAACTGTTATGTATGTTTAGAATTTATCAGGCACAGAGGCTCGTACTTGTTGACTAAGAATATCATATTATCTCTAAGTTCAACAGCATGATCCTTGAAAACCTGCCTTTTTATCTTATTTGGAGAAAAAAACTGTCACCAAGCCTACAGAAAACCGAAAAATACAAGAAGAGAGAAAGACAACTTTTGGAAAACATTTTATAAAGCCTCTATCTTCAAATTAAGCACAGAAAAATTAAGACTAAAGTCTTAAGTATTTAGTCTGCTTGGAAGATAATGTTTTTAATTTTGGACAGAAGATTTTGGTTTACAACAGCCAATTTTTGGTTTACAAAAAGTGAAGAAATTGTGAAATGGCTTATCTTGCGATGGTTTTGAAACATACATTATAAAGTATTAAAAATAAATAAAAGAACCTAAAAACTGGATTCTGGCATCTTTAAAGGAAAAATTTCGTTTTACCCATAACATGAAGAATTGGAAAGTGGAAAAAAAGTGAGTTTATGTAATGCTATAATGAAATGAAAATAGCCACATTGAAAAATTATCACCTTGAACAATACTTCAAATTCTTTATATTTTTCATGGTTTTGGTTTGTTTTTCTTACTGAGAGTTTGCACTGAATTTACAAGTGATGTTTTATTTAAATTTTTCAGCCTTGAAAAATAAAAAACCAGTTCTGCTATGCTTGCATGAGACTCTGCTGAACATAAGTGAAGTATTTGCTAAAGGAAATGAAGCCCATAACACTTTTAGACTTGGAAAGTTATTAGAATTGAATATCAGTCAGGAGGTATTCCTTAAAAATTGTAATTCTGGGGAACAATATTATCAGTTCATATTCTGAGGAATCATTCTGTCAAATGCTACCGGAGGAGATAAGTTGCTGAGAAAAGGTCTCTGAACACACAAATGGCTTGAGAACTTCTGTATCATGATAAAAGGGGATGTATTCAGCTTTTAGAAGAGCATGAGAATTTGATATTTATCTAACATCTCAAGAATCTTTGAAATTCTGGAACATATTATTTTCTTTCATATTATTATTTAAATTTCAAGTCTGGCGTAGACGTCTGCACACACATTCAGACACAAATAAGACAAAATAAAACAAATAAAATAGGGCATGGTGCTTGGGTTTTCTTATATTTTCATGATGTTTGAATTTGGGATAAGGCTGAAATATTGCATTTCTTACATTACTTATAACTACAGAGACTCCTATATGAGAATTCTATGTATGATTTCCCCAAAACCATAAAATGTTGGACTGAAATGGGAACCTTGTGGCTTTACCTCCTCTACTAGTGCATGTCAAATTAAACTGTTATATGTTACTGTGTGACGCAGTCTTAAACAAACTCAATATTTTATTTAAATGCATAGGCAGATTGTCATCCTGTTCTGTTTTCCTCCTCTGCTCTGATGGGACTGAACCTCTTTGGGTTTGTTGTTGCTATTCTGGGAAGCCTGTCTGAAGGCATATGCTTTTCCTACTGCTCTATGCTGCTGCTGCTGCTCACAATCCTGCAGATCAGAGCACTTCCAAAAACTGTTGAGCATTTCTGTACTGTGCATTTCTAAGTCTGTCTTTGCTGCAGAAACACCTATGGGATGCTGTGAAGTGTAAGAAAGGGTAGACGGAGAGAGTACTTCAGCCAATCACACAAAGCAGAGGAAGGGAAATGTTGCTGGTAATTTTTTTCTTTCTTCAAGAAGAGGTTGAAGACTAGAGATAAGGTTTTTGTTGTTGTTTGATATTCTGATTCATCTCTGGCAAACAAATCACCTAAATTTTACAACTTGATTTTTCAACTCTTATGTGTCTGGATGACAATGGAAATTTCCAAATGCAAAAACACCTCATAATACAAGTAAATATTTACATTAAATTTCGGTCTGAATTTATGACAATGTTACTCTTTTAGATAATTGATATTTTAATATAACCTCTAGTTATTGAAATAACCCCATTTACTAAAATTTTTTCACATTCTAGAAAGATTTTCCTAAGACATTCACGCTCCCTGTACATTTCAATAAGTGTATAGCTGTTTCTTTAGCTCATACTGTCCAATCACTTCTAAGACTCAGATATTCTTCAATGTATTAGCATTTTTTATCTAAGCAGAGATATGAAAATATTATATTAAATAACGATTCAACCTTGATATTTCAGAAGACACCATAAGGTATCTCATATACCTGGTTTAGGCTCCAACTATTCATTTTGATGTCTTTCATTTATCTCAGATAAATGTTTGTCACCTATTGTAGATCCCTTTTTACAGACATTTAGGAATACTCTTAAACACAAGGAGTCTGCTTTCAAACTAAACAGTTTTAATGACAAACTTAAAACAGTGTTGATAAAGTATACTGCAGAACAAGGCTGGGCAGAAATGGCTTATTGACTATACACACTTTTATCCTTGAACAACTGCATTTCTGTAGTGGATCATTACAAAGCACTACATAGTAGGTTTTTTTCTTTTGGAAATGGAGAAAATTCTGTTGCAAACACTGCAGAGCTCTGAAAGTTGGTAACATTATTTTGAGATCCTAAATATCTAGAAAGTCAGATAATAGAGAATCTGATACTTTTTGATTTTAGGTTTCTCTAAATATCAGTTTTTCTTTCTTTCTTAATTGTAGAGAGGTTTTTTAATATCTATAATGATATTTCTGTTTGAAAATAGATTTTTCATTTCAACCTCAAAGCACAACACATCTTAATTATGAGCCAGTGTCATTGGAGACACTTTGACTGTATTATTGGAATTCAAACTCCCAGTTAGAGAGCAGTGATTCTAATTGTATAACTGGTTCAGAATTGAGAGTCTGTTTGTTTGGAGTGCTTTTACATCCCTCCATTTAGGAGTCAATGCCTTTTCATTTTTGGCATGAAATGTATGATGCAGCAGCAACAGATCTGATCTATTTGGCACTGTTTTGCTGAGATCTTGTTTTTCTGCCTCAAACAGTCCTGCAGTTGCATTCCACTTCCTCAATTTTCTGCTGCATTTTTGTAGTAAGTGCTGTTTTCTTTTGTCCTGGTCTAATGTTCTCTGCAGTGGTATTTTGGTCTCTGGGGTGGTAGATATTAGAGCAGAAAGCAGCAAAAGAATCTCAAGGATTATTCTGCAATTCTAACCCATCTATGGTTAGGATCTATTGCATTAACTAAGGACATGGGTACAGACATTAGAAGTTCTAAATGTTTATAAACATAAAAGTCAAAAATTACCAGGAGTGAAAACTGTTGAAATACCTGTCAGCAAGTCTGACGAGCTCTCTCAAACCATGAGTATTATTTATCATCACCAAATAGCTAGCTAGTAAGTTGTCTATGGCTCAGTGTAACAACAAAAAACTCTCCTTCTACTGCTACTTGATGAAAAATACAGATCTGGAAGATGTAATCAACTTTATGACAGTTATCAGCAACCACAGAATGCAAAAAAAATGGAAAAGGATGCAGTAGGTACATCATTAAAGGAATAGAACTAAATTTTCTCCAAACTATATTTTTATGGCCAATAGGTGAATAAAAAATTCAATATATTTTTTAAATTGAAATTATGGATGTGATTTTGTAGTGCATTTAATGGAAATTTGTGTAGTATTTTTACTGAAAATAGAAACACTGTTAAAAATAAAATATTTCCTAAATTAGGTTTAAAAACATGAAATATATTTAAAAATGCTTAGAAATGGGTAAATTATTTTACAGAGATTAAGCATGACACATAAATTTAGCATTGCTTGAATTATAATTCACTGATGAGTTGTGGAAAAATATGAAATTTCTGCTTACAGCATTTTCGGGTCATTTTTAAATGTGGTATTTGTGGGCATAAATAGTTTCGGGAACTTTTCCTTTCTATTCAATAGTCATACTTGAGCCTTTTTTCTATTCTTCACACTAGCAAGAGACAGTTTCATGGGCACCAGGCTTAATGTAATCCTGGAGGACACCTTTGAAATTGAAGCTTATGCACAATGCACAGAATATTTGCCTGTTGCCAATGCAGGCAGCCATGCTTCTGCACCATTTTCTCATTATATTCCCATAGAGTTTAAAATTAAAATATTCTGCTATAATCAGATTTGAAAACCATGAGTGATGCAGGCCCAATGCATAGCAACAATTTAACTCAAGGGTGAATAACATACATGTTGAGCTCTAAATAAGGCACTGCATTGTTTGCCAAACATTGCAAATAACATAACAGTAACCAAAATTGCGACTCAGGAAATACCAGATTTATGTTTATTTTTCAGAAAGAAAGGAAGTCCTAATGGTTTTGTTTCCATGCTAGTTTAATTCTGACAGCCACAGCCTGTGACATGAGAATTACTCCCTGCATTTACAGGCTATGGTAGTAAAGGAGAAGCAACCTAGTAGCATCAGTATTCAATATCTCAAGAAAGAGACTATGAAATATCATCTTTCCATCAGTGAATTTCCATTTGCCTCACAAAGTGATTTGAGAGGAGAAAACATTATTTGACAATGAAAAGAATTACACTTGTTAGAGTATAAGCCTTGTAATAAAAGAGATTTGAACATATACAACCACTGCTGCACATCCTATGCTCAGTCTAGCCTATTTTGTTGATTTAGCTGCATCTTAAGCATTGGAAATCAAAATGTCTGGTATGTCATACCTTCTCCTGAGAGTTAGGAATTCAAGCCCTAATAGCTCTTTCCCATTCATGCTAGTTTTGATTTTATAGTAGTTTTTTATTTTACTAGTTTAACAAACCAGGTCATTTCTCCATCTCATTTATTTATTATGCCTTTCTTACCCCAGAATTGTAAAAATATGTTTCTTCACAAATTTTATTAATAAGTTCTAATTGTTCAAATGCAATACATATGCTAAAATTTCAGAGGCTTAGAGGAGATGAGATTTTATATTTTTATTTCACTTTAATTTGTTTCTGTGAGTCTGAGTAATGTTAAATTTATCTATCAGTTACTAGTTACCACTTTTCAGATCTTTGGAAGGCTATAATGCTACTGAAGTACAGTTCTTAATGTGTTTATGTAGAATTGTCTTCAAATTTATGCCCTATAAACAGGCATAACCATTTCAATTTAACAATTGCTTTAATCAGTATTTCAGAATGACAACTTGGAATTATCCTATTAACTTTGTTATTGCAGCATTTATAGCCTTTGCAATTGATAGCCGTTTGGATGTTATCACTGTATAACTTCATTTGAAGAAAAGAGTGAAAGGAGATAAATGCACAGCTTCAGTTTGTGGTGCAAGAATGTCCTTTTATATCTTACAAATGTCAATATTTGTAGGGCATTACTTAATAATGCTGCTAGTTGAAAAACAGTGTGCGGTCTACTTTTGTTCTTGAGCATATTACTATATGACCATTAACCATAAAAGGATGATATCTTTTTTCTCGTATTACAATTTTAAATCTTTATTTTTCAACTAAATAAAACTGTTCTGTATATCCAGAAGAAGAGCTAGAAAGATATTTCTCTATTATGTCCTCCTGACGACCTTTATACAGCTATCTCACCAGTCTCACTTGGATATAAAAGCACAGTGTCACAAGGAAGCGAGAATGTATTGGACTTGTGATACTGCTTATCAAAATGTAAGATAAGAATGTAAAGAGATGACAACTTCTAGACAGATCCTTTAAGTAAATACATTTCATAGCATCTTTAAGTGCTGCTTTTTGGTGGCTTTTGCCTGAGAAAAGGAATAGCACTGTAGTTTAAGAATCTGTACACATGGTTGCACTTTGAAAATCCATCCAAGAGAGAAAATCCCTTTTCAGCTAAAGTGAAATCTAGTTGAACTGCTGCAGACTATTAACTTTTAAGACTTATATCCTTTTCTTCTACCACCTATCTCACTAGTCTTCCCTTTCATGTGATATATTTAATAAGCCTGTTTTTAATAAATTTGTGGTTTCTTAAAAACCAGTATTTTTATCCTGTGTCTTTAGTCACACTCACACATTAAACAAAGGACAGTAAAGAACTGCTGGGGCAATGAAGACCAAGCTATTTCCAATACAGGAAGGAAAAAAGTTATTTCATTGTGAGTGTGGCCTTACACCTCTGTAACTCTGCTTCCAGGACTGCCAGGCATGAGCTGATGTTAACTCAGATGTGCATGTAGACTTCTCCTTGCATATCTTTACATTTGGAACTTAAGTTGCCTATTCTCCATTAATTTGGTCCCTTTTTTTCAGGTCCATGGTGACTCTATGTAACCACATCATTGACCATTTATTCATATTTATGCTATTTCTGATCTCCTTTTGCCAGGGAGTCATCAAGCTCCCACCTTTCAGTTCCATTTTTCACACAGAGTATGTACCTCACAATTCCTTTTGCTTTCTTCCCTATTAGCCTGCCTGCTTCCATTTTGCCTCCCATGCTCTTTTCCCCTCTCTTTCTTTTACCAGATCTGTCAGCTGGTCTTTCATAATGCAGAGAAAATGGAAGGTGAGAGAATTGTAAAGTTCTTCTTTCCAATGGTTGTGCCGGTATAAATTTGTGTAGTACTCCTAAAGTGAAACCTATGAGCCTGAGACCAAGA
This sequence comes from Melozone crissalis, assembly GCF_028551555.1. Classification (NCBI taxonomy): domain Eukaryota; kingdom Metazoa; phylum Chordata; class Aves; order Passeriformes; family Passerellidae; genus Melozone; species Melozone crissalis. The sequence goes on from NW_026535780.1 coordinate 26,898,842, forward strand.
TGTGGTGGAATAGCCTCACTTAAGCAAGTCTTCTAAAGTGTTAATTTCAAAATTTTAAAATGTGACAGCAGAGATTTTTTTTTTTACCCCAGCTAGAAGTGACTTCATGAAGTTAAGGTGTGTTTTCCTGGAAAAAGCAAATGACAAAATGTTAATACAGGATTATCTTGATTGGTCATCTTGATGCAATAGTTATACAAATAAAAGTACAAAAGTACATAAAGAGGATAAGCACAAGAATATGTCATTGGAATTACTGCAGCAATCATGAAAAATTACTGACTTGATAAACCTCTTGGAGAATTGAACCTATCGTTATTAAAATATGTCAAAGGGCAAATTCTCTTCTTTTAACTTTGTAAATCTGTATGAGTCACTCCAGTTTTTGTGTTGCTGCTCTACTATTTTGTAAATGAAAGCAGAGCCTTCTCCTTTCCTATAAATTAAGATGAATGTGAACATGGAGAAAGTAAATATAGGTTGTCTAGAAGAGCAATCATATGTTGGCTGTGTCAACATATAATATGCCAACCTGTGTTATGTTTGGTTTCAAATCCCATAGAATGATCACAATTGTTTAGTATGAAACTTGTCCACAGATTTTTCATAGCAGATTGCATGAAAGAAATCTTCCAGTCAGATCATTAGATTTTTTAATAAACAAATTACCAAATGGACAATCCCCATAATTATACTCTCCACAAAAGAGAAAGACTCAGTAACATTCTCTCTCTTAATTGAATCACTAAAGAGTGAAAATCACAGTAAGAATAGACAAAAAATTTCTGAACTTTAAATGACGTGAAGAAAAGAAAGGTCTTTCACGGTAACATAATCAAAAATTAGGACCACAAACCATATTGCCAGACTAATGCATTTACTGGCTGAATGCTGGATGCAAGAGATTGTCTATAGTGTAGCAAATTGAATAGTATCTGTATCTCTCAAAAAAGGGACTTCAAAATCTGTAGTGACAGTTACAACTAGAAAATCTTACTAGTTTAATATAAAATAAGTAATGGTCTGTGTGATCAACATGGAGAATCTCTAGTCTTTCTGCATCAAGTAAGAGAAGTCATTATCATTAAAATTCTGACAATCTGGGAATAAAGACAAGAGGAAGAATATCATATGTATGCCTTCTTTTGTGACAGACTTTGTTTTGTACAGCAATATATCTCAGGGTATAAGTGAAGTATATGGCATGTATAGTAAGGGCACCAATGTGCTGGCCCAGATCCCAATCCAAAATTTGCTTAAACAGTCTTAGAAAAAAAAAAAAGTGAATGTTTAATGTATTATCAGCTTGGTAAATGCTGTACTTGTCAGATTTTGGAAATATCTCAATTACTGGCATTACAGAGAGGCTGCTCTTAAATTTCATTCTTGTGAATGAAATTTTAATGTACTAAAAATATGAAAGATCTCTTCTGAATTTTGAATCCTTAGAGTTTTTTTTTTCCACATCCATCTGAAAAAAAAGTCTTGGTAATACCCATAACAAATCCCCTGACTATAGACAGTAACTCAAAAACACTTTTAAAGAAAGTGTTATTATTTCAACAAATAATAATGATTGAAGACTTCCAGTTGGATTTCTTTCTAACTCTTGCTCTGACCTTAAATGATGTAAGCTAATAATTTAGAACAATGCAGAATGACTAAATGATTGAAACACCGGAGCATTCAACTCTGCACTGTCACACTATACAAATTAGGAGTGGTCCATTCTTAGGTAGTATACAGTCCAGAAAAGGAGATGTGAGCTTCTATGACCATCTTAGAAACTCTTGCGTTTAACAAGTTTGTTATAACTAGTGAAGATGAGGCACTGTATATATATATATATATATATATATATATATTATTTCCTTTTCCATGATGTCTTGAAAAAACATCAAAAAACTCAGTGAGTCTAATGTGTAAGGAGACTTATGAATACAGTTTCAATATCAAGAATCTAAAATGATGTAGGTATTATTTAATTTTGAAATCCAGTTCCCCACAGTCAGTAGCAGAACACGACTGGTACAGCATTAATATAAATAACAATAAGAGGTGACTCTTGGGTATCCTGGTTACAGAGAAAGGTGGTGAAGTTTTTAGCCTGTGTGTGTGAATGGAGCTTGGCCAGTGGCTACACAGCCACGATCTGGATGAACCAGCTTCTGGGGTTGGTTTGTCTCTGTTTTCCAGTGGTTTTCAGCTGGGGGCGGGGGGAAATGTAAAACCTCAGGAGCTTTCCTCACCATATTACTGTTGCGATAATACATTTAGTAAATTACTATTTCAACTCATAATCTCTTATTTATTGTCCCTTCCTTACTGAAAGGGACAGGGGAAGGGGAGTGACTTATTTGGAGTTTGATTTCCCTACGTGTGTTAAAATCAGCGCACTGGGTTGGTGGGACAGTTATTTCTTTGGGATGTATTTTGGCTGTGGCTGATAAACCTATACCTCTCACTAGATGAACTTCTTTACTAGAACCATTTTACAGCTAGTGGAGATGCAGTTATTCTCCCATTTATTTCAGATATCTCTTTTAACCTGAACAGAACTGCACATTAGAAGTAGGCTGTAAACCATAAATCCTATTTTGGACATAATATTGAAATACATCAGGTAGTTTGTTTGGGTTTTTTTTTGAAACACAATGAAATTACCAAATATAGTTTATGATTTGGTTTCTAGAGTGCTTTCTTTTGAATCAAAAGCAAACTTTAAATTATAATCCATTTACCAAGAGAATTTATCAGATGACAATAGTGGGTTTTACCCTCATAAGCAGGGGAAAAATATTACTCTTACACTTTTAATCAGTCTTTTTGGTTTCATCTGTCTTACTGTGTTCAATTACCTGTTGCTAACATACTCTTTTTTATGTCCTCCAAAGAAAATCACACGTCATTTCCAGTTTATGTGGAGGGGATAAAGCCCACGTCTGTTCTCATTTCCATCCTGAACGACTGTCCTATATAATCTTTAAAAAAGGACATTCTTGTGAAAAGTAAGAGTTGATTTCATATACTCTCAGAGAGATGAAAATTTTGTTTCAAGTTGCCCATATTCTTGATTTATGGAAGGATTTCTAAACATTAATTTATTACATAAAAGTACATTTTCTCTCTAAGTCTACTTTCTTTCCTCCTAATTTATCTCCTTCTCTCTCCTCTTTTTTATTGCCCAAATTAAATCTAGTTAAAGAAATTTCACTAATGTGTCTTGGTTTGAAATTGCAACCCAGGACAGGGTCAAATCCTGTTTTGGGATGGTAAAGACAGTAGATCTTCTTAAAATTATTTACTGTTTGTTGGTTTGGGTTTTGTTTGGTTTTTACCTGACATCTTGAAAATGATAGCGTAATTTGGCTTCTTTTTAGTATGTAACTAAGGACTGCAACAATTAACAATTCCATTTTTAATTTGATGATATGTAATTTTGCCTCTAATTCTTGGCAGTGTAAATTTATTCAGGAAGATCACCACACTAAAATGCTTATACTCATTCTAATACCTAAACTATAATTTTCAAAGATAGCTTGGATTATCTCTGCTGGGCACTCCTTTGTGCTGTGTAAAAGAAACCACTTCTCTCAAACCTACCGGACATTGAAGAAATAAAGCTGTTGAATGTCTCAAACCAAAATAAAATTATTGTATCTCTTCTGAAGAGGGATTAAATAGAATATAAAGCAGCTTTTTTTTAAATAGTCATTAATAGTATATTTATTTTTGCATTGAATTACTTGCTGAAACGTATGCTATTAGCATGATTTTCAGCAATTGAGCTGGTGTGAATCGTTAGTAAATCAGGCCTGTAATCTTCAAACATACTCCCTAGGCCCTGAATCTAAAACCATCTGGACAGTGTGACAGTGTTCTATTTATTACATACAACTGCTTGGATACTGCCAATGCATAAACAGTAATTAAGCACACGAGCCAACCATGCATGCCAGATTTGCTAGAACTATCCTTTGAGTATCTTAGAGTTTCCATGCCAGTGAGCTTAGTGAGGCATTGGCTGGTGATTAAACATTAATGATTTATGGTGCAAGCAGGGTTCATTTACTGCTTACTGAAATATGTTTGACAGCAATTTTGTGATTTTTAGAAACAATGCTTTCAAAGACATGTTTCCTGACTCATTTTCTATACTGTTTTCAATACAAATGTGATATAAAATCTCAGAGAATAATTGCTGTATGTGTGGTTCTCTTGCTGTTCTTTACTTTGAGACAAGAAAATGGGTTAAATGCAGCAGGAACTGGCAGCTGTAATAAAACAGTTTTTCTTCAGTTTGAGGGAGCTTTCAAAAAGTCAATTTCAAAGCCTAATATTGCAGACTCTTAAATTAATATTGAATTGTGCATCTTAATATAAATGTGCATCTTAATATTAAATTGTGCAGTTTAACATTGAACAATGTATTTCTACAGATGGAATTTTCCACTGGTGTTTTGCTGTCCCAGTTTCAGGTGACTTTCCTAAGGTCTTCATTGGGGTTCCAACAAACATTTCACAGGGACATAAAAAATTATATCTACTGGGGGTCTGTAGAGGGATCATGGGAAAAGCTGACACAAACCAGGGACCAAATTTTCAACTGATAAGGAGAAAATACTCTGTACTGCACGTAGGAGATAATGAAAAATCATCATGAAAGAGTTTTCATTATTCATTATCAAGGACTGTTGTCTAATGTGTCATATTTACGTGCACAGGAAAATTCTGGTGATGTCAGCCATAAGCTTGTCCTAGCGATATTTTACTGGAAATTATATGTGGCTTGAAACTTGTATTGTATAGTTTCAGAGTTTATACCAGTAGGTAAGTGTTAATGTATGTCAGTGTCAGAATTGCCGCCATTACTACATCAATCCTGATTTACTCGTATTTCAAGCTCTCCTAGTGAGGTAGAGAAGCTAATTTCAAATTTGCACACTCAATTACAGAATGAGAAGTATGATTCACAGCCATCAAAGAGATCTTGGACATTAAACAAATCCCAAAATTTTCCACTGAACTGAAAATCTCCAATTTTGTGGGCAATCTTTTAACATATGTTTTGGCATCTTCTGTGGCTGTATTAATTAAAGTATAGTTTAGTATCAGTTCCTGATATATTTTTTTCATATTTCAAAATCATCAATACAGAGAAGCAAGTATTATGAAAATACAAAATACATATATTTGTACATTTTTTACCTTCTACTAATACCCTACAGTCTGGGTCTAGGCATGGCAACTTCCCATTTGGATTACCTCCAAGTTTCATTACCCGTGCAGAAAGCTTACAAGAAAAGGTGAATCCATAAAAGAAGGCATTATGGCAGTTTTTTTACAGTGTGAACAGGTTAAGATTGTTAAGAAACAAGCCCTGCAAAGGACCAAAGCTGTCAAATAAAGAATAGGCAGTATTGGCTTTCTTAGACATAAGGTCCCAGATGCAAACTGTTGAAAGATTCCTGAAACAGCTCAGCAACATTTAGCTCAGAAATTGGAAAAAACACAACAATGCTAATGTCATGCCCTAGTTAATTATCTCTGCTGAGAGACACAGATAAATTAAGCTGGAAACATAATCAAATTAATGTAATTAATATCACTTCCAGGATGCAAGCAAGTATTTTCTTTCAGTGCTGCATGTTGCCATATGAGCACACAAACACTTTCAGGACTATCTAAGGCAAATTTTATGGGAAACTCTGCACCCCTACTAGCAATACAAGCCTAACCTACTGCCCCAGAGGAGGAGGTAAAAAGAGATCTTCCCACATCCTAAGTAATTCTGTCAATGCCACTACTTTACTTGTGGATTTCCATACTGAAAAATGTCTTCTTTTTACAGAAACCACTGCCACAGGTAGAACCTGAAAAAGTTGCCCTAGACTTTTCTCTTGTAGTTAAATTGTTTAATGTAATTTAGTTATTTGAAGAATAAAAGGATAATTTCTGTAACCACACAGCAACAGAAATTCTGTGTCTCCCTCATGGTTTTCTGCCAACTTAATTTCAGGTCTTAGGAGGAGCTTAACTTTAAAGATAGAATATAAACTGCTTGCTGCAGTTTATATCCTGGTGAATTCAGGTGAATTCCAAGTCTTGACACCACACCAGAGGGCTATGACTGAAGAGATACTCTATGAAGCTCATATTCCACTACAAAAATATTGTGGGGAATTGTCAGCTTATTTTGCCCTGTAGACTTGCAGATAGCCTCTGGCTACCTACCCATTAGCTGCTAGCCACAGGCACAACCTTGGGTGACTAGGATCTGTCTGGGATTTACTCTGCCTTCTGTTTAAACTAATTTGAAGTATTGTCCGTCTGTGCTTATTCTATTTCAAAATAATGTTAAACACTGAAAAGTTTTCTTTCAGCTTTTCTATGGTTAATATATTTAAAGAAAAATATCTGCACAGAGCAGAGAGGTGCAGGATCACTAAGCAAATGGAATTCAATTATGCTGATCTCTATTTAACATGGTTCTTTCCTTTCTGCCTACCTCATCCTCTGCTGGCAGACTGCTCGGTAAATATTTTCTCTGCAGGTCCATGAGTCATCCGTGTAGTAAGTCACAGCCAGAGACACAGGGATAATTGGGAAGTGGGTCACTGCATGAGTCTTCTCCCTGGGAATCAGGGTTAAAAATTTCACCCAGAGCACAAGTCTAGTGGTTCTGTTCTGTTACCATGTGTTTACATCACTGAGCTGCCCTATCCAAATTTGGAGATTGATTAGTGCCTCTTTGCGCAGTGTATTTAGCTAACCAGCTAACACTAATGTTCTTGGACAGACTGTTTATTTCTTAACATGGAAGCCTCAATGTTTGAATAAATAACATATCTGTAGATTGAGTCTCCTCTGGAGATCAGCTGGCTCAACATCCTGATGAAAGAGGTAGAATTACTGACTAACATGGGAGTTATTTCAGGTGGCTGTCTGGAAACCCTCTGAATCTAAAATGATAGTACTGTTTGGGTTGAAAAAGACTTTTAAGATTGTTGAGTCCAACAGTAATCTTAACACTATCAAGTCCACCACTACTAAACCATGTCCCTAAGTGCCATATCCCACATCTTACACAGATGGTGATTCAACCACTTCCTTGGGCAACCTGACTAATGCTTGACCACCCTTTCAGTGAAGAAATTGTTCCTAATATTGAATCCAAACATTCCTAATGCAACTTTAGGCTGTTAACTCTTGTCCTGTCACTTGTTACCTGGGAGAAAAGAGACCAACGCTCACTTGGCTACAATCTCATTTCAGTAGCTTTATAGACAACTTCCTTTACTTCAGGCTAAACAACCGCAGCTCCCTCGCCGTTCCTCATTCGACTGCTCCTTCACCAGCTTTGTTTCCTTTCTTTGAAGTGAACATGAGACCTCACCTGTGCTGTATACAGGGGGAAAATTACTATTCCAGTTCTGATGACTACACTATTTTTGATGCAAATTATTGGCCTTCTTGGCCACCTGAGTACACGCTGACTCATGTTCAGTCATTAGATGACGAGGACTCCCAAGTCTTTTTCTGTTGTGAGGTTTTCCTGTCACTTGTGCCCCACCACTACATGGCCTTGTTGTAACCCAAGTACATGCCAAGATGGAGAAAATGTACGCTCTTTGAGAGACCTGTTCCACGTTTTGGTGATTTTCATTATATAGAATTTGTTTATTTAATCTAATTGGAATATCCCTTGCACTAACTTGTGCCCACTGTCCTTTTGATGACACCTCTGAAGAAATTAAGTCCTGTTTTCTTTATGCATGATATAGCTGAAGAAAACAATTAAACTCTATTCCTTCTTCCTTTTTCTCTTCATGCTATATTATTTATTTTTACTCCCTTCCAGCCTTGCTTTGTTAAATACACATTAGTTTATAACTAATAAACAAGATATATACAATTTTTACAAGCTAAAGTACTAACAGCTGCTCCCCTGCATGAAAGATGGCTGACAGTCTCTTCCTTCTAGTCTAAAGAATTATTACTTTGCTTTTTTTGTTCAGTACACAGTTGTGTAGCATTACTGAAGTCTGGTAGGAAACCAACTGCTGTCCATTGTGATACATTATTCTTGAAGCATCCCCTCCTATAGTCCCTCTAATGCATGGTGTCCTAAGAACGTTCACATTAGCAGCCATAGTGCTTAACATCACCAAGGTACAGAATTTTTACTCACTGGATTATGTATCTCTTTCAGACACAACCTTTGCAAAAATCTTTCTGTGAAGGACTTTATCACATATTTCTCTAATAAGGGTGGTTCATCATCCTAATGTAAGTTGCTTTCTTGTAATTCAGTATGGTCTGAGTCTTAGATAGGTATATTCCAACTCTTTTGTGATATTTTGGCCCAACTCTTCCACTTTATTTCTGTGCCACAGCATAAATCAACTCAAAATTAATGTAAAATCATCTCAGACTTAATGTAAAAATGCAAACATTGGGCTGGTCTGGGCAAGCATCTTCAGTTTCAATATTCTCTTTCCTGTATGATCATCAACAGAAACAATAAAAACTCCTGGAACTGTGATAACTTCCCCTTTCCCCTCTTTTGAAAGCACCATGATTTTTTTTAAGCTTCAGTTGATCAACAATCTTGACTACTCTGAAGTTGAACCAATATATTTACCCTTTCTAGAGCAACATATAAGCAATTCAATGTTCAATTAAAATTTCTTTTCAGTGCAAAATTCAGCCGAAGTAAATGTAACCTTTTAGATGGTTTACCAAAGAGATGAAAGGAAAAGACACAAACAAAATAAAGGTTTCTATTATATATGATCCTAATTCTGCACTGAGTTCCACAATTGAGATAAAATTAATGGACATGTATGTTTTGGACTGCATACTAAAGTGCCTTATTTTCCAAAGACATTATGAATTTTCACTTGAAATAAATAATTATATATAAATTTTAAAAAATTAACTGGATTTTTTATGGCAATATAAGTAAGAAATTTTCTCTTCTCTACAGGAACTGTATACTTTATTGCAAAAGTTAAGTGAATATTGTGTGTGTAGTTCAGCTTTTAATTGGTAAAACAGTCAGGAGATAGTTTTTCAAGCTAGAGGCTTTGCAAGACCTTCAGGAAATATTTGCCTAGTCAGTACCCCAAAAGAAAAGGAAGAATAAAATCTCTGAAGAGTTTTATTTCATAACACCAGAATAGGATTGAGGAAGAGCTTCAAAGCTTTGTAAGAGAACCAGACAAGTACTTGTTGAACATTGTGGGAGACAAGGGAAGTGGAAAATGGCTGTGACACCTGCATTTTGACATGCTACTGTTGTAGCATGAGGAACAAGGCCAAAGAGAAGTGGAAAAGTGGAAGACCAGTAGCAACCAAGGGAAGGTCACTACAACAGATAAAATCTCAAGGGTTAGATGGGTGACTGAGCTGACTCTGCTGATATTTTCTATATATCCCTTCAGAACCTTGCCATCTGGAATCAAGCCTTCTGTGTCTGATCTTGAAATATAGTCAGCTAAATGTTCATAGTGCCTTTAAAAGTAAGATGTTTTTATTTTCTTTAATCTATTACTAATATAAAAAAGACAGATTTGAAATACAATACAGAATATCCAGCATACACCAAAAAACTGCAGTGAGTGTTACACTCTGTGCTCAGGCTTTTTAGTATTTAAAGGGGATTTTAAAATTTGTCTTTCTCATAGTTTACACATTTATTTCATGAAACATAGAACCTGAAAATGGCTGACCTCGAGTATAGAAGTTTCAAAGCTGGAAAAATTAATATAATTGAGAATTTTTAGCTATTATCTATATTCTCACAAATACTGTTGTCAACATAATGGTAGCAGTATAAAAACTTTAGTGAAGAGCTCTGGACCAGCAATGACTGCAATCCTGGGTCTGAGAAGTGCTAAGAACTGAGGAAGCTTCTGAATTGGGCATGGAAGGTCACTCACAAAAACAGAGCAATCATAAGATGCATGTGATGTGATGCAGTAGAAGTGGTCATTTTAATATATCTTTCTCTAGAAGAGATTGACTGTGAATGGTTGAAGCCTAGCTTCTTATTTATTCAATTTCTTTAATTGGTTTTCCTATTTATTTTCCATTCATTTCTGTTCAACTTTTTTCTCTCTTGTTAATTTCTTTTTTTGTCAACATCTTCAAATATTTTCTGTATAAAAAGCATGAAATATGAGGAGCACCTCCATTTCTTTTAATGTAATCTTTTTGCCAAGTGGAAGCCTGACAGTCTGATAGCCAGACTCTGCATGATTTTGTAGAAGGCATACTCAGTGAGGACCCTATTCTTCCATTCTTTCTCAAGGTTAGTCTAGCTTTCAACATCCAGAAGTTCGTTCATATCAGTGAAGATGTTAATTCAATTTTGCTTAGTTGCATAAAAGAACTTTTTCTTCTGATTCTATTTTAAAAACATTTTAAAAAGATCATTCAGCATAAGGAGAAGTACACACACATACACAAAGAAAAAATAGTAGAAACCTGTCTTAAAAATAGACAGTTCCAAAATCTACAAATTCTCTAAGTAAAGATCATCAATTATCTTTACTTGGCAAATGAAAGGCAATAACAGTAAAATGCATATGAGCACCAACTGTGATGTGAAATTTAAGGCTCTAAAACTTCATTAAAATCAGACTGGTAATGATGTACCATATGCACTGGGCTGCGTTTGCCTGAGGATCTCCAACCTGTGGCTCATTTCTTCTGTCACAGCACCTCTTTATAAGAATGACTCAGAGTGCTTTGTTGAAGTGCTTAGGGGCTGACAAGCAGAGTAGGTGTTTCACAAATAATCATTCGCTTCATTATACCCTGGTGGATTATAGACATTTTCTGGTTTTAGGAGAATCTTGGGCTTTCATTTCTAAAGTGAACTGAAGACATGAAACAAAGCTGTTAACAAGTATTCTGACAATTTATGCTTTCAGAATAGGAAACTGATCTTGGTTGGTTTTTTTTTTTTTTAGCAAGTAAAAGGGATTTTTAATAGCCATTACAGAAATAACTGATAATGAATTTGAATAGTAAATTTCAGAGAGATTACAAAAATATATTTACCAGCTAAGATAGATGGTAGACATCATAGGTGAAGGGTTGCGTATTTCATTGCCAGCTCTTGAGCAATTTAGTCCCCATGTGCTTGTTTTATTATTCTGGTACTTTAGTCTCTTATTTGTAGCTCACCTTTATAAATTATTCAGAACCTTTTCCTTTTTTAATGCTTTCATATATAATTCCCCCTTAATGCTACAGCTTGATATGGCTATATGTGGCAAGTAAAATAAGTGCTTTTAGAGGAACCTTCATCTTATTATGATTAAAGATGAAAGAAAGCCCATGCCAAAGCAACATTAAGCTAAATTTTTCATATGTTAAGCAAAATGAAAACCTGTTGGTGTCAGAGAGATATTAATTATGCTGAAATCCATTTGATACCTGGTCATACCCTAGATATTAAAAACTAAACATCTGAGCACAGGTGGAAGCACCTTTAAACACTGACATGTAACAGAGGTGTCTGAGTTCTCAGAAGAGACAGTCTGGTGGGCATGTGTGAATTGTCTGCAGCATGTTTGGAAGTCACAGACACTCAGAAATGGAGAGAAACAAAAGCAAATTCCTGGCTTGACTGGTTGGTTCATTTGCTTTCAACATAAGCAACCTGCTGACCAGGCTATTTATCCACAGTAGGAAAGCCTGTGTTTAATCCCATTTTCTGAACAAGGAAGGGCCTCAGCCAATTAGAGATAAGCATGGGAAGAGTGCTTGCTACCGGCCTTGTGGTGCAGCAAGGGGAAAATAATGTGACCTCAACAGCTGACATGCTCGGGGAAGAATAGAGCCATATTGGACTCAGCACCATCTGCAAGGCTTTTCCTTTCCTATTCCATGTAGCAAAATAATTAGTGAACACATTTTATTTTTGCAGAACTATTTTCCATGTTTCAAGTACTTTGAGTAGTATAAAAAGAATCTAAACGTACTGTTCACAGGTGGTTTTTGTTTTGTTTTGTTTTGTTTTTTTTTCAGGTTGCCTGTAGTACCATTAAAACACATGCAATCTAAACTTTTACTGAAAAATAAATTTCAGATCAAGTTTTGAAGGTCTGGTGATCACTTGGTATTAAAGGGACATCGCAGATGAATAATTGCTCAACGTGCAGTGTTAATGATGTTTTACCTTGTGCTTTAAACTGAATAATTACTAGTAAAAAAAAAATGTTTAGAATGATAGTAAAGAATCATTGGACTATGTATTTTCCAGTTCTGACTTTTCAACCTTCTAGAAAAATCTTTATCAAAAGAGATATATTATTTATAAATAACTTTAAAGTAAATATCTTTTTTTTTCCCAGTCTGATATATTATAATTAAACTTCTGAATAGCTTTATACTTTGTTATACCTTTCTGCATCAAGTAATAGTTTGAATAAAATGTTGAAGGGGCACATAGCATTCATATGTTATGAAGAAGTGCACACAAGAAATGGTGAAATGCCTTTTGCATTTGACTCTACTGGCTAGTTAAAAGTGAACAAGCTGGTTAAAGAAAACACAATGAGCAATGAATATTTAATCTGCATTCTCAATACTTTTAAACAATACCAAAAATAAACAAATTGTATTCATGAAAATCTGATTTTCTTCAGGGCCCATACCTGTTTTGTTATTGCTGCCATGGTGTCCGGCATTACACAGCTGTCTATAAACCAGACAGCTGGAAATCTGGAGATGAGACTGGGGATGCTCTGTTCTCAATAAAGTTAGGTTGGATACTGAGGTATTGCATTCCAGTATTTTCTATGTAAACACAGAATTAGCCCAAATGGCATTCAGTTAAAACAGGGAGAGGAGCTGTTCCTAAAAGCTGAAGTTATATGATGGAAAAGAATAAACAACATACAATTCTTGATAGTTTATAATATAGTGAAAATGTAAAGTGCACTCATGATTGAAGCCTTAAATTTATGTTTGAAATATAAAAACATTAGTTTAAATATCTGATAATTTAGTCACGATCCTAATTCAGTTTTAGATCCTTTGACTAGAAAAATGTTAAATATGGTAAAGTTGTATTTCCACTGCCAATTACAATCTGAGCACTACCTATAGGAAAAAAAAAAACAAAACAGAGGTAAATGAACTATGGATTAATATTTGCATAGCATAAAATTAAGTGTTCATATAGTTGACTTAAGCAAGACCATCATCCTCACTGCTGCCACTCGAGATCCCTGAATTAAGCAAATGTAAATTTATAAATAGTTATTTTCAATATGCAACAACGTTTATAGGCTGGTTTTATATATATCCTTTAGAAAGCAAAGTAGGTGTCATCCATTTCCGAGTATAGTAAAGATTGGAAAAGAGAATACTCATGATTTGTTTTTAAGTTCCATTTTCCATTTTTTATTCAGCACTGTGTCTTTTTAAACTTGTGAGCTGTTTCTATGATATGTAGAGTTTCATATTAAGTAATACAGAATCAAGAATAACGCTTCTCTTTTTATTTGGTAGTCTTATCTGACTACAGCTTTATCTTTGCTCTGTTCAATCTTTCCAAAAAGAGCAAATAAACAAAAAACTAAAACTGCCACCCTTTTATACTTTCTTCCTGTGTTGACGCCACAATCCTAGTAAGCGTTTGACCCTGAGTTCTGTTGGATGCACAATGTCATAATTGTTGGACCTGAATTTGGTCCAGAGTAATAAATATTTTGTTTTCAGGGCTCCATGACTAACAACATGAGTTAATGCAAGTCAGCATCATATGAAGATGCACCTCTGGGGACATTAGCGAAAATCTTGTATAACACATTATTTCCATCAGAAAAAAACCCTGTGAGATAGGTAAAATAAGCTCAAATGTACAATTTTGAAATAAATTTATTTCTTTATTTGATTTCCTTTCTTTTATGACTTTAGTAGGATTACTCAGTTTTATCAAAACATAGTCCTAAAAATGCTGTTTTCTTAAGGACCTAATAACATTGCTTAATTGATAACAGACAGCACCATGACATAGCTTCTATATGTGTTCAAGGACCTGGTAATGTAAATTTTTACTACATACAAGACATTTAAAATGGAAAATTACTGGAGACATCTCATGACAGGGCTGCTGCTGCTTATACTATAGCCATCATTTAACAAGTGAATAGGAAGTATTCATTAATTCTTCAATTAATTGATTTTTTAGCTTTCAAACTGGAGATCCATTTCTGAGCAGCTACACACTATAAAAGTATTGATCCCATGACTAAAACAATTCTGCTTGAAGCAAATAATCTTGAAAAAGAATCATTATTTTTTTTCCTCTGACAATAATATATGATCACAGGAAGGAATACATTAACTTGCATATCTGCTGTAACCAGATATTTTGGTATTTGTCATGCATTTCAAATTTGAAAGGAGTTTAATGACTAGCTGGAATCAAAGGACATCACTTTGGGGCTGCTAAACATTCTATTTAGAAACATTTAGTATTATGAATAAAAAATTTGAGTTAACTCTTGATAGATATATCACTAAATGCCCTGCAAGTATTTCAATAGTCAATAGTTGAAATTCAATGAATAGATCAATATGCAATTGATGGAGAAGCTGATCCATCTGGGTTACTACATGGCAGCATCTTTCTCTGGAGAAACCCTGCCTAGAAAAGAAAAGTGTTTTTCAACTCATAAATCATTTTGACAATGAGCACTACAGATTATCTCAAATTGCAAAATTCACTTCCAGATCTGGCACTGCATCTCACCAGTTTTCAAAAACTCATTTTTTTTTCCTTCTTACTATAAATAGAAGAGCAAGCTCTATGCAAATAAAGTTTTTATTAAAGGACAAAGTATGCAGCTGCATAGTTTCATCATTTTTTGAGCATTCTCAAATGTAAAATCAAGAACTGCTATCCCTGTGAACTAATGTCACTTCAGAATGTAGTACAAATCACTGATGCTTCTCTATTGCCTCATGTGACATACTTTTATGTCTTGAGGGCAGCACAAATCAGAACTTCTTTTCTCTGGGATTGACTTACACTGGATGTCAACAATCCAGAATAAAATATAGCTTGATGATCTCTGGGAAAATATATTTACCTAGTAATATAACTTCATAATCAGATCATCAGTATTATCTACTTTAAAATGAGTCCCCAAAGACCATCTGTCCCCAAAAACTCAGATGTAAAGAGGAACTAACAGATTCAATTTCACCTCTTGTAGAAAATAGGCCATCCAGTTTCACACAGTTATGCCTGCAGAGTCTAATAACTTTCCTAGAGTGAAAATTCCTTCCTCAGTTTGTTTCTCAGTCTGAATGGAATGTGTCATGGTACAGGGGAACCTTTCCTTCCCAGTACTGGGTTTTTGCAAGTGTTAATTATTTTAATTTTTTCCTTTCAATACTAAAATAGAAAATAGGGTTGTTAAATTCTGGTTTCTTTGTAGGCAGATTTTAAAAATATTTTTCTCTAGACACTAATTTTATATAATGTATTTTCTATGCTAGAAAAAAAAAAATTAAACCCCATCAGTTACTTCCTCAACTGTCCTTACTCAGGATAGTCAATTTATGTGTCATTGTTTAGGATTCAGTAAGTAGGCTGGGCTCTTTCAAGCTTATTATGGTATGGTAGGTATGATCTTCAACCCCTGAAATGTTCTGTCTACCTTTTTTTCACAGGCTCTAAATGTCAATACCTGTTACTTAACGTAAATATCAAGACTGAATGTTCTCTCATTAACAATTCTGACACCAAAAATGGGGAAAAAATATTGATCTTCTAATTCTGCATAATCTGTTGTGCCTCATTCCATCCACTCTTGTAACAGAACCAGACTGGAAGTTGATAATCAATTGTTTATTTTCTATGATTTTCAAATCAAATGAAAATGACATGAAACTGTCTTGAAGCCACTTCAGCAGTTCTTTATCTATTGCTCTACCTAACATAAAATCTTTCCTATCATGCCAGCCACGATGACATAAATATGCAGTTCTTGCATGTATCAAAGGCTGAATGAGTCATTGATAGCTTTGGAGTGGCACAAACAAGGCAAGAAATGTGACAGCTGTCTTCACCCAGGCAAAGGTCAGCTCAGCTTTGCTGCAGCTTTGAATCATGTCAATGCCATACATAACTAAACTAAAAATCATCACTATCATATTTTATCCAGGCATTCCTTTTCTTCCCAGCTTCTTGCAACAGTTTAACACAGTAAATGCAAGGAGACATAGAAAAGCAATTGTTTAGGAAAGTCCTGAATGTTAATTCATGATGAATAAACTCTGAAAAGATAGATTTTAACAATTGGCTTTTTTTTTTGCTTATTTTGGCATCAATACAGCACAGAACTTCCTGATTACTCCTTCTCTCTGAAGCAGATTTGAGGACACCTACCATTTCTCTCAGGATCCTCTACACACTTGATGGGAAGGTATAAGTGTATCCAGCCTGCTACATCATATTGCAAGAAATCTGCAACCATTTTATAGAAGCACCCAGATTTTTATTGTATTACTTTCCTACCTTACATTTTCCCATTAATTTCTCCAAAAGTTCACTTCTCCCAGAATTATGACAGTACTTAGAGAAGTAGAAGATCCACAGGAAACAAAAAAACAAAAAAACAACCTCCTTAGGTTTCATGGCTTAGAATTTTTTTTTTTTTTCAAAAACATGCAAATAGAAACAACTTTTGTAGACTATGTCTTCAGTCCAAGCTGAATGACGCATTTTTTGTTAAAAGATCTATTTTTTATTTGCGTTCAGGGTGTGTCTGAATGAGACTAAAATGTATTTCATAGCAATGATAACATTTATTTGGCTGATCATTTCCATCTGGATAGATACTAGAGATAATACAGAGAATTAAATCATCATGTACAATTAAAATTGTTCATTTATGATTAAAATGGGATTCATCAGATACCATTTCATCTTTTGGATGAATTCCTGTATTGGCTTTCATTGCACTTTATTATCTAAACATTTTACAGTAAACCAGTTAAACAGCCCACATAAACACCCACAAGCCAGATTAATAATATCTCCCCTACTCTTCCTGTCTTGTCTTTCAAGGAGAATCTAAATAAAAAGAACCCTAGATATTCTGCACTGCTGCTTTTAGTGTATCACAATAAGAACTCAGTCAGAGAGGGTGGACAAGTAGTCGATGATTAACTTGCTACATTCTCAGATGTCTGTATTCTCTGAAGAGCAGTATTATACTGTGAAGTATTTTTTAATGGGAAGAGATGTCTTGATGTCGAGTCTTACTGTGTCCCATTGCCAGCTCCAGCCTCCTGCTTCCTGTGCAGTCCTTACTCTACAGACTATTGCTCGTGTGCAATAATGGGGATCTGGGGCCACCAGAAATGTACTTCCTGAGCCTGTAAGATTTTCTCCTATGGCTCAGTTGTAACAGTTGATGCACAGGTAAAGGGCTTAGTAAGCTTCTGATTCCAAACCCATCAGTTTCATAGTATATTTGTAAAACTCATGTGATTTGTCAAAAAAAGAAGAGGTACTGCTGAATGAACACATAGGTATGGGCTTCCATTTGGGCATTACTAAATATTTCCTGATGAAGGAGAAATCATTACTGAGCAAACCGGATTATGCAACAAGGCTAGCAGTCAAACTAAAACTCCGAATATAATTTCTGTATTACTTCTGGTTTTATTCATTTCATTTTATATGGTTCTGCACATCACTTATATTTTAAGCAGCCCTAAGTAGTCATAATATTTATATTTTTGATCTAATTTCTATGTACACCCCCAGGCTGATTTAAGTGATTTTCTTTTTAAAAGCAGACTTTACAGATTATGCCCTAAATTAAAATCTAAGATTGAACTCACTATAGCACAACAGAAAACTGGTTCACTGTTTCCCCTCATTAAATAGGAGAGTACCAGTTTCAGAGGGGAAGTAGCAATTTGGAGAGCTCTTACATGCCAGAGATACTGGGTTAATTGTCACCATGGCATGTCAGAGGCAATTAAGAGACAGGTGAAGGAAGGAGCTGCAAACTAGAGATAAGAATGAGCCCAATTTCACAATAATCTCTTAGTTGGCAAAAGTTAGTTTGCCCTAAGATACAACAGCTTGTGCTGACCCCAGTAGTTTTTGTTATCTTAGAAATAAATGTACGGTACATTTAATGGGAACATAATACTACCCCTGAAGATACTTAGTCAGATGTGTGGGTATGTGAGAAATCTACAATGCTAGACCCCCACAGACAAGATGAGGATTTAAAATCACCTATTCCTTCATATTTAAAACAATTTATTACTTTCAGCTAGAATAAGAGAAAAGGACAAGTAAGTTCTCTGAGAAAATGATGGTTGATCTCTTTTCCATGAATGTAAAATAATAACAAACCTATCCTTCATGAATCTTCACAATTCTTTCTCTGGTCTTTCTGTTCTAATTTTACTACTTTTGTCTTTCCATGGCAGCAGCAGTCAGACTTTTGACCCTCATCCAAGGGAAGGTAAAATTTGTCCATCTGGTTAAGAAGTCTCTGGCCAGCCTTAATGAAAATTGCATATTCTATTACAATTCAACATCAAAACACCATGCTTGTTATGTTTTCATATACTGCTATTGCATTTTTACTTCTGAGACTAAAGAAATATCTTCTTGAAATCACATGAAAAAAGTGCAAACAAAATTGGCACAGAATCTGATCATACTGTGAGTGGCCAAGCATAATTTGCTTTTATATCATTGATTTATAACATAATTTTGCTTTATAACAGATGATGTCTTGGTGAGTTTTACTGAAGCAAGTACTAAGATTAAAAGGAAGATAGAAGAGCACTCATGCTTACAGTAGTCTAGGTAAAATTTGAGGATTATCCAGCATGTTTTTAGTTGTACAGTGATAATCGGATAACATCAAATACAGATGGTGAAACAAAGAATTATGCATTGACATATCTGAAATATTTTGCCTCCATGGTGAAAACAGTGAACAGAAAGGTAGAGTGAAAGCATGTGAGCTCATACACAAAATGCACTTTGTTTTGAACTGCTTTGCCCAGGCTTCTCCAAAGCAGACAGAGTGAGTTTATAAGGGGTACACTGACACACACTGTGCTCCTGTATTTCAAGTGTTAAGTTCCCTTTATAATGCAGTCATATCTCACTCTCCTCCTTTTATTCAGAAATCATGGCTAAATGTTGCTGTAGGCATAAGATTTAACAGGCTGCTCATGATGACTGACAAGTTCCATCTGGGACCCAGAAAAAGGTAATGAAGCACTAATTTGATAAGCCTTCAGTAAATAAATAACCTTCCTTTATTGAGATTGGAGTGGCTGAGGAAGTGAAAAAAGACAGGTAGTGTAAATCAGAATCTTATGATGTTTTTACTTTGTTTTTTGTTACAAGACAGATAAGGCAATCAATAGATTCATATGAATCTGTTATTTGGTCACTAGCAACTAAATGCAAATTTTGAACTTTAAAGGAAAAGGAACATATATTTCTATCAGGGGTAATTTTCACTGAAATTAGTTCTTTCAGACTTAGGTCTAGATGTCTTCCTTAGTAAATGTAACACCATATTTACTTCTGAAATTTTTTTTTATGAAAAGATATTTCTTTTATTTACAGTCTTTTGCAAACAAAAGAGCTTTCAGCTCTTATAAATCTGATGGCTGCTTTTATACTCTTCATCCAGATTTTTCTGAAGGAAGTTAATAGAGGTCATCTAGATAAATGATTACCCTGCAGAATTGGAGGACCTTTTGATCAGTAAATAAAGCTGCAGAAGAAAGATGTTATGGTTAATTCTAGCTGGATTGTGGAACTGTTTTATCAGGAAACAACATTCTGTGTGACTCAGGCTTGAACTACAGTTTTGCTATAAACTTTGCATAGAAAAAATGCACAGACAAACTACTCCAGGAACCCATCACAGCATATAATTGCTGCAATAAAGATAAAAATCAAACAACATGTAATTTGTTTCTAGCTTTTTCTTGTATTAATTATGGTAGTAACTAAAACCCAAAACCCCATTTTACTAAACCCTGTAAAAATTGATGGCTGAAGAATATATCTGTATTATTCTGACTAATCTCAAAGGAAGATATGGACATTAATGGGAATTGTTTTTAGAAAAAGATTAAAAAATAATGGTGTGCTGTGTGAAAAATAATGTAGTTGTCTTTTCATGCAACTAATTTCCAGATTTTAGTAATGTCCCATAAAACCCCTTTCTTAATTATCACATTGCTGTATTTTTCTAATTATTTTGCTTCAAGTGGCATTTTTTTTAATAGGACCAAACATAGGCTACTTAACTCTAAAAAGCATTCACTGAATAGCTGGTATGTCCTCATGAATATCAGAGTTATCTCCATAAAGTTGTCCAATGGTGATGGCCATCTGTATTCACTAATAAGGTTTCAAGGCCTGTATGTATTGATAATAACATAGAAAAGAAGAAAGCTAATGAAGTTGACAGTGGAGTAAATCAGGAAAACTGAGCTTTCACAAACATTTTGGCTGACAAAAATGGAAGAATTTCTTAATTGTGTTAAAGGTTGTGGAATTAGAAATTCCAACTGGAAAAAAATACAACCATTAGTATAAGAAGTGAAACAAGGTAACTGAGGTTACTGGGAAATCAAAAAAGGAAAAAAAAATCAGGGAAAAAGAAAATTTAAATATAAAGATGTCATTGAGAAATACTAATCCAACTGCAACTTTATCATCCTGGAGAAAATACTGGTATCTATATTTAACTAAGATTGAAAGAAAAAATATCCACAAAATTATAAAAATTTTTGTTCTTTAAAAAAAAAGCAAAACAGAAAACAGAAAAGCAAATTAGATGTTAATTTTCCTTAGTTTTCTTCAAAATCAGTTATTTACTGTAGTAATTTTGAAATGTGGTAAAGAGAAAAGCTTTTTATTATACAAATACTCAGGCTTTTAATCACAAAAATTTGCAGAATTTCAAGAAACAGACTGTAGAATTTGTAGTTCAGTTTTGATGCTGATCTGGCAAAGGGCACGGGATGACTTCAGTGATGTTCTCCTGCCTATGGAGAACCTGAAACTAGCAAACAATGAGGAGAAGACCATGGCGATAAAGGCCAGATGCAAGTCCAGGGTTTCACATCCAACTTCACTGAAAACTTAGACTGTAAAAGAAAATGAAAAAAAAATGTTATGAAGATGAAGAAAATTTTGTGGAACATGTTGACTGTAGTTGTGATAATTCTCATTCTCTAGAACTTTGAAATGCAAAAAAAAATAGTTACACAAAAATTTATTTTTCTCTTTTTAGGAATACTAAAATTGGATGGTCAAGGTTGGAACATGGATAAAATAAAGTTGTGGTTATTGAGAAAGAGATTATTAAGAAAGAGATTGCAGTGTGTGGACAAATACACAGATTATTTAGAAAAAGGTGTGTTATTCAAATTAGTTCTGTTCTGTGTTTCCCCATTAGAGAAATGACTGCTTCTTCAGTTGTGGAACCTTTGTCTTCTACAACTACACTTTTAGTTGCCCTTCCAGAGCAGAGATTTAGTTAAAGGTGTCGTAGAACATGCAATACTGCAAATATATGTATCCCACAGAATGCTCTGTAGGTATTGTAGTTTAAGAAAGGTCTTTATTTACTTACCTTGAAATACAAGCTAAAAAAATGTGGTAAAAGGTACTTTAAAAGCTGGGTTTGGCATAATAAAAAGCATCTAAAATAGTTACCAAGGTTCAACTTATTCCAGCAGTGTGGAAACAATAAATAAGCCAATTAAAATTTTCTGTGTAATTACCTTCTATATGAAAAAAAAGGTCTAAAAATATTTAACATAGAAGAACAAAAAATTTTATTTTTGTCATTCATTTTAATAATGATTACATTTCTTTTTTTGTATTCCAATTAATCTATGTTTGAGGTTTGTAATTTATGGACATAGAAATAGAAAGGTTCTGTAAATCTATGAAATTCTGTAAGAGTGAATCAGTTTCTTAAAATTAAGTTATATACACTCTAACACTATTCAGTATTTTTTCTGAATAAATAGCACATATGTTTCCAGCAACAAGAAATTATTTTTTTTAATATGCATCTTTAACAAAACACTCAATTTCTTAATCTTATATATTCTAAATTATTCCAGTGGTTTCTGAGAAAAAAACTAATGTAAGTTTTAGTGTGATTCTTGAACAGGCACTTTAAATATCTTCTATTTATATTAAATTTACAGGAAATAAATATATTGAAAAATACTATGAAGATATTTTTCTTATTAAATCTGCCTACAAGAAATATTTGAAAACCAGTGCATTTAAAGAACTGACTTTCAACAACCCATAAAGATTATTACACTGCAAAAAGCTAAATTGGTGTACAGAAAAAGCTACTTCTTTCTTGACTTACTAAATGGCATTTTGTCCCTCTGTTGTGCTAACATTTTATCAAACTAACTTCCATTTGCCAAAGTTCTGCAACTGATGTCCTAAAATACATTTGAAAAATCATTCTACTACTGATTTCTTTTTCTTTAGACAAATTTTCCATAGCACTGAATTAAACATAATAGGCTTTATAGCATATTTGCTGTTTGTTTCTTCATATAAACATAAGACTGGCCAGCTTGGGGCTAGTCTGCATAGAGATGATATGAAACATTAATGTGAAGCAGTGGAAGGAATGATGATACAGTCTGTAAGGTAGTTAGGTTAACGCTATCACTTCCAACCACGAGTGCCTTTAGTTTGAAATAGTTATATAAGAATAATGTATCTTAATTATTCTCTATTTTTAGCAGAGGGAGGTATAAAGAGAGGTTTAACTCAATTTCCAAGAACATTCGGCTTGATTTAATTTCCATGCACAGTGAAATCCTAAATTCCTTAGGAAAACCAGGAAGGTCTATTTTGTCACATTTAAAATTTTCTATTTGGAAAAGCAGCCTCCACTGGCAAAGAAGAGATTAAAATTCTATCCTTTGCAGCTGGTTTTATAGCTGGAATATAAATGTGTTGCTTATGCACTTCTCTTGCAGTCCACTTAAGAGTAATGTAAAACCTCCCATCATATCTCTCTTATTAGGACAGCCTGAGAGAGTTGGGAAGGTTCAGCCTGGAAAAGAGAAGGCTCTGGGGAGCATTTCAGTACTTAAATGGAGCTAAAAGAAACCTGGAGAGGGAATTTTTAGATGGACATATAGTGATAAAAAAAGGAAGAATGGTTTCAAGCTGAAAGAGGGTACGTTTAAGTACAAGAGTATATTTACTCACCACCTTTATTCAGAGGTTTGTGAGAAACTGGAACAGGTTGGCCAAAGATGTGGATGTCCCATCTCTGGAAGTGTTCAAGGTCATATTGGATGGGGCTTTGAGCAAGCTGCTGTAGTGGAAAGTGTCCATGCACATGGTGGAGGTTTAGAACTCCTCCAAAGTGATCTCTAAGGTTTGGAACTCTGTCGCAGACATCATTTATGGAAAATCCTTTCCTTAGGATTTTTCCTCCTGAGAAGCTGAGAGACCTCAGGAACAAAATGTAAACAATGGTTATCTGCTGCTGTGAAAAGCAACAGTTGCATCTGTGATTGGCCCATGTTGGTTGTTGGTAATTAATGGCCAATCACAGCCCAGCTGGCTCGGACAGAGAGCCCGAGCCACAAGCCTTTGCTATCATTACTTCTTATTCTATTCTTAGCTAGCCTTCTGATGAAATCTTTTCTTCTATTCTTTTAGCATAGTTTAATGTAGTATATATAATAAAATAATAAATCAAGCCTTCTGAAACATGGAGTCAGATCCTCGTCTCTTCCCTCACCCTAAGACCCCTGTGAACACGGTCACAGAACTCCTCCAAAAGTGATTTCTAAGGTTCTTTCCAACTATGATTCTAAGTGTGACCTGTGTTTAAAATGATTCACAGAGAACAATCTTTCAGGATCCTCTACAAAATTACTTTTCCAATAAATTTGAACTCAAAATTAAACAAAGAATTAACCCTAAATATAATATCATTAAAAATATATTTGCTTTAATCTCCTCAGTAAATTGATTTGTCTGTTTCAAGTTTCCTATAGTTAAAATGGAATATAAAAGGTAGCAGATTAGGACTTTATTGGATTTGGAAAACTGACAATGACCTATTGTTCTGTGATTTAGAGAGAAGTGTTTGTGTGGAAATTACTTTCTAATAAAGTCTTATTTTTTGTAGTAAATTGAAAATAAACACAGAATTTTTAAAAAAGTGTATGAGCATGACAACTGAAGTTGAAATGTGACTATATGCACATAATAGGGCACTAAAGTGTTTCCGTTGTAGACATAAAAGTAGCATGTAAAATAAAATGAGGAATTTAATATTTAAGTGTCAGAATGTGTTGTCTACTGTTATCAATTTCTATGCAAATACTTGCAAAGAAACAAAAATAAGTAAGGTATTTTGGGATCAATCTTACGTTTACTTGATTTCATAAAAAACCTTATATTAATTTCAAGAGAATATTAGATCAGACTCTGGAAAAATACCAGTAAAGGATCTGGCACGACCAGCCAGAGAAAGGTTATTGAGGTGAAGGAGAATCTAAAGCTTCTAAGAAGCCTGGCTATGAGGGTTTATATCTTACAGGTTCCAATACTTGTAGTCTGGCTCATTTTGCATCTGAACATCTTCCTAGAGAGAATTATCAAAGCTGTCCTAGCATTTGTAATATCACAAAAGCCCTTCGCAGATATAGGAAGGACAGGGGAGGGAGACTGCTATCAGCAGTCCTGTGAGGAAGTGGGAGACAGGGTTCATGAGGAGAGTGATGTGAATAAACCAGAACACAAAATCAACAGAACAAGGCTTAAGCAGAGTCACCTCAAGCACTGGTGTGTAAGAAAGAAAGTGCCATTAGGCACATGATGAAAAAAGCATCCAGAAAATTTCAGGAAAATGTTGGGGGTCATCTCTGAAGTGCCTGCATGTAAGTTGTCACAGGAAAAAGGGAGATTTCCTCCACCCTTAGTGTGAGGAGATTTCTTTGACCCTTAGTGTTTGATTTGTCTGTTAGCATCTTAGAAAGCCAAAACCCTCATGCCCAACCAGTCTGTCTGCATCCCTTTATGGAGACCCTTCACTGGATCAGAGGGCAGTTGCACTGACTTATTCAGGGAAATACACCAACAAAATAAGGGACACCCCTCAGCCGGTATGCCCACTTTTTGACCCATTAATGGGTCTTCCACTTTGTTTGAGTACATTTCTGACTGATGGCAACTTCCAAAGCCCCTGAAGTGCTCACACTAACAGTTTACGGAATAACACTCTATTAATATAAAATTATGATAGGTTAAGATTCAAGGATTGCCAGTGATAGCATCTGACTGAAAAAACATGGGCAAAGCAATACACAGACAAGCTCTAATCCCCAATAAAAGTATTCAGCACACACAGAGTAAGGTTCTTACCCATGTCTATGGGGATAGATAGGTTCAGCCCATTGACTGATCCCAGCAGTTATGATGGAGTCTTCCCTAACTTTTCCCTAGCTTACTTTAAAATTATTTCTTTATATTGAGGTGGAGCTTGAGTGATTCTTGTCATACCTTTGTAACTGATTGGTGTTAGTGCCCTGCTTTACCTGTAAAGATAGTCAATAAAATATAAAGTGCACACCCAGTAAGGGGTGGTCATACCTTGGAGGCAGAAAGATTTTGGATGGACATGTGATTAAATATTACAATTAGGCTATAATGAGCTTCTGAGAAGCTCATCTGAGAAGAGCAATTTCAGCACAGTGGTTGGCTCAGCAGCAGGGCATTTTCTCCTATGTCCCTTGGATGACTGGTGCTATACAGTTTGTTGGCTGCAAACTAGACAACATCGAGTTCTCCCACCTGCAGAGATTTTAACAGAGCCTGGCTGTGACTTTTCCACTCTCCTCTGCTCTCCACTCCATCCCTCTTATCAGGTGCTTTAGGTTGCAGGTTGTGTATATCAGGAATCATGATGGAATATGTTTTGCACATGCCAACCACACTTCATCTAGGTAGTAGCAGCTGCACTTTGCCCTATGATTTCTATACTAACTCTGAGAGGTTGTGAATATATCTTCTCAGTTCCCTCTAATTTCACCCCCAGCCATCCTTTCATGCAAGTGCACACAGTGTGGGAAATAAACACAAAGAATTGGGGATCTGTGGGCATTTCTGGGACTATGATCTTGTTGGGATCACAGAGACATGGTGGGATGGTTTGCATCCCAGCTG
Source organism: Melozone crissalis (assembly GCF_028551555.1). Classification (NCBI taxonomy): domain Eukaryota; kingdom Metazoa; phylum Chordata; class Aves; order Passeriformes; family Passerellidae; genus Melozone; species Melozone crissalis. Next base: position 26,925,111 of record NW_026535780.1, read on the forward strand.
GGAGAACCACAATATCAGCATGCAAGTATATCAGTGGCAAAAGGAAGATTAGGGCAAATATGGTTCTGTGAGTGAATGGTGCAGGAACCCTGCTGACAGAGGACATTGAAACAGCTGAGATACTGAAGGCCTTCATTACTTCTGCCTTTACTAATAAGACCAGCCTTCAGAAGAATTCCATGGATGCAGAGACCAGGGACAAAGTCTGGAACAAGGAAGACATAGTGTTGTAAGAGGATCAGCTCAAAGAATATTTAAGCAAACTTGTCATACTTCAGTCCATGAGCCCTCATGGCATGCACCCAAGTGCTGAGGGAGCTGACTGATTTACCAAAATATTTGTAAATCAAAGATAAAGCCAAGCTTTTCCTCATCACTGAAATATAAGGAATTTCTTTAAAACTCCAGCACAGGGCCTGAAGAAATCTGTGCAAAATTGGTCTGCAGAATGGAACTGTACGTAAGATAGAAGAGAAGGAGATTGAAAGAAGTAGGTAAGAGGTAGTCACCAAGATGTGCATACATATAAAGTAACACACACAATAAAGAAGGATTAGTGTATGCCAGTTAACGAAAGCAAAGGAAATAAGAAAACAATGTCTCTTCATACACCATAGAAGAAAAAGATCATTGTGAAGAGGCAGAAACTCCCACAAAATACAGTAGGGAATAATTTAAAAAAAACTCAAAAGACTGAATTTTTAAATAGCTATTTTCACCCTTTTTTCCTCTTTAACAATGATGAAAGAATATAACATAAAAAAATAACAATATGAAAGCATATTATGCAAGAAGCAGAAACAGTGATTAATGATAATAGCTGGAGAGACTGAGACCAAAGAGTAAACAGGGTATCTGCCCACATGCTGTTTGAACAGTGAATAATTCATAGAGAACAATCAGGATCCCACTGCTGTGAAAATTATTTTAGGATCCACCTTTTGCAGCAGGAAATTGCCCTAGTAGCTAATCTTTAAAATTATGTTTACAGTTCTCTTGGACAGAAGGAATGTCAGAAACAGTGTAAAAGAAATACAGTGAGTGGTAAATTACAGGACCAGAGGACTGTTCCTCATGTTTTCAGACTGAATACTCTGAAAACTAAGCCAGGTTTGTTAAATGACAGCTCTTAACTAGTCAGATGCTGAAGTTTCTTAAGTTTCCTTTATTTGTGACATCCAATTATTGTGATGACATTCTGAAACATTTGTGCATAGAACATCTACTGCTGAGAAGTCTTCAGCTGCTAAAACTTCAACTTCTCTGTTATAATTGATCCATGAAAACAGTTCTCTACAGCAGATACAAAGAAAGAATGTGGAACTGAGGCTAAATCTATGTGACAAATTTCTGTGGCATAGTTCTTTTGAAGACTGGCATAAGAATATTTTATTGACAAGTTTCAAAAAGACTGTGTGTAGCTTTTCTTATACACGCAGACATATATGTATGAATGCATTCATATTTATGCATGCACAGTGCTTCTGCTTTCACACTAGCACAAGCAATAAAGTTTCACTAGCAAAGCTGTGCAGCTGTAGATCTTTTTTGATGAGTATATCCCTGTAAAGCATGCAAGAGTTTTCCTTACAGGAGAACACAGAGTAATGGTTTGACAATTATGAAAATCTCTAAATAAAACAATTCCACTCTGCCGTTTCGCAAGATACTTAAGGAGGAAAAAAACCCCAAAACCCCCAAGGTCGAATCTATTAATTTCCCAATATCTTATCTAATAAGCATTCTTCTTTTGGTTTATTCTTTCATTTATGGTAGCCTTTTTATAGGGGATCCTTTATTTCAAAATCTAAATCATAAGGACAGGAGAGGTACTGCATCTAGATATACTTTTCTCATGGAAAAATGTGAAATGTTTCTTTTCAATTCACTGTACCTATTTATTAGTGAATAAAACCAGTAAGTATGAAATGTTTCAATAGCACAGTGGATGATTAACATTTAATCTGATCTCATTTTAAATCATTCATATAGATTAGTTTATATGAGATTCATTCACCTGTCCTTTTGCTAGTCATTTTAAAAATAACTTGCTGCTTGTCAGTCTGCTAAATAATGAATTCTCATCAGTTCTATATTCCCTTGAGAGTTATTTTGAAATGCAATCTGTTATGTGAACTACACGTTCCTGATTAAAAAGAAAAAAGACATGAGAATATGAGTTCTAAAATCATGGTGTCAGTTTTTAGAATCAAGCCTTGCAAAAATTTTTCTGCAACCAGTGAGCAGACATCTGGCCTCAGTTTCTTGTGATCCTGCCCAATCCTTTTCCCTCTTTCCCTTCCCCCTCCCAACCCTCATTCTGCCTCTTGCCAGGTAGCTGCCAACAGGTGACTCAATGTATTTCTTCTCTGTTTGGTGCCCTCTTTCCCCACATTGTTTAGCCCTTGCTACATGCAAACCTGAACATATTTTATTTTGGAACAAAGTTCTAAATCTTGAGGAAGCTCTAGGTTTTACATACCTGGGAGAGTGCTGCTTCAGAAGACAAACTGTCCTGAGTTTGTCAGTGTCCTCACTCATCCTGGTTTACTTTGACAACAGACTCATTGAGACTTTTTATCAGTAATTGCTTATGGCCTGAAATAAAAAGAATTTATGTGTTATCTAAAGTAGAGAATGACTCAATCAGTCCCATGCCAAGAGTTTGGCCATGACCAGTGAACATGAGAGACTTCTGCTAATTTTTAAGATTTAACCTGTATTGGCTGTTGATTGGAATTTTACAAGCAGTGAAGGACTGCTTGATATAGTAGGACTGCTGAAATAGTAAAGAGGCTGCTGAACACATCAAACATTGCTGTGTTTTCAAAGCAGCAAAAAACTAAGTCAGAGTTTAGTGGTTTGTATTTCGCCATCACTATTTTTAGAAACAGGAACAAACACGTAAAACAGCCATGTCTATATTAGACATTTTCAGGCTCAAATTTAGGTCAGGCATCAGTAAATTTGCTTCCCAGATGTTCAAAGAAAACAAAGAAAAATCTTGGTGTCCCAGGTCTTAAAAATCCCGATTTATTCCAAAGAAAGCAAATTATTCTTCTAATTAAAACTGTAGTAAATTTAGCATGCTGAAGTTATAAACATTTCATTTTCACATCACAATCCAGAATCACAGATGCTTCAGCCAGCTTATCTGCTGTTTTTTAGTAAACGTTTCTTTTAGTAATTTAATAATTCTTGGTTTTGTTTGGGTCAGTCCTAGCCTACTTTTTTTTCATTGTTCACTCCATATTTCAATCTACCAAGTTAGAGTCCTTGTGCTAATCACACAGAGAAAGGCTACTGCTGACCTTATGTAATACGCATTTATTGAAGGCAACACAGGTGTGCTACTTTGAATCAATTACAGGTGAGATCCTGTGTCCAGAAGACAGTGCACACACACTCATTTGCAGCACCAACTTGGATGTATTAACATAATTGCAAACAACTGGGATGTAAGTTCTGTTCTGAGCATTCAGTGCAACCTTCCTTACCCACTCTGATTTCCCAAGCCTGCACAGTCTGGGTTTCACATTAGTTTAAGCTGAGACTACTGTGATAATTAGTTATCTTCCTGTCCTTATAACTTCAACTCTAATTATGTGGTCCTAAATCTCTTCTGTATGTAACCTGAGTGGTTTATTTGACTTCTTTGTGAAGCTCAGCATGAGCAAGGAGGAAATTAATCCAGCAACAAAAACAAGTGATTGTCCTGTGTTTTGGTGTTGACACAAGTAAGAAAGAAGACATTTAGGAAAGCAGCATGGCAGATTCATATTCTGAGCTCATAATGCACCAATACACATATTTTTTCTTTATTACACTATATAAATATTAGCTCAATATAACCAGGATGACATTTATGCAAATGCATTTCATACGATCATTCCACATTCTCAGTGATTAGATTTGTTTCTTCATCCATTTAAATGCCTTGTATTTTCTGCATCCAAATAGTAATCATCATAATTTCATTGCATATTTTACCTGTGTGGTGTGCATAGCCAGAGAGCAGGCACTTTGGTAGAGACAGAAACAGAGTAACATGGGAACACTTGCTTTAGGTTTATCTTATGTCATTTTTCAGGCTTGAGTGTTTCAAAAATCCTGACATCTTCAAAAGTAAGGGAAGCAGAGAAGTACTCTTACATGATTGAAAGACCTGAATACATGCCCTTGATACAGATTCTGACATCTTTCTATTAAAGTTAGCTCTTGGGCTTTTGTAAATTTTTTACTTCACTCATCTTCACACCTTCATGATGAAGGATTTTCCTTCCATCGTTTGCCAGGCTTCCTTTCCTTTAATTGCCCAGCAGGATACACCAAGATATGATACAAAAAGACCCCTAGATAAAATAAATGAATTCTGAAGTAGGCATCATGAGAGCACTGAAGATAAACTTCTGCTGCATTTTATGCGTTCCATGCCAAATTCTAGTCAACAGGAAGTTTTGGCCTCCAGCCATGTCCAGATCCAGTGAGAAAGACATCTTTCAGTCAGCATAAAGAATTGACAAACTTAGAAATACAGAGATGCAACATGTTAAGAGACAGAAAAAATTTTAAGACAAAAAAAAGTTTATGACAAAAACGTACAGTGCTGCCAACATCAATATCTGAGTAGCTTATCTTCCTGCTATACACACAATAGTCAAAACTAGGTTTAGAAAGGTTTTAGCTTCCATTAATAAAACATTCCTTAGATTATGAACCGTGTGTTTGAAAAATGTTGTTTTCATGTAAATTTTCACAGGAGAGTTACATAACATGATCTTTTACTTTACAGTAGCCAACACTAAAAAATGTCAAGACAAGAAAATAAGTGATAGACTCATTTGACATCTTGGAATCAATGTTTCATAAAATGCTTTTACAGAAAGAAAAAAAAAGTTTCTTTAGAGAATTTAAGCCTTGTGGGTGGTTTTTTTTTTTTTTAATTTGTTGGTTTTTTTAAATTTGTTTTACTCTTTTTCATTTTCTTTTTCCCTTAGGGTGATGTTTCCGGGTGTTAGATTTTTATTAAATTAGTTTTTATCTTTATATTTATATTTATTCTGCATTCAGCAGTCATCATAACTTGAAACATCACAGACAATGATGATTAAGAACCCAAGTTCCTAATTTCTCAATGTTTTGATGACTTAAATGGAGGAGATGTATGGATGCAATCACAGCACATGTAAACCAGAGTCCATGTTTGAAATATTCTTTGAATTAAACTTCATACAAATACATCTTAATAAAACAAAGGGAAGTTGTTCCAATTCATCAAAACAAAAAGTAAAAATAGGAAAAAAAATGTTGCTAAATTATTTAATAATTTATAACATTTATTTCAGTCATAAGAAAGGTCACTTTGACATAAAAGATAAAGAGCACACTTAGAAAAAGGTTTACTTCCTTCAGAGAAACATCTACTACTGGCTTTATGTTTTGGATCATTGCTTGAATATGGGCTACCAGCCACAATAACATTTATGTGGATGAAATTGCTCATTGAATCAAGGTAACTATTTTTGTATTTTAGAAGAAAAATTTGTTTCAGCTTTCTCAATACACAGTAGAAGGTGTCCACATAGTTATCCTTACTAAAAAGAGAGCCAAAAGGGAGTTAAAGTTAGATCTGCCAGTCTCAAGTACAATTGCATGAAGAAGCAGCTAAAAAGAGACAATGTTCAGACTTGTTTTATTATCTGAAAAAAAACCCTAATTCAATTGTTGATTCATTCTCATCATACAGCAGGGAATGGTTAATACTGGTGAAGATATGCAATGAACAGAGAGCAAACACACAGCTTCAGGTGTCAGAGTAGGCATATGGCATCCTCCTGAGCCTGTAAACAGCTTCTACTTCTGAGCTCACTGGTGTTTGCCCAACAGTTATAATAACAAGGCCTAGAAATATTTTGCTTCTTAACACTGCCTTATCTCATTATCCCTTTACTCAGCTCTGGTAAGGCACATCTGGGGTGCTGTGTCCGGTTCCGGGCTCCTCAGTACAAGGCAGACATGGAGCTCCTGGACCAGGCCTAGTGGGGGATGATGAGGAATTTCTCTTTTGAGGAAAGGCCTAGGGAACTTGTCCTATTCAGCCTCAAGAAAAGATGACTGAAAGGGAGCTCATCAGTATCTATCAGCATCTGAAGGCAGGGTCTCAAGAAGATGGGTCCAGAATCTTCTCAGCAGTGCCAGCAAGAGGGCACGAGGTAATGGGCAGAAACTGGAACCCAAGCTCCACCTGAATATGAGGAAGAACATCTTTGTTCTTCCTGATATTCAGATGGGTGACCACACATTGGAACAGACTGCCCAGAGAGGTTGGGGAGTCTCCCTCATTAGACACATGTAAGAACCTTCTGGATGTGATCCTGTGCTGTGTGCTCTGCTTGAGCAGGGAGGTTGGACCAGATGACACACTGTGGTCCCTTTCAACCTGATCCATTCTACCATTCTGTGATTCTGTGTTTTCCATTGCCTGAGAGTGACATCAGAAAAAAGTTACAGGTAGATGAACTGAAACTTTTGTAGCTTTACGTTTTACAGGGAGCAGGTAGATAGAAATATGTTAATTCAAGTACTTAAGAAAAGCACATTCTTGGGTGTTTTTCTGCTCTTTTTGTGGCCACCCATCTAGGGAATCTGTGTAACCCATAACATCCTGAAAACTTTCCTGTTATACATAACAGAGAGACAAAAGGTAGACATTTCCATTTGACAAACCATAATCAAGAATTCCTCAAATGTACAGTTAGACTGTGAAAAGGAATAAACAGACAACAAAGAAATAGAGCTGAAATCTCCTAGTACTAACTTCTCACATTTTTCTTACTCAATTTACTTCAAATGTTCATATCAATCATCCCCCAAAAGCCAAATATGTGGAATAAACTACTTGCTCACATCAGTCAATACAAAGCAAACCTGGGATTTTCTGAACACAACAAATTTCATACAGAATTACATTAGAGAATTACACATAGCTCTTCATTAACTCTCACTGACTTGAGGGATCATGAAGATCACAATACCTGGAAAATGGTTTAACACCTAAATCCAAGAGGTCCCTAAACTGACCTCTGTATTTATGATGTTGCCCAGAAATGGAAACATTTTGTAATTCATTTTTACCTACTTTACACTATACAGAAAAGTGAACAAATTGATAGAAATGCAGATAAAAGGGAGCTTGAGAACCTTTCCTGTCACTGTTGGAGAAGTTGGAAGATCAGCTGATGGATGAAGGAACAGAACTGGCACTAATCCTGGACTAGTATCTCAGCCCCTCTCTACTGAGGTATAAGCTTTGAAGAACACTGCTGGACCAAAAATCTGCAAGACAAATTTTTTTTTCCCCATCAGTCTGTTCTTCCAGACATTATTTCATAATAGTTACAGTGGCCTCAATTCATATGCCTTGAACTCAGCTTGTTCTCCCCCAGCTTTTCCCTCCATTCTTGTGTTTTTCTATCTTCTCCAGAACTGCTGATAATGCAAGTACGAGGTGAACTAACCAGGAATCTGTACTGGAGAGTTGATCTAAAATCTCACAAGACATTCTCTTAACTTTTCTTTGAAGCCACTGGCTCGTGCAAATACAATTTTTACCCACTGTAACATTTTAAACAGTGACACATCTTGCTCAAGGATTTTTTTTCATCCATTTTGCAAATAATGCAGAAATCATTAAATGCAGAATGCCTGAAGCTGTGGCTGAGGAGACAGAAGTGACTCAACTCAGATTGCCATAGGCTGCCTCCTCAGCTTTCCTCTGACCTGGGACAGGACTTGGTGAAAGGGAACAACTGTTCCCTCAGGTAGGAAAATCACAGGAGTGTGTTAGTTAGTTGAGAGGCAAATTCACTTAAATACCTAACTGTCCTTTTTGAAATTTATGCTATTCCTTTGCTATAAAAGCAACTTTTTTTCCTGACCACTGACTAAAACTAGTCTGATAAGATGGAATGCTCCTTACAATAGCTGGGAAGAAAGAAAAAAGTACAGTATTTTGTATGAGTTACTTTAATCTGAAAATTAAACATTCTGATACTGTCTGATAGTTCTACCTTCCTTTAACACTAGTGGCTTCTATGCTGATCCTACCATTCCTCTTCTCTTAGTGGCAGCATGACCTTTCTGCTGAGGAGCCTGGCTTCCCATGCACGAGTTTCTGTGACCTTTATGGGAGCCTCGGTAGAATGGCTTACAGACACAATCAGCATACTTCCCCCTTATACTTAGCTATATAACAAAACATTTTTGAGGAACACTTCTGTTCCACAAAAAATGGAACAGAAACAATTTGAAACAATAAAAATAGTCAAGCAATAAATGAAACTAAGGGTAATTTCAGCATGGAAAAATCTGAATGACTTAAAATAAAACCAATGATAATGTAACAAATGTTATATGCAACTAATCAATGGAGGGTTCAAACACATACTCTTTTCTTATTTAGTACCAAAGTTATTTGAATTTTCTCCATTAATACTAACCACACAATCTTCCATCTTCTTCACCTATTATCTGGACTTGACAAGGAATTTCTTTTACCTTGAAATATACTAGTATAAATTCTGCTTGAGTCTTGCTTTTCTAGTAGGTCCTACTGGAAAGCTCTAAAATTTTTTTTCTTGTTTTCCAGAGACGAGTGGAACAAAACAAAAGGATTTATCCATGTTTCTTCTCTAGCTGAAAAAGCTTTTAGTATTATTTATTTATCATTGCAAGTGAGCTGTTACCTAAAACAATACCAAAAAATGTCGCAGGTGGTAGAGAACTGTCAGTGATTATTTTTTAAAGTAATATAAACTCAAAAATTCACATGGATAGAGGACAGAAAACTTGGTGAAAATACTTCAGTGTTACATATGTAAGCTGAGAGAGGATGGAAAATTGAAGAAAGTTAGAAAAACTCATTGAAGACATGCACTCTGATGGGTAGATATTTGGTCAAAATGACACATTCAGTCATATAGCTGCCAAAATGTTTGAACTAAAATTGTGCCTTTAGCCCTATAACAATAAAAACAATGCAGTACCTAAGGCTTTTTAAATTTGAATTTGTTTTAAATATGGACATTTTTCTGAACATTAGTGGTATCGTGACAAGCAAATTCAATTTTAGGCTCTTGGAGGTATATTTAGAAGAGATATATTTCTTTGTTTCTCTGAAAGAATTCCAGTTTAAACACTCTAGTGACCCAGTTATAGTGATGTATGTCTACAGAAATACATGACTCATTTATAAAATACTTCTAAGAAAAGTATTTTTTTGTAAATTAAAGAAGCTGGTAATAAAAATTTTAAACTTCCAAGTTTTCCTAAAACAAGTCATGAAAGGTCTCAATTTCAATTTCTCTTGCTCATGAATGTCTTTCAAAATATACCAAAATGAATGACATTGCAGTAATCTAAATAGTAGCTAAATTAAATGTTCAGCTTAAGTTCAAATGAAAAGAACAAGTGGTTTAATAAAAGTGGAAAAACTCATAAACGCACATCACAAGAGAATATGAAAAGGCATTAGTGAATCACAGAATAAAGAGGCATATAAACCAAAAATAAAATAAGAATGAATATAAATAGTATTTGCTATTAGGTGGGATTTTCAAAAGCAGATTGCACATAGGCTTTATTGTGCTTACATTGAAGCCAGTAATAAAACTCCCACAGAATTAACAGGGAACAGATCTAAGCCTACACTGAGCACTTTCAAGATCACACCACTAACTATACAGCAAACCATAAGATGATGAAAGGTAGCTTCAGAAAGCAAATAACAACCTCACTGCTTTATTTCCTGAGAAATTAATAAGATCAGAGATTACTTCAAGTATAACTAATACATAAAGCACCAATGTTCCATATGATCAATAGCTGATTTCCTGTGTATTGTTGGAAACGAGAGCCTACAGGGTGATTGTAAAAATATTTTTCACACTGAAATTAAACAATATGGGTAGAATGAACATAAACATTTGGGGTATCCACAACATCCCTGGACAACCTGTTCCAGTGTCTCACCAATCTCATAATAAGGAATTTCTTCTTAACATTTAATACAAATTTTCCCTTTTTCAGTTTGTTCCCATTACTTCTTGTCCTAACACTACAGTTCCTGATGAGGAGTCTCTCTCTGACTTTTGTTTAGGGCATCTTCAGATACTGGAAGATTTTTATGAGGTCTCCATGCAACCTTCTCATCTCCAGATTGAATAGTCCCACCTTTCTCAGCCTCATCTCATAATCAGAAGCTACATTTTCTTGTGCTAACTGGTACCTTGGAAAGATCCAAGGACAGATCTACTGGTGGGTTTTGGATGCATATTGGCATCCAAGCAAGAAAGCAAGACTGTGAGTTTGAAGGACCTACACATTGCGTTGCCAGCCTGGGACTTGACAAGCAGGGAAAGGGGGCTGACCAAAGCCTCATGAAATTCAGCAAAGGGAAGTACAAAGCTCTGAAACTGGATAAGAAGAACACCATGCACCAGTATATGCTGGCAGCCAGCTGGAAAGCAGCTGTGGGTCATGAAGGATGCCAAGCTGAACGCAAGCCAGCAATGAGCCCTTTCAGAAAAGGAGGTAATCAGCATCCCTGGCTTCATTAAGCAGAACACTGCCTGTAGATTCTTGTACTCTGCTCAGCCCTGGTGAGGCACATCTGCAGCACTGTATCCAGTTCTGGAATCCCAAGTACAAAATACTGGAGGGAGTCTAGAAAGTGCCACCAACATTACTGATGGCTTGGAACATCTCTCCCAAGAGAATAGGTTGGGGCATGTGGGAATGCTTAGCCTGGAAAAAAGAAGGGTCTGTAGGGGTCTTATCAATATATGTAAAACTGGAGGAGAGGGTATGAAAAAAATGGATTTCAGGCTCTTCCTTGTCCATTGACAGGACAAGAGACAATGAGGAAAACTGAAACACAGGAAATGCCATTTAAATGTAAGAGTTTTTCCTGTGAGGCTGTTTCCACACAGACACATGTTGCCCATAGAAGCTGTGCAGCTCTCCATTCATGCAGATATTTGAAACCAGCTGGACACGGTAAAAAATAACCTGCTCTAGCTGAGCCTGCTTTGAGCAGTGCTCTGGAATAGATGGTATCCAGAACTGCCATTCAACTTCTGTGGTATTAGAATAGCAGTGGAAGAACATTTGATAAGAACTTAAAAATATGTAGTCTGATCTTCTGGTTAGAAAGTACACCTGAAAATTCATTAATGTGATTACTCTTGTGTTAAAAAAACCAGTAGAATATCAAGCTTCCTTGGAGTATTATTTCTTACTGTGGTTTCTGAATAAGATCCTGAAGGATTAGACATAGAAAGGAATTTAAGTGTAAGGAGGTATTTTAAGGATTAGGAATATTCAAAGATTAGAAAAATAGATATCTACTAATAAAAAGATGTAACTATTCTTTTTTTTTTAAAGGTAGTCCAATCAATTTAATTATGAAGCAATTTTAAACCTGGAGAGCTAATTTACAGAACACGTAATTAGCATATGTAAGTAATTGCTATGAGATACTATCTAATTCTGAGATTAATGGGATTAATAAGAATGAGAAACATTAATATGCACAGCTAGCATGGAGGACAGAGTACAATAATAATAAGTGTCTCTTGTGCTAAGAGTCAAAATTAAGAAAGAAAATCAATCAGGTTCCAGTAAAATACATAATAATTACTATACCAGAAGTCTCACATAATGATACAGCTTTTCCTGCTGTTGAAGCACCTGATTCTGACCTTTCAGTCGCTTGCCTGTAATTTTTGTCAAAATAATCACAGGGCTCAAAAAGGCCCCCTAGAAGTAGTCTACCCTAAAGAAGGAATCTTCATCAGTTCCCTTAGGCACTTGTATCAGATCACCTCAATCCTCCTTGGACAGTTATCTGGATATACACAACAAAGATTTCAATCTGATACCCTGATCTGTAAAATTGCCTATAGCTTTGGCACTCTTTGATGCATTTTAATGTCATCACTGTAAAAATTAATAGATGAAAGTTATTCCAATATAATAATTAAATTGTGTATCAGTCCACATTATTGGGCAGTTTGCCATTCAAAAAAAGGATAGCATATTAACCATCTCTGAGGCAGTAACTTTGTCTGTAATTTCAATTTAATAATATATCAAAAGAATTTTTTTTCATTCTAAATAGTCAATGCACTGAAAATTATGAAATAATTAATTCTGAAAAAGTATCACGTAACATGCACTTGAACCCGTCTAGAGGGTTGACAGAAATTGCAGTATATAAACATCAAGATAGGAATAAAAAACTTCCCAGACACACTCCTGTATAATCTGCTCTAAGTGACCCAGCCTTGCCAGAGGATTGGACTAGATGATCTCAAGAGGTCCCCTCCAACCCTAATTATTCTGTGATTCTGTGACAAGAATTACATTTAAGATGATAGAAAATATTAGACATAAAGATGCTACTTATTTCTTTAACATAAAAGGGCTGAATATTTTTTCAAAGAATAAATAACAGAGGGAGGAAAGACAGGAGTAGAAACTGAAGAAGAATCAGAAAATATAATGCTCTACAGGATAATGTCCACAGGACACTATACCAGTAAACATATATTTACAAAATCTCCAATTAATGGGGTTGCAAACTATGCAGAAAGAATGAGGCAATTTTAAATACCAGACCTGGTATTAAATTCCAGGCCTGACCTTCCAGAGTATATTTTCTAATCAGTTTGATAGTGTTGTGGGTAAAGGAAAAAATAAATATTCCTACTACACATTTAGTGCAAATCAAATACATTCTTTTATGGAGGTTTGCCAAGTTATTTAGCCTATTAAATGTATTTTAAGTCAGTAGAAACCTCAGCCTCATATTTTATTTAAGGAATGTATCAAAAGACTCACCTAAAGCTCTCTGAAAAGAGAAGTATTTTATTATACTTTCACAATTCACTGAAAAACTTTTAGTTTGGCTTAGAATCATACCATAAATTACAATTGTTGATCATGATCTGCCTCCAGATAAAAAAAGACTTGCTAAGCTAAGGCATGCACCAGTTTTTGTAAACCTCAAAACACAGTGGAGTGATTTCACTACTATTTTCAGTTAATTCTGAGTTTTTGATGGAAGCAGTCAAGGGTGATTAATATGCTTGAATTTTCAAGCCAATGAATGCGATTAGACATGTTGGATATATGAAAAAACCAATCAGAGGTATTTTTATTCTGTGATAGGCCACAAATTGAAAGGCAAAACATCCTTAATTCATAGAAGATCATGTCTCTGTACCAAACATAATTTATCATGTTCTCCACAATCAGGAAATCAATGAGAAGAGTACAATGCAGAGGCAAAGAAGAGAGCATGAGCTAAGAGGTTCTTCTGAAGGAGCCACTTTGACTGTAAAAAACAAGAAGAGAAACAAAAGAAACTCAAAATTTCTACAAAATTAAAAAGAAATAAATGAGCAGTGAAATGCTCAAACAAAACAATAGAACCCTAAACCCAGTCCCCCAAATACAGCTGAAAAAATGTGGTCTTTTCAGCCCTCTGACATATCCTAGACTGCTTAACTGAGAGGAGCAGAACTGCCAGCAAAATAGTTTTCACTTCATGTGACTTCAATTAAAATCAGATAGGAGCTGTCAGACTGGCAAGCAAAGTGGTGGGTACAGCTAGATAAGCTTTCATGTTTCCAAGCTGCTTAACCGCAGTTTAGACATTCATTAGTAAATCAAGCGCCTGTACGATAGAAAACCTGTTCAGGTCATGTAGTTTAAATCAAATCAGAATTCAAGTGGTTTTACTGATTTATTAATTAGGTGTAATTAATTAAAAATCAGCAAACTATATATTCAGGATCAATATTAGCAATGGGACAACTAAGCCACAATATTCTAAGTGTTAATATGCATCAAATGCCTAATATAATCCTGATAAATCTTAATCAGTCTTTTGATCCCCTGTGGTATTCACATATCCTCTAAACTGAGAGAGACAGAGACTTTCCCATGATTTTCCAGCAGAAGTCTAGGAGAAAGCTCAGAAAAAGTATGATAATTTTTATCTCCGCTTGCTGCATCTGTTGTTGTGCGCATGTGGAATGTGTTATGGAGATTGTTTACTGAAGAGGGATTTCTTCATTGGACACCGGTGATGGTGTTTTGATTCATTGACCAATTGGATCCATGTGTCTCTATCAGACTACCTGGCAAGGATGATGGGGTTTTTTTTAATAGTATAGTGTTGTATAGTATAGCATTTTCTTAACATAGTATAGTATAGTATTTTCTTAATAGTATAGTGCAGTATAGTATAGCTTAACAAAGCATTTGATCAGTCTTCAGTAATCTTGGAGTCAAGATTTACATTATTCCCGCACTGGACACGCCCTCCTACAATAATCCCCAACACAGTAATACATGCACAACATACATACATGGACTGATGTATGGTATTCCTATTTACCAAGATCACTTTAGAAATCATCCATTTAGACCATTTGGGCATCCCACTCACACACACTCCTGCAGGCCTGTTTGTGTCTGGCTGGCTGCTGTGATTCTGAAAGCTTTGTCAAGGCTGGGCCAACCAAGTACTGGTAACAAAGCAATTAATTAGCCATCAAAACATACCATGAAGATCAAAAATGGCAATGGGACAGACATCTCTAATTTCTATGCTTCTGTCATATTCGCACAAATAAATTCCATGTCTACAGTTACAGAAAAGGAGTAGTGAATCTTGTTACCAAAATATAGCATCTGTTTTTTTCTCTCTTGCTGTGGCTCAGGGTTCCTGAACAAGAATCAGTAGTGATGGTTGACCTTAATATTCTGAAAGCAAGTGAACAGCAAGATTAAGGTTTTTTTGATGAACAGTTTTCTGTCATTTTATAAATATTTTAACAGTTCTGAGGGAGAATTGCAATGCCATTTCTTGAACAGAAAAGAGTATGACTGCTCAAATTCAGAAAATATTTACAGCTATACTGAAATCCCAACAGTGAAGAGACGACTACAAAATACAAGTCACAACTTTGAAATTGCAGAATAAATGATGCAGTTATGATGCCACTACAGAGAAAGGAAAAGTAGAACAAGTTTAGCTATTTTCAAGTGAAATTGACAATTTCTTCCCTTTGTATAAAATCTAGTGGAGAATCAGTAAACACATTGATGCTTTACACTTTGTTAGCAGCTGTATATATTTGCTCTGCTTCTGCAAAATCCTAAACCACCCAAATTAAAAGTAGCTTGATGCATGTGAATACCTGAGTAAAGGAAAAAATCCATTAAAAGCAAGTCATTATTTTTCAGGATGGTTTGGTTTTAATGACAAAAAGCAATTTTTGCTTCACTGCCCAGAATGTCTAGAGTTGTTGCCCTCTTAGCTCAGAAACCATTGGACTTTGAAAGTAACAATGGAAGAATATGTCAGCCTAAACAAACCTAGTGACACTGTTGATTCACTTCTTGCTTGATAAACTGAATAATCACAATTACATATGTGCATGAGAATAGAAAATACCTATACCTTTTAGTATATGCATGATTAAGCAAAGTAGCCTTATAAATTTCAACTGTAGTTACGTGTGCATAGTAAGTAAACAACCTAATAAATTTTACAATTCAAAGAATCAAATGAATAAAGAGTTGCTACTAGATAATTCTGCATTTGCACTGTTTTATAGCTTGAAACATGCTGTATTTTCCTCTAATTGTAAGAATTTTCCCCCCAATTTTATATATATTTAATTAATTTAATTTTTCTTCCCATAAAACAAACAAGCAGTCAAACAGAAAACCTGCCTTATAGTTGCAGAAGTCTTATTCTTAAAAAAAGAAAAATTAAAAGCTTTAATTTTAAATGTTGTATCTAGATTTTTTGCCATTATATTTGAAATTGTGTTTCCAGTTCCCTTGTGTCTTATGAACCTGTGGAAGTTCACTCTAATTTTTTCCATCACAAAATCCTAAATGCTATGTTTATGAATTTTAAATCTACTCAAGGTATTCAAACCATTGTATATATTTTGTACACAACATTTCTTTTGTTCATCTGGTAAATGCCAGAGCAAATTGCAGGGAAAGTTGGTAGATGGATCCATACATCCAACTTATGGAATTTTTAACAGCAAAAATTTCATTGATTACTGATGACTGCCAACTGCCTCTCCTGTATTTCTGCCAAGCTATCAGAGACACATAGGAAAGCGTCCACAGTGCTGTTCTGTTCTATTTACTTTTAGATAATAGCAGGGGTGTGTGGGGAGCCTCTTGTCACTCCTCTAATGAATGCAGCAAGCATTGGAAGACATTAAATACCATAACTCTTCATCCTTTTTTACTTAAAATTCACATCTTTTAGCATTTTAGCAAGTCCAGAGACTTGCTTCTAATTTTCCAGGTATCTGCTTGTGGTCAATGCAGCTCTGTAGCTCCAGGGTGTATACCTACCTGCAGATGAGGACAAAAATCCCAGGGCCTATGGTAAACCAATGCTAAGGGAAACATTTGAGCATGGCCTGTATGTAGAAGATAAAAACAGTTCCAGATAATTTGACTGGAGCTAAACTGGCTAGAAGACATACAAGCACAGACAGAAAGGAATTATAAAGAATGCAGTTTAACATCAGCTTGGAAAATTTTTAAAACTCTGAGATCAAAGTGGAAGAGACTCATGAGAAAAAGCAGTCTGAGTGTGGGTTGTCAGTGCGGTTCAGGAAAGGATCAAGATCATGCATGACTAGTTTGCTGAAATCCTTTGAAATTATTGCCACCACGGCAGACAAGGTGACACAGTGGGAGCTCTCGTTTAGGGCTTCTCGGTAAAAGCTCTGCAACCACTTCAGGGGAGTCTTGCTAAACAAGGTATTTGTTTTAAAATTGAAGACAGACGAGAAGTTGAACACTAGGAAAAAGAACGCTTGTAGCTGTCGTGTTAGTAACTCTGTGTTTTGTCCTGAGATTTACCAGACACTTTTTCCTGCCAGTGATTAAGGCCATGGTCTGAACTGGCTGCACCCCACACTACCTCAGTGCGTGAGGGCGTACGCGGCCCTACGTCCAGCTAGCTGAAGGGGTGAAGCGGCCGACGCCCCTGCGCATCAGAAGCCAACCCCCCTTGGCGTCCTGGCCTCAGGCTGGGCTGGATTGCGAACTTGGGTTCACGCAGGACGAGACGAGAGAGGAGGCGACCACTTGCTGGGGGTAAAACGTCGGTTTATTGAAGAGCCCACAGGCAGCAAAAGGGCAACCAACAGGTGGAAAACCCACAGCAAATGGCGATGAACACGGGGAGGGGGGGGAGACAGAGTTTTACAGGGAAGGGGTGGAGAGGGGAGGGAAGCCCAGCTAACCAATGGGAGAACATATTGGGAGGTACATAACACAACTGACAGATGAACATATCCAATAAATACAAAGTAAAGGAGGGGCCCCGGGACACCAGCCAACCACAACCCCCAGAGAGAAGAATGTTCTCGAAAGCAGGGAGGAGTGGGGGGTGATTGACTGGGCTCAGGGAGGAGGAAAACTTTACTTATATGGTGGGATAAGGGAGGAGCAGTTATGTAACTTGGGAGATTGACAACTAAAGGGGGCAGCGGTAACCATAGTAACATAACTGTAAAAAGCTCTGTGGCGGGAAAACTGGAGGGGGAAGAACCATTATACAAAGAACAGGGGGGGAATAATACATAAAATAGGGGAGCAAAACAAGAAATTTAAAAACACACTACAACACCTCAGAGCATCAAAGGCACCAGGGAACAAAGTGCTGCTGTCCCTTTTACCATCTGGAGGGTGACTGACTTCAGATTCACGTCTGCAGACTGATGGTAAGTTGTTTTAGAGGGGACACATCTCTCTGCACTGCATATAAAGGGTAGGGTGAAGGTAGCACGAGTTGTTGGGCAGGCTTTGGAAGGAGAGTGGAGCCATTCCCGGCCAGACACAGCCTGCTCCAGGTGGTGCCAGCCCACCCATAGGCAGGGCACAGCTGAACCACTCTGCCTAGTGGGAGGTGCATCGGGATCAACTTTTTTAAGAAAGAACAGTAAAACACTGAGAGAAAAGAATCAGGGACATGAGAACATATGAGGGTCTTCATGGCAGAGCGGGCCATTCCTACAGAAGGGCTGTGAACCATGGAAGACTTCCACCAGAGAGGAGGAAACAAGCATCAAAGAAGAAGCAGAAGAAAAGCAAGGAACAAAGAACATCAGGAGACAGTTCTATTCCCTGCCCCCAACCCCCTGCCCCATATCACCTCACCAAAGAGAAAGAGCATAATCTGCAGCAGCAACCAGGTGAGGAGGGGCCTGCAGTGATGGTGAACTGTGGAAGGGGGGAGGAAAGATGTCTTCCTTAAGGGCTAAATATTTGTCTTAGTTTCCAATACCTAAATCTGTAATTAAGTGCTTTAAATTGAACTAAATACCCCAGAGTTGAGTCTGCTTTGCTTGTGACAGTAATGGATGCATGATTTCCCTGCTTTTATTTTGTCCCATGGGTTTTCTCATTCTTCCTGCTCTTCCCTGTCCTGCTTGCGGTGGAACAGCAGTGGTGGCAGCCCCATTGACTGCCGGACAGGGCAACACACTGGTCACTCAGCCTCAAATACCTAAAACTGGTTATCTAGTCATCTAGGCTGCTAGAGAGAGATCCATCTCATTTAAGGCAAAGATCAAGGAAATGCCTACACATTTTAAGAAGGTTCTAATTTATAGTTCTTTCCTTTCCAAAACAGTGGCTTGATACAATATGATTTGTGAAAGCATAGGTTTAATAATCTGCTGCCCAATAATGAGAACTATCCTCTTGTACCAGGGAGATCAGTCCCTCAAAATTTTATATATTTATTTCAATATTTAATAAATCAAGCTTAGTCCTGAAATGTGTCCAAGCCTGTGGCAGTCTGGAGTAAGCAGAAAAACAAACCTAGAAGTTCATGTCAAAATTAAATGCAATGGTAAAATCTTCTTGCCAAAGTATGCAGGGATTTGTAGATTATCCTCTTCAATGGGCATGAATCCCATTTTAGATAACTGCATACTTTATACATGAGGACACAGAACTCCACCTCCCAACAAGAGTGCACGTCCTTGCTTATGGAAATTGAGGAATGGGGGTCATCTTAAGAAATAGAACTCTTAAATTCTGTACTTTGTTGTCAGTATCTTGAAGTAAGCCACTGCCTAAATTTGCATTATATTTGATATAATCAATGGAGTCTCTAGAGAAAATCAGCTGAACAATGAACACACATCTACTGAGGGTGAAGTGAATAGTTTTTCATACTCTTTTTTGTATTGACCAGATACTCATTGATTATAAAGGGAGAATAAGCTTGATTCAGGTGTCAAACATAGGCAGCATGCACCATTTAAGCTATCCTGAGATGTTCACTTCTCCACAGAGGCAGTAGAGACAGTATTTTTGGGACTCACACCCATGCCTATGCTCTTTAGGAGCAGCAACTAAACAGTGACAAGTGACAGGAAACTATTATACTATACCAATATACAATATACTATATATACTATACCAATATACAGTAGATACATACATTTGGGGGTCTTAACTGAACTCCTGACTGACATGGAAAGAAAAGATTTTATCTTACTGGATCCTATGATTAAATCAAATGGATTTGGGGGAAAAGGCTGCATAATCATGCAATCTGTTGAAACGTGATATGCCAGCTGAGTGATTTGGGAGGTGAATTCCCAATTGAGTCTGTCCTGGCAAATTTGCGTTAGGTCATAACAATATATTCAGAAATATGGAGCCACTTGCTTTTGAAAATTTGGCCGGTATCTTTTATATTATCTAAGAATTTGTTTATTGTTCAGCCATTTTTAATTTAACCGTTATTTTAACTTGAATATGTGCAATGAAAAGCAAGAAGAAGGTATATAGCATATTAAGCAAAGGCTGAAAATGTTTGTACTGCATTTTGAGGGAGAGCTGGAAGGGAGATAACAACTGAATATTCCATCAATATTTGAAAAGCTATTGTGCTGTGCATACAGTTTCCAAGATAGCAACGAGATAAATATGCAAGAAAAGCTGTTTGCACTTGTGATATGAAGCAGTGTTACTATAGATCCCAACCTGAGAACATCTGAAGAGCAGCCCCAGGGGAATGCTGCAGGCAGCTAGCTGATGCAAGACTGTCAAAATTCAAGGACTTTCAGGACATTTTCTTGAATGAAAAAGAGACTCAAAATTGCAAATTTACTTCTTTGAAGAACTTCCGTTTCATCTGTGGTGATTACTAGGATGTTTTGCTTTGCCTAAAGATTTCTCTGAACTTAAAATAGCACAGACTAAATTCTTCCTGTTTAGACTTGAAGTTCTTAGATGTCCTTGCAGTAAACAGACAACTATTTGGGAGGATACGAAGAAAATAAATCCTTTTTCATATATTAGTTTTAAAGGCTATGCTGGTTCAAAATTTAAAATAATTACTACTTTTTCTGGTGGTAATTTGTCTAGAAAGAGTGAAAGAAAATGTTATTAGAATATTTTCAACTATATTTTTGAGTCACTCCAAGTAGGTCTTTTAAAACAGCTTAGATTGCTCACTGTGCAACAAGGAAAACAAAATTCATAGCACAGACAAGTGTGAATCTGGGTCATGTTTGTTCAGCTATGCCTCTCATGTCTGAAGTCAAAACCCTATTTCCATACTGAATATAAAGAAGGTAGTTGTTATCTTGAGACTGTTTTTCACTTAGTATTTGACACAGACTGAATGGCCAGATTAATTCTCACTGCTAAAATCCCATCACATGATTTACACTAGCAGGAACTTGCTGTAAAGTTATATCAGGGAGCTGACCAGGATGCAAAGACACAGCACCAAAGATTAAACTACACAGCTCAAGGAATGTGGAATCCCTGTTTGCATTGTATTTTTTATCCTTTTAATAACTTTCCTCTGGATGGGCTGTGTAGGATATCTGGTAAGTCTCTCCACCTCCTCTGCTTGTCAGAATCCTTTTCCCTCCTGATCTCGCCTTGTCAACTGCCAGAACATGAGGTCTTAGTTGATTCTTTTCCCTTGTCTTACCTGCTAATAGGCATTTTTCTGACTTACCTCAATAGCAGTCATCCTTACCAAAGAAATAATGGGAAAAAATATTTCCTAGTTTCATACAGTTATAACTGTTCATTTGCAGTAGCAGACAGATCAGTGGAAACTAGATAGAAGACCTCAGCTCATCTCAGTAAATATTATTTCTTTTGAAAATATTTGTTATATTAGTTCAGGAACTTTTTCTATTTCTTTTCACCATTTTACTTTCTTAAAGATTTCTGACTCTTTTTCTTATATCTTGATTGAACTGACATTTAAGAACTGCTATTTTTAAACACAGTAATTTACATAAGCAAATACAAAAATTTATGCTCTCTAACGACAGTTTGTTGTCTTCTTTGAATAAGTTTATTAAATGCATTCAAAATATTCAGAATTCAGGCAAGAAACATTATCCTGTTATTATGTGAGCAATCTTATATTAATCCATATTTTACTACTTTTAAGCATATGCACTTACCCAGACATAAAATATTCAATATTCTGATAAGCTGGTACTTGTAAAAAATATAGTAGGTTTAACATCTTGTCCTAGATTTTAAGAAATGGGTTTTTTGTGTATTCAACTTTGCATATACAAATAATTGAGCTGAATTTCTGCATGCATAATTCATAACAGGTGCAAATACTCTTTGGGTGATTAGATAAGAGCTAATATTTGTGCTCACAATCACTTTAGGCACAGGAATTCAGGTCAGTGATTTGTGAGCACAAGATTACTCAAACCGCAAAGGCAGGTAGACAAATGTAAATCAGACCTTGATTTTGCTGACTGATAGAGGGTAGATTTGTTACTGCAAGGTACTGAAAACTTGTAAGAAATGTTGAGAATTTGTTATTTGTCTTTTGATCATAAGAAGAGGAGAGTGATGGGCACCTTGCAGAACTATGACATCCCCAAAACACTCTGTATGAGTGAAGAAACTCACTTTCAGGCTACCATTCAGAAAGTATATGTTTACCTTAAAGGGCAAGTGAAGCGTCAATGGATGTGTTTATGTGCTTTAAATTAAGTACATATTTAACTAGTTTGGTAAATAATGAAAATTTTTAAAAGGTTTGTAAAGGGGTAACAAACAATAAATATCAAAAAGGCACAGGACATTCAGGAGAAGTAAAAGAAATTTACCATCACAGACTTGCTAGAGAGCATTAGACCTTTGCATGGACGTTTTAATTCAAATGTAAAGTGGCATTGGGTAACTGTATCGAAGGAAGGTCATTTTACTTCTGCTTGATGGAAGTCACAGAATGTTTTAATATGCTTTATTTTTGTTTTATCTTTTCTGAGTAAAAGCAGTAGGATATATTTAGGATGAAATGGCTATTTGTAAGTAAATGGCAGTTCACTGACTGCAAAATATTTCTTATGAAACCTCTCAGGCTCTGTCTGACAGGAGGCTCAGCTGAACACACCAGCCTTATCATGCAGAGGTGCTGAACTGAGGGCTGAAGGTTCCAGGATTTACAGTTCAAACTGAAGATCAGCTCCCAAGCTCTGCAAAAATGAGAAGCAGAAACCCTGGTTGAAGTCAGCATTGTCAGAGTTTTATAAACCCTGCTGCAGAGCTCCAACTGGGCTGCACTCCAAGAGCATTTATTTGGATAACAACCAAAATAAAATAAAAATGAAACTCTCCCCATAACCTGTTCTTTTCCTCACTATTCTTGCAGACATATTTTAAAAGACCTCCTAGAGAAGGGCTATTTGCTCAGAAAAACAAAAGCTGGAGACTGGTACTAATAAAATATTTTTTGAGTTTTTTGGTCTGTTTCTTTTCTGGACTGAGTTCTGTATATCTCAGTTATATCTACAATAGCCAATTATATATCATTATATATGCTTAAAAATATTGTATATACACTTTAGTTGTATTTGTACTAGAGGGAGATTAATACAAGGACTGATAACATAGGAGAAATTTTAAGTGTGATCAGCATAGCATTAATTTCTATTCACCAATTTGCCACAGAACATGAAAAGAAAATTCCTTAATGATTATTAATCTTTATTATGCACAGTGTACCATAAAACCAAACTGGGATAAAATGTGTGGATTGAGACTTTAATTAAAAGGAATTTAAAATATTGTATATGATTTTTTTGGAAGGACGTTTAATTAGAAGACAGTGGTAATGTCCCTCATAGTAATTCTGTGTTCTCACATATGAACCCAGTGTTTTCTAGAGTGTAAATGAAGGTTCCAGCACGTGAGAGTGGGCTGACATCTGTGCTCTGACCCTACACAGACGTCAGGCACTCAGTGTGCTCCTTTGGACCAGAGCACAGACTGAAGCCCTGTAAGATTGTATTCCTTAACAGGAACCTGGTCAGAGATCCCCAGTGTTAGTATGTGATTGGGCAATATAATTGAGTTTACACTCATGCTGCTAGGCTGGATTCTTCATAACCAGTGAGCATATAACAGTTTGCCTGATACTGCTAACTTTTTTTTTTCCTGGTGTTATTCTCAGGCATAAGTCCAAGAAAAGAAGGAATCTACTAGTGATGCAAATAAAAAAGTAAACTTATTTTATCAAATTGCACAGTCCATCCTGAACTTCAGTGATTATGAAAGAATATAGACAGGCATTCTAGGAGGCAGAGAAACAAGAAAAGCTCTGAACCGCATACCACGAGGTTGTACTGACACCTGCATCTCCCTGATAAACCTCAGAAAATCTGGGCTTCTGTTCAAAGATGAAGGCACCACAAAATCTTGTTAAAATATGTAGTAGAAGGAAGTTAAACCCTTCATTTTTAATGCAGTCCAGCTAGAAAGTTTCAGTGTTACAATATTGTGTTCAACATACTAAAATACTATTTTTTCTTAACTGGAGACCTGTGGAGGTCCTTGGTTCTAATTAATCTCTTTTCATCTGCCTTTGTATCATGACCAGCTGCAAGAAACCCTTTTGCAATGAAACTCGAGCCATTTTCTTTCTAAAACAGCAATATGTGAAGCAGATTTTAATTGTTTCTAAAAACTGTATATTTGAACATGTCCTGTCTTGGAAACACTGATGATTACAGATGAGATATCATATCTCAAAGAAATGAAGTGAACTGCTTTACTAAATTTAAATTATGCTTTGCAAACTGCATAAAATAGAAAGAAATAGTGTGATTTTTGTCTAGCTTTATAAGGAAAAGGGTTCTTATGAGTTCTGTATGAGTGCCTTGACTTCATCAAGATGAAGATTAAAATGTAATCTCACCTCACAATATCCTTTTAGGGCATTCTTACACAGCTTGAGTTGAACAAAGTGAATTTTAATTCCTTAATTCAGCTGCTGAGGAGCTCACCACAACAGAGGAAAATTCTCAGCTGTGCATGTAGGGAAGACTTGCCACACACAAGCCACACAAAAATTCAAAGACAGAGGAAGGTCAAAAAAAATAAAACTGAAGTCAACACTTTGTGGTAATCCTGGTATAAGTATTCACTGCTTTCAAAAATTAATTAGGGAAGTCCTGAAACTCTTGGGTTTAATTCCTCTGCAATGCAGTGTAGAGATCATGTACATGAAGGAGGAAAACTTCCCTCAAACCACAAAACTATACAATATGATTAATGAAATATATGTAGGTTACAAAAATTAATTTGATGGGTCTTAATAATGAAATAGACAAATGAGGAATCCATGATTACTGCTGAGGTTTTTTTTAATGGGATTTTGTCATTCTGAACTTTATTATAGTTCATTGTAGTCATTTAACCTATATATCATTACTACCCATAGCAGGGAAATGTAACACAGTGATTCTATAAAGACTAAAGTAAAGCAGGCAAAAAAAAAAAAAATCCATGCCTAATGGACACTGACACATAATACAAACTGCAGAAGAAAAGATGCTTGATCCAAACCATCATCATTAAAGAACATACTTTTTATTTTATTATAGTATTTATTGTGGGCCTATGCAAATCTTCCTGAAAGAAACCTCAATGAGATTAATATCTTTTCTCTTGAAACTATGTTTTCCCTTCAAAGTTTTACTTCTGTTGTATCTGGACTTTCTAATAACAAAGAATGATTGATTGATTGATACCAAAACATGAATTTCATCTTAGTGCAATTTTTAATGTGCCTTAGATACATCTAGAACTCTTGGTTGTGTCTATATTGGGAACAGAGTTCAGAGAAGTTGGAAGTAGCATCTTTTTGTGTCTGTTTCAGAATGCTCGAACCACCACATATTTTAACTTCTCAAAAAACTGGCAATTTTCTTTTTTTTTTTTTTTGGCCTTCAGAATGGCAAAGGCTTGGCTTTTGCTGACCTGACACTTTACAAGTATGAGTTCCTCTATTTGATTTTTTTCTGTAAGCTGCTTGAATAATTTGGAACCAGTCACTTCAGGTTTTTATGCCTTGGTCTCCCTATTTTTTTTAATGGATTTGATATTGACCTATTTTTATATAAAGTCCTATTTCTTTTTGCTCTTTTCAGCAATTGAATTTTCTATTATCACCAAAGCAGTGAGAAAATCTGTGGGTGAAGTTAGACACCTATTTGTGTTACCTTCTGGTGAATTCAGTGGTAAAGCACCAACTGACGAATAAGTGCAGAACATTTTAGCCAGCATGTGGTGTGTCAGATCCTGAAACGTGATGCTATGTGGCAGTATTTTATCACTAAACAGCATTGTCACACAGCATACACAGTTGCCTGAATTAAAGTGGGCCCAGAGAGCCTAAGCTAACAGGACCAATACATTTGACTTGATTTTTACAGCTCATCAGAAAGGCAAATTATTTTAGTCATGACTATTTCTGCTGTTGCTTTTAGGTGAAACATTGCATTTTCATTTCTTTATTCAGCTTTGATTCTATTGAAGACACTGGAAATTTTATCACAACTTTGATGGATTTTTAATTAATCTTAAAATCACTTATATGTAAGAAATTAAAGTCTTGTTTCAACAGCTCTTAATTGTATGACTAACTTATATCTGTAAAAGGAAGCCTATCAATGCCAATGTTGTTATTCTGTGTATATGATCTCCTGATAAGATTATTAAAGTTTCTAAAACAAGTAAAAATTAATACCCACTGTTTTCTGTCAAGTTTAGAGATCTCAATAGAAGGTCCTTTAAGGTGTAATCACCTTGTCTTCATGTTTAAATAAATTTCAAAATCTGTCCCTGTCTGTAGCAGTAAGACTTAAAACAGTAGAATTTGGTATCTCAGCCCTGTTGTTTATTTTCTGAGTCATATACATGAGAAATGTTTTCTTTATGAAGCTATTTTCAGAAATGAAGATGTTATGTTATTTGTGCATATGGAGTAGCCTTGGAATTCAATGTGATGACCCTTTACAAAAGCCTGGAGAAGGCTCCTGCCTGCACTCTCCTCTGTAAGGATGTCAGAGTGTGAATTAAGTGTTCCAATTTTTTTAATAGCTGTAAAAGGCTGAATGGAAGTAGACTTTGTACTGATTTTATGACTAATGTGGGAAACTAGCCAAAGAGAGTTCTGAAAGGTTAGAATGACTTTGATAGTGTTGGTGCCTAATCATTGCCTAGAATATTAATGTGACAGACAGGTGCTTTGTAAAGTCCTATTTAAATGAGGTAGTGACTTACCAGAAAGAAAAGGTACTTCAGAGTTCAAGTCTAAGTAATTTCACTGTTTATAATTCCTTGCCATTAGTTTCCAAAGACAATGATTACTTTCTATTCTAATATTTTGCATGCAGTAACTTTATAGCTATTTTACAATATATGTTACCAATGTGCATAAGCATTAGACTGCCATTGAACTAATTTTTATTTAATTTGACATGTCAGAAGCCTTGACTCAACATGTGTTCCTCCTTAATCATTTAACCAGTGTCAGTAGAATCCGAAAGCCAATTTTATACCTTCACTAAAACCTTGACTATGAAACAGAACTCAGACACTGACACAATTATTTCATTCTGGTTTTAGTGGAAAATTAAAACTGACAAAGAGGAAAGAAAATTAACAAACTTTGAAAAGGAAGCATGTACAGTCTAATGGATTAATCTCTAAATTCACCTGCCATCTTTCTGTTTCTCTAATAATCCTCAAAAAAAGAACTAATGAAGTACAATGAACACAGGAGATTTCACAATGGCATATTTAAAAATCTACCAGTTTCCCCAATATTAGCTCATTTGAAAGGTATAGTTTAGCCCCAAGAGTTTTCTTCATGTGAAATACAGTCTACAAAGACACATGGCAGTAAGGGTTTGTAAAAGTCAATTATGTGAGAAATTACAGATCTTATAAAATAAAGTCATGGGTCTTTATCACAAACTATAGGTTTCATTTCCTAATGTGAGTAAAAATAATTTATTTAGATATCATTTATGCTGGTTTTAAGTTTGGTAGACTTAAAAAAACCCTGCATGGTGTGGCTGTAAATATAATTAATTTCAATATTTGCATAAACATTCTTATCAATAAAATTGTGCGGCTTATAATTTCACCATACCTCCCTGCTTTTTTTGGGGCAATTTCCAACTCCAGATCAAATTCTTGTCTCAGTGGCCACAGGCTCACATTTCTCCCTTACATGTTTGTCTTGCTTACTCCTTTAATTTATAGAAAGTGTCCCACACTCCAATAAAACACTTGGTTTTGACTACCTATTCATTTTGGTATTTTGCTCCTCTGTTTGTCTTTTATCTCAGTCTTTTACTTTAATCATACTCTAGTGGTTCCTGCTTTAGAGACAATTACCTTTACTTCAGAATCCTTTACATAAAGATCTACCTTTTTTTTTCTTGAGCAAATGAGCAGTGATTAGCAAAGTGAATTTCAGGGTTTCTCATTTTCTAATTTGTGTCTGAAAGTGGATACACTTACCATTCCATCAAAATTCCAGTTCTCTGGACTCAAAAGCAGCATCATGAACTAGTGCTCGGCTGTACAGTGCTCATGGATTTTTTTCCTGACATTCTCTTAATGCTGCTTTTTAAAAATTGCTTAATTACCTTCTGCAAAATACGGCACCCTTCTAGATAGACAGACTAATGTAGACTACAGTTATATTATTGGCTTTCTAGAAAGGTACAACTTCAGGAGCAGTGAAGGCATAACAGAGGATAAACACTAAAACAGAAAGGGAAACCTAGGGTAAAGTAAGAAGCTGTGACTTGTATAACAATTTTCAGCTGTCTGATAGGTGTTGGATGCTGCCAAAACTTCACAAAATGAGCAGTGCAGATTTACACATAGCTCAGTCAAATGATATTTTTGCACATAGACATAAGTGTGTTTGTCAGGATGAAACTTTATAGTTACATTTGGATAGCCCAGCATTAATGTAAAGTGGCCTTTTGGCAAGTTTATTTATTTGCCATCAATGTATCATATTTTAACTTAATTTTATTGGTATCCCTGAGGTAAGATAACTTGAACTTTTCCCTATTTTCTGGTTGGCTAATTTTCTTTTTAATTTTTAAAGTAGTTTATTCATTGATTAAAAGACCACCCCCCATGCCATTTTGTAATTCTAAAGACAGGCAATTGGTTGGTTTTTTTTTTTTTTTTTTTGGTTGCTTTTTGTTTGTTCATTGGTTAGTTGGTTTGGTTTGTTTGTTTTGGCTTTTGTTTGATTTTTTGTTTGTTTTGTTGGTTGGTTTTCAGAGTTGTTTTTGTTTGGTATTGTTGTTTTTTTGTCTGTTTTAATTCTTGATTAACCCAAGATTTTGATACTAATTTCATTGTCTGGTAATGGTAACAACAGATACTTTTTCATGTAGAATGACAGTACTCTGCTGTCGGATTTTGGTGCTGTCTAGATGGTCTGGGAAAAGCCCAAAGATGGCCTTGGGCCCCCGGGGTTCGAAAGGACGAGAGGAAGCTTCAGAATTGTTCTCGGTCTCGGTGTTTATTAATTGCTTATCTAAAAGATTTTCTCTTGGCCTGACAGAGTTCTGCTCAGCAGTCAGCCATGGGCACACACTGAGAGCCCCTGGGGTGGCCACCTATCTTTATACCCGGAGTTACGTATACAATATTTATCATTTTTCTCCAATACCCTCTACCCTTATTAACCAGTGTTCCCCTAGTAAGGTCCAATCCTGGAGTGCCAACACCACCACAGAAGATGGAGGCTTAGAGGAAGAAGAAGAAGGAGAAGGGCACGCCCCAATCCCTCCATCTTGCCTCTCTAGACCCCCCTGTACAGGGATCTTAAACCCTGTATCTCACACTCCAATTAACTTGTCCCTTCACCATTCACCCCAGTGAAATCCTCCCGTCCTCATACTGATGTCATCTCCCCTGTGGGATCAAAGTCCAGCCACCAGACATTTCTGGCAACATTCCAGGACTCCTGAGCCCCCCAGGGGCAGTCTTGTTCACCCTGCACCCCACTTCTGAGAGACTGAGATCCCACACTCTGCTTTACAGCAAGCTGCATGTTTTAATTACATACCACTCTGGCAATGCAAGCCATGAAAAACAAAAATAAATCACACTGCGGCTTAGGCAAGACATTGTCATTTTGATAACAAATATACATTTGTTATCATGGCATTGGAAATAAAAAAGGAATAATTACATCAAGAGTAATGAGCAGTCAAGGTTATCTGAGCTTGTTAGTACCCAAGGGATGTGTGGCTGGATCAGAAGGAACAGAGGCACAGTAGGTTCAAAGTTGCTGGTATTCTACATTGATCATGGTCCTGTGAGAAGTTTTGCTGATATCCCAGATTTGAGGTTCCCTTTGCTGGTTCAGGTGGCACATGAGCAATAAGCTTAACATACACAGACAGTTCTAGATTTCTTCCAGAAAGCTGTTCCTGGAGGATAAAAATAAATTGTCTATTAGCTTCACTATTGAAACTCATTGTCCAGAAAATGAGAATCCTATGTTCTGCTTGGCCTAGAAATCTTAAAAGTTTAGCATCTCATCTAGATTCTCCTTCTCAGATTAGGATCCTTGTCTAAGTTTGAAAGACAGGTGTCTGCTAAGGAAGGCAGGAGCCTCTCTTGAAATGGAAAATGTAAACCTCTGCCCTCCAAATTATTATAATTTTGTAATTAAGGGGCTCTCAGGCAAAGATATGGGAGTAGGAATATCAGATCTTTATTAGGAAAAATAAAAATAAAATAAAAATGCAATAATACAGAACAACACTGAGAGTGAGAATACAACCTGGGTCAGGGTGTTGATAGCCATCCCATTAAATGGTGGCTGCAGTCCTCCTGGAGTGACAGATGTGGTTCTGTTGGAGCAGTGATCCTGTAGAAGGGTGGAGTTCTCCTCTGAAGGTCCAGTGGGGGTGTAGATGGGCCAGGTCTTCTGGGAATCCAGTGGGAAAAGAAAGCTGCTCCTCTGGGAATCCAGTGGAAGAGGTTATCTGTGGTGTTCCGAATCTCAGATTGGCTCCTCCCCTGGGCGGAGCATCTCCCAATGGGATGATGTAATTTTATCAGTCAGGCAGTGAGACTCAATGGCCCATTAACACAAGATATCTTCCTGGAGGGAGGATTGGTTGTGGAAGAGATAAAGAAAACTGCCCTACCTGGTTTTAACAGGCGGCCAAATTAACAGAAGATAGCTCCCCACCTCTAACAAGTGACAATAGAATACACACCTCTGGCCACATCTTGCATTTGCAACCCGAGACAATCCTAAAACACAAGAGTCCAATGTGTAGGAATTTAGGTACTTTACAGACAGGTTACAATGTATTTTATATGCATTATTTAGACTTTTTTTACCTGCTTCCACAGCAAAAGTGCCTATTTTTCTTCATTTTATGAGGAAAAAATTTTGTTCCTGATAAAACTTCAACCAAAACAAAGAAAAGCCTTGCAATATTAAGGAAGGCCTTAACCGTATCTTCTTTGACTCATTGTTCCTAATGTTCTTTTCAGGCATGCAAAGCTTGAATGACTAAACCAGGCATTTAAGGCTATAAAAATCATGGTTCATTTTATAAGAAAAATAAGCCTCATTTTCTTGTGCTTTCTAACATATTACCAATGCCCCTTCTCTCTTTCAATGTCCTTCTCAGACTACAGATACAAATTTTCACTGTTTTTCAAATTAACTGAATCTCCTTTGAAAAATTGTTGCATTTAATTTTCTATAATATTGCTTATATATATATATTTTAATGGCCATTATGACAAAAGTTATTCCTGCTTATCCAGTGTAAGGTGATCTCTACCATCTTATTTGGAAAACTAGTCTGAAAGCCAATTTACTGCATGATTAAAGCTGTCCAAAATATGTTACACCCCAGGGAAAAGTGTGTCCCCCATAGAAACCCTACTCAAGTCCATCTTTCCAGTTTTCTTATTCAAATGTTCCTTTTTTTTCCTTAAGTATATCATCATCCCCATGAGATTGAGACTCACATCAGAGTCAACCCTTGCCCTGTACTACTCCTGGACAATCAGAAAATAGAAAGCAATAAGGACATAAATGGTAGACATTGGAGTAAGTTAGATGACCCTACAGCCAGGTTTTGTAGCTTGGTCTCATGACAAATGAAGAAACGGTAAAAAATAACATTAAAAAATTAACCCAAATGTAGCAGAAGATCTGTCCATATAAGCCTTGCAATGGTTTCCTAGTGAGGGTGATAAAGGAAAGAGTTTTGGGAAAAATACAGAAAAATCAGCATCTTCCATTGTCCTCTCGCAGCTTCCAGGATCAGAGGTATAACATGCACATGACAGCAGCCTGTATTCAAGAAAGGAATAAATGATTTATTGTTTTCTATTGGAAGGAATCTAAATAATAAATTAATTTCAGATCTTTGGAAAAGAGAAGTCCATTATTAACAACTTAATTTGATTTCTGGAATACTATAGATCATAAAATGTCTGTTAGGCCTTTTAAAAGTTTTGATCTGGATTTCAACTATAAATCCAACACATGTTCCACTGATCCTCATGTGTATATATATGTAGGAGTGACTAATTCCTTATATATTAGAATTGCCCATATCCATTTTTTGTGCTTGTTTAGATAAATATTACCCTCACACAGGTTCCTTATTTTATTCATTTCTTGTAATGTCCAAAAGTCAATTTTAGTATTCACCACTGACTTTTGACTCACAATTTTTCATCTTCTCTATATTTCTCTCTCCAAACCCACTTTCCAGAATTTTACTATGATAAAATCTTTGCTTATCATTTTGTGTTTCAGATTCCTTGCTCTATCTTCTATCTCCTGATCTTTGCTCCCTATTGATTTCCCAAGCTTGTACACTTTTCTATTTACCACTCTGGCTTTTCTTTTTTTTTTCTTTTTTTTTTTTTTTACCACTCTGGCTTTCTGAGTAGAAACACTATGAGCATAACTAGGTGAGATGGGTTGTTCTCTCAGTTTTTAGTGGAACAGTAGCTTGCAGCAGCTATCCAAGGGAAAATTTGTTCAGGTTTGAAATTCTAAACTGAAGAAAGCTCAGAATGTTTGGAAATGTACAGGTCAAACTTGTTCATCTTTCTCCTGAGCAAATAGTGTGACATTTTAAACAGCTGGATTTATTTATTGGATCTTATAGTTCTGGAATCTGCAGGTCTTAGTGCAAGAAAGTATTCTTTGAATTTAAGGGAGTTCCATTGCTTTGAAATTATCCAGTGAAAACTGTTCCAAAAGAATTATGTTGAGAAAGTGGGTAGCTTCATTAACAACTGAAGGCGCTGGTGAAACACATCTTCCTTTCTTGAAAGTAGAGAGGAATTTGGGCATTTCTATGGAAGTGCACAGACTGAAGTAAATTTCCAGAATCCTTGCAGAAAGACACTGGTGTGATCAGAATTGGGGTTTTTTTTGCTGTTAATCTTCTGGCTCAGATCCATATGCTATCCTTTTTTCAAAAGACAAGACTCTCTTAATAGAACACTCTGCCTACTTAAAACCTAGGGCAGATTACCTCTGTGACTCAGAGGTACAGGAACAGAAACAGATTGATGTCAGGGTGCACTGAGCATCATCCTTTATAATTTCTTTTTTCTGCAGCTTCAGTAGAAATCAGTGTTCATCCCTAACTCCATGTATACCAAGTGTAATAATTTTTTCACTAAACTAATGTTTACCTTCGTTGAGAACAGATTATAGAAATAATAAAAAGTTACTGGTGAGTCAGACAGGACACTTGTATGGCATTTTTTCTAAGTTAAAGAAAAGTTATCTCTAGTATTGCATTAAAAAATAAGAGCGTTGTTAAAAAAAAAAAAAAGAAAAAAAACAAACAAAAAAAACCTCAAAAAAACCAAAAAAAACCCCAAAAGAACCAACAGTTCATGAACAGGTACCTCCTGTTCAGCCAGCTGCTGGTTGTGCTGCTCAGCCTCAGCCACTGCCATGGTTCAACCCCAGCCAGCAGCCAAGCCCCACACAGCAGCCTGCTTTCTTCCTTGCCAGTGGGATCAAGGGGTAAAGCTAGAGAGGTAAAAGTGAGAAGCGTAAGGGCTGAAAAACTCGTGGGATGACATAAAGACAGTTAAATAGGGAAAGCAAAAGCCACACACACAAACAAAGCAAAACAAGGACTTACACTGCTATTCATAGGCAGGCAGCTGTTCAGTCATCTCCAGGAGAGCAAAACCCCATCAAGTGCTACTTCAGAGGACAAACTTCATCACTCCAAATATCCTCCTTCCAGCCTCTTCTTCTCATTTTTGTATACTGAGCCTGATGTTGTATCATCTGGAGTATCCCTTTATTCTGTTTGAGCCACCAATCCTGGCTGTGTCTCCTCCTGACCTCCAGCACTCAGTTCCTTCACCAGCACAGCAGTATGAAAAGCAGCAGCCCTGCTCAGCAACAACAAACCACCTCTATATTACCAGCTCTGTGTTCAGCACAGATCCAAAACATAGCCCCATGTCAGGCACTGTGAAGAAAATTAACTCTACCCCAGCTGAAACCAGGACACTTGCCCCTTAAAGAAAGAATTAAAATTCTTAGCACAGACTTCTGTCTTGAGCAGGTTCCCGAGAATTAGCTATTATGGTGACCAGTTTTTCAGTTTTGAAGTATCTTTGTTAGCTTTGCTTACTGTGTTTTCCTGTGAAGCTGTGTGGGAGCAGCACCACCAGGAAACAGACATTCACCATTCTGGCTCCAGTTTTGAATTTGTCAGATCACAACAGTAGAACAGCTGGAAAAGGGGATCAATGTATTTGGCATTATGAATAGCTATACTTAATGAAGGCATGACACCTGTAATGATAATCCACAGAAGCTGAAGAGACAAAGCTATGCTTGTCAAAAGAAATTCTTACATGACCTTGGTCACTTAAGTCTACCCAGATTTTAGTCAATTCAGCTTCTCTGAAGCTTTCTGGAGATCAAATCTAGTTGAACAGTAGAAACACCTGAGCATATGTTTTGGTCACTGTATGTGAAAGCCAATATTAACTTCCACCAGAAAAAGAAGGGTACCTCAACCTGTCTTTTCATTTGGCCTGTTTTCAAAAGGCTAATGTAAATTTGCACACAAGACTTTCAAGAGTCAGTCTCTTATAAAAGGCAGAAAGAAATCTTTTGTGGATAGCTCCAATTTGTAAATATTGAAATTATGGAGATTCATAGAAAGTGCCATTAAGTTTAATTTATTTTCACCACTTGAAAATTTTATTTCTTAATCTGAATTTTAGACATGACTCTCTGTTATTGTAACCTATGCCCATTACTTTCTATTCTGTCTAACATGAAAAAGGAGCTAAACTTTTACTGTTTGTAATGGGTTTGTTGACTGCAATAGTTTTCATCTTTTACTTTCATCTCTACCCTTTCTACTCTTTTAGGATTTTGGTTTTTTAGGTCCTTGCAGACTGTGTTTTCTAAACCTCTGACCAGTAACATTTCTATGTCATAAACTCTTCCTAAATGGTGAATTTTATTTGATAATCTTCCCATTTGAGAAGTATTTTTGCTTTAATAAACTTCATTATGAGCTGCAGTGCCAGACCACTGTGGTGCTGGACAGATAGGTGGGATTCTTTACAACTTAGGCACAAGTCACATGGATGATGTTCAAAATATTATATTTTAACACGTTTTTCTTGAGTGCCTTCATCTTTTCTTATCACTGAACCAGTAAACCCCAAGTTGTACTCTCCAACTAATGTCAGCCTATGTTGCAAACATCAGTTCTCTTCTTCATGTGGGATTATTTTTTAAATTGCTTTATAATCACATAATGTACCTAAAATAATGTAAAATAGAGGAAATTAATCAATAATAGTCCTCCTCTATATTTAAGTTTTCAGAATTTTTAATTAAAACATAGGAAGAACGAGTAAGGAAAGATAATTTATGCTAATATAGGATCACTTTTCTTAAAGAAATTCTGAGAGATGGTATAACACAATTAGATAAGGAAAACTACATTTTATATCAATGCATTGAAACACTCACAGCCAAAATGAATGACATGACATCACTGGTCTGACTGCATATCTTATCTGCCAACAGCTTCTCCCAGCTATGCTCTAGAGGGATCATTGAATGACCATCTGTGACCAGTATAGCTATGTCAGTGAAAGTCATCAAAATAGTCCTGACATAAGATATTCAGGAATATGCTCTATTTCCAAAGTGGTAGCAGCTACATGCTGAGCTCTTCCCTCTACCAATATACCTTTTTGGCTTTTTCCGGTTTTAACTGATCTAGAAAAAACATCTTGACAACAGTTGCAATCAGATTTGAGGTTTTAAAGGGTTGACAGGGATTTTTCTGGCCTTCTGAGTTGGAGTGAGCTTTACTGCATTATGAGGAACCATTAATACTCTTATTCTTCTTTATCATATGAATGTGAATGAGATAATTTGTGTCTTGTTGGCTGAAAATTAAGCACAACTACCATACCCTTCATAAGAAGTATAAAATTAGTTGCTTGATATATCTTATGGGTAGGGATATTAAGGAAAACAATTTAATAAATTTTCCCTGATTCACATTTTTAGTTAATGTTCAGAACATAATAGCAGAGAAGTTTGACTTTAGTATTTGCTCTGATAACCTGCTTTTAATAGTAAAGACTGAATTCTTGAAAGAAAAAAAGGCTTAATATTACAGGAGTCCCTGGAAGTTCTCCCAGTCTGGCTTTACCAACAATTATATGACTCACTTTCAGTAAACCTTCAAATTTAGTATCTTTTAAAGTTACTGAAATTGACTTTCCAGTATCACTAGCAATTAATGAGATTTTAACATTTTCAAAGTATATAAGTAACATAAGAATTCCATTGATTTAGGTTTTTAAGTCCCTTTATAATCTGAGCATCAGAGTAAAGCGTATCAAAAATATTTGTTTAAAGGTTCAGATAGTTACTAAGGAGTATTACAAATAAAATATATGAAGCACTTGGCACCTCTTTAAGCAATTTTGAAAATCCTCCAAGTTGTTAATGAATCTTTAGATAATTAAATGTAGTTGTGACTAGAGTTTTGTGATGGCTTTAGGGACAATGTTACTTTTGGTGTTGAGACATTATCATATATCTTATTCTTTTATTTTAAAAAATTACATTAGGAACAAAGTTTTCTTTTTCTAAAGCTATTGTACATTAGCTATGTTTGATTGACATGTGTAGAAAGATAGACATTTATTGATTTAGGTTTTCCTGTTTTAATCAACTAGAAATTACTACAACTTCATTAGTTAATTAAATAGTTTACTAAGTAATCTATTTACTATTTACTAAGTAATCTATTTTTACCATTCAAAGTGGCTGGTAGAGGCCAGCCCCTGCTATTACTAAAAATAACAAAATGCATTTTACAATAAAATGTGAAAAACATAGGCAGAAGCTGATTTTTGAAATTACAATCTCCTATATAAATGTTTGGGAAGAACTTTACGACTAAGTGTTTTGTAATTTTTTTCCTTCCTTAACTCTGATACTGCTGCTTTCTTTTTTAAAGTCACATCACTGAGCTGCCCAAGTTTCCTGTGACACACATCGTTTTATGGCTAACTCTTCCAATTGTTTTGTTACCTATTTTAACACTACTGCAAGAAATGTGAGAACTGACAAGTCACTTTTTTTCGAGGACAGAAAGGTCCTCAAATGTCTAGATAGTGTCTAACAATCACTGTGTCTTTGTCAATGAACACATAGGAAGGAAGTGTTTGAGGCAGAGCTTCAGATTGAGTTCATGTATTTTAAAAGCAGAAGTCTTTAAAGGAATAATGGACAATCTTAATGGGTTTTGGGGCCTCATCATTTTTAACAGTGCTCTGCGGCTTTCCAGACACCTGAATTACATTTTTCATCTGTGATGTACTAAATTCTCATAGTAAGGTAGAAGTTAGCATAAGAACTTCAGAAAGACATTTAATTTCACTTTATATCAAGGTATTTCTGTCCTGAAAGAATCCATTTTTCTTTTCCTTTTCATTTTCAAAATACATTTTTCTCTTTCTCAAAAGTATCTGAGATAGATTTTAATGGGTATTACCAGGCTAGTTTTGGCAGTAGTTAAAACTTCTACCTGCAAAATGAGTACTTTATCAATTATATTGTTTTTGAAAAGCAAATAATCTCTCTACTAAAAATAATGGTTATTATTATTAATAAAAACAAAACAAAAAATCAAGACATATTTGAGAAGGCTTAGGGTTTATATATTTCCTCAGGTTCTATTCATTAATTTTAATAGTTTTGAATTTATCCCAGGAAGTAGATAAAAACAAAGGGAAGTGACATTTTAAGCCATAGTGTCCAATTTATATTTTCACACAGCAATACTCCTGTTTGCTACAAACACTGGAAGTGTCAAAAGAGCCCTAGATCCTTTTGATTACCAGGTCACTGCTTACTGTAATGCTGATTTATTACTTTAGAGTGCAACAGAGTTTAGACATTACTTATATGCATAGAAAAAGCCTCCATTTTTTACTAACACACAGGCTGAGTTACAAGAGCACCCCACCAAGGTTTGTGCTGCCTGTATTTTCACGAGATGTGAGAGTTTCATAGAAATAAAAAAATAGAAAAATAAAAAAAGAAAAACGCAGTAATAGGAAGGTAAGAACCCCAGATAACATATTTTTGTGATTTTTATTTTGTCCAGTCTGATCTCCATCCTAAGAAATGCACTAACAACTACTTTTCACAACAGTGGTGAAATGCGTAAACTACCAAGGGTCCATTAGAGATATGAGCTTATCTGGAAAGGAGAGGGTAGTAGGCAAAGATGTGATTCCCATATAGATGAATGATGCCATATAATGTTCTCTTTATCTTCTGGCTTTCTCACATGGGAGAGAGTTCTGATGAAAGCAAGAACATGATTTATCTGTATTTCCTTTATTTTTTCTGACAGATTTGAGTACGTGGAATATAGTCATAGAATGATAGACTATCCTGAGTTAGAAGAGACCCAGAGCGAACATCAAGTCCAATTCCTAAAATGTCCATTTTGAAATCATTAGATTTACAAATGGGCGGACTTGTTAGTCATGACTATGGGTTTCCATGTGGTACTAAGATTTGCAAGACTATTTGAGGACTAAAAATTTTTATATGCACATGATTTTATAATTATCTCAATAGAAAAGCCTAATAAACCTCTAGTAGAAAACTGGGTCACTGTCCTACATTTTTAACATGTATATAAAAGAGCAAAACCCCATTCCTCTATTCAGGAAGCAAGAAATTATTAGTCCTAATAATAAATGGTCCCCAAATCAAGAGTTCTTCAGAGTTTTATTTTTAAAATACATATACGTACATATCTCATCTGCATTAACTTTGCCTAACTCACTTTTTTGGCATATGTCTTTCAGATCTACAGGATACCAGAAAGACTGAGGGGTCTCAAATTTATCTCACACATAAATTCCAAAGTAGAGAGATTATACTAATAAAGACTTCTAGGGCTCTTTCAGACTCTTTTCTACAATTGGATGGTTTCCTTTAAGTAGGAGAAATAGAGTTCTGCTAAATCCTTCTGAACATTTGTTTTAGGTATGGACATTTCATTTTGAAAAAGTGAAAAAATATTTATTAACATGGCCCACAGCAGAAATGCAATGCAAAAGCACAGGTGCTGAATCACATGAGAAGCATCTGCTGGACCAGCTGTTGCCACCATTGCGGTGCAAGAGGGTGCCCAGGAGTATTTTCTCCTGCAGTTTTGTTTGTTCATTTGGGAAGAATGATAGGTGATGGACTGTCAAGCTGAGATGTGATTATTTTATTAAAGAGTGATTTGGTTGACCTCAGGTGTACCATCTTGTTAGTGACTCCCATGACTGGACTGCTGCCAAGACATATTTGCAGGGGAGTGGACAGATTTATTGAGTGCGACAAGAGGGAAAATAATGTCTCTTTGTTATAATGGAGAATAGGCATGAGCTGTTAACCTAGATAGCATAGCAGAGATGATTAAATATTCATGATAGCCAAAACTCAGTAACAATGACTAACCTTTGTGTTAGAATGCTAGCTCACTGAGTGAAAAATGCACCTAAGCTGTACTTTATTTTGACTAAGAAGGCTGAAATGAAAAAGAAGCTGATTTCTCTGGACTGTTAGACACCTACATCTGTCTTGAAATGCAGTTACACGGGTGCCTGGCTAGCACTTCAGGAAATCAGGCACTTGGTATTTTATTTCTATTCCTAGGAAGCTGTGATAGAAGGGCATGACTGAGACACTTGGGTTACATGAGAATGTCCAAGAGCATCAGGTTCCTCACAGATTCAGGGAGTTATCATAGCATTAAGTGATTGTGCAGGAAAAAGGCTACGGACTAATAATCAGCCAGACCTTTTTGTAAATTTTTCCTAAGAGTTTATCAGCTGGAGAGAGAAAGCCTCAGGTGTTGGGATCTTCATATTTCAGTGTATTATCATTAGGTATTTTATATTGCTTTGGGAAATCCAGCCATTGTAGTATATTACAGAATACATACCTCAAAACAGCATCTTTTCATTGTACAATCCAAGTGCTGCAAAGAAATTTTAAAGTAGTGTAGGACTTTCTGCTCCATCATTTTGGAGGAGCAGTTTCATGTTTAAACACCACTTAAAGATCACCTTTTCTCAATTTCTACTAAGAAGTCAGTTTTACAGGTGTAGTGGTGAAACCAGAAAATTTTGCACAAGGTCTTGCCACTGAGCCCTGCATTATTTAGATTGAATTTTCCATTAGTATCAATATGTTCATCAATAGCAGAGGACCATGGCTTATGTTCTTGTAGGTGTATTTTGCAAACAGCTAGTGAGGTCATGAAATTAATTTTGCAACAGCTTATTCAAACAACTGATGAGGCCAATAGTTTAGCTCTTCTCATTAGTGTTAGATATAAACCTTTGCCCCAACAGTGAAAGATAAATGTTTAATTTAAGCAGATACCTAGTTCCCTTTATTAATGGATTTCCAGTATGCATTTGTAATGCTCTGTTTAGTGTTATGGGGTTTCTTGCAGATACATTCTCTACACTTGGCTGTTAGAAGTTTTAATATCTTTAATAAAATGTTCTCTAAACATCATTACTAAAATTCAAGCCTGATAGCAAACTGCTAGGGAAGTGTTTGCACTATCAAGGTCACAGTCTAAACAATTTATAACAGCTGTAAATATTTAATATGAGTTGGATACTCAAGAATGTTCATACATTTTTT
The DNA here is from genome assembly GCF_028551555.1 of Melozone crissalis. NCBI lineage: Eukaryota > Metazoa > Chordata > Aves > Passeriformes > Passerellidae > Melozone > Melozone crissalis. The sequence continues at coordinate 26,965,801 of NW_026535780.1, forward strand.
TCAACTTTTTTTTTCTGCAGTGTTCAGTGCATGTTGTTTCTTAGTGATGATTACATGAAGTCTATTAATAGACTTATAGGTAAAAAATATTTTTCCCAATCTGCCAGTCTACAACCTTAAAGCTGTAGAATTGCATGAAAAAACATATTGGAACATAAGCTTCTTTTTCCCTTGCATGTGCTTTCTGGAATGGGAGCAAAGACTGCAGGTATATTTTGACAAATGTCAGGAAGATAAGACTCCTAACAAATACTAGGAGATGAAAACTCAGCTTTCTGGAAGGTAGCAGGAGTTTTGTCATTGGCTTAATCAGAACTAGAGGTTCCCTTGGGGAAAATATGTTTTGGTAATTGCCATGTTTTCACATTGTTAACTTTATGCTAATAGTATTTAAAGCATAGCTATTCTGTTTGGGTAACAATGGTGAAACTAGATGCTATCCTTGTTTTGTTCTCTATTTCCTCATACTTAATGGTTAAAAGGGTTACACTGATATTGTGATCAAATATCACTCATGCATACATCAAACTTCCATTTATTATATGTAGTCTCCATGGCATGTCTGACCTTCAGCCTAACACATGATCCTTGATTATTATCTATTTACTGCATATTCAATGCCTATTGAAAGCATTTTTACATTTGTTTATTACCTTTTTACCTGGTTATTGTTAACTGTCAGTAATATCCTGCAGTTAAACAATTTATGCCATACAAACCACCTTGCAATGCTTTTCAAATGGATTGAAGCACTATAATATAGGTTTTTCTGAGCTAGTCTTGAAGATGTGAATTGTCAATCAAAACCCAAAACTATCCTTATTTATGTAGCTTTTTCTTTGACCTCAGTGGAAATGATTTTTTTATCCTGCGTTAAGTACTATTTCATCTTACTTTAGGAGGATGTACTGGAAATAAAATGAGGTAATATCAAACTAATTTATTGTGAAGGGCTGGGTGATTAATTCTTCCATATCCAGTGTCCTTATTGCATTTTTTCAATAGTCAGGAACTAGAATTGGAGTTATGATGTTAGTGCTGTTTTCATTAGTTCTTTCCTTCAGAGAGTTCAAAATGTATGTCAGCATTTTTTCCTGAGATATTCTGGATTGTATATACTTTTTATCAAGCACACTGTTCTAATTTCTTCTCTTCTGAATGACACTTGAGCTAATGTTCCGTTTAATTTGCTTGGAAAAGCACTAGACAGATCACTGGCAGTTACAATTATTAAAACAATATTTGTTTATCAGGTTTATATTTATTCCAATACTATAATCTGCAAGAAGACGTGCCTAGTATTTTACTCTCAATGTACAGGACAGGAGAAGTCAACATCCAGTTTTACTGGAATAAGTTGCTCAGGGAGGTGGTGGGTCATCATTTCCGTAAGTGTTCGAGAGGTATCTGGATGTGGCACTTGGGGATATGGTTTAGGGGTGATTATGGTGGTTCTAGGTTGTCAGTTGGTACAGATCATCTTGAAGGTCTCTTCCAACCTTGATGATTCTGGAAAGGACGTCTGTAGGTCACCTGCTTCAACCTCTCTGCTCAAGCTTTGCCACTTAGAGCTATTTTCCCAGGACTGTGTCCAGCTGGTTTTTGAATATTTCTAAGAGACAATTCACAACCTCCCTGGAAAACTTTTTCTGGTGTTTGGCCACACTTATAATGAAAATGTTTCCTGATGTTCAGAGGGAACCTCCTTGTTTTGGTGTGTGTCCATTTCCTCTGGGTCTGTCATTCAGCAACAGTGAAAAGAGCCTGACTCCAGGTATGACCTGTCCTTTAGGCATTTCTATATAGTGATGACATCCATCATGCTATTTCACTTCTCCAGACTGAGCAGTCACAGTTCTCTCACAGCCTTTCTTCACAGTGTAGGATCTCCAGCCCATTCACCATCCTTATGGCCATCTACTGGACTGTCTCTGCAGGCCCATGTCTCTCTTGCAAGGAGGATTCCAGAATGTGACACAATACTCCACGTGTGACCTCACCAGTTCAGAATAGAGGGGCAGGCTCTCTTGCAGCCCAGGACACCATTTTCTATCTGTAAGAGAACATTGCTGGCTCATGTTGAACTTGGTGTCCTCCAGGACCACCACGTCATGTTCTGTCAAGCTTCTTTGCAGCTGAGCTGTTGATTGAAGCTCACAGTGATTTAGCCAAAATTTTAAAAGCCTTTTAAACTGTCTTTAAGCTCTAAGGAATAGTAACCAACTCTGATATTTTGTCCTATTTGAAAGAACTAAAAATACTAGTGGAAGCAAACATTTTGAAACATTAATTTAATTACATTTAAGAGGAATAACTTATTTTCAAGAACTTCAATGAAGAAACTGTGCCTAATTGAGAAGGTTAATACAGAACATAGGAATTCCCTTCAAACTGTCATTTCTATCAACTGTAAATATTTACATTAAACTCTGGACTTTCCCCATTATATTTTACTCTCCAGAGCACTATCATTCAAATGCAAGATTAGTGGATTTGGTTTGTCACTTATTTCTTCATAAATCCCTCCAGATTTTAGAGAAGGGCAATGCATGCAATATGTAGAAAAGATAATGAGATAACAATTCCTAGATTTTTGTTAGAGAAATGGGTTTTCCACCTCACAAAATTTCAGGCAGAAGATCAATTTTCTCATTCTGCATTTTTCTCTCTTAACTATTCCTTGCTTGTGAATCTGTGTTCCACTGGAGAACTTTTACAAGTTTTCAGAAGTGGTATACAATATGCAGCTGCCTCATCAGAGACATCTATTACCATTTTAAATGCCTCACTGTAATCAGCCCTTTTAGATATGTCTGGCAGATTAACAGATTTTTCAGTGGTTCTGTACACTTCTTACGTGGTGATGTAAAGCAGGCGAGATATCCTTGGACTCCTGAAATTGCTTTAAAAGCTTATCTGCATCCCACTCCAAATGCTTTCTAGTTTTTCAGAGAGTGTTTTAGATTGTTCTAATGACAAGACCCCTAACTATTTTTTTTCCTTATGTAGTAAATTATAGGCAGTTTACTAAAAATTAAGTTCTATTTTTACATAAGCGTGTGTAGTACGGCCATGGAGGTTGAAGAATTATAGCTTGATATTTTATTGCCAATTATTGATCCTGCATGTATAATTTATAATACTGCATTACACAAATTATGAAGAAATGTGATTTATTGTTGGCATGACTGCTCATTATATAATAGTCTTAATTGGTTTTCTTCTAAACTAAAAAAAAAAAGTGTGTGCATATATAAACACGTCCTTTTCCTTTTAAAAAACCATATTCATATAAAGGATACAAAAATTCTTGACTTGCAGTTAATTATCTAAGCTTTCATATCAACATTAATTGATAAGAAAACTAGTCTGCTGCACATTGATGTAATGAGACTCAATTAATTAATTCTAATACAAAGGTCTGATTTGACTAGAAGAAAACTATTAATTCACCTGGATTTCATTTCCAGACAAGACCATCAATTTACAGGAAGGAGTGCCAGCTTTAAAAATCTTTTAAATGACAGAACAGCTTTAAGAATGTCTGTGAACATCCAGAGTGTTGTGCTGCCATTCAGAAGGATCCTGACAGGTTTGAGAAATGGGCAGAGCATAAAATTCTGAAATTCAACAAATACAAATGCAGCATCCTGCACTTGTGGAGGAATAACCCCACGCATCAGCACAAGCTGGGGCTTGATCTGCTGGGAAGCAGCTCTGAGAACTCTTTTCTTCACAGGAGCACAGTTTTGACAAAAGCAGCCAAAGATGCAGGTGTTTCTCTTCCTCCTCCCCCCTTGTCAGTGAGACCAGTCGATGGCACTTTGTACGGTTCACCTGTGGCGGCTGGGCTTGTAGGGAGCCTGATGTCTCACGCACAAACAAGAACCTGACTCTGGCATGAGTGCTTCACTGCAACCTGACCTGCCACCTTCCATTTCCTTCTGACAATATTTGAAAGAAAATGGGAAGTTAAATGCCTTCCGTAAATCCCTATTTGCATTAATCAGATGAGGCTGGAAACATGCACCATTTTGAGGCTCTCAAACTGAATGGTCACATTCTTTTCAGCAGAGAGACTGAGACGTGAGGGAAGACCCTAAGAAAGCTGAAGAACCCTGGTGCTTAGGTGTCACCTGAATTCTGCAGTAGCTCAACAGGGATTTTTGGAGTCTTTCACTTGAATGGAAAGACTTAACTTTTACTCTGATCTGTCTATAGCTATGTAAGTTGTATTTTGTTGCTTCTGTATGTTGTAAATAGAGCAGATGGAGTGTTGCACTATGGACATACAGGCTTGGTGCTCTATTTTTTGAAAAAAAAAATGGTTAATAAGATGAAATTTAGAAGGATATTGAAAAATAAAGAAGGAAGTAGAAATCTCAAACAAAGGCCTATAACATTTTTAGTGTAATTTTTGTTCTCTTTTTTTAAGGTATAAACAAAGAACACAACCATGGAAAAATGATGTAGTGTTATGAGATGTCATGATTAAGGCCAATTATTTTACCTTATAATTAAAGAATATTCCTGCTGCTATTACTAATTTTTCATTCTCACATCTAACTTTCTGGGTAAAAATGTCTGAATTTATGTTTCTTTTTCCTGGGAGCTGTTAATGTTTTTTTAATTTAAAAAAAAAAAGCAAAATTCTTTCAAAAGGCATCTGTGATTCATAGTGTTACTGAAAACAATCTCTGAATCTATGATTGTGAGTAATTAGATCAGATTTTATGAAAGAAACCTTCAATCACACTTAACTAGATACTCAAGAGAGTTCAGATATCTTTTATATATCTTTTTAAAAGTAAGGTGTAGATTTCAAAGTTGTTCAATGGCTCAGCATTCTTAATTTTTATAAATGTAGCTGTATGTGATTTTCCTAATCTAAATCAACTAATCTGAACAGAAAACATTTTAGAGCATCTTCATTTACCTTTAAGTAAGAATGGAGCTTTTTGCAAACACTCATCCCAGCTACAGGTGCTGAGAACATCACAATCTGACATTTTGAGAAACTTTTAATATCCTCATTTCTTTGGGTTGCAATTTAAGTTGAATGTCATTGAAGGCATTCTTTAAATGAATTCCCACAATCATTGTGTGTCAGTCTATCTGATGATTTATCCAGGTTTCTGTGGAGATTTTATACTATTTTTTAACTCCATCATGGTTCCTTTGGTTCAGTTGTGTAAAAATAGTGATCAAGACTGAGATATTGGAGGTTCCAAAAAATAAAAAAACCCTGAGAAAAAATGTTATGGAAACTGCTACTAATTTTAATTGATATATGATCCATTAATATCTGATGCTTCAAGGAAATATTATCAGCAGGCTTCAATTTCATGCAGTTTCTTCCATTATTATTTGGTGAAAAACATTAAAAAACCCTGAAAATGAGATATAAGTTAAAAGGTTTTAAAAATTTTCTAAATGCTATCAAAAGAAAAAAAAAAAAAAAAGAAAAAAAATATCTTTGTAGCAATATTAAATTGCTGGTTTTTAGGTTGTTGGTTTTTTCTTGAATATTTGACTAATACTTGCAGACTTTTCAGTTGGATGATGATGAATAAAGTCATCTTAGGCTGTTATTTTGATGCTGTTGGATACCAGGAAAGATTTCCCAGTTCTCCCTGAGATTTCTCTCTTTCAATTTTTCATGGGTTTTTTTAGGACTCACTGTAAACAAAAAAACTCACCACATGGAAACCCACATATTTGGCCTGAAAAAAGCTTTGTCTTTACTGAAAAAGTAAACAAGCAATTGCTTCTGCAGCGTTATGGTTATTAATACTATTTCTTTAGAAGAAACAATCTTCTACTGAAAGCAAGATAACTTTTCTCATGGAAGTTTCTGAGCTGATCACAATTGTCAAGCAAACAATATACTTTTATTTTGCAAATTTACGAGATGCAAGAATGCATAGCCTGAATATTATTGGTAAATACTGGTGTAGAGAAAAAGGAAAAATTCCTTAAAATAATTATTTCAAATAGATTCATTGCAGAGCATTTATCTGAGCTTTTTGAGACTGACTAAAGCAGACAAAAATCTGCACCGGTAGCATAAAATGTTAGGTGGCTTCACCAGGGGTAATTTAGTTGGTAAACTGTATTATTTGAGCCTTTCCTTGAACACACTTTGGCTTTTGAATAGTACTTTCTTCATTCCATAATAATAATAATAATTTAGACTATGATTCATTGCATCCTGTTAAAAGACATAATAAATATAGATCATGACATTACCACAGGTGTTAAATAATAGTGGATATTTTTGACAAAAAAAAAAAAACTACTTTTAAAAATTAATGGATGACCTCCAGGGTAGCTGTGAGTAGTCAGTATCTATCATGAACATCATAATGGTTATGATTTCATAGTTCCACTGACCACAGTAAATTATTTTGACAGTCCATGCAGTTTATCTACCACTCAAAGCTTTTATTTAGTTACAGAAAAAGTTGCTGTATCTCATTCTAACAAATAGCATTTAAAGAGAATAATATTTTAGCCTATAGGTAGAATGATCAGGGGATCATTTGCTGTGCTGTACTCCACTCAACAGCCCAAAGAGGACCAGTGCTCCAACAACCAGTATTTTAGATCTCTGAAGACCTAGTACTGAAGAAATTCACTTAAATTCCACTGATAAAGTGCCTTTATAAATTAATAGTGTAATCTCAAATTATGCTGTAATCTGATGCCTTGGGTTTGGTTTGCTCGGCTTTTTTGGGTACAAAACACAATAGAGAGGCAATTCAAAAGATGAAGAGTATAAATACATTTTTATGGATAGAATCCTTCCACCTTTCCATTTGTATCCAGAAAATCAGTGTGACAAGAAATGCTAAAAATATTGATCTATTTTGCCAACTTCAAAATTGCAGCTAAATACTCCATGTCATCATCTCTGAAGCAAAAGTCCTGGTTTAGACAAAGCAAATTTTTGACAATACTAACCCAAATGTTACAATATAAGATGAGCTTCTATTGTTGCCAAAAAGCTCTGTCACTAAATTTGCAACCTAAAACCTTTAGGTTTTAGACTTACCAGGAAATGGTATGGCCTTCTGAGTAGTCAAAATATAATTTATAACTTATATTATTACATTTCAGAGGCATTTCTTCCATTTGCCTAGCCACATTTGTATTGCACTTTTAATAAAAGGGCTGTAGATATTGTAGAGGAGGGCTTTTCAGTCTGCTTAATAGGCTCTTAAACAAATATAGAAAATTTTGGATTTTTTCAAACGTCTGCCTGTTCAGTCTGTGACAGGAGGAACACAGGACATAGTGGTGACTAGTAGGTCTCTGTGCACTTTAAGTGTGAGGTAGCACAATAGATCACCAGCTTTCAATCCTTCTTTTTATCAACTTTTAATTAGATCCTTTACAGCTACGGGTCCTTTGACCTGAGCTAATTGATCAATCACTGTGGTTTTAATAGGTTTCATAATAATAACACTTGGCACTTCTATAACACCTGAGATTTTTCAAAGTTAAATATTAAGTAATTAACCCACAGGATGCCCTTTGGGAGTTAATAGTAAGTAAATACTTAATTCACTTTATAAAACAGGAATTTGGGAAATTTGTAGTGATTTGACCAAGAACGGGGAGTGAGTGAGAAAAGACTCCTTAAACAGAATCCAGGAGAAGCTGATAAAGTGGGCTGAAAGTTATTACTAGTATTTTACTGAAATTTTTGATAATTTGAAACATTTTATTTCCAGATTTGAACTAAAGCATGTGTTTGTTTCTGAAAACAAAATAAAAATAAAATACAAAATAACAATACGCATATAGAGATATGTTAACTTAAATGTGTGTTTTAAAATAATAGTTTTAAATTAATGATATTTTTTTCTTATTATCATGTCATAAAGCTGGCTCTATTATAATTCTATTCTTTATGGCACATCTGTAGCTTGAAAGTAATCTGTCAAAGTTTCTATAGACAGTAGAAAAACAATTACACAACTTTTTGATTCACTAAAAAGTAAGAAAGTAAGATACTGCAGAAGGAAATATTTTGTTTCTATGGGGACACTTACTTGAAAATAATGTGATTCCAAAAGTTGCAGAAAAGCAATTTTTTTTTCTTATTTAATTAAAATGTAACTTTAACAGTCAAAATACAAGTCTACAGTATCTTGATGTCAGTCAGAAAAACCAGCATTTAAATTCAGGGACAAAAACTAATCTGACAAGTAATCTGAGGATAATCTTGACAGATTTTGGGGTTGGGTTTTTTTTCCTCACGCGGGTTTGTTTTCTTTGTTTGGTGGGGTTTTGTTTGTTTCTTTTTGTTTGTTTGTTTTTATATTTTTGTTTAACATATATTTGCTGAGCACAGTTCAAAGGCTATAGACTCCTTTTATTGAAAAGTCATTACTAAAAATGAGGTTGAATTTTGTTTTTTGGTGCTTATCCTTCATTAGTCTTTCATTTCAACTTCTGTTTCCCATTCTTCCTGGCCCCACTGCAGCTTTTTTTCTCTATATGAATTTCAACGTTGGAAGTTTTCCAGTTTATAACTGGAGGCTGTAACAAGAGTTGGATGGTGGAAAAAAAAATGTGAGAGCGGGGAAGGAGATAACAGCTGAAATTAAATGCTGACAATATGGGCTAAAGAGCCTGTGTGGCTTGTCCTGGGGAGAGCAGTGAGGCAAAAAAAATCAATGTTTATTGCTAATTAGCAATTAAAATCTTACCCTTTTATAGCTTATTAAAACATCATATAGAGCTAATGGCTATTGAACTCCAAATGAAAATTGCACAGTACTTACAGCAACAAAGATTTTTGTTAGGAAACAATGAACTCTGTCAATATTCCTTGCTCAGTTCTGGGTTTCCTAATGAAAGCTCTGACCTCTGTCTAGGTATGCCACTCCAAAAATGAACCCAGCAGCATTTAAGGTGACTAAACTGACTTTGAGAAGCGGTGTCTGACATCAGTGGAAGGGTCTGGCATCTTGTATTAGGGGTTTTGTAGAATCTACACTGACAGAAAAAAATATGGCAAAGAGACCATTTCAGTTGCCTGGGACTGGCAGCAGCTGAGATGGCAGAGATGATGTAGTAAAAAAATAGAAGGAATGAGATCCATCAGTTTCAAAATATATGGAAAAAAAATATGATGGTACCATTTTTAGTATTCTTTGACTGTATTCCTGAGGCATTTTGAGGGCTAGAGGGATTAGTTAAAAAGTTCTGAGCAAAACCAACAACTAAGCTGGTTATGCATATTTCCCACTCCCCTCTCTTTAGGTTTACCCGATTCAGATTATTTCTTTAACCAATGTTCTTCCTATCAATAATTTTGTATACCCACAGCTGTAAGAGATTCAAAAGAAGAACAACATCACTATATGAATTATCACCTTCCATTTATGTTGAAGTTTGCTAATGCATGGGAATGAACAGGTTTTGAGAAGCAAGAGCAAGTCAAACTATAATCTTTACTTGGAACAAAAAGTAGCAGGTTCCAGTATAGACATGTAAAGAGTAAAATTCACAAGCCAAACAGAAAGACTGTGTACAAATTACATCTTTGGGTGAGTTCTAGTTTCTAACTTTTCTCTTTCAAATATTGTCATTCGTTTTGCTCGTGATTTTGACATCTGCAAAATTATTATTTAATAAAAATTTTTCCTAAAATCCTTTATTACTGGAAAATAAAAGAGAAATCCCAGCATAAATATAATAAGCTTTGTTTCCTTTGCTTAGCGTCCAGTGTATGATTTCTAAGTACACATCATTTGTTATTATATTTGTCTTAGCGCTTGACTCCAGGCATCCTCTAAGTTAAGGAAGAAAAATTTGTTGGCTTTTTAGCCTGCAGCTTTGTAAGTTGCTGCAAGAAGCATCAAAGACAAATCACCCAGAAGTGCAAGGATCAGTTGATGGGAAAGGAATAGCCGATCTTCCACATTATCACAGAGCCCCTCGTTAGGGATGCTGTGAGAGCGCTGACAGGCTGTGATGGATCAGCAGGCTCTGCCACGCCGAGCTGCGTGGGAAACCCAGCCAGTGCTGTGCTACTGCTGGCATCCACCAGACACAATGTTCAGTGGGAGCAGCACACCACCGAGCGCTTCACAGACTGCAACAGCACCTCCCACTCAAATGCGCTTGCTGCCATTTTGCCAGAGCTCTCCAACATTCTGAGTGGAAATCTTTACGTGAAGTGACGCTGCAGCCATGTGCTCGGAAGTGAAGCCTTTCAGAATGTAAACCAGCAGCAAAACCAGCAAAGAAACTTTATGATCAACATTGCAATGTCCATTTCTGAAGCCTTCTGTCATTTTTGCAGGACCCGCAGCATAGTCAGCTGCCCAGGAGGATGCTCTTTAGCCAGATCAGTGCTTGGATATCGTTCATGACACGGCATAGAAAAAGTTGTGCTGACATATTTAGCTTGCTGACAAAGTGCCAGAGTAGGAACAAGAGTGATAGGGGTGGATCAGCTTGTTCCACTTGAAGAGGAATCACTGCAAAAGGAAGAGGACAACAGTATCCTCCATGTCTGCAACTTAATCATGGACCGTAATTTCTTTATAGTAATTTTTTCTGACAATCCAGAAAGAGAAGGCATGAAAATATCATATTTAAGCTGAAGTTAGTGAACTGAAATTTAAAAAATAAATTAGTGGAAGAACTTGCCTAACAATTAAGTGAATTTGCTGTTATTGAAAAAAATGTTTTGAAACAGATACAAAGGTTATGTACTTCTATAAGAATTTGTTGGAATGATACCTTGACTTATAATAGTAATCCAACTAAAAATCTTAAGTATCCAATTTTCCTAAAAAGTATCAGGTTTGAAATAATTTGTAGATTCTGCTGAATTTTCTATTAGTGTGGCCTCCTGTTTGTGTATGCAATTATATATTGAGGGAAAAAGAGAGAGAAGAAACACATCTCTTTCCTAAGACGTGTATGAGAATGCACAAAATACTAAAAGAAAAATATCAATATTTCTTAACACAAATAAGGATTTTTTTCAAATATATTAAAGATGCAAAATATGAGAAAGTGATAATAGTATACCCATAAATTCATATATTAATCAATATACTAATTTTTTCATGATGATTGAGTAAATTATTGTCTCTGTAATAAAGAATTTTATTTTCCCCCCAATGTTAGTCACATTCAGGACTACAGGTGAAAAACCATGCATTTGTTTATGATGAGGTGCATTCAAACATATTATCAAAACCAGAAATTTATATTTTACAATAATTTGTGACTCATACATGAAAATAAATCAAATTTATTGAAAATAATCCTGCTCATAATGTGATGAAAATATGCCCAATTTGGGGGCAATGCCGAACATTTCAGAGATTACAGTAAGAATTCAATTTATTTGTGAAACCTCAGATACACTTTGTTTAATGTACTAAAAATAAAAACATAATTAGACATTGTTTTAGGAACAGTGTAGAATTTTTTAATTTATCTGATTTTGGGAGTTAGACACTGGGTATAATTGTGAAATGGAGAGGGAGAAGCTCATTCTTTATTGGGTAGTGTCATAGCATGGCATCCCCACTGGGTAATAATTGGCATTGACTGCATGATTCCAGAAGGCTGATCAATCACTTTATTGTACTATACTTATTAAGAAACCCATCGCCCTTACAGACAGTCATGATACAGATGGACCCAAGTGGCCCTTCTATGTAAACACCATCACCACCACTGGCCAACTAAGAAAATTGGTAAACAAATCTCCATAGCACATTCCACATGTTCACAACGACAGGTGCAGCAAGTGAAGATAGGAATTGTTTATCATTCTCTTCTCTGACCTTCACACACCCTTCTCCAGGACCATGCTTGGGAAAGTTGTGTGTTGTACTACACTGTGGCCAGAGAGCTGTTGCCACAGTGTAGTACAATTAAAGAAATAGAAATCTACTCATATATCTCCCAGAAGCTTCATAAAATGCCATAATTCATTCTAAAGATATTTAATTTGTAAATGCATAGATCAATTGAAGGAAATTGCATTTTTTGTTTATTGCTTTATTTTTAACTCTTTCATTAAACCTGAGGATGTGACATCTTGGGATAGACTATCATGGCAGATAGCATAAGTTTACATGGTAAATCAGAGCATACACGGAAGGATGACTACATGCAGGTGTATGCAATGTTCTAAATCTTTCAAAATAGCAACCCACTGTCATCATCCTAATTTACATATTTGTTCTGTTTACCCAGTCAGCTTTTGAGATATCTGTATTTCCATTGCACAGTCCTAAAGAACTACATTTTGGTTTGATTTTTTTTTTTTAATTTAGCACTAGAATTAATACACTTTTCACATTTCCATTCTCATGGAAAATGAGAGAGGTAAAAAAGTAAGTAGACTGCAATAGTTTCCCTTCCTATTTAATCTCCTCCTTTCACACAATATTCAGTCTTCTGTTGCTGAAAAAAAAAAGGGTTTTGAGGGAAGCTTTCAGGTCTGATAATTCCCGACATTCACACATACAAAATAACGCATACGTAGATAAACATATGCATATATGAAAATATAGGTATTGTTCCTTTTGCTAGGAGATTTTTGGTGCCATATTTATTGCAAAATGTGATGCTGGATTTAGTGTATGTTGAGGAGAACATTAACCTGATTCTGAAATTTTTGATAGCCAAGCCAACAAAGTGAGAATTCATAACAGAATAGGGCAATTAATAGAAAGAAATTTTATTTTAGGACTGATATTTTGTTTTCTCAGATACTGAAAGAACACTCTAAAACATGTCAGGAGATCTACTTTAAAATTTTGCTGTGCCCTTAGATAATTATGTCATAACCTTGATAATGTATTTTGTCTTTTTTGTATAGTGTAATCCTGCAAAACACTAAAACACTTTATTAAAAATAAATAACAACACATTATTCTCTCAGTTCATGTCCAACACGATAGGAAAGAGGAGCACAAACACTGGGCAAGAGAAAGATTATTATGAAAAATTACAAAATTGATCACCAGGGTTCTGTTGTCCAAGATGGATGATATGTTTAAAGTGAATCAATAGTTTGAATAATGAAAACTAAATAAATATTTAAAAATCTTTGTTTCACTAGTTTGCAATGAGTAATGCAAGTAATCTCTTGCTGAAATATGTATCTCTGTCTTGAATATGGTCCTTTAAATTAACAGTATTACATCTGGTGTTAAAAGGAAAGTGCCAGTTGGACAGTCTGTCAGAGACAAAGTAAAGCCCTAGCTCCAAGCTGAAATTAATTGTCCTCTAGTGAGACTGCATTTTCATGACTGAGGCAGTTATTTAAAATGTGATTCAAAATGCAATTGAAGATGTTTTCCTTCTGAAAAGTATAGATTGATATTTCTGGATTAGCCAAAAAACCCCAAACAAATGTATCCCATCCCCAGGGAAAGCCATGCATCAAATTTATTAAGAACGAATGATCAGAAATTTATCGTCTCCTAATCAATCAAAGGCTTGCAAGCTAAAGCTCTCTTAATATCTGTTTCAATCCAGCTCTTTTCTTCCTCAGCCACCTTCTGTTTTGCTCAAGGTTTTATAACAGGCTACTCTTGGAAAATTTATTCTGCTAAAGATTTTGGCAGAACAAGTGACAGGAGTCTATGTAAAAAGATGAATGTCCAACATCAGGTGCAAAACTGTTGTATTGCCTGCGTAGCTGCAACTGGTCACCAACAAAACAGAGTTAAGTGATTTAGAGAAAGGAGGGATTGTTTTTAATAAAGGAAGCAGTCATCATCCATCATAAAATCTGAAAGCTAGGATGGAATCCAGAACTTTCTGATTAACATTTAGTTACATGTTTTTTTTATTTCATAAATATATAGTAGTGATTTTTAAAGGCTGTGACACACAGCTTGTTTCCCAGAACTAGAAAAGCCTGGAGACTGTAAACAAGCCTACTCTTCTGTTAAAATAGTCTCCAAGCTCAGAAATGTCCAAAAGCGAATAATTGGCTATGATTGATGTTCTGATTGTCCCCACCTGGCAGTCAAGACTGTGCATCCACTGCTGGAACCAGCAGCCTTTTCTGTACAGAGCAGAGACAGGCAAAACCTTAGGCTGTTGTGGGTTAGGGAGAGGGGCAGCCTGCCAGAAAAAATATTCTTCTTCCTGTGCCCAGAATATCACAGTGCCTCTTTCAATTAATTATGAGAAAGCAGAATCACCAGTGTTCCTCTGCCTATCCTGCTGTGTAATCCTGCCATAATCCCAGTTTTTACCAGTGCCACATGGGCAATGAAAAACAGCAGCAGACAGCTTTGTTTTTGAAATACTTTCTTCCATTTAACTGCAGCTTACCCTTCTCTGGCATTGCTGCCAAGTGAATGTTCCCTGAGATATTGATACATGCCATATTCATGTACTTCCTGATACAGTGGTAAATTTTCACTTACACTCCAGTCTTCCTGATTATGCATTTGTCTTCTCAGGAAATTTTACCACAGGTAAAATGTCTTCTCTCCAACAAGCTCATTTTTGTCTGTCTCCCTCCTGCCCCTTGTTACTGAGGGGCAATGTTGGCTCCCTACTTTTGGCACTATTTTGAAATAGTAGTAATTCAGGCAGTGGGATAGAACTTTCATATGTTCACATATAGATTGAATATATGTAATATGCATGTGTGAATGTATAGGTGATATTGGAGTAAATCCATCACTTCCTCATAATCATTCTATTAAATCTCCCTGTATTTTTTCTATTAAATCTTTACTTACAAACCAATGACAACAAAAATGCTTATTGAGGTATAAAACAAAGGCCTGTACTGAAGTTATATGCCTTGTTAAGAAGAGGTAGATTTAAGGTCACCAAGGTATCACAAAGGCATTGCCAAAAATTGCAGGAGAGTTCAGTATTTTTTAGGCCCTCACAAGACTGTCGTATTATGTGGCGCTTCTCTCATTTTCCTGTTGATTTGTCCAGACTCTCCTCTCAGCAAAGCTCTCCAGTTTCTGTTCATGTTGGATTGATGGGTCTAAGAGAACTAGATTCTTCTTCCTCATAAGTAGCTATAAGGATGCACTCCTACAATCCTAGACAATAATCTCACTTCTCTTTTCTCTTGCCTCATTGGTTCTAAGGATTTCAGACATGATTTTTGAGGCTAATAGTTACTGCATGTTAGCATGGAAAAATCATTAGATTGTTGTTCTCTTAATTAATCATTTTTTTCCACCTCTTAAATATGTAAATATATTTAATGTAATTTAATATATTAAACATTAAAGGGGCAAACAGTCACTTGTGGGACAGTTGCACAACTAGAGAACAGAAATGCATGTATAAGTAGGAAAAAAACGTGTAAGACAACAACCAAAAAATGCAAAACAGGCAGGAAAAGTGCCTGAAGAAACCCAAGTAATCCAGGGTTAAAACAGGACAAGTAAGACATTTGTTTGCAGAAGCAGAACAAGTCTCTGTTCCTGAAACAATACGAATTACATAAGGAAAAGATGAGATAATTTTCCCTCTGAGAAGGGAGATGAGTGTAAACTCGCCAGTGATGAGAGAGGAAAGATGGGAAAGAAAGGAATCAAAAGGATTTTAGTTTCCTTCATCAAAGACCTCCCAAACTGCACCACCCAAATGGAACCACCTTCGCCTTGGCTAAGAACATCAAAGATGAAAGGGATCCTCATACATGACATCAGTTCCACAGTGCTCTTATGTATTGCAATGTACTAATGTGCTGCACTCACAGGTAATGTAGAAAAAGATTGTTAAACAATAAAACAATAATTATGTGCACGTTCAGCAACAGCGACTGATAATGAGCAAGAGCTATCCATTCACAAACCGTGCTGTTAGTGAATATCAGTCTGGAAAAGGGGCAGAATCTTTTTGAACGCTCATCATAGTAGCTTTTAATTTCCTGCGTATTCTTATATATAAACCCACTTACAAGTCTTTTAAAACATTTGAGAGTTGTTCACCAGTATTAGACTTTTAAAAGAACTGTTTTGTCTTTACTTTTTTCAGAGTTAGATGAGTGTATGGCAACTGACATCTTGACCAACAGCAGGAAATGAATGAGAAAATTTCCAGAGCTCAAAGAGTATGAATGGTTTTCTGTAGGAAAGCTAGGAACTAGTGCTAAGATCATATCCCCTTCAGGGGACCTAGGACACGCAAGAGAAAATTCAAATTATGCTGTTTTTCACTCTGCTACTGATTAGCTATGTGGCTTGATTTAAGAGCTTTACTTTTTGTTAGTTGCAAAACAGGCCTATTTCATATGTAAAACACAATTTTGCTTGAAGATAGATATTTTTTAGTTAAAAAATAGATTTTGATCTGAGATATGCCTTCAGACCATCACATGTAGCAGCTCACCAGTTTCTGCAAGAATCTGCAGAAAATGCTTTACAAGTAGTAACAATGTTGTACCATAATAATTGATTAATCCAAGACCTGAAATACTGTCTTGTAAAACATGATGCTTGCACAATGATGCATATCTTTTCTGCAGAAAATTAAGGGATATTTCCTTATCCATTCCTCAGGAACTGTGAAATCTGGTGGGTTAGCTGGTTGAATCAGCATTGTTTTATCAGTCTGCTGAAGTTATGGAGACAGTTGCTAATGATTGTGATTAAACCAGTATCTGGTTTTATTCGGTGAGTTAAATAAGGTTACTGTCGATGAACGTCATTATAAGATCATAGAATAAAAAAAGTTTCCTGCTTATAAAATTCAATCAAATGTGTTCCCTTGACATCTTTTTTCCCCCCTCTCTTAGAATTCTTCTTTTTTACTGTTAGTCTACAATGTCTTCCTAAGGCTGTTTTTAGTGCTTGGGAAAGTATTACAGTACTTACTTTAGGACAAAGGAAAAACTTCCATCTTAGATCATTAGATCAGATTCAATTCAGAAATAATTTTTCCCAAGTATCATTTTAGGCCTCATCTGAGAATACTTTGTCATCACACTTCATAAGACCCAGAAAAAAAATCTCATTGAATAAATGTAGTGCTTGAATCAGCAGCTGAAGCTGGAAATCTTATCCTGGTGGAAGAATACAGTATCATACAAGGCACATAAAACTCTTTGCAGCTGTGAAAGAAGAGAAAAACCTGTGCACAGTTCTGTCTGTATGTTTGGAAGGCTGAAAAAATATGAAGATGGAATAGCAAATTATGAGAATTTCCATATAAAATTTTACGTAGGTTTAAACCTCTTTATTTTGCAATTGGTAGATGATCTTTGACAGAGTAAAAAAATGGTTTTCATCAAGTACACTTACCATATGGTAAACTGACCACTTCCAAACACTGCTTGAGACCTTGCTATCTTGAGATTTTTCTCAAGTCTGGTAATGAACTTATGGAAGAGAGCAGCTGGCAGACCACCTGATGCGGCACTTGTAGTGAGCTAGTTATTTATACTTTTTCCAGTGAAAATTATTTCATTAGCAACTTTTACTAAAAAAAAAAAGATAACTATTCTTTTTGAAATAAATTAAATGCTGTGTACCTGCTTCCTTTGTACCCAGATGCTTTACATTTATCTAATATTGTAAATTATTGCAGCTGATTACACTGAGATTGCTTGCAGTCAGTGTTCTTAACAGGTATTATGAATGCCATAATATTAACAGCTTGGGTAGCAATATCAGTTTGAATATCCAAGCTTCAGAACACATACAGGTTTGCTAGATACAAGAAGCACTAGTAGTATCAAAATTCAGCAAGATTGTTTGTGTGTCTAGTTAGGATGTCAGGATTGCTTCTCTCCATTGGCTGTGTAAGTTATTTGGTACATGTACTGGTTCATGTAATGCTCTGAATCACTTTTTTCTTGAATTTACTTTATTAATTGTGCATTTCACAAGTCTCCTCCCATCACCACTGTTAAATATAAAAAAAACATAATTTTCTCCTTCTTTTTAGAAACAGGCAGGTGAAGAACTGATGACTTGACTAGAAATATGTCAAGGTCAATGTACAGGTTGTAGTGGCTTGAATAGGCTTCCAGTCATCCCAAAGAGTTTAAATATCTAGAATTCTACTTGTTGTCTATATCAGATCTAGAAATCAAAGCCAGATATGTTGAGCCAACCATCTTCCTAACATAGCAGTTGCTAAGTGAAGTTTACTAAAACCAGTATGAAATATTACTCCATTAAAAGTTATATTTATTTCTTTATTTATTTACTCATGCTTTAATTGTAGACTGTGGTTTCTATATGAATAATCTGTATTTGTGACAGGGAAAGACTCTTTTAAAAGGCAAATGTACACTTATTATTTGAATGATCACACAGTGGAGCAGTGTCCTTTTTATTTTACCTTGTTTAAATGTGCAGATGAAGCCCTGTATCCTTGGCAGCCAACGAGAAAAGTGAATAGGACAGGCATCTAAGCAATAACACTTCTAAAAGACCCTTATGTGTAAAAATATGATAATAGCTAAGATTCATTACAACAGACTTGCTACTTGTGGCCTGGTTTTGCCGCTACATTTAATGATGGGATGACCTTATCAATTCTAATGACTCTACAGTGGCTAAGGGCTGTATTTTACCAGCATTTAATATAAGCTATTAATAGAGTACATCTTTCATCTGCTTTAAAAGTGGGCCATGAAGCAAAGGTGAATTCCTGGTAATAAGCAGAACCAACATATCAGGTAGATATGTGCAATATTTTTCATCTGCATGAGTTTGTTGGTTTTTTCCCATGATTTACTCCAGTTAAGATTACCTACTCCTACAGTTGCAGAATACTTGTGTTGTAGGTATTAAAGCTTAAGACTTGGCAATTCTAGACTTAGAATTATTTAAGAAGCTTTTTTCAGCCTAAAGGACTCTATGATTTTATATAGCCTACCAGTAACTGGCTGAGTACAAAACTAGATTTTGTTATAAACAAATTTCAATGTTAAATAAGGCTCACTGACCTATACAGAGGCTTAATTTGTCCTACCTTCTGTTTATGGATAGAGAGGAGACAAAAGTTTCCATGTAACCTGGCTTCCCTAACATTTCATACTGTTGCACTTTTATTTTTTTCAATCAGAATGGAAAAGCAATCCAATTTTCTTACTGGTAAGGGTTTTGAACAAATGTGGAACAGTCTGTGTTCTGTGCTTTCTAGCACATTCAGCTGGGCTTAGGTTCAGATGTGAATATCACATATCTGAACTTAGGTTCAGATGTTCTTATGTGATCCATTTCTTACTACTGAGAAGTACAAAAGTGAGTAGGTCTTAGATTCTATACTCCACATTTCATATTTTCTTCTTCATTTTTTTTGTATGTTATTTTAATACTCACTTTGTACATTTATTGTTTTGAGGTGTATACATATGTATGTCAGCTTTCTAAAGATGGGCACATAAACTTTCACACAGTGGTAGGTATGTATACCATTATTTACCTGTGCAAACAATGTGAGCTTGACGATGATTTCACAGAGTCACAGAACTGTCAGGGTTGGTCAGCTTCATGATCAACTCATCCAGCTGTCAACCTAAGCACTACCATAATCACCATATCACTTTATCACCTCAAACATATCCCTAGGGGCCACATTCACATGCCACTTGAACATTTGAACATTTCCAGAGACACATACTGCACCATGTCCCTGGGCAACTTATTACAATGCTTGACTGCTTTTTCAGCAAAAAGAAAAAAATCTAATATCAAATCTGGACATCTTTTTGTACACCTTAGGGCCATTTTCTCTCATCTTTTCACTCGAGACATGGCAGAATGATGCCCACCTCACTACAGCCTCTACTCATGTGTTCATAGAGAACAATGAGGTCTGAGTCTCCTCTTCTCCATTTCTCATAAAATTTGCTTCAGACACTTCACCAGCTTTGTTGCTTTTCTCTGGACATGCTCCAGCACTTCAATGTCTTTCTTGAAGTGAAGGTCTCAAAACAGAACAGAGAATTTGAGGTATGGCCTCACCAGTGCCGAGTACAGTGGGACAATCCGTTCCCTAGTCCCACTGGCTACATTATTCTTGAAGTCAGTAGTGTACTATAGGCCAGAGTTAGGTTATAAAACATACAAAAATAACAATTCAAAATTTATTTTGAAAGGAAAATCTTCACGTGATCTCATTCATGGCTTCCATATGCATCATCCATTACAGACACAGTAAATTCCCTGCATGAGCTTCACTTTCATATGATTATTACTTGTCTGTGTTACGGTAGTACTTGAAGGCTCAGATGCAATTGCAAGCCAAATTATTTCAGGTAAATGGAATCAAGTGCCCTGAAGATTAAAACTTTTGGTATGAAATGTTTCTGACACACTGATTAATAAAAGGTGCTCAGCCCACCCAGCACTTATTCTGATTCTTGGATAGATTTCATGCTGAGCTTCATGGCAGGGTGGTTTCACCATGGTCTGCATGGTACACCTGGAAAAGTAGACAGCAGGACAGGAATGTGTGTTACCATGCGTGTGAGTGGGACACCAAGCTCTCTGACAGAGCTTTTCATCTCAGTCTGATAAAGCTAAAGAGGAAAGTTAGTGTATTAAAAATCATCCAAGGAGTTACAGAGATTTTTGAAACAGAGGGATCAGCAAAACCAAACAAAACACATGGATTCATAACAGGTGTGAGAAGACAGGAACGGGAAACGTGACCCTGCCAGATGTGGCCTCTCAGCACTGTGGGCTGTTCGTGACCTTGTCACCATGGACACATTACAGACAACCCCAGCTGCTGCCATAGCTCACCACGCCCACCATGGGCATACTCCAGCACCTCCACCCTTGGGATGGTCCTGGGACTATTACCCATCCCTGGAAGGGCAGCCAGGGCACTCAGGTCTCCTAGAGCAGTGTGTGCAAGGAGGGATGCCCACATGCCCAGAAGAGGTAGGCCTGCAACCCTTGTGATGGACTCTTCAGAAATTCTCTTCTTGAAAACAGGGCTAAACAGAATTCAAGAACTTGGCATTAAGGTGTGAGGACGGATAATCTAAAGTAATAGAGCAATATAAAAGCATAAAAGTAATACTGAAGAAAATGTATAAGGAAAATGAAGGAAAGGGTAAAAGTAGAAGGACAACACCACCTGTGCACCTTGCAACCAGCCTTGGTTGTTGCAGTTTCAGTGTCTGTTTGCTGAAGTGGTGGTCAACAGGCTGGATCTGTGGTAAGAGAAGTCCACAAAAGACCAAGGTTTCATGCATTTTATTAGCTCAGGTTCAGGTGAAACAGCTAGGTACCCTGGGGCAGGTAGCTGCACACTGGTGTAATGCTGATGGATCACTTTGGGAGTCCTCCATGACACCTCCCAATATGCCACAGCTGCATCTCCTGTCAATGTCCTGTTATTTCTCCAGAGGGGAGCTTTCAAAGCTGAGCCATTTGTGTAAGGACTTTGGCGTGATAAAAAGCATTATCCTGCCTTGCAGGATCTGTCTCTTATCAGCCTCTTCCCTTATCTTGCACAACACCAGCTTGTAGCCTCAGGTGTGGGTCCTCAGCTAGCACTGTGACTGAGACATTAGCATTCCAGTCTCTCACACTTGTGGGCACATTCTTCTCCCTAACCTTGTCTACTTCTCCTTAGATCTGGGATAATTGGACCATAGCATCACCTTGACCTTATCTCAAGTTCCATCACAGACCAAATTCCAGTTAGTAGGCATATTTGGGGAGGAGTGGGCTTTAATGGTCCCAGATGAGCAGCTGCTTTTTTGCACTATTTGCCACAGTGGACAAAACTCCTCTACTGATCTGATGTTTAAGCCATTAATCATTTCAGTCTGTCGCAAAATAACCTCAGGGATCATCCAATCCAACCTTTATTGACAAAAGCAGATTTTAGACAAGGTAGCCCAGCACCTGTCCAGCTGGATCCTAAGAAGTGTCCACTGATGTGGAATTGATCACCTCTCTGAGGAGATGATTTGAATGGCCGATTGTCCTCGTTAAAAATTTACTTTGTGCTCAATAGAAGTCTTCCCAAGAGTAATTTTTACCGATCAACCCTCATCTCTTTCATGTGACTCTTTGTGACTCTGTTTGCTTTGTAGCAATCCCTTAAATACTGGAATCTGGTGGTATTTATTTATGTGTATAATATTTTGCAACTGTCTGATAATGTGGTACATCTCCTGCATTGTTGATATTTATTCTAAATTTATAATTCATTGATGGTTGGTTAATTATATGTTGATAATAAATCAGTGTATCACTTTGATCCTTGGATCTTTGTTGATTGGACTCCTTTCCCAGCCACAGTGTTCAAGCTATCTGGCTGAAGACTATCTTGCATGAATCATACTAGCTGTGGAAATATCCCAGCTGCATTGCAGATATTTCTAGTTGAAGGGACTCTAAATAAGTATTAAAACAAAAAAAAATTACACAAACAAAATATTTTCAATTTATTATTATCTACATTTATATGAAATATGGCATATAGAGACACAAGTGTGTAATTGTGCATTATAGAAAGTTTATTAGTGTTTACCTAAGATTACATTGGTAATTTGATTTGTTTTTTAGACAGAAGAAATATCCCCTAGTTAGAGTGTATAGACCTATTTGTCACATAAGCAGATGCACTTCCCTTCAGTGAGGTTGGTATTTTGAAGGTAGTTTAAGAATTATTTATGCACAAGTCCAATTCAGTCTAACAGAATGTTCCAACATATATAACTGTGCTAAAGGATAGTATATTATAAATACATGCAATGGGAAATTCAAGGCATATGGCCAAATTCATGCATCTTGTATTTCAGCCCTTGAAATCTACAGAGGATTCAGCCTAATGAAGACTGGCAGTGTCACATTGTCATGCTGCTCTTCCCCACTCTCTTATCATTGTTGTTTTTAACATTTCTCTGACATACTAACACTTGTTCACTTGCCAGAACGTTCTTTTGAACTCTAAGAGATCATGAAGCTGGCATCCTGAAGAGCTCAGTTTCACTCCAGCTTTTCAATGCTACAGAAGAGCCAATGATGTAATGGAGAGAGGGGCAGAGCAAAAACTGTCATATTTTCATTCCTCCATTGAAACTGCTTTATTTACAATACTCTACTAATGTAATTTAGCTTGGAACATGATCAAAATTAAACTGCATGTTTTGAATTAAAACTTAGGTTTTGGTCATGTTCCAAACAGAACTATGCTAACTGGGAGCAGCAATACTGCAGGGAATTTTAAACAATGCACTAGAATATAATGCCCTCTTCCTTTTCTGTGCTCTGAGCTGTGCTCCTTTCATGCCCTACAGCTTCCTAGATTCTCCCAACCTCAAGGTCACATTTGAATGAGAATGACATTTCAAAAGAGTTAATTAGTGGTAAAAACATTGTTAGTGAGACTATTGAGAAAATAAACAATGAACAATCTCTTTTTGATTGTTTGAAATATTGAATTCTAAAGGTGCAATCAATAATGAATTGATAAGAAAGTGTTACAGCTTCTGATGATGAAAAATTACGGGAAATTTACTGATACTTTTTGTCATCACATTGGCAAAAATAATTTGGAATAATGGTTTTAAATATACAGTTTTCTGAAGATTAGTAAAATTTTTATTTATTCATTGAAAGGATATTCCTGAATATAATTACATTCACATCACCTTAGAAAAGAAACTTATTTTTTTATCTCACTTTAGTATGAAGAAATGCCTCTCTTTTAAAAATTGTTACCATGCTGATATACTTCTGAATTTAACTGTTATACTTTACTTCTGAATTTAATGAAATTGCAAATGGATTTGCAGTAAATCTCCAGACTGGTGTCAAGATGTGAAAATACTCTAATATGCAGTCATTAGACTAAGCTCAATTTTTTATAGCATTTAAAAAATATGAAATGTTTCATACATGATGAAATCACAAATCTAGGTGGGTTTTAAAATGTACAGGGTATGATGTCATTTTACTTAGTAGTTTATAATACCTAAGTTATAGAAAACAAAACAGAACAAAACTCTTCACTAGTATTTCCTATTAGTAAATAAGACTTTGCATTTATGAGAGCTGCATCCTTTCCTATCTTTTCTCTTCCCCTTTTCTCCAGTATCTCATTGTACAAGTTCACGAAGAATTGGTCTGAATGTAAGGCCGTGGAAATGGACAAGAGATTTGTAATAGCCCACCTATCTTAAAATCCTCCAAAAGCTGACATTTTCTCAATATCAAGTGGTTTTTAGAGTTGCAAAGTTAACTTTATGAATTGCATTGGAAAGTTGATAAAGAGTGTTAGTGAAAAGTCAGATTTCTTTTGCAGTCATTCAATAGTATTATAATAGTGACAATTCAGGGGTAGTTTCTAAAACAAATTGTTATGGTCAAAAGGAAATGGTATAGCCATTACAATAAAAATAATCTAATTATTTAGTTTTGCACATAATCTGAAGCTCAGTCTCTTAACTTGATGTAATATGAAACATATGCGAAATACTTCCAAAGTTTAATGGAAAGAAAAAGAATAACTTACAAAAAGAAAAAAAAAAGCAAAACAAAACAATTAAAAGAAAAAAAAAAAAGAAGGTAAGATTTAGCTGTGTCTTTCCTCCAACCACTGAAAGTCATTTTAAGCAAAAAATGTATTAGGGATTGAATTGTCACATGAATTTTTTTTTTATCAGTAAGGACTTTTTTGTTCCAATAAATATGGTATAGATAATAAAAACAAGACAGTGACTTGAAAAATGTATATTGTAGTCAACTGTTCTAGTACATTTTTAACATGTAGTAGTTGAGTTTTTATTTCCCTTTCATACTTGTTTTGTGGTGAGACCAGCAGCTTTTTATACCTCCAGTAAAAAAGAAAAGCCAGCAAAATAAACCCTAAATTAAAGAGAACAATCCAACCGAAACCAAAACTCCCAAACCAATGCATTTTTTACTCTCTCTGCATACTCTGCAGAGAACAGACTGCAATCTGGTTGTAAAAGATGCAGCAGAACAGAGTGACTTCAACAGCTAAGAGGAATTGCTTTAAATGAGATTAATTATTTTGATTTTAAGAACTCTGTTGGACGCTAAAACAATAGACTCAGTAGCTCAATAGCAAAAATAATTAAAATGAGTGTCATCTACAGAGACCTTTTATTGAGAGATGAAGGTTATTTTCCTCTCTCTGCGTTCAGCTGCGCCAGTGGGGCGGAGGAGCTGGCGCTGGTGCCCACGGCGGTTGCCAGGCTGTGCATGGGGGACACAGCCACCACGAGCTCCAGCAGCTGCTGTGGCAGACCCTGCTGCCCATCACTTGGAAATATTACAGTGCTACCCAAGTAGATGGGCATTCCTATCCAGAACCAAGGCAGATACTGTGGCCTTTGCAAAAATCTGTCTTCTCAAATCAGTTGTATTTCCAAGAAGAATTGTATTTTCAACTCAGATGTCTGTCCCATCTGCACGTAACTGACTATGTTCAATTAGCAACTTTGACTTTGGCTGTCAGTCTTGAGTTTTTGTTCTTTAGGTAAGTGGATTATCTTGATGATTTCCATGTCTGGACTGAAATACATGGCTGTATATTGTTTTTGTTTTCACAGTTCGATTTTTCAGCACAAAAAAGGTGAGTTATTTCACTGTTGAATTATTGCAGTTTTTTCCAATCTCTCATTATGGATTGAAGTGAATAGTAGTGAATTATTACTAATTTGCCTCAATATGAGGGAGGTTCCTTTGTTTAAGTAGAAAATAAAAAAATAAGGGTAAGAAAGAAAGAATATGTATTTTAAAGCCCATGGTTAATCTCAGCTTTAGCTTCATTTTAGCTGTCCAAACATTAGAGTTTATTTCATTTATTTTTTATTTCAAGTTAAAAGAGAGAACCTCTAGGCACTTCCAAAAGATACATACATACATACATACAAACACACATACAAATATATATATATATATAAAAATATATATATATATGCCTGGAATGGAATTATTCATCCTCTGGAATTGTCTTTTTTCTCAATTGTCAATAAATGAATAATAAACTACAAGCTTAAACCAAATTTTGGACAGCCAGATGGTGAGATAAATTCTATGCTCTGAGTAAGAATATTAGTAGATATGCACTACTGCTATATGAATAGCAACTCTAGCTTTTTTGTCAAGACTGCTAGACTGCTTTATATTTCCTTTGTGTTAGCTTAAACAGTTTTTAATAAAATGGGTGAGAAACATAGATAAACTACTACTGGTTTTTTTTCCTTTTCATAGTACATGTAACACCTTCAGTTTTGAATAGAGGTTGTCAGGTATTATTCCTTCCTAAAATAAATTATTTAACCATCCCTTGACTTTGAAGCATGAAAATTTGACTCTAGGATGTGGGATGATAGTAAATATACAAGCATTGAAGGTGAAATCAGGGTAAGAAAAAGTTATCAACAAATGTGAATATAGGACTGCAAACTGTTCAGTGCAATAAAGACATTCCTACTTTGTATAATAAACCATAAGAAGTTGTCTTGTTTATGCAACTGGAAATTCAATGTTCCCTGAATGCAGAAAATATAACTCAGTGGCAAGGGATTCCCTTTTGTTGGCTTCTCTGAACATTTATTTTAAATAAATTGGATACCAGAAAAGACTATTGTGACTAAAAGCTTGATTAAAAAACGTATAAACAAGCAAATAAAACATAAGAATAAATTTAGTACTAAAACTTGTATGCTAAACTGGGGAGAGGTATGGGGTGACCTTGGCCCTAGACCAAATTGTGTGGGCTGACTTACAGTCCTCCTGTTTTTGTCTGGTTACCTTTTTAGAGAAATGTTTGAATTCAAAACATAGAAATTTTACTGGGGCCTTCTTTGTGACCCCCACACAAAATTTAAGTGGTTTAGATATATTTTCCTCTGTTCAAAGCAATTTTAACTCCATGTTAAATTTTTTATAGTGTGAAAGTATAGTGCCTGCAGTGTGCTCTGTGGAATGTCAGGAAAACAGGTGGAGCATTTGGATATATAAACTCTTCTGTGTGAGCTGGAGGGAGGCAAATCTGGCTCAGACTTGTGCTGTTTGCTCTTTGGGATTGATTCATGTTGAAAATCTCCCAAGAAATATTCATGTTTCATCACTGAGTGCAAGCTGGAATGGTCTAAAACAGAGCTAATAATTCTGCAGTATGAACAGTCAAAAGTGCAAGTTAATAACTGACTTTTTGTCTTCAACTAAGAATACTTAGTTCAGTTCTTCTAAAAGTTAGAAAAAACAAACAACCATTTTCCATTGAAATTTCAGAATTTTTTTTCCATTTAGTGCTTATTTACTCTAAAATGTCTGCTACACCACAAATACTTCTTGTGACACCACAGTCCAGGAAATGATCATCAGGCTTCAGTTAGTTCAGCTTCTGTTCCTCTAAGGAAACACACAAGGCATGGAGCCATTCATGGCATTTCCATCTTACTCAGTTCTCAGCCTGAATGTCAATTTCAGCAACTAATTCTGAGATTCTTATATGTAGTAGAACCTATATAATAGCACTACAAACCATTTCTCCAGCTTTTTTTACTCCCAAAATTCTATGTGCCAGCAGTTGGAAAGCAAAATCTAGTGAAGAATCAGCTACTCCTCCCCAAATGAATGTGGAAGGATTTGCTTCAAAATAGATACACATAAATTGAACCCATATGTGTACATGTAGTGTGTTTGGTATTTAGTGTCTCACTACAACCACTGTTTAAGCAACTGAACTGGCATCCTGGTGAAAAGAGTAAGTTGATTCTGGAGACTACTTTGGACCATCCAGATGAAGCACAATTAGATTGTCTCAATATGTGTGCAATAACAATCAATATCCAGGACATCATGGAGCTGGCAGGTAGGCCACACATCTGTGTCGAAGCCTACACTTCAGACCATAAATGATCCCAGCATGTCTCACACCCCCCTGGGTGTTTATGTTTAGATAACAGGGTCAAGCCTTATTTTAGATTAAGCTTCAGGTTTTGCTTTGTGCTGAATTATGTCAGCCTCCAGGTTCCATCATCTGCAGACTGTGGTTAGGGACCATACCAAGTCCACGAGCTACAGTGGGAGTTCTGATGTGTAGCATACAAGGCTGACTTCTTATCCAGCCATCAAAATTTAAGGGTCTTAATAAATGGCTCAGGGAATATTTGACACTGGAATCACTGAGTAATATTGAACTGACAAGATTGAAGTTGCAAATATCTTCTGATAAATTATTTGTCCTAATAAATCTGAATTAACAATAATATTAAATGTAATGCTGCTCTGCCAAACAGATGGGTTAAGACTGCTGGTTAAGACTGCTGGTTAAGACTGCTGACATAATACTATTCCAAGGCAAAAAGGTTTTTATCTACTTATGTATTCAATAAGGTATAAAAGTGTCAGAGTTTCCACCAGGTGATTAAGTTCTGGTAGATTATTCTAAGAAAAATATCTCCATGAAATTTCAAATATTGAATTCAATAAATTCATCACAATTACTTTAAACTGTTTATTTATCCATTAGGCAACTGGATTTCTCCCTCCATAAAAAGAGACTCAAACACCAGTCTGCAATCACACTTTTAAATGCTTCATTTTGGGAAAGAACAGTGGGATGACAATTCTGTAGGTTATGACTACAGTCAGACTAATACAATCAAAACATACTGCTTCAAAGATCAAAATATTCTTCCATACAGAAGACAAGTTGAGAACATATAAGTGGGACATTTGTCAAAGATAAATCATTCTGACTGTCTGTGACAGGGTTTATTTGATACAGATATCAATTATATGAGTTGCATATCACACCCACTAAAACATTAAAATAATATGTAGCAATCAGATTTCATTAACACCTACAAGATTTTGGATTAGTGTGCAGAGATCAGACTCCCAGCCATATGCTCTGGGCACAAGCTAGAGAGCTAGAATGAGCAGAGGATGGCCTTAAATTATTTTTCTGATCTTTTATAATTTTGAGTTGTTTGAAAGCAGTGAGTCAGACATCCAAAATTATATTATAATTCACCAAGAAAGTCTTGGTAATGAAATTAAATGGGAGAAAATATAGTTTTATTTTTTTAATCAGAGGTGCTAGTGTTCACATAGAATCAAGTTTTAGCAACATTTTATATTTTATATTTTATTTATGTTTAAACCATATTTTCCCTAGAAATATTACTTTAAAAAGGAAATGAGGAGGACCCAGGTAACTACAGGTCTTAGTGCCTGGCAAGATCATGGAGTAGCCCCTCCTGGAAACTGTGCTAAGGAAATGGTTCAAAGTGGTTCAAAATGGTTCAAAGTTGCTTGGTGACAGTCAGCATGGCTTCACCAGGGGCAAATAAGGTCTGACAGGTTTGGGGTTACTGCAGTGGTAGACGAGGAAAGGGCAATTGACATCATCTACTTGGACTTGTGCAAAGCATTTGACATTGCCCCACATGACATGCTTGTCTCTAAACTGGAAAGGCACGGATCTGATGGATGGACCAATCGGTGGATAAAAAATTGTCTGGAGGTTTGGACTCAACAGATCAATGGCCAAGTGGAGACCAGAGATGAGGGGTGTTCCTTAGGGGTCAGTTTTGGGACCAGCATTTTTTAACATCTTTGTTGGTGACATGGACAGTGTCCATAAGTGCACCCTCAGCAAGCTCTCCAATGACACTGAGCTCTGCCAGGCACTGGAGGGAAGGGGGTCCAGAGGGACCTGTACACAGGCCTGAGAGGTTGGCATGTGTGAACCTCATACAGCTCAACAAGGCCAGCTGCATGGTCCTGCACATGGGCCAGGGACAAGCGCCCTCTGGGCAGAGAATGGATCAAGACTAGCCCTGGGGAGAAAGACTTGAGGGTATTTGTGGATGAAAACTCAGCATGGCCTGGCAATGTGTTCTTGAAAGCCAGAAAGCCAATCACATCTTGAGCTGTATCAGAAGCATGGCCAACAGGTCCAGGGACATTGTTCCCTCTATCTTGCTCTTGTAAGACCTCACCTGGAGTGTGTCCAGCTTGGGGACCCTGTGGTGGGTTGACACTGGCTAGATGCCAGGCACTCACCAGAGCCACTCTATAACTCTGCTTTGCAACTGGACAGGAGAGAGAAAATACAACAAAAGGTTCACAAGTTGAGATAAGGACAGAGAGATATCACTCACCAAACAGCACTACTGCCAAAACAGTACTGACTCAGGGATCTGAACTATTACAAACGAAGTCAGAGCAGGATAATGAGAAGTAAATCCAAATCTTAAAACCAATTTTTCCTCCCATATCTCCCTCCTTTCCATTTTTACCTTCTCCTGCCCAGTACTGCAGGGAAATGGGGAATGTGGGCTATGTTCACTTTATCACATGTTGCTGTTGGTCCTCAGGGAGAGGAGTCCTTCCCCTGCTCCAGTGTGGAGCCTCTCCCATGGAAGAAAATTCACTAACTTATTCAGCATGAGTCCATCCCACAGGCAACAGTTCTCTACAAACTGCTGCAATATGTGTCACTCTTCCACAGGGAACAGTCCTTCAGGCACAGCCTGCTCCAATATGAGTCCCTCCACAAGTTCTACCAGGAAACCTTCTCCAACATGGGTTCCCCTCTCCATGGGTCTGCAGGTCCCTGGCAGGAGCTGCTCCATCATGGATTTCCCATGGGTTCACAGGGAATTCACGTGGCATTTACCTGGTCCAGTGTGGGCATCCTCCATGGGCTGTGTGTGGACCTCTGCATGCTCATGGTCCTGCACGGGCTGCAGGGACACAGCTGCTTCACCATGATCTGCACCATGGGCTGCAGGGAAATCTCTGCTCTGGCACCTGGAGCTCCTCCTCCCCCTCCTGCTCTACTGGCCTTGGTGTTTGCAGAGTTTTTCCTCTCACATATTTTCACTCTGCTCTTCCCTGGCCACAATTACACCTGCCCCAATATATATATATGTATTTTTTTTTCCTTCTTAAATAAGTTATCACAGAGTCATTACTATGATTCCTGATGGGCCCTGATGGGACCCACCCTTGGCCAGTGGTGGGTCCATCCTGGAGCCAGCTGGCATTGGCTTTGTCGGACATGGGAAAGCTTCTGGCAGCTTCTCACAGAAGCCACCCCTGTAGCCCACCTGCTCCCATAACAGGCTCCTAGCACAAGAAACAGGCTGAGAGAACTGGGAATGTTCCACCTGGAGAAGACAAAGTTCAGGGAGAACTCTTTATTGTCTTTCAATTCCTAAGCAGGAATGACAAGGAAGATGGGGACAGACTTCTTACAAAGATGTGCAGTGGAAGTACAAGAGACACTAGCTTTAAACCAAAGAGAATAGCTTTAGTCTAGATGTTAGGAAAAAATTCTTTACTGTGAGGTTGGTGAGCCACTGGAACAGGTTGCCCAGAAAGGTTGGGGATTCCTCGTCCCTGGAGGTGTTCAAGACCACACTGGATTGGGCTCTGAGTAACTTGGTCTAGTGTAAGGTGTCCCTGCCCATGACAAGGGAGTTGGAATTAGAAGATCTTTAAGGTCCCCTTAAACCCAAGCCATTCTGTGATTTTATGATTACTTAAACACACAAATAACTCAGCAATTAGGACACAAGACAGAAATGTGGCACAGGCCATTTTGTATTCTGCTGTTCAAGCATTGTGAGTATGGGATGATTAGTTCTTGTCATCTCTGGCTTAATTTACCAAGTTATGTAAAGAATTAAATATTAAGAAAGGAACAGAAAACTCACCCCTGAATTCCCTAAGCTGAATAATTACATGCATGAAAGGTTGAAAAAAATTTTTTTTTCTTGGAAAGTAGAACAGAGAACTGTGAAAAAACTTGTGATATACATAAGTGGTAGAGGGAACTTTTTTTTTTTTTTCAGAATACAAACTCTTTTTGATATATACAAATGATGTTACAGGTGAAAGTCTGAGTCAATCAAAAGGGACTTCAGAGCCCTGAGAACAGTACTAAAAAATGTGGGGGCATAGGTAATGTTGCCTTCAATCCTCACAGAAATGGGGGGAATGCCTTGGTAGAAGCAGGTGAGACTATTATATCGTTATCTGGCAAGGACTGGTGTCTGTGCCAAAACTTTGGATTTCTAAACCACAGAAGAGCCTTCAAGAGATAAAATATATTGGGGCCTGATGGGATCCCTCTGACCTGATGAGGAAAATGAGTCTGTGGGATCTAGGTGGATTGGAGTATTGGGCAATGATTAATGGGATGAAATTTAAAAAGTCAAAATGCTGGGTCCTGCACCTAGAACAGAGTAATGCCCAGCACAAGAATAAATTGGGAGGAGAGTGTCTGGAGGGCAGCCCTACAGAAAGGGATATGGGAGTGTAGTCTGACAGCAGGCAAATCCCATCCTGGCATGCCCCAAACTCAGCATCCCCAGTCAGCCAGAAGAGGAGATCATCCTGCTCTATTCAGTGTTCGTGCAGCCTCACCTTGAGTGCTTGGTGCTGTTTAAGAAGGATGTGGGGATCCTTAAGCATGTCCAGAGGAGGTCAGCAAAGCAGGTGACAAGGCTGGAAGGAATGTCCCATGCAGAGCAGCTGAGGACTGTGGATTTATCTAGTTATGAGAAAAGAAGTCTGGGGGATGACCTTATTGCTTCCTGAGGAGGGGATGTGGAGAGAGAGGTGCTGCTCTTTTCTCTCTGTTATCCAGAGAAGTGTGGAAATGGTTCAAAACTTCACCAGGGGAGACTTGATCTGGACATTAGGAAGCATTTTTTTACTGAGATTGATTGAAGTGGTCAAACACTGGAACAGGCTTCCTAGAGAGTTGAACAATGTCCCAAGCCTGTCAGTCTTTAAAAGGCATTTGGAGTATGCCTTTGATAACATGCTTTAACTTTAGTGAACCCTGAATTGGTCAGGCAGTTGGACTAAATCATCATTGTAGGTTTCTTCCAAGTGAATATTCTATTCTATTCTATTCTATTCTATTCTATTCTATTCTATTCTATTCTATTCTATTCTATTCATTATGTCCTTCTATGAAATAACTCAGTAACAGAATTAAAGAAAAATGGAACCTATTTGGATACAATTCTTAATAAAACTGTGAAGCTCCTTGCCAAAAGATCTTTTTGACACCAGCAATATAAATTGATTCAAAGTAGTTTTAATCTTATTCAATTAAGGGGATGCATTGATCACTACAAATTGTGGTTGGCTGAGTGCAATTTTCAGGTCACAAAACTTGGCTAGTGAACAGAGGGTATACCAAGGGAAGTCTTAAACTTCACTAGGTCTTGCTTTTATGCTTGTCAAAAAGAAAAGGGTATGACATTAGGTAATAGAAATAATACTGAGCTAAACAGAGCTTTGGTTTGATTTGTTTTGAACTTCAAATTCTTTTTCACTAAAATATAGGATTTTATGTTTCCAGTCTATTTCCTGAATTTGAGTCCATGATGTAGATTACTGGAGCAGTCCTGAAATTATTCATCCTAAAAATGACTGATATGTAGATATGTGATGCACATGGCCTTCATATATGGAACTATATAATGTACAGTCCTTTATAATTTCGTTTCCCCTTCCAATTGTCCTTACCTTTCCCTTCCTTGGATATCTTTAATATTTGTCAAAGAGCAAGAGCAAGCAAGATGGATTATTTCAAGTTTCCTCCTCAGTGTAACAAAAGATTTTCTCAAAAATGCTGCTGCCCAAGTGCTGCTGGGAGACAAGGATTTTAATGAGCCATTAGAACATGCAGGATTAATAAGATATTTATCAAATGTGGATCACCTGCAGACAACGATTATTACATTGGGAAAGACTGCCAAGAATAATAAAAACTAAACAAAATGGAGATTAAGATTATGGTGAATTATCTTGAAAATTACGAAAGAGTAGAGGTACTTAGTTCCTGGCTGTATCTTAAAATAAGGACTTGTTTCCTGGCCAACTCCAACACTGAAGTTAATTTGATTGATAAAAAAAAGTAGAAACAACAATGTGATCATCAGGCCTTGAATCTGATGCCCCAATTTGATTATATCAAAAGACCATATTAATAACTCAACTAGTGCATTTAATGTCTTTAATGACCCTGATTCTAGAGTGGGTTGAGAAATAGGATCTTCCACTGACCATGGTATTTGCCGTGATTCTGGAACATCAGTCAGAACTGCGATGCCTACCAGTAATTGAAAAGAAAATTGCATTTTTAGAAATAATTAACAGTTTATGGAATGTAACCAGACCCTGAAAGTTATTATTATCATTGTATCAAAATTATAAATAATAATAATTATATTGCTCAGTCCTTGATGTGTTGAAAATCTGGAGAGAAATACAAGGATCTTAATTTTTCAAGCAAAGGTCAATTCTCTTCTAATAAAACATTCCCTGCTACTGGAAAATTGTAATAGTTGACATCAGTAACACTGACATCAGTATGAATTTACACAAGGATCCCAGGGTTCAGGTCCTAGTCAGAGTTCAGTGACTTCTTGAAGTGACTAACACAGATTAAGGACCTTTCACTTTAGAATTTTACACTTTAAAAGAGATTGCCTCTGTTTTTAAAGTGATAGTTTCATTTTTATTGTAAAATTATTTTTAAAGACATGAAGAAGTCTTAAAAGTCATGGCAGTTGAAGTGGAAGTGACTTATCCCTCAAGAGAAAGATAGGAACTACTTCCCCATCCCTTGCTATCTTTGTTGAATACAAAGTACTGACCTATATATTAAGTGCTTCTGCACACCATATGACATAGTTTTGTTGTCACTCAACTTTCCTTATGTCCAAATTATTATAATTTTCAATTATGCAAGAATATACCTTTATCCATTCTGTACTGTGTGGCACAATACAGAATGGATAAATAAGCTGTCTCCAAATCAATAATGTTGTTTTCAGACAGAAACTGTCTAAGCATGTTAGCCAGTCAATGATTCAATATGGGTTTTTGTCGGGTTTTTTTTTCCCAAAAATTCAGAATAAGTGAATAAATATAAGGGTTTATTAACTTTTATATTATGTGGTCAATTAGGTTGTATAAAGTCAATATTATCTATTATATATCAATAATTCAAGTACTACTAAAGAAGTGAGACAATGAGGTTTGAATATGTGGCCTAAAAAGCAAAATAGCACTACATTTTGAAATTTAATATTTTATTTTTTTTGTCCAAAAGACTTGGGAAAAAATCTGCCTTTTTTACTGGATTCTAAATGCAGCTGAAAGAGTTAAATTCATATGAAACAGGCAGCCAATGTCTGCAAGATTTGCAAATCTAGTTCTGCATAAACAACAGATTTAGATATGCAAGATCAAATTTCAATAGACCTTGTATTTTGGGGGTGTCACCCAACACAAATCACTCATGCAAGCTTTTCTGATGACAAAGTATTAAATGCTTGGTTTTAAATTCACGTGATTGGATGTATATGCTGCAATCAGACATTTCCTGTTCATGAAAATACATATAATTAAAGAGAGCAAAAATGTATGTCAGCTGCCAGATGTGCTATTTGCTTACACAGTGCATCCCATAGACAGGGTGAGAGTTTGTCTTTTTACAAACTCTCATTTTTAAGAGTTTTGAAAGCAGTTGTCTCCATAACGATCATCATCTCGGAGCTGCAGGAATGCACATTCTCCATCCCCTAGTGGCTTAGCTTATTATACTTCAAGTGCTAGGCAAAATCATCTTTGCCACTACTTTGCAAGGCAGTTGCATAAGAGATTGTGAAGAATTGCAGATGGCACAGTCTCTTCACCATGGAGAAAGGCAGTGCAGACAAACAGCCACAAGGGAAGGGTGCAGCAGCAGCAGGCACAGAGTGTTTGCCTGTGTGTCAGAAAAGAAGCGAACTCATTTTACTAGAAAGGGAGATCAGATTGTGAGATATAACTGAGACCTTTTAGAATGAGATCACTCACTGGTCTGAAATGGGAAGACTTCATGTCCTCCTGATTTCATTTGGACAGTGAACATACCTCACAAGCCTTCAGTTTGGGAATCCAGGCTGCTTCATCCTCCTAAATTTCAACCCTTTTGCAAACTCGGTGGTATTTTCATCACATCTGTCTTACCTTCCCAACTTCTTGCTTATAGTTTTTGTATTAATTTTAGTAAATTCATCATCTCTTGAAGGTTACATTTGTCTCTATGAATTTTCTCTTAATCTTTAGGAAAGGTTTTATAGTGAGATAAAGAAAAAGATTACCCTCAGTTATTAATTTGCAGCCTAAAAGAAGTTCATATTGGCTTCCAAATTCTTGTAGTCTTCTTTGTTCATTAGGCTGAGTGTGAAAACATCACTTTCAGCAGTTAACACAGTCACAGTTATCACATTCACCTTCAGTCACACGCTGCCACCCCCTCCCTACGTGGTAGCCCAGAGGTGACAAACACAGCTAAAAAGGAAACACTTCACAATGCTTAGAGACATTTGAACCTCCTCAAAACATGAAACAATTTCCATAAAAGGACATTTGAAGTTTGGATACTCAGTTAAATATGCACATCAGTGTCCTGACTAAGCAAAAGAAGAATTAAGATTATTTTAATTAAAAAAAACAGTGCTCTAGTTCATAAATCCAAAATCTAAGAAACAGGATGCATTCCAGGCTGATGCAGATCAAATATAACAAAACAAAATCTCATATTCTAGACAAAAAAAATCCCAAAAATATTCACCTTTCTTGAAAAAAAATCTCTAGAAGTGATTTCTCTGTAAAATTATGTGTGCTCAAAAATATGGGCTAAAGGACATTTATGTACAATATCTAAAAACAATCTGAACAAAGCACACCTTCTTTACACAAGAATTTGTTAAAGACATATAGCTTTGGTGATGGAGAAATAACCCGGTGATGATCTGTGTTAATTTAATTTGAGAACATCATCTGAGAGACATTTGAAAACACTGGAACTGCTAAAGAAATGCACTTTTCCTCCATTAGCTATTAAAAAAAAAAAAAAAAAAAGTTATTATTATGACTAAAGTAGGTTGTGGACTTGCAGTTGTCCAGGGGTAAAGCTGTTGTCATAAGTGATTCGATTGGTTTACCTGCAGTGTTTATCTGCAATGTTGGACTTCAGTGCTACAGTGAAACAATGCCATCAATTGTTAAATTAACATGATTTTGCACATAGTTGATAAATTAAATTGTATAAATTGATTTCTGTCCTAATGCAAGAAAAGAATTGAAACTCTACAAACAACAGGTGAGATTTCCAGAACCTGCCTTTAAGCACAGATCTATGGATTTAAAAGGCTGATAAAAAAGATGAGTGGGATCAGGTCACCTAATGATTTTCTGAGACAGGAGAACAAAAATGTGCTTGGTTGCCATATTTTCCTTCCCCAAAATAGGAGTTCTTTCACCTACATTTCACAAAATAACATATTGAACCAAATCAAACTCTTTGGTTTGGAATATATATATATATATATAAACAATGAAGTATCTCTTGGAGAAAATATATAGTGTGGGATCCATTAAGGACAGATTGCTGCAGCTCCATGTTCCCATGTCCAAGCAAGATGAAAGCGCATGTATATGCACTTTTGGTTTAGTAAAAGTAAAATTATTTTTTTGCTTGTTAATTGATGTTATGAGGTGAAAATATAACTGGCCTACCACACCAAAATGCAAGGTCTGTCAGCTCCATTCCTTCTCTCACTAGTTAGGAAAAATGTCCTTTTGTGGTACAAAATTTTTTTAATAACTCTGAAGTGGAAGGTTATGCTCATAGTACCTTCCAATGCCAGAAAAGCATTTAATCATAAGCAGGACCCCATTTATTTTCAGAAACATTAACATTAATCTAACTTCACCATAACATTTAGTGTACCACTAAATCATGCACATATTTAATATCAGGCATGCTCAAATGGTAAACTTGATGGTATAGAAAAGAGCAGCTAGCACAAAGCTTAAACTTTGTAGTTTTAATTATCTTTTACAGGCAGTGCAGATTTGGGAAGTGGGGTACATAGCATTAAGCAGTTGTGACTGAATTAGCCTTCCACACAGAGTTTATTTTAATGTGAATTATTCTGATAAAGACATTGCTTGGCAAATTTCTGGAGGAAGACTTTTGCTACCAATGAGGCACCAATGGCATGAAAATATTTTTAAATGGAGGAAACATCAGGACATTTATCAGTCACATGAAAATTTTTGAAATTTTTCAAATATTTAAATTTCTTGGTATGCTAGCATAAGGGATTAATGGATGAAAGAATTTACAGTCATTACTTTAAAACCCAGTCACTCTTCACAAAAATATGATAAGATAAAATATTCATCTATATGAAATAACACATGAAAGTATTTATATATATCTACTTTTTTCTGGTCTCTCCATGTGCATAAAAACAGATATGACATCGTGCATTAAGTTATAATTGCTTTTAACTGTTACATTTTGGTGATTACTTATCTTTATTTCAGTTTAATGAGTAAGTTTAAAAAGTTCAAGACAAATCAATATTTGATCTTATACTGGAGAAAATTATTTGTAATATCTGGAAGAAATTTCATAAGAAATATGAAGGAGAGAAGCATTATACAGATTATTTTTTGGTTTTATGGCAAGAACATATTCATCCTGTTAAAGCCTTGCAGTAAATTGTAGTTTTCAGAAATGTCTTCTCCATGATCTTGCCAGGCACAGAGGTAGGACTGAGCAGTCAGCAGTTCCTCAGGTCTTCCTTATTTCCCTTTTAAAATGATCTTTTATGCTCTCCTCACTGCCCTAAGGATCTTGAACTCCACCATTTCAAGGTCACTGCAGCTAAAGCTGCCTTGGGCTTCACATTCCCACCAGCACCTCCTTGTAGATGAGAACAAGGTCCAACATAACTTCACTTCTAAAAGTTCTCTCTCATTTGGAGAATCAAGTTTTCACAATACATTCTGGGAATTCCTGCTGTGCTGTCCCTCCAAGAGACATCAGGGTGTCCCATGAGGACCAGGGCTTGTGGACATGAGGCCACTCCTATCTGTCTTTAGAGGGTCTCATCTGTTTGGGGTGCCTGTAGCAGACCCTCACATAATGTCAACCATCCCTGTCCTTCCATTAAAGCTGAGCCATAAGCCTTTGGTTGGCTCCTTACACATTCCCACCTGAACTTCCATGCACTTCTTACAATAACCTTCATGTCTGTCGCAGACATTTTTTCATAGAAATCTTTCTTTCAGATTTGTTTATCTTCTGGGAAGCTAAGGCCCCAGAAAGAGAATGTAAACAATGATTATCAGCTGCTGTGAAATGCAATAGGATGCACCTGTGATTGGTTCATGTTCCATGTGTACAATATTAGAGCCAATCACAGGGCAAGCTCTCTGGAACACAGGGACAGAGAATTCTCTTGTTTTTAGATTCTTTCTTAGCTTAGCAGCCTCTGCAACTTCTCTCTTTATTCTATTTAGTATAGTTATAATGTATTATATATCATATATCAATAAATCCAGCCTTCTGATCAAGAAACAAGATCTCTCACCCCAGTGACCTCCTCAGGTCGCTGTAATACATGTCTAATGAGGAACTCCTGCAGTTCCTGAGCAATTACCCTGTAAAAAACAAAGTTGATAACTCGGAACATCAGTGCCCACTTGATAGTTCAAAGTGGAACTAAAGACTAATATCCAAGTTTATTGTGAATCTGTGTTTCAGGGATGGACTGAAAATGTATTCTAAATTATTTTAATGGTTTAATGTGTTTTTTCAATGTTAAAAGAATTTAAAAGGAAAATGTTCTTTGAAATCAGAGCATTCTTAGCCGAATTCAAGAATAGATAGAATGAAAGATAAAAGCAGAGCATTTTCTGCTATTCATGGTTTAGCTGGACTGCCTTCTGTTTTCATCCATAGATTTTCACCTAAGTTTATTCCTAGGGAATACTGTGTGTTCTTGGCAACTGTGGTTACGGAGAAATGTGAGGCAGAGTTATTCAAGAGCAGAGGGAGTTATGAAAGCCATGAATCATGGGATCTTCCAGTGTGAGCTGAGTAGCACCTGCAAAATAATTTTCTGGAGTCAACTAGGTACTGAAGATGATATGAGATTTTTTGGGGGGGTTTGGATACTTTGGGGTTTTGGCTGTTTGCTTGTGTTTTGTTTCTTTATTCTGTCCTATCCCACTCCCTAACTTGCCTTACTCTGTTAATATTATTGGTTGCAATAGAGAAAAGGAATAGAATAAAACAGCTTGGATGAGTCCTGCAGTAGGCATACAGTATGATGCACTGTCCGCTGTATTCCATGGAAGAAAAAGACACAGAGTAACCTTGACATCTCTGCTTAAATGCAAAATAGATCTGCTCTGCATTACTGTTATTTCACTAGAATATATTTGTCTTTTTTTGGATTCGTAGTTTGGTTAGGT
Source organism: Melozone crissalis (assembly GCF_028551555.1). NCBI lineage: Eukaryota > Metazoa > Chordata > Aves > Passeriformes > Passerellidae > Melozone > Melozone crissalis. Next base: position 27,006,096 of record NW_026535780.1, read on the forward strand.
TTTTCAACAGTCACATTTTGGTACTTTTTGGCAAATTAAACAGACCTAAATAAATATAGGGTTGCATGATTTTTTTAAAATTTTAGTTGCATTTCTCTTGTTACAAAGTTATGTATTACCTGTCATCTACTCTTATCTTCAGTCTTTTACACAAGTTGGCACTTTTTTCATAACACTTTCAGAGAAGGGTTAAAGGATGCCCCTCTCATTCTCATGAATATCCTACTACACCATGGAAAACACACTGTGCTCTCTCCTGCAAGGTTGAATGCTACAGAACAACAGGTTTTGATATTTTTCTATCATTCTGTTCAAGGAAATATTTTCAAGTAGGTCAGCAGAGGTTTATAGATTAGATGACCCAAAAGGAATTTTATTGATTCAATAGAACTGGTGGCTTAAAAATAGGTATAATATATTTCTGCTATAAGAAGTTAGTCCAAAATGTTGTGGTGTAGTCAAGGAGTTCTGTGTTTTCAAACTGGCATGTTCATCCATTTAGACCGTATTAAATGCAAACTCCTGTGATATTATTAAATTAACTTTTATAATCCTACTTATAAAGAGATTTACTGCCGAAAAGAGAGATCAAAAGGTTAATTTATTGGAGGAACTCTCACTAGATATTAGTAAAATTTATAGGTTAGTGCATTTCTAGACATTAATCAGATTTCTATATAAAACAACACATTAGAATATGCCAATCCAACCTCAGCTTCCAGGGAAGAACTTTTGAGGTTGGATTATTATGCTGTAGCAAAAAAAAATGCTTGGCTAGTCTCAATGGACACAACACATGCTATTGCTTTGAGATTGCTAAGAAATCCCTGAATAATTTTTCTGGGATCTAAGCTCCACCCATGCCACCCCCACCGCCACCAGATTGGTTATATAAATGAATTCAAAGAAATTGTAAAAATAAAGAAACCAAAAGTACTCAAACTAGGATGCTTGGCTTGAATGGTAACGCTACTTTAGATAACATAGTTATATGATTTAGGAGTCTAATCCTGAGCAAAACTAACAGCCTAAAGCCCCTAAATCTCTTGTATACTTTTGAAAATATTGCCTATTACCACTCAGACAGGAATTCTCTGAGATTATCTATTTGCCTTGGTTACAATTCTCTACATCACAAAGCAATTGTATTCAAGTTGGCTTCATAGGTAAGGACTGTAATTTAGAATTGCAGCAATAGTGATTATATATTGTAACTGACCTCTGGATGTTAATGATATGCAGTCTTCATTCATGTCAAGACAGAATATAACTTGTCTTAGGTACAAATCTTTATGCTGTATCCTTAAAGCTTTTGGTTTTTAAGTGAATAAGTGAAACAGATCTGATACCTGTATCTCTGTAGCTTACTTCTACCAACAGGTCATTCTAGGAATTGCCATACAGAAAACACCATTTATGCAATAATGAAATACTCAATAGATCTATAACATGACAATAATAATGTCTTTTTAATATGAAAAATGTGCAATTTGTTTCAATTTCTTTAGGACAGCATGAAAATGCTTCACATTAACACACAAAAAATGAGTTTGTATGGGTTGGATTTTTCCGTAATTTGGATCTCCTTCATTCCCCAGGACAGAAACCATGGTGATGCACAAATGACTTGTGCAACCAAAATCACTTTTCCCATGAAATGATGGGCAGCAATGGAAAGATGCAGCAAAAAGGTGAACTCAGCTAAGCAAATGCTTCAGATCACATCAAAAATTCAGAAATTTCTGGTATTATATAGGAACATAAATACACAGGGGTTTGAAAATATATATAAGTAGGGAGTTTTTCCTTATCTGCTGAGTATTTGCAGGATGTGTCATTGTGCTCTCTTGCTAGAAAAAACCAAGAACATAAATATCAAAATATTATACAGTGGACATTTTGAATGCTGTTTGGTTTTACTAATTTTTAAGCATTCTTTAATTGAAGAACTTGGATTCACAACTCTACCCTACCTGCTTCAATTAAATCAGGAGCATAAATTATGAGAACAATCAGTTTGCTCTCTTTTCAGCAGTTCTTAGAGGTCTCCTATGAAACTGGGACTTCAGTGAGCTTTGCACAGAAATTGTCTGTAATTCCAGACAAGGCAAAAAGACAAGGGCTAAAAAACAAACTAATTAAAAAAATATGAGTTACCCTTTTCATAGAGAAGCATCTGTAGCTTAATTTATAGTATTTTGAAATGCTTTAAATGACATATTGCCAGAGGATGTATTTACGTGTGTCTGTGCAGTTGCATCTGGACGGTTCTGTCTTTATTCAGAGCTGTGTCAATGATATGACCATGCCAATATGCACTGCGCTTCTGCATATGCCCCTTAGCAGAATATTAGCCCCTTAGCTTGGATACTCAGGCATTCTTTGAAGCTAGCTCTGTTTAGACAGCTCAGGTTATAGGTAGAGAACCTGGGTTGGTTTGTACCCATCTCTGTAGACACAGACATCCAGGCTCTGAGGAAGTAAAACCTAGAGCACTACATCATTGTGAAATGATAACTTTCTATCTCTGTATATCCATCCATAAGTTCAGAGTAGCTTCTAGATAAAATAACCTCTATTCTGTCACAAAATACTTTAAAAAAAGGAATATTCTCATTGAGCTTCTCAGTGTTTCTGACTCCCAAGCTTTTTTTTGCCTTGATTCTCTTTCTCTGCAAAGCCAGGTTTAAATGGCAGCAAAGCAGACTCACATTTATAGATGAAGGCTCACAGATTTATGATGTGAAATCATTGAACATTGAACCAACAATACAAGCTTCAAAGATGAGGTTTTCATAAATATCATCAATTTTGGCAGGCATACATCAATCTATGTCTAAGTATGAAAAAAATTGCAAAGACTCCAAAATAACCAGGCAAAGTTAAAGGGTAAATTACCAGTCTCTGTGCAATGCTAAGTAGTATGAAAATAGGTAAGTTTCTTATAAAAATAAGCAACACAATTTCTGATGAGATGACTCCTGGGAAGATACTTCCTGCATTGCACACACCATCACCTCCTTTTCATCAATGAGTGATTGCCAGCAAAATACAATCCTTCTGTATTGCAATAATCAGTAGTAAAAATGTGAAAAATGGGAACAAGAAAATAGGTCACCACAAACATAATTTTCCAGTGCTTCTCATGCATGCAAAATTCTGAATATGTAAATATATAAACTTATACAAAGCCTTTGACATAATGTTTATATCAAAAAACATCCAATTGGTTATGTTCTGAAAAGGAATTCTGGTTTTTCACTTGCAAAAAACCAACATTTATACAAAAAATATTAAAATATGTCTCTTTATGCCTACTTTTATGAAGGTTCTATTTAGTTATTAGATTAGCAATAATATAATGGGAAACAGAAAGAAATAGATTTTACTTTAAAAAAACACCACAGTCCCAAAATAACAAGAAAATAACAAGCTGCAATGAGGGAAACACAGATGATATTTAAAAATTAAAATGAAAACAAAAAACACTGAAGAGAAAAAAAACCAGCAAGCCCAAACCCACATTTTTCCTCCTAAATATGTACTTGTAGAAATGCTTTGCTATGTTGAAAAATAATCCTCAGTGTAATCACAGTTGCGATACTTCTCAAAAAAAAAAAAAAAAAAGAAGAAAGAAAAGGAAAGAAAGGGAACTCAAGTAAAATTTTAACTATTCTAAAGACAACTTAAATTATGTCCTCTCAAAAAAACCTGAACCCAATGAACCTCACGACCCCAGGGAAATCTGAAGTTCCTGTGGTGCTCTGTACAAGATTCAGCCAGTAGTAAAGATGAGCATATTTCTTTAACACACACATGCAAATAGATATGACTGACCAGCAGCAGGCAAGTGTAGATAGAACTATTAGATGTATCAAATACGTACAAATAACACTCATATAAATGACACAAAGCCCTCAGCCTTTTCCAGCCTGGCCTAGGCCTGGTTCCACTCATAATTGGCTCCAAGACCAGCCAGCTAGACTTCTCCCCAGTTAGTCTGAGTTGAGTTTGCTAGCATCTCACACACACACAAAAGAGGATGAGCACTCACTCAGATGTCTGTAAGGACAGAAACAGGAATTTACCAAGAAGCAAGGAGAGACCACACAATGATCACAGACAGGACTCATGCAAGTGCAGTCTGTTGACATGAGACTGACTTCTACAATAGCCTCTCTCCATTTTTTTCTGATATTTGATCCTTCTAAGCTGTCTATAATCAATTTAGGAAACTCCCATAATCCCTCCAAGCATTTAATAAAAAAAATTTTATTAATATCCTATAGTAAGTTTTAGCTTTCACACCAAATCCAGGATACTCAAATTTCCTTTTTAGCCAATTACAAAGTTGTGATTGATCTGCCCAAAGTCACCAGAGGTCTTGTGCCTTTACCAGCCCATCTAGCATCTCTGGTTTTCACAGAATCACAGAATAGTCTGAGTTGGAAGGGACACAGAAGAATGACCAACACTTAAATGGATGGCCCATACAAGGATGGAACCTGTGGCATTGGCAGATTTCATTACCTACTCCCTTCATGAGTCTGTATGTGTTTCTTGTTTTCTTTGTCTTTCCTATACCTTGCCTTGGCCTTTCAACCAGATGGTCTTACAAAACAAAAGTCCTACATTGCACCAATCCTTACAGAACAGTGTCTAAAACTCAAGGCTAGCCCTCTCCTTTTCCCTGTCTGTTTCACTTTCTCTATGAGTAGAATAAAACATTTGGAAGAAGTTGAAAAGCTAGCAAAAGACAAGAGGGGAAGGACATATTCTGCAACACACATCTTGCATACCCATATCCCTTTGGCACGCATCAAATTTATTTTTGAATTTTCTGAATATTTCAGGAATAAAGACCACTTAAAAAAGATATATTAGAGAGATCTTAGTTGTCCTTGTCTTTTTAAAAATAAACAACAATGCTGAGAATTTTCTGCTTGTGAATATATAAATATATATTATATATATAGCATATATAACATATATAACATATATAATATATAATATATAATATACATTATATCTAATATATATAATATACATTATATATACTACATATAATATATAATATATAATATATAATATATAATATATAATATGTAATATATAATATATAATATATAGTATTGCATATTTATTATATATTATATAAAATATATGCATATATATATATATATATATATATATATATATATAATTCAACTGTTTACCTTTTTTAAAATTACCGAGGCCTCAAAGTTCACTCCAGTGCCACAGACATTTTAGACTGAAAAACAGAACTGGCTCTATCTTACATTAACTGTATTGTTTGTGTCATTTCATCTCTTCATGCATTCACATTAAAAAATTAAAAATGTAAAATGTCAATACAGGAATTCTTACAAACCTTTTGACAAATGTTATAAATTGTATTTTAATTTTTGTTTCTTAGTGAATCTTTTTTCATCCAAAACCTTTATAAACAAATGGTTTCCTATCCTGAAAATATACTTATAAACCAACTACCTGGAAAAAATGTTGATATCTATCTTCTTATTTTTCTAAAATAAGAATAAGATCAATTATTAGAGTATTGAATCTCTTCTACTAATTGCTCAAAGAACTCAGCTTTACATTAAGCATAAACATCTACTAACCAGGCTGTCAAAGAACGACAAAAAACTCCAAAGATCAGGAAAGCTTGTTTGCTATAGTATGATCCTGTTAAGAGTATCTAGGTGTTGCATGGATTAAATTACTAAAAGTGACAATTATAATATTTTCTTAAGGGACTTGTTTAAAAAAATTAAAATTCAGCAATGACATGCAGAGAAACTTCTGTCTCAGGCATATTGGCATTTAAAAACTGCTGTTTACACATGATTTTATGTAGATTTCTAATGTAGAATGTATAAAAAAATAAAAAAATATCAAACAGTTCCAAAAAGGATGTGGGGGTTTCTGTCATGTCCAAGAGTTGTCTCAGAAAAAAAAATAATTATTAAGAACAACTTTACAACTACAGTGTAAAATGTTTTCTAGCTTTGAATTGCATTCACTGTAATTGGGTCACCAAATTTTTCCATGATGGTTGTTAATTTCTGAAAGTTAGAGTCTTTTTCAGCTTCTTTTCTTGTACAAGTCAAAGTGTGCTAAGAAAGAAGTGTTGGACTGTCTCCAGTATCTTTCCTGTGGGAATTATTACCTCGGTGTCTGCTGCATTATCTATTTTAGCAGTGACTGATAGAAGCTTCTACATGCTTTGGGTGAGTTAAAATTTGGTCATGTTTAAAACCAAGAAGGTTGACTCTAAGAAGATGTGTAATTGTGCAATTTCCATGGCAGACCTGAGGGTCAGCAAAGGTCGCTGCTGCTCTGGGGTTTTAGCAGATTCATGGCACCTGCTCTTCATCTTTGAATTTCCCAGATCTTGATACCTGAGGTTATCCTCCTCGCACACATGTGGTTGAAGTGTCTCTCCACCCATGATTTCTTTGATGCATCTTTACAATGACACTTTTGGGACCTAAATTATATATACAGAAAAATATGGAACCATTTCATACAGACTCATAAAGTTTATATGAGTGATCCTTTTATCAAGATTAAATACCAAGTATGTGGTGAAGTCAGTACAAGAAAGTGTTTATTGCATAGCTTATGTCTGCTTTTTCTAGATTTTATTTTTCCAAAATATTATTCCATATTTTGAGGTTTTTTTTTTTCAAGTGGCATCCATGAAACTGGGTCCAGAATAGGTACTGAGAACTCTTGATACCCTTACAAGGTGAAAAAAAAATAGTAAATTAATTTATCAAGATAAATATGAATAAAAACACTACTTAGGATTTCATTTAATTGAATGACACATTCCCCTACTGCAAGTCTAAATCAAGGTTCATTATTGCAGTGTTTGTAATAAGTATAATTTTTTTGATAATAAAGTGCATGAAATTATGACAAATAGAAGGAAAAAAGCTGTATGGAAATGTGACTCTATGAGATTTCCTTTCTTCCAAATGTATTTTTACAAGTACTGTGGAAACCATTTGAAATGTCTTTTTCATTTTATTAGCACTAATTGTACACTTGCATACTCTAGGTAAGATTTGGAAACTCTGATCTTTTCAGTTCACGCATTTTGATGTTCCCTGCACAGAAATCAATGATGACTAAATGCTACATTCAGCTGGGACTGTTCTGATGTATTTTTTAAAGACTTAGGAATATCCAATTCAGTAAATGGATTTCATCTAGTATAAAACTACAAAAAAAGACTACAAAAAGACTAAAAAAACTAGAAAAGAGTGTTACAAACCATTACGCCTGAAATTTTTTATCTGAGCAGCAATTATTTAGATTATGTATCTGTCCAATTGTATCGTTAAGTTGTCATTCAGTATTCTAAAATATTCATGCATAATATCTATTCTCAGCGTTACATCAATCTAAGCAATTGATGTTGCTTTTTTAAAAGTAAAAAAGAGATTAATGATGAAGTGACTTGATAGATTCTAAGAAATGTTTGATATTAATAATGAAATTACAAATTGCATAAGAAACTATATTATAATAATTTTCAACTTTTGTGTTATTACACCCAAATCTCTTTAAGTTATTATAGTTAAAAGCAAGAAGTAAAGCTTGCTAGAAAATAGTGCTTTGTTTTGCTAACAGTTTTCAAGTTCCAGATTTTTTATTCTGCATTGGCACGAAAACAAAGCCTTTTAAATGGCACTTCAAGCTGGAAGTGTGTCAAAATTTTTGCCTCATGTTGAAAAGGTCAACCTTTTGATGCAAGCCTTTCTCTCCTGAGTGTTTGTTCTCAATCAAAACCTTTACACTGAAAATATTGTAAATGTCTCTGGACTGTTTCTGAAAAGTGTTTTGTATTCAACAAATGATCCTGCTCAATTGTGATTGTTCATAAACAACCAAAACAGTGAACCTTGGTGTCCTGGAGATTTGTGATACCTTGCCTCTAAACTCCCTGTAATGCACCCCACCATACTACAGGGAATATTCTTGCTTAGAGACAGAACTGGTAAATACCAATTTTTTCTTTTCTCCGGAATGTACCTGTCCAGGTGACTGGCTAACTTGCTGCTACCAGAAGAAATGGATAATCACAGGGTTCTCACAATTCTTATTTTCAAGAAGAAGGAACTGAACCTCTCTCTTCAACAAAATTTTAGAGGGTGGAGCAATGGCACAAGAAGGACTTATCTTTGAGTTTGGCAGGGTGTTCAGTAGTTGGGTAAGACTGCTGAGAACTTATTATGGGTGAGTTTTAGATGGCATGATCACACAAAGAGGCAAATTACAAATAAAACATTGTGAAGGATATTCTTATTTCAACATTACTAAGTCCATTACTACATCTTAGTATAATGTACTAAAAAAAGAATTTCACTTTTTTTTTATTCAATTTCTGCTCAAGTATTATGATAGTATTGGAAAATTACTCAAGAAAATAATGACTTCTGCATTTTGCTTGGCAGTAGGCAGGTGCAATAAACATCAATCACAGTAAAATTTTGACAATAGTATTTGTATTTCTGTACCACTCAAAGCACTGATAACTCTGTATTTTAAAGACAAGATTTGTCTCCCTGAAGGAAGCAGATAAGTGCCATAAGCACAGACAGGTACATATAGACCTTTATAGCAGATCTTATGTGACAGAGACTTGCTGGTGAGTGGTTGATTGTCTCTTTAAACACCAGGCATTAGATGGTATCAGAATTACAACTTATTGCCTCTGTCAAATCTATGCCACAGTGTTTGACATATACTGCACACATATATTGCCTGAATTATGTAAAAACACAGAAGTCTTTCTGACTTTATTAAAATTATAACTGTGGCAAATCAGCATTTCTGTAATGCAGTTTTTATTGCTTTGCCTAGCCATAAAAGCCACTCTTGATGTAGAAAAATTTATATCCTCAGCAAAATTACTTTTCAGAACTGGAAAAAAAAACTAAAACCAAAACAAAACAAAAACTCACCACCACCATCAGCAAAAAAAACCAGAATCATGGTCAGGACAGCCAGTGGGAAAAGTCTTATTCACAAGAAGTACTCAAACAAGCTAAGCAGCCAAAAAGAACACTGTGTTGGATTTTGTGCCACCAGTAAAATGTTTATTGGGCAAGAGTCACAAGTCCTTCTGTCCAGAACCTGGAAGGAGAGTAAGACACTCTGAGGGGATTTGGAACAAGGAAGTTTTTAGTCTTATTTCAAAGAGTATATAATTATTTTTTCTGAAATAAAGTAATAAAATAGCTCTGAAAGAAGATTAAGGGAATTTTGTGGTGAATGTCTATTTACTACAGAAAAGCTAGAATAGGAATACACAGTAGTGTCCTATAAACCATGCTTTTGTCTATTCTGATAGAAGAATATATTCCCCCATAGTTCTGGACTCACTCATGAAATAATTTCAGAATAGGTTTGTAGAATATAAAGAAACATTTTCACCTGGTTCTATGCATATAAAAACACACAGTCATATCACTGGCAGTATCTGAAATGCCAACCCATATGCTCTCCAACTAAACACAGACAGCTCTCAGTTGCAGCCCCTAAAACGCGGTGACCATATTAAGACTGTCACATCCAGAGCTCTGTGTTTCAGCTATATTTAGCACAGCAATATTCCTGCAAGCTTTATATACAGGAAAGATATCTGATTTTCTTTTGCTTATTTTCAACACTGCATGCAACACAGCAGCAAACTAACACTTCATACAGACATTTTGCTTTATTGAACCAGAGAACGAAACAACCACTTTCAATATAAATGGAGAAAAATTGTGCACAGCTTAGATGCAGCCCAGAAACAAGCAGATCACAGACTGCTTCTTCACCTCAGCCTCCCATGTGTTCATTTGCAGCAGATCTGTGAGGCGCTGCAAGCTGACAGGTGAAATCATTTGCCTCATAGATCATGAATGGAGCTACAGGAAGATGAATTGCATGCAAAAAAGCAGACAAAAATCAACAATACATGGCATACTAAAGTAATGAGAATCCTGCAGTAAATTAGGGAACTCACTAAAAAAAAAAATTAAAAATACAGCAGCTGCACTTCAGACTATAACAGAAGGAGATGTGATGAACTAAGCTTAGATGAACATTAAGTACATTGCAGCTGTGATGTATGGGCTATAATAGAGGATGACTGCTAATTCCAGACGGCTAGTAATTCCTGAAGATATTTCTTTTAGAGAATTCTTGGGCTAGCCTGTTGTGCTAACAAGCTATTTTGTTAGCTGCTGGACATATATTGAGATAGTTTTACCAGTGTCCATCTCCTGAACAATAATAGGAGAGATGATGGAAATACTGTTTTAATATGAAACATTAAATTACCAGAACATTTACAATTAACATATACGATTTTCAGCAAAACATCTCTATATTCTGTTTGGGCACTTGCAATGCCCATTTTTCATAAACTGATATGTTTAATTGTAATTGTACCTCGAGGTTAGATTACTTTATTTTCTGTCAGAATAAAGCATTCAATTGTTAACTATAGCAAAAATCCAGAAGTGGGACAATCTAGTTTTTGCTGGACTGAGGTGTAAGAGAGCACATTGGAGCTGTATTTAAGAATGGCTAAAGACAGAGAATGGCATTCTTCAGTTCTGTATTCTCTGGGAAAAAATACTCTCTGGAAAAAATACTGCTACTACTTCTACACATGCTGCTACTGCAATGCTGCTGGAGTCCACACTTCACATGGAGACTGCATGTGCATCATGCTCATGTTCAAAACATCATCCACATGGAGACTGGAGCACTATCATCTGCATGTCAACACATTTATTGAAAACTTTTATCTGAGAAAGATTAACTTACTGGGGAAAAAAACCAGAGAAGCCAGTATTCTTTTTCTGTATGAATGAAACGTAGCACTGTAAGATGGCACGTTTCTATTTGGAGCTGGTGGAAGAAGAAGTTTTTTTAAAATCACAATCAATGTTGTTCCCATCTTTCCAGACCTTCTTGTATAAGCAATCAGGCAATCAGCCAAACACAGGCTGATCACAAATCTGAGTGCTGTGAGCAGGAGCATTGGTCTAAATCCTGAACACTTACATTTATATAGTTTTGTGAGAAGGACTAATGCTTCACAAAACGCGCCCTTTCACGAAGCTGGGCATGAATCCAGCTTGGAGAGGACAGAAAGGCAGCTCACACTGAGGGGGAGGAGGGCAGCCCTGCAGGGGAGCAAGCACAGGCTGGAGAAGCTGCCTTGAAGAGGACAGAAGGACACAGGGCACTCCACAGGGTGAGGGCTCACAACCATGGGTCAGGGGCCAGGCTGGTGGTGCAGCTCTCAAGAGAAGGCTCTGGGATGCTGAAGAGAACCAGCAAGGAGCACCCTCAGTCCCTTGAACCCCTTCACAGTAAAAGCCCCTTTCAGGCCAGAGAACCCTGTGCCAGTCAGAGCTGTAGTTGCCCCTGTGTTCTGCCTGCCATCAGTAATATCCTGATGTCATCAAGGGGTGGGCAGCATAAGGGTTATGAAAACAAACAAGGCTTCACCTAGAGTGAGAGAGTCCCCTTTCATCTGTCCTTTTGCTAGCACAAAGGGCATGTAATACCTCAAACACCCTTTCAAATTAAAATTTCAGTCAAAAAAATCTAGCCATGTTCAAGCAAAAGTAGTATTGGGGGCATACACAGTTCTATGTGAAAGAATAATATGCTGCTATTATTCTTACATTAACCCAACACAGATATGAAAGGAGAGTGGAAAAGGAGATGCTCAGTTTGACTCCTTCATTAACATCACTTTAACCAAGAGGTTAAGACTTTGAGTTTGATAGGAGTTATCTCCTTGTGTTGCACCACTTCTACATCTGTTAATCTGGAATGTCTCTGGGAAAGTTAACAGAAATATACCTTGGTAAGAGTCAATCTGTGCCAGGTCTGAACTGAGAGATCTTTTTCCCACAAACTCCCATTGCAATTACTTTTAGTGTTAGCATATCTGTTTTAAGTTGTAATAGTGGAAGAAGGTTAGACCCCAATATTTCAGTAGTAAATTTTGCACTAGGAGCTTTAAAGCCTGTTTTTAAATGAAACAAGTTAGGACAAAACCCTTTAATCCTGAAAGTTTAAGGACTGAGATGAAGGGAGCAGAGCACTCCAGGTGCTTCGCCTTGAAAGCAGTACAATACCTCATTCAGTTGGCTAAAGTGGATGGCTGGTGTCATTATTTCCTGCCTAAAAGTCCTCCTGAAATCATTACTCATATCATTATATTTAAATTGGTGAAATTCTCTTCTAAAAGTGAAGTAATTCACAGTGGAGAGTCTCAAAAAATAACTCTGTGTTAGGGAGATTTTATGACTGAAACAGATCTGAGTCTGAACAAAAAACTTTAGGATATAAATGTTTTGCTTATTTGCAATTTTGTTTATTTGTATGCAATAATAATTATAATCACCCTTGTAGTATAATACATGGCATATAGTATAACATATAGTGCATGTTTGTATATATTTAAGTGCAAAACCTACCATACATATGTTGTATATATACATACATACATGCATTCACTTATAAACATTATGTATACTATGCAAAAAAATCATTATGATTGAATCACTATGATACAGAAAAAGGACTGTCTTTAGTATCATTATAAATAAGAAACCTGGTACACATCCATCTCTGTCTTCTCAAAACTTAACTGTACAATTCTAAATCTTTCTTTGGTCCCACAAGGCAGAAATTTTCCCACTGAAAGATTTTTTTCCAATGCTCCATGAACATGTGGAATAGACAGGATGTTGCTGTTTGAAATTATTAAGGAATAGATTTTTGAAGTCTAAAGGTCCTGAACTTTTGTGATCTTGATTTATGTGAGTGAAAAAGAGAAACCTGCGACTTGAAGGAAGTTTTGGTACTAATCAGGGTGCTCAGATGACAGTGGAGAGTGCAGAAATGTGGAACTTCATTCAATTCTACTGCTTTTACCATGTCAAAGTTCCCTTATCTATGATGAATTATGTTTTATTAACACCTCAAGCCACATCTACTAATTTTTTTATTTTTATTTTAATTTATATTTCTTTTTTATATTTTTAATATTCTTTTCTTGCATGATGTTGGTGCTACTTCTCTATAGCAATAAACGGTATTTATGAGCTGGTATTTTTACCTGTTGTAGACCTCTTTCTTGTGAGGATACAGGCTTGTGACTTGCACAGATGGCAAACAAATCTACACTGTCATCACTGTTGGGATGACTGCATTGCTACTAGCAGAAAACCATTTTATGCCTATATGCATGGACACATGAGTACACATACATACACACAAATATTTATGTAAATGTAGTGACACTCTTTGGGAATAGAGGGAAATTAATAGATCTCCTGTACCTTCATATTCCACTTTTTTTCTGTGCAGGGTAACCTTGACTACATAGAGGATAATCAATGTCTGTCAGTCTGTCATTAATCTTTACAAATGCTCTACAACTGAGTAATTATTAAGCAATTAAATGCCAACTTCTGCTTTTAAATAACAGTAATAATGTGACACAAACTTATAAAAATAGGGAATTAGAAGATAAGAATTGTGATAGATCCTTTAGTCACATTGCTATGAAAAACCTACAACTACTTAAATGAAAGAAATAATGACAACTTTAAAGACATTTTTCTCTAGATTAAATTCTTATTTTTCCTCCATTATTAATAATTAGAGGCTTTTTCCTAAGTGAAATATTCTTTCTTTTTAAAGTCAAAAGCACACATCACTAACTCAAAGAAAATGGAAAACATAGTTCTTTTAAAATTTTTGGTTCATGATGATCTTCCTGCCACCATTCCTGCTCCCCCTTTATTTTAGATGATTCAGTGATCTCAAATTATAGGGGATACTGAATTCACAGGCTTATAGAGAGAGTAAGTCATATGAGGAGTGGCTGAGGAAACTGAGGCTGTTTAGCCTGGAGAAAAGGAGGTTCAGGGGAGACCTTATTGCTTTCTACAGCTACCTGAAAGAAGGCCGTAACAAGGAAAGGCTTGGTTTCTTCTCCCAGGCAACCAGTGATAAGGACGGGATAAGAGGATAAAGTCTCAAAGTTGCACCAGGGGAGGTTCAGGCAGAATTTCTTCACTGAAATGGTAGTTGGAATTTCAGTAGTACTGAAATGGTAGGCTGCCTAGGGAGGTGGTAGAACACACCATCCTTGGAAGTGTTCAAGAAACAGCAGGACATGGCAATTTGTGCTCTAGTTTAGTTGGCATGGCAGTGTTCAGTCAAAGGGTGGACTTGATGATGTTGAAGGTCTTTTCCAACCTTATGGATTCTGTTTCTAGTTTGTCATGTTGTTTAAGAGCTTTTACTCTGCCTATCCATTTCTATCATGGAAAACAACAGCTCTAAGATGAGACAAAGTAAACTGATACACAGTGTTATGGTAATCTGAGAAACCTAAATTAGCTCAATGAACATGACATCAGGCATGCAGAGGTCTTTATCCAGTGTGCTGGAATAATTTCCCACTGTACTCTGTGCCCATTTTTAAAATGATGGCAGGTCTTAGTGGAGAGCTAAGACCTTGGAATTTCTAGTGAATTTGGGGGAGAAAGGTAGTTTTTAAATGTCTAAATAACTTTGAAGGCTACTGTTCATTAGCAGTAATAGAAATAACAGCCATTTACAAGGTCTTTACATGTATTTCAGTTTTCTTAGAACATACAACTGGGTATAGGAGCAGTTTTTGCTAGGCATTATGTAAACATTTAAGATATCCTTTCTCAAGATGTTTACTGGATAAGTAAATGAGTTATAAAGTAGATGTCAAAGGAAAATGAAAAGTGAACTCCTCATCCTCATACAGCATTAAAATTTTACTGGTGTAAAAAAAAAATGAGAGTCCTCTTTCAAGGTGCTCCTAAGACTCCAAATGAAAAATTGTGTTTTCAATTGGTAGTTATACTTCAAATGTGAGTTGAGCAAACTGAATGAGTCAAATGAACCTCAGGAAAAAATTATGTAAGAAAGCTTAATGCACTGTTTAACCTCAAGAATCAAGGAAAAACAAAATTACATCAGACCTCTAGTACATAGAAGAGTTCACAAAAGCAAACAAGGCAATAATCTCTTTTCCTGTTACTTGAAGACCTTTTCAGGTCCGTGATCTCTGCAGGTCTGTGATCATTGCAAACTTTTCCATGGCACTCAGATCTTCCTGGTGCCAGCCACATTGAGGGCCAGTCTATCAAATCACACCACCTACCTTTTAAAAGACTCTGTGAAATGACAGAAAAAATTCAATTAATCCTATACCATTTGGAGAGGTCAGTTGAGATTATTTGGGAATATAAAAGCAGAGACATGTAGTGCCAGTTCAGTGCTTTTCTATCTCAAGCACTACAACATACAAATTCCATCTGAAAATCATCTTCCATCTAAAGACAAACTTCAGGTTTGTCCTGGTGTTATTGCACTGAAAATTTTATAGAAAATGAAATCTGACAGTGAAAGTGTAAGATTTAGGAGTGATATTATAACTTTTCTTTAACTTCTGAAATAATTTGTGGCCAGTTTGTACCTGATGTTGGCTTTTACTTCAGTGTGTCCCTCCTGCTCTGTGTGAGATGACAGTAACCGTATGCATTATTAGCCTTTTTATATTCCCTGTCTAGACAAGACAAGCTCTTTTATTTCCAGTTGTGCCATAAGGTTTCTGTTCCCTCTTTTCCCCCGTGTTCTCCTTCCACATTTGTCCAGGCAGGGCATCGTCCTGGAGAAAGCTCAGGCTGGTTGAGCATGGACAGCTCTGTGCAAGACCGAAGTTTGCCAGCATAGCGGGACTGGACTCACTGCCCTGGTCACTGCCTTCAAATTTGGGCCGACAGGTAAGTGAGAAGAAATCTCCCTGGTCATAGCTACAAGGGACTGTAAAGAAACAAGAGATTGTCTTGAGCAGCTAAATGACTTTTAAAACTCTGAAAAGGAAGTGTCAGAAAGCTGTAGCATCTGTGTGCTGCTGAAATCTCTGCTGGTCATAAGTGTTCAATAATTTCTGAGCAATAATACTGAGCAGCTTGTTTCAACATAATATAAATTAATGAACAGAATTGCAAGAAAATCCCAAAGCCAACTACACTATTAAATGATGCCTTGCAGGAAATGTATTTCCTTTATCTGGTTTTCACATAAGAGCCAATATAAACTGATTTTTTTTCCTCTCAAAATGAAAACAAAAGTTGGACAATAATTTTTTTCAGATAATAAATCAAGAATGGATATTTATTAAGGTATCATGGAAGATACAAAAAAAAAAAAATATAGCATTCTCTGAGGCCTGAAGACAAGTCTCTATATCTTTGAAACAAAAGAGAAAAATATAAGAAAATTCTTGCTTCTATGTAACATGATAGGAAAATTAATATACTGTTGAAAGAGATGATGACAGAAACTGAAGTAAACTTAATTGTAGTTTAAAAATTTAAATACAGAAAATGTTAATACCATGGAAACTACAGAGGACCTTGAAATAGAATTTATAGAAATAGAGTGATCTGTGATCATGATGAGTATTGGGAGAAGCACTTTATGATAATTTGCATTAACATAGGAATAAAAAGTAAAGTAGTTTAGAGTTTTAAATTGAAATAATTTAAATGAAGACATATCAGCTTGCTATTTTAAAACCTTTCAAAATGTTTTCCCTTTCCACTGGGGACTTGTTTAGAATATTGAAAATAGTTTCCTAGCTAAATAGACTTTTTAAAATTTAGATAAATTAATAAATAAAAACAAGAGGACAAGCTTCACAATCAATGTGAAAGTTGCACTTTATTAATGATATGTGTTACATTCATTTGTCTGGTTTTAGTCTCATCTATGCTACTCTGATATGTAAATGTGTTTAAATATATTGAGGAACATTAAGTTTATACATCTAAACATTTACTTAATTTCTTTCTCCATAAGACAGTGTTAGGTATGAAAGTTATATCTCAGAAATTCCATGTGAGTAAATCTGACTGAAAATGACCTTAAAACAAAATTTTAGTTCTGATAGTGTGGCAGAACAGACTTTTGAAATGAGACAACACCGAGACTTGAGCTGCACTGATTTAAATAACTTAGAGCAGAGCTTGGAATGCAGTCTCTGTAATCATATCTCCGTGACTCGTGCTTTATAGTGCCACTTTATGACCCACACCATTTTCTTCCATTCAAATCAGTAGGTGATCTGGCAGATGACTTTTCAGTGACCTGGCTTTATTGTGTATTCATTAGAGAGATCTGAGAAGACTGCAAAGAAGGGAGTAAGGCTACAGATAAAGCTGACTACAGAACTTAGAAATCTATCCTTTCTCTTCATTACTCATATAAAAATTTGCTTCTAAGTGTATGTGAAGTCTATGATACATATTCAGAACTTCTGTGAATTTATATCCAAAAGAGACACTGCAAAGGTACGGTGTCAAGATTAGAACATAAGTCTGTACAGGAATCTTAAGAAATATTCCCAGTTAATACAGCTTCAATGTCCCTGCTGCAAAAAATGCTAGTCCATCCACAGTCAGAGAAATGTGACCAAAAAAAAACCCAATAAAAACCCCAAAAAAGTGTACATTAAAAACAGATATATCTTTCATTTTAGGCTATAGCCATTGAAAAAAAAATTAAATAAAACTTTAAATCAGCTTTAGAGGATATACATTAATTACCTTTTTTATTTTTAATGATCTAACAGTTATCAATCAATGCAATTTAGAATTTATTGCCGTTCAAAACTAGGGCAAAATGGTAAAATTACTTCTTTCCTCATAAAAAGATTTAATATTTATACATAAGTCAACAGAGGTTTATAGTCTCCCTAGTCAAGGGAACATTTCTTCTTTAACAGACTTAGTTTGTCTTACATTGTACGTAGAATTCTAGGGCCAGGTTATAAATAAAAAGTCAGAGGCATAGCAGAACGCAGCCATGTGAAGAATTTGTTTTCCCTCAAGAGAGCCTTTAAAGTCAGAATTATTTGATTAATTTTCATGTTTTATGAATTATTTACAATTTAATCTTTAACAACCAAACACATACAATTTTGAATTCAGATCGATTTTACAGAGTTAATTAACTGGTCCGTCAATGCAGTACAAATTCAAAACTGCAAGAAATAAGGTAACATATGCAATGATTTTCTTGGGTTTTATCCATCTTTCTTTTTCTGCTGGTGGGTTTGCACCATCACAATAAAAACAAAACTTGCTATATTGCCTTGTTTTGTTTCAGTTACATAAATGCCTTTTTAAATTCAATTTTTCAAGTTCTAGAAGGGATATATTACCTGAACTGATTCAGATATACTTTTCAAATGTTTTTGGTTCTATTTTTGCAGCTCTTTTACCATATTTATTTCATTATATCTCTTTTTGAGTAGAGTTGCTTTGGGGATTTTTTTGATAGAGCAAATGTTATTTAGACAGACAATATGGCTGTCTGTGAAAAAGATATACTTAACACCAGCAGCTTTATGAAAAGTATTCCAAGCCTTGATAATAGGCTTAAATATCTTCAGGACAGGGTAGAGATACCCCAGACATTTTGAAGACATAAAGCACTATAAGCACAGCAATATGAAACTAATTTGCCCTTCTCCATGTCAGGTATATTAACTCACAGTGAACTCCATATCTCTGTGGGGAGAGTATTTTCCAGCCCAGGAGCCAGCTGCTTCCTGAGGAAATTGCATTGCTATCTGCAAAGTTTGATCTTTTTTTTTTAATTAAAGTATGTACACTTTAATTCAACTGTCCATCGTGAAGGTTAAGCTAGATATTAGGAGAGGTTTGACCATCAGAGGAGAATGGTTCTGAAGTGGGCTTTCATTAGGAAGGTAAGAAATCTAAATTATTATAAAGTGGAGTTTAATATATTTAGATGTGCCTCTGTGGTATGGCTGCCTAAGACAGAAAAAGATTAAGCTTGATAGCCAAGTGAGTAGCATCTGCATTATGTTCCCAATGATTTATTCAGCCTCACAGGGTAGCATAATTTACCAAACCAATGTCATAGCTACACCTAAATTGTAGCTTCATCATAACTCCTCTGAGAATCCTGAAAAGCATATATATATATATATATGTATATATATGTGTGTGTGCGTGTGTATGTGCGTGTATATATATATTTGTGTCTGAATGTGTAACAAAACTGCAAAATTATGGATTTTTCCATACATGCCAATTTCCCAAGTCACTTTTAAAGATAATATTATTACTAGTTTACTAAGGAAAGTTGTATTTCACACATGCATTTTCAAACATAAGTGTAGTGCAATTGTCAGCATCAGGTCCCTCAACAAGTTACCCAGGTAGACAACAGGGTCTAGGGTGAACAGTACTTTTTACCAGGGCCTGTATTGATGGGGCAAGTGGAAACAGAAAGAGGATAGGTTTACATTAGATATCCTGAGGAAGAGATTCTTCACTGTAGGGGTGGTGAGGCACTGGAATGGGTGCCCAGAGAAGATGTGGATGCCTCATGCCGGGACTTGTTCTAGCCCAGGATGTGGCTTTGAGCCTGGTCCAGTGGAAGGTGTCATGGGGGCTGGAAAGGATGATCTTTAGGTCCTTTCTAATGCAAGTCATGCTATGATTTTATGATTTTTGATATCTTCTTTTCATTACTTTGAAATACAATAGTTCTTCCTTCGCAAAAGCAGAAAGTTGAGGCAATTGTACTTATTGTACTTGTTTATTAAGTGAACTTATCATTAAGGCAGGATTTTGATGTACAGCACTGTATGAATTTGACTTCAAAGCCTCAAGTTTTGACTGTCTGAGCTGTCCTATCTGCTGATACCACACCCTCTTTATAAATGCGGACAAACAGAAATGCTGCTCATTTTCCTCATAGTGCAGTCATATTTTAGCTGAAATTCTCAGAGAGATTTTATTCAACTGCTTAAGGATGGTTTTGCCAATGTTGTGGTTTTGCTTGTTTTCTGAAATATCCTAACACAAAGTCTGTCTGGAACTAGAGGGTCTATGTTGTAAATGATGTCAAAGTTTTGGAATTCACCATTAGTCTTTATTGGAATGTGAGATCTCTCAAAATATCTAGAAGAAACTGCACCCAAAACCTTAGATTTCATTATTTTCAGGTCCGCCTGGAATAAATGAGATTTAAATAACCCTTCTCAAGTCTTATCACTGCCCTGGCTGCAGTCAAAGCAGAAACTCAGATATCAATAAAGAGCTGAAAACTCTACACCCACATATATAGAATATGTATCTGGCAGGATCTAATAATGAATTATGCATATCTGTCCCAAGCTTTAATCCTACACCAAAACAAAACCCTGTCTCTGCAGCCTATCCAGAAACTCCTTAGGCTCTATATTCGTCTGTATAGCTCTTAGTGTAGTTCTCAGAGGTTTATAATAAGGAGCAGTCAAAACAATTGTCCACCCATTAATCAAGATATAAGGGGGTAAAATGAATAGCCACACATTTTTGCTCTTTATAAGGTAGATTCATTTTTATAATTTCAATTTTTTTTAGAACATATTAGCATAACAATGACTCAATTTTTAGGCAAAAAACAAGTAATACAGCTTCAAGCAATGTTAGATGCAGGTCTTTGGAGATGCAGGGGTAAGTATGTTATATAGAGTGTACTCTCTCCCTTGTAGAACTGTTGTTTAGATCAACTTTTTTCCCCAGCTTTTAAATAAGTTTCTGTGACATTCTTTTGTCAGTAATATGTGGCTGGTAAAGATGATGGATGTGGCCATAAGCTATCCTGAGCACTTTCACCCACTTGCTGATAGCATTTGGACAAAGTCACAAGAAACCTGCTGAAACATCAGAATTTGAAAGAAACCCATGGGCCAAAACATGTGATCAAGTATTACAACTGACTTTTTTTGAGTTCTTTTTGGTGTTTATCCACAAAATATTTGAATTCAGCTCAAAAATAATAAAATTTAAAAATCTGATAGATAGTTCTCGGATCAATGAGAAACAGTCCTGCAAGTTCTTTTAAACAATAATGTCAGGTTTCTCTTCAAACTGAATAAAAAATAAAGAAGTTTTTCTACAAAATTTGATGAAAAATCTACTAGCTTTTCAAGCAGATATGTGTGAATGTAAACACATGCATTTTAGATTATAAAAGCCAATCTGATAAAACTGTCACTAACAAAATGAAATTATTTTGATTTAAAGTATCATAAAGTATATTAATCAGCATATTTTTCCTTATTTTATTTTACCCTACCTCATTATGGTTTTTTAGCAAGTGACACACAAAACTAATGTTAAACAAACTGATAAAAAGCAAGAGATTAAATCTATGTTAGCAAAAAGGAGCAGTGCAATAAATTCTTAATATATGGTAGCACAAGGTCAGTTTGCAGGTACATTGCTTTTTCTGGCTCTTTGTCCTCTGTATAGATTCTTACAGTAATAACAATTACATAACAATAATGGATAATTTCTTACCTATATGGAATATCACCTGGGAAAAGAATAGCAAACACCCCAGAGAAGCAGAATGAAAATTGTGGGTCAGAGGTCTCTTTAAAAGCTCTAAGAAGGACCTCATGAGCTGGGACACAAGATTACCATTGCAAATGATACCTATTCAGCAGCTGTGTCCTTCATTTCCTCAAGCACTGGAGATGCAAACATACAGGGCACTTGCCTTAGTATCTCCTGGTTTTCATGTTCTTTCTTCATAATCAAGTTTTCCCAACTGTTTCTTCCATAACTGAGAAAGACACAAGTTTGTTTTTTTTTTTGTCTTTCAAGCCTGTCATAACTCTAAGGGAAAGATGTCCAACTTGCCCTGCTCCCATATAATCAGTTGGCTCTAATTCCCATGCAAAAAAGGATCACGTATGCCCAGTAGATGCGTCTCATGGGTATAAAACATATTAGCCAAAAAGTATGTTGAATAATCAATACATAAGAGCATTACAATCAGCTGTGTTCTGAGATTTGGGCAGAGGAATTTGAAATAGTATTTTCCTTCAATGGTAGAGTTTTAGTAATTTGGGTTTCACCTATTCTTTATGATTTGCAGGATGTGACAGCTTTCTTACACTGTATTGGTGAGCTCAAATCCAGTGTTTTTACCCCAGTTTCTGACTTTTTTGTCCTATATATGTTGAACTTTGTGAAAGGACAGTTTATTTTGATGTTTATGTTGGAAGGAATTATTCAGTCAATGTCTCCTGGAGAACTGAGCTTGGCTGCAAAGATGATTTATGAGGGATGATGAAGATTGGAGCAGGACAGGAATAGAGAGCTGGTTTGGCAGCATCAAATTAAAATATATATTTCCGAATATTATTTACAGTGCCATCCTCTGATGTTGCCAAGTAGAGTCTTAAGTGAGGCCCTAAGGCTGTCAGTATTTCTCTAGGGCAGCAGAGTCCAGACTGTGGAAGTTCTGACAATAATGAAGAAAACACTCACTTGTATGTCAGGAGAATGCAGTCACCTTTCTGTTTTCTCTTTGCAGTGCCAGTGAAATGTAGGTCATGTTTCCTTGCCATTTTAGTGTTACCAGTTGATACATGGGTGAGTCTGCTGTGACTGAAAGATCAGAGAAATTCAGACTTATGCTTTGGGTAATTCCATTAGTAATGGAGAACTTGTGAGAAGCAGCCTAGCTCATCAGCAAATTTTAAGCTCATGTTCCTTCTTACTTTCTTGAGTAAGCTCTTGTTTGAAGGGACAGAGTGTTATGCTTAAGTCCTGCAGTAATCATCCTAATCTTGGTTAGGATGCCACATGGAATACAACTAATCTCAAATGTGGCTGATAGGCTGAACCTAATTAGCATTTTGGCAGTAAGGCTCATCATATTAAGAGTAAAACAGACAGTACTACATGGCAAATTGTTTCTCAGTTAAAATATTTAACAAACTAAATTGCTTTGAGGAGCATTGGTAAGAGTTGTTATTTGAATGTAGTATTTTTATCTTAGCAGTACTATTTCAGAAATTCAATTTTCACAGATATGAGCCAGAAATTATTTTCTGTGAATTCCCTGATAATAAACTGTATAACTGGTTCAAAATATCAAAGCAATTATAAAAAAGAATTTAATGTTTGATTTATGAAGTATTCTCTCATTTGTAGCTAATCAACCTTGCTAGTTACTTGAAGGCCCTTAGGCACAAATTCACTAAGGAAAGACAATCTTAAAACAAACCTAATTATTCTGGATTTAAAGTTGAATATGGTTTTCTAATAAGACCACAGTTGTATTACTGTCCTTTCTGCTGAACTTCATTCGGACTCCAATGACACCATTCCAGCAACAGGTCAGTAGGCACCAAAACCCTGGAACTAATGAGATACATCTCCTGGGGAAACTGACAACAGTTGTGCAAACTTATCTTTTTATCTTATCACATTTCTTATCAAAAGTGCATTTCTTATCACAAGTGCAGACTGGTAGCAATGATTTCAGAGCCTTATATTAACAAAAGGAAAGTTCAATCATTGCTTGTATTGTCAGAATAGTTGACAGATGACAGCTTATGAAACTCCATCTCAGGTGTATTGTGGGTTATTATTTAGATGTTATGACATATATTTGTTTAAGAAAATATTTAAAACAGCATTGGAATTTTTAAGAAGATACAAAATGAGTACTAAAGAATTTATTTCACTCAGAATAACTTGCTTTCTTCTTTGACATCTCTAAGGATTTCTCAGATACTATCTTTTTCTCCTTGTAAATCCCAGATTTCTGACATTTCTGAGAATTTTTTCTACACGCTTTGAGTTCTGACCAGTAACATATTTCTGAATTAGATTGTAATAAGCACTGACGATATCTTGATGCTATTGTAGTTCCACAGTGGCATAAATGCATGAAGGTTTCAAGCCTGAAGAATGATTTTCACAGTGAGTCCCAAATGATGAGAGATCCATATAAAAACATTTTCCAAATTTTCATGTAATATATTCAACTGATATTAATGAGAATATATATAACAAAAATACAAACTCACTAAGATATAACTCACAATAACCTCATTCTTCAGGAAACATCATCTTATGAAAAGGGATATACAACCTGGACAACGAAGCAGGGAGCAAAACTTGAGCACTGAAATATTGATTATTCAGTGATAACTGTAAGAGCTAAGGTAGAAATTTCTGTCACACAATTTTGTGATATTTCAGCATGTGGTTCTATGGAGGCATCAAAATAAATAAGCTTTTTTTTTTTGCAGGCTGGTGATTGGCAATGAGACTCTGACCAGATATATAGAAATTTAGTTGAGCTAACAAAAAAAAGAGAGTCTAAATAATTTCTAGTGTTTTGAAAATATCTCAATTAAAAAAGTATAACACTATTATTTACCCAGAACATCATAGACATAAAGTCAAAAAGGAGGGCCAGTCTGGGTTAGTTTATAGAATTTCCTGTATTAGTGGTGTTTCTCATTTTAAAACTCTCACCTTGCATAAAATGGTATTCAAGCTGGATCTCTTTGTTTTATATAATCTGAATAGAGAGATTGAAAAAAAATAACTTTATTGCCATATGCCTGAATCTGAAGCATTTGAAATTCAAGTCTTTGTTTAGAAATATAGGATGAACAGCATTAAGGATTTGAAAGTTTTTCACTAAGAGATTGGGTAAGAACTGGAACAGGCTTCTCATAGACATCATGGCCTCAATCCTGTCAGTGTCTAAGAAACGTTTTGACAACAATCTAAGGTATATAGTTTAACTTTTAGGTTACTCTATGTGGAGTCAAAGACAAGGACTGAATGATTTTTATGGCATCCTTCCAACTCTGGGTTGTGAGAGACTGGAATGTTATGGCTAATGGCTCAAACATTGATATGAAGGACTTTTTGCCCATTATGGCAAATTTGTACAGAGGAGCTGCAACCACTGAAGCCTGTCCCTCTCTCAATATGTCTCCTGACTGGAACTTTGGACTGTGAGATAGGCCTCCTAAGGGAATTCAGTGGCTTGACGACACAATTGTCCAAATATCTCAGATTTAGGAAGTAAGTAAGTCTAAGGGAGGAGAATGTCGCTCCAAAAAAAAAAAAGCCAAACTCAGCAGCTGTCCTGAAAATCAGCTCTGGCTGTGTTTGGGGTGGAGGCGGCTGTAGATCACAGGCTCATCTGCTGAGACCAGGTTTGCATGCTCTTTGTCCCAAGTAAGGGGGGAAGGAGGAGGAGAGTTTTGTGTGGCATAACCTCTGGTCAGAGGGAGTGAACATCCCTCCTCCGTTACACAAACTGGGTCAGTTGCAACGCTCCCACGCCAGGAAGGCCACATTCATGGGACATTCACACGAGAGGTAGCTGAGGAGGTGTCATTATTATCAAATTTTATTATCAAATTTGGTGGTGTCTTGTGGGGGGTAGGGTTAGGGCTAGGGCATTTCTGAAGTCAAAAAAACAACAGGAATTAGAGAAAGCCAAAACCAATAAGTGTCCTTGATTAGCAGTAATGTATAAGTATCTGATTTCTTCTGACTTTATGAATAGACTTCTAAATCCAGTCAAATCAATTCAGTGGTTTGTTCAGTCATTCAGTTTTCATATCCTGATAAAATGAAAGAATAAGCCCAGAAAATACAAAATGCCCCAAAAATTTTGGTTTTAGAAATGGTCACAAATATAATCTTTAACTTGCTTGCTTTTTGTCCTTTATTATTTTTGTTTCCATCATCATTGGAATCAGCTAAATTAAAAAATTAAATCTGAATTATTTCAAAGGATGTGTATGATTTCTCCAGATCTCAAACTAGCTTTATTGTACTGTTGTGTTTCATTCTTGGTTTTTTAATTGATAGCAACCTTGGAACCCTGGAAACTGACAGCCGGGTCTCATGAGATTCCCAGGTACCTGGTTCAGGAGTTAGGGAAGCCTTGGCACTGCAGGCAGAAAACAACCCAGTTTGGATCACCTTTGCTCTTCCTTCAGCAAGGCTCCTTCAGCAATTTCAATACCATGAAACTGTTTACCAAACAAAGTCTTGTTCAGTCCTTGTTATTTTTTGCAGTCTTGAAACTCTCTGCCCATAGAAGAACATAAATGTTATTCATCTGCTGCTTAAGCAGTATTCAATTGTTCATCTTTATTAGTACTATAATTAGTTATACTAATTAGTTGTACTAACACTACTGCTAATCATCTCCTAATCAAAGCCTTTCTAAAAACCAGTTGATTCTGTTAAGAAACTACTGTCTAAATAGAAAGGAAAAAAAGAGAAGGCAGACAGCGCTTTACTCTCAAATCCTTTACTCAGAAATGTGAAAGACAGCAACCTTATCTGCTGTACTCTGCTCCTACTAGAAAGTTCTGGCAGAATTAGTGTCAGGCCTACATAATATATATCTCACTGCTCTAAGCTATTAACTTCCCCCCCACTCTAGTCACATATTCTGTAGACTAGCAATGCCCAGTCCACTCAAACTTTCTCACCAGAAAAACCAACAATGACATATTTAGTAATTTTATTATTATTATTATTTTATAAATCCTCTCCTCTTTCATGTTATTTTTTTAATTCATAACACACAATAGCTGGTACAGCAATTTTCTAATACCTGATTTGCACAGTGAAGTAGCTTCCATTCTTTCACTATACCAAGTTTCTATTAGCTTCTCCATAATTTAACACATTCAGCTTCATACATGAGATTCAATCTATCCTACGGAATTAGGAAGAAAGAAACAGCAAAAGTACTTATTTATTTACTAACTGAATATATGTATTTCTTCCCCTACATTTTAGGCATTTCACCTGCAACTCACACTGAGAGTAAGCAATGTTCTCCCTTGGGTACAATATTAGCTTTGTCATGCAGAGAGACCTATTTATTAAATAGCTTAAAACTGGTATATTTTACAGCAATATTGGGATTTATGACCTGCATTTAAGAAATCTGATTGCACTGCTTTAGATTACCCAAATATCCATCTCTCCATTCCATATTCCTTGGCTTACCAGTAATGTCTACATAGGTCATATTTGCCTAATTGTAAACATATTTAAGCATTTTTAGTGTTCATAATAATATAGGAGTCCAAGTCAAGAAAATCAAGTATTTCATCATGCGTTTTTGTTTGCTGGTTACAATGACCAATATAGACATTCAATGAAAAAAATGGACATGTAACTAGCAACTAGTTCAAAATTCCCATGAACAGACAACCTTATAAAATTATTAAATTGTCTTTTCCTTAGGATTGGGGGTTGATTTTTTTTGGTTGGTTGGCTGGCTTTTTGGGTTTTTAAAAAGGAAAAAATGTTTGAGTGGCCTCACTGCACAATGTCTGGTTTGTAAATTAAGTTTGTTCCTTCTGTCTGTCTTCGCAGAGCCAGAAAGGAATCAAACTATGAGACTTCAGAACTGTGCATCACAAGGACTCCTCTAAACCAATTGCTGCAGTTTTGAGATGGGTGAGTTTTCTTTTCCATCTGAATTTTTGTTTGTACTCAAATTTTTTTTTCAGGCACATCCATCAAATTATGGTTTTGGGGAAAATATAAGGAAAAATAATTATCTTAACTAGTCTTAGATGTGATGAAATGTTCCAGATTTTAATAGTTTTGAGAATTTAGTGTGAGTCTAGGTTTTTGTTAGCTTTTAGAAAATCTAGTGGAGTTTTTGAAAAGGAATGAGTGAATTTTTCATGCTCAATTTTAAAGGAACAGATATATTAAAATACGTATAAAGGAACATGCTTTTCTGAAGTTCAACTTGATACAAAAGTAATACTATGAAATTAGATTGTAAGTACTATTAATCTCATTAGAAAAAGAATTAAGTTGAATGTATAATTAGGTATCCTAAAGAGAGACAAACTGCTTAACACAAAGAGATAGTGAGAAGGAAGTCAATTACTATTTTTGTTAGAATATTGCAGAATAGAAAACTAATATAAACAGGAAGACACAGATCATATTTGTCACTTAAAACAGTTAAAAAAGAAAAATATATTTTTCCTCAAAGAGATCACAAAGGAATGACTTTTATCTAGGTGGGATTCCTAGGAGAATCAGGAGAACAAAGAAAAAATTTGAGTAGTTCTGAACACCTACCATAAGCTCCCTTTTAAGAGGAAATTATTTGAAATACAATAAAAAACATCACCATCTGATATTTTTGTGCCATTAACTTGTCAGATTGACAAGAGCATTTACTTTCAGAAGTCTTAATTTAAAAGAAGGAGTGACTGACAGTATGAGAGAGCAAGGAAAACATATCCAGGATGGAAAATAGATCTGTAGGACAGTTCAGCTGGAGAACATTTTTCCAGGAGTGGGAAGGAGAAAGGAAAATGGAAGCAGAGGGGGAGAAGGCAAAACAAGGAATCATATGCGATGGAAATACAATATAAACAGGCTTTGAAATTTCCAGAAAATATGGGGATAGAGTTTAATACTGGGAAGGAGTTCTTACCTTAGAAACACTGCTCCAAAACAAATACTTTGTTCATTAAAGACTTTCTTTTCTTTGATTTTTAAAAAAATCTTTTATATATCTTTTTTAAAATTAACCTATGGGAAGAAAAAAATGTTCATTGCTCTTATTATTATCTTTAAGTTGTAATATAGTAAAAATACATAATCCATTACATTAAAATTCTTTTGAAAACAAAGTTTTTACTGCCAGCTTTTGCGCCACCTAAAATATGGAAATGCTGGAACAGAAAATTGATACATGGCAGAATGAGGCAATATTCCTTCTAAAGAATAAGAAAGTCTTGGACGCATCAAATTTTCTTGCATTAATAACTTCTATTTATGTGTAAAGAAGACTTCTTTAGAAGTCTTCTTAGTCTAGAAGAGAAATAAAGCTAACTCATTATAGCATGCTCCCCATTGTGATGTGATCTTGCCCAAACATGCTCGTACTGCAAACCAGGCAAAAATTCTTCTAAATGCAGAATCATGCTGCAGCTCATAAACACCCAAAGAACATTTCCAATTATTTTTCCTGATCAAATAGAGCTAATAAAACACAGAATAAATGTAATTACTTTAGAAGATATCAAAATTTCATCGGAAAAGCAAGGTGTCAGACATAGATAAAAACCTATTTTATTCGATCACTCTCCTCGTTTGCTTGAATTGAAAAAATCTGACATTAGGCTTTAAATATCTGAGTTATATGAAAACTTGTTCTTTAAATTTCCATTAAAAACTGATGAAGATTTTCATTTTCATAGTTAAAATTATATTAATTGAAACCTGTTAGTACTATTATGTAGCTCTAGTTTTACTCAATCATGTGTGATCTTCTGTGATGCAATTTATTGAAGAACAGCACAAAATTTTGACTAACTTTCCTTTTCAAAGTGAGTAATACAAACTTTTTTAATTCCAAAGGTAATCCATGTGTTTAGCCTTTTTTCAGTCAATGAAATAGCTGTAAAGCCATACTTTCCATGCAAGAGAAACATGTCTGTTAACTGTGGGAATGGTTCTTTAAGGTTGTTAAATAGGCAATGCAAAACTGAACACATTCACAATATCATAAAAAATATGCATTTTGGAAATATTGTAAAGAAAATACTTGTATTGATAACAACAGAAACTTTTAGGCTTAGCATTAGATATTTAATGAACATTATTGAAAATGTAGTAAAAAATTCAACTCTTTAATAAACATTTATTCATAGAAAAATGTTCAGTAATGCAAAAATTAAATGTAGAAACAAACTGCCACTAGCTATGACTATGAAACAATTTTGAACAGGAGCTCTGATTTCCAGCTTCAAATATGGAAACTTGCCTGAAGCAGGATCACTAATATAAATTTACTTTTGTGTAGAACCTGGCTTGTAGTTCTCATTCCAATAACATTTTGTAGAACTGCAGTAAAACTTCAGTAAGACTGTCTCGGGGCTTATTTTCTTTTTTTTTTTAATAACCTTTGTGGTGGCTACCATCCCCAAAATGTCAAAATATAGCAAAATTTGGGAAAAAACTCACAGCACACTCCACACAAGTGGCAAGGTTGCTCTCTGAGGTACTAAAACATCATGCATGATCTCTAGGAAGGATTAAAAAAATCCCTTAGTAAATTTGTAATCTCTATGTCATATGAATAAAACTGAGGTAAGACAGCTGCAAAAAGCTTAGGCAACACACCTTGTAGAATGTGTACACTGTAAATTTATAACTGTAGCTCAACTAACTTTCTACCCAATTTGATTTACTACTTCCTTTTTGTTTACTGTGCCACTGTTCAACAATTGCTCTGATTAAGGATTTGATGCTGTAGTTTCTAGTGGAGTGTGTTTAGGGTGAAACATAAATAAGAGTATCAGAATCAGACATCCAAAGTCCCTCTTTCTCCATCAAAGGTATTCATAATTAAATTGACATTCTACATATATTACACAGATCCAAAAGAAAGGTTCCTTGAGTTACTTGAAAGATCAATCATTTGGGACCTTCCTGCAGTAGGTAGCAACCAGAACTTCTTCATGTTCTGAAAAAATCTGCAAGAGGACAAGATCTCAGTCCATAGGGGTGTCATGATCAAAAGGGATGCAATGAATCTCAGTTTTATATAAATAAGAAATAACCCCTCTTACCCCCCAAAACTATTGCTTACTTAGTTTGAAATCAAGTTTCTTTGGTTTTTTTATCTGCCTTTTCTGGTTTTACTCCTCTATATTGCAGTAATATTTCCAGTTTTATAAACATAAAATAACACTTTTTTCTTTTTTTATTAATAAAACACATTGCTTTCATATAGGGCTTCTCCATCATTAAATATCAAATGTAAATTACAACCATGGGAAAACAATATTTAATGGCATCTGCAGATAAAACTTTTGGTGGCAAGTTTGGGATGTAGCGTTTCAGATCAATATATGGAGCCAGCTCAGTCAAGTGCCAAGAAATACAAAATCTTACCAGACAACATTATTCAGAGCTTCTGATAAAAAGTACACCTATATTCTGAAAAAAAAAAAATCATATTTCCCCGCCCACAACCTCATGTCTACAGCCAATATGATGTATAAGAGTTATAGTGCTGAACTGCATTGTTATGAAATGTAATATACTCTAATTCAATACTCTAATTTAATAAACGCTTTTTGACAGAATCCCTCTCCAAAACCAGGAGGGAATATTTCGCATTACAGCACTCTGAGATCTCCTTTATAACCAAGTTAAAACAGTAGAGAATTAGTCCACACAACCATTTTGGGTGCAGTTTCTCTTGTCATAAATAAACACTGCATTTGGTAATGGAGATGCCTACAAACTTCCAGGGAGAAAAAAATAAAGCAGCAGCTTTTCCATGGTCCACATTGACTCTTTCTAGCAGAGAATGAAGCCATTGTTGCCTAGATGGAGATGTACAGAAATGTGTATGCATCTGCATCACCAAATGTCATTAATAAGGTTGATTCAGTTTGTGCATAATTCTGTATCACTGTATGAAACAAAACAAAGTGTAGGAGAGGTTTGTTGGACTTCTTTTCTCTTTTAGCTGTAGTTCTGCTTTTGCGTTTTTGGTCTGAACACTTTCTTCTCTTGTTGACCCTCAAGTTTTGTTTAAAACCTTATCAAATATGATGTAATTTTTATAGAGTAAAATCAGATTATTTCACAAAGATGAACTTATGTTTAAATTACCTAACTAACGGAAAATTTGTTCCAAGAACTAAAATCAGCTGTACTAAGCTCAAGGACAGAAAATATGCATCCAGAAAAGATCTGATAAGTCCTCAATCCTTGCACTGTTGAATCAGTGAAAAACTGGGGGTCTACACTGACTGCAATGGTGGGCTACAATGGAGTGAGTAAATATGAATTCAGGAACAAATAGGAAAAATAGGGTAGAAGGAAACTATTATGTGTTCTATCTGAATCATGCATAGGAGCAGAAATAAAAAAATCTTCTTCTATGTGTGTGTATTTTTTCTCTTTGCTGTAATGACAACTCTTCATCCTGTTGAGATGCAAAATAACCAGCTGCAGTATTTAAAATTATACTTTATACCACAGATCAAGTAAGGAAAGGATAACTTTTAGCATCGGTTTGCAAAACACATTGGATCAAGTTTTCCACAGTCACACTCCCATCTTAACGTGAATGAGCCAAACTTCTGAATTTCATTACTGCTGGGGTATCCTTGTCTCTTCAATGGGCTTGATGCCCACTGTGCTTAAAAAACTTGCCTCAATATCCAAGCACAAAGATATGGCTGCTACTCCATACTCAGGTATGGCCACTAATCCATACCAACTGTACTCAGGATAAAGCTGACAAACCATTACCTGAGACAGTTTCAGGATTTACACAACTTTAGGATTTTACTATAAATCCTAAGATTATTGGTACTTGCTTTCACTGGCAGTGATATGTGAGAAAAAGAGAGATATTTTTGTAAGTCCAGTAAATTCAGCCCAGTTCATTGAATCTTCTGTGTTGGCAGTAATGGATTTCTTATACCCAATTGCTGCTAGATGAAGATGCTTCACAGAAATAATTTCTGACAAGATAAATACAGGAAACTGAAAAAAGGCATTTTCCCTTCTTCACCTTTATCATTCAAAAAAAAGCACAGCATTTATATCTCTTTGTAAATGTCACAGAGAGATTGGTGCTCCATTGGAAACTTCCATGGTGATTTTACACCCCTGCACAATTGTCTTGAGCTGGCTTATAAACAGTGGGAAATGGTAAGTATTACTATCGTTTTAAACTGTACTAGCACAAACATAGTGCTAGGAAAATAGATAATCCATGTGATCTCAATTTCCTACAACACTTACCTAAGATAACTTTTACCAATTGCTTCACTTGCCAAAACATTAGGGAGGACATCAAGTGCTGGATTTCAGCTTCTTTAAGTATATAGGAAGTGTCATCAGCTCAGCAGTACTTGTGCTGATTCAGCTAAACACACAGACCTAAAAGCATTAATTTACTTTTAAAAAGTTTGCTTGGAAACAATTCTTTTTTCAGAAATAGGAGCAAGGTCAGCTGAAAAACTGCAATGAAATTCTATTTTAGAAGAAAATAAATCCATTTCTTGTAAACTGATGTTATTTATGGAGAAAAAGCTAATAGTGTAATTACCATACTTCTTTCATGCTAAAACTAATTTAGTGTATTCTTTGGCACTAACAGCTTTAAGGAGAAATATTTAACAGTTAACCTTTCTTTTAACTTGGGTCTTTGGTCTAAATCACCTGTCTCAAAAGGTTAGACTGAAATACTTCACATTTTATTCTTGTGCTGTATTTTCCCTCCTAACAATTAAATAAAGGGAAAAGGTAAAGTTTAAAAAAAATAATCCAGCACTTTCCGAATGAAGTTTTAACTACTGAAAAAAAACCTCACTATTTGTCAAACTAATCTTTTCAATCTTTTACCAAGCAAAAGTACTTCTCTTCTATACAGTGCTTTCTACCAATAGCTTTTTTGGAAATCATTCCTCCTCATTTCACAGAAGTTGTGAGTGGTTTGGAAAACTCTGTACATAGAGAATTCTACATAGGCACAATTCCACTGCACAGGGCTGCTTTCAGAGTCACTGAAATGAAAGATAAGTACAGATGGGGCAGGGAAGAATTCAAGGATAACAACATCAGCATTGATAATGAAGCATTTCTAAAGCATCCTCATACAGTAAATTTGACTGCCCTGTCCAGTCATATCTATAAAATCTATAAAATTCCAGTCAATCTATAAAATTCCAATCTGCAGTTGCATAGAGCGACTATTTTTTGTGATTACAGGTATGAATGCCAAATTTTTCAGAAAACATAAAAGAGATTCATGTCTGAGACTTTATTTCCCAACTCATTAACAAACAGTGTCAGTAGATGAAGGAAGCTACCTATACTTTGTGAACACATTTTATTGCCCTTCCTACTCAAGAACTAATTGAATATATGGCATAGATTCAAATATAGGTGATTATTTCTGAGTTATCAATACTTTCCATAAAATTATAATCTACTAAAATACTGGGGTGCCTCATCCTTCTAGAAACAAATTGCCAGGTTTTGGAGATTTTAGAGGACACATAATTTTCCAGTTATGCAATGCTTTTCTGATCCTCAAGGAACAGAGTTATTTAAAAATGAAAGAACAGGAGTAAAGCAAGAAATCTTTTGCCAGCACACCCTCAAGAACTCACTGCAAAGAGAAAATGCTTTACATTTTTCAAGACCTGTTATCCTCCCTGCAACCATTGTTTGCATCTCAAAGTCAATAGAAAGACAATGAAAGAGCGTCTAGTATTTTTCATGATCAGTCAAGTCCTTCATTCTCTGGAAGCTTTCCTTTTTATGAAACGAGTGATGCCTAAGATCAGATATATTAAAATCCTACAATCCAGATATCCATCTGTGCCATCACACATAGAAGGCCATCTGCTAATTTTATATGCAATCTATACCCTAGAAACATAAACAGATCTTTGTAAAAGTAGCAACCTTCTAATGTCAGGATACTTTATTTACCAGTAATTTCAGGGTTTTTTCCCTAGAGAAAATAATCAGGTCACCTTGTTCATTATATTGCTTTTTCTATTCAAAAGGAAAAATTTACTTCTGGAAGACAAAGGGGAAATAGTTAGAAAAGGAACGTGTGGACATGCCATACAGACACACACACCTTCTACCATCATTTGAAATGAAACAGTAGGTCTACATGTGGACAAATATTCTTGGGGAAAATCTGAGTGTGATTTTATACAACATCATGAACACTTCTCACTGGGAAGTGGAAAAAAAATTAAAGAGAAAAAATGTTATAGGATAGACAAAAATGGAATAAAAAACACAGATAAACAAACCAAAAAATGTTTTAGTAATGTATTCAAAATATTTTGCACACTGGAAACCCCAAACAGTCTTCTTTTTCAAATGGAGAAATTAAGTTATTTATCAAAGGCCACATAGTTCAGGGCTGGAGTCGTGATAAGTGCTTGAGAGAGAATGATCTTTCATTTTCTCCCAAACAAGCAAAACAGCTTTCTTTTGAAAAATGTCCCAGATTTTAAAGAACATGGTGAGTACAGAACATTTTTCATGTTGCATTTTGTCATATATACCACCAAGCTGACCTTTAAACATCTATAGTTTGGAATATTTTCCCAAGTGACAGCAGAGGCTAAGACAGCTTCAAACATTCATGCAAATTTTCTTCACTTCAGCACTTCCTCTGCAAGGAAGTGCTTTCATTTCTTTAGAGAAAAAAAAGAAAAAATAAAGATACAATGCTTAACATTATTTCAGCAGAGCAAGCATTTAAGCATTTAAAAATGAATAGCAGTGTTTCCTACTAGGCTGCTATTTTTCCTTAGTAAAAGAAGCTCTGAAAGAGCCAATCTTAATTTCAGGGATGTGGGATTAATAAAGTGGCTATGATCAAAGTTTTCTTAAGGATAATATCCTTTAGTATAAAGATAAATGTTTCTCCCAAGAAAACCAAAATATCTATATTTGGGTTTTAAGTCTTTGTTTAAAAGTTTATGTGGTTTACAAATGCATACATGGGGTTTGTATCCCTGTGGAAAAAAATATTTGCTGATCTGACACAGGATTTATTTCTTCCTTTAAGATGCTCTATGAGGGGACACAATGGTCATGCTGTATAAAGAGAAAAATGTTTGTAGTTTACAAAATATGTTTACCCCCCACTCCAATGTCTGTTGAAGCAGTGGGATGATGGATGTCTAACTACTGAGTTTGTCTATTCCAATGCTTTGCATGGATGCTTCATAGCCAGGTGATCCATTCCTGCCGTCAACATGGGACACATAGATGGATTTTAGCAAACAGATAGGTTTTATGAAGACGAAACTTGTCTTTCATTATTATTTAATACATATTTCTATTGCATTTTAATGGCTGAAAGTCACACAATTTATGTACAACTTTATCTAGACTGGATATTTGTAGTCATCATAAATGATGCAACATCAAATATAAGAAAAAAGCATGATACATTCTAAATACCCCAAGTTGTTATAAGTCAAGTCTGCTGTGGTCAGCATAGATTTTTTATTTAATTGGGCCTCGACGCTACAAAACTATGTATGTGAACTTCTCCAAAATAAATTCTGCAATATAATCTTATCTTTTGTCATTTTTATGTGGATATTTTGACTCAGTGTAAAAAATAGGGAAAAGAAAGGAAGGGTCTGATGAGGTGAAAAATGCTTGAAGTAAAGCCATTCTTGATCATCAGGGATTTTGAAAAGAAGAATCTTCTGATAAGGGAAGAATTGGTAAGCCAGATGGGTACAGTGGCTTATGGAGTATGATGAAGTAAGACCTGAGGAGTATTCTTTCTTATGATATTAAGGCTTAAACAATAGAGATGAGCATTTCTAGACTATCAATTCAAATGTGCTGTTTCAACTATAACCTTAAAGTTTCTATGATTCTAAGAATTGATAACAACACTTTGTCTTAAGGAGAGCAGTCTCAGTGTGAGATATGGGCCATCCACACACTTCATTCAGGAAAAAGATTTACACTCAGTTCAGGAGGACCAAAATAAGGAGCACTTAAAAAACCTGGCCATATGCAAGTCGTAGAATAATTTAACTTGGAAAAGATCTTTAAGATCATGAAATCTAACTGTTGATCCCGTACTGCCAGGTCCATTTTAAGCCTAAGTGCCGCATCTTTTCAGTACCTCCAGGAATGATGATTCCACCACTTCCCAGGGATGCCTGTTCCAATGTTTGGCAACCCTGCCAGCAAAGAGATTTTTCCTTATATCTAATTTAAACTTTCTCTGGTGCAACTTAAGGCTGTTTCCTCTTCCCTTATTGGGAAAAGAGACAAATATCCATCTCACTACAACTTCCAATGGAGTTGTGGGCCTGGGGTCTTGAGGGAGCAGTCTGATCTCATTACAAGGCCATATTGATAATCTTTAAAAACTGCTCTAATTTAGGAATTGAAAAGTCATTGCAACTGGAGAAGGTTTATGAGAAATGAAGGAAGGAAAATATCACCCCTATGTCATAGCAGGGCAAGAAGTTAGACACAGGGATTTACAGTGCTTTTAGCCTCATCTCTATCCTTAGGGATGTAACTAATCCTTAAAAATATTTATAAATATATTCATAGTCAGAAAGTGATTGAGAGTAGTCAGCATTGATTTATGAATGGCAAATCATGCCTGTCTATCCTGACAGCCTTCTGCAGTGAAATGACAAGGTCAGTGGATGAAAGACTAAGAGTGAGATCTTTATCTTTTCTTTCATGAGGCTTTTCACACTGTCTCTGACAATATCTTCATAGAGAAACTGATTTTATATGAACTAGATGAATGGGGAGTACAGCGGACTGAAAATTGGCTGAACTGCTGGACTCAGAGAGTTTTGATCAGTGACACTGAGTCCAGCTGGAGGCCGGTCACTAGTGGTGTACCCAGGGGTCAATACTGAGATCAATGCTACTCAGCATCTTCATTAATGCCAGGGCACATAAAGGTGATGGGACAGAGTGTACTCTCGGTGAGTTTGCAGATGACACTAAACTGGCAGGAGCAGCTGATACCCAAGATGACTGTGCGGCCACTTAGACCTCACCAGGCTGAAGAAATGGGATGACGAGAATCTCATATGAAGTTAAACAGAGAGAAATCTCAACTCCTGCACCTAGACAGGAATAAACCTATGCTCTAGTAAAGGCTTAGTGGCAAACCATCTTTAAATAAGGTTTGCAGTCCTACCTGGGGATATTAGTGGACACAAAATTAAACATGAGCCAGCAATGTTCCCTTGCAGCAGAGGTTTCCTGGCCAGTGGTTTCCTGCCCTCAGACTCTGTGAGGACACACCTGGAGTGCTGGGTCCAGTTCTGGGCAGTACAAAACTCATATGGAATACTTTTTTCCTTTCAAGTGGTGATCAAGTAATTTTTTAAAATTGATGACTATGAAAACCTTTCCTTTTCTTTTTTTTTCAATTATTATAAACAGCTTTCTGTATGGATGAGAAGGTTTAGGCAATGAAAACAAAATAAAATAGAGCAGAAAACCCTTTTTCCAAACAGTTCATTGCAACTTCAGTATTTTCTTCAGATAATTCTAACACTAGAATGATGTAAAAACCCAAATATTTTTTCTTCAAATATAATGGCTTTATATCAAAAAGCAAATATCTATAGAGGTCTTTTTCTTACTCTGCAAACGTCCTATGTATTTTTGAACAGAAAGAATCTCCTCACAAAGTACATTGTTTAAGCTTCTTGAGAATAAACTTCTATTACTAGTGCAGTTAACTATCAAAACTACTGGTGAGGGGTTTGAAACTCTTTATTAAGCTATTGCTTTAAACTTCAGTGTATAGAATAAAGCAAGAATGTTTTTTCCTTTGAGGTACTCTAATTCCAAGAACACCATTGTGTTGTTTCTTTTCCTAGTAAAGAAAACCTACATGACAGCAGAAAGTAAGGAAAGAGCCTGGTTCTGTTTTTAATGAATCTGAATGAAGGCAACTTGGAAGAGACTTTTGTCTTCAACTCTCCTATTCCTCTTCTCTCTCACTTGCTGTCATAACAAACAACACAGCAGTCTCTGCTGGAAAGATATAATCAGGAATCACTTGCCTGTACTCTTTCTGTAAGGACCTAGCAATTTTCTAATAGTGAAACACATAAATTATAAATGAATGCAGGGCAAATCACCAGCCATCTATTTTATTCACCTCTAAGCCTACACAGGTGAGCGAGGTGAATTTCAATTAGCTGGCTGCAAACTGCAGCAGCTTTGCCTGTGATCCCTTGCAGCTCCTGCAGGGAAAGGGGACCCTGCCATGCTTTGGTGAATGTACAGGGAAGCTGGTGAGTGGGCAGCTTGACAGCACATATTGACTCTTGCAATATCACATAATACCTCTTGCACATCCAGGGACATATCCAAATCTCTCAGGGGCGTGTATTTCTGAAAATATACACCAGTGCTTTGTAGATGATGCTTTTTGATCCCCATAGATAAAACAGTGTAGGAGTGGAGATAATCATTACCACTAAGAAAAGCTACAAATTTTAGGGTTTGTCCTAAATAATTAAGGGACCCTAAGTCCATGTAAATTGAGTTTTTAATAAATTAGGTGTAAATTGGTGTTATATTTCAATGTAACATCAATTTGCACCTAATAAATCTAGTTCCTCAGATACATCTATAGTTTAAAAAACATCTAAAATTAGTGACTGCTTAATTACTGTTGAAAATCGAGGACATATTAATAAAGACACTAATAAATGATAGTGGAAAATTGAAACAAAAGTTAAATTACTTCTGAGATTAAGCTGATAGTTTAAAAAGGACAGTTGTCTAGAGGCAAAATAGCTACTTACAGTCTAAATATTACCTGTATCAGCAAGTCTTGAACTGCTGAAATATTATTTGTTAAAACAAAGATGATTGTTAGGTTTAAGTTCATGTTTAGAAGAAGGAAATTTGTGATTATTTCATTGTCCCTGAATACAAGAGGATATATGTGTATATTTCCAGACACTTTCCATGTTCTCAAAAAAAAAGAAAAAAAGAAATTGTTATATCTGATGTCCACTTACTTTCCCATCCTTTTTTTGCATGACACTTATGATACTGGGAAAACAATGCACTTCAGAATAATAGAATGAAACTCTGTTTAATACAGATGAGGTCTCCAGATATGGAGGGAAAGTAAAAACCTTACAATGTAGAATAAGCTTGTTGCAGAAATATTACTTCCCTCCAAAGTGGAAAATTGTTCTTGCAAACTAAAAGTAACACAACATAATTATTAACTTTGCATACACTTGTTTTTACTTAGAAAATTTATGTTTTCAATATATCAATATGATTGCTTGAGTTCTTTTTTTAAAAAAAATCTAATTGATTGCTTTCATAAGGTGGTGTTTTTTCCTGTGTCCCTAATAGCAGCAGTTTAATAATGTTGATAAATAGACTTCAATAATTCTGCCTAGATTTTTCAAATTTGTTTTCAGGTACTTAACACCCCTCTCAGAATATCTGTCTTTCTGGTTACTACCGGACATATTTCCAGCTCCATTTTTGCTATTTTTCAAGAGAACTGCCATCTTCATGGGTCTCAGGAACTGCCTATAACTGCAATGTTGTCAGCCCAATGCCCAAGGACGAAATGGTTATATGCAGATAATATTATTTGTTTTCAGTGAACTCATAAACACTTCTCTTTGGATCAATCTCCCATTCTGATGGACTAAGCTTTAACAACCCTCCATGCATCAAATGGAACACACCCAGGAAACAGTGAATCCAAACAAGAGAGCGAGAGAGAGAGAGAACTGAAAGAAGGAGGCATTAGTCAGAGGTGTAAACATACGTACAAGCTCACAGAATCATAGAGTGCCTGGGGCAAGAAGGCACCCTGAAGATCATCTAGTTCCAACCTGCTGTGGGTAGGGACACCTTTCACCAGACCAAAGCTCCGTCCAAACTGAGCTTGAACACTTCCAGGAATGGGACATCCACACCTTGTTTGGGCAACATGTTCCAGTGTCTCAGCACTGCCACAGTAATGAATTTCTTCCTAATATCTAATTTAAACCTAGTCTATTTCACCTTGAAGCCATTCCCCCTTGCCCTGTCACTACACGGGAATAGTCCACCTCCATCTTCCTTCTAGGCTCACTTTAGGTACAGGAGCCGTGAAGTCTTCTCTTTTTCAGGCTGAACAATCCCATTTCTCTCCATCCTTCCTCAAACAAAAGATTCTCCATTCCTCTGATTATCTTCATGGGCCTCCTCTGGCCTCTTTCTGACAGGCCAATGTTCTTCCTTTGCTGGGGAACCCAGAGCTAGATGCAGTGCTCCAGATGGGGTCTCATGAGAGTGGGGTACAGGGACAGATTTGCCTCCCCCAGTGCATCCCAGAACACGTATTGTCTGTCCCTTTTCCTTGGTTACAAGGAAAAATTCTATTTCTTTATATACTTTTTTCCCTAATCTGCAAACAGCCTTGTGAGCAGCAGGAAAAATCTTTGATGGAGGGAATATATTTTGAGTGAAATATATTTTGAGTTCTCTGTGGAGGAGCAGTTAGGCGGCAAGTCAGACTCTGATTCCTCTCATTCCCCTTCCATTAGCATTCCCCAGTGCAATGTGATTGTCTGTCAAAGCTCAGACAGTGAGCACCATACTCAGACACTCAGCTCTGGCTCAGACACCACTCCAGCCAGGCCTCTGACTCATACATTTCCAGCATTGGAATGCTCTGGCTGT
This sequence comes from Melozone crissalis, assembly GCF_028551555.1. Taxonomy (NCBI): domain Eukaryota; kingdom Metazoa; phylum Chordata; class Aves; order Passeriformes; family Passerellidae; genus Melozone; species Melozone crissalis. The sequence goes on from NW_026535780.1 coordinate 27,047,330, forward strand.
ACTCTCTCTCACCATCACTCTGTGTCATATACGTAGTTGTCTGGATGTGCAACTGACCAATAATTTCTCTCTGCTTAACAGGAGGATATCATGTAATAGAAAAAACATGACTTGTAAGACTTTATGCTTGGCTCAACTCTTAAGCTGGAGTCTAATTTTGCCATATAATTCTCCTGTTCTCTCCATATCCTTCAGTCATAATAGAAATGGATTTTAATATATTCAGCAATTAGAAGTGGAGGAATGTCGTGCAAAAGAGGCAATGGTCTACACAATTCCCACGGCTAAACATCAATTTCAACTCAACATTTTCCAATGTTGCTTCAGATAAGAATTCTATTAAGGTATTTTCTTGTAATTTTTTATTAACAGGTAGAAAAATTGAGTCTATAAACATCTTATATTTGCTGAGCACTATTGCTCTCTACATACACAGAAAAGGAACAGTCTGGAAAAGGATTAGTGTGCCGGAGCCAGTTCATACTAGAAACCATGAAAACCATACAAATTTTCACATATTTTCCTCTAGGAATCAAATCTTGTGAATAACCTGTTGTAGGCTTACGCAACAGAAAACTGCAAAATGTCAATGTCATTCTCTGTTCAACATAGGCAGAACTTTGTGGACATGAATAACCTATGTTTTCACATATTATCATTAGAGAAAAGAACAATGCTCCATGGCATATGAAAGTGGTATCAATTATCACTTCTTAGAGAGGAGAAACTTCTATCATCAGATTGGAGCTACTTTTCCTATCAAGTGGCACTGTCTCTAATTTTCCAGATATGATCCTTAGAAACCAATGTAATAAATTTCCTTGTATTGTTGCAAGCTATAAAATATTCCTGAAACACTATAAAAGATGTTTTTCTTCTGGCTTTCAGCAGTGTGTAGCAGGGCTGTTCACAGAACTGATGGACTGAGATTTAAGAATTGGAAGGAGCAAACACATTCTCAGTAATAATTTAAGGCCATTCAAAGATGAAAAACAGGGAGAAAAAAAGAACTTTAGTACAAAATTTATTAAAATGCATTTGGCCTTTGTGATTTATGCTTTGCTTTTTTTAAACTGTGATCCTACCTAATGTCTGGCCTTTTGAATTCCTTTCAGTAAGTTGTACATTTCTCATTGCTTTTTCTTTGAGTTATTCATTTCTTTGCAAGCCTAAATGCCCCACTAGGCTTCCCTACACATTTTATTGGGGGAAAGAAAAGCACATTGATCTCTGCTTATCCTGTTTATTTGCAATAGCATATAGGCTGTCCATTGTTGATCTTTCCTTAGTTTTTTTTACTTGTTCTGATGAGAATTGGAGAGTTAACAGTAAATGTTATCAACTCTGTGCATAACACCTACTACACATGGAGATAAATTGAGCATTCATGCCTTTTTTGGAACCATTATTATTGAAAGCATTATTGTAAAAATGTAAGTCATGAATTTATGAAACAGAACAGTAGATTTAGTTTGAAAATCAAGCAAACAAAACCCTTGCAGCTTTCTGAAAAATTAGATGCCTGGATAAAAAAGGTGTGTTGGTTTGAATAAAGCAGCTAATTTATAAACCATGTAGGATGCCTTATGAAGGTAACTAAATACATTTAACTTTTTAAATTTGTAGCACTTCTTTGCAGCTGCTGATCTCAGAAAGTCCTGCATATATGCCCTGCATATGTCATTTGCTTAAAATTCTGTATGAGAATGGTCAAATAATGAAGCAAGTTGCTCAGAGAGGTTTCAAATTTCAGATGGAGTTGCGTTAAACTTGGGCAGCCTGATCTGAGTTTCGAGAAATAGCTCCTGTCTTTCAGAGGTTCTTGCCAATCAAAACAGTTTTGTGATTATAGTCAGTAGCAAAATTACTATGGTTGCTAAAAGTGCTTAGCTAGCACAGTTATTGCTAAGAGGAGAAACAGCTGATACAACAAGGAGTTTTTGGAAGTTGCTGGATATACTTACCTAGTATGCAAATCTTTTTCCTCTTAATGTAGTGGGATCACACCACAAAATATTTTCCCTCACAACATTTTATGTTCACATTTTTTAATCCCCAGAAGAATTTATCCCAAAAGGTATTATCTTTTGATTTTCTTCTTGGGGTGAAATATGATAGTTTCCCTGGCAACTTTAGATTTACTGCAGCTTTTTTTCTGCATCTCTGTAGTTCTTTCTGCTACTCTTTTTTACATGCCCATTGTTCTAAACAATAATCAGCTCTTGAATTTATTATTCACTCTCCCTGAAGTGCTTCCACTGCCAGAGTTAGATTGTTTAGTGAGTCTTCCATGTTCCTGCTACTTCTTCTTTTGATTCATAAATCATATGGACTCATAGGAATTTTTTTTTGTTGTTTTGCTTGTTTCCTAAAAGCAGAACATTCTTCCACACCTTATTTAAGGGTTATGTAATGAAAAAAATGAAAAAAAAAAAAACAAAAAACCAAAACAACCCAACCAAACTCCAACTCGGGAGCAAAGAGACTAAGGCATAATGAAAAACCAGCCAGCACCAGAAGATGAGGTTTAAAGAAGACTTCTGAAGACACAAATTATACTCATTAACTCTCTGAATGGAACACTTAATTTGAGGGAACTTACCTTGTCAAAGTAAAGTAATCTAAATAATTTATTTGTAATATCCAAGTTCTTGGCTGCTAATTTTTGCTTCCAGTATACAAGTAAATTGCAAACATTGTTTCTGTAAGGATCACTTGTTCTCTGCATTGGTTTAATAGCAATTTCTCTATTAGGGCAAAAGCTACTATAGTACCTCTGGATATGCCATTTGTGTGACCAATATTCCAATGCCATGCACAAGTTCCAGATCCAGTTATTCTCAGAGAACATTAATATACTGAATAGAGAAAAAAAGAAGTCATCAGAATACTCTAAAATAATTATTTATGTAAAAAAGGTTAAAATAATTTCATCCATTCCCTTTAACAAAATTAATATTACCAGGTGTTTTGCTTCTAGACTATGGAGATGCAGGGGAAAAAAGCTTGATAAAGAAAAACCCAAAAGCTCCACAACTTTTTTCTTCATTTTACTTTCCATGAAAAAAAAGGCAAAACCTTAGAATTTGTTCTTCCATGGATTCAGACTAGAAGAAATATATAGCAAGAGAGACATGTTTATTGACCATTACCATGACTTACTGAATTTCCATTGACCATTCCTAAAAATAATTTATTGGGTTCTTTTGAAAATATGGACCAGAAAATATAGTTCCAAAAGATGATAGACCAAGAAAATTTGATATTAGATGAAATAATGTAGCTACTGGCAAACACTGATACAATGTTTGCACACTTTTAAGCAAAAAATCTCCTCAGTGCCTGGCTTGATTAATCAGAAAGATGAATATAGAATGTGCAGCTTCTTAATAATATGTCACTCCTGAGTTTTCATATAACTGTTTGATTCTGACAGGTTGAACCCTCATGAATGGGATGAAGAAGAATGTAAATAGCAGAAATATATTTTAAAATTCTCTTATAGCTCATAAACGTATTTTAGTTTTTAAAATTAAAAGTATTATTTCCAGAACCAATCAGGACTTGAAAACACAATTCTCAAAAGAAACAGTCTTATAGGATGAGAAATTCTTTTCACACATTTTAATGTAATGATTTAAGACTATAGACACAGTATTTCAAAAGTTTGAACAATTACATAGGTCTCTGAAATGAAACCTAGAAAAAAAATCTTATCCTTAATTGGAGTGAGTTGGTAATTACAAATTAATTGTTCTTACAGCTCAGAATTTATTGTTATGAAATCCACAAATTTATGTTATTTATTATGCAGCTTCATTTTTACAGGCAAGGTTTAACCCTCTTTGCTTGAGGCAGACTAGGTGAGGTTGAATTTGCAGACCGGGTGAATTGAATGAGCACCCAATGAATGGGAGAAATAAACCAGCTGTGTCAATTTCCCATGTTAGAATATGGATTTATGTGCTGCAATCAGCCACTTTAGTGTGTAATTATAAAATATTTGTTACTATATTTGAATTTACAGAGTTTTCCAGAGTTTCCTGGCAAACAGGCACTAAAATGTTTAAAAACATGCTTTAAGATAAGCAGTGTACCTTCAGCCTAGTAAGGCCGAGAGTAGAAAACAACTCGTGCAAGACATGACAGGCATGAAAATAATGAAAGATACTTCAGGAAGGATTTAGGAGGTAAAGAATACTCTCTCTGTAAGTTAGCTTTCTTAGTTTCCAACAGTATTTTTACAGTACTAGTGGTCTGTGCCTTCTAGTATGAAACCCAAAATCTTTTGCTGGCACTGGTGATAGTTTTGCTCCTTTATTAATTCTGTTTGACATGGAAAGCAATTCAAAGATGGTCCACACTGACTTCATTCATACTTGCAGTCCTTGAAAAGATTTTCATTCATCTCAAGCTGCCTTTCTAATCTTCAATGCAGAAAGGAATAGTCTTAATTTTGGATCTGGAATTGAAGACCTACATCTCCTACATTTTGCATGCAGTAAATGTGATCGATCAGTTGAATGAGATTCTTTACAATGGGATCATCAATATTTGGATAGCTGATTTTCATTCTTTGTGCTCAGGACTTGAGTTTTGCCATATTTATTTTGAACTTCCATTTGTCTGCATTTGGCCTATTCTTAAGGAAAAAAAAGTAGGACTTTTAGGTTAATAGAAGAGTTTGCATAGATAAAAGCTGAGAGTTCTTCTACCAGAGAAAAGACTTCAGGCATGTGTCCTCATTAAACTGCAATAAAGCATATTGAAAATCCAGGCTGCTGAAACCCAAAAAGTCACAGTGTTGAGATGTTGAGCCTTTGCTTGCTTTAGTGAGAAAATGAGACAGAGAATGACTTAGCAATCAATGCAATAAATTCTTCTGTAAATTTTTCTATTATCTGCTTCAGCTGCTATATCAAGCACCTTATATGGTCAGAGATATACTCAGACCTAAAAAATAAGACAGGAGACCAAAAGAAGTCATTATTATGCATTGGAATATTCTATTCACAAAGTTTGAATTTAAACTTTTAAGGAAATATGCCACTTCAGGCCTCATATCTTATGGATATTTTCAAAAATTGTACCCACTTACTTGATTTTGAAGAATGGAATATAATAATTAATTTTGTTACTACACCTTACTGACTGCCATGGTCATTTAATAAATTATGCAGATGTTTTTGTGTTCTATAAATTGGGTTTTAGAGTTTCCATTGAGGAATTCTCAATAGAGTTTCTCTTGGGGAACATAATTGGGCAAATACAATTTAGGTGCTATTTATATTTATTAAGAATAATTAAAAGGGAACAAGTTATCTCAGCAGTCAACTACTCTTCTTCAGCATTTATCCTGTAATTCTAATAATTGAGTCTCAAAGCTTATAAACAGAAGAAAAAATATATTGAGAATTTCCAAATTTTTCCTTGCCTAAACTTGTATACTTTTCAGAAGCAAAGATGTGAAAAATGGTTGCTTTCTCTCTCTCTCCCTCCCTCTCTCTCTATATATATATTTAGATATGTATGTCTCCATACAGGTATATATATATACTTGCACATGTGTATAAATACAACCAAATGTTTAACACTCTGGCTCACAGTAACATAACACCACATTTTAAGAAAAAAAACCATAAAAATTTTGGAGATAACTTCACTCTGGAAGGATCTGCACTGACAAATTGAAAACAAAACTGTTAAAGTACATAAGGCTAAAAGATGATATATTTTAATTTTATGACTAAGACATTTCAAAGATACTCATTAGCAAATAAGAAACCCAAGAGCTACTCAACTATCAAAATAACATTGACTCTACACTCCATGTCTCTTTTAATAATAATAACAAAGCAGTATGACTATTAAAAACATTTAAAAATGTAATACCACATATAATCCTAATTTATATATTTTCATGTTATAAATAAACTTTTTTTTACATAAAAGTATCTTTAAAAATTTTTAAAAGGATAAGTTTTTTATGCTGTTTTGTAGACTTCGCCATGTGATGCCAATCCAAAATGGTATAAAATCCATGCTTCTTTCTAGTTAGACTGAATTAGAAGCCTCCTATCAGGTGACAAAAAATAGGCAGAAAAAACTTTAAAATCACAAAAGGCTGTACAAAGCATTGATTTATTTACTTCTGTAGTAATCCTACTTGTATTAGTATGCAAGTAGTATGCTGTCCAATATACACTGCAAATTGTAGGTGGATAATTTAGTCACATCTCCTGGTTGTCACAGCTGCAAGATCCATCAAAGATTTTTACAAAATGAAATATTATGTAAATCTGAAAATATGCAATTTATTAAGAAACTTCTGAACTAAGAAAGGATGTTTGTAGAGATAAATTCACTGAACATTTAGTATTCAAAGCCTTTTCCTTTCAAGTACATGAAATTTGTCCTGCACAGATTTGTTTTTGTTTTCACTCCTTTCTGCCTTGTAAAAACACTATATCATCTATCTATATGGTTCCTTTGATCAGCACCCTCTGGTACTGAAAACCATTCTTGCTGAAACAAAGTTAGCCTTAAATACCATATGAAGTATTAGGAACTAGATGCCAGTTGGGAACTAGCACAAAAAGTAAATTGAGCAGTAAACACAATATATAGAATATGTATACAATATATACAATATATAAAGTATATACAATTTTCTTGAGCTAGACTGCATTACTGCTTTTGAGATTTTGAGTCCTATAAGATGTGGAAGAGAACTTTGTAATATGTAGCTTTCATTAGAACCATAGGAAGGTGGTATTTTTGCTTGCCCTTGAAAGCTAAAATGAAAGGTCAAAGCTATGTGAGGCCTAAGTATTAAATTCTTTCCACTTACTCTATGAAATTCTTTCAGTACTAAAAATTGTGTTTCAAGCTGCCTGTGTGTATTTTTTACTGCTATAAATTTCACTACTCTATGAAGAACTTTAGGGAAGACATTGAGCCATGGACTGTATGAACACCAACTATGGTTATTAAACCACTGGAAGCAATGGGAAAGAAAGATTCCCTTTGATTTCACTGGAATTCTGGACTCATCAGATTGTACTCTACAGTTGCTCAAGTCAAAAGAAAGTTGTTACTAAAATGTGAGTCTCAAGATGTTTGGGTACTGTTGTCCTCATGAACTTCTGTGAAGCTAAACCATACATTAATTTTATTAAGTCACATTAGCATTCACGTCTGCCTTTCTCTCATTTTGTGTTTATTGCTATCAGTCACAAATGGAGGGGAAACTCAGAATTAAGGATAGTTGCCAAGAGTTAATACTGCCAAATGTGAAACACACCTTTATCTCATGGATATGCTGTTTCGGCATTGCTGAAGGGCGGTGGTGTTGGGGTTTGGGTTTGCCTAAGTATATCTGTGTGTGGCTGTGTGTGTGCACGTTTACAAACAGAGGCTCAAAATAGACCTGGGTGAGCCAAACATATCTTTATTAATTTGATTGAATCATATGGCAGCACATGGATTTACACTTGGGGTATCCAGTAGAAGAGCAATGACCAAATAAAAGCCTTCCAACTGAAGACTGACTGCATGAAAACATCTTGAAAGAAAAACCTTAAGTGTTGAGATATTCCAGAAGGTTTTTGAGGCCACCCTGACTTTGGAAACCACATATAACTGTGTATTTCTTTTCCTATAAAGTTCAGAAGTAAAAAGCAGCAGCCCTGGCTGATTGACTTCACTGTTTTGGAAGTGCACCTTGGAAAATGTAAGGATTTGGTGTTATGTGGGAGTACAGTGGGAAGAAAAGGTCTTCTGAGGAGAAGACATAAAGACCAGCGAAGAAGCCAGCCTCTGTAATTTCAGGCAATTTACCAGTGTTAGAAGAAAGTACATGTTTTATTGCACATTTAACTATTTTTCTATGGGTAAAATACTTTAAACACATAAGCTGATTCCAATAATTTTTCATCCTAATTATCTTGAGAACTTAATGTTCTACTTGACAGAGAAAACTATTTTGCTGTGATAGTTTTGTAAATGATGTTGCAAGGTCACCTTAAAAAAAAAGAAACCCTACAATATTGTTCTTCATTATGATAATGAAATGAAACATATAGCACTTAGAATAAAAATTCATTAATATTTATTTGCAAAAGCTTCATTTTATTGAGGAGGAATAATGCTCTACAGAACTTTTTTTCATTGTCATGCAAAAAGACATCATCAATCAAAACCAAGACAGCGTTGCTTCAAAATGTTGAAAGGACATGTAGTGTGAAAATCAAGCATTCAAAAGGTATGAAATGTTAACATTTAAACATTTTTATAAATAAATATAATTATTTCATTATTTTATGTTGAATTTCTGATATATTTTGTATATATCAGTATACAAGGTTTTATTTTTATAAAAAATATAAAAAGTATACATACTTTTTTCACATGATAAAATCAATTTCAACCTTAGATTGTTTATAATTAGTAGAGAGTAAAATCCATGTATTGCTAAATTACAAAACAGGAAGCAAACACTCCTAATTACTTTATCCATAGTTATACATTTCACTGGCATTAGTGTGTTTCTTTGCTTTATATTTATTTTTGTTATTTAAGCCATCACCTAATTTTAGAATCATAGGGTTGGAAGGGACCTTAAAGATCCTCCAGTTCCAATTCCTCTGCCATGGGCAGGAAAATCTTTCAACCTAGGTGCTCAGAGCCCCATTCAACCTGGCCCTGAACATTTCCAGTGATGAGTGATCCCCAGCTCACCTGGGCAGTCTGTGCCTCACCATTCACAGTAAAGATTGTCTTCCCAATACTGGACCTAAACCTAAGCTCTTTCAGTTTTTAGCCATTCTCCCTTGTCTTCTCACTACATGCTTTGTAGATGTTCTCCATCTTTCTTGTAGATTCCCTTCAGATTATGGATGGCCACCATGAAGCCTTCTCTTTTCCAGGCCAAGCAATCCCAATTATCTTAGACTTTCTTCACAGTGCTCCATTCCGCTATTTTAGGATGGTCACATTTCACATAAGAATTTAAATGTTTAGGTGAATAGAGGCTGAATGAAGATTTGAGATCAAAATGTTTTATTTTTGGCCACCTTTTGTTACTAGATAAAGCAGGCAGGCCACCAGTGATGTGATAAATACACTGAGCAATCTTATTTAATTATGGACTCAGATTGATGCTTCATCCTCTTTGACAAGATGTGATGATATCTGAATATAGTTAATGAGTCATAGTTGTCACAGTAGTCAACTGATACACAGATTATCAGTTTCTGAGGATGACATCTTTGTTTTTCTAAGCTGTATGTCTATGTGCTTAGCCAGATTATTTTTACAAGTCAAATGTGACAGAGTATGAATCAAAAAAAAAAAGGAAAGGATATTAGTGCTATATCCTAGCAGCTGTGTAAGTCTTATTAGTGTCTACTGCTCAACTATTTCACATAATCTGGATGCAAGTGCTTCAGGCAGGGCTCACAATCATGACAATGAAGTTGTCACCCAGGAACTGTTCAAATAGCTGACTCTCAGGATCAGACTTCACACAGGCCTAAGGACAAGACTATTATTATTCCTCAAGCCCTCATGTAGCCAATACAAGCTGGAAAAGGAACACGTTACTAATGAATTGAGATAGTTCAGTATGATGCCAAATCTGCTCATCAGAGCTAGTGAGATGGACTACACTTTTCTAGGTGTAGGAGTCATGCTGTATCACTTCTGAAGGAATAATAAAACATCAAGGAATCAGATTTAATTATTATGAGCCAATTCTTATTGTTTCACAGCTCCAGTATGTTACTAATCTTAGTGGAATATTAAGAAGTAGATTATTTTGTTTTCAATAATTCAGTAGCACAAACATCTTGGTAATATTTAGGAACTTTGGTAGGGATGGTATGATGTTTACAGAAAAGCAATGGGATTTATCAATCAGGAATCAAAACCAATATTCTGCTTTGTGCTGGGCTTTCTTCTCATGATCAGCAATCTGAAAATGCTCCCTACTAGCTATCACTACAAACATTTGTCTTCCTTTCTAATATTTTTTTTCTGTCATAAATTTTTTTCTCAGCAATTCAATCAATATATCTATTCACTAAATGTTTTAGGAAGAGCAATTCAAAAGGCGTCAATGTGACATCAAATTCCTGATAATTACACAACATCATTTGGTTGAAATATTTATTTATATATAGTTATGCCACTTATATACTATGAATAAGCAATGTAGTCTTGTTATTTTTTGTTATCATCAAAATCAAGTTATTTGGAAAACTAACACTGACCTAAGAAACCACTTCAAAAATAAAAACTAAACAGAGGTTTTCAGAAAGAATGAAAAAAAGACAAAGGAGTCTTGATTAATATCAGCCATTAGCTGAGAGTGAAATCAGTTAGTATGCCAGAAAATTAATGTCTTGCTGGTGCAATGCATTAAAAGAAAACAAACCAGCCTTTCTTATTCTGCAATTTGAAATGGAATTATCTTCCATTAACAGCAGAAAGTCTCCTCCTTGCTCTCCCTCTGTGGTGAAAGGTCATTTATGGAACTTTTCGCTTTCTCCTTTCACAAAATTTTTCCAAAGTAGCTTTAGAAATACGAAAGACTTCTGAAAGAAGCTGCATTCTACAGATTGTACATCTCTAATGTCTACAACTGGGATTAAATAATAGATCCAAGAGATAAAGTTGTTTGTAAAGGAGTAAGTACTAAACATAGAATCAGCCAACTACTCATTCTCTGTCAGGTAGTATGTCAGTGTATTGGGACTATAATATCTTCAACTTTATGGCCACTAAGTTATCAAGTAATGGTTTAATGTGGTGCCAGAATTGGATTTGCTTATTGCAATGTAATTTTGTGTATTGCAAGAAAATCAGACTCTGATGAGTGTTTGTTCTATTAAAGTAACATCTATTTCTTTGTTGAATTAAACGTATCTGAGTAAACATAATTATCCATAGGTGTAGATAGAATTTTAAAAACTACTATTTTTTTGTTTTCTTTATTATGCATTTAAGACTGGGCAACTTTAAAACATGATGTTAATGAGATTTTAATCTCTCTGTTATAAAATCCTTGACCCATATATTTGGCATAGTTTTTGCAGATGAAGCATAAAACTGTTAACTCAAGTCTTCAGTCAAAAAGGTGCTTTTTTCCCAAATGACAACTGAACTTTAAAAGGCCAAATTTTTAGTTCAGAGAGTCTTTAAAAAAACGTGGACAAACTTCTGTGATGATTAGTTGACTTTAAACTTCATAAAGAACAGGAAAGCAAATATACAGTGAGGTAATATTTCTCATCAATAAAGCATCAGTGCCTTGAAAAATGTGTGAGAGGGGAAATAAAATTCACAGTCCAAATATTCCTGACACAATTCAAGGTCATGCTGAAGACTGTCTCTGTCCAATCTTTCTCTCCAGAGAGTTTAAGACCTCAGAATAGAGTTCAATTCAAAGATGTCACGTCATTACTGATTTCTTTAGTAACAATCACAGAAGATTTTTAAGGTAAAAAATAAATTGTGCAGAATGAAAATACTTTTTCATTATTGTGAAAAGATGGCTGGGGGTAAAATTAGAGGAAAATGAGAAGTTATGCAGAAATTATAGGGCAACATACGGTTGCTGCTCCCTGGATTACATTCTCACTAGCACCCACTAAGGGGGATGGGATGGGATGGGATGGGATGAGATGGGATGGGATGGGATGGGATGAGATGGGATGGGATGGGATGGGATGGGATGGGATGGGATGGGATAGAGGGTGGAGCAGAGGGGGAACACACAGACAAGGCTCTGTTGAAACCCTTGCAGGAAGGAGAACTTGATGGCACTTTACAGTTGAGAAGCTGCATAGCACCTGCCAACCAGGGGGGATAGGAGAAGATATCTTACTGTTGAGCCAACAATGTAATAGCGTGCTTTCATTCTTTCTAAGTCACTTAAATCATGTACCAAGGATTCTGAGATTCATCAAAAGTATTTCTGGTTGGGTCAAATTGAGGTTAACTTTACACTCTGGCAAGAATGCATAAACTTTTACTGGAAAAGTATGGTTTGTTTGCAAAAGAAATTTATATTTCTCTCATATTTTTACTGGTTTTTCTTTCCAAATCCAGGAATAAAATGCACTACCATTTTTTAAGCCATTAAAACGTTCCTGAAATATTATAACTCAGTTTCAATATGCATTATTCAAAGGTGACCTTGATTTGAACCAGAATATATGATGATCATTCTGCTCAACAGTGAGGTTTGAATTAAGCATTGGTCCGTGGAGAAGAATGTGAGTTTCCTAATAAGACTTAAACAGATACAGCCTTAGTCTGCAGATGCACATCCACGGTACAGTTAAGTGCTGCAGAAATAAACACATGGCTAGTAATAGGTAGGACTGGGAAACAGCGGTCTGTGGTCATATTTTTTTCTCAGGCAACAGAGACAAAGAACTGATAGTAGAAGTTATTTACTGAATCATTTCAACAAATGGATGCAGAAAAGAAAACATATCTTGAAGGACAAATGATACCACAAAGAGTAACTCTCACAAAACAAACCAAAAACAAAACCCCTTTATTACCAGGCATCATTTTCCACTGGAAAATGGGAAAATACTATCTCAAATAAACAAATACCACATTTCAAATTATGCCTATTTTATAGCTTAAGTTATATTGAACAATCAGACAGGACTTTATAAGTAATCACACAATAATTTTAACATTTTAGAACATGAGAGGAATTTAGAAATGAAAAATCAATGCAAGTCATGGTCCTCTCTGTGTTGAATAACCTTTATAACAATCTTATTCAAGCAAGTTGGACACAGAACAGATACAATCCCAAGAAATTTTTAATCTTTTAATTTCCTTTATGCTAAAGATTCTGATTTTTAAACACTTTTATCAGAAAAATTTTGCTATACCTATACTAAAGACTTTGCAGTTATCTATAGTTTAAGTGCAATTACCCCATTTCCATAAAAACAGTTCATTGCATTTTCAGTAATGAACATATATTTCTTTTCTCCACCTTTTTGTCATTTCTGGGCTAAACAACTTCTTCCAATTTTTCTTCATACACCACATTTTCTAAATTCTGATTGCTCATTTTTTAAAATCTCTTTGACTCTCTTCAGTTATTCCATGCTTTTGTTTTGTTGTTTTTTTTTTTGTTTTGTTTTGTTTTGTTTTGTTTTGTTTTTTGGGTTTTTTTTTTTTTTGAGACAGGATAATAAGAACTGGGCACAAAACTTCTGCTGAAACCTTATTTATTATTAGCATTTCGTATTTCTCATATGTGGCCTTTCTGTTCATTTATCCCAGTATGATTTTTTGGGTGTTTTTCACGGTCCTAGGGGCTAGAGGACAGATATTACTGATTGGTCACTCAGGACCATTATACTTTCTTGATCTAAAACTTCTTTGTGTCAGCTGTGTCACTACTTTAAGAACTCTAAAAATTGCTACTTTTGGCTTTCTGCCTACATATACACAATGATAACATGTGCAATGATTGCAGAAGTTGTACCATAAATAAAAAATATTTATGCCACCAAAAAATAAAGGAATAGCATTGCCTAGCTGGCAGTAAAATATGAACACTATTTATTTCCTATTGGAAGAAGGAGAGAATGAGTACTATGGTGAACTGCTGTTGGAATCTACTGACAACTACTACGTGTTCATGAATCAGGATGTGTTCTGAAACGAAGAAAAATAGAAATTAGTTTACAATTTTTTTTAATTTAGAAAGAAATACTAATTATTCACTTTAAAATGTGTAATGTACCAATTTCTATGATCAGAGGTAGCATGTATTTGATTGCAAGCTGGATATTTTATTAACAGCAATGAACAGCTAGAGAATTTTCTTTTCACATGAGAAGTCAAGCTGATGCATGGAAAAATAATCAAAACTATTTAAAATTCTATTTAAAAAAAAAAACTAGAAAATGGCCACAACCACATATGTTTAGATAAGTCCATAAAGATACCTAAAAGAGATTCTTCAAATGTTTATTCCTGACTTAAAATTTATAATATTATTATTTCAGAAATTTCAAAACTTGAAAAGTGAGAAAAACTGTATGAAAGAGCTCACAGGGCAAACACAGCAACTGCATAATTTATGTTTGTACAAGCAAAACATTCTAAATATAGATGAGGTTTTTGTCGTTTTTTTCTTTATATATATTTTTAGACCTGAAGATAAATCCAGAAGAATTAGTATTACTATAGCAACCAAGTTCCATTCCTGCATATGTTCTCCACAGAGAATAGTATTTTTTTAATCTTGCTGAGTAAAAATCAACAATATTTAGTCTGGATTTAAGGTAGAATACAGGACATGGGAAATCGATTTTTCTCTAAAGAAGTGTAGATACTTGAATTAATCAGCAAAACATTCTTTGCAATTGTGAGGCACAAGTAGCCATTTCTAGAGTCTGATTCAGCATATTAAACAAGTACAAAACTCCCTCAAATGGATCATCTAGGTTGTGGCTGTGTTCTAAATATATTTTTTTTCTCTGCACTTTCTGTCAAGAGAAGTGATGGTGGCTTGATGTGGAGAGATCTACATTGTCAGCATCTCATCACAGGTAAAATGGATCCCTCTGAGGGAAAATGAAATGTGTATTGCAAATAATTAATATAAAACTATAGGTTGAAATTTGAGGTTGAGGCACTAGGACTACATAAGGTAGTATTTTTGCCAGAAAAAGTGTTACATTATTTTTCATTTTGAAATTAATAATGCTTGAGAAAGCTTTTGCAAAAAATAAATAAATAATTTCAAAAATCTAAAATTATATAAACTCCTTTAGTTCTTCCAGCAATATTATTCAGGGCAGCTTCTGACAGATTAATATATGCCTTTTTATTGCTAGAATTTTACAATATTTAAACATAATCTCTAAATGATATAAAGTGGTAGGAAGCAAAACAGATAAAAATTAAAAATCCATGTAGACAAAACATTACCTGCACTGTGAAAGATCTAACTTTTCACAAGTGAGGAATGATCCAGAACTGAATGAACCTTTATTTATAAAAATCTCTGCTTAGAAGGAGTTAAATGGAGTCACATTGATCATTTTAGAGCACCACTTCCATCAGTAGATTGATCAGAAAGTAATGAGACTCTTGACAATGGACTTGATTTGAAGTTCAGAAACCAAGAAAAATATTCTCAGCTGTCCAACAGGAAATCTTATGTGAGGTATTATATCTTACTTTTACTAGACTTTAAAATACTGCACAACAAACTATAAAATTTATTTGTCACTGACAAATGTTTTATTATCTTCTTTGGGTAATGACATAGTTCTTGTTCTCAATACAATGAGATTTTTTTTATAATCACATTGTCATTCACTGTACAGAAATATGTTTTCTTGGTTCTCAATATAGGAGATATATTACATACTATAATAAAACCATTTGGAAACCATTTATGGTATAAAAAGATATATTTGAATATTTTTGGCTATAGACATCTTCTAACAGCTATTTAAAATAATACACTATCAATTATAAAAAAAAGACAAGAATTTTAGAAATCAGAAATATGCAGAAATACCCAAAAATACCTCTTAGCTTACCACACAATGTAAATTTCTGAAACATGTACACAGATGTCTGAAGATCCATCAGCAGTATGAGGACTCTGATTTATGCAAAGAATTATTCAAAGAATTGCTTTAGTTACTTTATTTAGAAACTTAAAACTCTTATAATTTTCTCATTCTTTAAAATTATTTGAAAGCATTTCTTCTTGTGGGAAAGGAGAGGTTGAGAGCTCTGATTCATACAGGAAAAACCATGGTTTTTTTAAAAAAATTGATTGACAATTGAAAATAAGTACCAGTTTTGGGAGCAATGTTGGAGTTGGAACTGTTTTTATTAAAGCAAAAATGAGTGTAATTCATTCATTATCTGATGTTCACTCATTATGCAATGTTCCCCATGTTGTGATATTAATCTCTTCTCATCAGTAAGGAAATAAACAAACAAAATGAAGCAAACAAAAAAAGCCAAAATGTTCTATGATGGCATTGAGCCATATAGTCACTGAAATACAACGACCTTAATTAAAGACAAAAAATTCCTTTGTATGATAAACAAAATGAAAAAAACTCAGAAATTTCACATATGAAAAGCCTTGGAATGTGGAATGTTTTCCCACTTCATAAGGTTCAAACAGTGGGAAAAAACCCAACAAAATCCCAAAATTTTTAAAAGCATATTTATGAAATTAATAAAATCTCAACATAGTTATTCTTCTCAAAATATACTTTTCTCCCTCTCTTCTCCAGAATTATTTTGGGTTTACTTTTTTTTTAATATATTTTATTTAAGTCATTGCTCACCTTTTTTCTTAAAACCTTAAAAATTATTAAATCCTGAGAAAAACCCTTCACCATCAGAATGGGTGTAACAGCTGATATCCTGGCAGGGTTTTAGTGACTATACATACTCTGGAATGCCTGGAAGTACATAGATACCCATCAGAAGGCAAATGTATATCTGACACAAAACCATACCAGAAGTTACTTGCCACATTCAGGATCATAACTAATTCCTTAAAATGCTACTTTAGAATGACTTACAGATATCCTTACAATTACACTGTTTTGTATGATAGAGCAGGATTATTGACTTCCCTAGCAAAGAGTGTGTCTACTGGTAACATATTAAGTAAGACTTTTAAATTATTAATTGTATAAATAAGGCTTTTTAATTATTCATTATGTCGTTGTGATGCAATCATGAACATGAGGAAAAAAAAATTTCATACCTTAATCCCTAAAATGAGAAAATGTATACATGATCAGACTGAACTCTATATTACAGTAGATTGACTGCATTGCAGTGAAGAGCTTTCAGTGAAAAAAAGAATGTGATGAAAAACAGCTAAGCTTCAGAATTTTTTCCAGAAGATAATTCCATTTCATAAAGAATACTTATCATTTTCTGCAGCTAACATTATTATATTACTCGCATTTTTCTTTAAAAATATGGGCTATCTGACATACCTTTTAAAATCTAAATGTCTGACCATGCTAAATGTCAGGGCCATTGTAATATCCACTTCATCTCAAGGCTATACCTTGTTTTTCCTCTCCCCTCCTTTAAACTCTTCTTTATCTTTAAATTCTTCTGCCTCTCCTGTGCATCATTTCCCTTTTATCCTGAAGTTTCTAAGGCTACCTTGAGGAAAAATTTGTGTGGTCTTAAAATGAATTTGTTATTATTATTGTAATAAATGTACTCAGTTTGGATAAAAAGTCAACTATTATATTTAGTATTTAATGAGAACACATGTATGTAATAGGTTCATTTGCAAATATCAGAATTTCTATTTGGTGTTTTAAAGGAAGAAGTTTAACAATATGAAAGAATTAAACTTCCTTTTCCAGATTTATAAGTGTAGAAATGGATAGTAGGTGTGAACCTTTAAGCAGTTAAGCAGCATTTTCTATGAATAAAGATGAAATTAAAGAACAAGAAAACTGTTTGATCCAATTTTATGTACCCTATCATTAATCATTGTTAGGAAGAGACTAGTGCTTCTTAAATGAGTCTTATATATTAAGTACAATGCTTTGAAGTACTAAATTAGTCTATTAGATCTGGAGAAATTAATTCTTCATTGCAACAGATCTACAAAAGCTAGAAAACTAGCAAATGTTTCCATTTTTTTATTACAGTACTGGTTGTATGCAATATTGAAGATTGTCACAGATGAAAATATTATTATTAGAAGACTTCTACATCTGTATTGACATGAATTTTTTTAAAACCATCTCTATCAGAAAATATCAAACAATTTGGATGCATGTACAAAAAAAAATGTCATTAATTTGAACATAAAAGGAATGACAGCAAGGTAATAGTGTATTATATAAAAATCATGGGCATTTCAAAGCAATAATGTAAGAGAGTGCATTAAAAGAACATTGCATACTAAATCTTCTAAAATCTATTATATATTCCAGGCAGGAAAAATATGTAAGAAGGTGTTGAGGCAATACAGGACACAAAATGCATACAATTTAGTTCAATTTCAGCAAGAGGAGGGAAGTGGGGGAGGAGTTTTCATTGTTTCAAATCTACAAGAACTGTTCATGACCATGAATATTAGCAAAAGTCAGGGAGAGTTTGCACCAATCTCATGGCTCATTTGCATCCCAAAATTACAGTTTCATCATGCACTTGGTGCTGCACTTTCATGACAGACTTCCTTCACCAGGACAGAGAGCAGTGGGAGTATGCAATAAGGGCAGTTGTGTCTGATAGAAATATTCACATATGTATTAATTCCTTTTCTGGAGGGAGCTCACTGCAGTATTTTCAATATGTGATTTCACTACAAAATAACAATATAAAAATATTCAATAGTTTAATAGTAAATAATTATGCAGTGGACAGGCATGCAGAGTGCCTAGGACCCTAGTTTGATTATCATCTTAAAATTCATATTCTTGAAGTTCATTTGTGCCAGCCTAATGTGGTTACTAAGGAAAAATTTGAGTCCATTAATATGTTGGCTTTCTGTTACAGAACAATATAGTATGAAAAATGAAAATGGAAGTACTCAACTCACCTCAAAAAATTCCTTACTTTCAAAGATAATGCTATGTCAATGATTGTGTTTATTTTCTTAATAAGAGCAATTTAAATTATAATTTTGTTTAAGTATGCCATTATTTGATATGCAGAAAGGAAATTAAAAGGTTGCCAAATAAAAGAGTGCATTTATATTATAGTTTCCATTAAAAAATAATTAAATTAAGAACTGAAGGCATATGAAGATATGTTCTGCAGATAGATATATCTTCATGTGTGTATCTGTTATATCTTTTTATAACACTAAGATACAACTCATCTGATTAAGTACACTAATCTTCCCATAACATTAATATCATATATAAATCACAAAATATGTCCTATTTTAGTTTGTGCTATCATGTATTATAGAACT
Source organism: Melozone crissalis (assembly GCF_028551555.1). Classification (NCBI taxonomy): domain Eukaryota; kingdom Metazoa; phylum Chordata; class Aves; order Passeriformes; family Passerellidae; genus Melozone; species Melozone crissalis. Next base: position 27,066,309 of record NW_026535780.1, read on the forward strand.
AGTTGTCATTTTATTTTATTTTCTTATGAATTTAATCTCTAGCTCCGGAGAATCTCCTTGGCCTTTTAAGAACAATCACATATGCTCCTTTGAAAAAATCCACACAAGATTTCCACCAGAGCAAATTGCTGCAGTTCTGTAATTAAATGGTTATGGTAACAAATGGAGGCAGATGTCATGACTTCATTACCTGATGTTGATTTTAGTTGCATGTTGTAGAACTGTATGGAATAGCTAATAATGAATGTAGCTCATTGTCATGGTTTGAGAGGAAGTTTTTTTGGGATGCTGCAGTCAAACCAATAGGTGCTCAGTTTTGAATATTGGCACCTGGTGTGGCCACTGAGGACATGGATATGCCTCTGAGAACACAGGGGGTTAAAAGCTGAGAACTTCCAGGAAAACTTTCTCTTGGTTCTGGTGGGTGAAAAGTTCAGAGCTCCCCTGCCCAGCTGCTGCTGCATCCGGGCGGGCAAGGGGAAGCCATGCGGCTGGGTGAGGTAGGCCTGGGCCCTGAGGATGGAAGAGCGGAGGAGCACCATCGGGCAGCCCCCCCCAGGAGAGAGACAGAGAGAGAGAGAGAGAGTGAGAGAGAGAGAGAGAGAGAGCACCTGCCTGTGCCTGTGCCACCTTGAAATTTGATAGCACGGCCGGCCAAGGAGGAGAAGGGGGGGTGTGGCGAGAAGGTACCCAGCAGGGCAGCCATGGGAGTTCTGGACAGGCAGAGCCTGAGCTTTTTAACCCTTTTCTTGGATGATGGAAACGTTACAAATGCTAATCCTCCTGGAGCTGAATGAGAAGAGAGATAGACATACAATAAGAGGAAATGGGCCATGAGAGAGATGGAGAAGAGTCTTGGGTGGGTGGAAGTGATGGAGTGGCCTTTGGCTGGACTTTTCTTGTATAGCCATGGACAGAACCATTTTTCCTCTGACACAGAGACTGCATTTAGGGGGAGGCAATGGCTTGGAGCCAAGAGAGTGCAGTATTGTTATGTGAAGGAGTTTGTGAACAGAGACAATGGATGAGGGGGGTGGTTGGTGCCCTTGATCATCAGCGAAGAAGAAGATCTCTGTTCTTGAGACCCCTCGGCCTCAGGGGGTGAAATTTGAGGGAACAGGTGTCCCGAAAGTGAGAGACTGTGCTCTTTTTGGAACTGGACAAAGCACCCTTAAAAGGAAAACCCTAGAAGCAGCCCTGGTCCATGCGCAGTGATGAAAGCACTGGGCATGGAAGGAAGATGTCACCATCGCAAATGATCTCCAGGCGGTGTCACCTGTGACAGGAAACACAAGAGGTCTCAACTGTGTTTCCAGGGGAAGTCTGTGGCACAAGAGGGACCCCTCACTCCTTGATGAACTGAAAATTGGTTATCTAAAGGGTGATGATGGACTGAGAGTTGGTGATCTGAGGGGTGGATGTATTGGAAATTTGGTGGGGGGAGGAGGAAATGTTTTTAGAAGGTTTTCATTCTTTCTGTGTGTTTCTTTTTACATATAGTTGTAGGTTAATAAAGTTTTCTTTATTTCTAATTTGAAGCCTGTTTTGCTCTATTCCTGGTCACATCTCACAGCAGACACCAGGGAGAATGTATTTTCATGGGGGCACTGGCATTGTGCCAGCGTCAAACCATGACAACAGGTTTCTTTAAAGAGGTTTGACAAGTTCTATTTGAGGAAGGATAAGGAGAAACTGTGAAAAAAGTCCACGTCAATTATGACTTCTGTGAATAAAGAGCCAACATAAAGTAGTGACAGCAGATCACAGCAAAGGTCCTTTTAGGCCTAGTATAAGTTTTGAAGTGGCAGCAAAAAGCAGAGGCCAGAAAGAACATAGAATTGGGCAAGCATATATAATATTGCTTTTTCTATTCAAAATGGGTGGGTTTTTTACGTATTTGGCTCCACCTCTGAATCTGCTCTCTCTCCTCTTCAACACAAATATTTTTAATACCAACAACATACTCTGGTAAATTCTCCAACTCAGTTCTTATGAAGAACATATTTTGGTCTTGCTGAAGCAGGGGCTTGGCAGCTTCCCTTGTGGACCCCCAGCTCTCCTACAGTAAGAACACACTGTGCACCTCTGCCTGTTCTTTTCCTGCCACTTATGATTCTACAGGCCTTCATCTTCTTTGTTTCTAAGTTGGAGCCTGTTTTGCTCTATTCCTGGTCACATCTCACAGCAGACACCAGGGAGAATGTATTTTCATGGGGGCACTGGCATTGCACCAGCGTGAAACCATGACACCCATGCACATCTTTCCATGGGGAAATGAGGAAGTGGATAAATACAAATGCAAGAATATCAAAGCTGTACTAGTGCTAGAATTGAACCACAGCACACCTTTAATTCTGTGAGGTAATTCACTTGGGAATTTGTAAATATTATAGACCCCATAGAAAGGTATCAGTGACAAAATTGATTGTACAAACAGCTTTACATGTGATCCTCTTCCAGCAGGGCTGACCTGCTGGTGTGTTGTATGTGCAAGGTACTGTCAACCAGTATGGACTGGCCGCTGATATTTAGATTTAAATATTTATGACCATTTTCTCATCCCTTGTTGTTTTCTGCTCACGTTATCTAGGACTTTAGGACATTTTAATAAGTATTTGTTCAAGCAAGCCACAATGGAAACATTTACTGAAAGCACTGCTAAACCCTTTTAGTGGATGGAAATTTCCTATCTATTTCTGCAAAATGCTGCAAAAGTATACTCTGGTCTCAAGCAGCAGCAGAAACTAAGTAGAGCCTACAGTCTTTCTTTTCCAACTCTACATGTACACTTGATATGTGTGGAAAGAACATTACAGAGACAACTAAGCTTTAGGGGAAATCAGATCTATTGTCTTCTACTTCACTGTATCAGCCCTGTAATCATCAGTTATTTTCCCTTTTAACATCACACTCTGAAGCATAGTTGATTAGATTGTTTAATGGTAGGGAAGCATATGGAAAAAAATGGAATTATTACTTGCTAAAGAAAATAAAAACCAGTAAATTAGGTCCAGTGTACATGCTGTTAGAGCACTGCTTGAACTGCATTATTTGATTTTTTAAATCAAATGCTTTGTGATTTTAATTATAATATTTATCATGTGAGGGGATGATTAGGGAAAATCTGCACTCACATATTGTGTTTTATTTACTCAGTACATATTATTGTGCATGTATGAAATACACTGAATATGTGGAAGAATACTGGTTTATTTCCTACCAAAAGAAAAAATACATAATTTTTGGCACAATTTTCAGTAGGGACTGGCAACCGCCTTCTGTCTTCATAATATTATATTTTTCTTGATAACTTAATTCACTTAATTTTTTTGTCCATAGTAATTGTTCAATTGTTCTGCTAATAGAAGTAAAGCTATAGGCATAATTTTAATTTTGTTAATACAAGTAATTATACCTAGTTAGAAATGTTATAAGCTGTATTCTGATTTTTATTAAGCTTCAATTATCATTCAATTGGAAGATTTAAGGCTGTCTATTGTTAACTTCTTAAAGATTTGCACCAAATACACCAGATCAGATTTTTCTACCACTAAATCTCCAGTATTTCAGAATTTAAATTAGTGGAAGAAATATTATCCTGAGGCCATTTATCTCCTTTAGCTATAAAGGTTTAACTAACGAAATTACTTATCGCACACATCCAGAAAAAATAATGAAACAGATGGAGGCATCAATTTCCAAATTATTTCCTTTGAAAAAATGAGACTGCATAAAAAGATTTTCTCTAGGACAAATTGTTGAAAGATATATTTTTGATTACTGAGAAAGCAGGTAAAAACTCTCTGTGTGTTAGCTGCCATGTCTAAAATTCTTCCAGTACCAATTTCCAACAGGACAACATGTAAATGCCATAGCTCTCGGTGTTGATAAAATCTTTTTAAAAGTCACCAGTCTCAGTAGCTTGAAGCCATCCAAGAAATGATAGTTTTTCTTAACGTATGGTTCAGCAGTTTATTTTCAGCAATATTATGTTTTTATAAAGGAGGTAGCAGAAGATAACTACTGTATTACCATGAAAACCTACCAGTATTGTGAAGAAGTGTTTAAAATCTATTTGCATTATATTAAAGCTGTCTGAAACATCTCTTTTAACCATCTGACATATTTCATACTTCTGATAATAAAACTTCTTCCAGATAAGTTACATTGCAATATAATTCAATATTTCTGCTAATTATGATTTTTAGTTGGGTACAGAGGAAATAACGATTTAAAAAATAAAGCACACTGAAAATTTTAATTTCCCAGGAATTTTGCAATGCAATGGGACACATTAATAGCAAATAGTTTTCTTTTATTCAGTTCCATAGTTTTAGTGCTTCTTTCAGTGATAAAATGCTACAAAACTTTGAAAGGTCTCAGCTCTCCCTCACAAAGCAGGACATTGAAGTCTCACTACATTTTGCAAAGCAGAAAACCTCTCCGTATCTGAGGTCTAGCAAACTGTTTATGTACTTTAAAATTTGCAGAAGCTGAACTGATGAAAAAAAGTGGTTTAACTCTTCTGCATTCCTGAATTTCTGTTGTCTAATGTAGCTGACTGGTTTATTTCTGCACACTGCACTTGTAATAAACCATAAAGGTCAGAACTCCATACACAGAAATTACCCAGCCTCAACAGGTCAAACATTCTTTGTAGCTTCCCACCACTTGGCTAAAATTGGTTGATAGGTCAAAAATGTTTTGAGCTTAGAAGGAAGGAAACAATCTGGGTAGAAGGAATGCAGCAGGAAGGAACACAAGTGCAATTAGTTGCAAGAGACTGACACAACGGTTACTTTGAAGATGCTGATCCTTGCACCTGCAGAAAAATTACAGAGAGTAATGAATGAAATTGCAAAGGATAAAGGATAAAGAACAGAGATGGAAGTGCAGTTCTCAAAATTCCATTGTCTTCTCTTGTGAATGCCAGATGACTTGCCAGGTCTTTTCTATGGTTAAAACTCTACCTTGGCTTCAACTGACAGCTGACATTGCTTTAGGAGAGGCCAGTAGTACATGAAGGTAGTGGTCAGAATGAATCCTGGCAAAAGCTCATTAAAATAAAATGAAAATGTTTTTCTTCATTGCTGTCATTGTTTTTGAAAACTAAGGAAAATATAGCTCCTTTCTGTCATATTTTATTACATGTAAGTCCCTCATCAGTTTATCTCCAGTGTACAAACAATATGAACTGCAATGAACTATAAACCTCCATATGCAAGTACAAGGAGAGACAGGGAGGTATTTTTTTTAGTGTTGTAAGTTTGTAGCTTAGTTTAACCAATCAGATCTTCACAAACATACTTTTTGAAGTGCAGGGGAGTGTAATGTGTGAATATTGTCTGCTAGGGAAATAAAAGTTTGTCCTACCAAACAGAAGGAGAGAAGTTGCGCTTATGTGACTAAATAAGCATATTTAGTCACACTCAACTGTGAGTGAAATTATACATTCAAAACTTTAAATGAAGTTTTGACATAAATTCATGTCATCTGCAATTTATGTGATATTTATCCCCTCAAAATTTGAACCAAAGTTGAAATATTTTTTTTAAAGTTGTTAATTGGTGTCTTTCACTAGATAGTTGTGATTAAGCAACAGCATTGTGAATGTTGTGTGCTTGACTAACCTTTTGTTTTAAGGAAAAAGGGAGCACAATCCCAAGAAAAATGGGCTGTCTGGACAAGAGCTACTAGGAGTGAAGTCAGCAGAACTGAGCAGAAACTGGGGGAAATGGCATTCTGGCATTGGAAGACAGTGACCACGGACTTGTTGATCAGTGAAAGATGTAGCTAGCAAACAGAGTTCTGAGTACTAATTAATGAAACAGTTGTGTAAGCTGCAATAAATGACCACTGCTGTCTTTATTTGTTGTCATGCATAAATAATGTAAAGTTTTTTTATTTGGGGGCCAGCTTTTTGTGGGTTACCACCTAACTCCCTAATTTGGGCAAACAAAACAAAAGTAGAAATGCCTCACCTCATTGTGTGAATTGGCTCTTGCCACTGTGTAACAAGACAACATGCAGGACAACACAAATAAGGAAGCAAATGATGTATGAACCACTTCCACTCTTTAATTTAGTTGTAAAATAAACCAACACTCCAGAATAATTAAATAAAGCTGGCCTACAGAAGCATCCAAATCTGGGATTCTTTTATAGTGAGGATAAATGTTAAATAATTATTTATAATGTAAACTATTACAAACATAAGGTCCATTACAAACATAAGTCCACGAGGACCAAATTCAAATGTAGTTGTTAATCTCTATCTTTTTGCAGTCTATAGTGATTTTGAGGAGGCTCCTACATGTAGATGCAGTGTAACAAGGTTGATTAAAACTGTTCTTTATGTAGTGTGGTAGCAAATTTCTCATAGGGTATTAATTCTACTGTCGACATTTTTAACAAAGTTCTGTTTGCAGGTTTGGGTGTAGAAGACCAAATAGGAAGACAAATCATAAAAGCAAGAAAGTCCTCATGCAAAACAGAGTTGGTATCAAATATTTTATCCAGATAGAGAGTGACTGCATTTGAAAGCTACAAGCTTTCCAGTCACACATTAGGTTACCATATTTCCTGACTTGAATGTGTTTATCACTTTGTTTCTCGACAGATCACTTGGTGGATGAACTGAGCAACAGCAGCAAAGTTAAATGTCCTTATGGAATTAATTCTGGCACACTTGATTACTTCAAAGTATCTTCCATAGACATAAATGAAACAAGGATTTTGGTCACCAGAATTTCCTTGTTAGCAGGAAAGATGGCAGAAACAATGCCCAGCATTGGAAGATAAATAAGAATTCCTAAGGCTAAACAGCCTTAGGTTTTGAAGACAACTTTTTCATATAAGTCAGTAAGCTAATATATACAGATAGAAACATATCCAAAATCCTTTGAAATCAATGGACATGACTACAGAGCTTCAAATGAGATCTTCATATGTAATCATCTGTGACTTCATCTGATCACATAATACTAATAGATAAAAGGAAAAGACTATGTAGATTGATTTTTTTTCTGTGAATTTGTTTAAGAGAAATTGCTGCTCCAAAGTAATCATGTTGTAAAAGAATCACAAATAAAGAAGCAACTGTTAAAATGTAACCAAATATAGAGAAAGTTTAGGTCTAACTCAGGTACTGTTATCTAAGTAGTAGGACTGAATAGGCGTATTAGTACTTATTCATTAACATTAATTTACTTGATGATATCTGTTGCCTAATAAACTTACTGAAATTTTAATCAGTGTATGTCAGTCATTGCTGCTTTCTTTCTCTGTTCTCAGGAGGTTGCATGAGTCTTACAGATCAGAGCGAGGCAAAGCAGTAAACAAGAGCTGCAGAGCACTAGTAGCAGCTATAAATATATGCATCTTTATTAGAGTATGATCTAACTGAAACCACGGGGTCATAGATGTGCTTGCATGGGAATGACAGAACTGCTATTGACACATGGAACTGAGGGGGAAAAAAGGCTTTCCTCAAAGTTTTCATGGAATACATACCTCTTTCAGAAGAGTTTTTTTCCTAATAAAGAGAAAAGCAGTGCTCAGAATGTAGCATGGATGAATGCAGCAGATGGAATGAGGTTGCCTGTTTGGCTGTTTGCCACTTTGCTGAGCAAAGAAAGTAAAATATTTCTCTTATGAGGCAGCTCACTTCAAACACTAGAATGACACACAAATTTAAGCAGATGTACAAGAGGTAGTTGCGTAGGCTCCCTGAGAGCAGTCACTGAACCTGTAGGTCTTGCTACAGAGACCTCAAGTGTCCTTTTATGCAAGGGAAGGCTGCACTCATTTTCTAACACTAGATAAGTGTAACATCTAACACCAATGGTTTCATTTTTTTCCTTAAACACATAATTTTATTTCAAATGCACTGATTGTCCAGAACATGTGGACAGAGTTTGCAATATATAACACAAAAACCTACAAAAGTCTTTCAAATATGGAAAGGCAGCTTAAAAGCTGGAGGGGAGCTTAGATGGGACTAGGAGGCTTGTATCCATCATTTAGATACTAAAGATTTCTTCACTTCAGAGCTCAGTTTCAGCTCCTTGCTCTGTAGCATGCCCAGGAAGGTTAAAGTACCTAATGGTAAAAATGTAAGGAGAAGCCAGATTTTGAGAGAAGGTTTTATCTGCAGAGCAGTAGTGCCTTTGCTAGTAACAGGCCATAGGCTGGGAACTCAGTTTTCAAGGCTTGGGATTTATTAACTTTGTTAGAACTTTTCATTGCCTGCCAGCAGCTTTCTTTTCACCATTTTACTTTCAAGTTGCTGGACAATCCATCCCACTCCTACCAGTCTGATGCCAGTGCCAGAAAATGATGCGCAGAAAATGAAGAAGAATTGCTGGTCGGTAGGAGAACACCTGAAGAGAAGCCCAAAGGAACTCCAGCCAGTAAGTTGGTCCATGGGAGTACCAACAAAAATATCTATAATAATATATGTATAAAGGGGAATAAGCAAGAGGAGTTGGAGACGTGCATTTGCAAGGTTTTGGTCTTATGGGCATCACAGGGACATGGTGACTGGTGTGCTGGAATGAAAAGTGTTCCTTCCTGGAAGGATTAAAACTAGGACTGGTGAGATGGGCAGTGGGATTAAATGCACCCTCAGTAAGTTTGCTGACAACACCAAGCTGTGTGGTGCAGCTGACACGCTGGAAGGAAAGGAAGCCATTCAAAGGGACCTTGTCAGGCTTGAGGCGTTGACTCATGCAACCCCCAGGAGATTCAACAAAGTTGAGTGCAAGGTCCTGCACGTGGTCAGGACAAACTAAAGCACAAACACAGGCTGTGCAGAGAATTGATTGAGAGCAACCTTGAGGAGAAGGGCTTGGGGTCACTTCTCATATCTGTGATTCCATGATTGTCTAACAGTAAGGCTTGTGTTTGACTATGAGAGAAAGTTTATTTTGTTTTTCTAGTGTTCTATTTTTGCCCTGCACTAGTGTAGTTCGATATGGATATCTGTAATGAGCAGTTTCTTGAGGCAGAGAGACAGATTTATGTCTCTAGTGCAATGATGTAGTGTAAAGCAATACAGTACAATGCAATACCAGGAAAAGAACAGGGGTCTTGTGAATGATGGCGCAGAACACAACAGAGAGCAGTGCATGCATGGGATGAAAAGAGGTAGGGCAGGATTCTGATGCTAGAGACCCCATGGCAATGGGGCCAATCTCACCAACTGACAATCTCACCAACTGTCAGTCAGAAGAAATAGAAACTAGGACCAAGACAATCAGTTTTAGGGGTAAAAAAGACAGCAATGAAGAAGTATAAAACATAAGCAAAAACGCTATATAAAGTAAATGTAATGTGGAGCTACAGAGCAATGAAGAAAGCAGCCTCCTGAATGTTGTATTTTCCCAAAAGAATTCCAGAGGCTTATAACTTGTTGCAGTGCCCAGTCACCTTAAACTAAAAATAAGTCTTGAAACCCAACTTAGTCAGAAAGTACCCACCTCAAAAGGAGCTGTGAAAGAGTGAGAGTAAGATCAAGAAAAAAGGTAAAAACCAGTAAGAGTGCACATTATAATTTTAATTTTATTAGTAGTTTTATGCAGAGCTTTTTCTCTATGGAAGTTATTTTTTAATGCTTAGGTCAAGAAAGACATCTTTTCCTGACTTGAAATGTCAGGATTTCAGTTATATTCACAATAAATTCTTGACTTTATGTAGAAGATACACAAAAATTTTAGTTTAGTAGACATAGACAAGACAAACACTGATAAGAACTTGCCTCCCACATTATTTTGACAGAAGGTAAGTGTTCTTCCTATGCTGTTCCCATGCAAAACCCAGACAAGCAGTGGCTTAAAGTCACTCAGGGGATTATGTTGTCATATCTATGCTGAAAAGGAAAACATATCTCCCTCTTTGAAACATATATTCTGATTTCATTATAAACAAGACTGAGGTTTTTGAGAGTGCCAAAATAACCTCTTTTTGGATCAATCCACTCTTTATGGTAGAAACAGGATCTAATCACCCAAGCAGCTCAACAAACACAATTACACAGGACCCATTTCACACTGGTAATAAACAGGACATGTGCTTAGACTGCTTTGTGTTTCTGCTGTCTTCTGTGTACACTAAAGCATTTTAGACTTCTGTACTGAGGGTCTTCAATTTATTTATGGGAGTGTTTTGTGAAATTATTCCTGAGCATCTTTCCATATCTATATTACATGACTGCCTAGGGGGGGATAGGATTCAAAGATTGGAGAGGTTTCTTTGAGGCTTGTGTAAGCCATTATACAGTGGCAGAAAAAAACTCCATGTTCTCGGTGGTATGGAAACACTATTCCTAAAAAAAAGAATTCTTTCTAAATTTCCATCAGATGTTCTAAACCACATCTCTCTCTGCACACTGCACTACTTGAAGAACTCAAACCTACAAGTGTGTAAGGAAATCTCTTTTCATGTTTCTCAAACACTATTCCCTATTCAACCTATACTAAATATCTCTAGCATTTTCAGCCTTTGGAGAAGTAACCCTTTGAGGCTGACATAGTTTTTGCTCTCAAAATCTTACAGTGAGAAAAAGGAAACACACCATATAGATGGAGAGAACAGTTTCTTACTCCAGTTAGTGTCTTAGCAGCAGAATAGTCTAAATTACTGAATTAAGATCTAGATAACTCATCAGTAAAATAGTTTAAAATATTACAAAAAGGTTCCCAAGTTTCTAAGGCTTGGATGTGCTGTTAGATCTTCCCTATTCCCAGAGTCCTATACCTGGTAGATTCAGTCTTCAGTTAGCAGAATGGGAGGGAGGGGGCCAGTTCCCAGGTTTCACCAGAACACTGAAGCATGCACTGGCAGAAAATCAGGCTCCAGGTGGGAATTTCTCCTTCCCCGTTCTTGATATCATGTTGGGGCTACTTTTATATGTTCTTCTGCCACAGCCTACATTCTTTTCACTGATGAAGTTTGAAAGTTGTGTAGTGGTGTTCCTCAGACTCACTGGACCTAAAGGGTAGTTAATGCATTGTGTTTGTGAGGCAAGGCTCAGGTCATGGTGGAAGGCTACAGGTGTTGATTCTGTAAAAAGTGTCCAGAAGCTTCCCCTATGTGCAACAGAGATGATGCCAGCCAGTTCCTGGATGGACCCACCACTGGCCAAGGCTGAGCTCTCAGTGACAGTGGTAGCACCTTTGGGATAACGTATTTAAGTAGGGCAAAAATTTGCTGTACAAGAGCAGCTGCAGGCAGGAGAGAGGATGAGAGTATGCAGCAGAAAAACTCTGCAGACACCAAGGTCAGTGCATGAAGAAGAGCAGGAGGTGTTCCTGGCACTGGAGTTGGGATTCTTCTGTGGCCTGTGGAGCAAACCATGGTGAGCATACCCTGCAGCCTATAGAGTTCCACAGTGGAGCAGAGCTCTACCCATGGCCTGTAGGGAACCCCAAGCCTGAGCAGGTAGGTGCCCAAAGGAGGCTGTGACCCCATGGGAAGTTCATCCTGGAACAGTTCCTGACAGGAACTGTCAGTTCAGGGAGAGAAGAGCCTACACTGGATCCAGTCTACTGACAGAACTTGAGACCCCATAGGGGACCCATGCTGAAAGAGTACACAAAGAGCAGCAGCCTGTGGGAAGGATCCACACTGGAGAAGTTCATGGAGGACCGTCTCCTGTGGGAGGGATGTTACGTTGGAGCAGGGCTAAAGTGAGAGGAGTCCTTCCCTTGAGGAGGAAGGAGCAGTAGAGACTGTAACCGGCATTCCCTGAGCCCCTGCACCAATGGAGGAAAAGAAATTGCTGATGTCTTAACGCTCAGGAAATGTGCACAGAGCTGATCAGTGCTGTTTGTTGTTAACAGTTATCACTGATTTCCTTAAATCCTAAATTCTAATTTTACCAACATTCTTTGAAGTAAGACAAGTAAGACAACAGAGGAATCTAAATAGACTCATGCTGGTTTTAGAGGCCAATTTTGTGACTAGTCCTGATGCATGCACCTACAAAACTGTAATAAGGGTGATATAACATTTAGTGCTTTTAAATTCATCACTCTTGACAACAGTTAAAAGATTGATCATTTCATTCACTTGTTAGCAGAGGATGAAACAGCACCATGATTGCACACAGTGAATCCTCTGCATAAGAGTGATGGGTGTAAATCAGGGGAGGATTTGACCATGGTATGATTGATTTAATGCTTCTAGCCAACTGCTCTTAATTCTTAATGGGCCTAAATGTATTTACATATAAATGTAAATATGTTTACATCAGCTCAGTGCTAACTGGGGACAAGATATTTGAGTCTTTAACGAGTCATCTCCATCAAGGGACATGAAGACATGCCAGCTTCCATCACCAGCAATTCTCGGACTCATAATTATTTAGTGTGTATTACACATCAGAAGATAAATAGTATCTTTGGGGGTCTATTAAAATATTCCCCCAAAGACTAAATGGTTTCTAGTATTGGATTAACACTGTCTTTGTTCTGGTGCATGACAAATGAGCAAATATCTGATTAAGAAAAGATAAAATTAACCTGTTACAGCCACAATTAGCAGTGGACCTCTTTTCTTTGTAGCTTCAGCATCCTTCTGACTTCAATTTAATCAAATAAAATACAGTCTGGATTTTTTTTGTCTGTCAGTGGGTGTTTTCAGTTTACCACAGTCCATAAATAGGATTGCCTAGGAGAAATGTCTACCTTTTCAAACAACAATTAATAATAATAGAGCATCATAACTTATTGTTAAAACTAATTATTTGAGCCAAGTTCCAAAAGGAGAAAGCTAAAAATGTACATGAATAGTCACTTAACTAATTTTATAAAAGTGGTATGAATGTTTCTACTGGTTTATGTCCACTATATATAGAAAAACTAGAGAGGATGGGGATAAATGAGTCATCAAATTCTAAGTTACTTTCTAAATAACCATCATCAAGGGCCTAATGTTCCAGATATAGAACACAAATTATAGACTTAATATTATTGTGCCATAGATCACTATGTGATCAGTCCATATACTGATAGTATTTCTTGATGTCATTCACTAATTTTTTCAATAAACTTGTCAGACAGCAGTGAGAAATGAATATTCCTATTGTGTTACCTCCATTCCAGAAAAGCAGTGTGCCTTATAATGCCACTGTCATTGTTTAGAAATTCATTCTCTCCCTATATCTTATCAAACTAGTTAAGATATGCGTGTCTGTTAGCTTGGACACATGGCCAAGATCTAAAAAATATGACCAGGTTGAAGAAGATACAGTAGATAAACTATCCTTAATGTATCACTAGAATTCATCTACAAACTAACAAAAGTCATTCATGGCTCATTTAATTCCTACCTGGTGCATGCATCTGTCAGCAGGATCATGTAGGAGGTTTATGTGTATCTTCTCTTATTCAAGATGGCAAAAGTGTTGCTGTCATGCAGTGGCTTTGGAGAGTCTGGCTTCCTCTGAAACTAGTTTTGATTCCCAAGCTTGTGTGGCCTTAAGTCTGTTTAATTAGGACATGGAAAATCTCAGTGTGGTGCTTCCAATACACACAAATATTTATATGCATTAACATCTCTGTTAAAACCAAACCAAAACCAACCAAAAACCAAAAACAAAAACCCCAAAATAACACAAAAAACCCCAAACCCAAACAAATGAAAACCCACAAATAACAAAAGCCCTCCTCAAAAAAAAAAGAACAAATGAAACTCAAAACAAAACAAAAAAAAAATCATAAAACCCCACAATCCAAAACCCTAAAAGTAAAATGATCAAAATCAAAGCAAAAATGGAAACCCAAATGAAATAATTTTCAGAACTTTTCCTCCTTTCATACTTGTCTTTCTCCTCACATGCTCTCATGAAGTGATGTTTGGCAAGTCTCAATCAGCTACTTAGTTCATGGGTAGCTAATTTCCTAATCCCTGAGTCTGTAGTAGAGCAAAGTATCTTTCATTGCATGTGCTGTTTTGTTTCTATCCCCACTCGATGTGTTCCTCAAGCAGTTCCTACCAAATGTCCATTCTCTTTTGGTGGCATATGCAAAAATGTTCAGATAAAACAGGAAAGTAAAGACTTCTCCACTTCTTCAACCCTGTTTTCTCCCTTTCCTTCCTCTCCTAGGCAATGAAAATAATGGGAAAATACATTTACTAGAGAAGAGAGATGAAATGACCACACCTCTTTCACTTCTCACTGACAGAGCCTAAGAGCATCCGTGTCCTCAGTACTGCAACAGGGAAACCCTTTTGTGCTTCCTTCCCTTTTATCCCTTTCTTTATGCAGCTGTCATAACCCTAAGGTTTATAAAGGTGTTCTCACCAGGACTTCATTGTTATGTTAAACATGCCTTCCTGATTTGATAAAAGGGTCTGAATTCATGTTTGAGTTCCCCAAAACAGTAGTTCAAGAGAATAACTACTCCTTTGACCTTGGCCTGTTTTCAAACAAGTGAAAATTGTCCTTTAGCAGGAATGAACATGGAGATGAAATTTCTCCTGAATGATTTATGTTCCATAATGCTATCTCCAGGTTCCCACGTAAGGCTGGATTGCCACTGCTATGACTTCTAAGGGAGTCCATTTAAACTGGGAGAGGAGAGAAAGTAGGATGTTGTGCTGAGTGCCCTATGATTTGATGCAAATTTTTATGCCCTAGCTTCGATAAAAGTCTTCAAAAAAAGGGCATTTGTACTCATAACTTTCCAAAGAGATGGCCTTAAATTTGAACATCCAGTGTATCTCTATTCTAGCATTTACAGATTAGACATTATGCTTTTAAATTTACAAGCATGGAAGCTGTTGATGTATCTGTGGTCTTAGCTGTATTTTGACACTGGCTGTGTTTTCCTTGGTGCCCTGAGCAGTTTCTCTGCTGGCACTGGCACCAGCTGAGATGTTGGGAAAGAGCTGTACCTGTGACTCTGGTTACAGTGTAGGGCAGGAAACCAGAGAAGTATATGCAAGACATTGTGGCCTAAAAAGTGTGAGCGCTAAGGCAGGTCAAGACAATGTCCTGGTTCCAGGGCAGAATCAAATTATTCACTGTCAGCCATGAGGAAGTGAAGCCTGGAGAAAAGTGGGCATGCCTAGGTTGGTATTCTATCCTACCTCACATCATCGCTGGGGGGATGCAAGTAAGAGACTCTGGGCTCCTGGTGGAAGGTGGGCATGGCTTCCCAGAGGAAAAGGTGTTGTGCAGAAGGGTCTGCTCACAGTTGTTTTTTATTGTCCAGGACTTGGTGAATGTGTTCGCATGTAAACCACCTTCTCTTTGTACACTTTTGTTATTAGTAGTGTTGCTATTAGTGTTTGTTTTCTTATCTCATTGCTGTTTCCAGTAATGATTTTTTATCTCAACCTCTAATCTCTGCCTTTGTCTTCCACCAGAGGTAGGGGGGGAGGGGAGCGGTTCATGGTTTTCAATTTAGTGGGAACACTGAAGTGGGCAGTGCTGTTCCTAAATCATGACAGACAATAAATTACTGTTTGAGTTCATTCTGTTCATAAGAGCTGAACAGAGGAGGAAAATATTCCTAGTCAGTATTGTCTCCATAGCTCTCACCCATCCTGTAAACTAAAAGTCAATGTAAACATGGTTGATAATGCAGGGCAATTGTGAAATCAGAAAATTATTAATTAAGGCAATATTTATGTGTCTTCAGGATAACCAGAGGCAAAAATTTTGGATGAGACTAAGCCAAGATATTTCTACGCTGCCCTTTCTACTTTTGTGCTTGTAGGTGCTGCATTTCACTTAGTCTTGAACACCTAAATTTAGCATTGTCCTGAAAGATTTTAGGACAATGCTAAATTTAATAAGCAGGAAAGTCCCACACTTACTAAGTTTTGCTTCAGATCTTCAATAGTGAGGCTCTGCTAGACTACAAGACCTGTTATATTTGTAATTTGTACATTATTGTAATGTAGCAAAAACCATTAACTTTAACCTTTCCCAGCATTAAAACACACTAGCAATAAGCAAAAAACCCAAATGATTAGTCTGGTTTTATGAAAATTGTCAACAGCTATTTTTGACACTCCTACCTTTGAATGAAAATCTGTTTAGAAAAATCAATTTTAAATCCAAATCAGGTTACTTGGTAACACGTTAAATACAAAAAGTGGTTCCTATTGCCTAAATAGTCAGAATTAAATATATAACCAAGGCAGATTTGACCCCAACTCTAATACCTCTTTCTAGAGCACACTACTTCCTAGAACTATCATCAGTGGCTAGCAAGTTCCTTGCAACAATTCATAAATTGTGTTTAAATCAGTAAGTTCTAAAAGCTTCTGTACTAATTGATTCTTGCTTTTCATGTCAAGTGAATTTAAGTAAGTATGTGAAAGCTATAATCATCTTCTATTCTGAAAACTCCAAATCTGTTTGCCAGTTTGTAAAGCTATCATGAATCCTTTTTCAGAGAACAAGTATAATTCTCCTACTTCTTCAGATCTACCTTCCCAGTATCACTTATCTTGAAAAGAAGATGGAACATCCAGTCAGGTTCTGAGCTAGTTACTTTTGACTCTATATGGCAGTTTTATGGAACAACTTCAGGGACATTTCTTTTCAGATTGATGTCAGAAGTAAGTTAACTCAAATACAAACAGGATCAATATAATTTTATAGCATATGAATTACCATACACAGATTTAATATTTATGTTCGTTTGAGCAGAAGCAGATTGCAATTTGGATTTATAAAGCATCTTTCATATTGAGGATATCTTAGAGCAATTTACAATCTAAGTTATACTCTAGCAAGGCACTGACTATGAAAGTAAATAAGTTCTCAGCAATAGCTCACATATATTTGTAGAGATTTTTATTGAGGAAAAGATATTGGGCCTCCATTCATTTTGTGTCACAATATTTCACAATATGTCACAATACAACAACACAAATTATCAATCACTACAGTTATAAAAAAATGCATTAATTAATTGAACTGCTTGTGTATGCCAGATCTTAAACTTCCAGACATTTCACAAACTAAGACCTTACAGAAATACTTGGTTCTCTGAGCAGTCACTGAACTGCAGAGGCTTTACTGTGCTAGCACAGTCTTGTACAGATAGTCCTTTAGGGGCTGACCTTTCTCCTAACAGTAATCTTACTTAGTTCATGGAATGATCCATACCCTAGCGGGACTTCAGTAAGCTTTGAAAGCTGATCCTTTGTTTGGAATTCATACATCATATTTTCTAAGAAACAGCTGCTCCTTAGGAAAAAAAAACAAACTGACAAGTTTTGCACAGTTCTAAATACTTTTGCTTGTGTCTGCATTGGCTTTTTTTGCCATTATTTGTAAACTAATTTTTATTTCTTGCATGTATTCATATTTTGTCGCTATTTTCAGACTGCCCATATCTCTTCTTTATTATTTCCCAGGCCACAGTTAATATTATTGCTAGGCTATGGGCTAGAAATCATAGAAGAATATTCATAAAAATTCCTGCCCTAAGCCGATATAAGCGTGCTTCTGAGAATGCTTATGAACTTCCGATATTCAAAATCTGCCTTGAAGACATTTTTCTGTCTGGAATTTGCAAAGTTTCCAAGTCTTAGTCAAATTTGAAAATATGAACCAATAAAATTTGAACATTCCTTGAGACCTCTCTGGTAGTTTACCTTTTTCCTCATGCTTCCATAGACACTCCAGCAGTTTTTTCTAATGAGAAATTCCAGGGATGGACTTTAGGAGGAATAAAGAAAAGGTGAGATCCTGGTCTCTGCTTTCTCATAATTTTGCTAGTAGACCTGAGGAGAGCCCATCTTTTTTGACAACCCTCTTTTACTGTGTATAGGCCAGATTTTGAGTTCATGTATGTCTTGAATTCAGTCAGTATTCAAAAATGGGCAGAACAAAGTGGCCTTTTCCTTCCTTTTAATTAATCTCTATTGCCTTCTGACAAGATGTTCTTTGTGAATATCTCCCAGCTGTCCAATGGCACCAGTTCTCACTAGACTTACGTCCATCTAGGTGTGTCCCTGGTGTTAAACTGGCATTTTTTTCTTTACAATGAGCATTTTCAAGACAGCAACAGCAAGTATACACAGTCTCAGTGCCAGATGGCTTTTGCATACTGCCTAATTACAATTCCATAAGGCTCAAATTGTAATTATACATTTCACATTCATTACTGTTTTCCTCTACATATAATGTATTTAAGTGGATTCTGTCACAGGAGTACATTTATGAGGTATGATAAATCTTTTCATATAACTGACATCTCCATTTTCTGATCCAGAAATAATAATGTCATCTCCATGAAATGTCTTCAGTGTTTGCTTAGAAATTTTGCTTAGTCAGGTATTTTTGAGTATTTGGTGCGCAATTAAGTTTCATATTATTGATGTTATTGTGATGCATTTGACAAAATTTCTTCTAAAATTTAAAGAAAATATTACAAAGATATAATTGGATGACAGAGAATCATTTCCTCAGAAAACTTTTCTTGAAAACTCACAATGGTATGTATGCACTTCTTTAAGTTACTGACTTTGTAACTGACATTTCCTATTCACAACAAAGAATAATCTCCTTCCAAGTAGCATGATATCTGATTGAACTTTCATACATTTGTTTGAAACATGATTATTTTGGTCACAAAACCCAATCATTTTGAGCGTGGACAGATTGGTGACAAAGACAGATTATTGCAAGTGAGCATTTATAACAGACTTCTTTAGAATGTGTTGAGAATTTGCAGATAAATCACATGTCAGATTATTTCACTTCCTGTATAAAAATTAACTCGTCTGACAAGAAATATTCTGTTATGTAGACTAACTTGTGACTTTATTAGGTGCGACAGAATAATAAATTAAGCATAACTTTGCCCAGTATCTGAGAAGTATATAGTATGGACATTAGTTAAAGTTTCAACAGTTTAGTTGAGCATATATTTCTTCTGTTGATTAGGCAGACATGGCAAAGGGGCATCAGGGGTGGCAGTAACCCTCCTACCTCAGCACTATGCACTTACTTCCAAGAGATTTCACAGACACATATCAGTCATAGGTTCTATCTTGAAGTTAGACAAATGACATAGACCGTAATATCAATGTAATAGCAGCAATGTAGACCTTATATTTAGAGATGTTTACAAATGATAATGAATAGCATAGTATTATTTGTTATTTTTATTGCAATCAAAAATTAAAGAGTATCATCATCAATCCACTGCTTAGGATATCATGTTCATTGAAAATAACTGCAAAGAATACTTCATATCTCTCTCTAAACACATCCTCCTGAAGAACCTTAAAATATTTTCAGTTCCAGTGTGGAGAAAAAGGATTCAAAATAAAAATTTGAGGTGCTTTCACAAAACTGTCTTGATAGCAGTTTTACAACTGAGAACTCTGCTCAAATATGTCAGCTACTTCAGCTGTTGTATAACTAGATCATTCAAGCAAGTTTTAGAATAGTTAAAAATATCTATATTTAAACAAATAAATTCAAATCCAGTGTTACAAATTAACAGCCTTGTGAAACATGTTTGTAATTAAATGTTGATGTTTATATTCAATTCATATTTATACATTTTTACAACACATACATCTGCATTCTTGCTTTTATATATGTTTATATCTATACAGAGAAGATATTAAATTTAAGAGAAACACAACTAAAAATAAGATCATTATTTTCAAAATAAGAACTCTGCATCTAAGAGAAAATGGAGACAAAGAGTATTCTGAATTGCCGTGGACTGAAATATCAAAGTGAAATAGCTCAGTTTTTCTTGGAAAAAGAGCTGCATCAAGGACAAAAATTGTTTCTCTCAGCTCCCTAAATGAGGGAAACTGTTAATGGCTGAATAATACATTCAACTTGCCTGAAAAAAAATTCTGTCCAGTTTAGTCTTTTGTGGCACTGAACAATTGCTATGGAAACTTGAGATTTCTTTTCAGTGTTTTGTAATATTCACACAAAACAACATTATTTCAGCAATTAGGAGTTTGGAGTTCGGAATGAATTTTTTTTTTGTTAGCACAAAGCCAAGTAATTTAAAGGATAAGTATATCACTATATTAAAAAATGATTTTCTGGTGGTCTAAAGAATGTGAAATCTTTACTAGATTTACTCTAGCTGAATGTTAAAACTATAAGTACAACTATCGCATACATTTCCTTTTTTTCCAAAAAATGAACTGAGAATGAAATAAAAATATTTCAGGTGTGTGTTACCTGAAATTTGGTATCCTTTTAAAAATAACATATATCTAATTAGACCTTGACACTATGTAAGTTCAGTCACCCAAAACAAGCACATGTATACAAGAAATGATTTAGCACTAGGGGTGCTTTCTCAAAGCTTGCTGGAGTATTTAATGTTCATTTAATTTACAATATGAAAAGCAAATTGATAAGAACATTGTTGCCATGTCTTTCTAAGATTACAGTGAAAAACCCTTAGAGAAGCTGTAATAGGGGTGGAAGGTGCACAGGGTGTGGCTGGGACAGAGGTAACTTTCCCCACAGCATCTCTCCTAAGTGCTGTGCTTTGTATTGGTAGCTGGAATGGCGTTGGTAACACCAACAGTGTTTTGGCCACAGCATCAGCACTGTGTCCCCAACATTCCCATAACTCCAAATGACAGCAGTCTGGGAGAGGGCAAAAGGCTGGGAAGGGACAGAGCCAGGAAACTGACTCAGTAGACATCATTGTACTGGAGTGTTGTGCTCAGCGATGAAGGCTCAGAGAAATGAGAAGACAGAAGGGGCATTTGTTATTGAGGCTTTTGTCTTAGCAAGAGATGGCTAAGCACACTGGGGCTCTACTTACCACGAAATTGCTAGACCATGACTACTGAAAACAAGTATTTTTGCTTAATCTCATGTGCTTGCACATCCAGCCTTTCATTTTTCTTTACTAAACTGCCTTTATCACAAGCCATTTTCATCTGTTTTTCTCCCCCTGAGATTAGTGTTGAGGGAGCAGCTGGGTGAGTACCCAGAAGCCAGCCATGATGTTGAAGTTATAATACAAACTGCAATGATTTCATAATCTTTTATGTTGTTTCATATTTTTAAAACCATCAGATGAAGAATGGATGACACTCAATCCTGCTTCAGAGGGGCACAAAAAATATTTAATTATTTTTCTGTCTGAGAACAAAAGGTTTTTTTGTACTTCCGTATTATACAAACATTATTTTTCTACCTGTGCCATAGATTCTGAGACAATAAGCCAATATTAAAAAAAATAGGAAAAATTATCAACTGGCAGTTTTAATGTACAGTCAATGTATAGTCAATGGGAAAGTTGCCTTCTGATTTCAAAGTGGTTTGCAGTCTTGAGTTTCAAAGGTATTTTTGCATTTAGTGAATAAATTTTTAAAGGAAAAAGGTTGCTATTTCAGAGGCTTTCAGGTGATTTAGAGTATTGAACTGTGTTCTTATTCTGAGAGTATTTATGGGGAATCATTTCCATTGACCCAAGTCAGGAATCTAAACTTAGGTCTTGTCTGAAACTGACATATGCTATCCTTTTCTTTTTTTTTTTTTTTGTAAGAGAGTTTTCTGCTGGGTAAATATCCTTTAGGGATTAATTTCTCTGTGGCATCAGGGAGAAATCTGTATCATCAAAAGGAAAAGGATGGTTGACACGTATAAGTGGGATGATGACAATGATGAAATAAATAGGCATAAACTGGCACTGAACAGCATTAACAGTGACCTGATTTCACAGCATATTTTTTAATTTCTAAATTTATAAATTGCTCTGGTTTTTGCCTCTCTGGGCCCTGACTATATATAAAATATGCATATAAAACTTATATCAGAAGATAGAGGAGATTGAGATACCAAAGGCAAGTTGGTGAGCTACTTTGAAAGATATTGTTTCACTAGAATAAAGACTCTTGCCAAAGTCCATTTTTCCCACTGAGTAAAATAAACAACAAAGACACAACGCATTTTAAACTTCATATGTAGAAACTAAAACTGAATATTAACTTAGAGAACACAGTTTTTCTGGTAGAAATCCTTTCTCTTAATGGAGATGTAATATATTTTTGAATATATTTTCCCAAGAAAATAGCGTTCAAGAAATTCTATCATGAATAAAATATGTTAGAACCCATTCTTATTAGCTGTCAGATTTATTTATCTAAATGAAGTACAGTGGAAGGTGGTTGTCATAGCTACAGCAGAGCTCCAGAATAATTTTTCTTCTTCATAATTGTTGCATATTTGTATATAAGCAGCCTAAGAATATCTTACAGTTTTAATCTGAGACCTTAAAGCAACAAGAAAAGCTTTGAATATGAACCTCCTGCTGACAGAAGAGTAGTCTATAAAATGAAACATGATAAATGAAAACTTGTCATTATCAAAAGTTGTCTATAGCTGTCTGTATGAAACCATTATTCTCTGCCATATATTGATTAAATACCCTGCAGTATATTTACTTATGAAATATTTACAATCATTGCAGACTTTGGAAAGCTGAAGTACTTAGATATTTTTTTCTAGGAAAATCACATAAAATCTTATATTTTCTGAATTTCAGAGGATTAAATGGGTGGAAAGAGCCACACTTCTTCAAAACTTACTGTGACATATGGCATCTGACTTTTATCTAGTTAATGTCATCATTGCCCATTTGTCTAGCAGAATAGCACAACTAGAAGTGAATTTTCAAATTGTACAGTTTAAGATTTATTCTTAAATTGAATGCAGACTTTAAAATAGGTTAATCATGAAAATTACAAAAACAGTATTCCATTTTAATGAATTGCTTTATATAATATTTTGCAATAGTATTATTCTTGCACTCATCAGGCAGCCAAGGAGATCTGTACAGTTATGCTCATTAACAGAATAGTGAACCCACACATATTAGTATTAAGGTCAGTACTTATTTCTGAGGATTAATAGTTAATGACCTAACTTCATAACCTGTCATGGCATTGAATATCAAAATTTAATCTCATCTCCATCCTTGGAGTTCAAGGAGTTCACTGTTCTAACTACTTCTCGTGCCTGCTATAACTTCCCATGGATTCTCTCATCGTGCCACAAACTACCACAACATTCTCCCACTTTATGACTTGAGTGAGTATTTTTCTGGGGTGATGATGTCAGGATTCGGTCTACATTGATCAATGTAAACTGAAAAACTGCTGGTGATGCACAGTCACATTTAAATATTGCTATTTCCTAAGCAATCTAGCAAAACTGAAATCTGGCTCTGGCTTTAGGCTCTCTCAAAAACACAACCTTAAATGAGACCCTGCTTTCTAGAGTTTAAAATACTCAATTATAATCAATTTGGAAATTGGCAGACTTTCAGAAAGTTGTTTGCTGTTATACAAAACAGAACAAAACCTTTTATTCTTTGTATTCAGGAAAAGATTTATTTAATAGTGATGACAAACTCCTGATTCTTGCTTATTTCTGTGTCGCAGAACATCTGAACACTACCAAAAATAACATATTATTTGAAAGGATGTTATGAGCTAATTTTGTATAAATTTTGACATGTACTGCACTATGTTGGAATATAGGTTTTATTATAATAAAAAAATTTATACATACATACTACCAAGGTATAAAATTTGTATTTACAGAAGTAAGAATCTTTATTTTATAACTTGAGATTTTGATCTTACTGAAGAAAATTCCCTCATTATTTTATTTGCTCATCGATTTAATCATTCATGTACTGGCAGTGCAGTTTAAACAAATTGAAATGAGATATTTAAACACATCTGTCTCAGATGATAATATTGTATTTCAGAATCTGGATGATTTGCTCTTTATAGATCTTTTCTCTTTGTGAATTCTATATTTATGACACAAATCTGATTTCAAAGCACTCAAGAATAATGAGGTTAGTAAGAAGTAATTTTTAAAGGTAGATGATTTTTTACATTTTAACAACGTTTTTTGAGTTAACCTTACTGTTTCATATAGTTATCAAAGTAACAGCTAAAATTGTGTCAAAGGACACAAAACTATGTAAACTCAGAGATCAGCCAATAGCCCTATGTAGACCCGTTCTAGGATACATATCACTCTTGTAATAGAATTCATTGTTCAGAAAATTACAAAACCAAATTTACAACAAATAATGTTTTCCTTCTTACGATGTGAACTTGAATTTATGAATACTGTGTTCTTGTATTCCCAGTCGAGACACTTCTGTGTTATGTATTTTCTACTCCCTTTCTAGCCTTATTTTGTCATTTTGATTAAGTCCTTTTTTGCCTTGCAGTGCCGCAATGACAGAAATCTCAGTCAAAATTTGTTATTTGACTTATTTAGAAAGAGAAGCAAAACAGCTCTCTTCCAAAGTAATATTTCACCATTTTTACTGGCAATTATTTGTCTTTTATTCTCTGTAGTAATATTTTTTTCTCATTCATGGCTGTATCACTTTTGTGATTAGTTATATTTCACCATACCTTCAAGGGATTAGATTGCAGGCCCATTCTGAATTCTCAATAATAATCTCAAATATATAAACCTTGAACTTTACACTTTTACAATCTACTTCATCCCTATTACTGCAGCTTCCAAGATGGATTATCTCACCTTGCTATGTATAGATGATTCAAAATTCATGTCATAAATACCCTTCATTGTACTTTGATAGTTTGATCACCACTGACATTTTCAAGATGCTTCCAGAACTGATTCTTTATGACACCACTTGCAAACATCTGCCATGGTTTAACCCCAGCTGTTAGCTAAGTTCCATGCAGCTGCTCACTCCCTTCTCCTACCAATGAGTCTGGGAGAGGGATCAAGAAAGCAAAAAAATAGAACTAGTGGGTTAAGAACAATTTAACAATTGAAACAAAATTATTGTTAGTAGTAGAAGTAGTAATAAAAAAATTAAAAAGAGGAGAAGGAAATCAATCCCAAGAGAAATAAGTGATGCATATGACAACTGGTAACCTGCTGACTGGTAACCCCCTCACTTCCCAGTAACTCCCCCCAGTTTATTTACCAAGGCTGACATTCTATGGAATATCCTTATGGCCAGTTCAGCTCAGCTGTCCTGGCCATGCTCGCTCCCATTTTCTTGTGCACCTGCTCACTGGCAGAGCATAAAAACCTGGAAAATCATGGACTTAGGGTAAGCTCCACTTAGCAACAGCCAAAACATCAGTGTATTATCAACTTTATTCTCATACTGAATACAAAACACAGCACTGTACCAGCTACAGAGAAGAAAATAATCTCTGTCCCAGTCAAAATCAGGACAGTATTTTGTCAAAACCCAGTCCATGCTTTTCTTTCCAAGATCTCCAATAAAGCCCATGGAGTAGGTACTTCAATTATCCTACAGTTCTGAACTGGGTTACATTTTCAATGCATTCGCACACATACAGACAAGTCATATGACTCAATTATTTTATTAATATTCTGATAGCTGCTTTCTGACACATTTCTTCTCAGGGAATATAAGTAGAAAAAAAAAAGAATAATGCTCTGGTCTGATATACATCATAGAAAATCCTGAATTGGAAAGGGCCTACAAGGAATATCCAAGGCCAACTCCTGGCCCTGCACAGGAGAGTCCTAAGAATTACACTATGACTTGAGAGAGTTGTCCAGATCTTTAATCCTGGCAGGCTTGTTGCCATAACCTCTGTCCTGGGGAGATAGTTCCAGCACTCTGAAAAAGACCAGGTCACATATCTTTGTGTCTTATATAAATTTTTATTATATTTTATCATTATCAGCAGTATGTTTTAATTGCTGAACTTGTCTTCTGCCTAAAGTCAATATTTTATTTTTTTACCCTTTGTTGCCATTAAGGCTCAGATTCCATGTGAAATATCATGAGCACATTAATATATCACCATGAATCAGCTAGTCTATTAAAGCTGGATACCTGCATAGAAGGCAACTTTAGTTTAGTTAAGAAAACGTAGATAAAGTCAGTTCTACTTGAATTTTTCATGGTATTAGGGACATTTCATCAGATGCAACTGGCAAATTTCACTGGAGGTTTTTACCAAGGTTTTCCAATAGACTGAATTAATTCAGTGTGTAGGAATCGTTCCTGGAGTATTTCAGCAGCACTTTCCCATGCACCATAATGTATGAATTCCAAACAATTTGGTTTATGTGACTTCTTGAACCATTACACACCCAGATGCAGTATTTCTGATGATTATATGCTAGTATTGTAATGAAACTTTTATCATTTATTCCTTTCTGATAGTTTTTCTTTTCAAACCAGCTACTAACATAAATTCTAGGATCCTTCTGTACCTCATTGTGTTGCTTCATTATAACCTACTCACCAGGAACCATTGATGGGTTAATTTACGCCTTCTTTTTGCTGGAAAAAATCTTCTCAAGGCATTCTACTTTTCTAACTGAAAGCACTGTTTTTCCATGCTTTACTATGATCTCCTCTCTTCCAGAGAAACACTACTGTAATGATTTCTTGAAAGAATCAGGCACCTTAAGTAATATTTTAGGAAAACATACATTTATTGAATAAAAAGAGCAACATAATTCAGAAGTAAATGCATGATTAACACATCATTTAGTTTCCAAGTTAACCTTTGTGAAGTTGGCACAGACTTGCACTTTCAAAACAGAGGGAAGATTTCAATATGAAGCAGTATATTCACAAAATGTCGTTAAATATTTTACTACTTGAGCTGCTAAATAGATTCACAAAACAAGCCATCATGGCATTGATAAGAAGGTAAAGCTTAATGTATTCAAGTGTGGTTATTTCTGATCTAATAAGTAAATTAATATATATTTATAAAAGTGTGGGAGATTCACATTTAATTTCCAAACTTAAAAGAAAAAAAGTAGGACGAAAAGAAAATCAGATTTCTGTGTATTGACTCAAACTGAATATAGTTCAAATTTTCTTAAGTGAAAAATAGATCATCTACAAGCACTATCATAAAATATATAGAAATAATATCCAAGAGGGACCATAAACCACAAAATGTAGGAGTTGCATGCTGCAAAAAGTGTCACAGAATCATATTGATCAGGAAATGGACTTAAAAATAAATACATTAAAAAAAAGAACCAAAAAAAACCCACAAAAAAACCCCAAAACCAAAGAAGCTTTACTTTCCTTTTCTTGACAAAAATATCCATGGTTATGCTACAACAGAAGAGTAGTTTGCAAATCAATTCTATCTTAATTTCACTCTTCTGTAAAAAGATTGTCTTTGTTAATGTGGTAATGTGTTATGTTAGTCTCATTGATACCTTAGGCAATATTAACAGAACCATATTCTTCAGCGAATTAATCCTTTTTCTAATTGACCTATCACAATTTTTTTATTAATATATAAATTATTATTTCCTGTCTGAGTTATTACTCTTGCTTTTACCACCTTTAGTAATTTTAAATAATTCCACCCTTTCTTGTTTGTTTTCACCTATCCAATTTTTATAGGCACTTATGACGTACAAACTAATCCATTCCTCCTCTTCTTCAGGTTTTCTTCCCACTCTTCTCCACAACCTCTCTGTAATTCTTGCTAATGTTTTTGTCATATTAATACTCTTTTCCTAATACCAACTTTGCCTGTTTTCAAAGGGAAATATAATGGCCAAGAACAGCACTTCGAAGACATGCCAATCACATCACATAGGATAATCGTAGATAGGAACTATTACTTTCAGAGAAGTTTCCAAAGAATGTCAATATTGGTTAAAACCAAACCTTGCTAATTCTTGAAGCCTCCCAGGAGAGGTACAACAGTTTACTGTAAGGGAGCATCATCTTCCCTGTGCATCAGAAATGGAGCTCAGAGTGACACCAGCACAGGGAAGGACAGTGCCCCCTCCTGCAAGGCACAGTGTGCTCAAGGGAGGTGAGCACAGCAGGGCAGGTGACAGAAACAAGTCCTGCCAACAATTCAATGATCATAAGTAAGGTGACAAGAAACACCAGAAAATCTGATCAACAAGGCAAGAATACGAGGAAAAAGGCTGGACAGAAGTCTAATTGCAGGATGGCTCAAGAAAACCTGTGAGAATGAGACTGAGCCCATGGGCAGGGATGTAGGTGCAGGTCCAGGTGAGGCTGTTCAGGGCCACTAGTATCTCTCAATATGCTTATTGTTTGTACTTGACAATACTTGGCAGTTTAAAAAAAAAGCCTTTTTCTTATGTTTTGTGCATTTTCCCCACTTTTTTTTTTCCTTCAGCTTAGGGTTTTGTGCTTTATTTCATTATGATTATTATTTTTTTAGTATTTAAACATAAAAATCCAAATTTCCTGTCATAGCAAAACCTGGATATATTTGAATATATCATTTACTGCCTTATAAACAGTCAGACAGAAAAATATGCTACTGAAAAAAATTACTTTAAACTTGATTGTATGACCTCAGAAACTAAGCCAGTAAATTAAGGAATTTTAAAATTTGTAATAAAGTACTAACATTGAAGAATAATTTCATTATTTCTGATCTTGATGTTAGCAAGAATTTTCATGGGAATTGATACATTTTCCTCTTGTTGCCAGTGCATGTGGCTATCCTGATGGATCAGCAGCTAAGCCAGGGCTCCGCTGGTGGAAGTTAATTTGCGCTCCATCGTGCCTCTGGTACTTGTCTGAAGGGTCTATAGATACCTGTTTCAACTTGCCAAGAGAGAAGGCTAATACCACGATGACCTACTGTAGAAGAAAACAACTCTCTGTGCTTTTCAAAGTATAACTCAGGGATGGGAGAGGTTTGTTTGTATTTGAATATGTAGCTAAGCTTTACAAAATTTTGCTTTGAATATGAGGTTCTTAAATAATGCTATGTGTGATAACCAACCTTTTGGAAAACACAGCTTACAGATTTCTAGACACTGGGAAAAATGGTATTTCTTCTATGTGCTTCTTTATTTAATGCCTCTTTCCTAATTCAATCAACTTAATGCTTCTATATTTGTAGATTTTGAAAGCATTCTTTGCAAATTTCCTTCATAAAAAATTTGTCATTCGTGTTCCCTTAGAGCAAAAAGTTTTAATTCTGATCCATCTCTAGTGTTGTCAGGGTTAGTTACAGATCTATTTGGTTTTGCCATTTTATTTCATAAATAAGGCTTCACTTTTCTAACATTGTTCGTTGACCTTTAATCTAAAGCTGAAACTTAAATAATGGTAGTAGAGAATAACCACTACAGCTGACATTCCACTGAAATGAATGGACACAATTCCCTTAACTACTACTATTGCTTCATTATTACCAGAAACTCAAAATACACAGAAATTTTGAATTTCCATTCTGAATTTAAAGGTTATCTGTTCGTAGCAAAATAGTAATAAAAAGTTCTGCATGGAATAATCAGAATTAGAGTAACTACTCTTGTTTGGTCAGGGACCCCTGTTGTGGAGGCAGTACTCCTTGATTCTGTTTGGAGTAGCAGAGTACTTTTAAGTCAGAACATTTTTCCTAACCTGTGCTACTGCTACAGCAGTTCCAATTGAAGATATTCTGTTCTATAGCTCCTGCTATTAAAAGGGCTCATTTCTTCTCTCCCACACAAATTTCTGTGAGCTGGTTAAGCAAACCAAATCTAGGGAGTTCTATTCTGTTTGGAGATCTCTCTGCTTGACTGACCTGCAATGTGCTTTGAAACACTGGGTGAAAAAAATTTGATAGGATCACCTGATTAATAGCTGTTCTTTAATCCTGTTTATGTAGACACATATTATAGTATCCATCCACAAAGACTGGACTTTCTGTTCAAAACCAACTATATATCACTAGACAGTTTTTTAATGCAATGACAGAAATAATCAGAATTCAGGCAGATATTCCAACTATCAGGTAGATATTCCAACAAGCTATATTCAGGTAGATATTCCAGAATTCAGGTAGATATTCCAACTATCAGGTAGATATTCCAACAAGCTATATTCAGGTAGATATTCCAAACTATCAGTGTTGGGATTTTTTATTTTTTTTTAGCTGGAAAGGAGTTACTATATCAAAGTAATTTTTTCCCATCTTTATTTGTATTAATAAAAATCTGGAAATTAAAGTTAAAAATTTACAATGATAAATAATAAAAGATTTTACACTTATTGAATATTCACAAACATTACTTTCTCATTGATTTTGCATGAGTTTGATTATTTAGGACAGATTATGTGATTTTGATCAATTGTTGATACTGTAATCATTTGAACTTATTATTTTTGATAGTGTATAACCTTTTTGATAATATCACATACTATTTTCACTATCATGAATTATTATTCATAATAATTTTGTGTTTAGTCATAGTTTGTTTTTTTCCTCATTTTCCATTACACTATTCTTCTTTTCATTACATATATAAAATAACCCTCCTTTCTGACTTCTCTCATGTCATGTGTTGTTAAACAAGTTCAAAGTTCATACGGTATTCGAGGGTCCCTGAAAGAGGTGAATTAACGGACTGCATACTAAGAAGGAAATTTTTCAAAATACTAATTTTCAGGTCAGATATATCTGTTAGCATCTCCATCAAAATCCTGGTGATATTGCAATACTTTGAGGCATTTTGTGAACAAGAACTATGTATTCACAGAAAACAAGGCAGCAGCTTCCTTCATGCTGTGTCTGTACATTAGGAAGTGGGAAGAGAATAGATGAATGGGAGTAGAGGGTGGGCTGAAAGGAGGTTTCTACTCCATCACTAGATGTCTGTTTAGCCATCCAAATTCACTGTCTGTGCCATGTCTTCTTTTGTGCTTTCAAACTGGTATGAGGAACACCTGCCTTAATATATGTCATTCTCTATTTCCCACGCCAAAATTTCTTAAAACCAATTGATTTTTATTTCATTTACTTGTAATTAAAAATATGTAATTAGGGATAATAATAAAAGATGTAATTAAAAAGAACTGTTGTCACCTACAGCAAAATGTTCTCTCTCTCTTTAATTTCACAATGGGCATTGCACCACATTAAGCATAGGTTCTACATCTGAATGACAAAGCCAGGCATATCACAAGAGGTGCTGGGCATCTCTGAAGTAATCCCTTATCCAGGGAAGAACACTAAAAAAGGGGAAAATGGAGAAAGATTGACCCTAGTAATACCCTGATATCTGTTAAATTCTGAAATTGAAAAAGTATTAGGAGAATTTGTAAAGAGATGGGTGGTAGCACTTAGAGGACTCACTTTCAATGTCCAATGTTATTTTGATAATTTATGATAAGACATGCCAATCTATAATCTAAGGGAGCTTATTACTTGTGCATTTTGTTCTAGTTTTGGTGCAAGGTTTTTCCATCTGGAATTTTGGAAAACAGCACTGCAATGTCAGAATGCAAATTTCATTCATACAAAGGTTGCAAGATTTCCTCCTGTGAGAAATGTGCTTCCTGATTTTGTGTTAATTACTTGTACGAGGACAAAAGAAACAGATGTTTATTTGTGTTTATACCATGCAATAATAACTCCTTGATTCCAACAGAGACCAATGCCTGATACAAAAAACATTTTTCCTTTGCTTAGTGAGTAGATCTATGCTGAAAAACTAATACATTAAAAAGCCCAGTATTGAAAGCAATGAATATGTAATTTGGGGGTATTGTAATCTCTAAACATTTTAGCATAGTCTGTCCCAGTACATATGAAATGATCAAATTTTGGAATGCAGAAGTTTATGTTAAAATATATTCTGTAAAGGCCTTAAATCTTTCTTGTTCCCTGTCTGTAATTCTTGAAGTAATGAGTCACTTCTTGACCTATGTGTACAATAACAAAGAAAGGAGTCATGCACCAGTTACAAAGACTTGTTGAGAGACCTTTAATCTAGATTTGAAGGGGGTTGTGGACAGGGTCAGGCTAGACAGAGATAAGGTGTGGGAAGGGGAGACCTATAACAAAAGAAGGTTTACAGGACTATGGGACATCTCTGCATCCCTCCTGGGATATTGATGCAATCAAATACTGCTATGAAGCTGTACAACATCACATGGGAAACAAACAGGAGGAACTGTTTGCACAGATGAATCCACAAGAGCAGAGAGCTAGTGAACCCCAATGCTCTGCCAGTCATGATCATCTTTGAAAGGTTGTAGTGATCAGCAGAGGTGTTTGGGGCTGGCAGAAAGCAAACATCACCCTGGTCTTCAAATATGGCAAGAAGGGGGAGCAACGGAACTACTGTCCTGTCAGCATCACCTCTACCCCTGGAAAGGTGTTGGAGCACCTGTCTCTGGAGGCCTTGTCTATCAATCTATCAACATGGATGACATGAAGGTGATCAGGAGTAGTCAGCATGGATTCACTAAAGATATATCATGCTTAACCAACCTGATTGATTTTATTCTATGATGAAAAAATGATCTGGATGGATAAGGGGAGAGCAGTGGATATTGTCTACCTGAGCTTCAGCAATGTTTTTGACACTGTCTCTCACTCCATCCTTACAGGCAAATTCAGGAGGTTTGGACTGGATGAGCGGACAGGGGGATGGTTTGAGAACTGGCTGAATGGCAGACCCCAGAGGGTTGTAGCACAGGGTTTAGTTGGGGGCCTATCACTACTGGTGGCCCCCAAGGTTCAATAATAGGCCCCCCAATATTGTATCATTTATTCATTAGTAAGTTGGATGAATGGGCAGATATTTTCTTGGCAAGTTTGCTGATGACAAAGCAGAGAGTGGCTGATAGCCCAGAATGCTGTGCCACTGTTTAGAAGGACCTCAAAAGGTTATAGAGATGGACAGAGAGGAATATTCTGAAGTTAAACAAAGGCAAGTGCAAGGTCCAGCACCTGGGGAGTTATAACTTCAGGCACCAGTACAGGCTGGGGCCAACCTGCTGAAAACCAGATCATCAAAGAAGTACCTGGGGTCCTGGTGGACAGCAAGCTGTCCATGAGCCAGAAATGTGCCTTTGTGGGAAAGAAGGCCAGTGGTGTCCTGGGGAGCTTTAGGAAGGGCACATGATCAAGGCAGGTGATCCTGCCCCTCTACTCAGTCCTAGTGAGGCCAAATCTGGAGTGCTGTAAGCAGTTCTGGGCTCCCCGGTACAAGGGAGATGTGGAGCTCCTGAGGAAGGTCCAGCAGAGGGCTGTGAAGATGATGAGGGGATGGGAACACCTCACTTATGAGGCAAGGCTGAGAGAGCTGGGCCTGTTGAGCCTTAAGAGAAGACTTAGATGGCATCAATATCTATCAGTATCTGAAGGGAGGGTTTCCAGAGGCTGGAGCCAGGCTGCTCTCAATGGTGCCAAACAAAAGGATGAAAGTCAATGGGCAGAAACTAATGCACAGGAAGTTGTACCTCAATATGTGGAAGAACTTCTTTACTGTGTGGGTGACCATTCACAGGAACAGGCTGTCCAGAAAGGCCGTGGGCTCTACCTCATTGGAGATATTCAAGAACCACCTGGACAAAATCCTGTGCCACGTGCTCTAGGATGACCCTGCTTGAGCAGGGAGCTTAAACAAGATGATCAACCATGGTCCCTTTGAACCTTATCCTTCCATGATGAGAAGAGGCTAATATCCATTTTTGACTGAAAAAATCATGGATCCAAGGATGCAATAAGGATGCTGTATATATAGAAAATAAATTTAAACACTCTTTAGTATATCTCTTAAAAATCACTTGTTATATTAAATTTACTATGACATAAATATTGCTTTCTTGTGAATTTTAGTGTATTCAAATGAATTTACCAAGAAAATTCTCTTCAGACAGAAAAGAGGACAGAAAGGCTTTAGATTAAAATGACTGTGACTAAGCCATTGCTGGTTTTACTTCATCAGTGTAACCAGTGTCTCATTTCTATAGCCTTGACATCACTATGTCCTCTGTGTTGTTTTTGCCTAAAGCATATGTTTCCTCCTTATTTGAGCTGACAGTATGATTTTATTTTCTGAATATTCAACACCACCAAAGTTCCATGCATCGTTTGTGATGCAAAATGTTAGTCATGTAATTTGTCTTCCACGATCATTATATAATCATATTAAGAATACACCTTATTTTTTCCAGTAAATGAATTAGCAAGTGAAATGTGAATCATAAAATATATCATAAGAACCTAATTTTGTTCTTGATTGCCTCTCCTGTTTGACAATCTTTTTTAGGAATCTACAGTCTCCAGTTCCCTTCAGTTCTTTTGTCCTTTGCAATGATGACAGTGGTGAGTCTCCAAAAGTTGTGTTGAAGACCTTGGTCCTAGCTGAGACATCCCCATGGTCTCTCTAAAAGCAAAGCCTTGTAGAACAGAGGTAGTCTTTATGGAAGAGTGAGAATGGGAGTTGCTTTGTTTCTCTTAACTTGCCAATTTTTTTTATGATCTGAGCAAAAGTACAAAGGATGAAGCCGCAGTGGTCAAGCACTGCTGGAGTTCACAGACCTGAGGGGTTTTGGTCAAGTGAAAAGTAAACTCAGCAACCAGACCTTTCAGAAAACAAAATTCTAGGTCTTCAAGGAGTTAGTCAATAGGACACCCTGGGAAACTGCCCTCAGAAACAAGGGAGAAGAATAGAACTGACAGATCTTTAAGGATACTTCCCACAGAGTACAAGAGCTCTCAATTCCTAGGAATAATAAATAAAGAAAGAATAGCAAGAGACCCGCATGGCTGAGTGAAAATAAAAGAAAATTAAAGGGAAGAAGATATATACGTTTTTATGAATAAATAGATTATCTGTGTGTAATTCCAAAAATCTACCTTGCACTCAAATTTCAGTGACCAACACATGCCTACAATTTAAGTATTTAAATTTATATCTGAATTTTTTGTGATATGTTTTGAAAACCTCTAATCATCAAGGTCATTGCCAATTACCCATATGCTTGGAGTTAACAATTTCATCTGTTGGATGGATATTTAGTTGAGAAAAAAAAATTACAGGAAACCACTTTTACATAAGATATTCTTATAAGACTAGAGAAGTCAAGAAAAATAAATGTCAAGCAATGCTGAGAATCACTAAGGGATGTTGCTTCTAGTCATTTTATATTTATATCAAAGTCATCATTCAAGCTGAAAACTAAAATTCTCTCTCTAGTAAGCTGCTGCAACACAGCTTAACAGAAAAAAATGCAGACAGTCTTTTCTGACAAATAGTTTGTTTGCTAGCAATCAAACCTTTTTTACTTTTTATTGTCTTCAACATCTCCTTTCCTGTATGATCCCTAAAGGCATCTAAGCAATGACAGATGTTATCTAGTAAAAGGCTGTATGCAAACTTTAAGGTCAGAGAAAACCTTTCTGTTCTGTTTTAAGGTCAGAGAAAACCTAGAAGAAACGAAAAAACTAAATATGCAATAGTTCAAAAAACTGCATTCAGAATGAAGTTACTGAGAAAATGCTTTTAAATTTATTTTTAAAACCCCACTCTTTAAAAAAAGAAGGTTTTTTAGCCCAAATTTTCAATCTCTTTGAGTATCTTTTCCTCCTCTCCATATGTTATTGTTTCCTTCTTTCCTCCATGTAAAAACACACAAATAATGAAATAATAAAACAATGTACATTTGGGGTTTATTCTGGTTAACAGAACTATATTTAAGGTGTTTCCATTTTCTGAATGTGTTCTATTTATAAGCTATTTCAGTTATTAGAAATTAACTGCAGAATTGTTTCCAACTTTTGATGTGAGACAGCAATTTCCCAATATTGGTATATCTCAACCATTGAGTGAAAGACAGCCTACTGAGAGTTGATTTGCTTTGTTTATTTAATGATTACACTTATCCTGAACACAATTTACAGCTCACTAGAATCCTCCAGGAAAAAAAAATTTGAAAATTAATTATCTAAAATACTCCCCTATACTTATTAAAAGACTGGGAATCTGGTTTTGGCAATAAAATAAATATTACTAATAGTATGGCAGTACAAGACTAAGGAAATAAAAGCGCGTCTTAGACAATTGCCCAGAGAGAATATTTTTATACTGAGGATTCAAGAAGATCCTGCAGTAGTAGTAGGCAGTAGATCTTCCTGTCACTTAGCTGGAAAAATTATAGTCCCAGGCATGCACACATCTTGTCTTTCCAAAGTGAAACTTGTGTGGGGAAATTGCTTCTATTGAATTCCATACTGAATTTTTTGCCATACAGTAAACAAAACAACTGTAGAAGCAATATTACCAAAATATTCCAGATTTATAGTGGGAAAAAATGACTGATAAATCTAGATTTTTTTTTTTATTTGGTTTTGGTTTTATATTTCTTTTATGACAAGAAAAAACTTAGATTCTGAAAGGAATTAAAAAAAAACATCTTCAGACTTTGCTTGTCAAAGTGTATCTTGAAAATCCTATAGAGGCCAGATACTGAAATCAGTTTTGCTTTGATTCACCACACCATGTCTACTACTAGTCCCTTCTTACGGGCTGGGTGCTTATCACTTAGCCTCTGGGCTCAGCATTTTAGAAAATACACCAATGTTCAGATTAAGGTAGGTCCTCATATATGAACATTGCCAAATATTTTTGAAAATTTAGGTGCTCTACAATCATGTTAACTATTAAGGGAGAATGACTATTTCCACTGGGATGAAAAATGTCTTCTCAAAAAAATTGCATTGTCCCGAAAACTAAAACCGTTTGAAACAAAAATTTGTAAGTTACATGAGAAAAAAAATGAAACCACCATTATGCAAAACCAGTTGATTATGCAAAATAATCAACTCTGAAACAAGGCAATTTTTTCTGGACTCCTCTGAGTGTATCCTCTGAAGTATTCAGTCTTAAATCAGGTTCATTTGAATTGAAGTTGTTAGTCTTTTGGGAGGTGCTCAGCACCTTGAAGTATAGGGCTTTTGAGAGAAGTTTTAGTCCTAAATTATTCTCTTCAGCCTATACTTTCCCAGCCCACACTTCTTTACACCCCATCACTAAGCGACCTGACACGGTAATGACTGCTGAACTGCACAGACACCTGCAATTTTAGAAAGTAATCACAGCAACAGCTTTAGTGACTCCCTGCTGCTTTAAAAGATTTATGAACAATAGCTGATGATGGCTAAATAATTAGTGTAGCTGAAAAAAAAAGAAAAAGAAATCTCTGAATAAATTTCATATTGTTAGGAAAAGAAAAATGTCAAAAGTTGCAAAGAAGAAGGAAGGAAACTATTTTTATTTTATTTAAATATCATCATTTCATGCTTCTTTGTGAGACACGTCAGAAAGACATGGGAAAATCATGATGTCCTACCTTCTTACAACAGATATAGCAAGGGGTTTTTTCTGCTTCTTGGTTCCCAAGTCAAAATTAAATCTATGCCTACCTTAAGCTGCGTATTCGTCTGAATTAATTCCTGGTAGTTCTTGATTTTTACTTCATGGTTTTCTGTTAATTCCTTCCCTTGGTGTTTCTTGAGAACACAATTGATTTTAAGAGTTTTTGACTGTGAGTATCTATCTTCTGTAAATCATAGAAATTACTGTCAGATTAAAAAAAAATATAGCATAGACATATATTTTGTAATCCTGTAATTCCAATTTATTTAAACTAAAATAATTTGAAGTGACCCATTGGTGGAAACATGAGTGATCTTTCTCCTTTTGCACATGGAGTAGCTGAAGAAGACATTTTATTATTTGGACTTCTGTGATGTGAATGACATACACGGGCAAAAAAAAAGCCCTAGTCAGAAGAACTGATAACAGCTCTGTACATACAAGAGACTTGGGCCTGGAATACACTTTAAAGAAATTTGAAATTACTCTTATGCCACTGGACAATATACCCTGATTTTCATTAACATCATGACCACTTAATATAATAAAGGTAAGTATAAGTTAAAATCACTCCCATTTGAAAGGCTTTCTTTCTGTAAAAAAGTAGCACCACAATATCTATTTTCCTTCCATAAATATAATTTACTTTGTCATTCTGAGGGAGACAAATTATTGGGCTACATGGCCAGCAGTCTGTCTTAGAAGGACATTGCTTATGAACTGCAACTAAGATCCATATTCCTCAGCATATTGCCCAAAGGTGCTGTGGCCTAACTCCAGGCAGCAGCCAAGGCCCCACGCAGCCTCTCACTCGTCCCCGCCGAGCATGATCAGGGACAGAGCTGGCATGGTAAAAGCTAGAAGATTCATGGGTTGAGATAAAGACAGTTTAATAGGAAAAGCAAAAGCCATGCACACTCAAAGAAAGGAATTAATTCACTGCTTCCCATGGGCAGACAGCAGTTCAGCCACCTCCAGGAGAGCAGGGCCCCATCACATGTAGCAGTCAGTCACTTTGGAGACAAATGCCATCACTGCTAGCATTTCCCCCTTCCTCCTTTTCCCTTCCACTTTAATATTAGTAGCATGATGCTACATGGTCTGCAATATCCCTTTGGTCAGTTTGGGTCACCTGTACCAGCTTTGTCTCCTCCTGCCTTCCCATGCACCCCCAACTTTGTCACCAGTGTCACAGTATGGGCAGCAGAAAAGACCCTGGCTCTGTACAAGCCCTGCTCAGCAATAACAAAAACATCTCTGTATTAACAGCCCTGTGTTCAGCCCAGATCCTAAACACAGCTCCATACCAGCCACTGTGAAGAAAATTAATTCTATCCCACCCAAAACCAGCACAAAACAACATTATGAGAAGTCTTCTGGATAAGATACGGTATATACTCAGAGAAAAGAAATGCAGCATTGTAATTAACACTGTGAGCAAAATATTAGAAAGAAATCAGTAATGGAATTGAAAAAATTGACTGTGAAGTATTTTTATGAATCATAAAAGGAACTAGATCACATAAGTGAGCACTTGTTAATGCTGGTTCTTCTGATAAAATGTGCAAACTGAGATATGCTATATTATAATAAACTGGAAGTGAGAAACATATCAATTTATTTTTCTTTTGCAATGATCAAATATATGAAGAATAAAGAGGTTTACAGGGGAAGTTATTAATCCATATTTTAAATATAATTAGAATGACTCATTAGGTGTTTTCAAAAAATATGAATGAGAATAAATGGCCTGAAAAATATCTCCATTTAAATTAGGCTCAAAACTTTCCTGAGGCCCTTTTCTTTTAGCAGATTTCATTGCTCTATAAAAGGCATAATTTCTAGAACAAAAATGAAGGAAAGATATATACTGAACTTCAGTGCCTCCAAGGTTTGCACTTTTTCTCTCACTATAAATATCTTACTCTCTTCTTCCTGCACTTCAATGTTTAATCCTACTTTTCAAGTAATAAAAGCTATCACGCTACTTGCTACTACTTCTCTTCTCTTGTTAAGAAAGACCTTTTTCTTGCTTGTCTAAGCCTACCTAGTTTTGCCTATTACATAAAAAGAAACGGGTGAGATCGCATGAGGATAAGGAGGACAGAAAAGTAATTTCTTAGAATTGTGAGCTTAAAAATTGTGCCATCATCTGCTGCTGAAAACACAGCATGGTTACCTCCCAAATTAAGCCCATAGTAGATTTCCTAGAACAGATTCTGTAAATTTCACAAGAATTATTGTCTTTCTAGTAACTGTAATTTTTCAAAGATTGAGAGAGTTGCAATTTCTTTTCATCTACTTTAGTCATAGCAGCAAAAAATACTTACACAGAATGCTGTCTGAAAAGCATGGCATGTTTTCAGCATATCCACCCCCTTTTTTTAGCTTACACTAGAGAGAATGTCTTTTCTTAAACATCTGGAACTAATGTTCAAATTTCCCAGAATTCAAACTTCCATGCTTACAGGAGATACCAACTATCCACATTGAAGTTGTCTACTCATTACTCATTATCTAATTAAATTTTTTTAAGAGAGGAGCAGAACTGTGTTTTCCATAGTTTTAATGTTGATAACTCCTTCTTCTAGTTACAAATGTAATGTCTACTCACTGCTGAAATACCTATTTGAGGTGCATGTTGGCAGTGACATTGTGACCAGAGGCTTACTTATGAAGAAATGCTTCTAAAATTTATTTTCCTTGAAAACAGATACAGATACTCACCAAAATATCTAAATTCAGGAAAAGTTATTTTAAAAGCTAAATTTGCCCAAAAGCCTGTATTTGTACTTTAAAGCTCTAAGTCACCAGGGATACTCTACAGTGTCTATTCTGCTTTGAGAAATAAATCCTCTTCCATCACTTCCCACAAGCTACACAACAGATGCAGTTCCTATTTATACTTGCTTCTTTTTTACTACATTTGTCATCAGTGGTAGTTATCCTCAGATACATAATGCTCTCTTCACCTGTGTAAATTCAATGTCAGTGTGAGATCAAGTAGATGCAAGCAAATATGTGTCAGAAATATTACTGCACTCTGCATCTATATTGAAAATTTCTCTTGAGTTCTGGGACAGAGCCTGACAAATCATATTTAAAAGATAGCTCCAAGCTCAGAAGTTTGTTCATCAATTTAGTTTCAGTTTTCAAGGTAGACAGGATAATATTCCTGAAATACCTACGAGGAAACTAGACCTAGATGGCTATTTTGAATTAATGTAATTCAGTGATTGCCTCTTCAAAATGTCACGTGGAGTATCTGCCCATGCATCTGAAGTCTGTTTAACACATTAAAAAAAAAGGACTTAGATGAATATTTGGAAACTCAGCTTAAAATCAGGCCTGTATTTAGATACTTATACATGTTGGACAAATTTCAAGAAAAACTGTTCATTCCATTTCTCAGGGAAATCAATGTAACTTGCAGATAACCATCTGTATAAAATACTTCAGCCAATTTTTAACTGTCTTCAGTACTCCACATTTATCAGTTCTGTACTTTCAATTGCTAGTAAAGAGAAGATTTTATCAAAGGCATGAAAATTCTCTTTTATTTAGTGTATTTTTTCCTACATTATCTCTTTGTAAAATAGTACTCATAAAATTGTTGTTGTTGTCGTCATCATTAGGAGTTTCTTTTGTATTTGTATGTTGTTCTTTTCATTGTCCATGAACATGTATCAAGAGATTAAAGAAAATAAATAAAATGAAACAAAAGCTATATCATATCTTGTCTCTTCTTATCAAGTAACCATCTTCTAAAGAGACAGTATTTCATCACAGAAGCCCAGCACTTTATTTCAAAAATACAACCTCCTGCCAACTGCGATTTCATCTGGGAATGAAGTATCTCATTTCCCTTGGCAGACTTCTAAGAAAATATTTCAAAAGAGTGTTTACTGATCTTGCAGCATAACTACTTTATTTATATTTATGACTCTTAACAAAGTCTTATCTCTCATCAATGATTATTATATCTCATTTCCCTTTAGGCCTTTATTTGCCCATTTGCTGGGGTTTTTTTAGGTATCTATTTTTTTTCACCAGTAAAAAGCCGTCCTAAGATACATTAACTGTTCTAAGTGCTTTGATCACCTGAGAAATATTTATTACTGAAAGTCAAGCAAAGAGTCACTTTCACAATGAGAAAAACAGTTTGGTTTATTCTTACTCAGGTTCACTATCTTACAGTGAAAGCCTTCTCTTAGAAACAAAACCCGCCAAGCTAATAATTTTCCTATGAATGTACAGGCTGAAGTGCTAAATTGAAGACCAGCATTTAAATCTGTCTTTTTATATGTCAATGTGAAAATTGTCCTTTTATTGTTTTTTTCTTTTATTTTCTTCTGTTGTTTGGTGAAACCTATTCAGTTTTTCTGATCTTTCAACATACTCCATAGAAAGATTCAATAGCATTTCATTCACATAACAAAAGACTAAAATGATCACTAGCACTGTCCAGTATATACTCCAGAAAATTTTCCATTGCTTTAGATTTCAATTTTCTGTTGATTAGTGCATGATACTTTAATTATGTAATATTCAAGACGTGTTCTTTTAACATTGCTTTAACTCAAGATTAATATTAGACTCTACAGATAAATGAGGAAATGGAGAATTGACTCATGTTTTACATTTTAAACATTAAAATTGAAGTGATCCCTCTGAAGAATTTGATTTTCATCTTCTTGACTATAAGCATCATTACAAGCAGCTGCTAGAACAATACAAGCTGTTAGGGGTTTTTTGTCTTCAGATTTCCTGTAGTCTAAACTTCATACAAAATCTTTTCAAGACAGTTGAAATATACTTTCAATCAATTGCTCTTTGAGTGAGAAAGTACATGAACAAGTAGAAAGATTTTAACCAAATGCAAGATTAAACCAATATGCAAAATTTTAAACAATTATCTAAGAGTGAATGGAAAAATTTCTTTAATAACTTCTAAAATAATTTACATATTTGGGGGTAAGACAGATTTACCAATGTATAGATGCAATTATCCAAAAACAAGTCAATTTAACACACTATGCATTTTTCAGAATTGTTTTGGCATCTATGAAAAAAGACTCTGCAGTCAACTAATTAGCAAACAGGCTTTAGAAACCAGGATTCAAAATCTGACTAATCGAAAGGATCAGATTCTTAATTTTTCAAAGTTATTAAGTGTAATACATACAACCCAAAGAATCTGAAGAAATGTATTGTGACTCCTTTTAGACTTCTCAGCAAAAACAGTTCTTGGTCATCAGAAGAGTATTAGATATATATAGGTGCACCAGAAAAAATAGGAACAGTGCTTCTCTCAATAAAAGTAATATCAAATAGTGACACACAAATTTGTTCCTTCTATAGAAAAAATTAAAATTCTATCCCAGAGATTTCTTTCCTGATCTTACCAGCTCCAAGACACACATTTTTGAGCATATACAGAGAGATCTCAGGCTCAAAAATATTAACTTAGGCTTGTCCCTATGTTTATTAGTTCAGTGAATTAAATATGGAAATGTTAAATATAATATCTGGTAGCCCACTTGCCTACTAGGAGAATTTTCTAATTAAATAACTAAGAAAAAACCTTTGCTTTGCAGGAACATATTTCGCCAGTTCAGTGACATCTCTAAGAATTAAATATATTACAGTAAATTAAAGAGCAAAAGAACAGAATATTTTGTGTTTCTATATCATCACATCAGTGTTTCAGTAAGGCAATTATTCCATAACATAAAATTACATGTTTAGTCCTTAAACTTTAATTTCGGTATAAAAATTTCAAATAAGGAAGTTGATAAATTTTAGTGAACCACTATCACAGATAGTTCATTACCTTGGCTTAGATTTCCTTTATTAAGAAACAATAGTATAACCAAATTAGAAAGTTAACTCCATTGAGATTAAAGATTTTTAAAAATATTTTCTCATAAAGAAACAGCTGTTAACAACTGATAACTGTTAGCTCTTAAAACTGTTAGCTTTAGGTGATAGAAAAAAGAATAATCAAAGCTAGAGTAATTTTTTTTTAAAAGTATTTGCATGACACTTGTGTATGCCTTATTTTTTGATTATTTATTGAATTTTACCTATAGTCTATGGTAAATAATGCCAGGACACATTTATATGAATATATGTTCTAGAAAATGCAAGGGATGTAGAGGACCTTACAAACTGAGTTTTATATGAAGGGAAAGAAGTAAAAAAAGAAGCAGAACATGGACAGCATAAAATGGAAAACATAAAATTCTGAGGAGGAACCTTTGGTTTTCATTTTTTCTTACAAACCATTTTTTCCAAGAGCATCTAATCCACAGGCTGCCAGAAAATGGACTCTTGTGGTTTTAAACCCAGACAAAAACTATCCCCAGCTCCTCCACTTGCTCAGTGCCCCCATCTTCCTCTGCACCATGGTGGAATGGGGAGGAGGATCTAAGTAAGACTTTTGTGTTAAGATAGGATGAGTTTAACAGTGGAAAGCAAAACAAAATAAAATACAATGGTAAGTTGGTAATAATGGTAAATGATAATAAGAATGATCGTAAAAAGTGATGCACACTGCAATTTCTCACCACCTCCTGCCCAATGCCAGACACCCTTTCCCAAACTCAGATGGGCCAGCCCTTCAGGTAATTCTCCTCAGTTTACTGGGTATGGTGGTTCTGTGGTGTAGAATATGCCTTTGGTCATCTTGCGTCACCTGTTCTACCTGTGCTCAGTTTCTTTTGAATACCTCTTCATTGGCAGAGCATGAGACAAGAAAAGAAAATTGATAAACACAAATTCACACAAAAAGCCTTTTCAAACCCTTTAATCTGACAAATCTTCCCAGAAGTTTATACAATACTTTATAATGTGTCATTAACTAGGTAACCATTAATTATATAAAAACTTTGGGCTTGAATCCATATAATTAGCAATATAATTATTTTAAGGGCTTGGAAGCTGAAACTTTTTAATACGATTGAATATAAGTACTAGCAGTCATAATTACGATACAATTTGTCAAATCTCAAAACAAAGTCCCTCCCCACCTTTCCTGTAGGCCACCTTTAAATACTGGAAGACCACTATGAGGTATCCTGGAAGCCTTCTCTTCTCTAAGCTACACACCCCCAACTCCCAGCCTGCCCTCAAAGATGAGATGCTCTAGTCCCTGGTAACCTTCATGGCCTTCTCTGGTTCCACTCAAATGGGTCCATGTCTTCCTCACTCTAGGGACCCCAGAACTAGAGACAGTATTGAATAGTTCATGACATGACAATTAGAGACTGTCTTTATCATTCTGGGCATCCTAACACACAGTAGATCACTTGCTGGATAAATCTACATTTAAAGCCTTTTTATATACTTCTTTCCAAGTTAAGTTT
Organism: Melozone crissalis; assembly: GCF_028551555.1. Classification (NCBI taxonomy): domain Eukaryota; kingdom Metazoa; phylum Chordata; class Aves; order Passeriformes; family Passerellidae; genus Melozone; species Melozone crissalis. Next base: position 27,110,817 of record NW_026535780.1, read on the forward strand.
TCTCATCATTTAAGCATGGCTTCCCTTTTCTCTTTGAAACATTGGATATAGCCATTTTAGAGCAAGGTTGCATAAGTCTCACTTCAAAGGAGATACAGGTCATAGTAGTAAATAAATCAGTCTTTATTTATCCCTAAAAAGCCCCACAACATATAATGGCAATTGTGTTCTGTTTGTAGTCAATGTGTTTTTTGTGGGAAAAGTCTATCACCTGTGTGTAAATCACAGAATTATAGAATACCTTGAGTAGGATGGGACCCACAAATATAATCAAAGTCCAACTCCTGGCCATGTACAGGAGAGCCTCAAGAATCACACTGCGTGCCATGAGTAAGTTCATGGCCTAGAAATGTAGATTTGCAGCTGTAAATTTAAAACCTCATGTCCACTCAAGTGAAAGCAAGCCAGGATACAGGATATAAAATAAGACAAAACTTTTGTCTTTGTTTTCCTTACACACACAGAGGTCACATTTTTTTCAGGTTCTTTGTGAATTCTTGTACTTGACAAGAAAGAAAAAAATGAAACACATGTTTTAGTCTTATTATCAGCCTGTATAAATAAGCAGTAGTATGTAAACTTTAATGGAAAGACTCTGTCACATGCCAGTTGAAGATGTTTTCTGTTTATAGTAATTTCAAGCATTTTTCAGGCTGTCAAAAAGCAGCGGTGATTACAGCCCTGATGTCTTGTCTGCTTGCATCATGTCACTGAGCCACAGAAGTGAAAAGCACATGTTATTCAGCTTGCTTCAGCACTGCTGATTCTCTTTGGCTCCCTGCATCTCAGAGTTCAAAAGTCAGGAGAAAACTGCTGCTATGAAAGCTTTATGTTTAGAAATAGGAGTCAACAAATGCCCTCCTCTCTTATCCATCCAGAGCTGATAATAGGAACACTTGCAGCAGAGGATCAGTGTGACCATGGTATTTAAGTGCCAAATTTGCTGAGAATAGGAGCTGATGTAAGAAATTGAATATGACTTAATATTTTCAAAAGCCTGAACATGAAGGTAAACTGCAACCTCTGCCACGCACACACATCCCATGCATTTATTAAAAATATTTTTACTACTGTCATACTCCATGTGTGGAGGAAAAAAAAGGAAATGGAGAAATGGAGAATTGGGCCCAGAGTGTGAATTTTAGAGAGATATCCAAAACTCTGTTTTCAGTGTTCCAGTTCCTTTGTGTAGAAGGGAGGGAAGACACTTGAGAAATCCAGAAAAAGATGGAAAAAAAAGCTATAAATGCATGTGGCAGTTTCAGAAAGGACTGAAAATATGCAGCTCCTAATCCCAGAATTTAGTGGTGTTCCCGTTAGATGTGCATCCTATTAAAATAATAAAAATATACAAATATATGAACATGGGAGCTAAAAACTGTCTGCCAAGATGACATGTTGCAAAGTCACCCTGTTGCTTCCTTCTTTTTTTGTATGCCAAGCATATTACAATCCCTTACTTTTATGGTATTATTCTATCACCCATTTGAACAGAACAGTGTCCTGTCCCTTCTACCTCATGAGTCTTGCAAGTTAAGAAGGAAACTAACAACAAAAACCTTTGACATATAATATTGCTACAAAAAGTTTTTCAGCCCCTTTAACTTTATTTAATTGGTCATATATTTGCATTTCATAGTGAATCAGAGGTAAGACTACAAATACAGAGAGAACTTCCAGTTCAAAAGCAGTAGTCAATTTATATTACTCATTCATGTGACTGCTAGGCAGTTTTATCAGCTTGAAATTTTGGACTGAATCAGTCCAAAACAATGCTGTGAACATCTGCAGATGTCATTGGCCAACATACAAGGTACAACCACATTGCTGGAGCATTGCATTTAACCAATGGATGACTTAAGGTCTTACTTGCTGTAACATCTCATGTTTTCAGGGCAGGTTCATGGAGTAAATTTTCTGGCAAGAAAGTTCACACCACTTGTCAGTCCTGGGTTCACTGTGCATGCAAGGAAAGCTGACTCCCTGGAGAATTTTCATATACTGTGCATACAAATGTCTATCCATGCATTTAGAGAATGATTTTATTTTCCTTTTTTGCTCTAAATATTGACTGAGAGTAGTGGAATTAGATATAGATTGGGTGCAATAGGAGAAGTGAGCCTTTGAAATACATGAAGAACTGCTATTGCATTGCTGATTGTGTGACTGTAAGGTTAATGAAAACCAAAATTAGTAACTGTGTAGAAGACAGAAGACATCAAAAGCCCAGAATATATCCCTTACTTCATCTTATCAACATCGCAGATAAAAGGTAGGGGTACAAAAACACCTTTCTTGATTGTAACTACTATAGAATAGATCCCTAGATGAAATTTTTAAAATGTTGGTCCTATTTAAAATTTATTTTGCACTTTCCTTCTTGGGTAGTTTCATCATAAACAATGACAGTTTATTTACCAAGATATAATATTTTCTCTGCAAGACAGAACAAATTTAATATGGTTCTTTTGCTTTTGAGATTCTTTCCCATCTAATAGACATACAACTTTGACTTTCATTAAGCATTTGAGTATTCAGGAAATCTGTGTTTGAATTCTATTCAAGGCAAACAACACAGTCTAAGATACTATCAAAGTTAAAAGAAAGGAGAAATAATGTTTCTAACTCAGATAAAGACTATTATAGCTTGAATGACCTCTTAGTGGATTTCTGGTTCTTTATTAAGCTTCAAAATATTGTGCTGCATAGTTTGATATCCTGAATTTCCTGTTTAAAATTTTTTTTTGGAAACCACATCTAAAACATCAAATGGCATGGCTGTATTCAGAGACTGAGTATGGGGAGTACAAAAGCAGATTGCCAGAAAAATAGAAAAAGAATCAGCAGTCCCTATTCTTTATAGACTAAGATTAAGGTTCAGTCAGCCTAATAAGTATATATAGGATTTGGAAAACCTAGTAACCTTGTCTGAAAGAAAATAACTTGAATCTGTAGTGTATTGGGGAAAACATGCATAAAATCAAATCCTCTGATTATTAAGTCTTTGTTAAGACTGCACCTAGAACTTGAGGACAATCCCTCCCTTGCCCAGCTGGTGATGCTGTGCCTGATGTCCCTCAGGACACAGCTGGCCCTCCTGGCTGACAGGGCACTGCTGACTCAGATTCAACTTGCCATCAACCATGATCCCCAGGTCACCTGCCATGGTGCTGCTCTCCACCCTCTCATTCCCTAGAGTATACACACAGTCAGGATTGCCCCATTCCAGGTGTAGGGTTTGGTACTTGTGCATGTTGAACTCCATATGATTGCTGATTGCCCGCAAAAGACAAAAAACTAGTTGGTTATTCTTTCAAAAGACATAGCTTACAGATACTGGTTTTTAATTTTCACCTAGGGAAAGTTATCTGGCCCATGGGGACGGAAGTTTACATGTTTACTACAACTCCATTTGTAAGAGTATTGTGAAGTAGAACTGCAAACTGTGCATCAGAGGGTATTCATAAGCTGTCATAAAACACGAAATTTTTATTGTTCTTTTTTTAGTTTTAAAAATACTCTTAGGTAAATTCTTCATTTCTTTTTCTTCTTTTTTCATTTGGTAAGCTGCAACAGTCATGGTAATGAAGAAATTTTCTTCCCCAGGCATGAAACTAATTAATACAAACTGATAGGTCTCTAGCAGGAAACCCTTCTCTCAACATCTAGTCAGGTCTCTGATAGGTATATGTTGCCTTTTGTTTCCCCCCTCCTTGGTTTCTCATAAATGCTTGCCAGTACCACAAGAAATTTGTGGCAGCTAAGGAAATTTCCATGTTTGAGGTTTTTGTTTTGATTTCATGGAATTCTTAGATTACTGAATTGTATGCTAGCCAATAATCAACAAACAAAAGAGGTATCATTACTAGTAAATACTATTGCCAATTTTTGCAGCCATACTTTGTTCAAAGACTAGGACTAGGAATACAAGATATTTATGATTGATGGCTTTTGAAATGAAGTGGAACTGCAGCATATGACTCTACTACCTAAATATTCTGCTCAGGCTTGAACTTTCCTATCAAGTCTAATGGGTAATAGCACCTAGGTACTTCTATTTAGATTTTGGAAGTGGAATGCATATTTCTTAAAAGGAAGAAGACATCTAGATATTTCTAATGTTCTTCATCTGAAGTGTTACAAATTACATCTTAGGAAAACTGTCCTATATTAATGCAAATCACTAAAAATTGCAATAACTTTTCTCTTTTTCAAAAAATTACAAAAAACATTATTTTCTATAGTGGTTTACTTTTTGGGTCTCCTTACATTGCAAATAATTTATACTTTTCTACATGTAAAAAAATGTCGAATTCATTAAAAATTATGACACTACTCTACTTATGTTTATTTTGGTAAAATTACTTTAAAATGTCATAAAATGCCCTACTTTATACTGTATTGATGCTGTGGGAATGAGATGAATGTTATGTCTACATACAGCTACAGAACAGCAAATCCTTTATAAAAGACTAAACTGAAACATGATGCTCAACAACTTAGGTTGTGAACTGCAGTAGTTTTCAGTTTGCCCCTGCTAAGAGGATATAAATCTCAGGGCCAGCCCAATGGATTGCCTCAATAGGGCCTTATTTAATCCAGATGAGTTCTTCCCCTCTAACTGGCTGAACTGCAGTGTGGTTAAATCAGCTGTATGAACAGATTTGCAATATATATTTGTGTTATTCAGTGTGCTCAGTTCCATTATCTAATGTTTGTAAGGTAGTCATTGTCTTTAAATTGTTTCACTCAAGAACTTCAATAAATACATATTTGACTTTGGGCATGTTGGCTTGATCTAGAAACAATAAAATTAATTGCTTTTGAGTAGCTGAGCAGTACTCAGCTCTGCAACTCAGAGAGAATCAGTTCTCCATACTGCTGTCTGATCAGGATGAACACTTTGGCTACAGTATTCCTTCAACTATTTAGCTTTTTGTTCAGAATGAATGTAGTTCTTTGTCCTACATGCACAACTCCAACAGACAATAGCCTGTGCTTTTCCAACCCATGGTGCATGTTGCCATTAGATTATAACATCATGGGGAAATTAAACAGAATACATTTTATTTGCTTTTAATCTGTTTTCCAATGTTTCGAGTTTTTAATTGAAACTGCAAACAGTGTGTGAAAGAGTAGACTAGGAATGAAGAGAATGCAAAAGGAATAAATACACTTAATAAACTTTCTGAACATTTCAGTAACTCTTGAATTTGTTGAAACCCTAGTCTAAGATGTGTAAGAATTACGACCTCTGTGACTTTAGAATAGGCTTTCATTGTTTGTGCTTGGCTTTTTAGCATTTTTTCAAATATAATGTTAACGATCTAATCAATAATGCCAGACAGAATTCACATCATATATACAGTGGGGAAAACATGAAGAAAAGCTGTTACATAATTTTGGCTATTGGGAAGTGTTCTGCTCCTCTTCGAAAGTTTTCCAGGTATGTAGGTTTATCAGAGATTTCTAGTCTGAATCCCTGTGGCTCTTTGTTCTTTTTGTATCCAGACTATATCTCAACTTGCCCAAATCTCCATAATTTTTTGGTTTTAAAATGGGCATTTTATGCAGGCTACAGGAATATACCTTATATAGAAATACAATAATGTATTGCAATCTAACCAAAATAGTCTAATCAAAGAATTATTTTCAGACCGGATTTAATTACTAGAGAAAAATATTTAAATAATGCTACTAAATAGTATTATTTCTTTCATTTTATTTCATTTGAAATGATATCACCAGGATGATATCACCAAATGATATCAGATTATATCACCATTAAACTATTCTAAATGCATTCTGTGCCTTTTCATGTTTCCACTGAGTGCTAGTATTGACAGCTGCAGACTGGGGGAAGGTTGTATTGAATAATTAGCATCCTAAGTACTTTAAAGAAGGTAAATGGGTGTTGATGACAAAGATTTCTTCCTCTTCACTCTGGGATATAATTAAGAGCATTTTCCTACATTTTCTGCCATGTCCTACACTCTATTTTATTCATTGCTCTATAATTCCATGCTCCAAATCCAAATTTGGCATATATTATATTCAAGACACAGCAACAACCTTTTCTTTGTTATTCCTTAAACTATTGTCATGCAAGATTGCAGTAATGGTACCTTGGATAGTGCTTATATAAAGATTCCTCAAAGCAGTCTAGCAAGGACTTCAGGACTTCAGCATAAGCAGATGGGATAGTTGGGTTTTAAGACATGTAATGGTTCAATTACACAGCTTACTGAAGCTCAGCTCTGGCATATTGTTTGCAGGCTCGGACAGAAACCATTGGCGGGAGTGTGTGTGTGTCACAAGATTTATCTGGGGATTAGGAGTTCTATTAGAAAGGGCTTCAAATGCTGAATATGCTCTCACTTCTTCTTTTCAAGGATGAAAAAGGACTGGATTACAGTGTATAAATGTTTAAAAGGGTCACACATGAGGACCCTGAGAAAAACCTATTTTGATTCCAGGGGATTATTATAGCAAGAAGTCACTGCTCCGAAACTAGCAAACACTCCTTCAGAATCAGCAGTATACTGGATTGATATGTATGTGAATAGAAAAAAAAAAACTAGAGTGAGCTTTCAGGAAATCTACAGTTGTTGATTACAATTATTATATTGACTTTGCAAGGAATTGTAAAAATTGTAGCTATATAATTTAAAATTTTAGCAATAATTTAAAACATTGCTAGCTGATGAATATTGGGGTAAAACCTAGTGAATAGATTATGTTGCTTATATTTTGCTTAGTGCTCTGAACATCTTGCATCTGCCCTTGAAACTTTAATAGCTGACAAAACCTTGAATAACACTGATTATATCCTAACAGGTAGCAGACACAAGTAGGAGAACTACTTTGAGATACCCAAAGCGATGAAAGAAACTTCACAGTAGTGACAAGAAGCTGCACCTCATCGCAAGATCAAAGATACATTTATGAACATATGTTGTTGACCTTGAAACAGCTTTTTTCTTGCCTAGAATTAAGAATTGTCTGTCTCTTTTGCTTCTATTTATTCAGTAACAAAGTCACACAGTCTGATTATATTGAGATATGTTGAGATAATAGTGACTTTTTTTCCACAGGAAATTTTTTTCAGATACTTGTGAAAATTTGACATTTCTTCAGAATTTGTTGTAATACTTGTTTAGAATTTTCTGGGTTTGATGTCTGGCCTGAAGAGAGAGGGCAGAGCTTAGAACAGTGTGGGCATGGCCAGGTTGCCATTCTATACTGCTGACTTCATTGCTGGGGGCTCTGGTTTCAGGGGAAAGAAAAGGGTGCATACAAACTGGAAGTGCAACAGTTTGTTCCCTCTCTCCCTCTGGGCAGTTGCCAGCTCTGGTAGTGCTGCAGACTCTTGGGATCAATGCTGCACACTCTGTCCCTCTGCCACTGTCACCCGTCCCTCCCTGTTCCTCTGAGACATGGCTCTGAAAGTGGCCAACACAGATGAGACACAGCCCCTTCTCTTTTGTATACTCTTGTTATTAATATTGCTGCTGTTACTGTGTGGTTTTATTCCACTGCTGTTAGCTTTCAGTAAATTGTTATCTCAATCCATGGTCTCTGCCTTCTTGGTGGAGCTGAGCAATGGATGAGAGGCAACAAACAGAAACTTATGCACAGGAAGTTCCACCTGAATATGAAAAATAACTTTACTGTGCAGGTGACTGAACCCTTGAACTGGTTTCCCAGGGAGGTTATGTAGGCTTCTTCTTCACAGATACTGAAAAAACATCTGGACAAAAAGTTAAGTAACATGCTTTAGGGACCCTGCCTGAGCAGGGAGGCTCGGCTGGATGACCTCCAGTGATTCCTTCCAACCTTACACATGCTGTGATTCTGTGATTCTTGGTGAAAGTACACTCACCAGGTTTGGTGACAACACCAAAGTCGCTACTTGGTGATGAGAACATGTCAGAAAGGGAGAGCCATCTTGAAGAGAGACCGGGATAGACTGGAAGAGTGAGCAGCCAGTGTGGGTTAGGATCTGTGTGGCTGGGGAACAGCTGTGGCAAAAATGACCTGTGACGCCTGGTAGACAACAACAAGCTGAACATAATTCAGCAGTGCAGCACTGCAGACACAAAGGCAAATTGAATCTTGGCTTGCATTCACAGGAGCATTACTAGCAGAGAAAGGGACATGAATGCCCCACTCTGCCCAGTACTGGTCAGACAGCACTTGGAGTACTCTCTCTACAATTCAAAAAATGCAGCATCTTCCTATCATGTTCTAAATGTTCCTTACAATTACAAAAATTGTTTTCAGAAGTACCGTATTATTCACATTAGAATGGAGCATCTGCCATCGCTGAGGAACAATAAGACACCAAGTTCAGCTGGTACAATAACCTTTTCAAATCCTTGTAGTTCACAAGAATAGTGTGGAGTTCTTTTTCGCCACAGTAAAATTGAAGCTGTACTATGTGTTAATGATAGGATATTTTTGATCACAACTGTTTCCTGGGAAGAAAAAGCCGTTCTATCATACCACACAATAATTATACGCATTCAAGGGAAAGAAATATATATACAGAACCCTTCATGCAGCTAGGAAAAAACAATAAATAATTACTTTTTTGTAAATATTGCTGAGATAACATCAGCCTTAGTTTTTAAAAATCAAAATGTTCAGAAAATAAAATTCAAAACTATAAATATAAAAGGAATATTTTAGACTAAAGTATATATATTTACTATATAGCATTTTAAATTTATATTAGTTCTGCAAAATCATATTAACTTATTCAACACATTGTCTTTGCATATGTATGTATGTAAATATGGAAAAACTTTTTATTGTACAGCAATATATTAATTTCATCTCAATGGAGAAACTTTGTTTGGTACAAAGTTATATTTTTTTTTTTTGTTTTCAGTTTTCCAATGAAAAATACATTATTCAACCTGTAGCTCTTCTGCAAGAAATCGACAGATAACCAAAGAATGTTTGTTGATTTTAAGATTGCTTCTTTTTTTTTTGCTAAGACCTCTTAAATGTTTGATAACAGAAAGATTAAATATCCCTTTATTGTGATGAGCTGTGGCAGAGTTCTATCTTTTTCAGCCAGAAGATGTTTCAGTTCCATTAAAGGACTTGATCCATTCCAGTTCTGGAAGGGGTTATTTTTCAACTCTTCTTCTGGTTTTGCCAGTAACACTTTCTTTATGAAAAACTCCAAATTGGAAATTATATCCTACCATTTATTTCCTAAGGTGTTTGTTGTTTCTACATGAAGTTTTAATTTATCCCCATAATTTTCACTTGGGAGGAAAAAACACAGATCTCCCTGAGGTTTTTATTCTGCCCACTTCACATTGCTGAATCCTTTTGTTCATCAGTAAAAGAGTCAGTATAGCATTGCCTCATGGTGTTCATCTCTAGCAGGTATTGAAACTTTTAGAATTCTTTTATGACTGCCTTAAAAGCAGTGTTTGCTCTTTATTAGATAGATTAGGGCCTCTCAGACCTATTCCTTTTCTGGCTTTTGCTGACCAGCACTGAGATTCTAAATTTTCAATCTTTCACAAAGGAAGCCACAGCAATCTACCCAGCTGCTGGTCAGGAACTTCTTCCAATAGCTTTAAAGAGGATCAGTCAAGGCAAGGAATAGTTACAGGTGAGATGTTTATATAATAGATATACGTATATGTATGTGAATGAGTGCACAGACATACATTCACATTTATATGCATACATATATATGTGTGTACATATGTGTACAAGCATACACAGATTATTTACAAGAATGATTTAACTGACCTAAAAGATCACAGATCTGTCAAAGATGGTTTCTTGCACTGAAAGTAATTTTGAAAGCAATCAGTTTTTCAAGTCCATAACACTTCCAAATCCTTTCATTAACAGTTGTAAAGTATTGTCTCAGTCTGCAGGTGCGCAGAAATAGGATATATGCAGTTTTCCTAGAGCATAACAAGAATCATATAATTTCTCTTGTGAAATCTTTGTTTCGGATCTCAGATACTCTGGGGGAGGGGGGGTAAACTACCTTTGGTGAAAATATTTCAAGGAGGCAGAAGGATCATCTTTCATTGACATGATTTTTAGATTTTACAGATTTCATTTGAACCTTCTGAGACTGAAAGTGAACCTAAATAGCCTAGTTAGTAGAAAGTATTTTTGGTTTTGTTTTTTTTTTTTTTTCAAACAGAAAAACAAAACACAAATTTCTACTCTTTCTTCTTGTTTGCTTTATTTAAAATACAACTTGGTAGACTGTGCCTTCTTAAAGTTTCTTTCTAGGAAAAGAATTCCTTTCTAATCTCAAACTGCAGCAGCTGCAGAGCTTCATGTTTTCCCTCACAAAGAAATTAGTTTTTCTTTTCTGTGTTACCTCAAAACTATTCCAGATTTCTATCATAAATAATTTTTCTATATGCAAACAAAGGAGACTATCAAGAAAATTGGGGCACTTTTCCTGTCTTGAAATGATTTCATTTACTCTCTGTATGGCACAACTCCAGTAAAAGTCATGAACCATCTTCCTTTTCTGCTGACTTAAGAAAGTCTCAGTGTTGCAATATTTGCCTATTCCATTTCCAATGTACTGACTGTTCAGCGATGTTAAATGTGGAAGCTCCACTGTGCTTGGAACTAATGCTCTAAATTCAACAAACTAAGAACATTCTTATTTAATCTCAATAAGGTCTCCTTTGTTGAAATCTTAAATTTATTATACATAATAAATTTTAGGAATTATTTAATGCACAGTCTTTGGGAGTGTGCAAATATTAATTTTTGTTGTGATTTTTAAATTAAGTTAAAAATGTATTTTGTAAGCATGCATAACAAAGCTCTCACTGGCATTCAGAAAAATCAATGCAGTAAATATTGTGACAAAGTAGATATATGTAACATATAAGGGCTTAATTAGTTTTAAAATTTAATTACTAAGCCTTTAATTCATCAGTCAGTGTGCTCTGGGAATATATTTCGTATGTTCAGCAAATCCAGAGGATAAACAACTCCTTATGAGTCAAATCCTGCCATTCAGCTCTCTAGAAGACAACCAAAGAAAACAGGAAAAAATTGAATAGGTAAATCCATGATGTCACAGGGTTACATTTGATGTATGAGTTACTACAGTGGGATAATTTATGTTTTCAAACCCAGAATTTAAGAGCTGACTTCTCTATAGAAATATTCACAAAATGAACAAGAATTTAAACTTTGATAAAATCCCAAATTTCTATGACAACCAAGGGATCTTTGGCAAGAGGTCTCATAGTTTTGTTCCTAGCATGGGAGTACAAGTAGCCAAGTATGATAATGTTACATCATCGTTTGGAATCCCTCAGTATTGCATGACTTCCAGCCAAAAGGAAGAAAGCACAGTTGCTTAGTGGACTGTTTCAGTTTCATGTTGCTGCTTTTTAAGAAAAAAAGCTTTTGTGCTGAAATTTAAAAATTATTTACCTTCTTAAAGGTCCTACTTAATCCTAGATTCCTGAAATTTAGAGCCATATTGCACAGATGTTCTGAAGAATCAATATAATGAAAAATTCCATAAGATTTATGCTAAAGTACTTGTATTTGCCTATCTTTCTCTAATAAGTGTTTTATTTGTGATTGAAAAATGGCAAGATTTTCCCTATTTTATATTCTGGAATGCTCTTTATCAACTTCTGCATAGTACCCTGTACATGTTTTAGGCTTAGTCTTTGCCATCCATTTTAATTTACAGATTTTGAATACCTGCTGCATTCCTTCAATTTCTTCGTACTAGATTTTAAAATTGTATGGTTGATATCTAAAGTTCTCCAATGCTGGGCTTCATTTGCAATGTGTGAAGCTGATTATACTGTTGTCTTGCCTACCTGAACTCCTTTTCATGTTTGCAGCCTTCATTTACCACGTGTTCAAAGTTCTAAATCATCAGAACATTCAACAAGTTGCTAACTGCCAAGACATTTATATATAACTAGAGGGTTTAAGCAGCGATTTTCTATCATTTGTTTGGTATATCCATTCCATCTATGCACTACTCCCTGATCTGATGGTAGGACATGAGCAGTGCGGCTTGCCGTCGATATCAAGAGCATCTTTGTATGAAATTTTTTAAAAATAACATTAAGGTTTTGATCCTTTGATCGCTTTTACTATGATTGCCAAAGGAAAAGAAAACATATTCCTATAATTTACCAAAGGACTAAGAAAGTCCCAGGAAATGCACTCATCTCAGCTACCATTGTCATCATTTCTTAAGTACTTGAAAAAGGTAAAGAGGTTACTTGGGCAATGTGTTCCTTTTCTATATTCATTTGGGAAATCTTCTGTTATCTCATTACCACACAGGTGTTCTTTTTATGCTATTGCTCAGTATAGTCTATTAGTTTGCTTACTCTAGAGAAAAAAGTGCCCTAGTTAAAAAAATTGGTGGATGCTAACATGTTTGAAAAATGAAAAATATAAGCTCTAATAAATAAATTACTTTCTGTAAAACCCTCAGTCAATTTTTCCTTGGCTTGCAATGATATGATCCTATATCATCCTATATAAGATGATTATTTTTTCAGCCCTCTAAGAAGATAACAGGAGGACTAGTGGAATGATGAGTAAGAGAAAATTAATGCCACCAAAGTCAAGTGGCCTACACTGGACAAAAAGCTGCTTTTGGACATTCATATTTCGCTTTCAATTTCTGTCTTGTACTCCTTAGTGTATAAAATAAAAAAGGATGATTTGCGTGCAAAATTCTGAATCTGTTTCCACTCCTTTAAAGCCTATGTGATTCAACTGAAGTAAATGTACAGGTCTGAGTTTCAGTTTAGAGTTATTGAGCACAAAAACTGGAAAGAGAACAGAATCTGCATTGTGAAGGTATCCACAACTTCCTCTGTAAAGACTCACTCTTTATGGAAATTTTTATCCCAAATATTTTCACTATGAAGTTAAGAGGTGTTTTTAAGTTGCACAAGGATCATATTAAGAATTGAAAGTTAAAGCAGTAACTTCGGTGCACATCATTTTGACAATAAAAATATGATGTGGATTAACTCACTTTTTGAAAAAATAGAGAAAAAACTTCCATAGAGAGCAGGAGGTGAGTTGAACCTGTGATTACCTTCCCACGTTGGTGAATGTGATTAAATCATTGCTCTCATAGAAATTGAATAATCCCTGAGAAGCTCGTTCAGCCATACCTAAATCTCTTGAGCTTGGTGTGGCCCTCTCTCCCTCTGTTTTGATCTGATTTCTAATTTCTTATTATTTGCAACACATTTAATGACTGGGTTACTATTCCAGTACATTTTGCACGAATAGCATCTCTGTTTGAAGGATCTTTGGATATTCGACAGATGATAACATATTGCAAAAGCTATCTCACCATGTCTGTACCAGAACTGGCTTTTCTGTTGTGTTTGTTTCCAGTCATACAAATGCAGGGAATTTTTTGGACCAGCAAAGCACTTCTAAGGCATGCCCTATGTTGTCATAAGTAGACCAATCAAAGGTAGTTGTGGCCACTAAATTAAAGCTAAGCAGTAAGTAGGAAGCCAATAATAAATCAATATTCCGCTGAATTGTTGTTTTTCAAAGCACATGTTTCCAGCTCTGAAACTTGTAAAGACGGAAGTCACTGAGGTGACGTTCCCAGTAAAAAAAAAAACAGAACATTTTTCTTTTGAGAAGAGTAGTGCAAAAGGCATTAATGTGACTTAAAGAGGGTTCAGAGAAAATGTAAAAGTCAGTAATATACTACTTATCTTTTCTCAGATTTTCTAGGAAAATCAAAAAATATGTTTGTTAATGACCCAAAGGATATTGTTACCCTAACACAATTTTTTAAATAGAAGAACTTCACAGAAGGCAAAATACTCTGCATTTCCCTCCAATGCAAATTTTGAAGTTACAGTCCATGCAACCTTTTTATTACTGCTTCACTAATATATTAATAAATACTTAGAAAGCAAGTTGCCTCAGCTTGTGGTATAACAAAATGCATTTTGATGTATTAAACTCTTAATAGTCCTGTAGCAAAACTGCACACAGACAGATGAAACACCTTTAGTTTGACTGTGTTTGGAACATGAGGAATATCCCAGCCTAGTAGAATAATACAAAATGAACAAAGATGGTTCTAACACCAGCTTCCTGACTTTTGACTTCATTGAACCTCATTTTCAACCTCTACAGGTTGCTGTAGTAACCTGTAGCAACCAGATACAGTTTGCCTCCATCCATGCTAGATCTCACATTTGCTATAATGGTACTCCAAGTGAACTCTTGATCTTTATTTCAAGCAAAATAGATTCTTTTAAATAGCAGTGCTTATAGTACCGTAAGATACTCTTGATTCTTTTCATTTTGGGGTTGATTCCAGCTCTAGTAACACAAGCTGTTTTCTGGGTAAGTGTATTCTTGTGTTGGTTTAAATGCAGTTGTTTGTGGTTTTGTTTGCTTTATTCTGTTTGTTCTGGTTCTATAATCATTTTGCACCACTGTAAAGACTCAAGCATAGGCCCAAAGAGGCTTGTTGTTACCACTTTTTTCATACTTTTAGAGAAATCTAATGTTTGCTGTGCTTTTTTAAGAGTTTATATTATTCTGAACTCTACTGTTTGTCCATAAAACACCTTTATTTAGGAGCATTCTGCTTTACAAACTTTGTAGCTCTTATATAGCCAAATGGTTGTTCGAGATGGGCTCTTTGGAGCTGGTGGAAAGACTCCAAAGCCACTTAAAAGAAAGGGCATTACATCTGGGAGCAGTTGTGTCTTTTCTATTGTGGTGAAGGACTAAATCGTTCAGCAGTAAGGGAAGCCTACATCTGGTTGAAACGACAAGCAACTAAATTGAGCTCTGCTGCTGTTCCCTAAAGAGCATCCTGCCCTCATCTGATCCTGAAACACTGCTGTCAGTGGTGAGATGCCTATGCACAGGAAACATGTGGCTTGAAAGCCGGGAATGAAAGTTCTATCTAGAAAATATTCGTTTTAGAGAGATCAGACTTTAAGTTGTAACTTCTACTCCCAATGACTTAGTTCTGATATAACTCATTTTCTTTGTAGTTTCCAGTACTTTCTCTCATTGTCTTTCATCTAGACATTTCATACTCCCAGAGCCCTCATTGAGGCACAAATGTTTATTTCCTGTAGTACCACTGCTGCCAGCATGAGGAAAAGCTGTTGTGTGGATAATAAGAGTCTATCTTCAGGAAGAAAAAAATATTTATTTTTCAAATAAATCTTTGATTTGTAGCTTTAGTTATTCAAACTGCTCCTTTTGTGGATTTGCTGATGTGTGGTGACAATTCTTACTGTTAAGTGTAGCAAAGCAAATATATCTGCGTTCCAGCGAGGACCAGGGAGCTCATTTTTATTGACTAGAGTAACTAGACGGGTAGTATTATTTTTTGGCTGTACCTTCTGAATGGATGTCATAGATACCAATTCATTCTCATTTCCATGAACTGCCCCTGTATGCTAAGAGGTCTGAATCATATATATTTTATAGATTTCATATTAGCCGCTCATTTTGAAAATGAACATTCAGTTTCTCTCTGAAAGAGCATTATATTAAAATTCTCTATTTGTAAGTGTATTTTAAATATCCTTAAACGAATTACATATGTACATAAAACATACAACCTTTAAATCAGGTTTGTGTCAGAGTAACTATGGAATAGTGTGCACCTCTGTAATATTTATTATATACAGTTATTTATAGACATGTTTCTCTGACTTTGCCAAGAATTTATGCTTCTACCCACTACCTTAGTGCAAGAGGGGAGAATAGAGAAGGTAATCCATTTTAAGAAGAGAGCACAACATACTGAGATGTTTTGGGTTTTCCACTAAGAATCTGATAGCAACAACTTTCATTAATATTAAAAAAATATTTAAAACAAAAATATTGAATATGTACAGAGGTGTGGGAGATTTTTTAAATCTGTAAATGTGAGAACCATACATGTGTCACGGACATTTTTTCATAAAGATCCTTTCTTTTAGGAATTTTCCTCTTCTGGGAAGCTGAGGCCCCAGAAAGAGAATGTAAACAATAATTATCTGCCGATGTGAATGCAATAGATGCACCTGTGATTGGCTCATGTTCCATGTTTACAATTAAGGGCCAATCACAGGACCAAGCTCTCTGGAACAGGTTCACAGAGAGCTCTCTTGTTTTGGAGATTCCTATTCTATTCTTAGTTTAGCAGCTTCTGCAACTTCTCTCTCTATTCCTATTAGTATAGTCTTAATGTATCGTATATCATAAATCAATTAATCCAGCCTTCTGATCATGAAGCAAGATTCTCATCTCTCTCTCTCACCCTGAGGAACCCTCACAACTCATGCAATATACATGCTTGGTTTTAATTTGTGGCGAATTAATATTTTTTTTCTTAGTAACAGATTTCCTTTTTTATTTTTGCATCAGGACAGTATTTCATGCTTTAAAGCCTAAAGAGTATAACAGCTGACTTTCTTATCCTGTAGTAAAAATAATAAAACACTTTGGAAAAGAGTGATTTTCTTCTGTCTTCAGTTTTAACAATGACTTCCCAGGGAAAATAAAAGGAAGGAAGTTATAACCCGTAAGATTATGGCACCTTGAGCCTGATAAAGGTGAGATACAGACAAATGTTAAATACAGAGTGAAGAAAAGAGAGGAATTTTATTGTTTAGTACAAGTCACAATACTTGAATGACCTATTCATAACCTATTACTCTCTGAAAGACAAGAATTAATATGTCATTACTTTGATGCCAGCTGTTCCATGGGAGATGTTCTTAAAGATGTTTGGGATTTTTTTTTCCTCAAAATAAAAGTTGTTTGTTGTTTGGTTGAGTACTATTTTTTTTTAAATTTTATTATTATTAAATAAATCTGCAAAGTCTGAAAAAGTGAACAGAATTTCAGACTTTTGAAGTTAAGTTTTAGCTATGAAGCAATGCCTGTAGGCTACATGGAAAGGAGGATTTTTTTTTTAATGCTTGTTTTTCCAACAAATGGTTCTGTTTGGCACAACCTGCCAATTTAAATTTTCTTTCAAATATGTTTTATTACACATTTTAAATTGATTACATCAATAACAATATTTTTTTATAAATTATAAACTCAATATCAAATGTGAAAAACCAGAAAATGTTCCTGAATAGAAAGCAGTGCACTTTGTTATGAACAGATTTAAATGTACATAAATGTCATTTTTTGTTAATATGTGTTTCATTGACTGATTGATACTGGAAATAAATGTGATATTTTCAGTGTTACATTTGAGTGCTCTAATCTCCACTAAATCATTTTCCCCAGGTGTCACCTCCAAGACAATGATTAATGGCATACTAATAAAGTTCACTTTGGCAGTCTAAAACTAAAATGTCATTTCTATTGGGCATGAATAATTTTCAGCTAAGAGGAGCCTTGAATCAGAGCCATGATGTTCTTTGTTCAAGAACTTTATTTTTAAAATATCTTTATACCGATGAAAGTGGAAAAAAAAGTGGATGTGAGTTATCTAAATGATGAAGTGATGTTTTTGCTGGCTGGTTCTTTTAATCTTGGCACTGTGCTGTTTGAAATAAATGAAGCATTATCAATCACTAGGTATAATCAGGTTTACAAATCACTCTACAGTGCCATTAGCCAATCACAAATGAGAAATATAATCCCTGTCCTCATACTAATACATATATTCTTGTCTAGATAGTGTGTCTTGAATAAAAATGGAAACCAAACCTCAAACTAATATTACTCTTTAACTGTTAAACATTAACAGCTGCTCAGAATGAATGGCAATCTGTAGCCCAGAGAACCTAAAATCTTAGAGACAAGCAAAGATTGTCAGATAAACACTGAGAAGTTTAGAGAAGAAATGCATTGGAGAGCTCTAAAACTAATATTGGTATTGTTTTGTATATTGCAACTGAAGTGACTTTTAAAAAAAATTTAACAGTGAAAGTGATCCCTAACAAATGGATATTGTGTTTAATCTCAAAAAGGAAAAAAGATGGAAAAAGCAAAGGAGGGCTACCCATAATGGGATAATGTGAAAAATTAAATACAAAAGGAAATAATAGGAAAAAATATGTTGAAAAACTAAATATATGTATAGACTTAGGGGAAGGGAGAGTCTCGGAATCTCTGCTGATCAGGACGACACCCAGATATGTTAGAAAGTCTCTTTTCCCAGCCCAGCAGTTGAAGAAGGAGTCAGGATTCTTCAGCTGTGGTTTTCAAGGTTGTTTACTTTTCTCTTATCTGATACATTCTTTCTCTGACCTGCTGAGGTCCATTCAGCAGGTCAGTCTGAGGCACACTGCCTGCCCTTGGGCTGGTGTCAACATTTTATACTAAAAACTTAGTGTACTTTATTTACAATTGTTTTCCAATACCTATCACTTGTGTTAGACAGTCTGAGTCTACCCTAAACCAATCTAAAAGTTCCAGCATGACACAGAATATGGAGGCTAGGAGGGAGAAAGAAGAAGTACAGGGAACACCCAAATTCCTCCATATTGGGACCCTGAACCTCCATTCTAAAAACCTTAAAATTGTACCTTTTCACTCTGTGACAACTAAATGTTATTCTCCTTAAACTCTCCTGACTTGTGATTCTTCATACAAAGCTCCATGGGTCAAAATCAAAGTCAAAGCGCGTTTGGCTTCATGCCAGGGCCTCGGAGCCCCCGCCAGGGCCTCGAGCCATGCAGGACAGTCAGAGGGATGCCCTGGGTTCCGACAGGAGAGTCTTGAAGAAATGTAAGGAGGGTTTGTTTTGATCAGCTCTATGAGCACAGCAAGCATTAGGAGAATGTGAAATTTTCAAAGCCACCTATAGGTAACAAAGCAAAGATCAGACTGATTTTCATTTGAATTCAAGTTTTTAAATTTGGTACTTGCAAACTGTGGTGTATATCACACCAGAGAACCTGCATCAGGGTACTATAAAGACTATTTATTGGGCATGATGGCACAAAGGCAGAACATATTCAACAATCAATGTCAGTTTGTCCTTAACCTTTATATTGTTACTTCCACATTGTTTTATGACTGAACTTTCTGGGTTTTGTAATTTCTTTCCTTTACTTACATTTTCATGTGCTTAGTGAATTTTCACATAATCAAAGAGTAGTTGATGTTGGAGGGGGACTCTGGAAATTATCTTATCAAACTTCTCTGTTCAGTCAGGGTCATCTGGAGTCAGTAATCAAGGACCATGTCCAAATGGCTTTTTGACTGTCTCCAAGGATGAAAATTTCACAGCTTCCCTGGCCAACCCTTTGCCAGTGTTCAATCAATCTCACAGAGAATCATTGAAGTCTCAAGGCATGATCATTGCCTTTTTTCCTGTGGCTGGGTATCACTGAGAAGGGCCTGGTTCTACCCACTATGCCCCTTTGCTCCAAATACTTACAAGATGCCTCCTGAGACTTTACATCTCCAGGCTGAATAGTCCTAGCTCTCTCAGACTTCCTCACTGGAGATATGCTTCAGTTATTTCATGACCCTGACTCCCTTTGCTGGACTCTCTCTCGTATGTCCCTGTCTCTCTTGCAGTGAGGAGCCCAAACTGGACCCAGCACTCCTGGTGTGGTTTCACCAGTGCTGAAGAGAGGGGCAGGATCACCTCCTTCAGCCTGCTGGCACTTCTTTGTCTAACAGGGCTTTGGTCATGCCTTGCCTTCTTTACCACAAGGGTTCATTGCTGGCTCACGTTAAAGTAGATGTCCACCAGGATTTTCAGGTCCTTTTCTGAAAAACTACTTTCCAGACATGAACTGGGACCTGGGTCTCTTCCTCTCCCAGGTGAATGATTTTGCAGTTCTCCTTTTCTTTTCTTTTCTTCCTGAGCATGATATCACATTATATCAGATAGTAGTTCATGGTGCTAATAACACCAAGCGTGTGGGTTTGATCCTCATACAGGCCATTCACTTTTGATTCAGACCTGGTGATTCTTGTGGATTTTTTTAAAGCTCAGAAAATCCTGTGAGTCTGTGGTTCTTTCGGTCAGCTGGTGTCAGCTGTTTGTGTCACCTCCCAGCATCTGGCCTACCTGGCAGGAGGAAAAAGTGAAGTGAGGAAAAGGTTACCCAAAAAACGCAAACCAGCAAGCAAACAAACAAAAACAAACAAAAACTAAAAAAAAAACCTTTATGATGTACAAGCACTGTTCAGCAACAGCTGAAAGATTGGTGTGTTTCAATCCTGTTTTAGTCACTAATATTGAATTAGATTTTGAGAATTTTTTCACACTTAGATTTCCAGTCATAGGCACTGTAAAGCTGACAAGGTCAAAAAAAGCAAGGTATAGTAAAAAACCTTTTTTGTTTAAGTGCATGCTCTAGGGACTGAGATGAACTCCTTAACCTAGCAGGAGAATATAAGGAAAGAAAAAAATTTATGTAATCAGCCTTGCATACTCTGAAGATGGAAAACAGGACAAGCTTTCTAACTACATGAAGACTGGTAAATTCCCAGAATAATCTTAAGAAGGGAAGATTGAGAAAAAACACAACTAGTTTTAAAATGGAATTGATCCATTTTTAAAATGGTTTCTATTTTTGATTTCATCTCTATCATTCTGATTTTCTGTTACAGTAGAAAACTAAGAGTTCATGATCCAGTGTTCCTTCCCAAGACCCAGTAACACAAACCTCTAAATAGAAGGGTTATATTTCCCAGATTTTTTTTTTGTCATCCTCCTTTGAGAGCTCTATTTCCACACACTTAGAATCAGGTCATAAGACTTGTTCGCAATGTTTTATTGTACAATGCTGAATACTTAAACAAGATTACTCCATGGACAACTCACAGTAGTGATAATAAGCTTACAAGTAGGTCATGTCAGTTCAAGACTCAAATGTTGACAGCAATAAGAGAATGACTTTTAAATGCAAAACATGTTCAAGAAAGTTATAAAGTGAAGAAGAGGGTCAAATCATCATCTAAATAATTCATAGCTGTCTGATTCTATTACAGCAACGGGTTTTGAAGATGGAGTACATGATAAAAACTATGTTTTCAAGCACTAAAAAAATTGATATAAAAATTACAGAATCTCTGTAAAACAGCTGTTTTCACAACAACATTTCTAGTGTACATCAGTATAATTAGTTTTCAAATGACTTCAAGTGACCTGATGAGCTTTGGCCAGAATAACTTTTCCATTTCCCAAGAGTGTAATAAACTTTATTCCCCTCCATATTTTCAAATTATCTTCTATTATACTATTATAATTGTAAGAAGTGGTAAGTCCACCCCAGTTGGAACACTGCTTGCTTCCTGACTTTCCCCAGCATTAACTTCTACAGTACACCTTGTCAGTATTTGAAATAAGCTGAAATGTTATTTAAACTTTTAAGACAGCTGCATTGCATATCACTTCTTACTTAGCTTTTTAAATTTCACCTTTTTTTTTACATTACATGCATATACCAAACCTCAAGATCTCATCAAAGCAAGGATTGTTGTCTGTGTCTAATATAAAGTGCTTGAGATTCCCTTTTATGACTTCTATATGTAAAAAGCTACCTATTGCCAAACAATAGAAGGGAATTTATTAACAAGACTTGTAAATCAAGACCATTTGGAATTAAAATAACACCTACTGTGTCAACTTTTCTCTATGACACCTTATATTCTGGCAATTATTTTTTAGCACCATATGTAAGCATGATTCTTCATAAACAAATGAAATAACAAGAGTAAATAATATTTACCAAAAATATTGCATGTAGTCTTAGTTCTTAATTGAAATTCTGGGAAAAGCTAGGACCGTCTACAAGATAATGTACCTTCCCAATTTTTAAAACATGCACTTTGAAATAACAACAATGGTAACAAAAGAAGATATTTGAGTATTAAAATAGTAAATAAATAAAAGAGTGAAACAAAGTATTCTGTATTGCAGTCAAATAAAGCCAAAAGATAGCCTACACTGTTTTATTGGAAAACTATGAAAATGTAATTTTCCAATGGATTTTTTCCTCTTCATCTTTCTTTAGAGAGGGATTCTGTGTATATTTTGCAATTGTTTCCCATTTTACTAAAACTTGATAGAAAGAAAAAAGTCTTGAGAGACATTTTCACACTAATGCTAAAAATTTAATTTTGGCTTTGAAAAGTATTGATCACAACAGAGAAATAGGAATTGTGTTAAGAAAAAAATGAGCCATCATAAAGAAATTCTAATAGCAATTCGGGATCTGTGCTGTTGAAATAGTGTAGGTCTTCACTGAATAATAAAATTTAATTGAAAGCACATAACTCTGGTTCAATATTACAAGCATCATTTTTGGTGGCATAAGCAGAACAGTTTCTCCCTAACATTCAGGAGACAAGGATTCAGAACTGAAGCTTGTGGCTTATAAGTGCAAGAATGATGTCTGTGAATAAAATGCCCTGAGTTATACAAGCAAAACCCTAGAGTGATTATGCAGTATATGTTTTTAATTTAGGGTGTTTTCCCAGAAATTAATCTATGCAACAGCTTCTGTAAAACCTACATGCTCTTCTTGAATTTGCAGACCTATTGAAGGTTTTAGGCTGGAATTCAGCTCTGGAGATCATTTAATTCGCACTCTTGCTCAATGACGTGTAAGGTTTGTCCAGGTCATTTGCAGTCAGTTTCTGTATATCTCCATGGATGGAAATTCCTACAACCTCCTTGGGCCTCTGACTCTATGCATAACCACTCTTCTGTGGAAAACTCATCTCCTTCAGTCTCATGGAAATTTTTTTGTTGAAGCAGCCAAAAAAACAGGGAGCTGAAAAAGGTGATTATATTCTCCTTCAACCAGTCTCCAACCTCCGCTACTCACTGGTCTCCAGGCCAGCCTGGTGCTTTGCCTATCGAGGAGCCCAGAACTGCACACAATACTTCATCCTCAGCACCATGAGAGTGAAAGAGAGGGGAATAATCACTTTCCCAGGCCTGTGGGCTGTCTTCTTGTTAAGGCCACCCAGGATGTTCTTCCTACCAGAATTTTTTGCAAATGTCTAAAAAATTTTTTACCCTATGGATACCATGAGGATTCTGACCCTTTGGATTGCTGAGCCTATGCATGTGTTTGATTTTCTAAAATTATTTAGCCCTAGGCATTTCATATATATGAAGCCTACCTGAGAGAAGATAGTAAAACTTGCAGGAATCATTCATAATCAAGCCAACTGGATACAATTACTATTTAACTCTGTGTTAAATATGCTTTCAAACATCAAACTTTTAAATAAAGTCAAAGCCCATGTTTTAAAAACAGAACAAAACCAGAAGCAACTTCAACTTAGTAAAATGAGAAATTTATAAAATCTAACCAATATGGGAGACTACTAAATTGTTTTGTTCATGATAGACTGCAGACATTTATCATTGCGAAAGTCTGTCTGATAGGAAACTTGAATTGTTCTGGGATGGGTTTGGATTTATTTTTCCCTGTACTTGTCTTACATATTCCAAGTGCAGAAGATTTTGCAATACTGAGAAGAGCTTTTGTTTGAAAAAAATTCTCCATCATGTTTGGTGAAATCAGAATCAAATCCTTCCAAATTTCTTTCTTTCTTTCTCGCATGGATCAATTATTTATTGGATAGCACAGATACTCCTGTGATTAATTGTATTACAATACATGAAATAGGATATTCTCTTTATTTATCTATTTTCTACCAAATGGATTATTAGGTATAGTATCTGAAATTTATGAAAACTTGCATTCTGAATATACAGTTGGCAAAATAAATAAATATAATAGTAGAGCAATGAAAAAATGTAGTATTTTTTGTGTTTTGTAATTGTTGTTACTTTACTTTATGATTATTTGAAGCAGTAAATGAAGATGACAAGTACCTGTACAAGGAATAGTGGAAAATAATAAGGTGTATCCCTATAAATGGCTAGTTATGTATCAGTCAGACACAACAGTTTGAAAGTTTCCACAAACTGTTGGAAAGCGACTCCTTTTAAACACATGCCAAGTCCCGCTGATATGAATTCACTGGTAGCAAAAGGATGGACCTTCCTAAATACATATGGTAGTTGGAAAAAAAAAATCAAATTGAGAGGCATCAAATTTGAGAGGCAACTTGGTCTGACTTTATGTATTACCAAATTATTAACTTACGCAAGGCATTTATCTTGTCAAACATGGAAAACTTCTTCACATGACTGAAAAGACAATAAGTGAAGTGAAAAATCCTGAAATTATCAGTAGCATCCAGTAATACCTTCCTGTGTTCCGGCTGTTCCCAGAAAAATCACATTTAATGGATTTAGTCTTGCCTTATTCCTTATTTTTCAAAGTGATTGACATTGTGGTTATGATATAATTTGAAGGTGTGGAATAGTCAAATAGTGCTATGTTTAATGATGTTTAATAAAACAAAACCTAACTTTTTCTATACATGTATATGTATATATGTGTATATGTATACATATATGTGTATATACATATGTATATATGTGGAAAGGTTCTTTGTCATTGGGAAAAAATAGACAAATAGCTAGGAGATGTAACTCAAGGAACAATCATGTAGTCAGAAATGGAGTAGATGAAATAACAGGCCTTTCATGTCAAGTATTTTTAGGATTAGAAAAACAGTGGAAGTAAGATGACCATTATTCTGGAGAATATTTCTTATTTATGTCTGAAAATATTCAGCTGTACTTAAAAATAAATAAATGCACAAACCAAACAAAGGAAAACTCAGAAACTATTGCAGAATGCCGAGAAACACCATTATCTCAACAAAACACAGACACCCTAAATTATAATTGATTAATTAAGAAACTCTGGGGAATTAGGGATCAATGTTGGCAAAACTTCTTTAGGGATAAATTTATTTGCATGAATCAGTGAGTATGGCTGTTCAAAAGCAGGGTGGAAAATCAATGTCAGTCCCTCAACACTACCACCCTTCCCACAAAAACATCTTTATTATTCACAGAAAAGAGAGAGATGTTCTATCATAGTGAACGGCCTGAAGCTGTGTTGCAGGAGGTTTAGGTTGGTTATTAGGCAAAGGTTCATAGCCAGGGGTGTTTGGGCACTGGAACAGGCTCCCCAGGAAGTGCTCACAGCACCAAGCTTGACAGAGTTCAAGAAGTTTTTGGACAAGGCTCTCAGGAACATGGTGTGACTCGAGGGGTGTCCTTTTCAGGGCCAGGAGTTGGACTCGATGATGCTTGTGGGTACCTTCCAACTCAGGATATTAAATAATTCTATGAAAGTTCCATTGTTCTGGCTTATACAGCAGCTAAAAATTTCTTTAAATGAAGGAGGTTTAACAAGTTCTCTTGAATGTGCTATAAGTATTGAAATAAATATTATTATTAATTGCAATCTACACCATGTTCTGAAGAGCTGTTTTAATATGTACCTGGATTTTTTAATACTTATGGGAAACACTAGGCAATAATATGATTTTTCTTTAAATGAAAGTAATTTCCAAAGTGCAACTACCAAAATAAAAATGGGTTTATGTCAGAAGAGGGAAATTGTAATTTCCTCTTATCTTCGAGTCATTTGGACAATATATAGGTAGTTATTTTCATACTTGCTTTAATTCTTATGATATGAAACAATGAAATAACTTTTTTTCCTAATAGAGAAATGAAAAGTGATAATTTTTAATCTATGACAGCAGCCAATTTTGAGGGACAGAAACTTTCCATTTTTATTTGCATTTTTTTTCAAATTTTTTGCAAAAATAGATCATAATGTAAAGCCAAAATAAAATAAAGAGGACAGTGATTTTAATTAAATTTATTTTAAATATAGATTAAAAATTAAGTGTATCTGAGTAATATGTTGGTTTGATTCAGAATAAACTTAGAAAGAAAATTACACCACATCATTTTTAATAGAACTTCAATATTACATTGCTATTATATTTCAATGAAAGATAATGCAGGCTACAGTTTCACTTGATTTATTAAAATAATTATTGAATATTTTAATATTATATTTACATAATACTATTAAAAACAGTCCTGGAAATAAATAATACGGTTTCACCAATATCAACAGATAAACAATTTCATACTGATAAAATTGATGAACAGAAATTGCTTATGTAAACCAAATGTCAGCTTAAATCTTATGTAAGTCTAATATCAATTTAAGCTGTCAGCAGAAAGACACTTGATGAAAATACTCTATTATTTTGCAGGCCTGAAATGCACTTGTTTTTTTTGGAAATAAGTGGCTTTTTTTCCTCCACATAAAATGCGTAAGGGTAGTTTATGTGCTAAAAGGCAAGGATACAAGTTCAGGAGAGCAAAAACAAGCAAAAAGAAAGAAAGAAAGAAAGGTAGAAGAATAAACTGCCATTTCTTAGGGTTTTTATTCTATTTAATCAAATCTGGTATTTCTCTTTTACACATTTAATCAGTATTTCTTTCCCTGAGATCATAAAATTTAACTTTCTATGTGGAGAGATTCCTACACTAGTATT
Source organism: Melozone crissalis (assembly GCF_028551555.1). Taxonomy (NCBI): domain Eukaryota; kingdom Metazoa; phylum Chordata; class Aves; order Passeriformes; family Passerellidae; genus Melozone; species Melozone crissalis. The sequence continues at coordinate 27,137,250 of NW_026535780.1, forward strand.
ATTTTTCCTAATCACTCCAATAAAAGTTTTGAGGTGTTGCTTTTAGTTACAAAACCCCTTTTTAGATAAAGTACTCTGAATTTCAATATTCTAAAAAATGATCCATGCACATCAGTCCTCACTGTCTTAAAAGACAATTAAGAAAGTTCCTGCAAATTAAAAAAACATTTTATATTGATTAATTATATTACATGAAGTATTTACTGTGACTCTTCTTCCCATGGAAAGTATTCTTTATTTATCTTAACTCACTTCATTTCTAGGTGAGTTAGAAGCTCTTTAACTTCAGTTCTGATTTTGAATGTCTTTTAATCTTTGAATAGGGAGTGAATAGTCTTTTACGAGTCCTTCATAAACCAACCTAATAATTGATTTTAATTAATTTCTCTAAGCATCTCTCTCTAGATATACCCTAAAGAGAAGTATCCTGACAACTGGAGTTTGAACTCAAGATTACAAAAGACAGTAAAACAGTTAATAGCTTTGTGAAGCTCTAGGTTCTTTTCTCCTATTTGGTGGAGTGCTTTCCTGCTTCTGCGTTTTGATGTAGGACTAATGATGAACACAACTGTATTTCCTTCTAAAAATTAAGAAGTCTCATAAGCTTTATATAAGCCTCAGTCACTTAATATGTCTTAGATATCTGCATAGGCAGCAAAGTCGTCTCTTTTATTCTGCTTTTTTGAATATTTTGAGATTATATCAGTCATAGATGAAAAGTGTCACATCAATACTGCACAATAACAATTCTCTGTTACTAAAATTGTTAATTTTTACTTTTAATAAATACTTATCACCCTTATTTAATAGTGTATTGGGTTTGTGTGGCCAGGCTTTGGTAGCTGGAGGGCTACATGGGTGGTTTCTCTGAGAAGCTGCCAGAAACCTCCCCCATGTCTGGCAGAGCCAATGACAGGAGGCTCCAGGATGGACCTGCTGCCAGCCAAGGCTGAGCCAATCAGAAATTATAGTCATAAATTCTATGGCTACTGATCATTCCATAAGTATGTTTAGAAAACAAAAAAAAAAAAAAAGGTGTGTGAAAATTCACCACCAATATGTGAATAAAGTGCTGTTTAGCTAATTTGGATTCCACAAACCTGGTCACTTAATACATAAGAGAGAGTTTCTCAAATTTGCTTCCTAGAAACTATTTGGCTCCACAGAAAGGGAATATTTAGACCTCTGTGGGAATGCACACCAAAGAAACTACTGCAAGCAGTTCAAAGTAGGAAAGATGACTTAATCTGGTGAGGACAGCTAATACCTGTCTATATACCTTTTGCAAAAAATGATCATGGCTTTTTTTTGTCACAATTGAATGAGCATAGCATAGGGCTTCATGTCTCCTACAACACTCTAATATCTTGCATAAAATGAATGATTATATGGTGTTAAACTTTGAGATGAGAGAAGTTTATGAACTGCATTTTCCTTGCTCTGTATTAATTACATTATTTATTTACTTAGTCTATTTTTTTTATGGTGGCAGACTAGAGATCAATTTATCCTTGCTATCAGAAAAAAAATCCAAAAATTTATAAAGGAACAATTTGTCAATTTCTGCACTTCAAAAATTAAGACTTTTCACACATTGAAATAACATGAAGTCCAAGTTCAAATTGGAATGGGTGATAAAATTCTGCAAACTTGCTCTGAAGATGGCACACTGCTTGTATTTTCAAATGAGAGTTAGTAATTGACTCTACACTGACTAACATCACTAGAAGTTAACATAAAAACATGGTGTTAAAAATGTAATTCTTTTTACATTTCATATTAGTTATTGGCAATGGCAATTGGTGGCATACAGTTGCCCAGCAACTTCTTACTGCTCTTTAATTCATCATGACTTCTTGTAGATTGGCCCAGACCTCTTTTGCACATTATCAATTGTATCAAGATTACACTTTACTGCTGGGGATAATAAATTAGTTCCATAATTTTTGCCATTTTTCACCAATTTATTTTCAAATTTACAATTTATGGCCTATTTTTTAACACTGCTATCATTGATTCACTGAAGTGCTGAAAATTTTGTTGAATTTATCTCAGAATTATGACAAGGTAATGACAATGAAATAAGTCAGGTGCATGTAATGAATGACTTTCTACTGATCATGGACCATCTGCTACTTTGGTTTAGATTTATCCTCATTTTTTTTAGCTTACTGATCACAGGTAGTAGTGGCAATTACCTTAAAATATATGGTAAACCCAATAGGTAGAATTTTTCAGCTAGGAGTCCTATTTTAATTTCTGTGCTTAATCATTAATACCTACCTCTCAATTTCTTCTCTCAAAGCCTGGTTAAGGTACTATTTTCTACAGTATCCACTATTTCAGATGATAGAAATTCCATTTTGCAACTATTCTTATAATGGATGAAGCAATATATGATATATTGTCTGCTAAAAAGTAAAATTCAAAGTTTAGATTCTGCTGTACCTACTTTTCCTTTTACTTGGAATTGTCTCTTTTGGATATGGGATTGAGTTTCCATTATTGAGCAGGATGCATAAACATAATAAAAGACAAAGTGCAATAGAGATGAATAAGTAACAGATATAGACCACTGCATATCTCTAGATACTGCACTCAATAGATGGGAAAAAAGGCAGAAAAGTAGAATCAGACCCATACTTTGAAATTTTACATAAAACCTCCTATATAGAAATTAAAGGTAGTACAGAAGAACAGTAGCATAAAATAAAAATAATATAAAAGGTAATATAAAATAAATTTAGTATAAAATAGAGATAATTTTTGCACCTAATGTATTTCTTCTTGACTATTGAAAAGTAGCTCTATGTTACATAGAAACTTAGCTTTTCCTTTTCACAGAGGTGTATACATTTTTGATTCTTTAATTGTAATTTTTTATTTATTGATTCATAAAAAATGTTATGAACACTTACTGTCAGAACTTGTGTATTTGAACCTTATTCTACAAGACATTCCATTAATCTTCAAGGCTGATGTCATTCTTGCTATGTGACCTTGGAGTGTTAGAGACATTAGACAAATATATGGACTACATGCCCTACTATTCACAGAGCAAAGGACATTGGCAGTAAATAATCCAATGGTAGAAGACAACTAAACTTGACAAAAAAGCAAGTTTGAAAATTCAGTCTAATTTTGTGTCAGTTTTTAAGTAAGAAGAATAATCCTTATAAGAATCACAATCAGTTCAAGAGTCATTTCCCCTCCGTGTCTCTTTTTTAAAACTGGCAGGATTCCTAAAAATCTGACATAATATTGAATTCAAACTTAAATTATATTTCTGTCTCTATCATTCTCTGATAATCAGTACCTTTTCAAAGATGCCTGCTATGGTGTTACACACACACTCTCAGTCTTACATTTTTTTTCCAGACAGTAGCCAGTTTTCTATACAAAGTGTATCCCAGTGTGCCAACAGAAAGCACAGGATCCAGTACTATGTTGAGAAATAACAAAATTGCAAACATGTATTGAATTCTTTGGAGACAGGAAAAAGAATTAATATGTAGAATTATTTTCATGTTCCTTTTTTTTCAATGCTTTTGTATATGAACTGAAATAATAAAGATGACAAAATAAAATTATAAATTTTGAAGAAATGTTGTGGGGAAAAGCAGCATGAAATACATAAGTACCGTTCAATTTTTTTTTGTATATATCTATATTTTTGTAAGCTGTGATAATAAGTTATTTGATAAGAAACGTCTTCTTTTCAGGAACACAAAATTGTAAATTAAAAAATAAGATAACAATACAGATCTCTTTTTTCAATTATAGGCATATTTTTGTATGTTTTGAAACACTTGAAATATTAAAATCTTGACTGCCTACTTAATTTGTGTGTCACTTTCACCTGGAAGAAAACCAGTGTACAGAGAGGAGTCTAACCAGAAGATTTTAGAAGATGACCTCTTGAGAAAACATTTTGCTTTTATGTTGTGTTGACTGCACTCTGTTCTGACCAAATCTACCGAGAATCAAGAGTCAGCATTTTAATCAGCTCTAAGTTATCCTTCCTGAAAATCATATGTGTTTTTAAAATATATAAACTGGGTATTCAAGGATCAGAGAACTAAGTCCCAGTGATCAGTACAACAAACCTGTTGCAAACTATCAGCAGTAAAGGAAATCAAATGGCCATGTCTGCTAAAACAGCATCAGCCAATATACAGGCAAAAAAGAAGGCTTTAATCAATTATTTGAAAAAATGTTAAAAAAATATAAATTAAATAAACTTGGTGAGTAGTCATATACACAGTTACATATAACTGTAATGATTTTTAATGTACTTACCTTTTGTCAATAACATTGGTACAATGGCTAACTACTTCACGTTACCTTTTCTAAATTAATTTATCCATAGCAATGCTTCAAAGACCACTAAACAACCTTTTTGCTTCTGGCTTTGTGCACAACTTCAAATCAACACACTTCAGAACTTGTTATTTCTGAAAATATGGAAATTACATATGTGTAGTTTGAATATATGATTGCAAATACTTGACCATATATTTATTTGTCACAGATTTACATTTTCCTTTCAACACTGCTAAACATTAAAGAAATGTATTTATTGCTCTATATTTCAAAATCATAAAAATAAAAACGTGTAGTGCTTTTTTTCTCATGAAAATTTTGAAATAAAACATTGCAAAAATACGATCAAAATTATGTTCATCAGTCACAGAATAGCTTGAGTTGGAAGGAATCTTGAATATTACCCAAATGACATATAATATAACCTATGACACAGGAAGGGACAATTTTCACTTAGACCCAGTTGTTCAAAGCTTCACCCAACCTAATCTTAAACATGGGATGGAGCATCCAGAATTTGTCTCAGCAATGTGGTCCAAGTGCCTCATCACTTTTGCAGTGACAATTTTCTTCCTAATATTTAATCTCAGCACACTCTCTTTCGCTTCAAAGTCATTCTCCCCCTTGTCCTGTCACTGTCTACAAGTGTAAAATTCCCTTTCCATTTTTCTTATAGGCTCCCTGGGACAGGAAGGCTGCATTTATGTCCCCCTGAAGCCTTCTCTTCTCCAGCACGTTTGAGGAACTGAGCAGTCTGGCACAGTACTGCACTAAAATGTAAAGATTACCAGGATTTGCAAAGGCATTTGGCTGTTTGGGGTCCTTTACCTTGCAACTGTTGTTGTAATATGCTATATTTAGCAAAACATCTCTATCGACTCTATACTGTCAAGAAAACAAAGAAAACTAAGATTCTTATGGGTTGTAGCTATGAGAGCCATGAGCTCTTACGGTCGTAACAAACCTGGTCCTGAAGGACTAGAACTTCAAAATATACTTCAAAAATAACTTTTATACCTGAAATTATGTTTATATGGCAGGATGGGTTATTTGCACTACATAGTTTCACTTGATACTGAGCAAAATTTCCCTACAGTATTCTCCCTGATTTTTGAGCAACTGACTTTGTTGTGCATTCGTGTTATTTATACCGTTATCTTTCACCTTATATGCTTAATTCATTTTGACAACTTCACAGTCCCTCCTTCCACAGTTACTTAAAGCAGCTTCATGGCCCAGGGTTGCAGACTGTCTGAGCTCTCTGCCCTTGCAACATGACTAGAGAAAGCAGGAAAATCCCTACTGAACATTGATGAGAAGTCTCATTTGCCATTTAACAGTGTTTCATGTATTCATCAAAACCCTGTCTAATCTTAATAAGCTTTTGTATGCCTGAAAGGTTTTTTTTTGCCCACCCACTCCATCTAGTAAGAGACAGTTCTATAACCATTATAATTATGGAAATCTGAATCTAAGGAAGATTTAACACCTACATATGCAAGAATGAAAATTCTGCACCTTCCCCACACTTACGTAATCTGCCTTCGTAGGCAACCAGGATAATGGAAATGATAGTTAAATCACAATTCAGGGTCTGAAAGCTTGCTTGAAGAGAGCCAAAGAGTCACTTTATAATAAATGCTTTTTTTGATCTTTATTAAGGTTTGTTGTATTTTTTAATAACTTTTTTTAAAGATTTAAAAAAAATTAAATTTTCTATTAGGAGGAGGATTAAAATGTTTTGAACCTCTCTATTTACTCCATGCACAGTGAATTTGTCAGGATGTAAAAAAGAGTCAGAACATAAGAACAATGCATATTATAGCTTTTCAAATTAAATGAAATCTTGCTTTTCTCTTTCTTTAACATTTATATCACCTTTATCCTTTTCTGGGCATGGTTCTTGTGTGAAATGTGAAAAGACAAATACAGCCATGGCTAAAAGGAGGCTAAATCCCATTTCTATGATAAAACATGATCTCTACAATGTTACAACATGTTAGGTATCTTTAGGTACACCTAAAATGAAAGTGGTTTGAAAAGAGCGAAATGCTCCAGCAAGATATTACAGTTTTCCCAGAAATCATAAAAAGTCATCTTTTTCAGACTTACTTTTGTTTTTTCAGCATTAAACTGATTAAAAATCATTCAAAATCAAAAGTGGGAGGATCCAAAGTGTGTCAGTCTTTCATTAACTTTCCACTTCATTGAAAATACATAAATACAACATACTACTAATGCTCAGCAGGAAGAATAATACAAACGGTATTTTCTTATTTTTTATTTTGAATAGTCTGAGTTATTATCAATATAATTTACACAATCAACCTAAGGTTTAAATATTTAAGATTTTCTAAGCCACAATTTAAAGGATATCAGAGCATTTACATCTTTGTCCTAGATATCTCAGTTACATGCCTCAGATGAGGTGGGATAAATTAGGTCTAGGATATAGACAAAAGCTATAAATAACATATAAACTGTTATATACATTTTTCAAGTGAGGATCTTCTGAGCTGGAACCCTACAATATATTACACAATATTTTTGACTTATGTTAAAAAACTGAATGCTTAACAGGTTCTCTCTAACTACCTTCTTGGTTATGATTTGAAACACAATTTATCTGCACTTGCAGTCGAGAGTATTTGACCAGGGTGTTTCTTATCTCTTTCTGTCACTTTTTCATGGAATTTTACTGGGACACATATACCCCATCTAATTAATGAATGATGTGTAGAGTAATTAGCCTTTAGAACTGTAGGTAAAAGAGAAGTCCAAAATTTATTTATTTATATATATATGTTAGGATGCTTTTAATACATTTTTGTATATATATGTATACACATAAACAATAAATTTAGCAAAAAAGTTGATATTTCATAAAAATAAATTTAAAAAATTTCCTCTGAGTTCACCAGGCAAATTTTTATCAGCTGAAATGCAAATTTCCATATTTTGTTATTCACTTCATTATCATTATAAAAATTCTGTCACATCTAAAATACAAATAGAACAAAGGAATTTTTTTTCTATTTCACAGTGTTATTAATTTTATTCCTATCATCTCCAGGGTTTGCTCAAGTTTTATTCAACTCTGTGGGCACCTTTAAACTGATTTCTTTGTGAATTAGATCAGACCTTTAATCTCTGAAAGATTAGTACTGTACTATAGTTAGATAATAGTTTTCATTTTAAGCATCTTTTACATAATAAATGACACAAGTTTAATCAAAGATATGTCTTTTGGCAGCTTATTCAACAGTTGCTATCAGTTTCATCTCTAACATGAGCCTGAAATCTGTGCCTTAAAATTAGCTGAAAACTTGGCAAAATGGGAGATCGATAAAGAAAAAAAAAGGATTTGCATAGAACCTTGGGTCATGAATAACAGAAAAATGCTTTTACAGTGATATCTGAGTCTTTAAGATATTAGTTTTTGTTCTCTTGTTTCTTAAAGGAGGTGAGAACTGAATATATCTGCTGATCTTTAATTCCACCTGCTCTTACCAGAGTAAAATCCTGCCATGCATAAAGACTGTAGACTAAATTTACTTTAACAAGAAGAGTGCCCAGTGGCTTTTCCAGAAGGTTCCAGAAGGTAAATAGTCCAGACTCTGGCTCCTCCTGCAGAAGCATGCTCATCTCTTGGAGGCTTGGGCCATATCTGTTCCTCTATCAGCTCAGGAACTCTAAAATAGCTCACATAGCACTCCCCACCTGTGCTCAGGTAAGTGACTTGCTCCCTGTGAATCCTATTTCTGTCCTCATTTTCAGAGAAAGAAATAATTGGTATTGAAGCACTATAGACATTTATAATTAAAATCAGTGGCACTAATAGGTAGAAGCATTTTTAGTGCATTTAACACATTTGGGTAGTTCTATAAAGACAGCAGATTCATTGCAGTAAATTGCCCTCATTGGGTCTCAGATATATCCTTTGGCTTAGGTCAGTCAAATACTGTTTTGAAATCTTATTTTGTAGAACTCATACATGCCTCAACCAGCCTAAACCAGCAGGGGTTTTTCAGTGTAACCAGCACTTTCAAATTGATTTCAAACAGAAAAATCAAAATGGATTCTTCTGTGAATTTAGACAACGTCCCTAGTGAAGTAAAACAAAAGGATCTGCCCACATTCTTTCCATGAAAAAGCTCATTTAAAAACATATTTTTTAGAAAAGTTCAAAGATTTAGGAATTCATATTGGTGCTTCTTCAAAGGAAGTTAAAGAGTCCTATTTTTAGTTATCCCTCTTATAGTAAAAGCCATTAAACATATGCACCCACTGAATAAAAAAGCAAATTAGACATATTTTTCTTTCAGAGACCAGATCTGTAGCAGTTAGTTCATGGCAGAAAAAGAAAATGAGAATTAAAAATCACTGAATTTACTGGAAGGTTAATAAATCACAATTAGAGGCTGACTGATTGATGCTTTAATACTTTTTGCATCAAAGGATATTTTTGGAATGTATTTGAATTAATCATCATGATGAGCTATTGTGATATGTTGGACAGAACAGTTTTAGCGAGGAATGAGTCATGTAGAGAGAAATACAGTTAGAAAGAGAGATGTCATCTGTATTTCTATGTGGCCAGACAGAGAACTGCAGAGGCCTCTAGAAAGGGGCAAAGAATACACAGAGGAATAAATTACTAAACATTCCAATAAAATATGAACACATGCTATTTAAATCTGACAAACTCTAGAAAAGTTTACAAAAAACACATTTCAAAAAGTGTGGTAAAACTTTTGCAGCAGTTTTCCACTACTGGTTTTCCACTTTCTGTTCCTTTTTGAGAGGTTGACAGTCAAGTATTCACCTTTTTTTCTTCACTTCTAGGTGCTCTTCAGCTCCTATAGCCACTCCTTTCAAAGCCTTGTAAAATATATGGTGTAATTTAATGGGTTTTTCCCCCAGACTCCTTCTCTTTTGCCCTTAAGGATGGAAAATAAACAAACCATAAAACCATAAAATAACTTCCTTTAATTAATTTAAGAACTATCTCAAGAGATGCTGTTTCCCTAAAAGTGCTGGCAGTCATCTCTACAAAACTACCTAGTAAGCGATCTTTTGTTTATTAGAAAAATGAAAGTCCCCTGTTAACATTAGCATTACCCAGTAAGGAGTGTATCTTCCAATCTTATTCAACACTTTGACTACAAAAGATTTTACATTTAAAATGCCCTACAAATGTCTAAACAGCAAATTTTCTGCTGTATATAAATGATTCTTGACTAAGAGTAAGAACAGCAGCAATCCATTGCTTTGCAGTAGAAACTTTGAAGATTTTTCTTCAAGATTTTTGAAATGGAACAGTACTGCAGTGATTTCAGAATGGATCCTGAACATTCGTGTGTGTTTTGCAAATATTTCATCATTGTCATTACCCATTTAATAAAGAAGGTGTTTGCAGATTTAAAAAAACTAACAAAAATCATTCTCAAGAGACAAAGCACTAAATGTTTTGGTCACACTTTAAAGGAAGAAAGTTGCACTAGACTTTTTTCTTCCATGCAAAATATTTTTTCTGAGTTCAAAATTCTACTCTATGAGTTGCACTTACTACACAAATTTTCCTAATAGCGAATAATTTTTTGTTTGTTTTCCTCTTTGCTTTATGTTAGCATTGGATTTTTTCCAAATGACTTTAGAATTAATGATTAGGGTTGAAGTGTATGAACAGAAATTTTACTGTGCAAAATGGCTACTTTATGTAAACTTCTAATTTTCATATTATGGAAAAAAAGGTACTTTACACAACAAAAGAGAGCTGCTCAGCATACACCTTTTTAAACTTCTACACTATTCTTTAGACTGAAATATTAGATTTCACTTAGCAGTGTATGAAACAGGGCTACCTGGTGCATAAACCTAACTGAATGTAAAAGCAATTGCTTGGCTTGACTTAAATAATCACAGATACAGTAATTTCTATTTCTTTCAAATTCTTTCATTTTAGGGTCTCTGGGAAGGGGCTCTGTGGAACAGGCAGTAATTTTTCTGGTGGGCAGCAGGCTGACCATGGGGTAGCAGCATCCTTTGAGAGCAGCAGAGACCAACAATATCCTGGGCTGCATGAACACAGCTGGGCAAAACAACTATTTCATTTACTCTGCATTCAGTGGGGCTTATCTAAAATACTGCATCCAGTTTTGGACCCTCAAGACAGAAAAGGCATTGATAAACTGGAGTGAGTTCAGCAGGGGACTCCCAGGATACTGTATTACACTAATACTTGATAAAACAAATGAATACCCCAAGCAAATATATAAAAATATCCTTAAAATGTGAAGAGTTTTGCTTTGTGTTCTTTGTATAATTCCTGTACCTTTAAATTTCCAGTGAGGTGTTGAAGTTTCTTGTAGAATGTAGAATTGAAAGTGCATAGCAAGGCATTTGAATGGTATGTTAATCTGCTGACCCTTCAGTTTATTTTGCATAATACGTAAATCACTCTCTCTAATCAAAAGTACTTTCTTGCTGAGCAACCTTATTGGTGGATTTCAGTTCCCAACTGAAAATCCTTTCTAATAAGAAGGGATTATTAAATTTTGATTAGCATCAGATTATACTCATTTTATCGACCAGCTGACATTTCTGCTAATTGAGGATAAATGCACTAGTCTGATACCTCCCCAAAACACAGAACATATTGAAAGTCTCAGCACAGGCTGAAAACTTAATTAATATTCATTGTACTTCCTGGAAGCTACTGGTTGCCTAAACCAGAGTGCTGCAGATAAAGCTGAAAATTCAGTCTCTACAATATCACTATTTGGCACATTTTTCTTGAATTATTAAATAGAAGTGATATATCTAAAGTTATTAGCACAGTGTTAATGTAATGACTTTAGTCATTACAGACCTTTCTGTGATAAACTATGCTTCTGTGCAGTTATTAAAGAACACCAGGCTAATGCTGATTTCCAAGTCAGGAAAATTTCACACACACTTGAAAAATGGGAACAGAAAAAACATGAATGGGGACAAAACAGGTCCTCTTTTCTGGTAGCAGTACATAGGATTAGTAAAAACATGGACATATTTCTTTCTTTCTTTCATTATTTTCATCAAACCTGAGAAGAAATCTGAATTATTTGAAATAAGATACTATTGGTTTAATTGTTAAGCCACCTCCTGCAATGCTTCATTGTCATACTCTAAAATGGCTTTATTTTGCTGTGAAATATTGTTATTCCAAAAGGTTTAAGTGACCTAAAATGCAGTCTTTCTTTAAAATCTTGTATACCTCACAGTTTAAAACCCAGCAGTTTAGCTGTTTCTCAGTTCAGATAAGAAATCCAGCAAATGCAGCTTTTAGATAATGACACGAAAAGAAAGTAGTTTTTTTCCAAGGATAAACAAATGGATAATCTCTGAGATCCTTTTTTCTGTTGTGAGTAGGGTGGATCACATCAAATGCACAACACTGACACGCTCATCTAACTGCAACAGTCTTAAAGATAGTATTGATTTAGATAAAAGAGAAAAAGATTGAAGAAAATCTATGCCAAATTGAATATCAGTTTATTGTATCAATTGTTATGAATATTATTATATTAGTGGATTTATTTACCCAGATAATCTCTGGAATATGCAGTTCTTAAGTAATCATTTTTTGTTTGCATTAATAATTGAATTAGAATAGAGTACAATTGCAATATAATTAGCAATTCAAATCAGATTCAAATTTGTGAAAAGTACACCGAATTTCAATTGTAGCTAATTTGCAAGCATGGTAGGATTTTTTAAGGGTTTGGAATTTTATAACACTTTCCTTTTCATATTCTGACATATCTAGCCACACAATATTTTATATTAACAAGTTTCACACTAATCAAAAATATGATATCAAATGAGTTAGAATATTTTTTTCTATTTTCTGTTCTGATTTGACAATTACAGTATAAAATTATTGGCATAAAATTAATGAAATTAGTTACAATTCATTTTAAAATCATAATAATCCATTTTAATGAGCCTGGTTTATTGTAAATCCTTCATTGCATTTTGTGGTATAAATGTCAACATGAAAGTTCTTATCATTCCACAAACTCAGAAATCCAGTTACATGGTGACCACAGCTTTCATTTCATTAAGAGCATTTTCACTTGTTTTTATACTTTGTGATATTTTACTTCAGAGTTATCCCCTGAGAATTTTGCTAAGCATGTCGTGATTGAGAAAACAGAAGGAAAACAGAAAGTATATTCAAAAGTATAATAATACACCAAAGACCTTATTCTCTTCAGACTGTGGTTGAAAGAGTTTGTTGATACTCTCTGTGCCTCATTTTCTTTTAGCCTTTAAGAGGAAGATGTCTTTTGTCACTGAAAAAAATACATACTAATATCACTACTACTGGCATTGCAAACCAGTGAAAATCTCTACTGTTTATATTGTAAGGATATATGTTCTGCAATGACAGGAAATGCTCAGAACATGCCAGGACCTGTCCTTTCACCTTTCTTGTAGAGAAATAAGATAAAATTTTAATACTGTCAACATTTCCTACTATTTTTGGTTTAGAACCAGATATTTATTGCAATATGAGCAGAATGGAACAAACTCCAGCAGCAAAGTTTCATGATAAACTACTCCTTTTGCCTTGAAAGTGGGCAGAACTGGTACACACACATAAAAAGTTGTCACACATGCCCAAGTTGTATACTGTTCAGGTACGTGCAAATTGAAACAAGCATATGGGAGAACAACAGCCTTATAAAAACACCCTGTATTTATTTGATACAGATGGATCTACATACTGTTCCTGCAGCATATAAAACTGTAGCATCTGGCCTTTTGCTGTCCTTCTTTGAAGTATTATTCAGCTATAATTGTGAATCATCAAATTTATAACAATGTAGATGTGACCTGCCTATCTGGACATAAGCAATTGGCAAAGTGAACACAATCAGCAATGGACAAACTCAGTAATGCTTTCAGAAGAACTTAAACCTCTTCTTTTCCTCATATTGATGTTAGTTTGGAAAAATAAAAAAAGAAAAAAAAACGGAATTACCTTCTCCCTCAGCATTTCAGAAAAATAACTGGTGAAGTTACAAATTATTGTATACCTGAAAATTTTTTTTAAATATTAAAAGTGGAAAGCTGGAATTTTGTTAAAGTTTTAACATCTTTTCTGTAGCTTTGTCCTCTCTAAAGAGGTTTATACAAGCTGCTTTTACTTTTACCTTCATAAAAATCATTAAGGACTCTATCAACAAATTGTTTCTGTTAACTAAAGAAAGGCATGCTAATATAGCCTAAAACTTATTTACACCCATGTGAATAGCTATAGCTTGATTTTGATCTGTGGTATTCAGCAACACTTTCACTAAATATCACAGCTTCTCTGATTTGAAAATTAATGATTTTGAGATTCAGTATCAGAACATACCAGAAAAACACATTCTCAGTTGTGGTGATCTTGGTTGTAGTCCTACAGTCACATAAAAGGAATTATTCCTGCTATAGATGATTATAGATTATTCATATTACAAGGGATGTCAAGCTCTTTTTCAAGAACAATATAGAATAAAGAATTAAATTATTGAATGTTTATTGAATGCAATGAAAAAACCCAGGGAAAAATGTACATTTTTTCTGAAAATTTTCTGAAAGTTTTGAGAAGAAACTACAAATCATAAAATATTCCCCATGTAAAACAAACAGAAAGCATACAATAAAGTTCATATTTCAAATATGATGACAACTCAATTTATAGTACCTTTGGGGAGACAGATAGTGAAATTTCATCAAAAGTCCAGTCCTTATCAAGACCAAAATCAATTTACAATGGGAATTAATTTTGCTGTGTTTTAACATTGGTTAATTTCAATTTGCATTTTGTTTGCAGATTTGAGTGTAGAATTCTATACCAGACAGTTGAATTGTAGTTGCATTCCTGGAACTGAGCCTTTTCATGTAGGACTCACAGCAGGAACATGTTAATTCTTCCTTTCAGAAACCTTAACATTCTCCAGAGGTTAGGCATTCAAAATTCCAGAGATTCTTTTCTCAATGTCAGCAATAAATTTTTTTCTTCCTTAAACTCCAAGTGGCTTGCTTATTTAAAAATATGGAGGAAGAAAAAAGTAAGTGTTGATAATAATGCTAATATAATGTCACAACTTTATTTATGAGACTTTATCCTAAAATGAAAGCAATAACTTCTGGTATTGCCTGTTGGGATATGTAACTGTAAACACGTTTTTATTGGCAAAAGACAGGTGAGGAGAATATCAGCCCTACAAGGCTCTTACTACCTGTCCCAGTTTGAGCAAGGAAATAGATCATTTTCTTCTTAGTAGATAAATATTTTTTTGATTCAGAGTGAAATAGATAACATATTGATGTTTTTGTTGTTGTTAATAGTGTTTACCTTAATTCATTGACTTTTTTACTTTCCCATGATCTGCTAGTGAGGAGCTGCAGAAAAAGTTGGGAGCTTGGGATCATGGCCAGGACAGGTGACCCAAAGTGGCCAAAGGGATATTCCATGACACAGAATATCATATCCAGTACATGGACTGGGACAATACCCAGCAGGACACTGATCATTGCTTAGGGTCAGACAGGGTATTGGTCTGGTGATCATTTGTATCGTGCATGATTTGTTTCCCTTGGGTTTTGTCACACTCTTTCCCTTCCCTTATAATCATCAGCATCATCAGCATCAGCATCATCATTTGTTTCAATTATTAAATTATTCTAATCTCAACCCATTGTATTTACCTTTTGTTTCTGATTCTTGTCCCCATGGAGGATGAGAGGACCGGGAGGAGAGAGTAGTTGCATGGTACTCATTGGAGTCTGTTTTGACTTTTAATCTTGTCTCCAAAGAAGAGGTGAAAAGGAAGGATCAAGGTGGATATAATTTAACAATTTTGGGAAAGTGGAGTGGAAACGGAAGGGTAGAAGGGTTGGTACAATTTCAACAAGCTGCAGTCAGTATGCTTGTCTCACAACAGCTGTGGCCTCATCAAGATTGTTGCTCTCCCTTCTTGTTAAACTTCTCTAGTTCTTGCTATGTACCCTTACTTTGTGCTCTCTATATTTCATCAAGAAGTCACAGTAATGCTTTTTCAAAAGGTTGATTTTGGTGTTCCCATCTCTACAAATATCTGGAGCTACCAGCTATATTAACCCTATGCAGTGCAATTGGGCTTTTTACACTTAAGAAACACAAAACTATGGACAGCTGCCAGAAGTTAAAGCAATCAAACAAAGAAAAAAAACACTTATGGCATTAAAAAGTCCAGAATAACTTTATTTCAACAGCAAAACATCAAAATGAAAGAAAAAACACCAAACCCAGCATTGCAGAAATTTAAAACTCATTTGAAATTGTATAGTTTCCTCTCAAAAACCATCATGGGAATCCCCTTATAATGCCACCAAGGTGTGTTTCATGCAGCTTCTGGTAAATAATAGTACACCAAATTATTATCCTTTTCCAAATAATTATTAAACAGTAAGATCTTTGACATAGGTACTAAAACTTCTGGGGTGAATAAAAGTCAAACTAGAAGTTCTTTATTAAATCAATATTAACAGTGGTCACACCCCATACAAAACTCAGCTAATCCAAGCTACTACATAGATGCTCCAGCAGCTCTTTAGAGTTGGTCCTGTGAGGGTCCCTGACTCTCACTCTGCATGCAGGAGTGCAAACCCCACCTTACATCTCTTTGAGATGTTCTTACACTGTTCCTCTTGGCAGTGGAGTTTGGCCTCATCTGGCTGGACCTTGCTTGCATTAGCACAGGTTCCTTGCTGCTATGCCATGGTTTTACTTGTTGAGACTATTCTGATTTTAACAGTCATATAATTGATATTTAATCATTTGTCTGCACTATCACTCAAATTCAGATAGGCGAAGTCTAGCAATACGAAAGCTCTTATATTTTGAAAGATATTTAAACATAAAAGAGTAGTGAGTAGCAAGATATGGGGCAGGGTCTCTTTGGAGGTGGAGCACAGCATAAGACTATGCTGTACAATTATTAATACTGTCTTGTGTACTTTCCAGATTCCTTCTTTAATCAAAAATACCATTAAGTACAAAACACAGACATAAATTTCCTTTAAAAAGCCAATAAAGAGATGTCTTCAAACTAAACCTTAAGGTTTTTTTAAATGGTGACATATGACTATTGAAAGTTATGTAGCTCACATGACTCCCACTTTGCTTTTTGTCTATCACCTTTTGTGCTACAAAATGTTTATAGAGAAAATTTTCCCTTTTTTCTTATTTTGCTTTCTAAAACATAGTTTGCATGTTATTTCAAATAACTCATTTTAGTAATTTTGTCAGTTTTGTAACTGCTTCTGTCCATTTTATAATTTCACGCATGACATTTTCCATTACCTTTAAGTAGCCAGTGGCAGTTATTTAGAGAGTTTTTTCCTTCAAAATATTTCCATGGAGACTAGAATTAAATAGTCATTAAAATAGGAGATTTCTTTTGTTCCTGGGAAATAGTTCTTGCACAGCACTGGAATTAGTGAAATTTACAATTACGTAGACTGATAGAAATTTTTTGGTTGGAAAAGACCTTTAAGATCATCCAGTCCATGTAGGACTTTAGAATCTGTGTATGGATGTGGATGTGGGTGTGTTTGCGTGCATCTGTGTGGGGGTGATGAGTCGTGATGGTGATGCTCTTAAAAACATCAAGTTTAATATTTAGATAATGACTAGCATAATAGACAGACTGACATAGCTCTTCCAGTCCTTCTTAAGATTAAAGTGCCAATATACTCAAGAAATCTGTGATTTGCAATAGCAAATAAACCTCTTCAATTTTTCCACAGCATTAACCTACAACAGCCCTGAAGAACAAACAATGAACATAGGTGCTTGTGTGAAAAGAATTAAATTTCAAATGTGCTGTGGAACAAAATCCATGCAGTGAAGCAGCAAATGATACTGGGGAAAAGAAACCCCAGTATTGCTGAATATGAAAATAATTTGAAACTTAAATGCAATTTAAAAAATAAAGACAAATATTTTTCTTTTTAATTGCAAGAAACATTAAAATAAACATTTTGTTTATCCTTCATGGGGACAAGACAAAAACAGCTGCCAGCTGTCTTTTGAGAAGAGAGAAGGATTGGTACATTTTCAAGCTGAAAAAAAATTGTGAAACCTGTTCTTATAGTTAGGATGTATTGTGAGATTCTAGAATAGTAACTCTCCAAAAATGCTTACTAATTCCTTAGGAAAAAAGGCTGTAATAATACAGTAGACTGGCAGTTACAATTGGTACCACAGATATTCCCAAAAGAAAAGCAACCAAGACTAAGCCTAAAATTAAGGCAGCTGAATATATTTAACTACACTACTCTCGCCAGAAAGGTATACTTCATGGTCATTAAGGCTTGATAGCATCTGATATCACCATGCTCTACAATGAAAAAGGCTCCCAGAAATTTCATCTGAAGAACAATCATATTTGTTAAAAATATCTGATGGAGTGAAAGCTGTAAAAATCACACATTCAGCTGACACCAAAATATTATGTGCTCTATTAACCAGGATTTTTATTTGTATTTTTCAGATATTCAAATAAAGTTCTAAACAAATCTCAGTTTGGACTGGATGAAAAGAGTTTTCCCTGGTTCTGCTGAAATACAGATAATATTCTTGAGAATAAACACCATATAAAACTAACTTAAAGACAAGGTGTTTCCAATTTATTTTTATTCACATCTTAAATTTACATGTGTAAATGGAGGTAGGCAAACACACTTCAATACAAATGACCTGTTTACTCTTTTGGTAGCTTATTTAGACTCCCTCCCTGACATAAAACTCTCAGTTCTTATTTATTAAACTTTGAGTATGTTGGAAAGGAAAATCTACTCCTGTAAAGCTGTAAATTCACATTGTAGAATAAAATATTGAAAGATCATAAAAAATCAAACAGTATAACAGTAGGATTTTCTGAAGGCTTTCACATAAAACTGTTTTAAAGGCAAAAGTAGATCTCCCACAACTGCCTTTTTTCACAGAAACATTTCACCACAAGTATGCATTTAACTCAAAGTAAAAAAATTTTACTTGAGGAACAAGAGATACAAACCAGAATAAAAGCCAATTCAACTTTGTTCTGTGACCATCAGAGTTGTCTCACTGTGTTGTGAAAAACATAGTTTGAATTCCTCATGCTGTATTCTTCTGCTTATGGTAAGACTGTGCTGTTGTATCAGATACCAGATGTGAGATCAGGACATCTTGTGATATTAAAGAATGTTTTCTAAATTTACCATCTGTTAAAAATCACAGAACTGTAAAATCCTGCAATCATTTAGTTTAGAAAATACCTCAAAGACCATTGAGCCAAACACTGCCAAACTGAACACTAAAACACATCCCCTAGCGCCATATCTACATTCTGCCAGTAACACCAGTTTTGGAACCAGGTATTGATTAGCTGCCCCCTTCTGTTTCTTCCCTCATCATTCCCTGTAACTGGAAGGACACTACTTGTGCTCCCAATCCCTAACCTATTGTCCCAAGCCCCTGAATTCACTCATACTTGTCCTCCGACTTCTTGTTACTACTTCATTGCTGACCACCTGAAAATCAATATAATGCAGGATTATCTGAGGGCTGTACTAAGGTGGGAATTTTCATCTTCCCGCATTTAACCCAGCCCCCAGGAAGACAGCAAACTGCCCTAAGGAGTGGGTCCAGTATTGCATTTTGGGCCTTCTGTTCCTTTTAGAAGGGCATCTCACATCATTTTTTCTTGATGGAAGAAGTTTGATACAGGATGTAGGATGACATAACCTCAGGACACCCCCAACACAGATGAACCTCTTTATTGTGCAGTTCCACTTGCAGAGTCCCATATCTGCTGTGCTCGGGCACCTCGGGCAGTCACAGAGAAGATGCAGCTCTGTGTTGGTTAAAGATACAATAAAATTCACGGTACATTTTTTAATAGTCCAAGAATCTAAATAGTCTCAAAATTTTAACACTGAAAAATTGTCATGTTTAAATGAGAAAGGTTTTATGGTGTTCCAAAAAGGGTACACACACATCTCATTAATACAACACTCATCAAATTAATAAATTGCTCATAGGGATAAAGTTTAATACTAAAAATTTGCAACATGAGCTATCCTGTTTCAATAAGCTAGGAGGACTGAAGGATTCCTAATGTACCTTCTGCATTTCAAACACAATGTTCTCTCATTAAAAGCCAAAAATTAAATCCCACAAAGCATTTACCAATGTTTTGTAACCAGACCTTTGTTGTACTCAATACAAAAGTTACAAAGTATTCTTTTTTTTTTTCTAGAAAATACGACTCCCTCAAATCCTTAAATTTAAAAAACAAGTATGGGAATACATTATGTAAAGGTATAATCCAAATGTTTTCACATTCTCAAGGAGAAGTATCTCTGCCTATAATATGAAAAGAAAATTAATGTTATTCTTTTCACAGGTCAAAAATCTCTTTTCTTTGCACAGCAATCTTACCTCCAACTGTGACAAATCAGGTACTTTGATTTCAGAGAATATTATTCCTCCTCCTTGACTGATGTATTGGTAGTGCTTTTAGTGCTTAGAACTCAACTGGTTTTGAAAAACACAAAACAAATTTTCTGTTTATGTATTTAAATTACAAATAGATGAAGATGACACAAATATAAAGATGAAGCTTGATATATAGATGATACTACAAAATAGGCCATTATATTGGTTACTGCTATCTGGCAAAAAATAGGAAAAAGGTTCTGTCTTTTTTTAATGCAATGTCCTGTCTATAGAATTACCAATTTCTTTTAGAGAACACATAAATATGATGTTATTTTTAGTTTTCAATCCTGTTTCTATGGAAACTATTATAGCTGCAGTTTGTTAAAACATTTGACAAATGTAACTCTATTGGTTATTATAATCAGATACATGTACGAATATAAAGGAAAAAACCTGAAAACTTAGTTCCATATCTAGTTATTCAAAAATCCTAATGGGGTAAAGCATGAGCTTTTACCCAAACTCAAATTCAGTAAACATTACAAAGGTAAGAAGAGCTTTCAAATTGCCATCATCTGCCATCACATGTTATCTAAAAGAAAAATTAAAGAATTTTCTTAGGCAATAAAAGAGTACTGTTCTACTCAAGAATCTGTATTATTAAATGGAACTTTAAGAATTAGATATAGAACATAAATATAAGTAAACTGAAGTTATATTATTTAAATGGAAGATTGCAGCAGCATATTTACTGGGCACTTCAATTTCATTTGAAGACTCCATTCATCATGCATAATCTGGCATTTCTTCTTCCAAAGCACTTATTGAAACTCATCATATCACTGTAGGATCATATAATTTGGAAGGACATGAATTTTCAAAGGTGTATCACAAAAATGAGTGTACATTCTAACATATGTAATTATACCAGTAGGTTATATCTTCATCTTGACTGCAGGCAGACTGAAGCTGCAAGTTTCAAACTAACACTCACATTCTTATTTGATTAGCTGTGTTCAGGTTTTTTTTGTTTAAATTTTAAATATTTTAGCTTTAGAATTACATTAAAGTCTCAGAGTATTTTCTTAATTTTCTTTATCCATAATTTGTCAATATATTTAGTAAATGGTCAATTCAATAAAATCTAGTTTCTCCAGATAAGCATTCTGGCACTTTGTAATGTTTAGAGAATATGGTCACATTAATGTCTTCCACAAACAGGAAAAAATGTTATAAATTCTAAATAATAGGATTAATTTTATAATAAATTTTAAATATCATAAAGCATACATTATTCAATGTGCAGAAACACACCTGAACTCTTTCTTCTGTTGACAAATGAAAGACAAGTTGATGATACACTTTTCCAAATATATATTACGATTTGTTTGCTGAGAATATCTGTGGGATCAGATGGATTACACTCTTATTTATTTCTCTACAAATATACAGATCCAAAAAAAATCTGATTTTCAAGTGGAATATCACTTGCAGAAAAATTCATATATAGTAAAAAGAAAACCAAAAATCTACAACATAATAAATCACTGAGATTAAAAATAGACTGCAAGCAACAAGCTCAGGCAGAAGAGTTTTGAATTTGATTCCAATATTTAAAATCAAGAATAATGAAAGTGGAAGAGTTGAACTTGTCCTCTATCAAATACTAACCCCTAGCTGATTAATCAAAAAGCATATGTGTAGAAATAAACAAACAAAAATTAAGAAATTAAATCAAGTAAAAAATCTACTGTAAAGCATTGACCTTTTTTCCAGAGTTGTGCAAAGGATTAGTAATATGGCCCTTTTTTGGAAGGTAACCCCCAGTTCATCATTCTGCAGTGCCCAGCATGTCTCTCAGTCTCCTTTACACTATTCTCTTTTTTATTCATGCAATTTCCCCTGTTCTTAAGTGGTAAGAGGTGAGACTTTTCGCTCAGTTAAACTTGGAGTCCATCTAGAAGACTACTGTAATCTTTCCCGTTTTATTATTTAAAAATTTCTTATTTAAAAGAAGTCATGGAAAAAAAAAAACATATACCTCTGAGGCCCTAGATTTCTAGGATTTCTTTAACTACATGTTGTTAGTGTAAAAAACTGCTCAGAATTTGAGTTTGAATGTCAAATATTAATATTTTCAAATAACTGAGATATTAGGTGACTTTACACCCTATTTAATTCCGATGTTGATCCAAGATGCACTATAATCTAAAAAATATAATTGCAAATCATTCATCCTCGAGACTTTTTGCTAAAATCAAGAACATAGAATATTTTTTGTGCATTAGTCCATAAACACTTAGTAATACTAGCTGTTAAATCTGGTGGAGCTCATCAATTGCCATCCATAGGAAAGCATTCATTTAAAAGAACATGTCTTGGTGTTCTCTTCGAGGAAGTTCAAGTCTGTAACTGTCAGGAGACAGGATATTTTGGTATTTGAAGACCAGGATCAGTGATAAAGTTTCTGAATGCCAACCCCTTGCTCCAAAAGCTACTCGCACAATGGCAGGGGTTTAATCTGTTACGTGGAACATTATTGAGCTTGTTCTGATGTTCATCATGAATAGGACACCTTGTCCATTATAGTTTATTGATGTTTATCAGAAAAAAAATACACATATGATAAATTCCAGTGACCAGGATGTAAAAGGCAAATTAAAATATTTTCATTTAGTAAAAAGGACGTTTATTCTTCTCTCTTGAACAGTAGCAGTTAGAAATGGATATACACAATTAGGATGAAGATATTCGAATTAGGCAAAGAAATATTTTAAAAGAATACTATCAGAAATGATGAAAAAGCAAGAAATAGCACTGTAACAGCAAGAAATTACAACGAACACTTTAAAATAATGATCATTGTTAATTAATGCTGAATGACAATCCTCCAGAAATACTCATTCACAATAATAGTAAATGAGTTCATCATTGCTTTTATGAAACCAACATTAAGCCAGTGAATTGGGAGTAAAAGCAATTATGTGCACTATGATATTTCTATTCCTCATTTTGTTTCTATTTTGTCTTCCCACAAGTTCAGTCCTCCAAACAAATTTATGATTAAATGAGTCCATGAGTTCACATCATTCTCATGCATAATTCCATGGAGTGAAATTTATGGAAATTCAGGAAGATTGTATTAGTGATGAACCATTTGCAAATCAATTCTGTGGTCACATTCTTTATTTTGTCTATATTTGCAGTTTCTGCTAAGACATCTAAACTAGGAATTATCTCCCTTCCTTCCAGACAGAAATGGCGCATGACTAATTTGCGGAGAAGCCGAATTAAAACAGGTAGACTGAGTCAGACTAGGAAAGAAGTCAGCCAGAACAGCTGTGGGCAATCATCGCTCTTCCCTGGTGATTGTGTAGGTTATTTTCTGTTTTCCTTCCATTTTAAATACTTGTAGATGCAAAAATGTAAATCCAAACAAAAATATCTGATGCTTAGGGCCCAGAGAGAGAGAAATAGTTTGTTGTAGGAAGGTAAAAAAAAATCAGTAAGAAATACTTCAATGAAAATAATGAACCTCTGAAGAACAGGGACAGAGCTGCCTGGCACTCACTCAGCAGCTCCATCACTCCCTTCCTCAGCAGGACAAGGGGAAAGAAAATAGGATGAAAAAGAGCTCATAAGTCAAGGTAAAGGCACTTCAATGAGAAAAGCAAAGATCACATGCACTAAAAGAGGAAAGCAAACAAAAAGTTTTATTCTCTACTTCCCATCATTCAGCCACTGCCTGAATGATGGGAAGTAGACTTAACGGTTGCTCTAGAAGACAAATACCTTTATGATGGATGCCCCCCACTCTCTCCTTTCTCTCAGCTTCTATTACTTCTATTAGTATTATTACCATTAATGTTATTATTATCATAATGCCAGATGCAATATCACTTTGGCAATCTGTCCTGGCTGTGCCTCCTCCCAACTTTCTGCCCACTCCCAGCTTGGGGGTGAGGGAGTGTTGGAGAGAGGACTGTGGTGCTGCTGGAACAGTGCTCAGCAGTGGTCAAAACACTTTTGTGTTTTCAGCACCTTTCTAGCTACAGATACAGGGCACAGAACTATGATGGCTACTATAGGGAAAGTCAACTCACCCCATTAAGATAGTATACACAGTCTAAAAGAGAACTTTACTTTTATTCCCATTATTTTTATATATAATATAGTATAGTATTTAAACAGACTGGAGGGTTCACTGTCCACATGCAGTGAGATAAAGACTTTTCTGTGAGTATAACACAATGACCTTGTGGCTAGCCATGCATTCAGCTACTGGTGTCTCATTTCATTTCAGATGAGGAGGGATGTGAGATGTAATCCCAAATCAAGCCAAGATCTCATCAATCAACTCCATTTGGATATTAAATGTATGGCAAATAATTTCATTTCTTGGTATTCACAAGATGCTGCACAGAATGCACATGTTTAACTACAAAACAAGTACTCTAATTACCACAATGAGTAGCTGTGTCTTACGTGCTAAACACTGAATATCTGAGGAGAAATAAAGAATAGGCAGAAATGTAGCAATTATAATTAATTTCTCTCATTTCCTGCATGCTAGTATGTTCTGATATTACAGGTAATAGTGTCATTAGAGTT
This sequence comes from Melozone crissalis, assembly GCF_028551555.1. NCBI lineage: Eukaryota > Metazoa > Chordata > Aves > Passeriformes > Passerellidae > Melozone > Melozone crissalis. Next base: position 27,161,686 of record NW_026535780.1, read on the forward strand.
ATTAAAATCTAATTGCCTATGTTCCTCAGACTTGTTCATAAATCAATTCATTTTGAGGAAGGGAAAAGATGTTTAGTCAAATAGTAACCTCAGAAGGTATTTATGGGAATGACCACTCAAAATGTTATAAATAAACTGGGACTAAAATTCACTTCCATATTCTTATTTAAGGATGGAATTAAAATATAGGTATGATTATTAAAAAAACATCCAGGAGCAGAAGGGTAGAATAATATACTGGCATACTATAACTTGTTTTCTTTCACTGAGACTTAGCTTCCAGTGAAACTCCTCTTTCTACAATCCAATATATAAAAACTTGGCAGCTTTCAGGGTTACATTCTGTACTGAGCCTCCCAAGTAAAAGGCAGGATTTTGCAAGCTTTTTCAAGAAAGTTTTAGAAGGTCCATGTTGTTTGAATCTCTGGAAAATAGCTTGATGCATTTCAGTATTTTTCTGCCATATCTTGTGTTTTCTTTCACAGATCCAAAATTAATAAAAGCTAAAATGCTAGGATAACTAAATATAAGTTTGATATAATTTCACAGAAGCACAAAATACGCAGAGTTGGAAGGGACCCACAAGGACCATAAGGTTCAACTCTTGGCCCTGCACAGAACACCCCAAGAATCACATAATGGGCCTGAGAGCATTGTCCAAACACTTCTTGCTCTCCTGCTTGGCTTTCGACATTTGGGAATTGCCTGCTCCTGTACGTTTAGGATATGATATTTAAAGTGACCAACACTCAAGGACACCAGCACCTGCAAAAACATCTTCCCAGGGGACTTTATTCACTAATTCCCTGAGCAGCCTGAATCAGCTCTCCTCACGTTCCGAGCTGAGGTTTTGCTGGCACTTTTACCCTTGTAAACGGGGATTTTAAACTCGATTGCTTCGTGGTTGCTGTGGCCAAGATAGCCACTACTCTCCAGTGTGCTTGAAAAGGAACAGTTTAAGGAGGAAATCATTCTGAGATAGCTCCCTTAGGACCTGTTGCATAAAGCTGTCATCAAGGTTTTTTAGGAATCTTCTGGCCCAGATTGTACCGGCTGTGGGATGCTCCCAGTGAATTTCTGGCAAATTCAAGCCCCCATTAGGGACAAGAACAGTTGACTTGGAAGCGTGCCTTAGTTCCTCAAAGAATAATTCATCAGTGTCAGCTAGAGGTGAGGTGCTCTTCAAGTACAGTCCCACAATGACATCCACATTACTTGTTTGCTCCTTGATCCTCACCCAGAGGCTTTCAACTACGCCACTGACTACTGTGAGCTCCATACATTCTAATCCCTCTATAACATGCAACACCAACTGCCCTCTTCTGCCCATCATGTCCCTCCTGAAGAGCCTGTAGCCACCCAACAGGGCACTCCAGCCACAGGAATCATCCCACACAGGCCAAGGAGGTCAAATATTTGGGACTGGGCCAAAACATTGAGCACAGTGTGTTTGTTCCACAAGCTACATGCATTAGTGCAGAAATATTTCACATTTGGCACGTTGTAGCTAACACCTCTTTAAGCAGATTGTTGAGGGACCCCATTAGTGCCTCTTTCCTCAACTCTTGACACACCATCTTTTTGCTCATCCTGGGTAAGCCTGGTTTTGTTCCTTATCCCCTTCCAAACTAATTTAAAGCTTTGTGAATGAGCCCCATTAGCTCCTGTGCTAGAACTCTTTTCCCCCTCTGAGACAGCTGCATCTCATCAGGTGTCAGTAGAGTGGGTGTTGAGTAGATAATCCCATGATTAAAACCCCCTAGTTTTTCCAATTACACCAGCCTTGGAGCCACACATTGACCTGATTAATTTTCCTACTCCTATCAATATTATTCCTTGCTACCAGAAGGATCAAGGAAATCACCGCCTGTGCTCCTGATCCTTCTATATCTACATCATCCCAGGGCCCTGAAATCTCTCTTGATTGCCCTTGGGTTTCCCTTTTATTAGAGAGCACAAGCATTCCAACTTGTCATAGAAACATAGAGGTAGCCAATGCCTTATTCTAGCCTCTCTCCCCTTTATCCCTGAGTTTGAAGGAAAACAAGGGGTCTGTTGCTCTGTGGAAAGCTAGCACTTGCTTGGTGAAAACCAGCAGTATAATAAATTGTACTTTCTAGTTGTTTCACCTTCCTTGCATTGATATAGAGTCCTTTCTTTTTATTGCTACATATCAGTATCCCTGTTAGTTAAGAGTCTCATTTCAGCTGCCTGAACACATCTGCCATCACTTGCTCTGTGTGATTCTGGATGTGACACAGGATCTGTGAGAGATCTCTGCCACTACAGACCTACCTGTTCAGTGCCACAGTGTAATCTCAGATGGCACCTGATGCCTGTGCTTAGGCAAAGTATATGTGCCCTTGCTGTCAAATCAGCTGATGTCCAAAATTATGGGCCTTAATAGAAGTTACCACAATTCAGGGTTGAGGGGAAATTAACATTTTGCCTCAGTTGAAAACAAGCTGAGGTTTGAGGTTTTGCTACATGCAATCATTTTATTATTCATTCTACTGGGCATACACTACAGCCTAACTCAAATAAGAGTGCTAAAATAAAAACCACTTCCTCAGAAATTGCATAAACTCTGTGTTTTTATGTAAAGAAAACTTCCAAAAATGAAAAAAAGAGTTTGCATAAAATGTATTTACCACATATCCTGTAATCCCTATCATAAAAGATGTGGAGTCTATAACTGCAATTTGACTGCAGTCAGAAGTCACCTTGCTTAATTTTTACTGTGCTTAATGATCATCACAGTAATTTCTATTTTGTTACCATACTGATGATATTACTATTCTAGGATATAGAGAAAACTGTCCCTCAAATCCTGTTCTGTACAAGCAATTGCTTATTTTAGTATATGATTGAAGCTCTAGGGAAAAAAGCTCTTATCTAATACATTGTTTAATCTTTTATTGATTAAAGATAATAATGGATTTAATAAAAACAATGTCCTATGTATTATATTTTATATAATACTTGGGAAATTAAGTTTTACATTCCTGACTTTCCTTTCACTGCCTATTTCTCTCTGGTATTCTCTTTGTAACAATCAGTCTACTGCTGAAATTCCAATCAGTGTTGCAATTTAAAAGCCAGGTTCACATTAACATCATTCTAGGCCATCTGTTCTGGTTGAAATAAATTGAAGATATGATTCTAAATGCAAACCAATTTTAACATAATACTTTATTTAAGAGTTAAAAGCAGAAAATCCTTATTTCCACACAAATCATCCCTAAGGAGATAATAGTAATGCTTCAATTTAAATGACAGTTTAATCTTGCTAAATTATGCCATATTTTCCATCCTTCCAAAAGTTAGAAAGGAATATGCATCCTGCCTATTACTATGAGCACATACATTTTTAGTCTTTCTTTCTGAACAAAATTTTCCCTCCACTTAGATAAAACCCTGAAATTTGTTTCAAAAACTGGGGACATTTTTGAAACATTGACTGACTGCTTTTTGAAAAGAAAAAACACTCCACAAAGAAATGAGGACAAACAAATGTGGGTTTTTTCCCCACTTAAACTCTTAGGCAGAAATATTTTATCAGGTGGCTTTTAGGGCTTTTCATTGTGCACACAGGTTGGCTTATAAAGAAGCAGTAAATAGCATATAATGGTTGTTCAAGTATTGAACAATTGATAGCCTGAAAAGCCATCTTACATTTGAGGTTTCATTCCATTTGTCAAGTAATTTATTTCATTGCAAACTATTTTCCATTGACAAAGCCAAAATATGTGTATCAAAGTTTTGAGAAATTATTAAAATCCCTTTCTTTATGTTATTAAGAAATAAATTCTCTCTTGTCCTATGTTCTGGGGTTTTTGATCAATTTAAGAACGAGTAGACCAAGAATTATGTATCCTTCTATACAAAAATCAGCATTAAATACCCTATAAAACAGTTTGGTCAGTGACCAATCTGTTTTCATTTCAGGCTGGTAAGTTTAATTCAGGTATTTCCATGGTCCATTATTATTATTTAGAACAAGAAAGAATAAAGAGTCACTTCTCAAACTGTACTTGATACAACTATACCCTGCATTAGGCAGAACAGATGGTGCATCTCAAACAAACATTTGCTATCAAGTGCAAAGAAGTGAGTGAAGTTCTTCCTTAGTGGTGAGATCTAAATTCTACTGAATATATGGAATAAATCAATCCAAAGTATATCACAATATCAGCTTCTGTAATGGATTGTATAATCACACTCATTTTGATTGTCTTGTCCACAATGGAATGTCATGTTTATTTTCCTCATACTAGATATTTGAGACCTCCAAAATTCAGAAAACATTTTCTTAAATTTCTCTGTTTATCTAAAACTAAACCAAACAAATTGAATGTTCCTTCCTTTTTCTTTACCAAAGTATAATAAAAAAGAGAACATTTCAGGCTCTTGTGAAACCCATATTTTTACTATTATGTCAGAAAAAAACACCTGGTACTTCAAATTCCACAGAAAATATAAACTGATTCCCACTTAATTTTTCTTTTTCTAGATTACAATGAGAAATTTATTAGAGATTTTTAAAATTAAATTAATTTTTAAAAATAATTTCCAACCTCTCCTCCATAAAAATATCAGCTAAAATGGATGCCCTTTATTTTCTCAAGGTTAATTAATATTCAACTAAAAGGGCAATTTAAATTCATCCTCAGAGTGACTCTTCCTCTCTTATTTTTGCCAGTTATGTCAGTAAATAGAATAAAAAGAAAATTAAATACATTTTTTGTTTGTAGTTTCTTTTCCTAGCTTTTCAAAATGGCGGACATCTTCAATTACTTCTACACAGCTATGAAATTCACTCAGCTTCTGAGGTGTTACAAATTCTTTTCTCCACATATGAAAGGAAAGGAAAAGAGACAACAGAAACTTGCAATTTATATTCAAATATAATTTTTAAATATAAGCTGATTAAGATGTTCTGAAAATATTCTATCTTGACATCTAATTGGTAATCACTCTGCATGTCACTAGTGAAACTGTATTTGATTCTGATCATCACCCCAGACAGAAAATTAAGGGAAAATGCGGAGAATTTTTTTTTTTCAAAAAAGTGTTTAATGAATTAAAATAGAACAAAAGGAAGAGGAGCACCAGGGGGTAACTGAGGAAATAGCTCTTTTAGAATGCAGTGGTTACCTTCAGTGGCTTGCATTCCTGGCAGCCTTTTGTGCCTTTGGATGTTTTCTTTATAAGACTCAAGGGCAGAAATTTGTGTAAGTTAAAGGAGGCAATGTAGGCACATTTATTTCTGACACAGAAAACTGCTGTTGTAGGCTGTAGAAGAACCTTTGCTCCTGGTTTTAGAGCAGATTAAGCACAGCACTGGAAAATGTTCTCTTTGAAACAATCCTGTAATGGCAGGAAGATGATAATTATGTAGTATGTGTGCCTGCAGCTTGTGGAGAGAACATTCTTCATTTTCCAAATGACTAAGCTCACAGAGCGCTGCTCTTCTTGTTCATGTTGAGTCAGTTTTAATTACTAAGCATTGGCTTGATGTCAGCCACTACTGAGACACCAAAACAGTAAAAATTCAATCTCTTGACCAAAAGGCCAAGAACCTTCCTTGAATCCTCCCATATGCTCTGAAGCTCTCCCATGCATCAAATGTCCATGGGGAATAGTTCATTCAGTACTGCAGGCCAAGGAGATTAAGCCCCTGCTGACTCAGTGTAAGGGCTGGAAAATTCCATTACATCTTACTTTTCTCCTGAAGCTTTGAAAAAAGTCTGCAGGGTTTTTCCTGATTTATGTTAGATTTGGCAAGCAAGGACCATGATTTTATCTTCATGGTTCTTAAGTGCTTAAGGGTGCATGTTATACAACCAGTGTGAATTTACAGAGTGTTACGAAAGTAATTCAATAGTCCATTTTATAACCGCCCCCTTCCTTTCTATCACTGAAAATGTCCTTTTGTAGGGTTTAACTTTAAACTCAAATATGAGATGGGGTGTTCTTTCCAGTTAATCTTCTCAAATGGCACAGGTCCTAATCCTTGCTTCAAAGGTATTGGTTCTGAGTACAAATACTTGAAACGCTGAAGTATGGAATCTTTTATTTTACATTACCTGACACTGCGCTGCGGTTTATGGTTCACATCAAGTTCCTTTGAAAGTGGCTTTTTCTTTTTCAATTTTTTATTTGGTTGGTTTGGTTTTTGTTTGTTTGGGGTATTTGTCTATTTTGGTTTGGGTTTTTTCCTTCTTGTGGTCAAGCCAAACAAAACAAAGATATTGCAGCAGAATTAAGTTTCAGAGGAGTTTCTAGCTCTCAGAAAACAACTGAAGCCCATTCTTCTTTTTCACAACTACATAAATGGCAAATGAAATTTGTTGACTGCACTGTTCTTTTTAAACTCTGACAGTCTACTCAAATATTATATCATGTATTAGTAAAGAAATCTGAGGTAACTATAAAATACTTAACAGGTGTTTGTAGCACAATTCCAGTTTCCATTAAAAATACTCAAGTAATTAATTTTATATGATGGAATAGACTGCAGAAGGTTTTCAATATGTTACTTGTCCGTCTTTGCAAGATAACAGCAAATCCATGAATACTCTCATCAGTTTATTTAGATTATAGTCGTGGTGGGAAGCAAAAGAAAAGCAGGGGGGGATGTATAAGAAATTTTTCACCAGTATCCATTACCCTTTTCCAGTATCTTTTCTTCATTTGTCTGGTCCAGTCACAATATCATTTTCTGTAACAATGACTTTGAGTTGGGCTATGGTAATAAAGCACTGTGTGTTTGTGAGGGTAAAAGGGATGTCCTATCTTATTTAACTGATGAAGAAATTACAGTTCTATTTACTTTCCTTCTCTGCTTGATGGAGATGCCATAGCAGACATCTTGATGTTTATTAGATCTCTTCTTCATGTCTCACTGGACCATATATTCTTCTCCAGGACATAAGTCAGAAAATATCTCTACACACTTTCAAACTGAAGGTTTACTGTGCTCTTGTCAGCTAAGAGAATTTGTTTTCATTCCATTCCAACCCCTTAACATTCTATGATTCTGTGAAAAACCAAAACCAACCACACAATTACAACTTCAGTCTATTAAACCAAAATAGAATCTTCTCAGTTTCCATAGGTCCACTGAAATGACATATCTTGAATATTTAAAATTTTGACTAGAACAGAAAAACCTCTGCTGTCAAAATATCTCAAAATATCAGAATCTCATTGCATCAAAAGAAATGTGACCACCAGGCAAAGGAAAGTGAGAGTAAAAACAAATTTCCCTTAGGGGAAAAATGAGCATAAAGTGAATCCATTTTTGTACAGAGACTGGAAATATTAGAGGGAGAAGAAGAAAAGTCCATATATTTTAGTAGCATGAAAGATGAAGTGCTTATTGCATTGGGAAAATTACCATCATTTGTTTAAATTAAAACAATGAAAAGTCCCTGCTATTCCATGTAGCTTGAAACTTTGGAATAAGTTCACAAATCTTCAGCATTCAAGAGACTAAGCAGTTGAAATTTAGAACAGAAATTAGCAACATCTGCTTCTAAAGTACTTGCAATTTAAAATTACCACCTGATTTGCAGATTTTGGCTTTCTTCCAAGCAGTTGCCTTTGACTTAGCTTTCTCTCCAAAGGTAAACAGTGCATGTAATTTTACAGATAATTACCTAATTGCTGAATAGGAAGGGGATACTCAGGAGTCCTGTGTTCAATCACCTAACATAGATGTACCAGGTCTGCATGGAGCAGAGCAGAACCCTGCATCTGGTTTCTGTTCAGTTGTGTGTACTTTCCTGTATTCCATTGGTGGAAGGAGCAAGATGTTAACGAGTCAGAGTCCTTCCTGTGGCTGTGGAAAGACAAGAACCTGGTTAGGCTGATCAGCTACGTTTCCAAATGTTGCACACATTGCTAGACATTGTGATGACTGATGCAATTAATAAATCTTTACTACTTTTTTTGTTTTAAGAATTAGTGTTATTTACTATAGCATGATAATTAATATATAGGCTCCATTTTTAGCTACAAATATTGCATTTGCTTGATCAGCCATCATGCTGGCATCATGATCTACGTCATCTACAACCTCTGCAGCCAAAGAGCTGCTCATTTTGAAATTATTTTTAAACTTGGATTAAAAAACCCTTCACTTATTTTAAGATAGGTATATAATAAAAATCAAGTGGCAAATGAGTATATGACTTTTTTCTACAAAGTGACAGCAGAACAAATTTTAAATTGCTCAGCAAGAAATTTTGCTTCAGATACTGAGCATTTGTAGAGTTATGTCCCAGTTTTGAAACTACTGAGTTCTTTGAAATCTAGTTCATGTTTTTGCTCTTAATATCAGTAAAATAAATACTATGTGTATTTCAAATATATATGTGCATCTGTTGGCGCTGATAACAGTACTCTGGACAAACAGAATATAACAAAACACTATGTCTTTTAGGAAGGATCTCGCTTTTGTACTGCACAGCTGAAGTAGGTATCTGAAATTTTTAGTGTCCTGAAAACAATTTCTTATGCATGTGCTGGGCATGAGATGGTCTACTATGATTTCCTTGATTAGTATCAGAACAAATAGAAAAGGTAACAGCAAGCTTTCTTCAATTAAGCTCACATTGTGTGGTGTAGAAATTTCTTGGAAGGCAAACAACTAAATTCCAGGACACTATTGTCATATTTCAAAGTAATTTTGTTGCCCAGATGTGTTTAAACTTTAAAAAATGAAAAATATGCATAGTCCAGATGCAGTATTGCAAACTTAGATGTTAGATGCTGTTCCACACTCTCTGTAATCCAAGTCCTCTGTTATTAGAATATATTCTGGAGAACTAGCTTTGACATTATCAAGAGAAAATTGTGCTTTAAGGATCTTCTAAAGTTTAACAAATTAAGACTTAAAAAAAGTAGCTAGCACAACTTTTTGTAATGGTTTATTCTATTCTTTTGGAATTTTATTTTAAATTTAATTCACTATAAAGGCTTTTCATTCACCATAAAGGTTTTTAATATTTATCATGATACAAGTCATGTATTTCTGGTCAGACAAAGTCAACAAAGAATCATCAGCTCCCTGTTTTCCCCAGGCACGATATTGATGTCTACAGGTCATATATGATGGAGATATTATAAGGTTCTCTAATAAATTCTAACAGCAGTAGTCAATGAACAGAAATATAAAAAAAGAAAAAAAAAACTCAATAAAAAATGAAAAATAATTCATAAAAAAATTACAATTGCATGACTTGTTTGCATAAAGGACTAGAAAAACAAAATATGAGTCAAAGCTCTAAAAAATATAACATTTTTTTGTTCAATGACATCAGTTAATTGGAAGGCCCCACTCACCATACAGCATCCTGGATACCTGCTGTGTGTTACTAATGCTATTGTAACGCTGAATTTTTGGTCTGACTGTAAAGCAGGCCTCACATTCTCATAACCAAAAAAAAAAAAAAAAAAATAGCAGGACTGCGTCCTGCTATATTTAAATTAGCTATATTTTAGAGAAATATTTAAAAGATACTGTAGTGCATTGTGCATTTTCTTTTCTGAAAGGAGGAGAAAAAGTCTCATCCAGAAATGTGTAATTTTATGAATTTGCTATCTTGCTGAACCTAAGGTATTGAGATAAGGCTGTATAAATTGAATAATAAAAAAATAAGAAAAACTTGTAAAGTGAGCAATGCAGCATTTTTGTTAATTTTCAGCTCATAGTAAAGTTTCACATCTAAGCTATGAGCAAGTACTAAGAGAAGGAGTATGGAAATTCAGAGGGATTTGTAGCACAACGAGCATGCCCAATGCCCCAGAAATATTGGCTTGTTGTTTACAGTTAATCAGCTGCACAGAAACCTTCCTCTGTTAGGGCAGATAAAGTGCAATGACAGATATTATCGATTGGCACTTGCGTGCTCTAGCACTCCTGCTTGGTAGGCAGCCGGGTGATCTCTGCAGCTGCGCACGCCGTGGCTCTCACCTTTCTCCTGCTCGGGGCGCAAGACAGAGCTGGAATGCCACTTTTTCTCAGTTAATCTTCACCATATGCCTTGTTCTGCTTCTGATGTTAGAAGTTTCATTAACTTTTTCAAGCGAGCAACATAAACAGTGAAAGGCAGGAGCTGAATTGGAAGGAAGGACAGAGTTACTTCTTAGTTCAGCTGTTAATTAAAACGAGAGAGCGGGGCAGCACAGAGGCGGCTGAGGAAGGGTCTGGTTCAGTTCCAAAGAGCTCCACAGAGAATGCAGAGAAGCTGAAGCAATTTCAAGGGAGCCAAAACATTATTTACCAGGAAGGCAATAGAGTCAGCACAGACAGAAATGTTTCCAAATGTGACCAGTGAGGCAATTTAGATGTTAAACAATTGTGCTTTGCTGCAGTAAGAGTTTCCAATTCCAAATGTGATCACTGAGACAAGTTAGATCCTTAACAGCAGTCGTCTTTCTCTGCTTAGATAATAAATCTGTGCTTTTACAAATCTCAGAGTGACAGAAATAATTGTGGAAACATCAGCCTCTAAATCTAGTGGGATTTACTTTATAGGGAAATACGACAAAGGCTGGGGATTTCCAAACCTTTAATTCTTCTTCCAAGCTTCCTTTTCTAACAGTTATCACTTGTAGAAAGAAAATTATATTGAAACATCAAAATAATATTTTATTAGGAAACTAAATAAACCACTACAGAAAAACTTGTTAAAAAGAACAACAAATGATAGATCATCCAGACATAAAAAACTAAAGGTTTGAAAATAAATCTGTAGCCTGACACTAGACTCAATGCTAACAGGGGTCCTTTCCTTATCTTCACATTCTACATCCACTCAAATTTACCATGTGAAGTAGAGTTCCTTCCCCAACATCTCACTTTGTCCCATGTGCAGCACCAGTTTCTGTCTTTCAAAGGCTGAACTCTATGATCTCAGAGGTCTTTTCCAATTTATTGATTCTGTGATATCTTGAGGGATGGGAACAGGACTCGATCACTGAATACCTCTCACTAAAAATGGTTCAGGTTCCTCTCAGAAAAATCTCTGGATTTGTGCTACATTAGCTACAAATTTCTCTCTAACTTCAATTTAAGAATGGTCTTCGACTATAAAGAAATGCATTTGATCTTCATGAGTTCTCCTCTTTTCCTTCACCTCTGAAGAGCCTGAGGACTGGCACACAGAGTCAGGCCAAAACCAGTCATTAGCCATCTTTCTCTGTCTCCTGCTACTTAAATAACCAGCTTGGGAACAAGTAAATTAAATTTTTCTACAATGTGCCAGAACAATATAAGATTTGCACCCAGCTTGAAACAATTCATGTTACTGAGAAAAATCTCACTGCATTACTTTAATGTGAGAAGACACAGACACATACGGAAATACAGTACATGTTAAAAAACAAGAAATTGAGTTACAGACATCACTTCTTTGAATTGTGTACTTGTAAAACTGCAGACTTAACTTTATCTTAACTGTGAAAAAAACAGCATAATGTATTCTTTTACCCAACATTTCAGTTAGTGCTATGTAAATTATAAAAAGTGCAATACAATGCATACTGGAGGGCTATGTAGTTTGGGGGGAGGGGGTTTGGGTTTCTTTGTTTATTTGTTTGTTTTAATTGCAGCACATTTCTGAAACCAGAACCCAACTAACACATGATTTTTCTGGAAATTGCATGAGAGTAATATGTAGATTAAGAAGACAGTTTTATTGAGTAGGAATAAGATATAGAATATCAGATACTTAAAAGGGAGTCCTCTTCTTCCTCTTCTGTTTGTCTTTATATATAATATGACAGCCAACTCACTAAAACATTGGAAACAAATTTATTTGTACTATACTGCAATACCTGAAAAAAGTGGCACCTTTAGGAATCATGATAATATGTACTGTGATATGGAGAAATCTAATTTAGTGGATCCAGTGCAGTGCCTGGAAAATCCAGTTCCAATACACTGAAGAGTTTTAATCAGGGAAATAGAGAAATTCAACATCCTATTAAAATTCCTACTCATTTATTTGTACATACATGATGAGTACACACTGAAAGAGTGGATTTGTAGTGGGGTCTTTTCCCCACCTATTTCCAGAGTACTGCAGGAATTCCTAATTTCTAGACACTTTAAAAAAAAACTATTTCAATTTTTTTCTGAATCATTTCCTATGTAGTATTCCCCTGAACCATTGAAACCTAGAAAAAGCCTGAGGTTATTTTAATAAAAGTCAAAATTGTAGTCACATGAACAATATATAGAAAAATTCTACATATTTATGCTTTGCTGAGAGACTATCATATTTGCAATAAACACATTTAAATATATCCAGTTCTGACACTGAGCTAAGAAAGGTTATTAAAGACATTACAGATGCAGAGTTTGCCAAGATGTATCAAGGTTATCAGTAATAAAATATAAATAAATTTTAAAAATGTATGATTATGGAAAACATTTTTTCCTTTCCTGCATACCTGATCTCTCACAAAAAGAAATTGCAAACTTTTTCAGGAATATAATTTCAAGAGTAAAGCATATTTCTACCAGTAAAGAGCTGAAACTTTTTTTAAAATACTAATAGGTTATTTTCTAGAACTCAAACTAACTTGAATTTAATTACGTAAAAAACCCACATTACCAAGTGCTCATTTGTTCTAGTAATTTATTGAAGTTTACTTCTACATATTAAAAAATTTTTACAAACAAATTTTATAAATATTATTTTCAATACACAGAAAAAATAGAGAAAAGTATTTTATTGAAGTCAATATAAATATTCTGTTGAGCGATGACATTTTTCTGTAGGTATTTCCTTTCACTTATTTTGCTGCCTTCTTTTACACTGTTTGTAATGTAATCTTGTGATTATTACTTCATCATAAAGTAGTCCCTGAAGCTAACGGTAAAAAACATTTGTATAGCTTTTCTTTTTTCTTTTTTTTTTTTTTTTTTATTAAAATTAGTAAATCTGGAAGCATAGTACACCATGAAAGAGAAATAAATTCTTGCCAATATATTCAGTCCTTTTATACTTAACTGGACCATAACAGGTATCTTTTAAGAAAAAGAGAGGCCATTTTTCTTTTCCTTCTCTGAATGCCTATGAAATGGATTTATTCCTACATAATTTAAAGGACCCCTTATAAATGCAATATCTGAGTTACACTTTTTGTGGAGTCCCTTTTCCTGGATCAGTCTAACAAAAAAAAAAAAAAAAAAAAAATAAGGACCCAGAACTGCAAGCAAAGATGAGGTTTACCTTTGCCTTTTCACCCATGAGTACATTTTAGCTACTTTGCTGCTGAGCAACAAGAACAGAATATCTTTTACCTATCTTTTGGTAATCTGTGTTTTCATGTTGATCCCTTTTAGTAGTTCAGAGTAGCTGATTGTGCGGAGAAGGTCTAATGCAGGTCCCTCTCTTTTTATTCCCTTTTTCACCCACTTTCCCAAATTGTGCAGAGCCAGCATCAGGTGTGATCCATGTGACAGTCAGGGGGGGACCATCTACTGGGTCATTGTCTGCAAGGGGCGCTGAGGGATGGGATAGTCACTCACCTCTGGGAGGCCTCTAATAGAGGAGGTGAGGAAGGCGCTTTTCTGGAGGAGATCGATAAGCACAGAACTTTTTTGGCTTTCTTTGGGGAAAAAAAACATGCCTCTGAAAGAGCTTGGTCCTGTGCTTTGTTGAAAATATTTGCTGTTAACTGTAATTAGAGTCTTCTCTTTATATTTCTTCTGCTTATTTGCTGACTCAAAGAGCTTTGTGATACCTGACACTGAGAAGTATGTCTGTGAATCAAAGTAATAGTTATAATTTATAGCTGAATATTATCTTTACCCAGTGTTTGGCCTTCATTTCTCAGTTGTAGCAAAGCAAAGCAATCCTTTCCTTTCCATGTATTGGAAGATGCGTGTTAACAGGCTGATTTTGTCCTACACACCAGACAAGGATCCTGGGATTATTGACTTTCCTAACAAATTCAGCTGTGGATAAATTTTAATGTTAATACTGCAAAGTGAGTTTACACTTAATATTTTAAAAATTGCATGCTGACTTGAAAACAGTTCAGCTGACAAATTACTTTCTCCAGCTGAAGCAACAACAATTCTTTTTCCTTAGGTAAATGAAAAGTTGTATGGACTTGCTCCAGTTATGCTGCTTCCTTATCTCCATCTCAGTGGGATCTCTCATATTTGTCTGTAAGTTGTTCTCCCAGTGGTTGATTGGTTCATCAGCATTTTGTGAGACTATATACCCAATAGTTATGACATATATACTCATATATATCACTCAACTATTTAGAGCAGCAGTCTCCAAAAGGACATGTGTGATGGAGGTGTACAAGACAATCTAGTAATGTGTAAGAAGAAAATATAAAAACTTCAGTAGGAAATGTCTCTAATTTATTACTAAATATCTGAACATATATATTATATATATATATATATATATAAATAGGCCATTCTATGGATGTAGGAGCACATGATGATGCTGCATTTTTCATGTCAAATAATTGTTAGTGTTGACAATGCAGACATCAAGATGAGACTGTCTCCTCTTTCTTTTCATATATTTTTATACTGGTATTTTTAAAGCTAAATGAGAAAATTTTCATAAATACAGTGAAACCATTGAAAGAACATTTTACAAAATGCAGTCGTGTAACTTGTCTCCTTAAAAAGTTAATCTTTCTAAGATAATTGCATGTAATTGACTAGTTTTCTGAAGAGATGGTTTTGTGAAAGACACGTTATGCAATGAACATAATAAAAGTATAGCAATAATAACAATTTGCTTTACATCCTAAAATATGTATTTTATTGGTAGTTTAATGCAGATGGCTTGGCATATATTTACACTACATTGTCATCCTATGTTGACATATGGTGAGTAAATTCTAACTGGTGTATGTCCAAGGACACCCACAGCTGTTGGAAAGATCATCAGCTCTAGAAATATGCATAAAAATTTAGATATGGCTAAAATAAATGTCAAAGCAGATTTTAAAACCAAATAAAGGTAATTTTTTTTTCCACAGTTCTATCTAAACTTTTGAGTCATACTCTGAAGAGTCTTCACCTTTTTGGGAAGAAAAAGAGATAACTGTTAAACTGCAACATGAATGTCCTATAGTTCTAAGTAATCAGAAAATTGAGTAGAAATCTTCTTGAACAAAGTTAAAAGCCTGTTCTTTTTCCATGTAAACTGAATAGTACTGTTGCATATTTGCTTTTTGATTTTTTTTAAAAATCTTTTTCAGTACCTTTACATTTTGAGAGTTTTAGAAAGACAACCATAAATCCTCATAGCTCACGAAAACTTTGAATAATACAGCATAGCTGATGTGCAAAGTCTGGTTAGTTGAGGCAGTATGAGAAACTTAAAATTGACAATTTGAAGCCTTGAATTTTTATCTTGAATAATGAATCTAGTAAAAAAATCAAAAATAGGATACATTATAGTGTAATTGTTTATGAAGAAGTAATTTCATTGTCACTTCTATGATTTCACAACATCAGGGTAGCTGTTCAGATTAGAGATGGAGTGATTCAGAGTACCATGATATTGTATTTCTCAGTCAAGTGAATAAGAGGATTTTATAGACAATGGGTTGTCACATAATATTTCACAGAGATTTTAATGGTAGATCTTTGTTTGGTTTTCTTTTCAATAGTTTTGCTGGAGCAAGAAGGCTCTGTAGATCACTTGTTTCCAAGTAAAGAGAAAGTCGGTTTGCAATAATGCTGAATACTTTACATCTTTCTATTTTCATGTCTTTATTAGGTGATAAACACAGTCAAAAATAATAATAATTACACTTATTCTGCAGATATCATGCATGCCTGAGACAGGAATCTTCCTATGAACCTCTACAACTAACATGAACCACTAAATAATATATTTTTTTTAAATTTCATTCGTTTCACTTTTTTTTTTTCAATAATTGTTTCATTTATATAGTACACCTGGAATTTAGGTTCCTTGTCAAAATGAGTAACACTACTGGTAGGTGGAAATAATATTTTTGGTCCAAATTTTTACCTAACCACTTTCTGATCTATTTTAACTAAAAGTAAAATGGTCATCTTCTAAATATTTCTTCAATTCTTTGAAATCTGAAAAAGCTGTTGAGTATGCATGGCATTTTAATCTCCTCAAAAGATATAGTGATACTTTCCAAATTATTGTAGGGGTGGGAATCCATAATTAAATCTCTTGGTTTGCTTTGACAGGCAACAATGTATATTAGGAAACTCAGCAAAATACTTAAATTCCTATCATTTTGTTGATCTGCACATCTTTCATTTGATCAGCATATGAGATACACATTAGTGAAATATGTGCATTTATAACCACAATTTAAATTAACAGAGAACAAAAAAAAAAGTTGATATGAAAGTTACAGTGACATTACCACTATTTTATATATAGACTCAGTGATGCAGTGAATTGAGTTTTTTATGCCTCCTTGTCCTGGTGTGCACTCCCTTATACTCCAGTAAGATTGATGGGGAGACTATGTCAGTATTACAGATTTATCCTGATGATGAAGTAAAATATTGAAGAATTTGGAAACCTTATTTCTGCTCCTCTGGAGCTGGACATCTAGAAAATAGATGTTTTAAACTCAAATTCAAGAAGTGTGATTTTAGGGCTGAAAATTATGGGAGATTAAGCAATCTACCCCAGTCTTTACTTACCACTTACAAAGCGTTCATTTGGGATTTGAACTTGAGGATGTTAAATGCTGCTGTGATTCAGTTAGACAGATATTCACCAAGAGATGAATGCAATGCTTGGTAAATATCATAATTGCTTTCTTCCCCAGTGAATTCAAAGAGCTTTGCATCAGTCTGTTAGCCACAGCAAATGCATCTTTTCCCATGTGTCCTCTGACTAATTCTCTGTCTTCATTTAAAGCCAGGGCAGGGCTGTGTCTTTGTTCTCCTGGTGTTCTCACATTTGTCTGTTCAATTCCTCATGCTTCTAGGAACAAAACAACTGTTTACCATAGCTCCACCTGATGCTGATTTGTGCCAAAAGCAATTTGGAGAGAATCTTGAGATGAATGTGGATGTTTCCTTCGATTTTTATCCACCTTCCCGTACTAATCATCTTCTCCTGGAACATGTGGATTTTAAAGTACATGAAAATTTACAGAGTTTTGCCCAAACTAGCTGAATTGTCTAGAAAAATATTTTTAATTGAGTTTCTGTCTCTCTCTAGAGTTCTCCAGAACTACAATAAATGGATCATTCTTATCAAATTCAAATCAGAATTGTATTGCTTTTTTTAACCCATTGTGCAGTTACAGAAATTATACATGAGAAAACAAAAGTATTTGGTTGCTATTATTCTTTTAAGAGTTTGCTCCATGAAATATTAAGTCATTACTGGAGAAAAAAAAAGAAGGAAAAAAAATAAAACCCCACCAGAATTCAAAGCATTTTTAAAAAACCTTTTTACAGAAGAGTATGTTTCATAAAACTAAGATGAAATCTGTGGTAGAATAAAACAGAGAAGTTAATTGTCTTTCTGGCAATTCAAATAGTTTCCTCAGATAGCTTATGAAGCTCACTTACATTGTAATAGAAATTTGAGGCTTTGGAGGAACAATAAATATGCTCCCTGAGAGGACAACAGTAGTTTCAAACAAAGATGTCAGGAAAAAATAATTTCTTATCTTAACAGGTTTGAGAAACCAATACATAAAAAGTGCCCCTGAATAGTGTGTAAAGAATATCAATATGCTCTCAAAATACAGAAAATAAGTTTTCTTTTAAGATAAGTAAATCCCTTCAAATAGTTCTGGAAATCTCTCTCCTTAAGCTGAAAGATTATATGTTCCTTTATTGATATTCATTTGAGGAATTTGGTCTTCCCTTGATTCATGCAGGAAGAGGGAAGGGATATATTTAAGGAACTTGATTTACAAAGACTTGAGCCAAATATTTGAAATTCATAAATTCAAGGAACTGAATAGCTGTCCTTCTGGAGTTTCTTTGGCTCCACCTTCTCTTCTGTTCAATGATCACTTTGATGCTAAGTAAAGGTGTTCATGAGATGATGGAACAGTGATATATTTCCTCATGCAGTCACCACTAACGTCTGGCTGGCTTTCTTACACTCTCACTGCTGCAAACAAACCATATGGAAAAGTAATGTTCTAAATTAGGAAAAATTATCCCACAGTAAAAATAATTCCATTACATGTCTATTCATCAGAAATAGATAGACAAGACTTTGAAATTACTCTGCAGATATCTTACTAGGTAAAAATCTCCTCCATTGCTACAAAATGGTTCCTAGAGTTTTTTGCAAAAGCTCAAATTTTTGAAAAGTTTAAAATTTGAAAATCAAGCTTTACTTAAAAAGAAAGAAGGCTCTAAATTCTTATAAGGTCTCATTCTGAAAAATATTTCAGGTTTAAATTATATTCTGAAGAAAATGTCTTGTGATTTCCATCGTCTAAGTATTAACTATATAATTTATACAGAAAAAATATGTATAAAGTAATTACAATTATTAATAATTATTTCTTCCTAAGGGTACTAAATTATATGTTTTTAGCATGTTGCAGTTTTTCTGTTTTTATGGTAAGGCAACAAGTTGGAGAAGAAAAATTTGATGAAATCTATATTTAATAACTGTTTTCAAAATAACAGCTCCTTTTACTGATATATGCCTCTATTGAAGTTTATTCAACAAGCTGTGTTGAAAATAGAACTTTGCTATTACTATTTCACTGCTGCCCATACGGGTACAAGATTAATTCACCAGAGAAGAAAAGCCTGGTTTACAGAAAATAAGCCATTGTGCTAAATTGAATGAATCATTAGTAGCGGTGAACCCTGAGGAGATTGAAAGCTGGATCGAGATTGACTAATGAGAAAATGAAAGGAATATGGCTCCAATCCTGACTAATTAATCAGTGAAAGCCACATGCCAGAGTTTCAAACAGCAGGGTAAGCCTACCCCATGTTCAAAGTCATGCTTTTTAATAATTACTTTTTTGTGCCTGGCATTTTATTTAGATACTCATGGTTTGGTAAGTCATTCAAACCATTGCCTACACTACGGTGGGATATTGTCCTATGTAAAATGCCTTGCATTTAGAAATTTAGATGTGTTTCCATGCTGTATCACAATTTCAAGATTGTAATATGTTGCTGTTGAAAATTTTGCCACTACAGGTTTCAAACTCTGTTACTTGGCACTTGTTACTTTTAACACATAATAAACTTCTGATTGATGTGGTTTCTTGTAGTAATCTAGCACCTATGTGACCATTTACTTTTTTCTTGGACATCTTCAGTGAGCTAAGTGCACATGAACTGGTTTTTACATTAAATTAATACTCAGTATGATGCATCCAAATTGTATTGTATTTATCAAGAAGGTAATGTACAGTTAGCCTGCACCTCCATGGAGAAGCTACAATGTGTAGGAAACATAAGATTTTCTGAATATACACAGATCACTGTAGATATGTACTCACAGTAAGTTTGGTTTTCTGGCAGCACTTGCTGATGTTAATCATTCTTTCAATACCACCCTTTGTAGTATTCAATTTAAAGCATTCTTCAGACCACAAGTTAACAATCTAAAGGTGACAAAACCAGAATGATGTGTGTTGTATCTGATGAATAGCCACACATATATTCCTTAGGAATCCAATCCCATCCAAGTTTTGACCCTGCTTGCCATATATTGAGGACAGGTTTATGACTTCAGCAGGTGAGATTTCCACTTTTCATATATTTGTTGTCAAAACAACTTGACAGGATCAGAGTAGTTAAAAAGCCCTCTTTATTTTCATTTAGTAGCAGCATGCTTCACATCAGGCACGAGGCTCTGCAGACATTTCTTCCAAGCACATGGCTACTAACTAGCAGGGACAAGCACAAAGTCACATAACACAGATGAAGAGTAAAGCAAGCAACCCAGGCAGAATGGATGGAAAGACTTTTCACCACTTTATTCGCTTAACACTACGGGCAACATTCACCCTGCATTTGGATTCAAGTTTTATGCAGTACAGTTTCACACACAGTGACGCTAGACTCTGTGCAAGCTCTGGTTTACCAAACAATAAATATCTCAAAGTGTCAGCTGAAAGATATGTACATTCACATAGATAACAGCAAACCATGGATCCAGAAACTTTCATTTTTTGTTGTCCCTGTGGACTGAGAATGATGCTGCCTATTCTTTGTGACACGATACTTGAGCAGTTATGCTTCTAAAAAGCAGATCATCAAAGAAATAACTGCTGCTGCTGTAATAACATTAACTACATGTGCAGAATACTTCTGCAGGAAGCAGCATAAATTTACCGTAGTGTCACCATCTCAATAGAGGTGTTTTCTTTATTATAACATGATTTCATAGAAATAATGAGATTTGTAGTCATTTTGCTCACAGAAGTGACTAATACAATAGTTAAGAGAGAGTAACCTACTTCTCATGCAATTATTTCTGGATAAAAATTTTGCAGTGTATTTATGATTCATTTCCTATTACCTTACTACCTTGCATGATTCACAGCATAGTTATTATTTATTCAGTATCATCTAAAATGAAATTATCATCATGAAACACAAAAGTAGAAAAATACATTTCTGGAGAGCTATATAGGCTATCAAAGCAAGTATTCTTAATTATTTCAAAACTAAATTTTAATTCTATTCAAACATCCAAATTGCTTACAATTTCCTTATCACTAAAGAAATATTTGAAATGTTAGTGTTGGCTTAAACCTTGTGCTGGGAGTATTTTTTTTCTTTTTTCTTTCTTTTTTTTTTCTTTCTATTTTTTATTTTTTGGTTTAATATACTTGCAGGTTTTATTCTAAGCAATATCATGAATGTAATAGATGCTTCACACAGCACATGCCTTCAATCAGTACAATTACCTTAAGGTGAGCTCTGTGGACAGCAGAAATAAGTGTTGTTTCTTCGATGGAATGCATCTAGCTGCATTGACGAGCATTTCAGGGGATTACCAAAGGATATAAAGACGAATGCTACAGCAAACCATGTTACAAAGTATTACTCGACTATCCTTGAAAACATGTAGAAAGCTGTCTGAGAATTTTGAGCATGTAACTACCATTACCCTTGCACCCTAGAAAAAGATAATTTGCAACAGGCTCAAATGCTTTGTAGTGGGCAGCTGAAGGACACCCACATGCCGTGCATTTGCAATAGCCATGGACGTCCTAGCTATGAAAAGCAATGAGCACATTAGCAATGTCCCCAGGACAGTCTGCTATTACATTTCAAATCTGTCTCTATCACTGGAAGTTTTTCCACTGGTTTAACATTTTTCTCCCTCACCAGTTTTGTACAAGCTAATGTGAGGGACAAGTACAGGAAAAAGTTCTAGGAAATTCTGTATCTTGTCATGGGCAGGCTTATCCCATACTGTAATAAGAAAGTGCAATGCCTACATGTCAGTCTAAGTTTTTTCTCCTCTATCAAACAAAACTGCATTCTTGGTTCCTTGGGGAGTTTTTCTCTTTGCTGTTATGCTTCTAGATCAACACATCATTGTAGGTCAAGTTTTCTGTCAGTTGGAAACACAATACACAGACACCCCGAGGACTTGCCTCTTATGCAATGGACTTAAATGATCCAATGTCTTTGCAATAACCATGGTGTAAGTGTCCTGGTTTTTCTGCCAAGAGAGTATCCTAAGGGTGAATTTAAAACTAAAGCTTCATGCTTGCACTGAAATGTCTTTAAAAAGAAATGCAGAGGGTGTTAGCATGCATTTGTGCTCAAGGTTGGAGGTATTTTTGTAAGATTATTTAGTGGTTTCTTTTTATGGGTATACACATTATTATAAAAGAAAATTTATTTTTAGAATATTCGTGTTTCAATAGACATGTAAACATTAAGACAATTAAATATTAGTAATAAAAATGATAGTCAAGCACTTGTGTCAGAAAATGAGTATGATTATCAAAATATTGAGGCTGAAGCCAAAGCAGTTACATTCATAGAGGCAAAGTGTATTAACCAGGATGTAGTGACTATTTACTTTCCTTGAACCAAGATATTTTCTTACCTGAATACTGTAAATGTCCACTGCATAAAATAATTTTGTAACACTGTAGCACTGGTAATAATCATAACCAGCAACAAGCACAGATTGTTTGTGACAGAGTGAAGCATAAACATACAAATAATATGTAACTAGGGAGAAGCATGTGGAAATTTTTGGGACACCTCTACAAGTGGGCTAAAGGAAAAAGTAAAAACAGTAAAATCAGGATGAAACCAAAAAATTTAGGAGGGAGAGAAGAGAGTTTATTCCAGGGCCTCATTTACTTGTCTTGTCTTTTTTAATGAAAAGATATATTTTTTCTGGATAGGTTGCAAAATCATTATAAGGATAAACCTCCAGAGCAAGAAAGATGTCTGGTAAAGTCAAAGCAAGTATTCTCTCTAAAATAGGATGAACTATGTTGGGAGCAAATGTGAGCACCATTTTTCGCTCAACCAAAAAACTTCCATCTCTCCATGGGGAAGAGCTCTCAGGCTTCATCACTCTGCTCTCAGACTGCAAAGATCAAACACTGTCAGTATCAGTCACAGGGTATCAGTCAATGTGGTATTGCACATCCAGAGCTAAGCTAGACTGCGAAGGATTAATTGTTTCAGTATTTAGTGATAATAGCTGATAATGAGTAAGTCAATACACAACATTGGCAATTCATATTTGTAATGATTTATTGTCAAACAGCAAAGTGGTTCTTGAAGTTTGAAAATGACCCAATTTAACAGTCCTTTACACTCTCTCATGATGACATCTAGTTCCCTAATTGATATTGATATTTATAAACCAAATATTTAGAATTTTTTTCCCAGTAGCAATATGATTGGTCATGAGTGAAAAAGCCTTTCACTGTTCAGAGATTGTAGCAGAGGGGAAAAAGGAGACACATCATTTTACTCCATAGATATTAAAAAACATTTATCAATGCTAACAAGTCACACAGTAGCTTCCATTTAAGATAGATGGAGATTAGTAAAGGGGGATAGTGAAGGTCAGGGAATGTGTATGCTTCATTCACATGTTCAAATTATTTATTTACGGTAAAAAATAAATAGCTAATGTTATATGGTGTAAGTTTCACAGCTAGGTCTGTGTAGCCACCAACATGATAAAAACCAGCCACTAGGTTAGTTAAACCCAATGCTGCTAGAAAAGGAACATGTCAAAAGCAGGGCTGGGATATACAGGTAGAATACTGAACCTAAAGACAGCCTAGTCTAGATTTTCTTCTAAACACTCAGGAGTAACTGGATGAGAATGCAAATTCCGAAGGAGGGCTGGCGGATGAATGGCCACATCCACTGAAAATGGCTAACCATCAGAAATGGAAGGAAGGAGAGTAACAGGCTGAAAATAACAGATTTCAGAAAAGGTAGACTTAATGAGCATAGAAAAGGGTTAGATGAGCCTTGTGGGAAAGATTAGGAAGCAATGACAGATGAGAGAGAAACATCTAATTATAAATTATAACTCTCTTCACAAGTTTTTCTGATCACCAGAATAGCAAGCTACTAAAACTGTTTCCAGAAACATGAAAGTTTTAAATATATTGTTCACTTTTCTCTTTAGTAAAAAATTAAACTCCTCTATCTACATTGGTATTTTTTGTAATAGAAAAATTTATAAGATTGTTTACTGCGCTAAAAAGAAGACTTTTTAAAGAAGTGAGAAAACTTAGGTATTCACTGGATAATCTAGCATTTATGAAACTCATCTTCGTGTGCCTAAGATACTCAATGAAATAAAATCAGCAACATTAACAATATTTATGAAAAGCCACAGTGATAGGTGACAGGAAAAGGGTTTCTTTTTTTAAAAAAAACAGATTTCAGACACCAGAACATTTTAAAACTTCAATTGCCTTTCATATCTCCTGTGCTATAAGAACAATTAACCTGTAACCTGAAATAGCTGTAAAGATATAGCAGAAAACAAGTGACATTTGTCACATAAAATGAATTGCCATTTAACAAGAAATGCATGTACCTATATGTAGACAAGAATACTTAGGTTTATGAACATGGTTTAAGGAAACAGAGGTAAGCAGTATTTTCACAGAAAAGTTCAACAATTATTTAACATGACTTTTGCAGGGGAAAATTAGGGATTTTTAAATAGCTGGATATTTTTAAGACACAGTGCTCTTATGTAGGCAAAATCCCACTTGCAGGTTTATGCTCAGTTTGTGGCTCTGATCTTCAGTGGAGTTTAGATGAAACAATTAAAATGCCTAGAGCTCTGGCAATGTCACTGATGAGGAGTGGATAAAAGAACAGAAGTTTTTCAGAGGTGAGAAGGATGAGGATTCTATAGTAGTCTTCAAACAGATAAAAAGCATGCTGCAAAAGTAAAGGAAATGAGAAAACGTCTTTTTTTTTTGACCATAATAGATATTGCAAAAATAATGAGTGTGAATTCTGGAAAGAGAGATTAAGAGAACATATAATGTACCGGGATCCTCTGCGGACATATGAGGTTGGACTATATGACCTTGAAAGGTCCATCCAGTTTTATTTCTCCTACTTTTCATGCAAAAAAAAAAAATAAATAAAGCCAAAATGTTCACCACATTACCTAAAGTAGGGAAATCATTGGAATTGAAATTGAGGTGCTTAGGATGTGGGTGAATATCCACAAAGAAATATTAACTGTGAATTGAGAAAATATAGAGTGCTCAGGACAGTAATGCAAATATATTTGCATGTGCTTGTGTGTTTCTATAAAATTAGTTACTTCTGTGCATGTCTCTAAGATGTGAACTTTGGTGTTAACCACTTGAAGCTGTGTATCAGAAACTGGTGGCAGATGATTTATTCATATCTAGGAAAAATGTCACAAATCTGATCAGCAGCCCAGATTTACAAAGCAAACTGCCAAAGACGAAAAGATACACCATTGTAAGCCTTGCATGTATATGTTTAAAAATTCAGAGACACAAACGAGTTCACTGTTGAGATATTAATCCATGTTGACAAGAATGAGTTGCAGATGGATCTCAAACTGAAATGCAAGCAATATTGCAGGTCAAAATGGAAGTCAAAATTGCTGTTGTCAAAATGCCTTTTCCTTGTAAACTCATCCTTCAAATAATTATTTATCATTTTTCCTCTTTGCATAGTTTCTTGGGGAAAAAAGGCATTTTTTACACCCATAAAATACATAACATACATACAATACATAAAATACATTCTTTACACCCATAAAATAGTGTTATGGTAGAAGAGCTGAATTATTTTCTTTTTCTTTTTTTTTGAGTAACAGAATTATGTTCTTTATGATTTTTTAAAAAAATTATTGAACCTGAGGAAATTATCTAACCCAGAGCTAGAAGTAGATGGAAGATGTTACATCCCATTCTTTACTGTACAAATTCCTGGGATGGTCTCACTGTCCCTGAAAGAAATATATGTGAAGTGATGAGAGACATTGAACACACAGGGTTACAAAAAATAAATTTTATTGCTTTCTTAGAATTATGTTCATTGTTGATTTATTTGTGACATGAACATTATTCAACTTTCTCTAGAAATCATACTTGGCATCCATAATGATAATTTCAGATACATTTTCAAACTGAAGTGAAATAGGGCAACTGTTCTGTTACATGAGAGTAGCCTTCAAAATCTGAGGAGACTGTATACACATAAAATTTCTTTTTCTACAATATGTATGAGTAAATGGTTTACATGACCTGCAATAAATGTGCTCCTTCAAATTTGGGATCCAAACCAATAGGCTCCTTTCATGTGAAAAAAAATTGTGGAATAAGTATTTTAGATTCTATACTCTCAGACAATTACTTGAATTTTTTTTTCCACTTATCATGGGCTGTAAATACAAAGGTAAGCATGTGGATTTAAAGCATTTAAACACACTAGAAAAACAAGAAAAAAACAAAAAACAAAAACAAAAAAATCCAGGACCTAGAGTCTGCAAAGACTGTTTAAAGAACTGTTTAAATAATAGAGGACATTGCCAAAATACCTTTGCAAATTGATTAATGACTCCTAACAGGAAGATTAGGAAAAAACAAAAAACTGAAAAAGATAAGACTGCATTCTGATGTAATCACATCAAAATATTAGGGCAGAATAGTCAATAATAGAAGTCAGAGGTTAATAAAATCTCCTGATGTAGTGCAGTTCCTGACCTTCTAACTAGATTCAAGCAGTAATGCTCAAGGATTAAGAATAAATCACCTCACACAAGTATTCAGTTTAAAATTGAAAGAACCCATAAACTCCAAACAAAAGATTCAGTCATCCAAGACTTTACAAATACATTACAGGAGAGAAAAAAATTCTTTATATTTTTTTATAAAAATGTTTAAAATAGATGTGATCTAATGAAAATGATCTGCTGTATTATGTAAACCATGGGAAGCAGATTCAAGTTGAATATTGATAAGAAAACTATGAAGATTGAAATTTAAACCAGTAATCTCTGGATTTGGAATTTTTTTTGTCATTATTTTAGTTATATCAATAAAACCTAGTCTTCTTCAATGGTAAAACTGAAAAAAACCCATAATTGTAAAGGAAAACTTGTGAAAATAAATTTTATCAGATTATATACTAGAGGCTAATGGCCATGTGAAATGCTGCCACAATATGGGTGCTGACCCATTCAAGTAAATAAAATGAGCCTAGACATACCTGAGAAGTACTTTAAAAATCCATATTTTTATGTGTTCTTTTCCTTAATTGAAATATGTGGTGAACTTGATTGAGGTCAGTGATTCTATTTTTGAAACTTTGTAATTAGCTTGCACTATTTAGATATTTTACTAAGTAATAAAATACAGAAAGTTTGTTTAAAAAAATCCTGAAAAGGACAGGGAAGAAAAAAGAACTAGAATTATTAGAGGCTATATAGAATTATGAGTATTTATGAAATCCATTATTACGTCTTTCATTGTCAGTCTCAAGACATGGCTAAGGACATGAGAAGCATCCTATCTCCTCCTACTCTGTGCCACAGTTAGTGGGGCAATTTTTGCTATGTGTTTCTGTACTCCTAGAAATCATGACTCTGTTTATTCCAGAATTTGTTTATCAGTTAATTCTGAGGGAGAAACATCTCTGTTGAGTATTTTTCCTTCATTGGAACCTGAACTTGCAATAAGAAAGTTTTAAAATGAGCTACTCGCAGGGTCTCTGGTATGTATTACCTGTTGTGCATTGGTAGAACCAGAGAGGTTTAAAATACAATTTAGTTGTTAAATCTGCGCTATTTTCTGTGCTTTTGGAAATAGTTATATAACTTATAAAGAGTATCCCCCTAATTTGTTTTTCATTTCTTGATTTACATAATAATGTTACAAAATTAAAAAAACAGGAAAAAATTGCTAGGAGATGAAACTGAAATAAGAGAAAAATCATCTCTGTAATTATGTTGAAATCATTTAGGAGTATGTGCTATATTATCAATAATCACAGTTTTTTATTGCATGTATTTAGATACTTCAGATGTTTTACACCCCACTGATGAATATTGTGCAAACACATTTTGAAATCTTGAAAGATAACTGATAAGATATAGTAGACAGATAAGACATAGGCATAAAATTTAGAAAATCAGAGGAACAAAAGGAATAGTGTCAAATCAATTTTCAGTAATTTCATGTTTTTACAATGGATTTTATGTTCTCCGATTATGATTTCCTTTTGGATTTCCCCTCGGAAGACTTTCTGTTACAGTAATTTTATCAACTGTCTTACAGCTATGTACAGAGTATTAGTATTTTATGCAAGATAAACACAGTGTCATAATAAATTATGCAATGGAGGCTTGTCTGGCTCTAAGTAAGATAGCACAAATTCAGCCTTCTTCCCTGTGAGGATTCCCCCAGATAAAAAGTTTAGGGTTCACTTGCCCAAAATAAGAAATACTCAGCTGGACCACAACAGTGGTCATAGTATTAGCTGTATATCTGTACTATTTATGACCAATTTTTTTCCTTTACCTCCTTTTGTTTGAAAGTGTCAATCCAAAAACAGACTTTCCTGAACAGGAAAAATGGTCAATGCCCTTATTTTTATCCTATGAAGATCTGTGAAATTTCTGCCAGGTAATTCTTATGAAAAACAAAGATAAACCTTATTAGTTATCCAGGAAGAAGCACCACAGAGACTTTTCAAATCTGTGCTGTTATAGTGCTCATTATTTGAATTGGCATCAAGAACTAGAAAACTGAAAATGATACTCACAATTTTTTATTTCTTTTAGAAAAAACTTTTTGCACAATGTCAGCTGCCAGCACTAGAAACTCCCCCTCCCAGCCCACTTTCCATTTTTTAGCTCTGTCAAGAGGCACTTGCCTTTTTAAAATAACACAATGTAGAAGATCATTATAAAATGAAGCATTCAAGTTTTGATGATCTGTTTCCTCTTAATTGACAACTTTGGAAAGATGTAGTAGTGCAGCTGTCGTACTCCTACTTGGCAGTTACCTTCCAGAAAAAGAAATAACTCCATGATTTCCTCCATGCTAGCTAAGTACTTTCCAGGGTACACAAATGGGGAAAAGAATGCAGTCATAGCTTCTTTCAATTTTATGTAAATAACTTTTGATCAAGGGAAAAAATAGATGAAAAATTATTCATGAAGTTGAATTTCAATGGATGTTTCTTCGATACTGCAGATGGAGCAGTTCTGCTGGAAAGTTCTGTTTCTTATTGTGAGCAGCAAGAAGTAATTGATTATTATTTTAATTCAATAATGTCAATCCATGTATTAGAAAAATTAAAAGCTGAATGATTCCTGAAAACTATAGAAGATTCATGTTTGAGTGCACCAGCATAGTTTAATGGGTATCTATAACTTTCCTGCATTTATTTCTAATTAAAAGAGATAACACCCGTCTGATCATGGAACAAAGAATGTAAAACCCTAAACACTTATTCTAGCCCATGGGGCTTGATTAAAAACAAACTCTGGGTGATAAGCAAAAGTCTTAAAATAATAGGAGAGCTAAATTTCCTGACGTCATTTTACCATAAAATGGGTGAGAAAAATTATCAGCAGGGGTGAAAAATAGTACAGAATCATCTTCATTCAATAAAAGGTGTCTCTGCTTGGAAATGAAGATAATTCTAGGTGGGGAAGAGTCATAGATGGGAGCTTCTTACCTTTCCTTTTGAAGGAAGCCTGTGTATTACATATCATGTATGTCTGTACGAAGGAATTTAAACAAAGGCAGTGCAGTGCACCAGATTTTATTTTCAGTTAAATAAGTTGGATATACAATACAATAATGTTAATATAAACCAGAAAAATTCTGTTTGATTTTTATAGATATGTAATGGCCCTGGTTTTTCACATTTTCATGATCTGCATGATTCTAAGCACAATGTCAGTTCAGGAGGTACACAGATAAATTTAGGCTCTCAGCTCCCACTGGCATCTTCTTAGTCCTTGGGACACATTCAACCATATTTAAGTAATGCATCCTAATTGATGTCTACCTATGTTATTCTCCCAATGTGCTGGTCTCATGAAGTAGGCAAGAGCACTCTGTGCTGGCTGTACATTCCGTAATGCTGTCTTTCACAAAAGAAACTTTTTCATGTTCACCTTAAAAACAAAAAAAAAACCACCCATTTTTAATTTTTAATTGAGGGGGTTTTTTGGGAGGAGAGATTCTTTTGTCCTACAGATTTTTTTTTTTCTGAAAGACTTCAATGCACTGTGCCAAATCATTGTAGAACAGTGCAATAAAAACGCTAAAGCAACTGTACTCTTAAATAGTAACTAGTATGAATCAATTGCCATACTGATAACCAGACCTATACATTTGCACACTCAAATTCATCCACAACAGTACTGGTGACCCCATTTCTGAGGTTTTTTTTCTGCTTAATAGCTTCTGCCAGTAATTCCTTCTGGGAGCTGATACCCTACGGCTTAGGTACTCTGTTTCAACATCTACTGGACAAATAAAAAAAACCCTCCTATGTACAAACTGATTTGAGGAAACTACAGGAAAATAAAACCTGAATGTGAGCATTGCAATGTAAATTTTAAATGAATGGAGAGGCTAAACCAAATTTTCATACAGAAAATAAATGATTTTTTATTGTTTTCCAGGAAAAAAGAAAAATAAATCAAAACCAAAGTAAACCAATGAACCAACCAACAAAGAAACTGAAACAATACCACAAAAACCCCACAAACAAACAAAAAAACCTCACATGAAAAACCCTCACAAACTTCTCATAACTTTTAATAAAGAAAAGGGGAAGGAAAAAAGGCTTTCACAATAAAAGAGTAACAGTAAAATAATAGAGAGAAACTCTTCTTATGACTGTCAAGGATGCAAATATTTTAATTTCCAGGCTTAATTGTGTCTCCTGCTTCTCTCTCCCCTGGAAGTTTTTGCTTAACATGAAAGCTCTCCTGGAAAAAATTTAATTGATACATGACCATTTGTTCATCTAAAGCAAATATAACTTCTGACAGAAAAAATAGTTTCTGTGAATGAAGAGGAATGCAAATAAAGTAATAATATACTGCTCGAACCAAACAGCACTTGTTACATGTTCTCTGCCAGAACGTTAATATCCCATTGCAGTGCATGTTTGATGATCTTTTATGCATGTCTTAGATAAGCTACTCTTTGTAAAAGTAATCTGTTTCTATAATAACAAAATTGCAGACTGATAAAACTTCTTCATAAGGAAATAATTACAAATTTGTTTTTACTGGTTAAGAGTTTCAAATGTACTTTTATCTATAAACAAATTATCCAGAAAATAATTTATATTTAATATTCATGCTGACATGACCTCATTTGCATTAAAATAAAGAGGTTTTGATGAATCTATAGAATGTCTTCTACTTCTTCTTTACATGTCTTTCTGATTAGACTTAATTTTTAAAAGTTTTTTTCCTTTATAATAGAAATAATCAGAAAACAATCAAATGGGATCTACTGCTGGGTATTCTAGTAATGTTTTTTCTAATATAAATATTTGTAGCATTTCACTGGATACTCTAACCATACACTGCCAATGCATTTCAATGTTTTAAAACTTCTGATGTAGAGAATTCATAGTTAGGAAGTTTGGCAGTTAGGTTTTCCTGGGCAGCCTATATTTAACTCTACTTGTTTGTCTAGAAGGAAAATTGGAATGGTGTTCAATCAGCAGTGCATATGTTCATATATTGAACAAAGAGAGGAAGCTGAAATCAAATGATTGTCAAGGAAGTGAACATCATGTGTTTTATACTGATATTAAACAAAAAAATTAAAGGGAAAGAAAAGGAGCAAAATTACTTGTATTGTTAAAATGTTGTCCAAAGAGGCATAGAAACACAAATTCAAACAGCCATATCTAAGCAAAGAAACAACACAATTATTACCTAAGAAAACATTTCTGCACATCCCTAATTTTGGGTGATAATGATGTACTTTCTATGTCTTCAAAGTAGAAAATTAGAGGATCTCTGTGTACTCTAGCAGACAAGTCAGAATTTTACTTAAACTTACTCATTTGAAATAGATACTTGTAATCTCCTCCCCGTAATTTTCCCCTGTTCTTCATTTCTTCCCTGCCCATTATAAAAAAGAGTGAGTGTGTAGAATGAAGACCAGTCTTTTGATTTGACTGCAATGTTATGTGTCTTCAAATGAAGAAAAGAAGATAAATTGCTCAACACTATGCTACAGTCTCACTTTCTAATTATTATTACAACAAAACCTTGCCTTTTTTCTTCTTGCCGTGAGAAACATAATAGCTGTGCTGTCAATTCCAAATGGAATTTAAGCATGTAAAAACAGATCAGAAGAGCATTGACTGTGTCTGATTTTAAATAGAATTGTAAATAGAAAGTTAGCAGCAAGAGGATGTAGTGTTAATGCCCAGTTGTCCATACAAAAACTTTTTTTAGTGTTCATCTATAATGTCTCTTTCACCTTTACCACATATTTGTTCTAAGGCAGAAATGTCAGTTGAGAGAGGTTCTTATTCACAGCAGTGTTAAAAATACTCATTTACATTGCAATTAAAAAAAATTGCATTTTTCTCAGAGCCTGTAATTAAAAGTGGATATCTTTGCAAGTTTGATATTTATAGTTTTCAGAAGTTTATCCCAGTGGTAGTGTCATAACACTGGCTGCTGACTGTTAAGAGCAATATTGTTCATTGAACTCAATCATATACTACAAATTCAAGATATATTTTAGTGTTAGGGAACTTATTAAATCTAGTGCACTTCACCTTTCTAAATTTTTTTAATTGAAAGGCAAAGAAAAATGTAAATGAGTATATTTCAAAGATTATGAAAGAGAATGCGCACAGAACTTGATCCTATCCTACTTTCATTATCTATGAGGATCAGAAACAACATAGCTAAAATCTATTGAATTATAGGAGATTTTCCAATCATTGAATATCAGATATTTCAACTTTATTCTGTTTAAACATGGAGCTCAAAGGATTTGACCACACATACACGATCAAATACATATCTATGAAATATTCCTTATTTCATGTTGGAATAATGTTCTTTGAGTATTAATTGAATTAAAAAGTGGTTACACACTTCATAATAAAACTGTCTAGGATTGGATGCAGAAAAAATTAGAGATTATGAGAAAATTTCTAATCTGGACTTCAAAGCATCATAATAACTTGCAAAAATGTTTATCAACTTTCATAAAAAGGAAAAAATGTTTCAATTTATGCTCAGAAAATAGAAACATCACAGTTATAGCTGAAGCTGGAGCCTAATTATCCTCCAGACAAAAAGACACAGCTTCAGAAAAGAAAGGAAAAAGTAACACCAATCCCAGACCCAACCAAAGAAAGAAAACCAGATAAACACAAACCACTCTGAAATATTGTAATATTAAAATTTCCTGCAATATTTAAGGCTCGGGGGGGGGGGTTAGAGGGGACAATCTTTTGGAGTATATTTTAGAAAAGCCAACAGTGTTGACTGTTTTCAATTTCATGTAAGTCTTTAACGTAAATAAAATCTCCCTAACTATATTTTTGTTAGTTTTTTTTTGCTGTTCCTTCACTGTTTTCCTCTCTGCTGGAAGCTAAAACTGCAAAGCAGACAAGCAGATATGAAGGGAGCAAGTGGAAGGCAATCAGCAAACTATCTCTTTCTGCATGCTCTAAGGAATCCCTCTTTAAGCAATTTTTTTTTAATAACTCTATGTGGAAGGGAAGGCTGAAAGATCATTAGGTCATCCTTAATTTAGGACTGAACACAGAGACAGAACTGAGAAATAAGCAAATCAGATATACACAAAGGAAAAGCAGACTTCAAGTGGTCATTCACTGAAACAAGAGAAAAGCAGATAAAACCAGAAATGCATCTAAAATCCACAAGTTGTTAAATAGTCCATGGAAATGGACTATAGTCCAAGACTTGTCTTATCACAAAGTTTTACAAAATACTTGCACAAACTTTATGGAGATTATTGGAAGTCGGGCAAAAGTAGAGGACAGCAGACTAGTTAAACAGGATTACACATATGTTGTTTTCCTGCTCTTTCATCCTCTTCCCTCTGTGGAACCAGGATTAAAAAAGAAAGACTTATTAGGAAAACATGAACTTTATTTTGCTGCAGTGCAAACCAACCATATCCAAGATATATTTATAAAACTCACATCTTAATGGAGTAAGAGTTAATGAATTCTATGTTTTAGAAGATTTCTGTACAATGCATCTAACAAAAAAACTTTGCCAAAAAACATAAATGAGAATGTATGAAATTGCAATTTAATGTAACAAATAAAAAAAAAATAGTTCAAGAACTTACCAAGGTGACAGCATGCCAGAACCTTTTTTCTGCTAATAGAGAATCTATTTTCTGTAACTCCGTGAAGAATTTGCATGAGCTATTCACTGCTGGATTTTTTGTAATACATAATGAATTTTGTTTTGCTGACTCTGTTGACTGTTCCCAAAGCATAATTAGAGATTTACTTCTGCTGACTTAGTAGAAGAAAGCAGTATCTGGAATCACCTAGCTGTAGAGGAAAGGTCTATTCAGTAGTCATGCAGAGACCAGCCACAAAGCAGATGAAGTTTATGGTTAGTAAGTGCT
Source organism: Melozone crissalis (assembly GCF_028551555.1). Lineage (NCBI taxonomy): Eukaryota > Metazoa > Chordata > Aves > Passeriformes > Passerellidae > Melozone > Melozone crissalis. The sequence goes on from NW_026535780.1 coordinate 27,195,808, forward strand.
GCAGATTTACTGGTGTCATCTCTATACTAATGTATGATGAACTTGCCAAATCAAAGCTGCATCAAAGAGCTACCATGGGAAATCTTAAACCTTTTGCACTCTTCATCCTAGCAAGAAGTCCTTGCTGAAATGACTATGAATGTTCAATAATCATTGACTTATCTGTGTGAATCTGAGGAATTCCAAAGTGAAGGTCTATTAACAGAAGTAAATTACGGCTATAGGATGCAATTGCCTTTTGAAACTGTGGTAGTCAGTAAAATCTCAATATACAAAACTTCAAAAGAGTAACTATAGGTGTAAGGTCCCATTGAAATAAAGCAAGAGCTCATCCAATTAATAATGAAAAGGTACTATTGTACATGTAATACTGTTCTTATAGAATCAATCTTTTAATTTGTAACAAGTTGACCAGATTAAGTTCCTCATTTCCTTACATGTGGTATTAAATCCTCCTAAAAAGGCAGTCTCCCATAATGAAAAAATTCCATTCAGTAGATTCCATGAAGTATGAGCAACAGAGAGATGTCATCCAAATTGTCATACTTACATGCCTACATGTATTTTTAATTCTAAGGTCATATTTAAAAGAAAATAACTTTCTATAACCTAAATGTATAGATCTTAGACAAGAATATACTAAAAGGGCAATTTCAAGGGCAGAGTAGTGCTAAAGATTGTTTCTTCCTGAGTTTATTCATCCAAGTGCACACTGGACAGTGTTAGTCACTGAATTGTAATTGTACCAGAAACCTGGTTCCTGTTCACTGCTGAAAATAAAGTACTGTTTTTTGCCATTTCTAAAATGAGGGAGCATTTTTTTGGAGGGTTTGGGTTGGGGAAGGGGTGGGCAGAGCAGGAAAAGGAACATCTAGACAGTCAGAGAGATGGATTAAGCAACATGAGTCCGCCTTCCTTACCAGCCTGGTGGCACCATTGCATCCTAATATCCAGAGTAGATCCTTCTGACATAATGGCACCAAGGTTTAAGGATGAGTCCAAGAGCAGCAAAGATGACAAATTGAATAAATAATCTGCAACTATATTTTTTTTTCATTTAAGTGATATTTTAAGAGTCTAAAATGCCAAAAACTGTAGTTAAATTCAACCAAAGTGTTGTTTCAAGTACTGTAAAGCTTTATTTTCTGTTGAATTTCTGTTTATGGGGGAACATATATATGGTTAAGGGAAAATGCTCATATTCATTTTGCATAACCAACAGGCCTAGGGCTAAGGAACTTCAAGCTTTTTCAGTCCAAACATGTAGGTTTTATTCAAAGCTTCATTCAGTAGGCTGTAGGGAGTAAATCCTAATAGTACATACATAGTTAAATGAGACAATATGGAATATTTGATAACCACCATATATTTAGAAAATCTTCTCTTGATGAAAATCCAACTGTCTGAAAGAAAAGTTGTCTAGGTTCTTTACACATCTCTGCTGGATGTACTTAGGACTATTGCTTGCCATGATGGCACAGCTGAGGATTTTGCCAACTTTATTTCATTTTTTAGCGGATGTTAAACAAATAGACTTGAAGTAGGCATAAGAATCTATTGGTTAAAAAGCTCCTTTTTCTCTCATGCCATGTCCTCCTCTGCCTGCTCACTGAGAAGGCAATCAGCCAATATCTCAGCTGAGTCACATCCCAGCACAGCTCTGGAGCTGCTGCCACCTCTGCTGTGGAGACATCGCCAGCCAGATGGGGGTACAGGGAGTGGGTAAAGGAGAGGAAATGAGGATACTTTGGAAATGAGAAAGATTGATTTTCTTATGGGATTTTACTGTAAATCTGTCCTGCAGACCTACCACAGCCACGTTACACAAAGCAAGAAAGTATTGGTGGAATTTGAGGGAAAGCACTGGTCCTATTAAAAAACCCAAACAACCCAGACTATGCTGGCCTGTGAGAATGTGTACAGTTACTACAGACCAGGAAAGTCTTTCCATACAGGAGTCAGAGGAGTCACCTTCCCAAGGGCCTCTCTCCACACAACCAGGGCAGGCTGAATGTGGAAGCCTCTTCCTGACCCCACCACAGTCTCTCATGGCTGCGTTAAAGCAGAAGGCGGAAGTGTGAGAGTTTGCATTTCTGGATTCAGTTGCCAGACTGTTAGCTTTCTTTCTAACCTTTCAGGACGATTCTCTGAGCTGTTCTCAGGGTGTGTATTACTGAGATCAGACTGGCAATACTGACCAAATTCTTACATCCTCATTTGTTTTGTCAGTTGTATTATCACTGGTACACATAATGAATTAATCGGCATATGTGCAAAATGCATGACAAGACATAACACTGTCAATGTGAAATTTTTTTTCAATTTTTATTTTCCTAAAAAGATAGATTTTTATAAATAAATGACTCTGATGACTCAGTGAACTTCAAATTTTACACACAATTCTTCAGTAAGTACAACTCAAGAATTTTTTGATAGACAAAGCTTTCAAGAATCTGAATCCTAGTTACTCAAGAGCTACCAATATTCTCAATTCCAAAAAAAACCCTCAGAATAATGAAGGTGAAGTCTTAGACTGGAGTGCAAGAGACTGACATTTTCTGAACCAAATGAGTGCAATTCACTTACACCACAAGAAAGGACAGCCGCAGATCATTCTTCATTTCATTTCTTCACCCTATTACTTTGAAAGCATGGGTTAAAAAAGAAATATCAAAAATAGTCCTCTAAATTGCAAAAAAATAGCCTTAGCAATTGCCAAGCATTGTATTCATGCAGATATGTAGGAAAATATTGCCTGCTCATTTCTCAGAATTTAAAATGCCATAAAAATGAAGAAAGTTGGAATGAATTTCATGGACTGTTTCAAAGTCAAACACCTCTTATTCTTTCTTAACAATGATATGCTATTTTTAACAAAAACAACATATTCAATGCTGTCAAAGATGACAAAATTTAGCTATTCCAAAAATTTAGAATATTGAGATAAGAAAATTTATGTTCTTTCTGGCTGGTATTTAAGAAACTTCATGTCATTATTGAGTAAATCTAAAGTGTTTTTCTAATAGTGTTTAGTCTAATAGCCTTTTCTGATATTTACAAGTACTGGAATTTGGGAGAGTTGTCTGTGATCTTAATATGCAAAGTGTAAATTATTGTTGATTGTTCCTTGTGAGCATTCCATTTCCATCCCATTCATATAACACTATGTCATTTTTATTTTGATTTTTTTTTCATTTTCCTCTTTCCATTTTATTTTAGAAGTCTCTTAGGAGAAAGAAACTGAGGAAAATGCTAAGAGAGGGTGAAAACCTGCACACAGGAGCAGTAGCTAACTCGCTTTACCATTTTGAGCCTTCAGATATGTATGAGCAGGAGCCTCTGGATTCTTAGATATGTTATGATCCACCTGCCTTCAGAGACAAGGAGTATGCTTGTCACAGACATTTCTTCACAGAAATCCTTTCTGTGAAATCCAGAGGCCTCAGAAGACAAGGTAAACAATTATTATCAGATGCTGTGAAATGTAACAGGGGTGTCTTGATTGGCTCACTTTCTATGTTTATAATTAAGGGCCAATCACCAGTGCAAGCTAGGGGACTGAGTCCCTGGACACAACTTTGTTTTAGATTCTTTCTTTTCTATTCTTAGCCTAGCTAGCATCTGCAAACTTCTCTCTTTATTCTATTTAGTATAGTTATAATGTATAATATATCATGTATCAATAAATCCAGCCTTCTGATCAAGAAACAAGATTCACCGTCTCTCTCTCACCAGCAGTGACCCACACAGGCGCTGTAATATATGCTTAATAAAAATCTCTCAGAGAAGGTATGGTTACACTAGATCTTGCTCAAAGTAGATGTGCAGATCTCTGAAAATCCCTACTTTTCAGTGAAATCCATCTCTTAAAGAAGTCCATTCAAAACTGTAATGCAGTATTGGTTGGACCAAGCTGACTGAATGTTGTTCTTGTACACACAAGCTTCATTTTTTTCAGCTACTTAATTTCCTATTTCATTCATGAAACATCAGCCTGGAGACATGAATGATAAGGAAGCATCCACATGAATCAACAAGAATTCAGAAATTCTAGGCTTAACAGGCTCCAGGTAATCAAGGACACAGGTCCTTCACAAGAAGTAATGAACAAGGACCATTGAGGACAGACTTCTGTAGCTTCCCATCATTAGCCAGATGATTTAACTCTGGAAAAATCTTCTGCTTCAGGCCATGGCTCTGCGCAGAGGTGTAGGACCAAGTCAGCACTTGCCCATTGTGGAACAGGTAGGAGAAAACAGAGAAGCAGCTTTTTACCTACAAGTTACAGATCTTGAATACTTGCTGTAGTTTCTGACCAGGATCTCAAATTTGCTTTTGGTTTGAGGAAGGTAAGATCCTTCAGGTTGGTAATAAATTTTTGCAAGCCTTTTTCCAGGCTCCCATAATGGAGAGCGCACCTTATCATATTTATGAGTGGATTGATATGAATGGAAAAGTGTGCAATGCAGGGAATAGTAGTGACCTGAGCAATAATTCGCAATGTGCTACGCCAGCAATTTACATGGTCTAAGTGTGAGCAAGACCTGGTATTCACCTGTCCCTCTGATGGCAAAAAACTAAGCTGACCCTGGAAGAAGCAGGAGGTCTCTACTGTGCCCTGGAAATCAGTACTGCTAGACCTAAAAGAGTTTCTCTTGCTTTACTCTTGACTGGTGTTCTCACCAGCACCTCCAAAAACACCTATGTTCTGCAATACTTGTACCTTTGGCTGAGATCTGGAAAAGCAGAAAGGTCCCTCAAGTATATACAGGCACTCAACTAGATATTTATGTCATTATTATCCTCTTATTACATGTGCTAAATCATTCATCTTGGTATTTGTTGACAGATAACTTTGAATTTTACATTTGTGAAAAATTGTGTAATCACTTGTTTGTATAGTTTCTTTAGAATAATCCCATCCTTCAGGCATTGGAAAATGCATGTGTCTCTTATTTCTTTTCTCAGTGGGTGGGAGCAGAATACCATAAAAAACTCAATTACTAAGGATAGCTCTGTAATTGTGAGAAAGTCGGAAGTAAATATTTCTTTATGCAAAAATCAACTAAAAAGATTGATAACTCAGAAATAATTCTATAATAAACTTCTTTGAAAATAGGATAGGCTGAAATAGGGGCTAATTTTCAGAACCACATTTATTAGCAAAAGAATCTAATTAAAGTCTCATCTTGGCTAGGAGATACAACACTAAACACTAAAAATAAACATTTAATTTGGTGGTAAGGAAAAACTAATTTAGTATACTAGTTATTATTAACATGCAATAAATTGTCTTCTGAGACAATCTCAGCATGTGAACATCAGACAGTACTACACATCAGTTTTCAACATAGGTTTTTGTGTCTCATTTGTGCAAAATCATTTATATGTTACATGCACCAACTATAATATACAAAACTTCAATTTTCTCCCTGCATTTTTCCATAGCTTGTTTCCAACTGCTAATTATTTTTTTCTAAACTCTCTCTTTAAACTTTTTTATCACTGTTTTTTTTCTCATATTGTTATATATACATGGTCTTTATTTCCTTATTCCATTCTGCCATATTTTAACTCTGATAATTTTAAATCCTTTTATGCATAGTTTAATTTTCTTCTATTTTTTCTTTCTGTTAGTTTTTTCCTCATTTTACAGATTATAGAAACATTTCTTCTTCCTAGTTATCTACATTTTTTTCTATATATATGGATTTAGATTGCTTTCTCTCAAACTTTCCTCTCCTGTCACCATTTCCTCCTACTTTGCCACCCCAGCAGACCTTTCTTCTGCTTTCTCTAGCAAAATTATTTGAAGCAAATGAGTTAAAGGACTCATTATTGTAGAGTCTTTCAATTCATTCATCTGAAAGTTGCTTCAACTAAGCTTCAAGTAATAGATTTTCAAGTGTTTTGTTCAGGATAACATAGAATTTCCCAAGAGGCTGAATCTCTTTCATTTCCTTTGGGACAATGATCCACAGAGTGATAAATGTTCATTATTTTCATGGTCGTCATTTATTTACTTCAATCTTTTGATGATGCCTCACTGCAATAAAGTAAAACCCTTACAGAAAATTTTTGAGAGCTTTCTCTTCATAGGCTGACTTTGCTCATACTTTCTCTTTCATTTACTGTGCCTTGTAGGAAAAATTTGATGTCCAAGCTCTTAGGAAGTTCAAATAAAGATAGATCTGACCATGCATAATAAATGTCCTTGAACTTGAAAATCTCTTCAAAGGGTAAAGCAGCACAGTCAGAGTTATGCTTTTCACTGTGTCTTCCTTTCAGATCCTGACTTCATTCCAGTGTCCCAGCCTCACAAGACCTATACACAGGTGCACTGACTTGCCTTGTAATTCTTCTACTTTGGCACCTCCTCCTCACAAAATATAAAATCTTGACACTCTCAGTTCCTGCACCATTCAAAAGCTTTTTGTGGATTGAGTAGGTAAGATTCCATGCACCAAAAGAGAAAGCAGTTTCTTAATAGGCTTAAAATGGATGCAATGGAGAGAACAGAGACAACTCAGTGACAGCCATCTACAATGTACAGTGCAGACCTCTACTTTAATGCTGGAGAAACAGACAGTAGTCAAGTGTAAAAGTGTGGCTGTTCATGAAAATGGAGTCTCTGCTTTGGTAAAAGGGCAGCAAATTACACACTGCAAGGAAAATTAGTCCTCTGCAGCCATGTGTCAAAACTTCTAAGAGCTTAATTGCTGAGCCAGAAATATTCAAAAGCAGTGTGAAGGGTGAAGGAAATTAACAGCTTGTCCTGCCTTACATGTTCTTATTTACAGAGACTTCCATAATGTAAGTCACGCAAGAGTGGGACACAGACAATGCTCAGAAATCACTCATAGCCAAGTTCCTATAAATTCCAGGAATTTTGAAACAGTAACAACAATAACACTGTGACAGAGTCTGTTGAGAAGAATGGGCGTAGAGATGTGCAGGAACCGCAGCAAATTGCATTTATATTGCATCTCCTTTACATTTACCAGAAAAGACCCAATGATATTAGGATGACTTTTAGAAATTACTCCATTAAAAATAAAATTTAAGTAACAAATACTGCAGTGATTAAATGAACCCCAAAAATGAACACATTGTTTTTGAAGAAAGGTTGCTGATGATCTTTTCTATCCTCTCCTACCGAGATATTAACCAAAGAGACTTCTGATGACCCAGAAGTATACTATTAAGGCCGAATTTTAAAACCACACTTTTCTCACTGTACTAAAAACTTATCTCCCTCCTTTGATCTCACGGACCCGTTTTCACATATTCTAAATGCTGACTATTGTTATGGCAAGCAGAAACCCGCATAACACTTTCCAAGTTACTCCAGAGAGGTGAAGTGAGATGTCTTGGATTTTTCCAAGTCCACTTAGTTTCACTTTAACTATAACTTTCAGGTATTGACACTCATTTACATGACATCTTGGGGTTTTTTTGGGTTCACCGCACAATAGAATTACAGCTCTCACAAAATTCTTTGATTCATTTTATCAGCTTTAAGAATATTTGTCCAGGCCAGCCTGATACAAGAGGAATTCCTGCAGATAATTCTGTGAGATGAGATCTATCCAGCAATTCAGAGCCTCTGATTTTCTACGTGTTGAGATATTTGATAATGAACAATTTATAATACTCCAAAGGGAAAACAGGACTATATCTTTCATAAGTGACAAATATATCTCTGTTCCCATATTCTCCAATAAGACAGATTGTAATTAAATCAGGATTTGGAGTACCATGAGAAAGTGGACAAAAATGGAGAAAATATTCTCCTTAAACTAGAGTCCTGTATGTGTTTGACTGGACCAGTTTTTTTAAATTTTTCTTATTTTATTGTATTGTTTACCTATTTTATTTCTTATAAGAAAGAATTATTATTCCTATAACTCAATCTATTCCTAAATACAAAGCATTTGCCTTCCATAACTGACCACGAATGGTCTGAAGGATACAAAATTGTTTTCTTGGCAGTTCTGCTTTAGAAATGGGATTGTACTCATAACTCTGTATAGCACCCAACAGCAGAAAACAAACCTACCCTGACATTAGTTTGGACTAATTAAAAAAGATTTTAATTTATTAATCATCTTGTGACATTTTTCATCACATTCTTTCTCCTTCTAGTGCTACTTCCAGGATCCTTTCCTTGCTATTGATTTCTGAATTCCAAAGCCATGAAAAATATTATTATTCAAGGCAAGTTCTACCCAGGTGGTCAACTACATATTTTTTAAACATTGGTCTTTCTTTATAATCTATTGAACTTTTTGTCAGTGGGAGAAATAGTATTTATCTGAGCTATACTTTTTAATATTTATTACATATCTTTCTCTCATAAACCTGTTTATTCTTTATTCTTTATTCTTTATTCTTTATTCTTTATTCTTCATTCCATTATAGATGCACTATACCTCCCACACTCAATTGCCTCTGATGATAATTTATTTTTAATTTATTTACTCCCATCTTGACATTTGTTGAACCCACTTAAACTTATTATTTGATGGCACATGTTTTTTTTTTAACTATGCATTAACTGGAAGGTTTTAATTTCTTTTCTGACATGAGAATAAATAATTTATTTTAACTCATTAACTCGTCTCTGCATTCTTTACTAATTTAGTCTGTTTAAACAGAGTGTAGGAGGAACTAAATAAAGGCTGAAGGTTTGGGATGAAATCAGATATGATAAATGAAGGAAGGGAAAGTACAATATTGCACTTTGTGCAAATCAGATCAAAGTCAAATATTATTTATTGTCTAATTTCGCGTTGTACATATTGTGCCAGGAAGGAACAGTTTGCTGTGTCAACAAATCTACAGACTAATTTATTCCTGAAAGTAGATGTGACCTGGTTTATTTCAAGGTAGTTTAACTGCTCTCCTTTGTCTAATGATGACTAATCTCTAGAGGCTCTGCTTCAGCCAATTAGTCTCAGCCTGATCAATCCTCCCCCCCACCCCCGAGCTTTCCTATTGTATTTTCTGAGAAGCCCTTTCATTTTTTATTTAAGAAAAACATATGGTAAGGGATTTTCACTGAAGAATTCTTGATGTGGGCAGAATTACCATGTACACTCCCTCCTAAAAGCATTATTTATGACATAAGAAGTTTACGTTCAACATCGTATTTTGGACTAAAAAGGATGAAGAACCCCTTGAGTATTTTGTGTACATATAAAAATATAGAAAAATATTTGGGTGATGCAGCTTTCAAAACTTGAATGAAATCACCATGCAGTGAAACCACCACCATGCATGATTCTCACGTTTATTTATAATTTCCACAAACTGATGTTCTATGGGATTTAACTATTTTATGAACCACCAACTATTGTCATTTCCAACAATAGGCATAAGTTCACAGTTCACACCCGGAATGATTTTCTGAATCGGTTACAAACCATTGCTTATCTTTGGCTATTGATTATTTATATAATTACAAAGCTTTGAAGCAACAGAAAAAAGATTCAGTTTTGAGCAAAAAAAATTTTTAGTTTTCAGTTTTAAGAATTTGTATTAATTTTATCACTGTAGAAAAATACAAAGATGATACATCACCTTGATAGACAGATATCTTGCAGGGACAGTTATGCACAAAATCTTCCTCAGTCTGTAAAGCACTGAGATCTGTAGGAGGTTTCTATCTGCACTATGCAGTCTGCCACATGCCACGCAGCTCACAAAATGTGTCAGAGTGTAGGATAGCTGTGGAAGAGATGTGTTACAATACCTTCTATGCTCTAGCTTCAAATAGCATTATCTTGGACTCAGTGCTGTGAAACACTGCTGTGTCCTTACCGTGTTATTTAAAATCAACACTTTTAAATTTTCTTTGGTGAGTTAGCATCACAAGGACACACACATGCAAACAAGCTGTGAGTCAAAGAACACCACCTACGTGGTGCTAACATATTTTCCTAAACAATAAATCTTTGTCAGTTTGTTTCCAAATGAAATTTTAATAGAAAGACATGAAAAGCAAACATTTTCTAGAACCATTTCAATATTTTCACCAACATACAGGATAACCAAGACTTCAGCTTTTTCTGTGTCTCTGTAGTAACAGCTTAAACTTTGTGGCCAGAAATGTGAAATCACTGCCTCATGCCAACCAAAAAGCATAGGTTCAAAGAAGCTTTCCCATATCCTAAATTTCACTGATTTTCTGAAAGCTCCTAAAGCTGATGTACTTTGGATGCTGGTTGAAGAGTTTGCTGTGAGACATAAGTGTGTGCAACACTTCTGTCCTACAACTCTACAAAATTCTTTGTGGCTCTCGTGGGTTTCTAGATCGATTCTTTGGCTCCAGTGTATCCTGAATGACAGCACTCTTCCCTGTTGCCTGAGTAACCACAGGAAAAAGCACTCAGCACAAAAATCTTTTCTTTAAAGCCTACTGTTCCCATGCTTTCACTGGCCATAGGTGAGAGGTCACACACCAGGCACAGGGCCGTATTTCTCTCTTTGGGTAAATATTTTTGGAACACTCAAGGCAAGCTCACAGGCCACATCTGTAGATTAATGTCTGTATGACACAGGAGATCTGAGCCACTTTAGTGTCTGCAGAATGTATCTACGACAGATAGAGATTGAGACAAGGTAAAGGACTATTTTTTAACTTAAATTGTACGGAAAGGTTTTATTAAAAATAATCTATCTGGACAAGTGTATGAACACTTCAAGCAGAGAAAAAAATGGCATGTTTGGGAAAAACAGACTGATCATTTAGCATGTGACAAAGCAAAGCAGAATAAGAACCAAAATAAATAAAGTCTAAAAGACAGAAAACTAAACCAACCAACCGAAGAAACCCTTGAACAATGTTTTGGCCTCGGTCACTGTTGGAAAAAAACCCAACAAGTACTGAAAAACAATTAACCATGCCCTTCATGCCTGAGGCAAGTTATTCACTCAAAGGAACCCAAGGAAGACAATACTGCTGCACAGATCAGACAGAAGAGGAAAATAATAAAACAGTAGAAAACAAAAGTTATCCAAGAAAACAAACTTTTGCAGGTAATAGAGATTTGTACCCGTGACAGTGCCATCAGCCACTATGGAAGAAGCACTGTGCTCTTCCAGGTAAAATTACACAATTTCTTATTAGTTATTTTACACCAAGGCCTGAAAAATATAAAAGCAAAAAAGAATTATGAAAGCCTGTTTTGCAATATTGATTTTGGATCCTGAGAACTGCATTTAGTCAACTTAATCAGGTAAAAAAATTAATGAGGGAAATTTTAAATAGTGAAAAATCTAGAAATTATTAAAATAGATATTCTGTAGAATGTTTGTCTCTCTGTACCAGCAGAAGATGAACCTAGATGTGAAATCTCTACATAGCAGCAGAATGGGGCCATTTAAATGGAAGCAATGACTAGGGACATTGGTTTAATTTCATGGAAGATACTAATTTCTAAAAAGTAAAATAATGTCTTGTCAATATCTGCATTTTCTTGAAGCTTCCTAGAGAGGTGAAGAGCAGACAACTCATTTTAATGTGGACACCAAGCTGACATCTGGGCCTTGTATATCTGAACAAAAGTAGAGAGAAGAAAAGTGGTATGTTAAGAACAAACTAAATCTTTTTTAAAAAGCAATAAACTGGCAACCCATTAGATACTAAGGACAAATTTATGTGGTTAAATATAAGGACCATTTATTAAAAAGCCCCCAAAATTATATAACCTTGCCAGAGTCCACTTTAATACTAAAAGGTATTAAATGAGCTAAAAATAAAATGTTGTCAATTCAGGCTTTCTTTCTCTAATACGTTTAGCATAAAAACAATTCTATCTATGGCACAGGTATGTAGAAAACTTAGAATAAAGAGAGCCGCCAATTCTCCTCTTAAAAGTCTGTCCAAATTCTGTTTGTTTTAATTGTTAAACAAAAGTCACCACTTTCCTATTTATGATTGATTTGAACCTGAAAACATGTCTTCTGTGAACACATATAACACATGATAATTAAGGCAGATCAGCAGCCATTTGAAGACTGTGAAAGGAGAATAAAGGAAATGTGAAAACTGGGGGGGGATGTGATTAAATTTAGTAGGTAACTGCCTCTTAAAAAACATCTACTTCACTTTATGTCTAGCACCGTTATTATAATTTGTCAACAGAAGTAGCATGTTTTGTTCATTCAAGATTTCATTATGCCAGTTGTTGTAGTGTGTTTGTTAATTTTCTTGTATTACTCCCCCATTTTATGTATTGTTCCCCCTGTTCAGTGTAAAATGGTTCTGCCCTCCCCAGTTTTCCCGCCATAGCCCTACTGACAGTTATGTTACTATGGTTACCCCTACCCTTGGTTAGTGTCAGTCACCTGAGTTATATAATTCCTCCTCCCCTTTATTCCCTTTTTTGTGGACTTTCTCTCCTCCCTGGGCCCAGTCAATCACCCCCCACTCCTCCCAGCTTTCCAGAATCTTCTCCTCTCTGGGGGTTGTGGTTGGCTGTGGTCCCGGGGCCCCTCCTTTACTTTGTATTTATTGGTTTCCCCTTTATGTCAATTATGTTAAGCTCATCTCTCCACCCTTCATGATTGGTTTAATGTAAACCCCTCCTTTGAACACCCACCCCCTTTATAACCTCATGTCACTCCCATTTCTGGGTCTCTCCCTGGGGTTCTTCCTTCGGATCCTTCCCTGTGGCCACTCCTTGGATGTCATCTTGGCTCCTTCATTAAACCGGATTTAACCCCACCGAGAGTCCAGCTCCTTCTTTCGCAGTTGCATAGGGGACAAGACCGGTCCGTAGTGCGAGCACAGCCCGGGGCCCTCAGACTCCAAGGGGTGCTCGCACTGAATTGCAGCAGGGTGTCGGCCTGCCCACTGCTAGCCGGACACTGACCATCCCAGGCCAGATACACCCTCGCCGCACCAGTACTACATCAGGAAACTCAAACTGGTATCTCTACCTATAACTTTTTGAATGGTGCCCTAATACTTAGTAACTTCTAAGATAGATATAATTTATTTCTTGTATGAAGGCTAAATACTTCTTCATTGTTTTTTTCATAACCTTCTGAGTGAAATGTGATACAGCAGTGTTCACAGGGTCCAAAGACGACAGCCCTCTACTTTCACTTGTAAGTGCTGAGCTGAGGGAATGACACACCACAGCAAAGTCAGGAAGACTCCAGGTCATGCTGGCTGGTGTCTGGATGTGGAGGGGCAATGCTCTGCCCACGTGGGACACATGGCCACTTCCTCTGTGTCTCCAACTGTCCTCAGATTCTGCAGGAGCACTCTGCACAACACCATTCACTAAGGCAGACTCCTGAAACTGTGATTTCATTGCAGGCTACTGAGATTTTTAAAAGAATCAATAAGTATAAACTAAACTACAAATAAGAAAAAAAGGGAGACGGGTCAGGGACATTTTTCTTAGTGTCAGTTGTTCCCAGAGGCTACATTTTTCAGAAAGGATATGGTGAGTTATCTCCAGGGTTGACAAGGCCAGATAACATTTCAGTTATTAGCAGCAGGAGGATTAATGGACATCCACCAAAAATATCATGTTCTATACATGGGTTATTCACGGATGAGGATGAATTAATTTGGAAGGAAATTGTTAAGGTATCTGAAAAGTTAATTTGAAATGGGAGGAGGTACCAGGCACTACATCTTATCTGAAGCCTTATTTGAAGCAAGAGTCCAAAGCATTTGTCAGTTCTACAGATGCTCTAATGTGTGATTAATCAGAGCAGGAAATGGACAGAGATCAAGGAATACCCCAAAGCTGAGAAATGAGTTTAATTATGCTCTTTGGAGTAACAAGAGGTAATCCACCTTCCTTTGCCTTTTATTGCTTCCATAAAAATAGCAGGGAGTTGGGTATGAGTAAAAGAAATATGGATAGGATATAAGGGAGAAAGGACAGCTGATCATATAACTTTACTATGTGAAAACAATTAAGAAATGTGTTTTGATATGTACTGTACAATTTATTGCAAGAGTTGCCATAAGAGCTAAGCTTATAAATTCATGCCCTAATTAAGCCACAGCCCTTTTATCTTGTTTTTCATCTTAGACACAAAGAGAAATCTCTTGTGGATGATAAGAAACATGATATTTCCATCTAATAGTTTGTAGAACCTTGTCCTTCTGATGCTATGTTTTGGTCAGTTTGTCTAAATGTTCATTTATGCACATCCTTTCCTCACAATCAACGCTACATTAGCATTAAATTAATCTGGTGAGAGGGTTGCAGCAATTTTGCCAGAAATAAGTTGTAGCTCCTCAGTCCTACCACTTTTCCACTTTTTTGGTTTTTTATTTTTCTCTTTTAAATTTTCTTCTCTGAGTCAGGTTGTCCCCTGAATTCTTTAGAATCACTTTAACACCTCTGATCTATGCTCTCTTAAGATGATTCTCATCCCCTTTTTCTCAGTCACCTTGAATGCATTTTTTAAATTATAATACTGTATGACTTATTTGTTTGCTTACCTCCAAAATGCATTTCTATCTTCTTTCTTTCCACTGTGTGGCCTTCTGAAGATTTTTATCATGTTTTAAATTTTCTCTAGTCAATGTCCTTTCTTAGTAACTGAGTTCAAATACAGATTTAGTCCTGTAATTAGTACTTAACAAAGTGTTAAAAACATGTAATTCCCTGAATATAAAAAAAATACAGAAAATCTCTCAAAAATACCTTTACTGATGCATTCAAGGTTATTTCTAAACTAAGTACAGAGATACAAATATATCTCATCACAACGTTGCTTTTGCTTATTCAGTTTTCTCATATTATTTCCCCAAATCAATTGAATCAATTCTGATGCAATCAAGGCTTTCTCCTTTCTTTGACTGCTCCTAATTTCTTCTGCTATTTTGATTTGTCACCTCCCATAAGTAAATTCCACTTTTATTTCCCCTTAACTGAGAGTGATGACTTTCAGTGTGAAGTGCTTACTTAATTTATCCAGTGAGGAAATAGTATAGAGTCATTATCCAAATTATCTATTATCCAAATCCTTTGGGTTCAGCCTGTTTCTGAGAATTGTGGGATCTGTGTTTGTATTGTTATCAAGTAATTCCAGGACAGACTGTTACCGCTATTACAGGAGCACCTGGAACTCAGAGTTGGTATGAAAAAGGCAAGTTAGGAAATGCTGTCTATGTGGCATAAAGCAGTATTTTTAAATCATTAAAGATGTCACAAGTAGGATTTTTGTGACCAGCACAGTAAATACTAAATGGAATTGGAAGCTCAGGTTGTGAGATGTTATTTTTCAAGGATGAGTTTATTTGAACACAGATAGACATATAGGGATGCGGCGAGGCGTATGTGGCCAAAGGTCTGACTAGCAGAAGGTGAAAGGCCGACGCCTCTGCTGCATCTGAGGCCAGCCCCCCTTGGCGTCTTGGCCTTGGGCTGGGCTGGATGGCGGACCGGATTCGCGACGCGGATGAGATGAGGAAGAGAGTGACCACTTGCTGGGGGTGGAAGTCGGTTTATTGATGGCAGGTAGGCACCAACAGAGGGAAGGCACCAACCAGCAAATGGCACCAACAGGTGGAAGGCACCAACCAGCAAAATGGCACCAACAGGTGGAAGGCACCAACCAGCAAAATGGCCAGGAACAAAGGGAGAGGCAACGTTTTAAAGGCAAAGGGTGGAGAAGGGAGGGATGCCCAGCTAGCCAATAGGGAAAGGTAAGGGGAGGTACATAACTTAGCTGACATACAAAAGTAACCAATAAATACAAAGTAAAGGAGGGGCCCCGGGACCACAGCCAACCACAGCCCCCAGAGAGAAGAAGGTTCTCGAAGGCTAGGAGGAGTGGGGGGTGATTGACTGGGCCCAGGGAGGAGGAAAAGTTTACTTATAAGGACAAATAGGGGAGGAGAAGTTACATAACTTAGGTGACTGACAAACTGGGGGGAGAAGGGGTAACCATGGAAACATAACTGACAAAAGTCTTGTGGCAGGAAAACTGGGGAGGAAAGAACCATTTTACATAAAACAGGGGGGAACAACACATAAAATGGGGGAGCAAAATGAGAAACTTAAGAACACACTACAACATAGAGAACACCATAAAATTCAAAAAGAAGTCCCAGAAGGGCAGGAAAAACAACAGCTCAAACTAGCATTGCTGACAGCAAAACAGAGGACCCTCAAGTGGAAAATAAATAGGAAAGGGATCTTCAAATCATAAACACATTGCAAATGCGAAGTACTTTTAATGAAAAAAAAATTCTGTCTAACTTCTCTTATTATTTAGATATTCAGAATAACAGTTTTACATTTTATATCTGCAGGACAGAAATTGACATTTGTAGTTTAGTGAAATAGAATCTCAATCCAGAAATCACAGTGGAAATGCAGAGCCTGGTCAAAGAATTCAATATTCAGTGTGGGTGAGGGCACCCACACGGCTCTACAATTCTTTTCTTTCACTGACTTATCTTATGTTCACTGAAGGATAGAAATACTGAACTCTGCAATAATAAAACCTCAGAATATTGATATTGAAAACTGTGAGTAAAAAAACCCACAACCTATTTTTCATAACTTGTGCCCAACTCAATTCAGAAACAAAGAAAAATTAAAGTAACATAGAGACAATCCATCTGTATTCTGAAAATGTTTTTACTTTCACAGCCAAGAATATTTTAAGTTAGATGGTTCAGAAAGCTTTGAAATTTTTGTTGTTGTTATGTTTTATATTTTTAATAACAGATTAAATAGTGCCTTTCAAAAATCAAGCTGTGGTGGGATGCTGTGAACCAAAACTTCATTCACAGGCACAAAGCTGCACTTCTAATCTGATTTATGTTGGTCAATAGAAAATAACTACCTCATGTCTGCTTTTATAGGAAGCACTTGATATACTTGATGAATTTTACTAAAGCTTAAATTCCAGCTTTGGACAATGGGACATTGTTCCTGTTCTGTTACTAGCAGGGTAGTGGTAATATATTACAACAGAAGAGCATCCCTCCAGTGTCCATTCACCTGAATCATTTCGGTTCTCATCCATTATGTACCCAGAGAAATGAAACAAGCGTCTTTTCCTCGGCACAGTCTGTAAATTATGAAACATTGTACAGCCAGCCATTGTGAATGAATAACTGAGATCAAGAGATATTTCACAAAAATGGCTCATTCTTCTCAATCAGAACCACAACTCAGTATACCAGATCAGAAAATGATGTCATATGTAAGTGTTCTCATTCTGATCCCTAGTAAGAGCTATTGTCGTATCTTGTGTAATAACTTGCTGTTAAAAGATCACAAAAGTAAAACTATTTTAAGAATATTTTTTTCTATATAGAAGGCACCTTCTTTATACAGAATCACGTTCTTTTTATTAGCATATATAAATTGTGAATGAAAATTTATAATAAGCTTTTATAATGGAAGTATAACATTTTGTCAGTTTGAATTTTGTGGTAAATTTAAATTGCATCACTCTTTGAAAGTTTAAATATATTGCTTGGCTATTTTTCTTATTAATATTTAGCTTTATCAAGTTTATTCATTACCCTAAATTGAGAGGTATAGGTCAAAAATATTTGGTCAAAAAAAACCAGTTTAACTGTTTCCACTTTGCCTTTCAAGCTTTGCAAGCCTGAAATAAAATATATTCTTGAAACAGTTCCTCCCGTGTATTTAATGTTAAGTGTAATCTATTAATGAATGTGACACTTTTTGCATTACTACAGAGCATTTAATTTCAAATTATTGTTCATCCTTCTCTGATACATATTTGTCATGGATTTTGGACTGCAATTATTGATTTTTTTTATTAGGTTTATTGCAATTTCCCCTTGTAAGTTTTTGTTGGGTTTTTTCCTTTTTAATCTGGTCTGCTATTTCTTGTGCAAACTTTAGCTTCATCTTGTGAATATTTACAGTAATTCAGAGTTTTCCTAATACGGACTGTGTCACTGAATTCAGTAAAACTGCTCAAGTTTTAAAAGTAACTCACTTTTGTAAATTTTCCAGATTTAAGACTTCACAAAATAAGCATTCAGGAGCTGTTATGATCACTGCATGACATGGGTGTGTGCAGCCCTTTACACTTAGATGTCATGATCCCTGATTCAATTCTGTTCTCCTAGTGGACAACCAACCACTTTTTTAAAAGTTTCTCGCCCAGAATTCAGTGTTTACAGCACCATATTATCTATCCTTTGTTGTTAAGGTCTCCTAAAAGTTCTGGAAAATATGTAATTTATGCAAATCTATACATGAAGATTTTCTTATCTGTGTACTTCCATTTTCCATTTAAGCTGAGTTGCATTTCATCATTTCTCACAAAACCTCTCAGAGAGTAATGCCTTAACCAGTATAAACTTTCCAGTCTGAGGAATGGAAGTATCCTCAAAGTTTGGTTTAATGCTGTAAAAAAAAAAAAAAAAATCAATGATTAAAACTTTTTTGGAGTGCTCACCTTTGTCTTTGCTAGCAAAGCAATGCCTTCTTTTTTATTTTTAAATTTGGTCTTTAAAAAGCTCCACAAACTTGCTAAGATTTCAGTAAAGTTGTAGCAATTATCTTTCAATGGGCCCAATGGTGAATTAGAAATATATTTTGTCCTGTCATTTGCATTAATTTGATATAATCCCTTACTGTCTTGCCTGGTCACAGTTTTAGTGCCCAAAGTAAAGAAAGCAATGATAGTTAACAGTAGAAATCCACAAAGATTATTAAACATTAGTTAGCAGTTAATTCTCATCAGCCTTTGAAAGACAGGAGGTGAAGGGCAAGATACAGGGAAAAATTTGCAAAAAAAGACTTCAAGATGTATGAATAGAAGAATAATTAGAGCAAATCATATAAATTGTGCAACAGATCAGACAAGGCCATAAGGATTTTGTGCATGATCTCCCTTAAGCAACAAAAATGAGTGGCACATTAAATGGCTCGTCATGCTTTATTATATTTACACCTTTTAGATTGTTTCCCTATTTGAAGTCACCACTGCTAAGATGATGCTTTTAAGAAAGGAAACCCTTTTTACTAATTACTATCCAATTCATAATAAAATTAATATGTCTTGCCAAATATATCCATAGACCTAACTGTATATGAGACAGTTGGCTTAGCACAGATGTTCTAGGCATGTTTTTACTTGTCCTGTTCCCATATTATTTACAAGTTATTTCCAAATGTATCTATTCATAAATATACCTATACATCTGTTCATATCATTGTGTGGTTTAAAAGTAGGTTGGGTTCTTATTGTTCTCAAAAAAACAAAGAAAACAAAGAACAAAAACCCCAAAACCAACCAGAAAGTTCAGACAACCTGGGTGGGGGGGGGGGGCAGGGTAAATAAAATAAAATAGTGTCATTTACTTTGTTATTAAGAATGACCTTATAAATAAGATTTTTCTCTGAGGAAAATTGTTAGTTTGAGAATCCTGAAACCCAGGAATATCTACTCATCTATCATGGGAAACTGCCTTTCTATAGCATTTTTGTTTAAAATACACATTTATTACACAGTAGCTCTGCTCAGAAAAAAAAACGGCTTTATGGCCCATAGATATTTAATAGCTCAGCTACAACTGATCTGTCTGATGGATAGGGCTTTTAACTACACTGTGATTTTTTGGAAGACCATAAGTGGAAGGAAACTAATTGAATTGGCTTTTGAATTGGCTGGGGGGCTGCCGTTGTGTGACAGACAATGAAAACAATTTAAATCACCTTTAACAAGAGAATTCCTTTGACTCTGGGAGTATCACCATGAATTCACATACTATTCCCTGGGGTGCCAGTGGAAACCACACTTTTAATTGCCAGTGTTGCACATGGATAATGATATTGTCAGCAGGGTGTGTAGCAACTGCACCGGGTCTGCACAGTACTGTAGAGGAAAGCTGTTAAATTGGGAATGTCTTTGCCCCAGACTAGAACAAATAAAGACTAGACTCTGGAAAAATAAAAAATTATTCACCATTCATCTTAACTAAAATTAACAAGTATTTCAGGTGTGTTGCATAGAATTTCGTGCTCAGGAGGTCAATGTGCTCTTAAAATCATTAATTTTTGCCATCTTAAAATCATTAATTTCTTGCCTGAAGAATATGATTTCTCAGGTGAATTTTCTATTCTTCATGTTCAATAAAAATAGATCTTAATCAAAAGCCCAGTTTGAAACAATTAATTTCACTTCCAAGTTTGGTGGGAGATTGTGCAAGTTGCTAGGGTATCCATCTTTCTTTCTGGGGCATTATAATGTTCTCATCATCCTGTCTGAATCTCTGTTATTTTCTAAGGAAATGTAAGTGATCTATTTCTTTCTTTCTTGGCTAAGTTTCATCTGCTGCCCTATTCTCTTAATTTTATATTTGCTTTTAAAAATCTATGCTTCATCATTCTCTGTGGTACTTCTGTTCATTTCTATTACCTTCATGCAGTTCTTTGCAATATTTCAAAAATAATATTTATGCACAGCAACATCAATTTGGTATGCTGTAATTACAGCCAGTGGTCAGCCATATAGAGAGCTGTTGATCTATTAGACACAAGTTTTACTGACACTTGATGTGATATTTAAGGTAAAGATTACTTTAAAAGAAGCTACTACTATGCACTTTCAAAAAGAGCTTAACCGACAGGATCCTCAAATGTAGGAGTTCTCTTATATTATATTCTTCTACTGCATTTTTAAAACATAGTCCGTAAAGCATAGGAAAAAAAAAGAAAGATAGCTGCTTATAAATACTAATGTTATTTTCTGTAAATTAAAGTAAGTAACTGATTTTTGGATTTGGTCTTCCTTTGGGTTGTTTTGAGATTTTTCTTTGGTAAAACTACAAAAAAACCCTAAAAACCTAAAAATCCTTAAAAAACAAAACAAGAAAAAACCTAAAAAACCCAAACAAAGAAAAAAATTCTTTGAAAGAACCAAAAACTTATTTTCATTATTTATTCTATTTTGATTAACAATATTATTCCAACCTGTACCTAATATCATCAATAAATATATCAAATCAGAAAAAAAGTTTTAATCTAATTTATTTTATTTTATATTTTCCTTTTTCAGTCAACTGATAGTGTACTTTTATCTCTCTATTCATGTTTCTTTATTTGGTGTTCTACTGAATATTTTTTATATGTGGGGTTTTCAAAAGCACTGTAGAAGAGGAGGAAAGCATGAGTGATGATGGCCAACAACAGTGAAAGGATAATAAGTATAAGAACTTCCATTTTTTATTTCTGTATTTCCCTTTATGTCTATGCTAGGAAAAGCAACTGTCACAGAGGTGGCTTATTAACACAGAAAATGTTATTCTCATGTTATGATCAGATTTATGGAAGTTCCTTCTAATCATTATGCAATTACTTAACATAAATACCAGTATTTTACTTTTTCTTTTGTTTTTCAGAACTTCCAGGATACTTTTTCATAAATCATTGCACCAAAGTCCAAAACCTACACACAGGGCTGTAGATCATGGCTGCCCTTGGAGAGTATTAAAATGTTTAGTTTTTCACTTTATTCAGGTACCTGACTGAAATGTGATCAGTCTGCAATTTCCTAAGTATTATGGATGTTTTTTATTTAAACAAAAAGCATCCAGTGTTGGTGTTGTGTATTGTGCAAATCATGAGAACACATTCACCATCTGCTGCACAATTCACAGGAAAGAAAATGTATAGACTAAACTAGAAGTTTAGATGTACTGCAAAAATCTGTCTGCAAAAATCAATTGTGGAAACAGTTACTTAAAGCTATACCTGATTTTATGACATGCAGGATTAGTTTTGTGCACTTACCACAAGCAGTTTCCCTCTGTCTGACCTGGATCTGACGGGGTTACATGTTGGAGACATGGTTCTATTTTTTAGCATTTTGACTGCAGAAGCAATAACAAGTTATGCTACCAGGAATTAAATTAACAGACATTTATCTATTCCCCAGAAGACTTGAATGAGAGGCATAAATCTTTTCCAAGAAAAATATGAGTATATTGAAAATTTTATCATAGTATTTTACATAGGAGTATGCTATTCTTATTGACAAGTTCATTGAGAAATTATATTTCAACCTTACTTGCAGAATAAAAGATTTCTCAGTACCAACTTAAAGCCACTGGAGCTTTTGTAGGATAGATCACCAGAAATTGGGCTGAAACCTTGCAACATCTATTCTTGTTAATCCAGTAGGAATTACCACTAGGACATTACCTGACCCATCATCAAATTAGTAGTCTAAAAACTGAGACTTTAATGGATTTATCAAATGATTGGAGAGACCTTCATAAGGATAAGTGTGAGAAAAATCTCTCTGGCAACTGCAGCAGACTCAACTCTAGTCAACATGATGAATGCTGTTCATGATATGCAGCATGGGAAAGAAAATTATGCACAATGTGATTCTCAGACAAGAATGTCTTTGTGGAAAATGTTCAAGGACACTTTTAGCCATATTGAAATTTGACAAGAAAAATAGTATTTTGCCATTATTACTAAACACCCACAGAGATTTTTTTGATATTATAAAGTCTTAGGACTTGACTAGACATATATTGATTGATCTGATTTTAGTTGTAAGAGCAACTGTCTAATGGGCAGATATTACTATCTAGATTTGTTTTTATTGTACCTTAATGTAACTTTTTGCTAGAACATCTACTAACAATTAATATCCAGTATTAAGAAATAGTTATTCTGCTTAGAGTGATTCATGATCCTAGAAAAAAATCTTAGTTCAGAAGAAAAAAGACTTAAGCAGAAAACACAAATCACAGCGGTCACTTCAGAAGAACATCTTTGCGAATCAGGTTAAACTAGTTTTAAGAATATGAAAAATAACAGTAAAACAGATATCATTTGCAATTTAGAAGCTTTCAGAAGATCATGTTTAGCAATTTTTATTGTTAATAACAAGGTACCTGTAATAATTAGATCATTAGAATCATAAGTGTCGATATTACTGTAACTTGACATATAATAACTGTTTAGTGTATTTTGTTGGGACTGTTAGACCATTAATAACTCTAGCAACAGTTTATTTTCCTTAATTAAATATATTCCCTTTTGTCCTTAAAAACATTTTGAGTGTAATACAAATGATTGACCAGTACAAATCTATTGAAACTGGTTTTTACTTGAAAAGTATTTTCCCATTTCTTCTTTTTCCTTTCAGAAAATAAAGGGTACGTACAAATCCTAGTTAAAATTACCCTTATATCTAATCTTTCAGAATTGGATGAGTGTAGTTTCGTAGATAAGGACCTGTCTCCTTGATGATATTCATGGTCCATGGCAATTCTAATAAGAGTTACTATTATCAGTCATAAAATTTCTATATACCGATTGTAGAAAATCTGGGTTTGGAGGAGTCCTGTTTCCTGTACTACATAGTCACTAAAGGTTTCAAGCCAGCAGAAAATTTCAGTAAATATGGTCTGATTCTACTCTAAAGATATTTCTCTGAATGTTGGTATCTAGAATGTCTCTCTCTTTAGTACTGTATGCATTACCATGTTCCAAGTTAAAACAGTAGTCACATTTCTCACATTTAATTCATAATATAATCCATATAAGCTAAAGATTGCCTAGGCCAGAAGCAAGACAAAATATGGTTGTGTAAACTACTTTTCCTATGCCAATAAAGTGTGATGATTTCAATTACTGCAGGCTCTTTGCTGCTCCTGTGTCACATGGGCTGGTGACTAATCCCTTCCTTTTCCAATCATAGCTTGAGTTATGAATAAATACATGACAACAGATCATCAGGGGTAGAGCTGTAAAGAAACATCACACTCCAAATGCCATTTTGCCTTTTCAAAGCATAAGATGTCTGAGAGTCCTATTTGTGGTCACTACAACTAAAGAATGTGAGTAAAGTGTTGGCCTAAAGGGAAATAAACGAGCAGGTCCAGGTGGTTTACAAGTTTTTCTCCCTAGTCAAGAAGGTCTTGACCTCATGTCTAACTGTGGGTAATTGGTAACAGTGGGACTCCTTCAACAGGAAAATAAAGTAGACTGAAACAAAATAAATATGGAAGAACAGCCATATTTCTAAAGTAATTCTAAAGTGTGCTAGAATTACTCTGAGCTGGAGTTAAAGTCCTATGTAAAGGTCAAGCCTATAGTCTGAAATTTAAAAGCAGAGAGGGCAGCTCTACCCTCCAAATACTTTTATGTGAAGACAAATGGTAACAAATTAATAGCCAGCTCTGATAACAGCATCACAAAAAGGTTAAGCACCAGCTTATTTCTAGTATTTTGACCCTGCTATGTTTTCATAGATTGTCTCCATTGAACCAAAAGCATGACAGTGTGTTACACATCATCTTTCCATGTGCACCTCCAGGTAATTTAAGTGCTTTCAGAGTCATATTGCCAGCCATGCCTACCATAATGCACTGTACTGTACCATAAAGGTCTTCATATTCCCATGTTAATTTGTTATTTGTTATATTTCTTGCCAAATATATACAGAGGTAGCAGAATATTCTGTTAGCATTGTTGTTTTTCCAATTAATCCAGTATACAACATACATTAATTCTGATACATCCACTTTCCTGCTTTACAACAGCTACAGACTATTACAGTGACCTGATGAGGTCTCCAGGGGTGAGAGAAGTGGATGAGAATCTTAGTTGATGATCAGAAGGCTGGATTTATTGATATGTGATATATAATACATTATTACTATACTAAAAAGAATAAAGAGAGAAGTTGCAGAGGCTGCTAAACTGGGAATTCATCCCAGAATTCCCACTTCTTCCTGGTCAAACCACCACAGAATAGAATAGAAAAGAATGAATAACAATGTTCTGTGTCCAGCAGAAAGCAAGGACAAATTCTTTCTGTGAGTGGTCAGCAAATCCAAACACCCACAGAAGCCCAAATCACCGCTGCACCTGTTACATTCCACACCAGCTGATAACAATTGTTTACATTCTTCTTCTGGGACCTCAGCTTCCCAGAAGATGAACAAATCCCAAAGAAAGGATTTCTATGAAAAAATGTCTGCAACAACAGACATTTCAGACATTACAGACATTATTTCTTTCATGAAGAAGTAATGCATTCTGCATATTCAAAGAATTTCTGGAATTATGTTTCTAGGAATTTGTTTAACAGTCAAATTTACTTTTGCAAATATTTATCATTTCATTTTTATTAGGATGCATTTTAAAGAAAAAAAAATCACTTCCATTGTAATGAGAACTTCAGGCACTCTATAAAACTCCAAAGTATGTCCAAAGGTCAGACACTGTTCCTTTTATGTCATAAATGCAAGTGCATAGTTTACTATGCAGAAAGGACAGTTAAGGAATTTTTAGACAGGCTTTTGGCCTTGGGAAGGTGAGACAATGAGTGGGAATTACAATACCTGTAAAGAAAAGTTATTTCCTTTAATGGTTGTTCCAATGTCGAAAAAGAAATAACTTCACAGGTTTTAATCTCAGAGGAACACTTGAATAAGTGAAAATTTTCATTATAAAGCAGAAAATATTGATGTACAGAAAACCAGATGTGTATTTGAGAAGGAGTTTAAAAGTATCCTACTTTTTTATTAAACCAGCTTCTGTAATCTTTGTTTTAATGCATTTTGCCATACTCTCAAGAACTACTGACAGGTCTTCCTGTCTTTTATTCTGTAGGTCATTCTGTAATACATTCAGTCACTCTTGGAAAGTATCTTTTTGGATATTCTAGAAAAGGCTTGACTCTCAAAACATTTTTAAAGTACTTGGTTAAGGACAGCAACTTAACACAGAAGCAAGTAAATGTTTTTGTCAATTGTGCAGACCTGAAGCTGTTTCTCCTAGGCTAATATAGCTCATGTGAATTTAAGGTAGCTGAGAAAAATTAAGGCATAATAGCAAAACACATGTATTTCTCATGAGAAGACAGTGAAGGGAACTCTACCAAATTACTGGAGCTTCATTCCCTAAGTGAGTTTCCCTTCCTTACTTTACGGATAACATTGTCTTGGTCCAGCATACAGGACTGCATGCATGTCATTACATCCTCTTCTTTTTGGAGAGATATTCAAATTCATATGTGGTATATTGTTATTTCTCACCTCAGTTGCTGTTAAACTTACCTTTTCCAGTCTGTTTTATGTTGACATTCTCAACTGTGAAATAAAATTTCAGTTTGTTAGAGTACTTTTTCCACATTTTATCTGGTATAGCTTTTCCAGAAAAACTCGATGTGGGTTTATACCTTTCCTCTATGTCCTTATACAGTCACAACCAGAAAAAAAATCCATTTTAAAAAGTGTTGATTTTTGAGATACATTATTCCAGTGCAAAAAAAGGGAGATTTTCAAAATATCCATGCTCCATGGCAAAATATAAAAGTGGATTAGCTAAAAATAGCATAAAACTCATTTTCCAAATTGAACCTCCAGGGATGAAAGATTTGCATTTCCCACATGCCTGATTCCTCAGTTACTGGTTGATCTTGGATTACCACTGCTTACTTCCTTTTTCACCTTTATAAAGAAACCTACAAAGAAACCTCCTCTAAATACAGGAGATTGTGTCAGCAAATTAATTTTTAAAGCCAAATTCAAAATCAAGTGAGTTGCTAGGAAGAATCCAAGTGATTTTAAGACAATATGGCTTAGGTTCTAAGCCATAAGGCTTAGACATAAGATAGTTTACTGGTATATATTATTTTCCAGCTGGCATAATTCTAATCCTTTCTGAGAATTCTGCATACTCCAGTAATGTATGAAAATATTATTAATAATAATGCAAGAATATGCAGGATACATAAAAGAGGTTTAAGTATTAAAACTAGGTGCAAAACAAGCAAAAAAACTAGTGAAATATTTATGTGATGTTAAATAGCAAAAAGCATCCACAGGTGTTCAAGATTGTGTTGAAATACAATCAAAAGTTTTTAAAGAAAATAATATAAAGAAAATCTGGTTGTTTTCCACTGGATTTGTTTTGAGTTCCATGCTGAGGTCTGAATGGTTTTGACCTATGAAATTGTTATAAACTTGGTTGCAAGAAACTTACATTCAAAGTATTTTTATTTTTGAAAGAAAAGATTACTCCAACTTGGGAAAGATGCCTAGAGCTAAGCATATGTAACAAACCATCTCAAACTTTGCAAGGCTAAGCACAATCTGCATTATGGCTTAAAGTAGCCTTTTCCCTAAATAAATTACATATGTAGCATGTGTACTACTCATTCTGAAGGAGGCAAACATAGGGCTGTTCTCCTTTCTTTGTGTACATATTGACTCCAAGGTTATTCTGGTTCTTGAGTTAGCTCTTCTGGCTGTCCAGTTTTCATGTTGAAAGATAAGCATAGGTTGCTGACTCTCAGCAGGACATTGAAGAATTCCCTGCATAATATGAAAAATTCCCTTTTCAATAAGCAAAATCATTTCAACCTTATTCAAGTAGTAAATGCAATTTCTGAGATAGAAACTGGGGCTTAAGTAACCACAATGACATTAGTAACATACTACAGGATATCCTAAACACTTCTGCTCAGATTACAGATTTTTTTTTCTCTAATAGACTTTCTTGCCATGTAAAAAGAATATATGATAAGCATGATTCAAACACATCACAAAAATAATTTATTCAGATCCTTACTCCTAGCAGAGATTACACTAAAGGTGTTAGTGAGAATACTAAATTATAATTATGAGATTTGAGGCAATTGACTCCTCCTCTCTTCTGTCTCTAAGAGACACCAACATAAATTTTAAATAGAAAAAGAAATATGTTATTTTTAAAATTTTGTTTTATTTCACCCTTGTTCAAAAATTTATAAAAATGGTTCAAATACTCGAAACCTCACTGGAAAAAAAAAAAAACAAAATCAAAGCTCATAACTGAAAATCTTTGTGTTTAAATATGCTGCATACTCTTCTAGAGTGAAAGGTTGTTTAATTTATTTGTCCTGCTTCTAAGCATTCCTTAAAAAGAATGGGCAGAGGATTAGTTCAATTTATTTTCTTTTAGAGAACTACCATAATCATAACAAATAACACACCATGACTTGACATTAAACTTTTTTTTTTAATGTGGGAATACTTCCTGTTTGGAAAAAAAAATGTTATTTACTCATCAACATAGGTGGTAGACATAAGAACCTTAACAGATTTTAACCTTAACAGTGACTAAAGAATACTGCAACAGGAAGAAGATATCAATTGCTGAAATAAGAAAGTATGTAGAGAGAAAAATTTATGGAAGTGGAGAAAAAGTAAGTTAATGAGGAAATTGCAATCAGTCTTCTCATCATCAACCAGAAATAATTATCACAGCATGCTACCATTCAGCTGTTGATTAAAGGTATTTGCTTAATATATGTGAAATAATTATGCTCGTTCATAACGCCCTGTCAGCACTTCTATTAGGAACTGTGTCCCTCTGGGTTTTGTACCTTTAAAATTTGTTCAGAGATGCATGCAAAATTTCATTAGTTTGAATTATGGCACTTTTAGTCAGAACTGATCAAAATCATGTATGTATGTACTTTGGTATGCTTAAAAACCCAAAGCTCTACTTTTGCATCCTTTACACATTCTGAGTCCCCGGTGAAGCAAAAAAGAAATTACAGAAGCAAAACAGAATGCAAGAATGCTCAGAAAAGACGCCTGGGATTTATGTATATACAGTATATAAAAAATCTAAAGCCCTCTGCATACAATTACCATTTATGAATTAATGATCACAAATTAATTTTCTCTTGTGCTTAAAGATGTTAATTTTTGATTTATAAAATCTAAATGGTAGTATTGGCACTAAATTTCTGCATAGAAATATGATTAACTTCTTTAGGCTAA
This sequence comes from Melozone crissalis, assembly GCF_028551555.1. Classification (NCBI taxonomy): domain Eukaryota; kingdom Metazoa; phylum Chordata; class Aves; order Passeriformes; family Passerellidae; genus Melozone; species Melozone crissalis. The sequence goes on from NW_026535780.1 coordinate 27,224,585, forward strand.
GTTACATTCTTCATGATGAGACTTAAAATTAGCTAGGACTTACTTTAATTCCCAGTGCTGACATTTATTAATATTCCATTTCATGCTGCAAAGGCTATTAAAATCTTCCTAGATTGTTTTTAGAACAGCTAGACATTTTTTTATTTAGTTTGTTGTTGTACGAACGACTTGATGAACACATAACTCACTCAATCAAAAAACTGGTTTGTACCTGCAGTTGAACAAATTTATATGAATATTTGCTGGAATTCCAAAACACTAAGCACAAGTAAAGAGTAAGATTTTCATTGAATTACTGAAATATTGGAAAGAAGGGTAAGGTCTCCTCTGTGCCTTCTTTCCACTGTAAAAACCCCAGTCCCTATGAGTCCCTAGACCTGAGGAATAATTCCTATGAGGGAATTATTCCCCAGGTGTAGGGAATAATTCCCTCACAGGAATTATTCCCTAGACCCTTCACCAGCTCTGTTGCCCTTCTCTGGACATGCTCCAGCACCCCAGTGTCATTCCTGACTTGAGGGGCCCAAAAGGGAACAGAACTTAAGCACAAAAGGGAATAGAACCACACCACTTAAGGTGTGGCCTCACCAACGCCCAGTTCAGAGGGACAATGCCTGCCCTGGTCCTGCTGGCCACTCTCTCCTTGACATGGACCAGGATGCCACTGGGCTTCTTGGCCACATGGGCACAGTGCTGGCTTTAAGTTCTTTAGGCCAGTCTAGGCCAACTGTTTTTCTCCTGAGCTCAATTTTGAATGTAAGTTTTTAGAGGCTTAAGATATTTTGCTTTATATACACACCTAACCCCCACCTCAGGACTAAGCAGGAGAATATTGGATACTCAGTATCTGAGCATTTTTGATGACCTATTCTTCCACACATCCTCTAGATCCAACCTAGTTCTGTCTAGCCAGAACTGTTTTCACCGTGGCTGCTACATTTAAGTCTTTATGATGTGATATGAAAAAGAGTGTTATCTTTTCATTTCCTCTGCACAGAGATGATGACTGGGAAGGATTTTGAAGGGTACATGAGTGTAGTGGGATAGAATATAAGAAAATAAAGATAGTGTAGAAAGCAATCTTACCCCTGAGGGGTTGCAGCTGAGTCAATTATCAAATATTAGGAGCAGGCCTGATTTTAACAGGCCACAGCTGTAAACAATGAGAAGAAGAGTGCTATAAAAGAGTGGGTTGGCTGGTAGAGAAGCATACTGGAGTTGTCTGGCTAGTTTGTGAAGAAGAAAGTGTTAGTGCTCTGAGGAGCTGCCCACAAGAAACACCAAGCAGGTATGAAGCTTTTGCAGTAAGGAGGCAACAGTATGGAACCCCTGCAATCAGATGGCAACACATGAGAAGGTTTTTGTTCCTTTGGAACTAATTTATTTCTTCACTGAAAACTCATACAATTTAAAATTCCTGTGTCTCACTGTTCTCTAGAGTAATTTCCCTAAACTAACTGATCCTGCAGCGGCGATAACTGCATACATATTTTTTGCCTTGTGAGTTCAATGTTTAAAAAGTCAAAGTTGTTAAATTGGCCTGAAACTGAACAAGTTTTTTTCCTGCTGGTAAATCTATGCTATCTATCTATCATTTACATAGTATTATACAATGTACAATATATTCCTAAATGTATATTCAGCCAGTCACTAGGTTATAACAATTGAAAATGCGTTTAAGTCATCTCACATATAAAGATTCTGACTTGCTATGAAAAATGTAATAACACTGTTAAAAGTAAATTTGTTGTAAACAAAAGGGCTGCAATCCAATGGATATGAAGTTATGAGAAAATAGGATTTTTCTTTAAAAACACCATCATTTTAACACAGACTGTTTTCCATATCAATAGTGAAATATGTCCAGTTATCTGTTCTGTTCCTCTTGCCCTGTGCTTCTGTAAGCAGACACAAAAGAAGCAAAACAGTATAAAAATGAAAGTGTGGTTTATAAAAAAATGTTTATTACATGAGTTAATGATTTAAAATTAGGGATGCAAGCATCACTGTTTACCACAAAATGTCCCTAACAGCCTTTGCCCTTCCCAGTTACTGGAATTACAATATTGTCCAGAATGTGACAAAAAACCTAAGGAAATTGTTTAGAATCACCATAAGAACATTAATTTATCACGGTTGTTTTTTGGGTTTTTGTTGTAAATGGAAAGAGACTATCAAAATTTTTGTTTACATCATGTTCAATTTTAACACTTTACTAACATTAGTTATATAATCAACATCACATTTTATTTTCATGACTAATCCAAGAGCAACACAGAACTTTCTTTTTATGAATCCTGTTCCAATAAGTAGTTTAAAATCCACATTTCCAAACTTAAACGCAAAATAGCCTTGCTGTACCTCTCAATATTTATTTTTTACTAGAATCCCACAGGTTTCAAAGGTCTATACAGACAACTTCCCAGCCACATTTGTGATCATCCTGAAACAGGCAAAATAAATTTGGTTTTATTTTCTGACCCTTAATTCCATCCTTGTTTTGATACAAATAAAACTACAAGGGATGCTACTGAAATAGCCCTTAGAAGTCTCACTGCTTTTGCTTTCCTTTATTATACTTAAATGGCCATCTCACAAGTACTCAGAACTGGATTAGCCCAGGATAGTAATTTGGTAAACCTTTAGAGACCTGAATGTAAGCTTAGAAAAAATGAAAGCTGAAACAGTTCTAAGTCAAGACATCTTCTTTGCTGTTGCAGAGACATGATCATATTGTACTCCCAAATGTTCTAGAATCTTCCTCTGGCCCTATCTAATTATCCCTTCCTCCAAAGCCAAAATAAAGGAAGATGCTGACCTCAAGATTAGCTCAGTTGGTCAGAGCATGGTTTTAATAATGCCAAGGTCAGAGGTTCAATCCCTGTATGGGCCATTCACTTAAAAGTTGGATTCCATGATCCTTCTGGGTCCTTCTAACTCAGAGTACTCAGTGATTCTGTTATTGTCAGTTGTGCCTAGTACATCCTTATCTGCAGCATTTCATAGCTGTGCAACAAACTTACTGCTACTCACAAAGCTATATGTTCCCAGAGAACACTTGTGCAGCCTTTGAAGGCTCTCACATATACTGGTTAAAATTTTAATTATCTTCTTTAAAAGGGAGTTAATTTCTGACATTGGTGTGCTCTGAGGATGTACTATGTGTTTTACTCATGATCTTACGCAAAAATTCTCACTCTTACTCCCTCCTGAAACTTTTTTCAGGCTGTCTGTGTTTATTTCTAGCTGGTTATAACTAATTTCCCATAAGAAATGTGCTTCTTTGGATCATTGATGAATTCTTCTTGACTGTACTTAGATAGCGTATATTATGCTATTGATAAAAATCTTGTATTTCTTTTCAAGCATCTACAAGATTTCAATCTTTCTAAATGTGAATGACTTAAATTTCACCATTTATTAAACTATGAATCTACTTACAAGACCATATGATGATAATAAATCCACTGATCTTCATTATTTTATTCATGTAGTATCATAGGTATTTCTTAGTTATCTTGCAAAATTGTAATTATTCATGTCTTTTCCCACCTAGAAGATAAAGAGGAATTTCCATTCATTTGGGTCTTGTCCATATATATATACATATGAGTATATATGTATATCCATATGTATATATATGGACTTGCAAAATTAGATTAAATAAAAGTGAAACAGGAACAAAAAATGCAGTAATGTTCTCACTCTGGGTCATCTATATAACATCATAACTTAGTCAAGCTTTCACATTTTTCAGGAATTCAGCATGAGTTTCTTAACTAAAAAAGCACATATTTGATTTCTGTCAAACTATTCATGTTTCAAAGAGAAGTGGGTTACAGTGTTAGGCAATCAGTAAAAATCAGTAGTAAATCAGTAAAAATTTTCCATTCCTTCCTATTTACATTGAAATTTCAACTCCCAACTTCACAAGGTCCGTGAGAGAATGTTTTTGTTAAACACAGACTGGTCATTTTTCTGATACTTCTGCATCATAAGCGCCAGTTTAAAGACATGGTCTGTAGACTAAATCTTCAGGTAACAAGAGCTGCCATATTTTAAGTGATGATTTGTCGTTGATTTCTTGTTGATATTTTATGTCACTGTCTCAGCCGTCTCATACTTTAAACTGACAGTGGATATTTCACCTTAAATGAAGGTAGGAAATGGAGAATGAGCTGACTTGATAGACAAATACAGCACAATCTGAACTCTGGTTTTCCTTTCAGCATGTTCAAAATTCCAGAAATAGTGAATTAAAAAATACCTGTACCTCTTAACGTTTGATCATCCACGTTACCAGAAACAGAGTAGATGTCCGAGGAGCTTTAAATGTCAGTGATAATCAATGATTATTGATTATTAAAATAATTAATTAATTATTGCTTCACCTTTATTCTCTCCTCTTCCAGAAGAAAAGCATTTCAGCCACAGGTGTACATGGGGGGGTCTGTAACAAAACTATATGCTTCATATCTTTAAATATGTGCAGGCACTTAGGTTTCTATCAATAAAGACAGACCATGGAGCACATTATTTAATGTCTTCAGACTGTCCTGCTGTAAAGGACAGCTTCTCTTGTAACCTCCTCACACCTACTTCTAGCTGTCCCACTGAAGTTTGCTGTGTGATCTGGGCTGCTATGAATACAAAAAAATATGCCTTTATATATTTAAATTCCTTTGCATTTACTTTGTCAAACATGTTCTCTCTTTAAAGTGCAAGCAGTTCTGAGAAGAAACTAGGATGAAGACTCCTTCTCCAGGAGAGCTGGGAAATAATCCCTTTTTCTGCTCACACCCTCTGAATGTCAGGAATGCAAGTATTCAGTTTCACAGTGACAAAGTTTAAAGTTCAGTCTCCACTACATCTCACTGTAAAGGGCACATTTCTCAGGAAGACTGTCAGAAGTCTTGCATCCTTCATCTATTTGAAAAATTTTGGTTAGGATTTTATTCAAAAAGAAAGATGGATCCCAACCTACTGAGAGAAGTGCCTATCAGGTCTGACCTGTCATATCCAAAGAGGTGATTTAGAAGTATCTGAGTTCCATCCATGGCAGAGAAGCAGTTTGTCACAGGTACTATTTACCAATGATTCAATTTTTGCCATCAATTGTATAGGAAGAGTAGAGGTATAAGATGAAAGCTTTAAACCATAGATAGAGGAACCATTCACAACTATTTCTGACATGAAATTGTAATCATACTTGTTACTTCTTTGGACATGTTTAATAATTAATTATAATTTTGGAGTATTGTTAGTAATGTGGAAACTGCCAACCTTAAAAAAGCACTCACATACAAGTGAGTTCTTGAGTTACTTTTCTTCTTTAATATTTTTCTAATAAACAATCACAACTCTGCAAAAGTCACCAGAGGAATATTAATATTTTATAGTGAATAGAATGGTACATTTTTATGTAGTTTCCATAACAACCAGAGTACCAATTAATCTTAAATAATTTGCATTTGCAGTCTACTTTGTGGATGTCTAACTTTACATCAAAGAATAGATACAAGAGAAGCACATTGATATTTTATTATTTTACCCATTAAATTAACTGCAAAGTCATAAAAAGGTGTTATTTCTGTTAAAGGGCAGATCTGAGAAATAAATAACTATCTGTTTACTTAAGCAGGGCATCTAAGTTTCTTTCAGGAAATTTAAGCATCTAAAAATTTGCTATCAGGTACTCTCAGATTGCCACCATGTTGTCAGAGCAGCAAAAACTTGACATATAGAAAGTAAATTTAAAGTTGCAACTTTAGTTTAATCTAGTGCCTTGGAATTTATGTTTTATAAATCTTAGTCTTTTTTTCTTCTGCATATTTTGAACAACTCTTTTTTTTAAGCTGTCTCATTGTATGGGGTTTATTAGAAATTGGAACATATTTTTTTAAAGAAAAGGGTTCTGTCTCAACTTCAGGTGAAATCAATTCTCTGCAGTGATCTATTCTCTACCTGGTTGTCTTTTAGTAAAGTATCTCATTTTTTCTACTGCTGAAATAAATGCTGTTTCTAGTTTTGGCTTGGGTTTTTTCTACCAATTGCAGTATCTCTTAAATCTATGTCTACTTTTTAATGCACTATATTCTTCTTATTTCATTATTTTTCTAACAATTGCATTGGTCTTTGAACCTGTATTAAGGCCTTTCATGGTCTGAATCAAAGGCTCTCCTTCTAGGCTATGCTCAAATTTTCTTCAAAAACAAATTAGCATGAGGAAATGTTTTGCAAGGTGCTTCCATCACGATTATGATTGCAAAGAAAATACTTCTACTCTTCTACCTTTAGTCTTAACACCTCTGCTCACACTGCTTATAGTGAACATTCAGCAATAGGATATACCATGAGATCAGTTGGGGAAATGTTTTTAACTGGATGCTAGTTCAATTTGACTTTACTATCCAGGTTTTAACAGGTACATGGCGTTACTGAGGACTTTTATAACTGTCAAAATCATCACTCCACATTTTTAGCCTGATTTAAACTAAGACCTTACACCTGTGCATAGTTTTTGCTATGCCCAAGCTGGTAAAGTTTTAATTCTCACTCAGTACCTGGCATTTTTATATATATGGAAATCCTAGAAATATGTTTTGGCTGTTCCATACCACATTCAAGCATCTGAATTGGAAGAGACTTCTAAAAGTAGCAAATGTGTCTGAAATTATTTGTTGTGAGGGTGGCAAGGCACTGGAGCAGGTTGCCCAGAGAAGTTGTGGATGCTGAAGAAATGCTGAAGACCAGGTGTAATGGGGCTCTGAGCCACATGGGCTAGTGGAAGGTGTCTGTGCCCATGGCAAGGGGTTTTGGAATTAAATGATCTTTAAAGGTCTGTTCAAAAAAAAAACCGATTCTGTGATTGCATGAAATTCCTATTCCTGCCTTGATTTTCACCTTATTGGAATGTTATGTTTCTTTTCAGGTTGAGAAACAAAGCTGTCTTTGTTTGTAAAAGAATATATTTGTGTCAAGAATGAGCTGTATTCCTGTAGCAAGTATTATTCCATAATAGCATCAGGAATCAATTGGAAAGAAGGAAAAGAATCCTTCAGCCATAGGGTGGGGAACTTGAGAGAAGGCAAGGTGATTGAGCACCTGCTGTGCTGAAGGTCTCATTCTTGACTCTGATATCAATTACATTTAAACAGTGATTATTTCATGCATCAAATGAACCTAGTCTCAAAACAGTCATTTAGACTTGTTCAATTCATAACAGTGAGTAAAATAATGGAATTTTGGAATAGACCACTAAATTGAATTAATACCAAAATACTACAGGAGCACATGAGATGTATGTCAGGATGTATATAATTTGCTTTCCAGTTTTAACTATAACAAGCAATTCAAATTTAGAGGCATGTTAAAAACAGAGGCAAAAAACTTTGACTGTGGTCTGTTGGTATGGAATCTCAGCCAATGTAGACCTGGTTAACATGAATGTTGTCTACTCAAACATCATCTTAGAGAAATCTATTTATTGAAGGGGGAAATTGTATAACACTCTTGGGTGGTTTATGAGGATTCATACTACATCAGTGTGCCTGCTTTTCATACTGCAAAAGAATGAGCGATAGACCGCCACCACCTGAACTCATATTTCTGACCCACATGAGTAAGGGTTTGTCTGTTTGGACATCCATCAAAACTTTATTTATTTATTGTTCTCCATATGCATTAGGCCTCTATTTATCTAAGCAAGCAAAATTTTAAAAAAATATTCTAAATTAAAATATTTTTATGTTTACCTTTGGGGTTTTTTAATTCCCATAGCCTACAGATGTAATATAATAAGGCAAGGACATAAAATAGAGTGAACGTGTTTGGCAGATAATAAGGAAGACGGAAAAACTGATTCTGAATATCTGAATTTCTAAAAACTGGTCATTAATGCCTGTCTCACACCTAGATCTCAGCTATGGCTCCTATATCACAGGTATAGGAGAATGACCATAGGGGGAAAAAAAAAAATCTACGTGTTTGAGAGTTTTCAGAATAACAAAGCACAGCGTGTACAAGTCCTTCTGATGTTTAATTGTGGATTTTTTTCCTATAGGAGGTCTTTGTAAATCTTACAAATACTCCAGATGAGATGAGACTAAATTCAAATTCTACCCTCTTATCTACCTTCTTTTATTCACACAAATCTGATTGATATACATAGAAACAGCATTTGTGCATGTGTGTAAATATCTGTGTAAACTCAAAAGAATAAGCATAATTTTCATATGACAAATTTCACTGTATACTCCCAGCAACATCCTTCAATGAACTCTGCTGAAGTTAAAGGAACTTGGATATCTACAGTCATTACAGCTAATAGGAAAACAGTAGAGAGGTTCATTGATTCACATCTTAGAGGGGCACAGACTCATTGCAAATGCTGCTGCACAGTGTTTCTAAGGGAACATTTTAGAAGTGTTTTCAGTAGAACTTAATATTCACTCTGAACTGTCATATTCACTAAAGCTACAGAAAGTTTGACCTTTAATCAAGAAGAAGGAGCATCACAAAACATCACTTTATTGTGCAGATAATGTACAATTCACAGTACTGCATATTACGGCTTCAATTCTTTGATGATTACAAAGCTTGTTTTTCACTCAGCTGCCTCCTGTTGTAGTATTTTCTATTTTGAGATTCTAATGGGCTACTATTATATTTACAAAGGAAAAAGATACAGTACACTTAGCAAAATTGTGAATTTAAAGGAACATTGAAAATATGTCTGCATATGGAGGGGAATTTTTCAAGTATTCACTTGTAGCCCTGTTACCAGAGTACTTACCAATAACTGGCCTGTTTTAGATAGATCATCCAATCTGGTGGGTTTAATAATCTCTTAAATTTTGGTAAAGATATCTGCCAGCCCCTGTCCTCTTGCTATGTTCATTTTTAGCTATAATTCATGGATCTCAACACTCAGAAATCTTCTATTCCATTTATAAATGTATTCTTTTTTAGTTATTACCTGTATCCTTATTTCTAGATAACATTAGAAAAACCTGGAAGACAAGTAGGGCAAGGGACAGTTTGTTAACAGGGTCTGAAGTCAGAATTTGGTTCTTTTCTAAATGGTATTCTCCATTTGTTTTCTGTGACTGACCTTAGGGTAGTTTTGATCACATGCTTTCACAGTCACTTGAATGTATGCCTGGCATAGTAATAGACAAAAATGTTGTGTTCATAAATGAGGGACATTATTTTAATTAGGTATGTAATTGTTTTTCCACTTTAATTTATAGTGGGGTTGGGTTTACATTTTTTTTCAGTTTTGGGGGCAGAGAGGAAGAAAGACACAGGTTTTACCTGCTTTATGAGGTAAAGAAGTCACATACTTCTTTAACTTTTTTACTGTTGCATACATACATTTAATTGATTTTTAAAGATATCTCTTCGTATATGGCCTAAGTCACTCTATCGGTCAAATCTAATTTTTATTTTAAATTGTCTTCTTATAGAAGACAAGCCAATATGATTAAGCCTTCTGTGAAAAATTTATTCTTTTCAGACATACCAAGGACACAAGCAAACAACAGAACAGCTTTCAGTCATGTAAAGTTCTCTCTTAGTGCTCCTCTGAGAGCTGAACTGGTTCCACTGCACCCACCAGAGAAATTCAAGAAAGATTTTCTGCATGTGTCAAATAGCCTGTGTTCAATTCAATATTTAAAATATGTGATTTTATAAGCAAAATTTGTTATTGAAATTATTTTAGTGTAATTTTCTTTTCTATGGAGTTCATTGTATTACATGCATGATGCTGTCTGAGCCCTGAGCTTTCTGCTGGGGTGCTGCAGGAGGGGCTGCAGTGAGGAGAGCAGCGAGTCAGGAGCTGCCAGTGGGGTGCAGGGCTGGAAGGACACCATTCCACCATGCCCAACAAGAAAAGCAGAGCAGGAGCAATGAGGGTGATGGTGGTCAGGGTCAGCTGCAGACCAGGAATAGCCAGGTGGGTCCATAGATTTGAATCATGCTCGATGCCAAGTCAGAATCTCAGCCCACAAAGAAACTTTAGAATAAGTCAGATAAGACACTTCTCAATGGCATTCAAGGTCCAGTCGTTCATTTTGATAATTTCCTGGAATTTTCCACCCAAGCCTGTTTCTGCCTTAAAGAGTTTTTATTTCAGAAAATACTTCATGATGTGTTTTTCTTCTTTATTTAGTGCTACTGTTCTGAGGAATCAACATCCAAAAAACAATAAGGTTCCAGGACATTCACAGTCAAAGAAGAAAGAAGTTAGGTTTTCCTCCTTACAAATATGGCCTCACACCAGGTGACAGTCATACTTAGCTGGCAGAAGTTCTCTCCATCTGTCTTCTGCCCAATGAATATTTAATCACCTTTCTGGCAACCACTGAATCTTTAATTTAATTTTAGTATACACATTTCACCAGTGACTGCTGAAAGTTTAATACAAGAACAGTTGTCCTAACAAGAACTTCAGCTCATGACTCCTGCTTTCTGTCTCTTGTGTCTTCAAGGTGAATGTTTTCACCTCAAAGCAATCCCAAGATAGGAACATTTTGTGGGCTGCTGTATGGTGCAAGTTTGAATTTCTTCAGGAAGTCAAAAGAATTAAAACCATATAAATCAATTCCTGAGTGAGTGTTCCAGCCTAGGCTATTACATGAAATGGAGTTGCTATTGCCACTTCTGGAGATGTTTTAAAGGAATGTTCTGTCCACAACTGCACTTTGGGAAAAGCCTAATTCTGCCCTGCACTCTGAGTGTTTTAAGACTGTCTCTGAACCAGAGATCTCTGAGATCCTGAGAGGTTTTTTGGCAGACATAAACCACGTGTTTGTTATTAGATGTACAACAAATGCATTCCTCCACGATACAGTGCATCTCAGAGAAGCATAAAGCAGAGTGCAGAGTAAAGGATTTTTGGGGACAAGGAAATAGCATAACCCAAGGACATGAATATCTGAAGGGATGGTTTGTCTCTTTACATCTTTGATTTTTCTCTCAGGCTTGCTGATAATTTGCGTGTCTGCTACTTTTCCCTGCCGTAGCACTCTCAAGTAAGGATATCACATATAATAACCATGGTCTAGTCTATGTATTATCTCCTAAACATTTAATAATAGATAGTACTCAATCCAACATGGCACCTGTGACACAGAGGAGGAGTTACTGTATTTGATTTTCAAGGGCAATGAAGAAGTTTTAAACAGCTTGATCCAATCCTATTCTGAATGTATTAAAAGTCCTCAGATATTTTCTGCATTTTCTTCAAAAGCAGTACATTTTCTTCAAAAGTAGTTATTTCAACTGCTGTACCATATCCAGTAGATTTATGTTTAAGATTTTTCTTGAAGGGGATAAGGATTTGATTAGCTGATGACCTGTGAATTGTTCTTTGGGCAACACTAAAAAGAAACAATTTTTTTTCTTTCAGGCCACTTAATATTTCTTCCAGTTCACCTCCTTCTCTTGGATGGTATTATCAGATGGGAATTCAGAACACAGCTCTCTTACTATCCATATCTGCCCTTAGGACAATGATGAATCATTTCTTCCACAACCTTTATCAGTTTTGAGCCTGAAAGGAACAATGAATTTCTAATTTTGGATTGGCTATCTTGATTTGAAATTATTTCTCATTAAAAATATGTTCATTCAATTAAGTGGCATTTCAATTCAACACAGCAAAAATTTTCCAGTCATTATTCTATTTTTAAAAGCAACAAAATGCATATACAAAATACATATACAAACCTAGTGTCCCTTGTCTCCTGATATATATTGGTATATGAATTTCTTCTGCTTTTTTTTCCACTTTGACTATTACAACAATTTATGATCTCATTTCAGTTTATCTCCTCATCTGCCCTTAAAGAAAGTTTTTCAATTCAATACTTTCAGTTATTGATATATTTATTCTCCTTCCCTGTAATACTTCATTTTAAAAAGGCAATGTACTGCTATTTTCCCCTTAATATTCTGTAGAAAAATAAACCTGTGATATAAACAAAACCATTATATATTTATAGGTAACTTTAGGTTATTGAAATTTGTGTGTACTGGATTTTTAGGAATACTTGTATTTCTGAATGCTGAAAAAAGTCTCATGTTCTTTTTGTTACTAATGAAATGTTAATTTTATTAACTTGTACCTAATCTTTTTTTCAATAATAGGCATTGAATGTGTTGAAAATAAAAGTTAGACTTTATTTTGCAAATTCAGATATAAATAAATAGTCTGGATTTTTATCTGCATGGTCTAGGAATTCATCTTGTTTTAACATTCTGTATTTTCTTTGTTACTCTAAAAAATCTGAAAGATATGGGTGTTATTGACTTGTTGTAAATCATAAAACATATGTCAGGAATCTTTAAGGAGAATGTAAACATGAAGAAAACCTATATATTGTACCACAGCAACTACTTGGAGCTGATTGGGCAGAAATATTCCCTTCTATTGTTAAAAGATGTAGGGATACAGTTTGAATTTTTACAAAAACTGGTTTGTATATCCGTTAGGATACTGAAGTGATGAAAGCTAGCAAAGAAGTGACTTTGATACTCTTCAAATTAGAAACACTTGAAAGATTATGAAGATGATGATGACGATTATTATTATCATCATTATCATTACAATTATCATAATCCTTATTTACTAATGATTTGTAGTGCATGCTTAATCTCTGTAACATCTTTATTTAAATATGATTTAAAATGTGTCTGGAAAGTATAATTAAGGAAATATTCTAAATACAGAGGTAGAACTAAGGGCTAAAGTTCAAAGACTTAATTTAAAAAACTGAGAATATTCTGTATGCGAATATGAAAGTCTGTTCTTTAGGAGTAGATTAAGATTATAAATCAAACACTCAAAAGTTAAGAAATGTCAAATCTGCATTTATGTGAGCTGCATACAAACTGCAATCAAGTTAGACCATATTTCTTTTAACTAAAAGATATTGAGACTACTTGGTCACAGAATATTCATCATGCATCCCCATTCTTTAATGATTTCAGAACTCCTTTCTTTGCCCCCAGAGTTACTGCAAATTCTTTCTCAAATTTAATTGAACAAAATACTGTAATACTATGCATCTAGTTCTTCTTGAATTTAAGAATATCTTGTTTAAATAGTGCTTTCAACTGTATACTTAAACTGAAGTTTAGACTAATATTGCCTAGAGAGGCCACCTGGAACAGCAGTTAGACAGAGTTAAAGGAATAAAGCAGGTATTTATTAGAAGGCCTTCAAAGGATACACCTTGGGCAGTACAAGAGCCTGGCTGTGGCTCCACCCAAGATGGATGACCAGTCACAAGTTTTCCCATTTTTATAAGTTTTGATCCATTTACATATCTGGGTTAATTGTCCAGTTACAGCTTCAGGTTATGAAGTCTTGTCCTCCCAGTTTGCTCTCCTCAATTCACTGCTGTTTATACTCTGAGCCTGAAGCGGCAACGCTGACCTTGATCTCAGGCTGGAAAATGTTTGTTTCGTCTGACTAAACTGTGAAGAGAGCCTGCTAACACTTCATATGAAGTTCAGAGTTGCATACTAATGCAATACAGAATCTGGAAAATATGAAAGCTAAGACTTAAGGCATCACTAGCATGTCACAAATTAGACCTGCTGCCAAAAACGTTCTTCCTAGACATGTTACCACAAATGTTTGTGCAGCTATGTTATGATATTTTTAGCAAAACAATTGTAGTAAAATCAAATCAGTTATTCTAGAATCCACAATTCACGTAAAAGTTAAGTTATTTTTCCCAGTAAACCTACTGTACAGTTCTGTAGATCCTTGCTTAGGAAGAAGGATGGAGATAGCGATAGAAGGGAGGACTGAAACATTTCCTTGAAAACAGCATCAGCTTGTGTTGACTTAAGATGATTTTATTTTTCAAGATGTCTGCATTAATATACTAGCTGGCTTCTGAGAGAAGGGGTAGATCCTTTTCCTTTTCTCCCTGAGTTGTGCTGCTTGGCTGATCATCTGGTGGGCTTTTCAGGTCACTAAATCAGAAAAATATTCTAAGAGAGGCAGATTGCTTTTGTGCTTAGTATCTGACCTTGGTGAGCAGGCAGACACAGTCCAGGCAGTGCAAAGGAAGAGGCAGGGATGTACAAATGGGAGCAGGGGCTCCTGACACCTCTTCTAGAGCCTGGGCATTTGTGTAAGTGCAGCCTTTGCAGGAAAATTTATCCTTGCTGCCATGCTGCCACACTAGCAGATGTGACTATTCTTCATAACCCAGCCCGTAGAGGGTTTTCCAAAGTCATGATTCCTCAAACCAAAACCTACTTTTCCCAGAAGATGTCATAACCCTTCTTATGGGGCAGCAATGCACTGAAGTTGGAACAGAGGACTCTGAAACGCTGAAAATATATCTGCATGGACATGACTTTGTTTAGGTCAACAAAGACATCCTTCATGTAAGGAAAAGAAAAATATATCATTTTCCCACTTGAAGATAACTGGCAATGTCAGTGGGACCTGTCATCTCAGTGATTTACTTCTTGATATAATGAATAATGGTTTTATGGCACTATTAGCTGCCTGATAAAAATTACCAATAACATAGACCCAAGACCTGATCCCCGAGTAACAGTAGTGGAAATATAAGTGAGCATTTCCCATCCAAAAGGAAGGTTGGGAAACACTTACTGGACAATTTCCAACAGAGAAATCTTCCAGGAGAATCTTTAAAAACTAAGTGAATTCCCCATAAAAACAGCCATTTTAAAATGGGTCTGCTTAAATCTTACTGGTGTTTTAGCTCCCTGCTACTCTGTACAGGTTTTCAACTCAGAGGCAATCAGCCCAGCAAACCATTCTAAATATGTGTAATTGATGGCTTTTATATTAAGACATTTTGAGTGTGATACTTTATCATAAAGCAATTCAAACTCCTGAAATCCACCATAAGAGCTTATTTTCTCTTCTAAGCTTCAATTTTGAGATTTTTCCAGTTGGTTAATTAATATGTGCTATGTCTATTTAAATCAAAATGGAAAATTATAATACTAATCAAAGCAATTGTATTTTTCTCTTAAGGAAAATGCCTACAGATACCAATGTATTGTTTTCTTATACAACACTTGTTTTGATTTTTGGTCTTTTGTTTTTTTTTTCATGACACACAGTTTTGAAATAGTACTCTTCTTGACAAAAATAGAATGTTGCTGTTGGAAAAATCTTTCTTCAGTATTGGTCTTGATCTTGACAGGTGTTATTAACATTAAAGGACATGTATTTCTAACTCAAATATACAGAAACTTCACTGGCGATAAATACTTGCAGATGAGTAGAGAATATGAGGTCTATATTTTCTCAGTCTACCTGTTGGTGTCATGTTAATGTTATACAAATAGTGTTTATTAGACCTTCTTAATCAAGGGAAACACCATCTGTCTTGTTAGATACAGCTTTCTGTGAAAGGATATGCAATCAATAATTTGTGGAGATTTTGTCATGGATTACCTAAATAAGGAATGCTGTGTTTCCTTCTTACAATTTATAATGAGAACAAAGCACTCAAACTATTGAAAAAAATACATTTATGCTTTTGAATATACTACTTCAGCAATTTCTAGGGAGTAAAAATGTGAATAAGTGCAATAATTTAAGTTCAAGGTGTTTACTGATGGCGTAATAACACTGACATTGAATGAATTTTGCAGGACAGACAAAGGAAATAAATTGCTGAAAATGCAATTAGAAATGTGACATAGTGTTTAGAATAAGAATGAGGAAAAAATCATTGTGATGGTGAATATAGTGATTTTGTTTGTGACACCTTTAAAATGGATTATAGCATACTTGCAATAATGCAGTATTTATGAGATTAATTTACTCTCCTAAGACCCAGTGCCTTTGACTTGACATGCTACAAACTACATCCCATCCTTGCACAGCTGATGTAGGGCTTCGTTGCACAGCAGGCATGTATCTCTAATACACATTTCATTGATCTGATACTAAAAGAGAATTAGTCAATTTAAAGACACATTGTCAACCTGTCACTTTTCAATTTAAATCTTCTCATATTGGCACAAATATCAATTCAATATATGATTTAACTTAAGAAGCATTGCATTTCTCTAGTCATGGTCTTTCACTTTTCCTTCTTCACTTACTAGAACGGACAAGTATAATTTTTCTGCAGAAGAAATGAAATCATGCATTGAATTTGGTATTGATCTACTATCAGTACAAGCAAGAAGATTGCAAAAATTGTTTCCATTAAAATTCTGCTACTGTTTCAAAAGCTCTACAAGTTTTAGACTCCTCAATTTATAAATCTGAAAATTGTGCATGAGTGTATGTGTTTCAGCTGTGGAAATCCATAAGGAAGGGGGAAAATAGTAATTCTGAACAAATAGCAGCTGTCTGAGATATAGGAATATCTGTTGTTTCCATAAATAAATAATGTTTTATGGAATGTACCAAAATTATTACCATCACAAAGGTTTAACTGTGGAAAAAACAAAGCAGCAGACTAAGAAGTATTTTCCACCATTTAGTGAACTGTTCTGAGAAAAGTTATTCGGAATTTTCTTGGGAAAACTCATTTTCCTCAGAAATAGATATCTTTGGTGATTTTGTTTTTCATTTCCTTCAAGTTTTCATCAGGATTTTCCTTCTGGTACATAACTGACTAGTAGTAACAGGTATAGAAGTTCCTACTGCACAAAAGGCTTGGCCTGGAGTTTGCTTTTATCATTCCAGTGAAAAATTAGATAACGCTGAAATCTTAGAAACTGCTATGGAGTCATACCTGTAGAGATTTAATTTTTAAAAATTACCCCTAGATATTTCTAAATAATAGATTTCACTGTAAAATTGATCACAGAAGGGATATTATTATATGTGCTATTCAGAGCAGTTACAGGAGGAAAGTTAGATTCCATTCATAGTCCTCTTAACTCCCTTTCTACTTAAAAATGAGAAAAGAGATGGTCCAGAGGGTCTCAGAAATAGTAATTCCAGGACACAGTGATGACAGTGGATTGAGGAAGTGAGTGAACTCAGTTCAGACTGAAAGATGGCCTTTGCCCATAGATAAAATCACATTGTGAACTAGGAATTATTTTATCACAGTTTCTGATTATATTTAAGACTCTTTAAGGAGAGAAATCAGATTGAGCTTTACTAATATGAACCTGAAATGTCTTGGTCCAAGCACCCCAAATACAATTTAAACGGGCTTACAGAAGTCAAGATAGCATAGATTGATATTTTTTTCCCAGTGCTTTGAATGGTGAAAGCAATTATTTGCAGTAGGTTGGGAACGGAATAAAAAAATTACCAGGATTTTGGGGACCATTAATCTGAAGTAATAAAGGCAAAGAATTCGTTTTAGTGCATAACAGAAAAAAATTTATTCCAATTTTTTCATTTTCTATATGGTCAATTAGACAAATCTTCCACTCTGGAACCTTGAAGGAAGATAAATTGCAATAATGATAATAAATTATGAAAAATTATTTTGACTGTTTGTAGTTCCAACCAGCCTTGGGCAAGACACTTAGTCTTTGATAATTTGTAAATGCAGATGTGTGAGGCAAACAAGAAATGTCACACAGAGCTAATGTTTCTTAAGCTGTCTGCAAGGCAATGTTACATGCAATGAATATGGGGTTCTTTCAGTGCATTCTAAAAATAGAACTACATGTTCTTATCTCCCATTGATTTAATATTTAATGAAAAAGAGTAATAATAACATAATGAAATATGTAAAAGTATACAATATGTAATGTTGTGTTACAGTTATTGCATTGAAAAAAATATCCACTGAAAGAGCTTCCTGGTGATGACAGCTTGTTGTATGACAAGAAACATAACATGACCTCAAAATGTGCACTTTTAGCCCAGAAAACCAAACCATCTTGGGCTTCATTAAAAGCAGTATGTCCAGCAGGTTGAGGGAGGTGACTCTTTCCCTCTATTTTGCTCTCATGAGATTTCCCCCTTGAATTCCGGGTCCAGCTCTGGGGGCCCCAGCACAGGAAGGACATGGATCTGTTGGAGCTAAACCAGAGGAAAGCCACAAAAATAGTCAGAGGTCTGGACAACCTCACTTCTGAAGACGGGCTGAGATAGTTGGGGTTGTTCAACCTGGAAAAGGGAATGCACTAGGGTGACCTCAGCAGCTCTCCAGGACCTAAAGCAGGTTTTTTACAAGTACATGCAAGGGGGGATGGTTTTAAACTGAGAGGGTAGATTTAGATATTAAGAAGAAATTCTTTAGTGTGAGAGTGGTGGGACAGTGGAACAAATTGCCCAGAGAGGCTGTGGATGCCCCATCCCTGGAAGTGTCCAAGAAGAAGTCCAGGTTGTATAATGAATAGCCTAGTATAGTGGAAGGTGTCCCTGTAATGGGAGGGTGGTTTGAACTGGATTATTTTTAAGGTCCCTTTCAATCCAAACCATTCTATGCTTCTATGAAAAATGACAAATATATCTATCTAGCCAATGGTTCAAATCCTAAGAGGTAATCTTGGAACCTTAATGATAGGGACAGGCTTTTTGCTTGATCGTACTGACAGGTTAAATAGCCTCCTCTGGGTTCAGAGAGCTTCAGATCGCTGAATGCTCCTCCAGTTACTTATAAGTGAACATTTGATGCTATAAAGGGGAGGCTTTTTTCTTGGATTGTAAGAGGATTTACAGCAAGGTAATAAATTACTGTGTTTGACACTTAAAAATATATATTGAATAATCAGTGGGCAGAAGTAGGATTATACAGAAGATGACTAATATGTTTTAACTGTAGTATAATATCCAAAACACAATAAAAATGCTCTTTTCCCTGCTGACTTTTTTTCTGCCATCTGGTAGAAAGCAGAGCAGTGTGGCAACATGTAGCTCTCCCTTCTGACCTTACTTTGCACTTAAGAACCATTCAACTAGGATGATAATGATAGCATAGGTACAGAAGAGGAAAATGGGGAAAAATCATAAAGCAAAGTAGCAAATGTCAGACTGACAAGACTTTTATGTATCACAAAGCCCACAGAGGCAAAGTGTCTTGTCTTACTAAATCCCTCTCTTTCACTACAACATATATCTTTAAAGAGCATTGACTGCTGCTGCACTCTGGACTAGTGAAGGAACTCAACTGTAACTGCACCATGTCACTGAAACTGCTCATTGCAAATGAAAATGACTTTTGGTCAGAAAGAGTGATAGGTGTGCAATCAAACAATCTAATAAAATCTATTCCTTTCTTTCACCAGCCAAGGTTTTCTGGGAAGTAGCTTCATAGAAAGCAAGCACAGCCCTTTCTGTCATATTCAACTAAGAAATAAATTATGGCAACTCACTATGCAAAACATGCCCCATCCGAAGAAAAAAAATCATAATAAAAATAATAATTTTTTTTAATTATTTTAATTTCAAAACCACAATTCAACAGAAAGGGGTTTAGTTGAAGTAGCAGTATAGTACCCTATTCCATGCACTGCACTTGGACACTGATATGTCCTATAGCACCAGCTTCATTTCAGATTTTCAAAATTCTCAGCTACAAAAGTAATCAAGAATGATATTAAATGACATCAGATATATGGGGTTTCATTTGAAAACAACCTACACCTTTATCTAAAGTATAGCCATATGTTCAGGGAAATATCTTGCTACATTGCTTCATCACTAATGTTCTTAATCT
Organism: Melozone crissalis; assembly: GCF_028551555.1. Classification (NCBI taxonomy): domain Eukaryota; kingdom Metazoa; phylum Chordata; class Aves; order Passeriformes; family Passerellidae; genus Melozone; species Melozone crissalis. Next base: position 27,244,234 of record NW_026535780.1, read on the forward strand.
GATTTTATTCCAAATGTGAGCATGAGATATATCAATAAATAAATTAATCCTGGGCCAAGTATTGATCTTTGGGGGACCTCCAGCTAGACCCTGTGCTACTGATTACAACCTCTGAGAACTGTCATTCAGCCATTTCTCAATGGACCTCCCTGACCTCTCATTCAGTCCACATTTCCTAAGTTTGCCTGCCAGGATGCTCTGAGAGACCATGTCAGAAGTCTTGCTGAAGTCAAGGTAGACAATATCCACTGACCTCACTTGATCCATCCTAGTAGTTGTTTTGTTGTGGAAAACAATCAAGATGGTCTAGCACAATTTGCTCTTAGTAAAGCCATGATAACTACTCCTCATCACCTTCTTGTCATCCATGTGGAGAGAGACGGCCTCTCCATCATCTTTCCAGTGACTGAGGTGAGTCTGACTGTCCTGTAGCTCCCTGGGTCTTCCTTCTTGCACTTTTTGAAGACTGGGGAGACATTCTTTCTTCTAGATCTCAGACACCTCTCCCAATCTCCCCTACCTTTGAAAGATGATTGTAAGTGACCTGGCTGTGATGCCTGCCAGCTATCTCAGCATTCATGGATGCATTCCATTCGATTTGGTCCATGGATTTGTGGATGTCAGGTTTACCTATGTGCTCTCTAAGCCAATCCTCTCTGACCAAGGGAAAGTTTTCTTCCAATGTTCCTTTGCCCTAATCTCTTTGGTCAGAGATTCCTGAGGAACTGGTCTTGCCAGTAAAAGCCAATGCAAAAAAGGACTTTAGTAACTCTGCCTTCTCTGCATTTTCTGTTACCTGGGTTCTCCCTCCACTTAGTAACAGGCCCTCATTACTGTTTGTTTTTTATTTGCATTTCAAAAGCTGCTTTTTTTTTTTTTTTTTACAGCTCTCATTCCTGACTATTCACTGTCAGAAGTGGACAACTCAGGTAATACCTACTTCTACTAGTGGGAAAACACTGTCTTTCAAACTTACTTCGCAAGATGCTCTTATGAATGTGTCCAAGAACACTTAAAAAGTCACTGGAAAGGGTATGAACAAAATCCAGATTTAACAATAAGCAAGAGCATGACAAGGTTCATTGGCAAGATTCACTCTACTGCTCATAGGACAGTCAAGGGACACCAAGCAAAACCAAGCAACAACAAAACCAAACAAAATCCAGGCAATCAAAAAATCAAAACAGTGATGAATTGCTAACTGTCTAGGATTGGGTGGGGGTAGAGCGAGAGTGTGTGTGTGTGTGTGTGTGTGTGTGTGTGTGGTTAGATACATGTGACAAAAGACAGTGAGGGTAAGGATAAATAGGATAAATAGAATAAATAGAAACACAGCCTAAAAGCTCAACAACACTAAAACCAAACAATATTTGAACCTAACTTATACATTAAACCTAATAATTTAACACAAGGACTTAACACTTCGCTTATACCTAAATTGTATAGTAAACTTAATTTATAACATAACTTTGACAATTTAACAGAGAAATAACACTTAAAAAACATTTAAGCTAATTTACAGCTTTGAAATTATACTTAGCAAATTAAAAAAAAACAACACTTAGCAGCATTTAAGTAAGGTTAAGTTTTAAGTCATAAATTTACTTAAAGGCCTAACTTGCTTCAATATCCAAGATACTGACGTGTCTAAGAAAGCAGCATTTCTCCCAAATTTGCTATAGCATATGCACATGTGCATGCACACAGACATAAAGAGTCAGTGTAAGCAAGGTACCTGGGAAAATTTTCCCTCAGAAGTGAAATACTTACTCTAGATGGTTTTGCATCCCCCAACAGATGAAGGGTTGAGCTTCGAGGAGTGAGGGTATCAGCCCAAGATTCATCATTGCTCAGTAACCCTCCAAGTATAACAAACATGTGAGATTGCAAGCTCAAGAGGCATCCCCCTCAGAGGGAGGTTGCTGGTCACAGCCCTTTGCAGTCCAGGAGAGCTCCAAGGTCTCATTTTGCACCACTGTTTATAGGGTCACAAGAGAGTGGGCTTTCGTCATAACAATGTTTCATGCTGGCCACAGGTTGGGTCAGCGCTTTCTTTTGAAGTGTGAGAGCAGGAATGTCATGCCATTCAGGCAAGAAAAAATTTTTCCAAGGCTTTTCATGAGGAAAACAGGAACTCCTTAGCAGTGTCTGGGAGCAGACAGTGTTTGTGATAAGCTCAGGAGGAGCTAAGCCCAAGTGCTGTTTTCAATCCTGAGGCCCAACCAGCATTTCTCAGATCACACTTGGGTCTGGGAAAGGAGGTGAGAGGTGGAAAATGCATCACCACAGATGCTCAGTTACTACCCATCAATACCAGGAAATTTCCTCCAGGTATAGCATCGTCTTCTGAAGAAACAAAAAGAAAGCAACCTGCCATGTGGTCCAATTATCCAGAAAGTTATTGTATGTCTTTCACTGCTAGTGGTTTCAGTAAAAAAATTAAACAACTCAGGGGGCATTTTGACAATTGCTGTAGTCAAGTACAGCTATTTTGTCAGACAGCCTTTACAGTCACTGGAAGAATTGTAGGGTTTGTGGGGATTTTTGAGAAGGAAAGTGATTCTTGGAAACCTTAATTTAGGTGCTTGGAGGAAAACATCTCTTTTCCCCTCTATTTAACACAGAAGAGCCTAAAGGCATTAGCATTTATAGTTCAAAAGTGCTTCATAAAAAGTCTATCACTTCATACTGCTAATCAGCTCTGACACTAATTTTTTCATGTTTATTTACTTTGCTTTATGCAAATGGAAAAAAAAAACAACTATAAGCATGTCTTTCAATTAAGAAAGTTCTCAAACACCTGCATATCTTCACTAGAACTAAAAAAGGAAAAAATAATTTAGGTTACTGCTGAGTTTTTTACTGAACTGCATCCTGTTTGAAATGCAATATGTAGAAATAAATATTGGCATATTCTCATTGTATGTACTGTATAGAGCTGTAAAGAGCTGTAAACTAGACCAGATATGAGGGAAGGAATACATTATTTGAGATATAAATGAAGATTATATATAAACTACATTTAAAAGTGATATGGCCCAAGCTAAAAAAATACTTTGTATGCACTTCTGAATTTTCATATCTTCTCTCTTTATCAAACCCAAGCAGCTCAGACTCAAGGTTCAGGGTTAACATAAAAATCCACCTCCACCCCCACCCCTCCAGATCCACAGACTCGCACACATTCCACCCCAGATTTTTATATTTAGAGAAAGTTTCCCTAAATTATAGAATCCCTCCTGAGTTTAGAGACAAAATTAAATTATTTGTGTCTTCAGTTCTGAGACACTCAAGAGAGGATATGGTCAGTCTAGAAAATCAAGGGACAAATTCACATCCATGTTAGTGACTCCATTGACTTCCATGAATTCAATCAACTTATAGTAGACATGTATTTGGTACAAAAATCTTAATAGAAACAGTAACATATATTACATAAAAAATAAAAGAAAGTATACAGCTTAATTTCCTGGTGTTATTATTTAGTTTTAATTAAGGAAAGGAGTTTATAACTATTTACTGTGCAGCACATTTAACAGCTACTTTGTAGCTGTGTTTCATTAGAAAACCTTCATGGTCTTCTATTGTTTCCTTTTAAGTGTACAGAGATGGATCACCAGATACCTTATATTTGCTATTTATTTTATTTCAGCCATTGTACCAGGAGTTACTGGTGTCCCTCCACAGCCATTTCTTCATGATTTTCTCTGCAATTATTGCTCTTTTCATTTCCTACCTCACCTTCCAGCTATTAAGTGCAGTCAAAAAATATTGATTGCCCAGAAAAGAACTATTTCCATGTTGCAGAGGTAAATCTTTGCTGAAGGTGGTGTGGGTCTGGAAGACTTTGTCATCATCCTGAAAACACAGTGTAAATATAATTGCTCTGCCTGGGTGTACACAGGTACTCTTGCTGGGCACCTTCCCTCAAAGGCTTTCTGCACACAACCAACTTACCAGGTGGCAGGTGAATGTGGATATCTCCGAAATGTACAGCCACCTGGGACAAAAAAAAGTTGATTGCAAATTTTGCTGTCCATTTGTGCCTTCCTTTTGCCTTAGGCACAACTGTGGTATAATGAATATTGAATTTAAAAAAAGTTCACTAAATAGTTGGTGTTAAGTAGACACATTAAAAATAATGAAGTTGATTATTTATATAATTTTAAAATTCTATGTTATCACTCATTAGTAGTAAAGTTCATTATTAAAGCTCATTATTTTATTAGCTATAAAGTTCGTTATTTTTAGTGGCTATTTGCACTCTCAGTTTTTATTTATATATTTGTCAATATCTCCCACCAAAACCAGACCATATTTTCTCTCCTTGTAATTTTGACAGAGCAGTAGTCAATAGTAACAAAATGTCATTTAAGTAATCTGTAAATTATTAAGATATTTGTTTTCAAATTTCTAGAAGTTCTAATATCAATTCCTAGGTTCTTATTCCTAACATTATTTTCAAAATCTTATGCATATATTTTGTAAGATTAATGAATCTCTCAATTCCATAAGGTGACCTAAGGAGCTGTTGTCTCACTTAATGTATATCTTGATCAGTGAAACTCACTGGATAGTCTGTTTATTCTACTGCTCTCAAAACAGACCTTGTTAACTAATCCAGTATCAAATAGATTTCACCTTCAGTTTCCACAAAGATTTCTTTTGCCACTATAAAAACACTGTTCTTTTATTTCTTATCCATTCTTACTATTAATAAATCTTAAATTTTAATTACCTTAATGAGCTCCTTTCTATGTTAAAAATTTGCAAGCAGAGACCTTATTTATCACTAATCAAAAAGAAAAAAATCATCATGAGTACATAGTATATTTCACATAGAATTCCCCATCCATTTCAATTTCCCAACCATTTCATTTTCAAGAGAAAAATCTCAATCTCAAGATAAAGCAGCTCCTTGCAAACTCATATATAGAGTAATACCCTATTTATTATAAGTGGATATTCTTAACCACACAAAAAAATTTGCTCGTGGTGACATTTCTTTGATTTGTGATTATTTTTCATACAGCAAGCCCTTAGGGTTTTTATTTTTTTTTTCCCAGAGTTGGAAATTGAATTAAAATATTTTCAAATTAAGAGATAAAGCTTTGCTATGATGGAATTATTGTGGAAACTTCACTTAATGTAAAACAGACAATAACAGTTCTGCATCTGACCCTGGATGTAATAGAGCCCAGACATTCAGAAATAAAGTTGAATTTAGAAGAAATCCAAACACATTGAACTACATAAATACGTAGTTACACATCAAACAGTTTGAGTGAAGATCTGAAAGATGTATGAAAGATAATGATATTATCCCAATGAAGACATTTCGCATTTACAGGTCCACATCAGGAAAGAAATATTTTTAATTGCACATTTAATTTGCCTTTGCTGCATATATTCCATTTTATAACTGTGTTCAAGTTCATGTTTGCATATTCCTACATCCATTACCTTATATTAAAAATATCTGATTTTTTTTTTCAGATTAAATTTAGCTTCGCCATAGTTTCAATATTAGATAGGGGATAATTACAAAGTTCATATTGCTTAAATTACTGCATGCATTTATTTATGTACCTAACATATGCTCAGCTTTACTTATAAAGTGAATTAAGGGATATCACAGTTTGGTTTTCTCTTATTAAACAAGAGACCATCTTTTACCCCTCAAATAATAAGTACCTTTAATGATGTCTACTTAGCTCATATAATTAGCTTCCTTTCGTTCTGAAGAAGGCCAGTGAATTTTTAATCTTAATGTTATTAGGATAATGTTTCTTCTGAAACTTATTACAATCAGAACATTTTCAAACAGGGAAAATATTGCTAATTTCTAGAAAATCTTTTCCAGAAATTGACTGGGTCAGAATCACAGAATGGATAAGGTTGAAAGGAACCACAGTGGATCATCTATTCCAACCTCCCTGCTTAAGTTGGGTCATCCCAGAGCACATGGCACAGGATGGTGTCCAGACAAGACTTGGATATCTCCAGTGAGAGACTCCACAACCTCTCTGGGCAATCTGTTCCTGTGTGTGATCACTGCACAGCAAAGTTCTTCCTCATGTTCAGGTGCAACTTCCCGTGCCTCAGTTTCTGCCTTTTGCCTTTTGTCCTATTGCTTGGCACCACTGGGCAGAGCCTGGCTCCATCCTCTTATCACCCTCTTTTCAGATACTGACAGACATTGATCAGTTTATCTCAGTCTCATCTCTGTCCCAACTCTCTCAGCCTTTCCTCATTGGCAAGAAGCTCCAGTCCCCTCATCACTCTCGAAGTTCTCTGCTAGACCTGCTCAAGGAACCCTATGGCTGTCATGTACTAAGGAGCCCAGAACTGGACACAGCACTCCTGACGTGGCTTCACTAGGGCTGAGTAGAGAGGGGCAACATCACCTCCCTCAGCCTCCTGACAATGCTCACCACTGGCAAAACATACAGCATAGAAAACTCTAGCAGAAATTGCTCCATTCTGACACAAGGCTCCACAGAGCTAGCTTTTAAATATCATAAGCTAATGATCATATGTATTTTTAGGTTATTAGCAAATTAATTCATTTGAATTACTAATTAATTATCAAGTTTAAAAGACTGTTTGGACATGGAGTAAAGGACAGAGACTTCCTAGAGGAGTGTGGTTGATGCTCTAACTCCAACAGATGCAAGACACTGCTTTGTGGAAGGGCAGCAGAGAAAAATCATGCAATGGATACTTCACATCGGAAGTACTTCATATTTGAAAAAGCTCACTCAATAAACTGTGTGTTGTCCATCACATTTTAAGAATAGCATGCTTATCTAACCTTTAGCACTCTGAATTGAACCAACAAACTGTTTATACCACTACACTGAACAGAACCAGGATGCTGACTCAATTCCTCTCCTGCCGACATCCTACTAAATAACTGCTGCCATGCTTTATTCTATGGTTTTTTGCCAAAAAAGTCTTGAGACAATGCCCATGCACCAGATGAGAGTATTAGGGTCCTTGAATCATTCTTATTGCATAAGATGAACAAATGCCAATCGCCTTCGCTACCTTCATCCTAAAAATCCTAGAATAAAAACATCACACAGAAAATTATAATTATGTACTACAGTTCCAGGAATATAATGTGCAGCCCAGAAGGAAAAATGCAGTGGAGGCTGGACATAGCCTGTCTCTTGGTCCCAGACACATTGATTATTCCTGTTTTATTTAGCAGGGTATAAAGCAGCATGGGTAATTAGTTACCTAAAGCTCAATCTCACTGTCTAGCAGTTCTATTTGCCAGTAATTAATGCCTTTGAATTAAGATGAATTTCTTCATAATTCTTCCTAATTCTTCATAGGAAGAGGATGACACATTGGAATGGGCTGTCTAGGGCAGCAGGGGAGTCACTGTCCCTGGAGGTCTTTAAGGAAAACTGGACATGGCACTGGGTGCCTTAAATCTATTTGACAAGACAGTGTTTGGTCATAGGCTGGACTCAATGATCTCAGAGGCATTTTCCATCCTAGCTGATTCTGTGTTTCTGTAATGATTTAGCAAAGATGTCTTCATGCACACTATACATTGTGAGAAGTTATTCACAAATCTTTCAAGTTCTCTTATTCTCCAAACAATGAAAATCTAATTTCCCTTTTTGGAGAGCAAAGGAAATGTGTTGTGTATGTAGATATACATGGATTAATGAGGTGATTTATGAAGTGGCCAAAAGAACAGTTAATTCCTGTCTACACTGACTAGGGATATTGCTAACAGAGATTCATTCTCCCATCTCCTGTCTTTCTAGTAGTTTTCTTTTTCACTACAGTCCCAGTGAAGCAATATCCCTTGACAGTATTTTTTTAATGATTTATTTCTTTTATGTCATACAAGGCAAAGGATCTAGCAAAAAACTTCCCTTTGAAAGACACTAGAAAGGGATAGCCCAAGAAATAGAACCATCACTTTCTAATGAAAAAAGCTCAAGACAAATCAGTTTCCCTGTTGGTTTGGATTCGTTTTCTTCACACCTATTATATAGGGAGAGTCTGTTATTCTGGGAGTCACGGGAAAACATAATGAACTGATGTTCTGATTGCTGCCCTTTACTCCCTCAGCTGCTACTACTCTGGCAGGTCATTTTACTGTTGCAGTTGGAATATATATATGTAAGATTTAGCAGAATGACAATAGACAATAGGTCCTTGTTATTAAGAGGATATTTCAAATGTTCCCTTTTTTAAATTTCAAATATTTAATATTAAACCCTATTGAAAAGTGAGAGTTCCGTTAACCAACAGAGTATATGAAAGACCCTAGTCCAGAGTTCTAAAATAGTGAATTTAGCCTGGAGTTAACCAAAGAGACAACATTTAGCTGTTTATTCCAGTTGCTTCTTGAGATTATGTATTGGATTAGCCTCTCAAAATGTATTATTTTAAAGGATTAAAGAGTGGAAAATCCCATCTATTCAATTCAGAGAATAAGAAGTCAGTTCTAAATGATATTATCTCTGCTGCAGAAACCTGCTTTTTTGTAAGAGCTTTAGTGGCAGAGTGAGACAAATTTGGAAGATATTTATAAGCAGCAGAACTACCCAGGAAGACCACCAAAGACATAAAGAATACATAATATCGACTATGGCTTAATTTAGATCTTTTCTGAGGAGAACACCTGCAACGGACTGAGCAATCATTTATTCTTCCATGGATACTGCAACCATATTTTTATTTGCTGCACTGTGTAGAATATCCATAAGTTAAAAAGCAAGTTTTCAACCTGACAAGTTTCAAACATGACTGCAGAATTTATCTTAAACTTGGTCTTTCTGTAGGTGCATCACAGGTAAGTACAAATACAGACTAGTACAGGGAGATATCTTAGATATTGGCAAGGATGTCCAGTATATGCAAATAGGTGAATTTTCCAAGGAAAGTGACTACAATTAGACAGCATCATGTGGATGGTTCGTGGAGACCTGGATCTGATTTTTTACAATAAAATATGTGTGACTCTAGTAAGTGTTTTGCACTATATTACTAAGTGCATTAGTATTTCTAAATAGACATATTATTATTCATTGTTTTCAATGAATTATTCACATTATTATGTCAGTTATTCACATTATTTCACTGAACATTGTTTCTTAATTTCTTCTTTCACTGATAATTTTAAAATACATGAAACCTAAAGAGCAAATAATAAAATAGGAACTGTTATAAATCTATACCACAGATTATGGTATGTTAATCATGGTATATTATATACAATGGTTTGGGTTGGTAGGGTCTTTATAGATTGTTGAGTTCTAACTCTGCTGCCACAGGCAGGGACAGCTTCCACCTAGGGCTCAAAGCTCTATCCAACCTAGCCTTGAAATTTTCAGGGATGTGGCATCCACAGTTTCTCTAAGCACCTGTTCCAGTGCCTCAGCACCCTCCAGGTAAAGAACTTTATCCTAATATCTAATATAAACATATTCTCTTTCAATTTAAATCCATTCCCCCTTTGTCTACATGAGCTTCTAAGAAACCCCTCTCCAGCTTTTTTTTAGGCCCCCTTTTAGGTATTGGAAGGCTGCTATAAATTCAAGCCTCTCAATGTCCATTTGGATGGCATCCCTCCCCTGTGGTGGGAGCTGCTGACTGCACCCCCCAGTTTGGTGTCATTGGCAAAATTGCTGAGGGTGCACTCAGTCCCACTGCCTGTGTCACTAATAAGGAGGTTAAATAGTGTTGGTACCCATTCCAACCTCTAAGGAACACCACTTATCTGCAAATATCTTTATCAATACAGAGGGGTGGGTGTGCCTGTGTGTGTGTGATACCAGGAAAATTAATATAGAGTGCTTTGGGGAAGAATGACATTGGAAATACATTGGGACATAGAAAACTTCAAGCAGTAAAATAACAAGTGTACTGATCCTGCTTTGCTAGCACCAGATATAAATAAAAAGGAGCAAAATAAACCAAACTATACAGCCTGGTATGGTAAAACATAACAGAAATTTTTTGTCTCCCTCTTTCATACAACTAGCCTCTCTGAAAAACTGTTTTAATGCTTTTCCCCTGATTTGTGGAAAGCAACACTTTCCTGGAAGTATGTAAAAATTATATTTCCTTAAAAGTCAATTTTTCATCTATGGTTGAAACTTTTGAAAAGACTATTTCAATTCTCTTTTTAAAGTGATATTTTTAAAAATAAATCTACTAATGACTAAATCATATTACTAAAATTAAATTTTATCGATTAAGTTTATGTTATTATATCTTTTGATCCAATCAGCTAAGTCATCATAGCAAGTCTTTTTCACATTTTCACACTTTAAAAAGAAAAATCCTAGTCTTCCCTTTCAGGGCAACATCTATGTTTAAATGAACCTCAGCCAAGGCCGAACAAATTGGCGTTCCAGCCTCTTCATATTTTCTTAACTTCTTCTCTTATACAAAATTTAGGCAAAAACAAACATATAAATAATACTACCCATTGTTTTAAAATGATCCTGTGGGAGACAGTTAGCAAGCAGGGTAAGTTACTACCACCTGAGTTTTCTGTCAGGAGGGACTGTTGTTTTCTTCCAGCATCAGAGGAAGTCTGACGCTCATCAGTGTTCTCCTGTGTGTACACAGCAGGTGTAGCACATTTGGAGCTTACTTTGCTGATTCCCACAATGATAAAAAGAGATGTTGATGACACAGATCCCTAGAAAACAGCACAGCAAGGAGTCAATTGGGGGATGGATAAACAATAAACTCAGAACACCTGCACTAATTCTGTGGTCCTATCAAAGTAGATTTTATAGATGCAGTAACTTGTTCCCTGTCCTTGAAGGTAAGTTCTGTGTTTCTTCAAAGAAAACTGTTTTAACTTGCATGAATTCAGCATGCCATGCTATACGTGACTGCTCCAGGTCTGAGATCTTCCACAAGGGCACATCAGTACTCCAAAGGTCTTACTTCTTTGTCCTGCTTCCTGAAAATACATATTTTCTACACAGCAGCTAAAGAAAATTTTGCATCCATTTCTCGCACTGTGCTCTCTGTAGTATTTAGGCTATCTGTTTAAGCAGCATATACAATAGTCTCCTTTACATTAAGATACTTGCAAGAGTTTTCTCATTGCCCTAGAAAATACAACCAGCTTTTATTTACACAAGATAATCATCAGGCTTCTTCCTGCTCTGTGTGATGGCAGAATAGGAAGAGAGAAGACTACTCTCAGGAGTGGAATATGGAAATACACACATACGTCACCCCATTTTTTTTCAGTCCTCTTATCCAGGAGAAAAGTGACAAAGAATATGAAAAAACATCAGACAAAGAATATGAAAAAATATCAAAAAATGTTTCAGATCTTTAGGGTTAGAGGTCTTTTTCAGGGAGCAGATCACTCCAGGCTTACTCACATTAATGGTTCTTGCCCATCTCTTAGAAGCCTCTTATCTTGGTTGAAACTTGGACATAAAATTAGGGCTTAATTAGGAATAGCAGCCATAGTATTCCTATCCCTAATATTAATTCATCATTTAGAGAAAGACATCTGCAACATGAAAAAGAAGTGCCATATAGTTCCAAAGGGTTTAGTTTGGATTGGTAAGAATATTTTACAATGTATTCCACAATTTTCTCAACTTATAATCACATTAATATTCAGAGAAGGATTGTAAAATGCATAACATATAGTGCCAAGTCATTCTAAACTTTCTCTTGTGACTGGTTGTGATGGAGGTGAATAAAAGCTATACTGCATAAACTTTCTTAATTGCCTCAGGATCCTTCGAAATAGAGTTACAAAATTGGCATTATCTCCCTAACTACCCATTACCTGAACACAATTGCTTTGGAAAAGATTGCAGTGCTGCTGGCTAGGAGGTTTGCTACATATGCTTACAGGATAAGCAAGCAAGAAATTAACTTTCTCAGAACTGTCCACCAGACTCCAAATACCTGCTACTGATGGGTGACAAGGAATAAACCCAGACTGCTTTCCAGCATGCAGATCCAAGATGAATAATAATGTCCATGGGGAAAGCAGTTGTGAGTAGCAAAGCAGAAGGTGAGCTGAGAAAAACTTATGAATTGAGTCCAACAGACCCTTAAACAGACATCAGAGTTAGTTCCTCTTTCCCTTCATTACCTTTTATTTTATAATAAAGCAGATGAAGAGAGTGTTACATGTTTAATTATAGTTCATACATTGTATCTCATACTTCATTGTTCTGCTTATATGGGAGTTGGGTTTTCATGAAGCCACTTTGGCATTTTTATTCTCTTGTACATTCTTTCTCATTCCTCTTAGACTAAGCCCTGACTTACACTTTTAAGGATCATTGCAAATGAACTGCACTTTGGATATAAGCCAAACAGCAGCCTTCTTATCCTTTTAAAAATGGGAAAAAAAATAAAGAAAAGTGATCACCCCTAATGTGCCATCAGCTTTAATTAGACCTTTATTTATCAGAAGATGATGTCTGTGTTTAGAGTGGCTTGCTGGCTCAGTTTCCTCACTTACTACTAGTGGGCTTTTTTCAAACCATAACTCCACATTAGCAACATGATGTAAATGAAGATAATGATAATCTTAAAATTAACACTTATATTGAGAAAATTGAGAAAAACTAGATGCAAAATTAGAAACTGGAGCTAAGAGATGTGAACACATTTCCAAAAAAAAAAAATCTAGAGTAAATTTATAAACAATAAAAATCTTACTTTAAATATGACAGAACAAAGATTTAGGTAACCAGAGCTCCTTCTCAGACGCTAAATAATGTTCCATTCTTCTGGGAGCATTGTAGCTAATTTTTTCTAGGTACATACAGTAGGCTAGTAATTCAGTTGGTTACTCAGCAATACTACTACTGGGCTGAAAGAGGGAAGCTAAATAGTTGCATGCTGATAGAAAAATATTTGATCCCACTATCTTTCATTACTTTCCCATTTGTGTTAGAAATTGTTTCCAAAGTGCAATTGTTATTTTATTTATCCAGCCAGCTACTGATTTCCTGACCACTGCTTTATAAACTACAGCCTGAAGCAGAGACCCACAGGCAGCCCTGAACTGATCCATTTTCTTCATTTGCAAGAGAAACCCAATGTGGTTTTTTTTTTCCTCCAAAATAATCTGAACTCTGTGCATGTGTTGTAAGAAGAACTGAAGGACAGCTCATGCTTCTGGAATGAAAACATGTAAGGAAATGCTGTGGGCATTTCTTCTAAACCAAATGTAGAGAGAAAATGTCTGCCAACAATCAACAAACTTTGCCTAGCAAAAGCAATCTCTTAAATATTTTCATTGTTTATGTCAGAGGCATCAGTGATGCTTGAGAATTGGTGTATCTGTGTAAATATTTGGAATTCTTTATACTAATAATTCATTTGCATAAAATATCAAATCTGCCTAGGTGCCAAAAATGTTCAGGCAGACTACTACAATGTGAACCAAAATGTGTTTGATTTTTTTTTCTCACTAATGTATATAGTTTTAATGTGTACAGTTTTAGTGTGACTTGTAAAGAAAAATCAATGTATATATTCCTTATCGCTGCTTAAGAAATGGCAGAGTTGTGACAGAAGCTCATTTCAAGGACTATGAAAGTCTTTGCTGATTAGAAAAAAATACCAAATATGCTTTAAAAGTTATTGGGTGTTGAGATGAAACAAGAACTCCTGAAGTTTAGTTGAGTTAGATTAGCAGCAGACATTTAAAAACATCATTGGAGATTTTTCAGTTGGTGGTATACAAAAACAGAGTAAAGAAGAAAGAAACCAGTTGGTTTGAGGAAACAATAAGGGTGATCCTAATGCTGGTCTTTAATTAGGCAAGTTGTTTATTTCAGACTTATACACTGCGACACAAAAACAAGCACATAAAATTGGGAAAAACTTCCGACTGAGGGGGAAAACATGACCCTCTGAGGACTAAGGAGACTGAATAGAATACTATCTATCTACCTAGAATTCTATATTCCTGTTAGATTTCTTTAATAAAAAAGAAATTTTTTAATAAAGCAGATGAAGAGAGTGTTACATGTTTAATTATAGTTAATACATTGTATCTCATACTTCATTGTTCTGCTTATATGGTGGATCCTTTAATTAGTATTTAATTAGTATTTTCAATAATACTTTTTGGAGAAGAAGGGTGCAATCAGACAAATATAGCAAAGTAATGTATACATATAAGAATGGGATGGAATATTAATCATTCCTGCATGTCACTAAGGAAGGAATATCTGTAATTGTCCTAAAAGAAAAACAGCATATAATTTAAAGTATATAATATCACATAATAAATAATATAGTACACTATAATTAATATAGTAGCAGTTTATTAAATATTGAAACTAACCTACTAGATTTTTTTTCACTGACAGTTTTCTAAACAGAGGAAATTCACAAATTTCATCTTTTTGAACTTAAGCATTATATATACCAGTGAAGGAGATACATCTATTAAGCTGGGGAAGACAGAATAAGGTTAAGCTACAAGGCCATATGAAGGTGATTTTGGCAACGGAGAACTTTAAAAATTGAATCATTAGCAGGGAATAATGCTATTTGAATAACTAAAGTCTGGGTTTGGGATCAGTATCTTAATTCAAAATTTTGATCAGCGTCTTTATCCAATATATTAGGAGTATATTCATGAATGTCACTAGCATGAAGAAAAGAGCTCTGAATACTACAAAGTAGAAGAATGATGTTTAGAATTGAACTTGGGTCAATAGTGGTATGAAATTCAGTTTTACAAAGTGCAAGTTTAAACTTTGGGACATCAAACCCTAAATATTTTTCTACAAACTGTGCCTGATCAGTTTGGAATGGAGAGTCACCTTGCTGGGCAACAGTCCACTGTGAGTGACAATATGTTTTGTAACTCTAAAAAAGGCAAGCAATGTACCAAGATAAGTTTTTCATGCAGAGATAGAAAAGTACGAGTGCCACAGTACTTGAAAGACATTAGCTCTGATTTGAAACTGGCTGTTTAATATCAGATGCATATGTTTAAGACTAAAATAAAGCTGAAGAGATACAAAGAGAAGCACTTAAGATGACCAGGGGGTATGGAAATGCTTTTAAGATTAACTTAATAGATTTATATATGGTAGATCTTGTTTACTGTAGCTGGAAACAGACCTTGAGGATGTCTGGGGTCTTTAATCTCTCAAAACCAACTTGATGAAACATTTCAGTGATGACAAGTTGAAAAGCTAAAAAATCCTAGAAAAAAATTTGCTGGTATTTTTCTATAATAAAAATTTGAGCAGTTATAGAGCTGAAAATATATTTTGTCTTGAAAAGTATACTTTTAAGATAGGACTCATCCGAAATACGTAAAATTTGATAATAACTTAATGAAAATCTTGGTTTTATGCTTAACTGGGAATATGTCTTTCAGAATCATAGAATCAATTAGGTCAAAAAGATCTCTGAGATCATCAAGCCCAACCTTTAACTGAACACCACCATGTCAATTAGACCACGGCATAAAGTGTTACATCCAGTCTTTCCTTAAACATCTCCAGGGATGGTGATTCCACCACATCCCTGGGAAGCCCATTCCAATAACCAATCACCCTTTTTGTGAAAAAATTCTTCCTAATATCCAACCTGAACCTCCCCTGGTGCAGCTTAAAACTGTGTCCCCTCATGCTATTTCTAGCAGCCTGGGAGGAGAGGTCAACACCCAGCAGGCTACAGCCTCCTTTCAGGGAGTTACAGAGAGCAAGGAGGTCACACCTGAGCCACCTCTTCTCCAAGCTAAACAACTCCAGCTCCCTCAGCTGTTTCTCATAGGACTTGTGCTCCAGACCCTTCACCAGCTGCACTGCCCTTTTCTGGACACTCTCCAGCACCTCCATGTCCCAATGTCCTTTCTGAATTGCAGGTCCCAGAACTGGATGCAGAACTCAAGGTATGGGCTCACCAATGCCAAGTACAGGGGGACAATCTCTTCCCTAGTTCTGCTCGCCACACTATTTCTGATACATAAAGAAATTTTATATATATATATATATATATATATATATCTACATCTATATGTGTGATACATTAACTTATGAACAGAGTTGTCTTGCATGTATGCTAATAATTATTATTCCTATAAGTACTTAATGAAATAATACACATCTGAAGAGCCTAAAAATGCACCAAAAGTGCACCAAGAGTCCTCAAGAACAAATCACAGGCAAAAATTGGGCTAATTATCAATTACCCACAAATGCTGTAACTCCATCATAGGAGGCCACAAAATTTATCAGACATATTCTATTGCTGGGTTACTAGAGATAAGCAAGCAAAATACAGGAATAATTTAATCCCAGAAAATGTTTATGTTAGGTGCTGAAATGCAGTTAAAGTAGTTTGGAAACCCAGCTTTTGTAAATAACCCTGACAAAGAACAAGTCAAGCCTCAGTTCTTGACTACTTTTTCAATGCATTTATATCGGGCATGGGTCTGCACCTTAAAATCGATCTACATAAGATTAATCAACCTTGTATTTTTATAGATGTTCTCTTTATTTCCAAGTATTTATAATAGGGAAAATATTGGCTGATATTTGATATAAGGCAGTTATTCAGCATTAAACTCATCTCACATGCTGATGTATCAATTTTTGTTATAAAATGTATTGGCATAAGGAGTTTACACTTAAAAGCTATTTTATGGACTATGCATTTATCTGCCTGTTTCAAGTGGAGTTTTAACATTACATTTTTAAATAGATATCAATTAAACACTTAAGAATATAATTAGCATATGGGTTATGATACACTTTATGTGAACAGCCAACACTTTGCCTGTACAACCAAAAAGCATTTCAGCTTCAGAAGGATGAATGAGTTCCTTTCAAAAGGCAACACTTCGAGCATGGTGAGCTTCACTATAACAAGAATTTTGTGCAGAGAAAAAAAATTAGTATCACTGTAGTCTATTTCAGTTATTTTCAGTACTGTGCTGTTTATTCTAGGTCTCTGTCTTTTCACATTTTTCCCATACCATGATTGAACTATATTAGAATATGAACAAGGACTTTTTCAGACACATATTCAGAATTCATGTTATTGCTACTGGGACTTCATTACACTAGCAGGAGAAATGATAACTAAATTAATATAAAGATCTCTTCAGTATCAGTGCTATATTATTCTGTGCTATTATTTCTCCCTTTTTGCTGCTTATCTGGAAAATTTGCATCACAATTGTTGAAAGTGTCTTTGGCTGTGCAACTCTCAACTATGAGCTGAGTTTTATCAATGGCAAACCTCTCAGGCTGAAAGTACTTTTTATATTCATATTAACGGTTCTGCAATGTGCTGTGATCAAGCAAGGAAAAATGATTGGTATGGAAATACTGTCTATTGTTGTCCCTGCCTCTCCATTTGGGGATGTCTAAAAGTCCATGTTGCAAAATACTAGCTGAAACAAGAGAGTCAGTTGACTGAATACTGACTGCCCTGGGTACTGTGAACATGTGTGGGAGAAGAGATGTATAATACAACCTTTTCCTAGTAGCAAATTATTGAAATGCCACCTGATGAAACAGGCAAGACAAACCTATTGCTGCACATAATAAAGCTCCATCTGCCAACACTGACAGCATTTGTTATCTCTACCTTTCCCTTGCACAAGTGTTTCCCAGAAGCTTTGATAACATTTTTATTATTCTGTCTTTCCTACATTTTTCATAAGCAGGATTAATAGCTATATTTTTAACAAGGAAAACATGAGGTTCACAGCCATTTTGCATAAACTTAGTAAGCATATTTATATACATCTGTCTTGTAAAATGAGCATGTCACATAGCATTTACAGAGGCACACATGCTAGCACCTATTCCGTCCCACTTATAGATGGGGGGCTTTCATGTAAAAGATCTGTCATTTTTCTTTGCAAGTATGCAAACTGCAGTGTCCGATTTCGGTGCTGTTTAGATGGTCTGGGGAAAAGCCCAAAGATGGCCTTGGGCCCCCGGGTTCGAAAGGACGAGAGGAAGCTTCAGATTTGTTCTCGGTCTCGGTGTTTATTAATTGCTTATCTAAAAGATTTTCTCTTGGCCTGACAGAGTTCTGCTCAGCAGTCAGCCATGGGCACACACTGAAAGCCCCTGGGGCGGTCACCTATCTTTATACCCGGAGTTACGTATACAATATTTATCATTTTTCTCCAATACCCTCTACCCATATTAACCAGTGTTCCCCTAGTAAGGTCCAATCCCGGAGTGCCAACATCACCACAGAAGATGGAGGCCTAGAGGAAGAAGAAGAAGGAGAAGGGCACGCCCCAATCCCTCCATCTTGCCTCTCTAGACCCCCCTGTACAGGGATCTTAAATCCTGTATCTCACACTCCAATTAACTTGTCCCTTCACCATTCACCCCAGTGAAATCCTCCCGTCCTCATACTGATGTCATCTCCCATGTGGGATCAAAGTCCAGCCACCAGACATTTCTGGCAGCATTCCAGGACTCCCGAGCCCCCCAGGGGGGGTCTGGTTCACCCTGCGCCCCAGTTCTGAGAGACTGAGATCCCACATCTCCCCCTTCTGTTTGCACCAAAAGACCTTTTTCGCTTTTATGTGAAAACCCCCCAAAGTCCTTAGTTTCTTTTATTTCTCTTCTGGGTCGTTTTTCGCAGCCTGAGTCTCGACTTCTGTCTGAGTACTCGTCTCTTTGTTTCTCGGATCAGCATTCTCGTGTTCTCGCGTTCGGAATGGTTTCACGTGCCGCGCTGACACCCACTTCAGACCTCGATCTGTGGAGATACAAGCGAAACCCTTTCCCCAAGTGATTAGTCTGAAAGGACCCTCTATTTGTCCGGTCTCCGGGTTTCTGATCAAAACTAAAGGATTTTCCCTTAGCTTTGCCTGTGTGTTGTTTAGAAAATGTCTCACGATCGGTGGATCAGGTTCCGAGGATGAGCTATTTAGGAAATTCAGCACATACAATGCCTTATTTAATTTCATGTGAGGTGTTGCCTCTGGCTCACCCCTTCTCTGTCTGTCCAGAAGGGATTTTAGGGTGTGATGTGTTCTCTCAATGATTGCCTGACCTGTGGGTGAATGCGGAATACCAAACGTGTGTCTGACACCCCACCTTTTCAGGAATCTGTCAAGCACCCTGCCTGTATATGTTGGACCATTATCTGTTTTTATCTCCTGAGGCACACCTAATGCTGCAAATGCCTGCAGAAAGTGTCGGCAAGCATGGTCTGCTGTTTCCCCAGCATGTGCTGAAGCAAAGACTGCACCTGAGAATGTATCTACAGAAACATGAACATTTTTGAGCTTCCCAAAAGATGGGTATTTTGTGACATCAGCTTGCCACAACTGAAGACTTTGCAGCCCCCGCGGATTGATGGCCCCGGTAGAAGAAGGTGGCTGCACAAGCTGACAGTCTGGACAAGCACTAATGATCTCCCTCGCCTGACTCTTTGTGAGACGAAAGGACTCCATCAGTGCTTGCGCATTCTGATGAAAGAACGCATGACTTAACCTTGCCTGCTCAAAAATGTCCGGCAGTGTTTGCAAAATGGGCATTGTCAACCTGTCCGCCCGAGCATTCCCTTCCGCTAAAAACCCTGGAAGTGTTGTGTGCGCTCTAATGTGTGTGATAAAATACTCCCTTTCCCTGCTCTCTAGCAGTGTTTTCAAGCTTGTCAGGTATGAGTATAAAACCTCATTACTGACTTCTTTCAAGAGCGAACCCTCCAATCTCTTGACCACACCCGCAACATATGCGGAATCTGTCACCAGATTGAGAGGCTGTTTGAACAACTGAAATGCTCGGACAACGGCTGCCAACTCCACAATTTGTGGAGAGCCCTGAACCATCCTCCCGTCTGATTCCCAATCCCCTGTCGTTGAGTCTCTCCACGTGATTACTGACTTGTGTGTCTTCCCCGAGCCATCCGTGAACACGGTGATCCCGTCCAAAGGTTCTTCACTTACCTGTGGTTTTGCTCTATAGCATATTTGCGATTGCAGTATTCTGTGTTGGGGAAAGTGGATTGTGCAAGCTCCTGGGAACGCTAACAATGCGATTAACAGGTCTTTCGATTGTTGCATTGCCCAATCGAAGTAGTCTCGTTTCAGAGGTAACCTGATGACTGAGAATTCTCTTCCTGCCATTGTCAGCAGCCTTGTTCTCGCCTTTATGATGATTTGTGCTGCCATCTCCAGATCTGTGAGAATCGTTTTCGCGGGCCTGTGCGGTAGGAAAATCCACTCTATGATTATCAAAGAGTCCTTTTGCGATTCATCCCATTGGAAGATCAAACCATGGAACTGCGTTTTCTTCCCCAGCACTGCCAACTGAAAAGGCAACGATGGAACAAATCGATGTGCCTGCCTTTTCTGTATCGCGTCCGAGATTTTCTCCAACTCTTTTCTTGCTTCTGGTGTGAGTGTCCTGGGAGAACGAATGTCTGTGTCTCCTCTCAAGAGATCAAGCAGTGCTGGAATGTCGCTATTTGTGATTCCCAAAACTGGTCTCATCCAGTTGATTTCTCCCAAAAGCTGTTGCAAATCATGCAAATTGTTGACCTTCGTGCTGATCTCCACCTTTTGAGGCTTTATTGTTTTCTCTGAGATTTTCCACCCCAGATATTTCCAAGGTGCAACCTCTTGAATCTTTGAAATGCTGATTTCCAGACCTGCCTTTTGCACCTCTGCGATCACACAGTCACGAGCTTCTTGCAGCTCCTGTCGTGTTGATGCTGCGATGAGCAAATCATCCATGTAATGAATGATCTTCGCCTTCGGATATTTCTTTCGTGCTGGTGCCAAAGCTCGCGCCACGTACCATTGACAGATCGTCAGAGAATTTTTCAGGCCTTGTGGAAGGCAGACCCAATGGTACCGCTGCAGAGGCGTTTCCCTGTTGATACTCGGGACTGAAAAGGCAAATCTCGGAGCATCATCTGGATGGAGTGGGATACTGAAAAAGCAATCCTTGAGGTCAATGACCACAAGCTGCCAATCTCTGGGAATCATCGAGACAGATGGAAGTCCCAACTGAAGTGGCCCCATGTCTTCTATGACTTCGTTGATCTTCCTGAGGTCGTGTAACAACCTCCACTTGCCCGACAGCTTTTTCTTGATGACAAACACCGGAGAATTCCAAGGGCTGTCTGTTGGCTTGATGTGTCCCTTCTGCAATTGTTCTTGGACCAGGTCTTTCAAAGCACTCAATTTTTTCCGCTCAAGGGGCCACTGATCCACCCAAACTGGATCATCTGTTTTCCATGTCAGCTTCAGTGTGGCGAGTGCTGCAGTGACCCCTATTAAAAATCCATTTCGATCTTCGCGCTCCATTGTGCCAAAAGGTCCCGACCCCAGACTGTGATCGGCTTTTGAACGACAAAGGGACGAATGATCGCCGTCTTATCTCCTGGTCCCGTGACAACGACGGAATTCTCACTTTGCAGACACAGAGATGCTCCCCCGATGCCAGAGAGAGAGCCCAATGGCGCGACCAAGCTCCAATTGCGTGGCCAAAAGATGTACGATATTACTGTTACATCCGCCCCTGTGTCGAGCATACCTCTGATCGATATTGTCCTGTCCCCACACGTCAATTGGCACGTGAGCGTGGGTCGGTCTCGACCTATGTGCTTCACCCATGTTGTATGTACTTCAACATGCTCTTTCATAGGGAGACCTTCTTCGTCGAAGATTGACATGACCTCTCCAACTGCGTGTGGTGGCAATGCAAAGGCTCTCGCAACCACAGTATTTTCTGGTACAGTCAATGGTGGACGAAGCGCTCTTGCCAGAACTGTTAACTCTGTATTTTTGTCTGCTGAGACAACTGTCGGATAGACAATGAGCCCAAGAATACTGCACTTATCTTGTCCAACTATCAAAAAATCTTGTTTCTTGTATGAGTCCCCGCGGATACCTGTGGGTATCTCCGCATGACTTTCATCTAGAAAGCATACTAGTTTTGAAGCTGCCAATGCACACTGTGCCCCTGGTGGGAGGAGGTCTGGGTCACTGTGGAATCCACTGAGGGTGTGGAATCGACTGAGGGTTTTGCTGAGGGCATCTGCTTGTCGCTCACTGATGACTGCCCTGTCTGTTCTTGTGACACCGCCAGTATTTGTGTCGGAGCGCGCCGGGGGTTTCCCGCGCTCAATTTCCCGTTTCCCGGATGCGGCAACGGATTTCCTTCCACATCTGTCCGGGAATAACATTCTTTCACAGAGTGTCTTCCTCTTCCGCACCGTGCGCAAATTGGTCTTTCCGCTCTCTGGACTGGCGTTGGTATATGTGTCCGTGGGCAATTCCTTTTCATGTGCCCAGATTCCCCACATCCGTAACACTGTCCTCCTTGGGGTCTGTTCCTTTTCTGCATTGCCGCAAGAACTTTGTTGATATTTTCGTCCTGTTGATGAAGTAATTTCTCGAACATCTTCTCCAATGTCTTGTCCTCTGATTGCCCTTCTGAGCGTCCCTTTAGCTGTTTCTCCCATTCCTCTTTTAATTCATCCTTTACAATCGCTGCGACGTGCTGAGGCGTCCCCACCTTGCTGCATGCCTCCACCATCTCTGCCAAGGATGGCCGTCCTGGCATGGTGCTAATTACCCGTTGACAATCCGGGTTGGCATTGCCGAAAGCTAAATTCTCCAAGAGAGGCCTCTTCACTTCTTCTGTTGTCACCTGTCGATCCACGGCTTGCGTGAGTCGGTCGATGAATGACATGAATGGCTCTGTGGGACCTTGCCTGATGCAAGAGAACGGGACATCCGGAGCTCCTGTCGGCGTAATTTGCATGATTGCCAATCGCGCTGCTTCTTTGATGTCGCTTAACACTCTCCGTGGAAGCCGCGCTGCTTGTTCCCCTGGATTGTCATCTGGAGGATCCCCTGCTAATTGCCCTTCTGTGAGGTTCGCATTCGGCCCACCTTGGTATCTGTTCTGCAACTCAGCAAGATATTTTCTCCACCTTTTTTCCCAGACAAGACTCTGTGTGTCAGTGAGGATCATTGCCACAATACTTCGAATGTCATATGGTGTGAGATCATACATAGAGAATGTCCCTCTTAATAGCTGTTTGAAGTATTGTGAGTTCAGCCCAAAAGTCTGAGCTGCCTTCCCTAAGTCTTTGAGTGTCTCATGACCCATCCTTTCCCACCTCGGATTCTGTCCCTGGGCATCATATGTCACTGGCATTGTCAAATCCCCTGATCCCGGGAATAAATGCTTTTCCTTTTCCAATGCTTCTCTGATTTGCCTCCAATCCATTGTCTTCACCGGCTCTTGAAACCCCTCTTCATCAGACTCCATTGGGATTTGCATGAATAATGGTGTTGTAGATGTCATCGGTGATTCATAGTGTCTCATTTTTCGCCTTGAGGTTTTTGGCCTTGCTCCTAAATCCGAAAAGGAAACTCGAGGATCCTGTTGATATTTCTTCTTCACTGTATCGAATGAATGCAAGAAGCTTTTTGCTGCTTCTGCTGCTGATAGCATCCATGTTGGGACACCTTCCGATGCTGTGATCCTTATGACATCTTCCCCTTGTAGCTGTTCTTCATCTGAGCTTTCATCATCTTCATGAAATCCCGAAGTGGATGGATAATCCCTTTGTCGTGTTAACATTGTTTTCTTCGAGGTGCTTCTCTTTTTATATATTGTTGGAAAAAATTGCAGCATTGTTGCAGTCTCGCCACGAGATGGCGCTGTGGCTCCGCCGAGCCGACTCGGCATGTCGTGCACTTCTGCCCTCCTGCCACTAGGTGGCGCTGTCACCGGCCTCCCTGGCTCGGATGACGGTGCAATCTCGACTGCCCCACTTCCTCTTCCTGCTCGGCGTCTCCCATGAAGGGAAGGAACTGGGACACCGAGGCTCTGGACCAAAGGCGCCAGATCTGGAGACGGAGTGGAGCCCTGGGACGTAGAATCCCTAGCATGGCCCCTCCTCACCCGCGACGTCACAGGGGACCGGGCTCGGGCCCGCCCGCGTCTTACTCTCTGCGCGTGCGTACTCTCTGAGCTACTTCCGGTGTCCCCCAAGGTGACGTCATCATCGTCTCCCCCCTGTCTCACCTCCGAGGTCCCAGCCCCTCGGTCTGTCCCGGAATCCGACCCCTCCTCCTCTGACGTTGTGTTCGCCTCTCCCGCCGGCACCCCGGCTCTACCCGCGATTCGAGCTGACCGTCGCACCGGCTCTGACGTCACAGCCGCGCGCCTCCTGCGTCCCGCCGCGGCAGCCCTCTGAGGCTGCAAATTTTCCCTCAGCCCGCCTTCCGCGTTCGCGTGTGAGTCTACACCCCGGTTTTTGCGAGTTTCGCCCTCCGCGCGCGTCTCCTCATCCTCACCCGCGCTGCTCGCGTCCGCCGCCGCCGCCGCGTCGCCGCTTTCACCGCGAACAGGCCCCCCCCCCGATCCCTTATCTTCCTGCTCCCCCCCTTCTGCTCCTGACTCCTCCACACTCTCTGGAGTTTCAGGACGCCCTTGGGGTTTGTTGCATTTTTTGATCGGGGGTTTTAATATTTTTTCCCGCTCTCTTTTTTCGAGAGCCCTTTCCCCCTGGCCTTTCAAAGCCAGAGTAATTTTTTTCCCGGAGCTCTGCCGCTCCGCCCCCTTCTCTGAGGGTACCGCAGCTTCTCGCTGCTTTTCCAGTCTTTTAGACTGCACTGAAATACCTTGTAACATGATTCTTGCCGGCGAGAGTAGCTTTAACGCTGTCTCATCTTTTTTTGTTGCTAAAATATATAAATGCCTATTAATTTCTTGCCAAAACCCTACTTCGAACAGCAGATATGTTTCTGCAAGTGGATAACTGAGCCTTGCCCATAATAACAGCTGTTTTAATTCTTTCTTTGGGATCCCTTCTGTATATAATTCTGCTACACTTTGTAAGGTGGATAAGATTTCCCGTTGTTCTTGGGAGAGTGTTGCCCCCATGATTTTATTTTGGCCTTCTTACCGAATCTGTCGTCAGCGTGGTCTGGAAGCCCTTGTTCTCCGTCCAGCAGATCACGAGGGATGGATCAGAGGCGCCTTTCTGGTCCCAGTCCAGGCCGCTCTGCTACGAGCTGTCTTCAGCAGAAGCTGAGAGATGGAGTTTCTCAGTGACTGCTGATTTTTGCAGCTTCTCCCGGCCGGTTTTTTCTTTTTCTTCTTTCTTTCTTCAGGCTTCTCTCCTCAGGAGTTATCAGTGCTGTTCTCTTGGCTCTTCAGCTCTTCAGGGCTTTCCCCCCCCCGATAGGTTTGGTGGGAGATAGCCCGCACAGTGGACGCCAGTTGTTGGATTTCTGGGCTGTTTAGATGGTCTGGGGAAAAGCCCAAAGATGGCCTTGGGCCCCCGGGTTCGAAAGGACGAGAGGAAGCTTCAGATTTGTTCTTGGTCTTGGTGTTTATTAATTGCTTATCTAAAAGATTTTCTCTTGGCCTGACAGAGTTCTGCTCAGCAGTCAGCCATGGGCACACACTGAAAGCCCCTGGGGCGGTCACCTATCTTTATACCCGGAGTTACGTATACAATATTTATCATTTTTCTCCAATACCCTCTACCCATATTAACCAGTGTTCCCCTAGTAAGGTCCAATCCCGGAGTGCCAACATCACCACAGAAGATGGAGGCCTAGAGGAAGAAGAAGAAGGAGAAGGGCACGCCCCAATCCCTCCATCTTGCCTCTCTAGACCCCCCTGTACAGGGATCTTAAATCCTGTATCTCACACTCCAATTAACTTGTCCCTTCACCATTCACCCCAGTGAAATCCTCCCGTCCTCATACTGATGTCATCTCCCATGTGGGATCAAAGTCCAGCCACCAGACATTTCTGGCAGCATTCCAGGACTCCCGAGCCCCCCAGGGGGGGTCTGGTTCACCCTGCGCCCCAGTTCTGAGAGACTGAGATCCCACACTGCAGTATAATTTATAGAAGTTCAAATAGTCAGGATGGACACTATCTTTATACAAGTATGTATGCCTGAATGCTGAAACCAGCACAAATCTATTTTACTGCCTTACTAATTGCTGCTCAGTAATCTCTCAGTGTGACATCCCTTCCATGGCTTGTACCCCATTCTGCTCTGGGGACTAGAACAAAAAGATTTGTCTCAGAAAATGCTGCCCTACCTTCAAATGGCCCCCTTCTCCAATCACAACTTGGTTTTTTTTTCATGGCATATTAATACTAAAACTCCTTGGTTATTACCAATAACACTTGTCTGTGATTACCAACAATCCTTGGTTGGCACCACAGCCATCCAGCTATCAGTGTTTGAGACATTCACATTAGCTGCTTATCTTCTGAGGTTCCACACTCAGATCAAGTCTCAAGCACCTCCAAGGATGGAGATTCCATAGCATCCTTGGGAAACCTGTTCTGCTGTTTAACCACCCTCATGTTCTAGGTCCAACTTCTCTGTATCCTCTGATCATATACATCAGTTCTCCAACCCTCTCCTCACATGTTCTCATGTCCAGACCCCTAATGATTTTTTTCAGGTCTCCTCTGGACTCCCT
Source organism: Melozone crissalis (assembly GCF_028551555.1). Taxonomy (NCBI): domain Eukaryota; kingdom Metazoa; phylum Chordata; class Aves; order Passeriformes; family Passerellidae; genus Melozone; species Melozone crissalis. Next base: position 27,270,695 of record NW_026535780.1, read on the forward strand.
CCTTCTTGTGCTGGAGTTGTCCAGTCTTGATGCAACTCTCCAGGTGAGATCTTACAGGTGCCAAAGTGAAAGAGCACTCTTTTAGACCTGCTGGCTCCATCTTTAATTATCACAGCCCAGATGCACGGCTTGCAAGCCATTCCATTTGTTTTGATTCAAGTCAAGTCTATTTCTTCAGTCTATCCTGGTCCCTCTAAGTAGCAGCCCTGTCCTCCAGCCTGCTGACTGCCCTCCCCTCCCCAGTTTGGTGTCATCTGCAAACTTCCTGAGAATGCTCACTGTCCCATCAATTATGTCTTTAATGAAAACTTAAACAGTGTAAGTCTCACTACTGATTTCTGACTGAGAGTTGCTTCTCTTTTCTGGACATTGGCTAAACTTTGTACCAGTGATAACAACAGTGACCAAGGTCAGCTGTCAAGTATGTTTTCCAAACCACCTTTAACTTCTACTCATCCAGCCACTGTCTCACTAATTTGGTGAAAAGGAGACTGAAGCCAACTGCTGAAGCCAACTGTTAAAGCCAAGGCACGCAACATCCACTGCTCTTCCTTTGCCCACAGAGTCAGACACATCGTTAGGTGAATCATGTGGGATGGGTTCCTCCCCACAGGGGAACTCCTGGGCAGGTGCGGGCAGAGCGATTCCCTCGAGGATCCCAGAGGAGCAGCCTTCCCAGCCCACCGTGCACACAGTCCCGGATGGTTGTTCTTCTGGCTGACCAGGGTGAAGAAGGAGGGCTCGAGACACTGGTGCAGATCCAACTGGGTTTACTGTAGGGAAGTCTGAGGGTGCAGGAAGGGAGAGGAGCAAGGACACCACCACAGCAGAAGGGAGCCAGTGGCAGAGCCCAGACCAGGGTTTATAACAGCAAGGAGATGGGCGGGGTTGGGATACAAATCAACCAACAGGGAGAGGGCTCAGAGGAGGAGTCAAGGTGGGGTGATAAGGGGTACACCAATGGGAGTGTGAGGAGAGGGTGGTCTCATGACAAAGTCCAATGGGGGAATGAGGAACAGGGAATATTCTGGAAATGAGGGACTGAGCTACAGGTGATTGACACTCAGACTGCAGAGTCCTCCCAGGGCATCTCCACCCCATTGCCCCTGTGCCCTCCTCCCACAGAGTCTGACTTGATTTGTCCTCAGTAAACACTTAGGCTGGTCCATTTCACTTTCTTGTCCCTGAGGTATGTAAAGCTTGTAAGAGATTGTGCTCCACAATCTTCCTGGAGATTGAATGTAGGCTGACTGAGGTTGTGTGCATTCCTCTTTATTTAATATATTTAATAAAGTAAATATCCATAATAGTTTGATATGGTTATCTTTCACTTTTGAGCAGTATTAAAATTAATACTGTGTTCTCATCTGCAACTTCTATGATAGAGATATGTTCTATAGAAGAGACAAATTAGTCATAATGAAAAAATTCTATCATACTTTCCTTCAGACTGTCTACATCCATCTACACCATGATAATCTTTGTCACCTTCAGGAAAGTCCTTTAGGAGGTTGAATTGTAACCTAAACTCTAAATTCAGCTGATAAATACCTGTATCATAATAGCAGTTAACAGTTACACTTCAGATACAGAATCACAGAATCATAGAATGTTAAGGGTTAGAGGGGACCTTAAAGATGATGTAGTCTTAATGATAGTCTCAATGATGTATCTCATAGTCTTCCTATCATGGGCAGGGACACTTCCAATTGAGCACGTTACTCAAGGCCTTATCCAACCTGGCCTTGAACACAACAAGCGTTGGGCCTCCACAACCACCCTGGGGAAGATGATCTGGTACATCACGACTCTCACAGTAAAGAATTTCTTCCTAATATCCAACGTAAATTTCCCCTCCTTCAGTTTGTATCCATTACTCCTTGTCCTATCACTACAGTTCCTCACAAAAGAATCCCGGATTCCCTATGGGCTCCCTTCAGGTACTGGAATGTCACCACGAGCTCTCCATGCAACCTTCTCATCTTCAGATTATCATAATTTAGTCAACTGTACACGATAAAAGGAGAAGTACAAAAATTAAATACTGTCCCCTGTGGGGTTTTTTTATTTCCTCCATCTGAGGCAGCTGATTTCCCTCTAGAAAAGGGAAGATGGGAAAGAAAACTCTGTTTACATTTCCCCTTCCTCTGCCTCAGGAAAATTTTCTAAGTTGGTGCTGGCTACTCATGCTGCATTTCTTCCGATCTTCTTTCTTGGTTATGAATTAATGTCAGAACATTACATGTTTTAATGATATATAAAAATAACTCAGGAGTATCTAAGATTAAAATAAATGGCTATGCAGTAGCTAAGAATGGTTCACAACCTCAACAGCTAAAAGGAAAACAAAACATCTTTTGATAAAAATTTTATCCTGAATTTAAAAAAAAAACCCAACCAGCATGCTTTAATGGAACTAGATGACCTTTAAGGTCCTTTGCAAAGCAAAACATTCTGTGATTATATAGAACCAACATAAAATGGTTTCTTCCAGCTCTCTCACTCCTCCACTATGCTTTTAACATCCCGTATTCAAAATCACTAACAATGAGTAGTTGCTTGGAAAGCATGATAATCTTCAGACAGAATTTTCTGGGAAGTCTGTGATAATGGCACGTTTCCCCAGTTGCTGTGATCAACTTCCGCATACCCCTTTTTAGTACAGTAATTCAAAAGAAAAGCACTGAAGATCATCACAGCAAAACCCTGAAAATGCAGAAAACATGTTGAATTTTTTGCTTTTATATTCAATCCCTGGCAAAAATATAAAGTTATCATAGGTAGATGTCAAACCAGATGCATAACCCCAAAAGCATCAGCAGCTTAGAAGAGTAAAGCTGTGGGTTTGAACCGCTGAAGAATGGAGAGAAGACTAGACTTATACTTCACTCTCAATAAACTTAAAATTTTCAGCTTCTTTACTTTTAAAGTATTTTTTTTTCCTGGGGTCCAAATGAATCTCTTCCCTGTCCCATTACTTCCACTCTCAATCGGTAACTCTCAGAAGTTCAGTTGTTCTTAGGGAATGCTAAGAACATGATCTTCAGATAAGTGGTATTATCAGAAGAGAAATAAAATATGAAAGTGTTCAAATGATTGGGTTCTTGACAGTGATTAGACCATTCAGTGTACTTCCTAATTGCTATATACAGGAGATGAAATAAAATTAGCTGCACATTTTCTTTTGTTAATATTAATTTTCCTGCCTGTAATATTTGGGTGTTAAAGTTGATATTGGTATTTCCTGTCATCTTTCCATCATTGTGTGACTTTTTTTTTCTAAAATGGGTGACAACAGGACATTTACAAGAAAAACAGCTATAATTAAAAGCAAAATATTCTGTCAAGATAATTTTGTATCGCAGTGAAATATTTCAAATCTGGTTTAATAAGCTGAGTAATATTACATATGAATATTCCAGGTACAAATTTTCAACATTTTAATGAAAAATATTTTATGTAAGGCATTAGAAAGTAATGTATTAAAGGCATTTAATTATTTCTCGAATTCTCAGTAAGTATTAAGGAGCTGCAATTTTAATTAAATTAAGTGCATAATTTTTTAGAAACCTTTTGTGAAGAAAAAATTATGCAAATAAAACTTTCACATATGCCCAGAATCTTTCAAACATGTGCATGGTAGAACTAACACCATTATTATGATATTCAAAATATAAATAAAGAATTGATTTATATTTTTTATCTCACTTGATTTAACACTATGAAAATAGTATGTAGGATTTTATTGAAAATTTTTAGCTAGGAGAATTATTATACTCTCAGACAGGAAAATGTATTCAGCAAGTTAATTGACCAACTCACTGTTTGCATAGGGAGCTAATTGATTCTTAAATGTACATCCTCTCCTAAGTCTATATACAAATCCACCACCCAAGTGAAAATATCAACAAAGAGAGTGAGTTTGCATTGAGCTGTAGTCATCAAATGACTGTGAAGAGATCTAAATTTATATTACTAAAATTAATTGCCAAGGTCTAGTTGCACATCATCTTCAATAGAAACATTGTAATTTCTACAAATTACTTTCTGTGTTGTTCCTGAGCATTTGCACATTGATGTTCTGCTTAGCTACATATAAGTATTTTCACCTGCCATAATCCTCTTCTAATGCCGGTGGAAAAGGTTCAATGATGTCAATACCACACTTTGCTTGGGTCAAAAGCATAAATCAGAGGCTGCTCTTGCCCGTGTTCTGAAAAATGGATATCTGTGCTCCCAAGTTTCTTCCACCCACTTGGAAGCCCTATCTTTTGACTGCAACCAATGCTTGGATTGAAGAAGTCACAGTAATTTACTGTGGTTAATTCTTTGTGGTAAATAAAAGGTAGATTCACGCTTATCAGAGTGGATCTCCAGCATGTTTGCTGGACATCCAGCTTCAAGTGTTGGTCTTGCTTTTATTATTTAAAAGCAGAAAAATGCTTTCATTTTTAGCAAAGAGTATTATTTTATTCTGTATATTCTTTAGTGTACTGATACAGTATTTAATTGATTATTTGATAAGCAGTTTGAACTCTAGAAATAGGCTAGCAAAACTCTTTCAGTTATTTTATTCTATTTCATAGTTACAGAATGTATTGGCATGTTCTGCATGAGTTATTGAACTAATTATATTTCCTTTTGCCTTCATGAAACAGTATGATTAATAAACAATAGGATCTGAGTGATATTCTGTACTAATAATAGGAATGAGTGATATTGCCCCTGCAGGGGTCTGAGATAGGCTAATGTAAAGGTTCAAAAGGGACAGGCCTCCTAAAAATAAGTGACATAATGCTAAGAATAATTCTCAAGTTTTTTATGTGGTTATGTGGTTAACTTATGCAATGTAGTATTACATTATTTATATTCTGAATAATGCAAAAAGTATCTATTACTGTATTCTTCCCTTCTGGTTATCAGATTAGTTAAACCCCAATTTTGGTTTGATGAAAGAAGATTTTCAGAGAAGAGAGGCAATAATTTAATGAATGTTCTTTAGCAGGCCTTGGTGATTTTTATGATGCCTCCTTCCATTATTATTCATTAATCAGTCAGACATAAATTCTGATTCCCACATGCATTTTTTATTTATTGTTTCTGCTCCCTAATATGAAGACTGAAAATTTTAATAAGATAATAATGAATAGTAGATGGGAAACACTGAATAATACATTAGTGGTTTAAAAGCAAAATCTCATAAAAATGCCTATAAAACATAAAATTTGGGAATTCACAACTTTTTTCCTGATATAGTATCTGTGTGAACATTCACTGTTGCTTCTTTCAGAGAATTCACCCTAGTAAGAGTTCAAAAAACAAGAGGGAAGGATGTTGCCAGCTAGGTAAAAGAGGATAAGTAAGTTCTATTTTAAAAAGAAAATTAAAACATTTAAAATCACTTCAAGTGGCTTTCAACATTTTTGTATGGGAGTTCACCTCATATATAATAATTTTTTCTTCCCTCAGTGCCCCTACAAGATATCTAAATGCAGGTGATATGAACATAAAACGTTTCTTTGTTTTTTGTGGAAAATAGTTTCAAGGACACACTTAGACCTACAGGTTGAGTGATTTGTATGTCAGTCCTTAGTTCTGTACTTCTCCAGTACAGTATACGCTTAAAAAAATTGCTTTTGTCTGTAAGAGCAAGAGAAGTCAAAGTTTAAATAGTGAAGCTCAAACCTGTCCCTCTTTTTTGCAAAATTCTGCAGTGAAGAACCATAGACACACAAGAAAAAAGAAGAAATAAAAGAAAATATCTTTGCATTACTCATGAAATTTATGGAAATTTAATTGAATAATAAAACCCATCTTCAAAGAGAATTCAAATTTTAAGAAGACTTTAATCTTCTAAGAAAGTATGGAAAATATCTCCAATATAAATATGATTTAGTGAAAGTAAGAAGGAGAGAATTTTTTTAATTCCAAGGCTTCCCATATAAAAATGTACTGTCATGTGTCTAAAGTCTCAAGGGCAGCTACATCTGCCTATTATTCTAAAGCAAATGGGAGGTGCAACAGGCACTGGAGAGGTTCAGTGAGACCCTCACTCTGTTTGCAAGTGCCTTGTGATTATTAAAGAATATTCTCACAGTTAATAAAGAGCACTGGAGAATGAGACCCCTTCCATATCTACAACAAATTATGTGTTTAGAAAGTTTCTCCAACTGGGAGGCTGCATCTAGCATTCTTTCTCATCCAAACAATTTAGTAATTTACCTTATAATTCACATATTTCTTCTCTGTTATGTGTCTTCAGATATTATTGACACTTGTTCCACAAGGATATCTCACGTAGTTCAGCATGTCCTATAAACAATTCTGAAAAGAAAGTAGAATAACATTGGATTAAATGCAATTAAATACAATTATAAATAAACAAAGGCTGTACTTTAATAAAGGTAATAGAGTCACAATTTCACAATCTCTTACTTGATTTTTTTTTTGTAATTTAAAACATGCCTTATGCCCAGTGAAAGACAACTTTTTCACTCATCTTCATTCTGCTTCATATGTTAAATATTTAACATATTTTTCCAATAACTAGCATTTTAAACAACACTAAAATTAGATTCATTCTGAAAAAAAGATCATATGCCGTGGAAATTTTTTATGTTAAATTTAGATATGGAGTAAGGGAAAAAAACAATCAACCAAATAAAAACCCACAGAAGGCAGAAATATTAATGGAATCTGTGAGGTGTGAATAAATTTAAAACCAAGGACAAATCTTCAGCAGGATATAGCTCCACCAAAAATTATACAATTTAGGAAAAAATCTCATAATCTGAATGATTACAACAAATCTCATTCCCTTCTCCCCAAAGACTTTTCTAGTCACAGAATTTAGTGCAACATGTTCATTGATGTTAGCATAACACTTACATTAGTTTATATGTTAAAAATCATTACTAGTGACAATATATGTAATATTGGGACTAATGTTTCCTACTAACATTTTAGGTTATTTGTCTCAACTTCAGGAATGTCTGAAATGCACTGCCTTGACAGAACAAAAAAAGTTCAAAAGAAAATCTTTAATAAAGGCTCTGTTTATTCTATTTTTACAGAAAGCAATTTTTTAATGTTTTTTTAATTTTATTTTTATGTTTACGGTATTTTATTTTATTATTTCATCTAGCATCTGTAGCCCTCATCTTTGGTATGCACCATACATTGTGGCATGAGCTGTACAAATTTGTAGCAAATATACAACCTACTGTTTGAATAAAGTGCAAAAAGAATTAGTGATATTTGTACAAAATAAGTAATCCAGTCTGGATTATCACTTTTTTTTTATTTCAGCCACATACTTTTCTGAGAAAAGGGTTTTCACCCACAGCTCCTTCAAGCCACTTCCCTGCTATCATATGGTTTCAGAGAGACTTTCAAATCCTCAGACACCAGCTCCATGTACTGTGATTCATCTGCCTTCTCTTTTCCATAACCCTCTCACAGCCAAACAGCTGTTTCACAGGCAGGGAATATCAATGACTGTATTTTTTCATTTGGTAGATGAGCAAGCACTAGGAAGTGCAGGACAATCAAATCAATTTATTACCCTCAAATTTAGAAATAATGCAGCTTTATCACTCAGACCACAGAAGTACAGATGTAATTTGAGCTGACAAAAACTTTGAGGCCTCTCTTAGCCATTTACAAGTCTGCTACCTCTTGCTAACTTGCAACATCTGCAAGGATGTGTTAGTTCCACAAAATCAAAATTCTGTTCTATCCATGTTTGCATGCATAAGGGGAGGTAATGGCTTATTGCATGTTCTCTAAGATTAAATCTGTTATTTATAAACAGAAGATCACAAATTTTGATAAATAATTTCTGCTTCTTTGTAGTGATTTACTCAGAAACATAAATTCAACTCCAGGCAAGTATACAGAATTAGTTCAGCAAAAGATGAGGATGTATTTATTCATAACAGAACTGGGAAAGCTGCAAAAAGTGTAATACAGAACTCTGGCCTGGACATTGCTTAATATGGGTAATGAATGTTTGGATAGAGCTTTAGATTCATGGGAACTTTGCCAGCACCTGCAGGAGAAGTTTTCTGTCATCACCCCACATCCTGTATGACTTGCATTGTTAACTGCCTTGGCCTGTGTCTCCTTCTGGTTTCTGATTGCCCTGACTGCTCTCCCCTAAAGCTGTTTATGTTCAGAAGATGCTGGAAAAGAGTGTGAAGTTTAGAAGGAAAGAGTGTACCTTGGGAGAGCTTGAACAGCTGCCTGCTTGTACTGAGCAATCTAATAAGTCAAAAAATTTAAGGTACATATATATATATATGTGTATATATATATATATATGTATGTATGTATGTATGTATGTATATTAAATTTTTAAGGTTTATATATGTTTCTAAAAACATGTATAGACTATTCTCCAGTAAGCAAATAAGTCCAAGGCAACAGGAAAGAACCCTCACAGAATGTAAAGGTGGTAATATCCTGCTTTCTTGAATAAAACTCAAGTTGTTTACTAAATAGAATGAAGGAATGCATCTATGCAGGAAACAAAAGGTGATAAAAAACACTTTGAAAGCAGTGATTTAATGCTTCAGAATAACATTTTGGGTTTTATGAGTACATGAGTTAGGGAAAATGATGATTCTCTTTTCCAACTTATATTTTCTGGTGGATTGGTTTTGGTTTTTTTTTTTTTTTTTGCACTTCATATAGATTTCAAAAGCTCAGAAATTTTCAATTTTTCTTTAAAAAAAGAACATTGGTTTATACTTGCCATTATTTCATGGAAATAGAATTTAATCACTTCAGTGTTATGCAAGATCACATTAAAGTTATTTTGGGGGTCCCAGGTTGAGCGTAATTTGCAGATCCAGACAGTTCAGTGATGTGCAGGCAATGAAACCTCCTATGCAGAAGCAGGCAGTGAGGCTTGTTAATTACTTCCTAGGCTCAGGAGTTCTCTGTTATTACCCATGGAGAATATTGCTCTCAAAGAGCCTCCTTTTATGTTTTCCAGCTTAGAAAGATAGTTTGCCCTTTACATGGAAAAAAAATCTGGCACCCAGAGCCTGAAGACCTCATTGTCTATTTTAAGGGTTTAGCAAAACCATCTGCACAGTACCTGATACCTTCACTCAGTTTCTAAACTAAAAAGCTATTCCTCATCTCCCCTGTGGGGAACAATTTCTACACAGTCAAAATCTGTATTTTGTCAGTATTATCCAGACAGACAATTTTCATATTATTTCCATATCTATTTTATGCAGCGGTTCATGTATTACCACTCTGCTCAGAATATGTAGACCTGTTTTGTGTGATCACCAAGTATATTTATTATTGTTGTTTTCAGAAATATCATAGCAATTTTATTTTGAAATATAGAAAGAGTATTGAAATTAGAAGTCTAAGAAGGAATTACAGAATTAAAATGTCAGCAATGACGTATGTTTTAGGAAACTAACATAAATCTTGTTTTTACAAACATATCATTACATTTCAGTAGTAGCTAGTTTTCCCACAAGTAGCTGCATAATTAGAAAAATTTGCTGCATACATATAATAATAACTTTTGTAGGTAAATTCCCCCAACAGGATTTATTTTAAGAAAAGAATCAAACTAAAAATAAACACTTTCATTTTATGGCACAATTACTGCCAGTGACATATTACTGCAGTGAACTCTCTGATTTTCTTTTAGCCTAGCATCATATTTCTCTGCCTGCCCCTTCTGTTAAGTACACAAAGTAAAAGAAAAATTTCTCATTGTTGGTTACTACTCATTAATTTGGACTTTTTAATTACATTTAGATAGTCTTAAATTACGAAAATGAATAAAGTGATTCTCAGGGAGGGATGGTTTCTACCAAAGGAATAGCAGCGGTTGCTTTATATGTTGAAGCACCTGCAGACATACTCATGTTCTGCCTGTTTGCCAGTAAGACCTTCCTTGAGGTCTCATCAGCAAACCAACAGCCAAATTAGGACAATGTTGTGCTCAAGTCAATGTGCCTTGAGAAGATGAACCAGCATGAGCTTCTCTGTAATCAATAGGATGATAGCATGACATCAGTTCTAGGGTTTTATCAAATCTCTTCAGCTGACAAGAGGAACTATTATGTCTTTGTGTTCATAGGGCACTGCTATTATCTTTGGTTCTAGCAGTATAATCTTTTCCAACAGCATGCCTTTTGTGTTCTCTTATTCCAGTATCTCTCTCACATCCCTGATAGTGTGTCAGTGTTTGTTTGGGGTTTTTTCTTCCAATAGCTACCTGCTGAACAATTCTTATAAGTTTTACTTCAGATGCAATTGTCAGAGACTGTCAGTAAGGCTCCCTACAGAAGATATCATGCTGGGGCTATACTGGAGATTCCATACATTCAACTCTTCTACAGATCTTCCTGATAGTGCAGCCTGAATATCATTAGTGTGAAATGTTGTCCTCTGTCCCTTCTCTCTTATTCTGAGACATCCCCTTCCATGAAGGCTTGCAAAAGTTTATCTCTGGAGGGTGGGTGATCCGGGGCTTGTCTTCAGATGAAGCCAACACATGAGTGATGGTGTGAGCCCATCATTCCTCTTGACGGCAGCCACTCCTGGGCCAAACGGTGGGATTACCCTGCTATACAGTCATGTCAGGCAGATAGACTTGGCTCCCTTTAAATATTGAAACTTCTCACTAAATTTGAAGCATTACCATAACTGCTAAATACCAATTTAAGTGCTGTCTAATATAGTGATCCTTGCTAATTTTAGAGGTTAGAACCAATAAGGGATGATGCTGTTCTCTTACTAAATTTTGTGGAATGCAAAGCTTCCTTTGATAAGTACCTGCACTGCCTGCTTTATGACTTCCAGATCTTCGACAGAAATCAAGTGTGAAAGATTCCCAACCATAGGAGGGCACTTCTTCTCAAACTTTTACATGAGCAAAGACTTCAGATAAAACTGGGACCTCTTTATCTTGCATGGTCAACTTCTAATAACTACGATAGGATTATATTATAAATTACGGGTGATTTATGGCACACCTTGTGCTTTAAAGACTGTATTCTGTCAGAATCAGCTTAATAGAGTTGTATGGTGTGGCATGGTGTAGACACCTGAGATTTATTAGCAATTAACATATTACTTTATTTTTATTACAAAAGTACTCACTAATAAAATTGAACACTGGAGATGAAAAGACTTTGTGATTATTTCCATTGACTAATAGTTTCTGAAACTAATAATGGATCTGATAGCATTAAAATATAAAACTGCTTCTAGTTTGTGAAATGTGTAAAAAATGTGTAAAAATTGTGAGAACTACTGTTCTTCTGTTGCATTACAGAAATGTGTTTTCATGACATATAGAAAATGAGGGCTCACTTGTTACACTCTCTGTGTAGCAATTCTAAAACATTATAACTTCATCCTCTCTCCTAAATCCAGTCTGACTGCTTGCTTTCTGCACTATGGAGATTCATGTGGAACTGGAACCTGGATGGCAGAATTTTGTCCATTACACAGCACAGGACATTTAGAGGTGTGAGTACCTAAGGATGAAGGTAAACTCTGAGTTTTTTAATATCTCACTACACACTAGCAATAGTAAATATTCCTCTGTGCCCTGGAAATTTACAGCCATCTGTAAACACCTAAATATCTCTTGTTAGTGGCCTTTTCTCATTCAGTTGTAGAGATGGGATTTTTTTAGGTAGCCTATGACCATGAATGAGATCTAGATCACCAAAGTAGTCCATGAAGCAACAGCAACAGCCATGAATCCTATTTCACCCACAAACAGGGGAGGAGAACAGCTTGGGGAAGAGAGTGGACAAGGGAGGGCTGTATATTTTACGCAAAATTTAGTAATGGATGGGGCAGAGATACCCTGAGAAAATTACAAGGGACAGAAGGCATATGTGGGTGCAGGCAGGAGTGGCACAATTATGTGTTATAGGCTTATTATATAGTTGTCTTTGTTTAAAGTCCAGCTGCCTGAGAACACTGAAGAAATAAAACAATTTGAGAGAGATGATGATGCACTGTATTGTACAGTGATTTACTGAGGTGATGATGTACTGTATTTACAGTACAGGTAGCAGGTGATAGGTGCAGGAACAGGTGTGAAGAGGACTGAGAGCAGCAAGAGCATCTTCCCTTCATTCCTAATCCCCTGTGCATTACTGGGGTTGAATATGGAGAACAAAAATAATGCAGACACACTCTTGACTACTGCAGACAGCTCTGCAGATCCACCCTGGCTGACATTATCTTTTATTTTCAATAAACTCTAGTTTGTTGCTACATGATAAAGAATGAAAGAACACTGCTGAGGGATAATTAAATGGAACATGAGCCCATTCTTTATGGAATCCCTGAACAGGGCTGCTTTACTTATAGCACATCAGTAAACTCTTTTTTTTCCCCCTATATTTTAAGAAATAACTAAACTTGAACTTGATACAGAAATGCATTATTTCATGTGATTAACACATTCATGCTTAATGTTCATTTGAAGAGCTGTTTCAGCCACTGGGTATATTCTGCACAGTGAATAGAGTTTGGGAATCTTAGTAGTGAAGGAAGACTAAATTACAAGAGGCAATGGCTTGTAGCAGGTACATCTAGCTTTGCACTTCAGAGGAGGGTCCTGATTCTGAAAGTATTTACTGGAAAAGGATGAAAATATTATTGTAGGCAAATCAGGTAGTACAGGGTAGAGAGAAAAATTCTGTAGAATATTCCTATTAGTTCTGAAATTAAGAACTAGAACTGCAAGAAATAGATGTCAGTGTACAGATCAGCTGTCTGGGACATAAAAGCCTTTACAGTGGCCTCTGTGAATTGAGGACTGACCCCAGCATTCAAAGCAAGGCCAGCTTTAAGTTTTAATTTTTCTAATTTTTGCTTTTTCACTTAAGAAAATACAAGTTTTGACTTAATAAATAGACACCAAGGCAATATGTGAAATTTTTACCAAAAAAATTGGAAGAATAATGAAAAGCAACAAGACAGACCCTAGGAAGCAAAAATAAATTAACTCTAAGGAGGAAACTTTCAGAAATTCTTTGATCCTGGGAGAAGAATCAGAAATTTGCTGGAGAACCATTCACACTAGAAAATCTTAACCAAAGAGATTGTATGATGACTGTGATGAACTACAGAATTCAGAAAGAGTGGCAGAAGGAATATCCTTCAGGCTTTTACCTGAAGTGCTACTTCTGTTTCAAGAAAATAAAAGATACAGGTGTCAGGGGAACTCAGGACAGACATAAAGTAATCTCTGAAACATAGCTGAAAAATAAGCACAGCACCTACTAAAACTTGAAGCTGGTCCAAGTAATACGTGTCAAGTGTCAAGTTGCACTTTTGAGCAGGAAAAGCAGCACAGCCTACCCTGTCTGCTTCCAGCAGCACTGGAGATGCTCAGCTGTAATTAGCCAGGGTTGGGCTATTCTTCCTAGGCTATGTCACTCCTGTCTGCCTAGATTTGTACTGTAATAGTTTCTCCCAGTTTCAGGTGCTCTTGCTTTTATAACTGCAGTGGAAATTATGATTTCAGAGGTTGGCTGTACATCTTGAGTGTATATGGAATGTCTAAGTCTTGACATATCATATGTTATTGCTCATATTTCTGAAGGTAAAACTGAGTCCAGCTAAGTAAAATAAAAAGAGAGCGCAACAGAGAATTTTCTTTTCTGCCCTTTGCTCCCAGGTTCTCCTTACTTTATCAAGTTAAAATTCTGCTTCTGGTTCAGTATACTTTTTATTTGCTTTTTGGTTTTTAATACTTATTTAATAGTCATACTGGCAAAAAATTAATTTATGAGGGCACCTGCAAAAAACTTTCCCAGTTTTTCCTCATGTAAGCATACTCCTGGTTGTTTTGCTACATCTTAAAAAAAATAAACTAAATACAGTAAAAATCAGCTTTCACTAACTAACTCAGCTTGGGTTTCACTTAAAAACACCACACACAATTTTCATATTAATCACCACTATAGTAACAGATTGAATGAACATCACTTAATTCATGATCTCATTCAATCAAATCTTCCCCAGAAGTTCCCCATAAAATTCAGTTCATTGTTTGGCCAAAATCCTCAGACTGTAGGAATTGTCTTTACCTTATTAATTAAGACCCATGTATTAAAGTTGGGTTCTCTAAAGTGCTCAGTAATGGCACTTGGCTCTTCAACTGAAATTATCTGTAAAACACTGAAATAAACAAAATGGGAGTTCAGTCACTGCTGAAGAGCTGTTTGCAAATTCTATCAACGTGTCACTGTAAATTGGTCTGATTCTGTTGCCTTGAATTTTCTGCAGCAGAGCACCCACAAAGGGTGCAAGCAGCCAACCAGCAGGGCCAGATTCAGGCACTCATCTGTTCCTCAGCACAGCAGCTTGCCAAGGGAAGGTGCCAAAAGGGCAACAGCTTTTCCCACTTGCCTCATCCATGCCAGAGCCTGGGAGAGGCAGCTGACTCTTCTGTCAGCTATGGGCAGACTTCACTTCATCCCAGAGCTTCAATTCCTATTCCTCCCTGTTTTTGTCTTGCTATGGCAAAAATGTGCTGGTCACAGGCCCAGAACTTTGCCTTCAGGACATGAAGAGTTCAGCTGCTGGTGGCTGCAACAGCACATGTCAGGTACCAAAAGAACCCTCTTCTAAATGTTTTTTTGTTGTTTACAGTGCAGTTCTTTTCTGTTTCTACTATTCCAAGTAATTTTTTCTTTCCTTAATTGCTTCTGATTTTGGCAGCGTCCTTTTAAAATAACTTTTAAATGTTCATTTATTTTTTATCATAGTATACATTGAAACTCAGGCCAGTTTCAGGCAGCTGCAGCTTGGAGTTACCACAGGGCGATATGTTAACCCCTCAAAGCAGGCAGTCTACCTTAAAGGTGCAGTGACATGCTCACCAAATTTATATATACAGTTAGAAGCTGCAAGAACAATTCTTTTAGGCATGGTGATGGGAAGAATGCTGTTGACCCTACTTGTCAACAGATAGTTTTAAAAAAATTATTTTTGTTGTTGAGCTTTTAGTAATTCAGGGAAAAGATTCTACTGGAAAAGATGGGATTCAAGTAATTGTAGCTGAGAAGACTTTACAGTTAACTTTCAATAAAAGAGATAGGGTTAAATGTGTCCTAAGAGCATTGTGAAATATACTCTATTCTGAATGATCAAGTTACTTCAAATTCAAACCCAACAACGGGACAAATCTCAATTAGTAAATCTGAAAATCTATTCTAGATCTGAAACCTGCAGTATTTCTCAAAGGAAAGTTAAACACATATTCTGAAAAAGTATTTACAGACTATATCTAAAAGAAATATCAATGTATGTGCATTGCTGTTTTCATTAGTAAGTTTTGTCACACCAATCTTGAATATTATAATGTCTGCTATCAGTTCTTTTCCATATTATCCTTTAATTCCCCCTTCCAAGGAAAGTAATTTTGCAGATTTTTTTTTTCCATCTGGTCTTTGACAATTAAAAATGTAGAAGTAAGAGGAAAATAGATACTAAGAAAAACAAGTCAAACATTTGACTGCCATCTGTAAAAATAGATTATTGTTTTTCCCCTCTTCTTTTAGGCTTCCTAAGATTAACACCTTGCAAATACATTAGTAAAATTATGCATTGCAGGCTCTGGTAATGCTGAGACTGTTTTCAACAAGCTTCCATCACAGAAAAAAATGTTTTGCTTAAAATAATTTGCAGCTCTATGGCAGAGGTTAGTCCTGAACCAAGTGTTTCCATGTCTTAAAATGAATCTTTAATACATGTCCTTGTAATAAAAAATGTAGCTCAATAATACTTTGTTAATTTTGTTTCTTCTTTAATACTTTGATCCTAATTTAGAAATCCTCATAAGTTTGCAAAATTTGTTTCTATTTTGTAGAGTTGCCTGTCTGTGAAGTCTGCATATGCATTTAAACAGAAACTGCTGGGCCTGAGTCAGAAGAGGCTGCAAGTGTACAACATCTAACTTGTATCAAGCAACCTAAACTTGTGTGAAGCATCTGCACTCCTTCTTCCAGAATCACAGGTAGTGAGACATCCATCTAAAGAAATTGTATTCTAAGTCACAAGCTCCAAACACCAAGGTATGCAGTAACCTTTCTCAAACACTGGGGAACAAAACAAGAGGCTAGAATGGTGCCACTAAGGTCTGTAGATCTGGATCCATCCACGCCTCTAAAGACGCAAAGTATGGCTCCATATTTGGCATCCAAACATGAGATTGTCCTTTACAAGGACCCATGTGCTTTGGGATATGGGTTGACCCTGAACATCACCCACATAGCTGCTCCCTCCCTCCAGTCCCCACCTCAGCTATCAGAGAGAATATGAAGAAGTAAAAGTGAGAAAACTTCTCTAAAAGCACTTTAGTAGGTGGCAATGACAGTTTAAAAGGTGAAGAAAAAAAGAAAAAAATTACCCATGGGATGGAAAAGCAATCACTCAGCAACTTCCACATGTAGACCAATGCCCCTTCAAGTCTGCAGGCAATGATCCCCTTTGAAGCCAGAAAAATCCATCTCCTCATTCTTCTTCTGAAGACTGACTGATTTTGTATTTTCCTTCAGGAGAAACTGTGACTACTTATGTTTGACTCCACACAGCAGCTTTATGCTTCTTATGGGTTTGCAAAAAAAACCAGGATGTATCAGTAAGCAGAATATTCTGCTTTTAATTTGCTGGTAATTCATGAAAAGGCAGGGTCTCTAGGGCATGATTTACCTCCTCAGGTGATGATCAAAAACCACTGCCTTCTGGCCTGTCCATGATCTCTTCCACAATTCCTGGATAGTTGCAGTTCTCCATTTCAGCCTGCAGTGTGATCAGCACTAGCTGCTCAGTCAGTAATTTTGGATACAGGTGTAGAAGGGACCCTTTCTTTGAACCTCCAGCACAACAAAGGCAAACAAAATGCCCAGAAGATCTGTGCTTCCACAGCAACTGCTCCTGAAGGAACTTCAACTCTCCTATGTGCTGCAGGCATCTCCTCTGCATTCAGGAGGAAGCTGGCCTTGGATACTTAAATATTTCCAGCTCTAAACTCCTAGAGGTCGACCTTGAGTCTCTGGGTGCTTCCTGCCACAAGCTCTGGATGAGGCCACGTTCCCCAGGTGTGATATAGAGAAAGTTCCTCATGGCTGGGGCTGTATGGACTTGCCACAGGGCTACTGCACAATCTCTACTATTTGACCCATTCAAAGTCTTATTTCTGCTTAGGATCTCACTTAAATAGCTCTTATTTTGAGTCACTAGGCAGAGAGGTCTCACAAGCTGACTGTAAAATGGAATATGAGTTCTCCAGAAACCCACAAAGCTTAGGATACCATTTAGATTGGAATACAGTTGTTCTCTTATTGATACCATTCAGTGGCATGTAATTACACCTCTACTGTCATTTCATACCCAAAATCTGGATCTTCTGTGCAGGTCCTTTCACTCCCTATGGTGTTTTTAATGGCTAAATCAGCTTTAAAAATAATTCAGGTTGCTGTTTGGCTTTTCTCCAACGTTTCCTTTAATGCTTTGCCCACAGAATGACATCAATGATCAGGACCTATATGTTGTTCCAGAGCAGTCAGGATCAGCCCATGACAAATATTAAAGCTGCTCTAGAAATTGGGCAGCTAGTTCCAGGTGTATTGAACATCTGTGCGTATGATGGCAAACTGAATTGAAAAAAATTGGAAAAAAATGCACAAAGAATATCAGTTGGGGCATATCACTTAACTGTCTCAGACTCAATTTCACATTGGAGTTCTAGCATCTTCAATATGACAGTACTCAATGGCCTCATGGTTTAATTCACACCATGAGAGCCCACTTTTGCCAGATTTTGCACTCATCAGATGGGACTACCACAGAGTGACCAAGTCTACATGTTCACCTCCTCATGTCTCCAACTGATAAATCAGGTCATGGGAGCCAGGCCGCCTTGGTAGGGGCAATATTGGCACTAGGACTCTGTCACAGGTACTGGCACATCTGCTGTTCCTCAACAGCACGACACCCATACCCTTTTGGACCCTTGGAGTACCCTATTCTGAGCTGGTCATTGCAAAGGACTCAGCAGCCCTCAGGCCAGCCACAACAGGGTGCTTCTGCCACATTTTCCTTGTTAAGCTCACCTCAGCCTCCAACACAGCGAACTGTTGGCATCCGTCTGTCATTTCAGAAATCCAGAGAGGTTCTTCCCCCTGGTACCCTGATGGCATTAGGGTACACAGTGCTCCACTGATGCGCTGAAGTCTTATATCTCTGTGTTTTTGGTGACCAGGGTGGCAAATCCAGAAGACATGAGAAAAACCTAGCTTCTTTATCACAGAGCAGAGGAGTATGATGATAAATTGCTCAGTGGTGGCTAACTGAAAATATTGAAGAATCAGAACTCACAAACCAGACTGGAAGTTTCAAATTTAAATAAAGCTTCAAATGGGGTTCAGGCGCTACCAGTAGCCACTGTGTCAGTCCCATCCAATATCTACTCTGGACATCATCTTTTAATATTTCTTATCTGATATTGGGAAGCTTTACTTCAGAGGCAAGGAAAGCTAGGGCAATCCCACAGTTACTTTAAATTCTATTAATATTTTAGTGAAATTAATTCAACATATTTTAGGTTCTCTCTTTGAAACCTTCACATTCCTATACATGTTGAACGTGTCTCTATTCTCTTCAAAGGCATTTAAACTTCCCAGCAGAAGACTACTTTCTTAATAATAATTATTATAATGTCTTCTTTTCATTCTTTCAACTCCAATAATGTTGCTGTGTATTCTAGTCCAGACTGCTTTTCAGGAATAGTAGTAAATGGATTACATGGCAAGAAGATTATTTAAAAGGTCAAGACACTGTTCATGTTCAGAGAAAATATTTTATTAGTGGCAGGGAGGAAGCTGTGGGAGACAATCCTCATCTTCCTTCAGCATTACCAATAAAAGCGAGAAAATCAAAGAGGAAAAAGTGGCACAGATATAGTCTCTTGAAATATATGTAATTTCAGCTCTGCAAAACAAAAGCTGTGTTATTTCTCTCCTTCCTTCCTCCCTTGTCACATTTCCTCTGTCTCCTCAGCCATGATTTCCTCCTTCCCCTCCTCCTTCCTTCTTTCTCTCACTCTTTTCCTCTCTCCCATTATGTTCCTTTAGTTTATGGATTTTACAACTTAGAGCTTCTTAAGTGGTGAATCTCCTCATATGTAAATTCCTTATGCTATTTATGGAATTTACAGGCTCTTCAATCTTAAAGCTTGAGAAGCAGAACTTGTAAATTTTTATGAACTAGTAAGTATGTATTCCCTTATCCATATTTAGATGTGCATTTATGCAGTTTAGACATTTCCTGCAGCTGCAGAAGGGAGAAGTACAGAAATCTATCTGAAGTCTGCCATGATTTCATTAGCTGATCACTTTAAATAAGGTCGGGTTGCAGATGAGATCCAATATAGCCCCCAGTCTTAAAATTTTTATGCTTTGTAACTTTCTCACAGTAATATTACCTCTGAGATGAAGTAATTAATTCTTTATGGGGAAATTATGTCATATAGACGACTGTGAGAGACTTATATAGAGGAAAAAGATACACTGCCTTATATTTTATACTGACTCCATAGCTGACAAGTTGGTACCTTTCCTAAATTTGTTGAGACATAAAAGGTCTGCTACCACTAACATTTCCTTGGTTGATAAATGCTTCTGTTTTCTTACCTAATTGAATTTTTTCTTACTTTATTGTAAATTCTTTAGTTCTTACTGAGCTGGTTTTTTGCTTTGGGTTTTTTTGGGTTCTTTTTGGTTTATTTGTTGGTTCTGTTGGGTGGTTCAGTTTGTTGGGGTTTTTTGGTTTGGCTTTTGGGTTTGGTTTTTTGTTTGTTTTCTTCCCCCTCAGCATTACTTCACATCTAAAAGTAACTGGTTAGGAGGGGATGTCAAGTACCTTCTTTCTGAGATCATTATTTAAACAAAGCCATCAACTCTTCCAGTGCCAGTTTAGTTTGATCATTGGAAACAACTGCTCTAAAGAAAGAAGATACGTCAGCTTCAGTTTCTCTCTCATCAGTTTGAAAGTATAATTATGGTAGAAAAATAAGGGAAATACACTAATAATGGCTAAGAGCATATTTTCTTTTCTGGTGAAGTTCAGTCCATAATGTGTCTATTACACTTTTAAAATTCTATTTTATCTCTCTAGGATCAGACACAGAAAATTATGGATAAGGAAAAACAGATCAATCTATGCTCCATGCAGGGAAAGATGTATCAAAAAAGCACTTTTATTAGATCTATTAAAAGATCTATTGCCTGATACTCAACATCTAGCAACTATTTTAAGTATAGATCTCCCTGCATTTGTTGATTTCAGTGTGTGTCTACAGGAACTTATTGGTTTAGCCACACAAATCAAATCTGGACTTCAGCAGCTGAACGAAATGAGGCTGACTCAGTTAATTTCCAAGTCTGGAAGTCCAATAGGGGAGAAAGATGGAGTTAAGCTTAATTGTTACCTATTAACCTTGACTAATACTTTACAGTAAAATCACAAATATACATTATAGTAGCTTTTCTTCTCCCTGCCCTTGCAGTCTGAAATACAGATGCAGTCTAAATCCCACTGACTTTCAGTGCAATGTATTCTCCTGAGTTCATTAGGTTTTGCTGACCTGAGCTAGGCACTTCTATAAGAAAACTTTTTTTTTTTTAAGAACAACTTTGAAATCCACTGGGGAAGTAAGGGAAAAACTTCATACATTAAAAGTATAGAATCTGTTTCACAGGAGACAAACTACATGGAGTGTCGACATATGGTGGAAGAGTTCAGAATAGATGAAAATTTCCTTTTTTTAGACAAATATCTTATATTCCAGATCAACCTGTGCTATTAAGCAAAGCTATCAGATACTTCTGGCCTCTGCCTCTTGGGAAAAAAAAAGTGCAACACATTCACCATTAAAAAAAAATCTTACAAGGAGTAATGGGGAAATAATTACAGTCAATGGTTTTTTCACAAAATTAGAAAGCTTTGAGTCCATGTGAAGACAACAGAAAAGATTGACTGCAACCTGTATAAGGGATGGAAAACCAGACAACCAGCTGGCAGCCAGAAAGGATAACTATCACCTCTCTGATACCACATTATTTTTAGAGCAATACTGGTTATAAATACTTCCAGAGAAATCAGACAGCGGCTAACTGTATAATAAGCAAACTTTTCCCCAGTTAGACAGGCTGTTAGAGTAAAATCATTGTTATTTTAGTAATCTATTTAATTCTGTCTTAGTTTTCTATTTCATATACGTGTGTATACACACCTCCCAATATTTGTGTGAGTACCTATAGAGATCTTCAAAGCAAGATTCAACAAAATCAGGATATACAGACTTGAGATGCCTTCACCTATTCCAGTAAAATGTTTTGTAATTGTCTATGTGCTCCATCTACATACCTCTACATCATATGTCCTTGGTGTTTTGTAAGAATCTAAGGTTCTTGAAAAAATATGATACACATCACTGTTTAATTTTAATTTTTCCTCATAATTCCATTAATTGTTATGAATATATTATTATTCTTCAAGGAGCATTTGTAAGTACTTAAATAAAGCAGTTATAATAGTTTTTGCTATGTTTAACCCAAGCCACTCCATGAAAATGTTGACGCTTTGATGTTTACTTTTTTATCAAAAAGCCCAGTGGTTTAGAGAATTATTAAGAACATCAAAAGTCTGGGAGAGGCTAGGTGCTAAACTTCCACAAATAATTTCTATCAATGAGTATAGTCCATATTATTTTAATTCACTAGCATCAGTATTGTTTTAAAGGATCTATTCCTTCTGTAACTCTAAAACTACCTGCACAGTGCTAGCACATTTTAAAGAAACTATTTTTTCTTTTATGTAAATATTAAAGAGAAAATCAAAATATATAACTACATTAACTTCCCATATTTCAATAACATACTGGTTTTCAATGCAAGAAAAGGAGTAAAACATGCTAAATTTTAACCATGAGTTTTAAGTGCATATTGAAATTATTTGTCCTGACAGGAAATCTATAATCAGAGTGGACACTTCCTCAGTGGAATTTTCAATTCCTTTTCTTGCCCAAGAAATAAATTCACTAAAATATCTGTAGTGGGATCTTTGAGTAGATGGTTTAATAGGGTTAGACAGCAATTCAATAGCTATATCTGGAAGGCCTGTTGTTTGAAATTATTTCTTGGTGTGTGACAAGAGATTAATTTAAAATTCATTTGAGAGGACAAAACTCAGTCCCACCTCAAGAGCTGAATTACTTCTCTACTGTATTTCCTCCATAATTGCAGGTAGTACATCAACATCTAAATCAATGTCAAAAGCAAGGACAAAATAATCACTAGAGTATTTTAGGTGGTTCCCAATTGAAAATACTGTAGAAAAGATAAAATAAATAAACTGAAATAGAAACAGATAATGTGAAAATTTCCACATTCTCCCATGTATTTTCTTAATATGGATATCCTGAAACGTTACTAAGGTAATATTGAATGCTGGATAGTGTAGATTAGGGCAGATGACAAATGCATTCCTAAGATATTTTGCATCACTTACAGAAGACTCTTGACTTCCAATTTACACAACTTAGAGATTCAACAACCATGCCCAAGTCATTTCTCACTGGAATATGTTGACTCGGTCATTGGGGCAACACTTTCCCATTTTTATTTATGGTTAGAACGATTTCTGCCCTATGATTCAGGCAAGAGTTCTGTCTTGTCTACTCTCATACCCAGAAAGTGACATGCTACCAAGCTGAAAGTGTTGGCATTCCCAAGTACATACATATTTATCTAAGTACAAATACTTTGATAAGAATCGAAAATCATAGAGAAAAATATTTTGATTATTCAATCACAATGACATTGCTGTTAGTGTTGGGCACCTCTTTGCAGTTGATGGGACACAATGTCCTGCAAGAGTTTCTGAAACACAAAGAGAGAATTAATGAGTTAGTTTTGCCATAGGTATTGGTGTTCCATTTAAGGATATAGATTCAAGTCCAGAATCTGATTTTCACAGTAATTCTATGCACCTGCTTTGCTTGTCAGGAACATAGATCAAAACACTGATTGTCCAGGTTAGGAGACCATACAGTGTCTGCATCAGGGATCCAAATTCTATGGTGTTTTGCTGAGCTGTGACAAATGAACCTGAAAATTGGACATAACAGATCACCTATAAAAATAGGTAAAGTGACATTTTTTTTTCAGAATGTAACTTAAATAACTGGTTTTTTCCCAAAGGTTCTTGAAAGGCTAGTCTATTTTGTAAGATCCAATTTTTAATTTTTATTTTAAAATTTTTTTTAGGACCAGAAGAGACAGATATACTTCAACATTAGGAAGAAGTTTCAAAATCCTGAGCTTCTGCAAACCATCTCTCAGGCTTATATTCAAGTTGAAAACAAGAAAAAGGAAATTAAGTAGGTTTCTCCATTTAAAGTTCTCAAAATAAAGCTGTACATTTCGGCACTCTATACTCTGCGTATCTCTCTTAAGTTCTAAAGTGTCAGCCTTTTCTCTGAAACCTTTGCTTGCTTCACTTGGAGGACTCTCCAAAGAATAAGAACCACTTTAAAAATCTCCATAGACACCTCTGACAATTGATAAACATGTACTCAGCAATGTCAGAATGAAAATTTCAGGAAAAAACAGTGGCAGAAATGTAGTTCTGAATGGATAGTGGTGAAGAAAAAGCAATAATTATTTTCCCTCTTACCTACTGATTTGAATGTGCAGCAGACTCGAACGCTTGAGTTGTAAAAATTATTAAATTCAGAATGCAATACAATGCCAAAAGAATTATTGACTATACATGTAGATAGTTTTTATAATTTTTGAGTATTTTTTGCATTTAATCTTTTTTTTTAGCTCTTTTTTTTTCGCAGTTGGCAAGAGACAGTGTTATCCCACAGACAGAACAAAATTGTAATTGCAAAATGCTAGTAGCTCCATCTGCCATTGAATATAGTTAAATTACTTGGAGTAAATACTTTTTATTCATTCACTGCCCACATAAGTCACAGGAGGGAACCACCTCTGGTTTGGACAGACATTGGATCAGGCAATTGCTTTTTTTATGCTTTGCCTTTCCTGCATCTGATGGTGCTGTATATTCAGTATTATAAAAAGTTTCGAATTCTGTAGATGGTAGGACAACAAAGGTGGAATATTACTAAGCAACCTATGTGACTTAGTAGGTTACTAAGAGATAAAATGTCTATTTTCTGACACAAATTAGTACTATCACTATCAGAAATTACTTGTGTGCCCCTGAATTACCCACCAAATTGTATTTGATTTGCATATTTCTTTAGTTGTGGTAGGTTTCAAAAGTCACAGGTAAGAGAATTCTAAAGTATTTGAGCAATCAAAAGCTTATCTTCATTTGTGCTTGGCCTGAAGCAACATGAATTAACTCAATTCTTGTATAATTGATTTCCAGTGCTACCTTGAAATGTTTCCTGGGCTGCTCATATATAGATTGTACAACTATTTTCTTATTGATGAAATGCAGACACTTCTCTTTTGGAAGGTGTATCTGCTTGAGAGTAACAAATGGTCCTACAGGGTCTTTTAGAGATTACACTCCTCGAATCTTCAGTGCAAAAATCTACAGGATGAGAAAGCAGAATCAGGATTTTTTAATGAGCATTTGATGTTTTGCTATAGATGCATAGAAAACCTGAAGCCAAGTTCAGCTTTTTTGTCTTAGACATCAACCAAAAACTACATCATCCACAGTAAATTACTTGTTTGTGAAAGGTCAGGTAGGAAATTTGGGCTTCAATGTCCAAGATTTATAGTTCCTTTCTTAACGCTTGGCCTTTTTCTCCACCCCAACTGATTATAGCTTGGTCCTGATTTCTTCCCTAATGTTAGGAGTGATTTATTTCTGTTAAAAGTTGATGTAGTAAATGAAGGGTGCACCTTCTATTCTTTTTCCCACTAAGAAATTATTCATTTGCTATTTGTCCTGGTTTAGGGCAAATTTTGGGAGAAAATTTCTGAAGTGGTCTTTTCTAGAAAGCGAATTCAAGCCTGTCCCTCCCTCAGCCAGTTCAGAAATTAAAACTTCCTCTGAGAAAAGTGGTGTTAAATAATGGAACCTCTCACTCTTCCAAAGAGATGGCAAATTCCTTTTTGTGGTAAAAAAGGCTTTTTTCAGATGACTCAGTCTCTTATCAGTCCCCCCTGTGCTGGAAATGGATGTGTCCCTGGCCCCGCTGGGCCACAGGCTTGAACTCCTGGGGTTTTCTGGGTTTGCAGTCCAAAGCTGGGCTGAACAGTCCCAAGAAAAGGAAAAGCCACAATGTGGGGAGCTTCTCTGCTTCAGCTAGCCTAAAAAACTAACTAAAAAGCAAAGAAGAGCTCTCTGTGGCCGTCTGTGCTGCAGGCAACACAGTCCATGAGAGAGAATTGTGGGGAGCAAGTGCGGTTTCTAAAAACAAACTGCAGACTTCTTCTCCCCCACTTTGCTCTCAGAACCAGTCCTAAAGGTGCAGAACTTAGTATCCAGCATAAACAGAGCAGACAATTGGGGATGCAAGCATCATAAAGTCACCCCAGGACACTATGCATGTTTACAAAGTTTGTTCAGTCTCTTTTGACTGTTTTTGTCTCTGACTTTTCAATAATAAGAAGAGAGCAAAAGAACAGAACCAAAGAACTGAACAACAGAAGTTGGGAGGACTGCAGTTCCCTGAAGTCATTGCTGGGTAGGTTGTCTCATAGGGGTGCTCTGAGAGATGAAAGGGTCTACTTGGAATTGTTTCTGAGAAAAAAGTATGATTTCCCTGTAAAGTTGCTAATGTAATCTTATCCAAAATAATCAACAAAAATAAAATGCTGGAAATAAATACATCTGTTTGAGATTAGTTACTTTAGTGCATTTATTAGTTCCTCATACAACATACAGCTACAGAAAAGTATGTGTCTTCTAAATATAAAAGAGTTTACTGTGATTTAGGATGGTGGACTTGCAATCTGCTGTGACTGCAGTGTGATAAACAACTTAGACTTGATTTTCAGGGCTTTGTATTTGCAAAATAAGTAGTATTGCATAATTTAAAGAAATGGAAAATGAGTAGCATTGCTTTCTGCAAAAGTAAAGGAGGTATTGCCAGGATTAATTCATTCTCGCTCTCCTTCCATGGAGAAGTAGAATAGAAAAGAAAATGAGAGTATGGTAAAGATGGAAAACTTTTTACTTTTACTTTACATGAATTACATGACATTATATTTGGTATAGGGGCCTGCTGAAACATGGACACCTGCAAAAAATACTGACTAATACTGGCCTGATATGCATCAGTTTAGCAACATGAAGAGTATCTTGCATTTGCCCTTGACAGGTTCACAATTAAAGCAATATATTTTCTTTCACTCCTAGGACAAAAGGCAGTAACAAAAATTTTGTTTCGTAGCTTTTTTTTGGTAGTTAAAGAAGAATGCTTTTCTATCTCAGAAGAGTTACATCAGCTGCACACCTTCAGAGAGAAAAAAGTACTCTACCCCTATTCCATTTGGTTTTGCCACTGTATATTCAAAAAGGACAGAAGATGTCTCACTTGAGACAATACACTCCACTTGTGGGCAGTATTTAAAAATATATACAAGGACTTAGAGATACTTTAACCTGAGAGTAGGATTTTATGCATAAGTGGTTATATCTGCATCCCCACTCCTAAAACTTCTGACAGCCTCATCTCCTCCAACAGAATGGTTTCTCCAGCTCAGATGTTGCAGAAACAGATGAAAGGCTATTTCTGAGGATGTCTTTACAAGTCCAATTTAATTTCCTTGTAAATTGCAGAATTGAAGGAAAGAGTGTGACAAAACAGCAGGATCTTCTTCAGCAATGCTACAGTCGTGGTGGATTATACAGGACCTCACGTATAGGCTGAGAAAAATTATGAGTTACTTGTGGTAATTCCCAGGCCTCTCTAAGTTGTTGTGACAGTTGTTGGTCATCTGCTGCCTCATCTGCTCTAATAGTGGATTCACCACACTAACTTCTGAAAAAATCTGGTGCAATGTGATTGAAATGCATAAATATACTTGATGCTGAGAAACTGATCAACATTAGAAAATTTTAATATGATTTGCTGAAAGATATACTGATTATCATCAGTATGGCCATATATATGCAAAAATTATTAAGGCTAAGGTTTTAAATATATAAAAAGCATTCAAAAACTGCTGGATATTCTGATTTTTTACACTGTATTTAGTACAAAATCTATGTTTACCCATCAACAATTACATCTGATAAAAGCATGAACACATGCACAGCATTTTAAAATTCATATTAAATGACATGTCCACAACTGTGATCTACATCTCCTTCAGTTCTTTGATGATTTATTCACTGGCCATGAATTCACTGATATATCTAACCATTACAATAACAGGACTACTAATGCCTTCTTGAGAAGACAGAATTATATTGAATGAATTTAGAAGCTTGAGTTAAGATATTTATTTTAAACCTCTTTGATGGGAAAATGTAGAAATGTAATCAGCAAGTTTAAATGAGCTTTATTGATCATTAGAAAGCTTTTATGCTACTTGATGTCATCTGTAAATATGGAAGGAAGCATAGGATATAGATTTCCCTGCTCACATAATTGAATCAGTTAAGATTATTTATATCAATCAACACTAACTACTCTCTGTGAATAATGAAGAGTCTGAGCTGATGTTAGAAGTTGTACTTATCTCTGGGCCTTATTTTCAACTGCTGAATTTGGCCAAGACACAGCAAAGTCAAGGAAACAATCTGAGCCACTAGTTTTCAAGACCAAATTACTTTTTTTTTTTTTAAATATAGAAATATTTGAATAAAACCTTAGAAAACAACAGACATTGTCCCCCTGTGCAGGGACTCTATGAAAACTGAATAACCAGATTCAGTGTACTTCTTGAAGGAAGAAATAATTATTTACCATTAGAAGACAAAAATAAAGGGGAGCTACACTAGGTAACTATTTTGTCTTGTTTAAAAAGTAAATCTTAGGTCAAGTTCTGTGATCTAACTTCTCTCCTAATTCTGCAGCTCAGATATGCATGAACTTTTGCAATTAGACCAGGTTTTCTTTTTTCATAAGAAAGTCTTAATGCTGTGATCTGCCATTGAGTTTTAGATGTGTTTCCAACAGATTTTATATTTTAAGGTACAAACTATCTATGTGTATTTGGAAACATCATCAAGCTAGGAATCAAAAGAATATTCCAGATTCTGCCCATTCAGTTTCCTCTCTTTTCTCAGCCAATCAAATGAGTTTTATTTTTTCTTAGTATGTTTAGGTAAAGTATGGGGATAATAAAACTTAGTAGTCTTAGTTGACTGATTCCTGATAGATCTGTACATCTGTTTAATCACATAGTTCTTTAAGTTTAATCACATAATTCTGGAAGAGTTATTAAAATAAGGATAGATTTCTACGACCATTAATTGGTTTTAAGTAGGAAAAAAATGAATCTGAATGTGGGAAAGCTTGTTAAGTAAAGAGGAGCCTCAGAAATAGTACTGATCCCTAGACCACGTAATTCAGTTAAAATCATCAAGACTTCTAGTGGTTCTGTACAAACACATGATATTTCTGTAAAAAACAGCTGCAGCTAAGAACCAGCTACTTTAACTTTCCATACCTGGCCCACAAATATTGTGTGATGACAGGGAACTCTCTGAGACACTGGACAATCTTTTTCAGGTTGTCCTTAGGTTGGCAGTGCCTGAATCAAAGGATCAGTCCCTGCACTTGGACTGATCCTTATTATGTACTTTACATTATTCAATTAATGGAATAAAAAGTTTTATTCCAAGAAGACCTGAGTGCAAAATGGATCAGTGCACTCTGAGATGGGCTTTTTTATTTTTCTTTAATAGCCTGCTAATTTGCCAGTTTTCCATTCATTTTCATTCTGGGCCCATAAATATTGCATCATCTGCTACATACAAGGCACTTCAGAAAGATAACCCTGAGATATGGTAGAAGGACCACTAAAATCTGTGTTTAATTTCCCTCAGGCTGCAACATGATCAACAAAACTAATCTAAAAAAACAAAAAATAGGCAATATCATCTGGCTGATTTAAATAAGAATTTTAAATAAGAAGCTCTGTTAGAAGCTCTGTTAAGGTCTCTCTTCAGGACTCCAGCTTCTGAGTCCTGAGGATGAAAGTACTTCATGTATACCCTTGAGTAAGACGCTAAAACTTCAGAAAAGTACTCTGAACTTCTGCCATGGGTAGGAGTTTTTCTGCTCCTTTAGCCCTTTCCTGCCATAGGTACTTTCCACTCAAAATTTTTGTATTCTTTATGTAAATGTTAAAATAGTACATGGCTGGCAGTGTCAGCTAACTGTACAGGAAAACAGCTTAAATCCCTGATTTGACTTGGCATCTTCTCTTTAGATCTGGTAAACTCAAACTTGCAAATTTAAAAGAGGAAATTGAAACTAATAAACAGCTGTGTCGGGTTTAATTGGTTTTAGCCTTAATGATTTAATAGTTAGGAAGCAGTCTTAATGTTTCTATCTGCTATCTCCTCCTTGATTTGTGATGTTTATCAAGAACTCTTAAGCAATAATCCTCAAGATTTTTATATTTCTCTGCTTTCAAATATTATACTGGTAAAGAACTGGCCGTCTAAATACTGAGCTACAAGGATTCTAATTTCCTTACCTACCAAACATTGATCTTTTAGATCCATGAGCACATTATCTCCATTGACACAGAGTACATGGGCCACAGACAGCAAAAAAGCACCATTCTAAAATCTCAGTTCCTTTCTTGTAGGCATGAAGTAATGAAATATAAAAGCTTTAATAGGTTTATTAAATTAAAACAGAAATGTCTCAGATGTACTATATTAAGTCTCCTGGTAGTGCTGTGTACTTAAAGTATTAAGATTTTATTCTTAAGACTTTAATATTATAGCTGAAACCTTAAAAGAAATTTGATTAACGTTGCCACCATGGACCCAGCCTGGATGGGGTGCTCACAAAATTATTTTTCCCATTAAAAGAAATTACTCCTCCAGGTAGGAATAGACTGAGGGAGACTAAACTATATCTGTAACACACTGCATTTCTAAATTGACTTTATTTTACATCTATATAATAAATCCTATTACAGCCTCATGAGCATGAGCTACTGATAATTCACCATTATTTTCTCAGATGTTTGGATCAATATTTTAGTCTGAAAATTTTTAATATACTGGTGTTAAAACTCTTTTTAAATTATTAAGATTTCCAAGTTTCAGAGATATAAAAATTTCACAGTTAATTTCAATTTTTTTTGTTTGGTTGGGTGCCTTGGTTCTGTTTGGTTTTAGTTTATTGTGTTTTCTTTACAATAAAATATCTTTTATCCATATTTCCACATATTTTGAAAATAGTGGGTTTTTGGATAAAGAATTGAAATTAATTTATTGTATTCTCTGTCTCCAGTGCTATACTAGGAAACTTCTCCTTTCCACTATTTTTTCTTGACAAGTTCAAGCACTGAAACAGTGTATACGAAGCAATGGGGCATAGCTCGAATCTGGGATGAAAAGTAACAAATCAGAAGTGAATATTGCTTGAAGTCAGTTCCTGTTGTGCTCATTTTTCCTGGATGTGTCAGGAAAGCTGACAGCCAGAATTGCGTGCCTCACAGATCACTGGGTGAACCTGGATGAGATGGACATGTGATTGGCTCACCACATTTTATTTGCCCTAACACGGAAAGTACACAGTAGCTGTAGGGTCCCAGGTAAATGGCATTTCGTCCAGCATTCTCCATTTAAGCAGATTCCTGGGGATAGATGAGTGAGTGACTGGGCAAAGCAGCATCAAACAATGACATTTTATGCCAGGTTACAGCTCCACAGCAACCATTCACTGATACATGTTAGTGTAACACTGTACTACATATTTGGTGGAATTTGTTGTCTCCCCCTTCACTTTTAGTAAAGAAATATCAGCAGTCCCTCTATTTCATACAGACTCAGTATCATTAGAAATAATTGGATGAAGCTGGAAAGCAAATTATTTTCTTTCCCTTTTTGGCAATCCCTTGAGAACAGAACAAAGCATGACAACCCGTACACCACCTGCTTTAAGTTTCACAGAAATCAGGAAGGCTGTCAAATAGCTCCTTGCCTTTTAACTAAATGTTTGTATGTCAAAAAAAAAATCAGATAATAGATTTCTGAGGCTAATTTTTTTATTAGATATCTGTATAGAAGAAATAATAGACATAAGATTACTAAGGAAAATTCAGCATTCTTTTCTTTTTATTCAAGTTAATTATGCATTTTGTATGTGTAAGCATTTTAATTTCAGAATTACTGAGAAGTCAAACACCCCATGAAGCAGGTATTAAGAGCTATGTGAAGCACAGAAACATCTGTGTGCTGATTTTGGGTAGTATAAATCAAGTTCTAGCCTTTGGAATACTTATTCACTAATGGAAAATAGAAACCAAGAGAGTTAAACTGTTTAAAGTAATTATGAATTGTAATCTTACAGTAAAAGCTCGAGTCATGTAGATCTGTGGCACTCGCTTAGCTTTAATCCCCCTGGTGTCAATGAGACTATTCAAATGATTAATGTGAAGCATGAACAGGGCAATAAATCAATTTGTTTATATTAACATATGAAAAACCCAAGGTATTTCACCAAATCCATCCAAATACAAAGCAAGTCTAAAACTGCCAATACTGTAGTTTACATGTCCTATACAAAAGTACTTTTTTCCATATTTAGGAGTGAGAGGCACAGACTGTTTCTCGAAAATCACAGAAATGTAGTTATTTCTATTGAGTTTGCATAGCTTCTTTAGTAAATTTTGTCTTTATCATACCTGCATAAAACCTAGGCAACTTTAAATTATAAATATGCCAGAGACATTGTCCAGAACTAAGAAAATAAAGGAATTTGTTCTGTAGTGTCACATTAAATTGCAACATCAGGCTTATGGCTCTTGGTTTGTTGCACGGGTGTTCTTGTTACAGTCAAATGAAGCATTTTAGATCCAGCATTTATTTAAAAGTTATTCCTCACTAAAGAAAAAAAAATCTTTTAATTGTTACTCTTTCATTTGGTTGCTTCCTGCCTTTTGTGCCATCACTGCTAACCATTGTATCTTTGCTTGATTTGCATTAGAAACATATCTTTTGGAATGGTTCTTTCAAACATCTAGTGTGATGAGCTGCTACGAAGTATTCATGCATTAGGTAGGAAAAATGCAATGCCAAGATTACATGTTGGTGGGGGGGGGGGGGGGGGGAAGAGAAACAAAAATAACCAAGGTTAATTTTTCATAATACAAGAGATTCTATAGTGAAACAGAAATATTTTAGCAGAGAAAAAACTTAGAAAAATATGATTGACATTATGGTGTCATACATTATGGTGTATGTATGTTATCAGTAATTTATAATAAATAATTTATATGGTGTTGAGGCTAATTTTAGGTCACTTGGAGTCTGGATATCAAATTTAAAGAAGCCCTTTAAATATGTTCTGTAGCTTAGAAAAAACTTTGCTCTTTTGACTGGTTTGAAATTCCATTGTGACAGATCAGTCAAAATGTTTGTGGTGGTTTATACTGGCCTTAAAGACGTAAGTAATCTACAAAGTCCTCTTTTAAAATTTTGACAGACAGGGGCTTTTTATTTTTTTATCTCTTTCATTGATTGGTACTAAAGGCTTTCAATCTATGAAGCAAAAAGTGACTATCTTGGAGAATATAAAATATAATATTTTATTGCAACAAGCAAAGGTAAAAGTTAAGGATTACATTTGTATCTAAGTACAAATTTTCTTATTGCTATCCATTCTAATTCTTTATCTGTTATCCATTCTAACTGGTGAGCTAATTGCAATGCTGTTACAACAGCATTTATATGCTTCTTGTTTTCTTTAAAATAGCATTCAAATGAAATAAAAACAGATAGTCCTTTGATGTATTCTTCTGTCCATTCATTTTAGGCCCCTAATAAGTGATCCCAAATATTGTTGCCATATGATTCCTTATTAGGTCTGTGCTAAGGCACAAAGCTTTTTTTGTGTGTGCAACCTCATTGAAACTACAGGTTCCTTTCACTTCTATTAGTACAGAAGAAAGTCACGTTACATTGCCTTGCATGGACTTCCACTGAGAATCCAGAAGCATGGGACTAAAGATTCATGTGGTTTCACTCCGATGTTATCAGCATATAGTTTAAAAAAAGAAATTAAAAAAAATAAAATTGTAGTGACTGCATAGACCTTTGGGATAGACTTGCTCTAAATACACCTGGAAACCCAGCTGGTATTTCAGATGGGTACCTATCTCACCTTTCAGTTTAATATAAAACACAAGAGAAGATATAGTTTGAATTACAATTATCTCTCTATACTGGCTAGTTTAGAAATAGAAGAAAAGAAGCAGCAACTATTAAAAGTAGTTTAAAAAGTAGTTAACAAAGTAACAACAGTAGTTAACAAAGCAAAGTGCTTGGAAGTGACACACATGCACACAAAGAATAATTCTATCAATAGCTGAACATTTGTATCAACAGCAGAATCACAACTTTGAAAATTTAAGAGAAGATTAGAAATGAGGCAAAGCAGGGCTTCTCAGGTTGAGAGGTTCATTATTTTGTTTTTATGCCATTTATGTAAAATTATGATTGTGTGATATGGATCATACCATGATTCAGTATTAATTCAAATTAAGGGTTTTTTTATAATCCATGTACCTTCTAGTCCTGCACAAATCTTATTCCACCCTGATGAGAATTATTTTTATTATCTGACTTTCATATGTACAGTCAGTTCACACCTATTATTTATTAGCTAAAAAATGCTAAGATCTCCCTTATTCTTTCAATCTTGCAAGAAAAAATGTTCAGAACATTCATTAGAAGTTCCTTATCTCAGGTGTACCTACCAGGCTACTTTTCATGTCAGCTTTAGCAGTTTCTTTTTACATTCAGGACAGTAAGTTTTCTAAATTGCTTATGAGTACTGAATATACTTAAGTAATTTTAAAACATCTCCTACTATGCACTTTATTCTTGAAAGCATATTCTAAACAAACTCATAAACTGCAGAGAGTAAACCTTTTGAAACTGCTCAGCTCTCAGGTCTTCCATTAATGTTACTGTCAAATGCATAAAATGAAAACCACAGAAATCCTTTCTGTTGCTGTATCAGGTGTCAGATATTGTCCTGCTAGTTAATCTCTCAAAGGAAGAGGGAAGCTTAATAAAACTATAGCTAAAATCCTTTGACATGAATCCTGCTCTTACCTGCGGATTATAATGTAATCCCATTATGACCTTTCAATATCCTTTATCTATCATGAAAAGTGATGTCTTAAAAGCTTCTTATTTTTGAACCATAGTATACATGTGTTTGTTCTATTGTTAAAGAATGCAATTTACCTCTAAATGTGTTGAAATAGAGGAGTTTCTGAATCTAGGTCTTTCATTCAGACTATTTACAGTCTTCAGTTAAGAAATTGTAATTTTAAAATAAGTATGGCCACATCTGCTAGAAGAATCTCTCTGGTTTTGTCAGTGTATCACTCATCATTTGGTGATCTTGGCTGAGTAGAAGGTTAGTCAGTGGCCTGAGTGGCTCAGGGTGCAGAGACATCTCCTCTTGAGTACTGCTCACATATCTCCATCATCCCTTTTGCTACTTCTGTCAGGATGCCTCTCCTGCTTTCTCTTGAGACCCCTTCCCTTTCCTCTGTCTTTTTGCACAAGTAGAGACACTGTGATATTCTGCTACATTTTTCCATGGAAAGAACCTTTGCAAATCCTTGGGAGTATATATGGGCATGATAAATAAAAATAAGGAATTGTTTTTATTTAGTTCCAGTACCTTTTTGCACTAAACTACTTTTGTGCTAGTCACAAGTAGAGAAATGCAGGCAACAGCTCTGGAATCTAATATAGATCTTTACAATTTGTTTTGAGTGTCATCAGGCAGGGGTAAATGATTATATGAAAGGATAATGCGAGAGAAGCATGAAAGTTATTGTCTTCCTACAAAATTAACATCCTCGTTTTTGGCCTTTATTTCATTATGCCATATTCTTGGTGATGCTCACTGATTATAGAGAACTGATGCTCACTGATATAGAGAACTCACTGATTATATTAACCCTAAAATACAAGTTCCAATTCAGTCTTATCTTTACTAATTTTTTATATTTCTCAAATCTTTCACTGCCTGAACCAAGAACCAAGTATGAATTGTCTGATATTACCCAACCCAAATAATATTTTAAGATACTGTCAACTCCTTCAAGGTTTTTCAGTCACTACTGTTTTCAAAACAGAATGAAAGCACAATTTTTTTTCCTTTTAACCTAGAAACAGATTATTTTTTTAAAAAAAATATGAAGTTTCTGTGATGAGATTTCTCTAACAGAATGATCAAGGAAAACTTAGAAGACACAATGTGATTCATATTTTCTTTCATAACACAGCTTAAGTTCTTCAAAAGATAATGGAAGCTGTGTCAAAATTTCCATCAAGATTTTAGAAGATTTCCAAAAAAGATTGCAATATCTAGCCCTTAATGAAAATATTAAAAAGCACATGACCAGTCTGGATAAAACTTTCTCATGGCAAGGCCATCATGCAGAATCTATTGTGGTACATTCTGTTTATTTTCTTTGTATAATATGTTTATGATATTAGAATACACCAAAACTAAAATTAAGGAAGATGGAATGTATGGTAAGAGCAAAATGAAACATATCTTATGCTCAAGGGCCAAAGACAAGCTATATATGAAATATGGCATTATGAAAGGCAATTTATTCTCAAGCAATCTGAGAGAAATCCTAACTCTTTCCAAGTAATGCAGTAAACTATACCTCTACCCTGATATATATAATTCCTCAAGGATACCTGGTGTTTGCTAAAAAGCTTCTGAGTTTCTGAACATATAGATTCTTTTCTAAGTTATTTCCTCTGAACTTTGACCCCTCTGCTTGTTTCCTGACACCCAATTACACTCGTAAAATATTCTTTCCAGATTGGAACAAATGCTAGAAAATTACCTAGCATTTTTTAAATTATAGGACATGAAATGGAATAAGTGTGAAAATAAGACATACTTCATATGCATAGTACCAATTTCAATGATGATTCATTTTCTACGCAACCTTCTGTGGGATCTCAGTCTCTCAGAACTGGGGTGCAGGGTGAACAAGACCCCCCCTGGGGGGCTCGGGAGTCCTGGAATGCTGCCAGAGATGTCTGGTGGCTGGACTTTGATCCCACATGGGAGATGACATCAGTATGAGGACGGGAGGATTTCACTGGGGTGAATGGTGAAGGGACAAGTTAATTGGAGTGTGAGATACAGGGCTTAAGATTTCTGTACAGGGGGGTCTAGAGAAGTAAGATGGAGGAATTGGGGCGTGCCCTTCTCCTTCTTCTTCTTCCTCTAGACCTCCATCTTCTGTGGTGATGTTGGCACTCCGGGATTGGACCTTACTAGGGGAACACTGGTTAATAAGGGTAGAGGGTATTGGAGAAAAATGATAAATATGGTATACGTAACTCCGGGTATAAAGATAGGTGACCGCCCCAGGGGCTTTCAGTGTGTGCCCATGGCTGACTGCTGAGCAGAACTCTGTCAGGCCAAGAGAAAATCTTTTAGATAAGCAATTAATAAACACCAAGACCAAGAACAAATCTGAAGCTTCCTCTCGTCCTTTCGAACCCGGGGGCCCAAGGCCATCTTTGGGCTTTTCCCCAGACCATCTGAACAGCCCAGAAATCCCACAACTGGCGTCCGCTGTGCGGGCTATCTCCCACCAAACCTTTCGGGGGGGGGGAAAGCCCTGAAGAGCTGAAGAGCCAAGAGAACAGCACTGATAACTCCAGAGGAGGGAAGCCTGAAGAAAGAAAGAAGAAAAAGAAAAAACCGGCCGGGAGAAGCTGCAAAAATCAGCAGTCACTGAGAAATCCCATCTCTCAGCTTCTGCTGAAGACAGCTCGTAGCAGAGCGGCCTGGACTGGGACCAGAAAGGCGCCTCTGATCCATCCCTCGTAATCTGCTGGACGGAGAACAAGGGCCTCCAGACCACGCTGGCGACAGATTCGGTAAGAAGGCCAAAATAATACTATGGGGGCAACACTCTCCCAAGAACAACGGGAAATCTTATCCACCTTACAAAGTGTAGCAGAATTATATACAGAAGGGATCCCAAAGAAAGAATTAAAACAGCTGTTATTATGGGCAAGGCTCAATTACCCACTTGCAGAGACATATCTTTTGTTCGAAGTCGGGTTTTGGCAAGAGATTAATAGGCATTTATATATTTTAGCAACAAAAAAAGATGAGACAGCGTTAAAGCTACTCTCGCCGGCAAGAATCATGTTACAAGGTATTTTAGTGCAGTCTAAAAGGCTGGAGAAGCAGCGAGAAGCTGCGGCACCCTCAGAGGAGGGGGCGGAGCGGCAGAGCTCCGGAAAAAAAAAAATTGCTCTGGCTTTGAAAGGCCAGGGGGAAAGGGCTCTCGAAAAAAGAGAGCAGGAAAAAATATTAAAACCCCCGATCAAAAAATGCAACAAACCCCAAGGGCGTCCTGAAACTCCAGAGAGTGTGGAGGAGTCAGGAGCAGAAGGGGGGGAGCAGGAAGATAAGGGATCGGGGGGGGGGCCTGCTCGCGGCGAAAGCGGCGACGCGGCGGCGGCGGCGGGCGCGAGCAGCGCCGGTGAGGATGAGGACACGCCCGCGGAGGGCGAAACTCGCAAAAACCGGGGGATAGACTCACATACCAGCGCGGGGGCGGCGAGCGCGCAAGGCGGGCTGAGGGAAAACGCGCAGCCCCGGAGGGCCGCCGCGGCGGGACGCAGGAGGCGCGCGGGTGTAACGTCAGAGCCGGTGCGACGATCAGCTCGAATCGCGGGTAGAGCCGGGGTGCCGGCGGGGGAGGCGAACACAACATCAGAGGAGGAGGGGTCGGATTCTGGGACAGACCGAGGGGCGGGAACCTCGGAGGTGAAACAGGGGGGAGACGATGATGACGTCACCTTGGGGGACACCGGAAGTAGCTCAGAGAGCACGCACGCGCAGAGAGTAAGACGCGGGCGGGCCCGAGCCCGGTCCCCTGTGACGTCGCGGGTGAGGAGGGGCCGTGTTAGGGATTCTACGTCCCGCGGCTCCACACCGTCT
Source organism: Melozone crissalis (assembly GCF_028551555.1). Classification (NCBI taxonomy): domain Eukaryota; kingdom Metazoa; phylum Chordata; class Aves; order Passeriformes; family Passerellidae; genus Melozone; species Melozone crissalis. The sequence goes on from NW_026535780.1 coordinate 27,308,907, forward strand.
CCAGATCTGGTGCCTTTGGTCTCGAGCCTCGGAGTTTCAGTTCCTTCCCCTCATGGGAGACGCCGAGCCGGAAGAGGAAGTAGGGTAGTCGAGATTGCACCGTCATCCGAGCCAGGGGGGCCGGTGACAGCGCCACCTAGTGGCAGGAGGGCAGAAGTGCACGACATGCCGGGTCGGCTCGGCGGAGCCACAGCGCCATCTCGTGGCGAGACTGCAACAATGCAGCAATTTTTTCCAACAATATATAAAAAGAAAAGCACCTCGAAGAAAACAATGTTAACACGACAAAGGGATTATCCATCCACTTCGGGATTTCATGAAGATGATGAAAGCTCAGATGAAGAACAGCTACAAGGGGAAGATGTCATAAGAATCACAGCATCGGAAGGTGTCCCAACATGGATGCTATCAGCAGCAGAAGCAGCAAAAAGCTTCTTGCATTCATTCGATGCAGTAAAGAAGAAATATCAACAGGATCCTCGAGTTTCCTTTTCGGATTTAGGAGCAAGGCCAAAAACCTCAAGGCAAAAAATGAGACACTATGAATCACCGATGACATCTACAACACCATTATTCATGCAAATCCCAATGGAATCTGATGAAGAGGGGTTTCAAGAGCCGGTGAAGACAATGGATTGGAGGCAAATCAGAAAAGCATTGGAAAAGGAAAAGCATTTATTCCCGGGATCAGGGGATTTGACAATGCCAGTGACATATGATGCCCAGGGACAGAATCCAAGGTGGGAAAGGATGGGTCATGAGACACTCAAGGACCTAGGGAAGGCAGCTCAGACTTTTGGGCTGAACTCACAATACTTCAAACAGCTATTAAGAGGGACATTCTCTATGTATGATCTCACACCATATGACATTCGAAGTATTGTGGCAATGATCCTCACTGACACACAGAGTCTTGTCTGGGAAAAAAGGTGGAGAAAATATCTTGCTGAGTTGCGGAACAGATACCAAGGTGGGCCGAATGCGAACCTCACAGAAGGGCAATTAGCAGGGGATCCTCCAGATGACAATCCAGGGGAACAAGCAGCGCGGCTTCCACGGAGAGTGTTAAGCGACATCAAAGAAGCAGCGCGATTGGCAATCATGCAAATTACGCCGACAGGAGCTCCGGATGTCCCGTTCTCTTGCATCAGGCAAGGTCCCACAGAGCCATTCATGTCATTCATCGACCGACTCACGCAAGCCGTGGATCGACAGGTGACAACAGAAGAAGTGAAGAGGCCTCTCTTGGAGAATTTAGCTTTCGGCAATGCCAACCCGGATTGTCAACGGGTGATTAGCACCATGCCAGGACGGCCATCCTTGGCAGAGATGGTGGAGGCATGCAGCAAGGTGGGGACGCCTCAGCACGTCGCAGCGATTGTAAAGGATGAACTAAAAGAGGAATGGGAGAAACAGCTAAAGGGACGCTCAGAAGGGCAATCAGAGGACAAGACATTGGAGAAGATGTTTGAGAAATTACTCCATCAGCAGGACGAAAACATCAACAAAATTCTCGCGGCAATGCAGGAAGAGAACAACCCCCAAGGAGGACAGTGCTACAGATGCGAGGGAGATCATTAGTGCTTATCCAGACTGTCAGCTTGTGCAGCCACCTTCTTCTACCGGGGCCATCAATCCGCGGGGGCTGCAAAGTCTTCAGTTGTGGCAAGCTGATGTCACAAAATACCCATCTTTTGGGAGGCTCAAAAATGTTCAAACAACACATAGGCAAAGCTAAGGGAAAATCCTTTGGTTTTGATCAGAAACCCAGAAACAGGTTAAATAGAGGGTCCTTTCAAACTAATCATTTGGGGAAAGGGTTTCGCTTGTATCTCCACAGATCGAGGTCTGAAGTGGGTGTCAGCGCGGCACGTGAAACCATTCCGAACGCGAGAACACGAGAATGCTGATCCAAGAAGCAGAGAGACGAGTACTCAGACAGAAGTCGAGACTCGGGCTGCGAAAAACGACCCAGAAGAGAAATGAAAAGAAACTAAGGACTTTGGGGGGTTTTCACATAAAAGCAAAAAAGGGTCTTTTGGTGCAAACAGAAGGGGGAGATGTGGGATCTCAGTCTCTCAGAACTGGGGTGCAGGGTGAACAAGACCCCCCCTGGGGGGCTCGGGAGTCCTGGAATGCTGCCAGAGATGTCTGGTGGCTGGACTTTGATCCCACATGGGAGATGACATCAGTATGAGGACGGGAGGATTTCACTGGGGTGAATGGTGAAGGGACAAGTTAATTGGAGTGTGAGATACAGGGCTTAAGATTTCTGTACAGGGGGGTCTAGAGAAGTAAGATGGAGGAATTGGGGCGTGCCCTTCTCCTTCTTCTTCTTCCTCTAGACCTCCATCTTCTGTGGTGATGTTGGCACTCCGGGATTGGACCTTACTAGGGGAACACTGGTTAATAAGGGTAGAGGGTATTGGAGAAAAATGATAAATATGGTATACGTAACTCCGGGTATAAAGATAGGTGACCGCCCCAGGGGCTTTCAGTGTGTGCCCATGGCTGACTGCTGAGCAGAACTCTGTCAGGCCAAGAGAAAATCTTTTAGATAAGCAATTAATAAACACCAAGACCAAGAACAAATCTGAAGCTTCCTCTCGTCCTTTCGAACCCGGGGGCCCAAGGCCATCTTTGGGCTTTTCCCCAGACCATCTGAACAGCCCAGAAATCCCACAACCTTCATTTGTTTTATGCTGCCTGTCAGCCTGCAGCAAGATCACGACAGTCAGTATAGAAATATCACAGTTTAGTCAAGCAAAACAATTATCCTTTGCTTTGTCACACTGGTGAAGTTACAATAATAAGCTTGGGGGAAATTGATAATGAGATTTGTAAAGGATTTAGTTTTGTTGTTCTTTATTGGGTTTTCTTAGTGTATTCTTTAGAAAGGGCTATGCTTTTTTTCTGCTATAGCCTGGACACTCAAACATAAATATACACTCTCCCCCGCTCAGAGAGAGAAGTCAAGGAAAAAGGAGACAAAAGGAAGAGAGAGTCTTTGCTATTCCCTGTCCTTCACATGAGGAAGAAAGGAAAGAAGATAAATAAGAAAATTTGATGATAAGAAAATTTTCCATACTCCTGCCGCATGGATCTGCACAGCTCCAGTTGTTGACCCTTACAGGAGCTGGAAATAATGATGGTACTCCTCTAGCTACTACTCTGCTGCCTTTCCATCCTAAGAATGAAATGGTCTCAACTAGACTTTCAGGAAGTGCTTCAGACATGTTCTTCTCCCTGAGGTCAAGGAGATAAAAAAATTCACCAGGATGGAAATATTCCAGGCTCATACATGACCTTGGGAAATGGAACTAGTAAGACACTCAATGCAGATCCTTCTACTGACTTTCTTTTGGCTGGCAGGGATGTAAAACTGGAGAAAGCACTGACTTTGTTTCTGTTGCTATCTATTAGGGAGTAATATGGTCAGCAGTTGTAATTATGGGTTCAACTCCTGTGTTGGAATCCATAAGGTTAGAGGATTTTTAAGAAATGGTTAAAAAAAAGTATGCAGGCCTTAGATTGGAGTTTTGTTAGCATTGCAGAAAAGTTTCCCATGCAAGCAGAAAAGTTTCCCAAGCAGTAAACGTGACAAACAACAATAGGCCTCTGTAGAATTGGCTTTAGGATGGCAACAAGGTTATTTAATGTATATCTTTAGAAGGTTAGCATGAATAGAGCTCTGTTCATTGTCTCTTATGAACTAGTCTTTGTTTTAGCTACCATTACGTATGTTTTATAAGATTGGATAGAATACTTGTCAATATGTGTTTTCTGTGTGTGATTGGCTGAAAATGTAGACTGAGATGATTTTATGTATTGCTGTATGAGCCCTCCTGGGAGAGACATTTTGGGGTGGATCAGTGAGCTGTCATGTCTCCTTTTTGTATTCTGAGACTGATGTGCAGGAAATAAAGGCAAAAATCTCTTCACTGGTCTGGTTACAATGTCATCCATATTTGGATATTTTGCCGCGGCCTAGGGGGTTCCTTTTTAAGACGTGGGTCCCTGACGCAATTGGACTTATAAAAACCCATCCCTCAACACTCCTGAGCAAGGCTGAGAACACTTCCAAGCATAATGACAGCTCCATCAGCTGCTGCCCTTCTTTTTGGAAGAGTAAGAAATTGTTACAAGGCTCCAACTTCTGCGAGTCCTCAAAATATACAAAGTTCACAAGTGGTTTCCTGCAGCTAGAGGAGTGCTGCCATATGTCAGAATAAATATTGGTTTAATTAGCCAGTAAAATCCAAGTTGCATGGTTCAGTGCACAAACTGGATAAAAACGGTAATATTTGCAGGTATGTGTTGAAAAGAAGTCATTATCAAATCCTCTTTCCATTAAAAAAAATCAAAATAAAACAAGACAAACAAAAAAAAAAGAGAAAATTATAATTTATTTAAAGAATTCTAGTTTTACAAATTGCAAATATAAAAAGTGACATCTTTGACTCGTCATTACTTCCATTACTAAGATGTATGTGTCAAATGTTAATGAGATAAACTTTCTTGTATCAAGTGTTGCCCTTTTTCTTCTGGTGTTTAGTAGTATAGCTTCTCTTGGTAACTGTTACCTTCAACTCAATTTTCTATTCTTACAACAAGAACAGAATAAAATAAGTGCCAGATGAGAATATGTTATGGAATCATTATCATTGTGGTGTAACAAGTTACTTCATGTGAAAAGGAGAAAATATCTTACATGGAGTCTGTTGGGGATTACTCCTGCTTATATCTGCAAAACAGTAGAAAATGTACATCTAATATCAGGTAATTACCTTTGAGTGGATGACTGAACTAATCCCACTGTCTTCTGAGTTTCCAATTAAAAAAATAGGCTTACCATATCCTCCAGATATTATTTCAGAAAGTACGGCTCATTGGAGGGTCTATAAAATATGACCTATTAAAGATACTGAAACAGTAGGGTTCCTGTACTCCAGAGAAGCCTGAAAGGACATTTATTAACAACCTTCAAATATGTAAAAAAGTTTCTTCAAAGAGGAAAGTAGTAAACTGCTTCCCTGTGGTTTTTTTTGGATAGTGCAAAGACTAATTAGATAAATTGAAGCAGGGGATATTTAGCTTTGATATCAGAAACAGCAGTTTATTGATGTTCAATAATGTTCAAATATATCACATAAGAAGACAGCAGAATTTTAATAATCAGACATTTTTAAGTACAGATCTTTCATAAATCAGGAAATGTTTGATTATATTTGACAGCTGATCAGCAATAAACTAAGATTGACAATATTTAGTGCCAGAGATCAAGCAAGTGGTCTTTAGAAACATCTTCCAGTCCTATTTTCTATTAGCCAAGATTAATTATAAATCTAAAGCTATATGTTGTGATAGATGTTGTGATAGATACATAATATAGAAGTCTGTAGGTTCCTTAAACTTCTGTGTTTTCCACTTGTCATTTCCATAAAAACAATCCCATAATATGCTAATCTATAAAAAACTCCAGTTTGGACCAACAACAAGAACTACACTGGGACCCAAAATACTCCCACCTTAATCTGTGGAAATCTAAGTACTTAGTGATTCTCCTAGTGCTATCCATGGTGAGATCCAGGCAATGTTTGGAGAGTGAATTTAGAGCTTTGTCAGGATGTCTTGATGCACCTGTTTTTTGCTGTTTCTTACAAGGCAGTGTCAGTAGTCAGTGACTGAATGCCTGTCTAGAGATTTAAAGGTGGGGTCCAGATTTCATCTTTTAAATGGGCAGGTAATTGTATGTAAGAATAAGTAAATATAGTACACTGAAAAAAATCCCCATACAAAAAAAAAAAAAACAAAAAAAAAACTAATTCAATAAGAATTCCACAGAATTTTACTTCTTTACTGTATTCTCTACCCTGTTATCCTAGCCACTCTCTGTTTAGACTGTTTTTCAGGAAGAATACATTGCTAAACCACATTTTTAATGTGCATCTAAGTATATGTAACAACAGTTTAGATTTTGGATGGCAATGAAATAATTCTGAATTTTCTGAGGAAACTGGATCAAATCTTTTTTTTTTGATCTGATGATGCTCACTGAGTATATAATTTTAATGTTTTGCCCATTTGTCATCAGACTGCTTCTGCAGCAAGGCCCTGACTTTTAGCTTATGTCAGTAGTGTCAGTAAGCAAGCTTTTATTATTTTGCACAATAAATATAGTTTGTTAATATTTTTAAATTCCAAACTGATCAGATAGTGATAAATTCTGAAAGAGAGTCTCATATAATCTATGTATCTGTTAGCTTCTAGTATCTGGGATAGATAAATACTTCCCTTCTCAAGATATACTACACTTTGGTGACCTTAGAAGATTTTGTTATTTGAAGCAGAAACATGAGTTAGATAGTTTCTTCGTTCGGGGTACTTATTTACAGAGTTTATCCTTACAAAGCAAAAGATATAGTCCTAGTGCAGTCTTTTTAAAAGAATTCAGTTACATTTAAAAATAATTACACTGGTAATACTTTTTCAAAGAGTAGGCAAGGAAAACAGTTATCTAGCTGTTGGATTTTTTGCCTCTCCTGGTTCTTTTAGAAATCTTAATTGCTCAAAGAACAAGAGTTGAATATTCTGCCTGAGTCCTTGAAAAAATGTTGTCTTTTTTCCCCTCATTTTTTGCACTTGACCCTTGAGGTATTTCTGTGTTCCAAAACTCCCAGTCACAGTCCTCAAAGATTAACCTGAATGTCTACTCTTTTTTGAGCAGCAGCTCTGCAGCCTAAAGGAGCTTTTCAGATTTTCCTGACAGACATTAGAAGGTCAGTGATGTATTAAATATTTCTTAATGAATTATCCAATTGCACAATTCCTATTTCAGGGTATTCATATCTGCATTTATGTGACTGGAATATGGAGGACTAAGCAACTTTAAACAAAATTTATATTTTTAGTGTAGGAATTTACAAAAAATAATTGAGGAATGCAAAAAGTACTATAGTTGAAGAGTGGCAGAGCAAGAAGGAATTATTTATATTGAGTCTAAATTCTCTGTTTAATATGTCCTCCATTAAAGATCCTAACACTTGATTCACCTTGCACCTAAAAATTTCGCTCTCTTCAATAAAAGAGATTAACTTTGACAGTAAATTTAAAACAAAGTTACCTAAACACGTTGCCTTGCAATGGCATACACTTTCTGTGTTTTCAAAATGCTAACACAGAAATTAGTGAACTCAGGAGAATCAAAAGCACCTGAGAAAGAGCAAGCATTCTTTTGTTCCTGACACAGAATAAAGTAGCAGGAATGTTACAATACATTTTGGCTTCATCCTTCATCTCTGGCTTTCACAGTGCGAAGTATCTCATCTCCAGGAGAACCAGGAGACTGAGATAACTTGGTCATTTCTGTGCCAGCTAAAGTTTACACAGAATACTTCAATCTGCCTGCTCTATTTTGTATTGTCAAGGGCTTTTATGTTGAATTCTGCTGCCTGACTCTTTGAAATAGCCATACAACAGCAACTGTCTCTGCACAGACAATGAAGGAATGAGTCTCTTAGCAGCCAGATATTTCTTCTCCATGTTTCTCTCTCATATGCATACACACACCTGTTTACCTAATAAGTCTTCTTTTATTTCCTATAATTTTAGATGTATTTCATCTCCTATGATTTTTTAAACAATTTTATCATAGTAGGTGATCTGTTTTGATTAATATGTATGACTGGTTTAGTATGATCCTATATTATGCTAATCTGTCAGCAAACTCTTGTCAGACTAATGATGCTATAACTCAGTGTTACAACAGCTGCTGACATCAGTGGCTGACTTGGTCTTTCTTGATATAATAACGTTAAATGATTGTGGATTGCAACTACATGATCTAACTTTATGGACAAAAGTGTAAAAGAAACATTGTGCAATACTAAGGTCTTCTGGCATATTTAGCTGAACATCTATTTCTCTGTTTCTGTACAGTAATTATTACAAAAGAATAGGTTTCATTTTTCTCAAACACAAATTAGTTTTATTGACAAAATATGCTTCAAGGCCAAAAAGGAAAAAAACTGAGGAGATACTCAATCGAGAAAGCACATTTGTAATTACTTATTTTATAGTTACCAAGAAAAGAAGTAATTTCCCATATGTAATTTTCAATCAGATATATTTCACAAATAAAATATTTTTCCTTTTTTTCCCATTTTGTGCTTCAAGGAAAAAAAAACAACAAAAATAATCTTATCATACTACTTTCTTGTATGCTATTATAGATACTGTTGAAAACAAACTACAATGGCCTGTATTTACTTTATGTTCTTGTTTCTTCCCTTCCCTTCTTCACATTTTTTTTCCAAATATGCAATAAAAATGAAAATCCATCTGACTTGCACACAAACCCTCTGAAACCTATTTCCCAAAGACTGCCGCACATCAAACACCTATGTAAATTGCTGTTTCTTACAAGGCTGGATAAGGCAATCTTCAGACTTCAATATCCTTACTGAAAGCATAAATGCAAGAATAGTGCAGGAAAAATTTGAATTGTGGGTTTTCTTATTTCAGCTGGAATTCGGGAGTAATAGAAACTTCAGTATTCCTGTTATCTGTGACCTCAAGCTATTTCTGACCAAAGAGAATTAGATGAGTTTGAGCAGCTTCCTCATGTAAGCACATGATTACTTTTATCTTGTTTTTCTCTCTTGAAGTTCAAACGTCAATACTTTGATATCTCAGGTTCCAGACTGATCCAGCCTTATACAACTGATGAAGACAAATATTGATAACATACAGCACTTATCTTTTAGATAAAAGTTGGCATTGAAAATATGAAGGTACGTCTGTATTAACAAGTTCTGTGGTGTGATAGAACCAGGCCACTAAAGCAGAAGACTCATTGCTCAGGGCCTGAAATCCACACTGCACATGTTTCATTACCCATTGTGCTGGAGTAGCTTTGGACCATTCTCAAAGACAGACTTCCAATAAAAGCTAGACTCCACCTTTGGTGACATTTCATCCAAAAGGAATCCATACCTCAAGAGGATTCTATGATTAAACTGAAATGGGCAAAATGGAAAGAATTGAGAGTTTCATTTCCAAACTCTTGGCAAACCCAAATTAAATTGCTAATGCAAATGCAATCTCCATACGACTGGCATTTTTTTTGTTTTCCTACCTTTGCCTCCTTATTTGAAATTCTAGCAGGATAAAAGGACACTGCAAACACTTTATTTTTAGTGGATATAGGTTTCAAAGTTTATTTAATTTATTTTTCTATTAGGAATTTGAGTGCTTCAGTCCTGAATGAATAGATTAAAGAATATAAATGCAAACAGATCCCTCTGAAAAGATTACCAGGCTTACAGAGTAGGTTGAAGTTGTATTTTCACAGGGTAACTCAGAGGGTGATTTCTCTGTGAATGTCATACACTGAAATAATCCTTTAAGAGATACAACAAGAAACATCCAAGCTAAAACAGCATATCATATCAGTGATCAGTGACCTACAAAAGTTAATAATATACTGTAACTGTCTATTTCATCTAAACCTGCTTACTAAAGGGTATGCCAGATCCACAAACTGCAGTAAAGAAGTCCATAAATATGAATTTCCATAATGGATGGTGACTATTTGGAATCTTAGGACAGCAATCAGCATTTTTAACATCCACAGCCTTGCTCAGCTAAGTTTTCCTGAAAACCAGGATGTGAATGTATTTCAAAATCTTGGAACTTGTCCTTTTTTTTTTGTTTGTTTTGTTTCTTTGTTTTTCATCAACTATTACTAATTCTATTCCTTTGGAATTTCACATTGAATTTTATAAAAATATTCTGTAGAACATTTTCATTTCATTCCAAAATCATAACTTTGCAGTCATGATTACATTTGTCTGGTCACATTTTAAAGACAAAGAAATATCTAGAAATAACCCTAGAATTGCTGTATTAGTGTGTGGAAATTTTGGAACTCTCCCAAGGTATGATAAGAGTTTCAGTTGAAAAAGTACTGCTGATTGACAGAAGAAATCACTGTCAGGAACTGCCACTAAGATCCTTATACATGTCCCTAAAGGTGAGTCAAGTGAAGAAAATTCCTGGAGAAAAGCTGGAAAAGCACGAATGAAACTATGAGTTTCTTCTTTTTTTACAATTCTTCATCATGTCAAAATGAGAAAGGGGAAAATATTCACAGAAATCATACTTCCTCCTAGCCATTCTCCCTTCAGCCTTAATTTTTTACATAGATTAATGATGACAAATAATTTCTGCATAGAACTCCACTGGCACAAAGGGAGACCAAGGCAAAATAAAGGAGTGTAGAAAACTGGTGAATGGACTTAGATTTATGTAGACTAGTTTCCACATATTCTAGACAATATATAATTCTTATTTATTTATTTATGCAGGTATACAATAGGTTGTTAACATATCAGCAAGAGTTACAACCTTTAGCAGCACTAGCACTTTATTGATGAAATGAGGCCTCCTTCCAGATGTGTAATAAATGTCATTTTAACTAATCCTCTACTGTTATTTATGCTGCTTATGCAAGTACTGACTCTTTGGGCCACAATCAGATGGCAAAAGCCACGGAGTACTCAAAGACTCAGCACTTTGTTTCTGTTTTCACTGAAAGATGGTAAGAGCTACTGCATGTCCACTCACACTAACCAGGACTCACACAGGCCAAGTGGGACTCTGGCAAGTCAGGAAAACTTCATATAGTGGATCTTTATTTTGGTGTAACTGTGGTTTCCTCTCTGCTTTTCAGTCTGAGACATGACTTTTTCCTTATTGTAAGTCTTAAAGGTAAACAATAGTGATCCTGAAAATTTCCAAGAGGCTTGTCTGATCATTCTTAAATCTCTAGTGAACCATTCTCTGCAGCTCAGGAAAATGAACAATTTAGAATTTTCAGGAGTGAGAGTAAAAGGTTATTCTTAAGGAAAGTAATTCCAGAAGAATAAAGAATAACTATGACACCCTGGGCAAAAAAAGGAGCAGTAAGTGTGGATCCTTTCTCCCTCCAGATTGCATTATATTCTTATTATTAACATTTCATATTCTGTTGCATTGAACAAAAGGGGTTTCAGTTCTTTTAGGACAGGAATGGAACTTGATGCAGCAATGATTTTTCATTAAATTGAACTTAGAGTAGCTTACGGTGACTGCCAGCAAGGCATAAAGCGAGAATTAACTGAGGCCTTACTGTCATTGCATTGTTTGAGCCAAGCATTCACTGGAGCTCACTCAGGAGAAAACAAATAATATTTTGGAATGATTTCATCATAACCTGTCAAGCAGAAATAAATGCAGACATTGAATCTCAGGGAACCTTCGATAAAATATAGAGAGAAGTAAGCTCTAAACAGCACAATTTTCAGAAAAAAAATATTGCCAGAGAACCAGTATATTTTAGAAAGCCAGGCCTGTTATAATTCCTCTGTTAGCGAAAGATAAATATTTTTATCCAGAACCATTTAGGAGAGTCATAAAGAACCTAAATTCTGGTAACTGCTTCTTATCCAACTGTTGGGGTTGCTGAAAGTTATGAGACTTTGAAAGACCTAGATAAATCAGATTTTCTCATTTCATTTATGACATTTTGGCTATCCTCCTCTTCTTTTTTAATTAGCTTCTCTGCTTCTCATTTCATTACTCCTAAGAGGTTGTCAGTGTGGACAGAACAACCTGTAATGGGAACTTGAGTGAGCTATTGGCTAAAAATGTAAATCAGGAAGTGTAAGCAGGCATCAGAATTTAGTTTAACAGAAATATACATACTTAAAAAAAAAACCTTTTACTAATTTTCTGGTAACAGAAAGAGAGACAATAGTCAAATGGACTCATTGTGTGACTCACAATCACCAGGCAGTAGAGCCACCACAGTGAAAAATAGAAAAGACAAAAACATTATACTCATAAACAACAGGAGAATTAAGTGCATTCATTCAACATGTTTTCAAATCACTTCTGTTGTGGTTTTGGGGCTGGTAGAGTTTATTTCACCAGGAATAAACAGCATAAGAGAGGATACTCAAGGAAAAGTCACAATGGTTAGAGCAGAGGATGAAAAGCAGTAGCGAAGCTAAAATTTCACTTAACTTGAACATGTGGGTACAGTCAAACAATCTCAATGGAGAAGGTTTAGTACAAATTTATGTAATGTAAAGTAATGCTTGTTGAGATAGCCGGGCTCTGAAAAGGCATGAACAAAAATAGCAAGCTTAGAACTTGTGGAGCACTTCACATCTGAGCTCCCCCAGGGTTCTGATAGCATTCAGAGAGGAATCTCAACCAATAGAAAGCATTACTAAAGTGAATGATCCTGCAGGGTTAACACAAAACCACTGAGCTGGCACAGGGAACATCATCTGTTGTATACCATAAAAATATGCAGAAAGCTTAACCTATTTTTGCAGTTAGAGAGTTATCCAAGGAATTATAGACTAGATGTTGTCTTCAGTAAGAAAATTAAGTTTATGCTGCAGGAAGGAGATTGACATCATATTTTTCTGTAAAATGGCATAGCCATAAGCTATGGAGGTGCAGGAATGGAAATACTCTCCAGTAAGCTAATTTGTACTAGAAGTTCAGTGAGAAAGAGAGTTCTTAATTCTGTAGACTATCTTAGGGATATTAGGAAAAAATTCTTCTCCAATGAATTATTGGGCAGTGGAACAGACTGCCCAGGGAAATGCTGAGTTACCATTCCTGTAGTTATTTGTGTAGATGTGGCAACTGGGGACATGGTTTAGTGCTGGACTTTAGTGTTAATGGGTGAATTCAATTATTTTAGAGGTTTTTTCCAACCAAAAGCATTCTATGATTCAATTAACACAATTGAATCTACAATCAGTAGAGAGAACACTTCTTCAGAAGTCTCTCCAAAACCAGATTATTATGTAACAAAAGAAAATATATCTGCCCTTGCCACAGCATTATGTTAATTAATCCTTTTATTCTAGCCAACCTGAAAAAAGAATAATAAAGAAATTTCATGCTGTAGAGAACTTGTTTATACCTGTTCTTCTCTGATAAGGGTTCACTCAGCAAGCTCCAGGGTTAGGACTACAAAGTAGCAGTAAAAAAACAAACAAACCTAAACCAAAATCAAAACCAAACACACAACAACAACAACAACAGCTACAAAATCTTCGAAACCATTGCCCTGCCTAATTTTGCATGACAATTGTAATTAAGAGTTAGTTAACCTGGTCTGCAAACTCGTTTGGTATCAGTGTATGTGTATACTTCTCTTGCCTTGTTGCTGAATGGGGCTCCTAGGCAGTGCGGTACAGAATCATAAACCATCTTTCTGTGAGAGTTGAAGGAGGAGGAACAAAGTCATGAAGAAATAAAAAAATAAAGAAACTATGGACTCTGCTCATGGTACCTGACTGCAGCTTCCTTAAATCTAACTCACAGCTTGCAATTTGAAGAAAATGCAAAAGGGAAAAAGTAACACCTCAGCCAGTCTGGGAATAACATTGCATGGAACTGGAAAATATTTAGCAGTTTGAAATATATTTAATATCATTTGGTGCAGAAAAGGAAGGGGAAGTCATCAGTCTTCCTACACGTTGCAGAAAAAGCAACATTTAACATTTAAAATCACTACAGTTTTCAGGAGAAAATATAAACTGCAATATACTACAAGATATCCTGTACTTTAAAACAAGCTAACTTTGAATGGATCAGTTTTTCTTTCTGCACAGACTGGGCAAACCACAGATCAGATCTGAAATGCAGATGTACTTAGTCAAAAGTACACAGAGTCACAAGAAAACTACAGTGACTTCTGCATTTACAGAGATGCTTAAGAAAAAGGAAGATAAATTGACCAATTGTTCTTAAGCTTATTATTTTAATTTCCTGTATTTTTATTTATATAATATATTCAAATATTTAATTTTCTATTACAGCAAAAAAGGAGTTTTCTGTCCTTCATTAGGTACTAAGAGATACTTGGTGAAATTACTTGAACTGAATTGTTATAAAGTTAAATGTTGAGAATTTTAATGCAAATGAAAACATTAATACATTCTATTCAAATAGCATTGTTTTAAGACAATATCTGATTCCACTGAAAATTTGCAGCAACATAATAAATGTCCTTAATTTCAAATTTCAAGGCATAGATGAAAAATCTGTTGCTTTGGATTTTGCTAGGTTTAGGGCTTTTGTTGTTTTAAATAATTTTCATCTGTTTTGAAATTTGCATCTAGTTAATTCTTTAAAAGTGTTTAAAACATCCAATATATGCTGAATATATCAGTAATATGAGGCCTTATTTTTAAAGTTCTAATAGTCAATAATATAAATAAACAGACCAGTCATGGGCACATGTACATGGGTAATAAATGTTTCTATAAATTTTAAAACATATCTTCAGTTGCCTTTCCTTTATTCTTTCATTGCGCACCCAAATGTTATGAAAATATGCATTTGAACTGTGAAATCTGAATATTCCATAGTACATTTCAAAAAGCAGTATTATTATATATTATGTGTTAATATTTCCTTATGAAATTATCATTTTTATAATTATATATATATATATTTATAAATAATCAAATACATATTGTTATTTATTGTATTTGTTTTCTATTTATTGTTAATTATAATTATATATTTTAGAAAAAATAAAATATTATTATTACAGTGACATTAATATCAGTGGGATATTTCACACAAAACTTTAAAATAGGAAACCCTCACAACAGTTGAGTTGTCCCTCTGAAAAAAAAGGAGCAAAATATCATGTAACTTTCTAATTGAGATACTTCCATGGTAAGCATTTGTAAACAAATTATTCTTAAAGCAAAGCACACACCGGGCAGCTCTTTGTGTCCCCTACAAAACTAATTGTTTTCCACTACTAGATCTCTCCTTAGAGATACACCCCACGGGGTAGCTCCAAATCTGGCTGTTTCTCTTCCTCCTGCCTCCTCCTTCGGTCCCAGCTCAACCAGAACTCCTTCATTTTCCCATCCTGGGGCAGGGAGGAGTGTGGAAATCCTCACTCCTGGACCAAAGCTTAGATCCTGCCACCTCATACTTTGGTCTTACCCCCAGCAGTGGATGCAGCTCATCTGTGAGTCTACGCTGCCCAAAAAATCAGTATAGTAAATATTTTTCACTGGAGACATTGTCCATAGTTGGGAAGCAAAAAAAAGAGATCATAAATATTTTGATTTTATTAACTACTTTATTCATTACCAGTTATTCTCTCACTGCTAGTTATCATGCAACCCTTATCCATTTTGTCAATTACGTGTAATCTTTTCATCTATGAGATAAATTTATCAGTATCAAGTATGATAAATGTTGCTGGTACCAACCTTTTGGTATAGAGAATTAGATGTCTACCATGAAAGGAATAGGAAATTCGTTCTTTCAACTCTTTTTTCAACAAGCTAATTTGAAGCTTTGTTTTCATTTCCCTGATCTGTTGCTACCATTTAATATGGAAAAAATATGGAAGTTTAAATGGGGTTTTTTGAGTTAGTAGATATTTTTTAAATCAAGTTGAGTGACTTCTCTGATTCACATCTGAAGCACTCTAATATACACAGATGTAATGTAAAGATTAGGTAGAGATATTAATATTCGAGAGATCTTACTGTAAAGAATAATATAAATTAAAATAAATGTGCATTCATAACATTTTGATAAAAATTGGCATTATTCCATGCATGGCATTAATGCTTTGGCATAATGGTTATAATATCTTTTACATAATATGATCAAATTATATTAAAATGAAATAGATAAGCAGATGCATTCCAAAAAAGGGCCCAGATATATTAAATCATGTCATCATTAAAACAGTAATAAAAGCACTCATGCATTAAATTGTGTAAAATATAAAAATTGATGCTCTTATTGGCTAGATGTGTTTGCCGTGAATTTTAACAATATTGTGATGGTTGCACAAAATATGACATATTTGCATAGCCTACCCTTGTTTTTACAATTCATAGTTTCTAATGAAAAATAAATTTTTCTTTCTGACATATTTCTGAATCACAATATTAATATCAGTATTTCCTACTCTGTTTTTTAACCATATGACTTTTAATAGGTGGATTCTGAGAATAAGTAACAAAGACACTGAAATATCACTGCATTTTCCAGATGCTTTTGTAAGAAACCACAAGAAAAGGCCTTTCATAGTAAAAACTGACTTGTTCATTAACTATTCAAGAAGTGAATCACAACAACATTGATTAACTTAGGCCTGCTGTGTGTTGGTCATCTGAGCATCCTTGTAAAAATTCTGGCATGTTGATCTTGCTAAGCTTTTTCTATTGCTGTGTCATCTCCATAAATGTCTACAATCTTTCCAGTCTATTACAGTTGCACAGCTATAACCCTCATTTTAAAGATCTTCTGAGTTTCTCATTAGTACCTTTCCTTATGTTTTAATATGAAACACTATTTGTACAGTTTTTACTGTGCCACAAGCCATCAAAAATGGTGTTTTTCTCATGCCAAAAGACTATCTGCAGAAGGATTCATTCTAAAAACAAAACTGAATAAGAGAAGTCACAAGATCTGTTTTCTTGAGAATCCCTGCCAGAAACCTATCAGAATGGAATGAAGATAAAGGAAAATTATTGAGATGGTTAGCCAAATCCCTGATAACCTTTCTCTTTGTAGGTATTAGTTATTCCCACACAATAATTCACTCAGTACTTCATGAATAGTTTGATTGTTTGCATTTTTTTATTCCACAGCAATGAAGGAGTACATTGAGATGGTTTGTGTAATTGCTCTGTTGTTATCAGAGCAATGAAAGCATCTACCTACTTTTGGCCTCTGCTTTTGCAAGAAATCATATCCCAGCATGCATCAGTCATGGTTTTATTGGCCTTGTTTGGTTATATGAGATGTTCTGAAAATTTATGTCTGATTCTTCCTTGTATGTGTTCCTGTTCAGACCTTCCAGAAAGTAAACCTCCTTGCTGATTCCAAAGTCTCAGCATAGCAACTTTATGAACTTCTTCAGAATTAAAAGAGCTCAAATCTGTTTCTTCTCAACATTAAAAATCCAATAAATGTTTTTGTTTAAATAAAACTATTTTAAATCAAAGTTTATCTTTGACAATTTTAAAGCCTTTAAGGAGAGCCTAGAGTTTTTTAAAATTATAATTAAGTAAAATACACCACTTTAAAAAAACTACTGAAGAGTCATCCTTCTTTTAGCGGGGCTTTTTAGGGGGCAAGTTGTCAAACACAGCAGTTTCAGCTGCTTTTATCAGTCTGTTTTCTGAGGAAGAAACCAAGCCATAAACAACAGGTTTTCTGAGAGAGCTAAAACATAAAGTTGTAGAAAAACAAGCCAAAGAGAACAAGCGCATTTGGAGGTGATCATGAGGTAATTTACTAGGATTTCAAAGTGCTTCACCAAGTGGTTACAACCTCTTTGTCACCTCAAGGGCAGACGAGACCTCGCTGTAACATTTTAACTTTAATATTGATAGCATCACTGTAGGTTTTACTGATTGCCCACTTGATGTTACAATCACCTCGTTTCCTTTAGAGTTTCTTTAGAGAGGATAGTGACCTACTGCCATTCTACTGTACTGTGTACAATTTATGTGACACCTAAATGCCTCCAGGTTCAATGTGCACTATTGAGAGGAAAGTAAATTATTCCCCTAAGTTTTCTTTTGACTTTTTAATAGCACAGGAGAAGTTCAAAAGGAGAAAAAAAAGCCTAGAACACAAAAGTGGAATCAATTATATCATATTTCATTTGGAGTAGGGTTTGGAAGAGTATATATTTGGATGGGAACATCCATTCTTTGACTAGTGAAAAACTGATTTATCAAGACTAATACAGACAATAAAACTAAACAGGTAAAAATTTCAAATTAAATATCAAGGTATACTTACCTTAATGTTTTTAGATTTTTTTTCCCATATCAAATTATTTCAAACTCTATTTCAATTAAATGCAATTTTTATATAATTGTTAAAAAAATCTGCAGAGAAATGCTTTTCTATTTTTTGTTAATGATTACATGATGAAAATAATTTCACAGAAAGACTGGAGCTGGAATAGACCTCTGGAGATATCTAGTCAATTTCCAAATTTGATTTTCATTACATTTGGAGCAGAATTTCTAAAAAGCTTTTACCAATACTTAACAGTATCAGAAGTAAATGAGGCAAAATAATACATCATGGCAATGACCAAAGCTTAAAGAAGGTCAAAACTTTAAAAATTTGACAAAATTTCTTTGAGTGAACTGGTAGTAGGTATTTCATTGGGATTGTAATGGAAAAGAGACTCACCATTATCAAACTCTAGGTTTTTATCTGGGAGGGAGGGGGTTGTTTCTGGGGTTTTGTGTTTTGTTGTTTTTTTTTTTTTTTTTTATTCTGGCTTGGTTTGTGTTTTTGTTGCTGTTGTGTTTTGTTGGTTTGAGGGCTTCTTTTTTACAAATACTATAGAAAGATACACCATCAAACTCCTCAAATATTTGATTTCTTGGGAATTAATTGCACGTGCATGCGGTAGGTTGGCAAAAAGGACAAAATGGATTAAAAAGAATGGGTGTGGGATTAGATAGGGACACAAAAGGCCAAGACAATCTGCAGCAATGCCATGTAGAGCTGAGCACAGAGCAAAACAATAATTTGATTCTTAACCAATGCAGTTTATACATCACCCCTCAAATCACAGAGGCAGGTGAGCCTATGTTTGCATTCCAGCAATAGTGACTGGAGTAGGGGGCAATATTCACTCCTATTTAATTTGTTTTAAACATCAAAACATACTTCTTGAGCTAGTAATTTTTTGTTTGCATCAGGGTTTTTTTGAGTCATTCCTGTGGGTACAACAGAGAGAATAGCAAGCAATCAACCAAGTAACTTTAAGTTAATTGCAGTTAAGAAAAAAACTACATTATGTGCTTGACTTTTTTAACCTCTAAAATTGACTTACAAAGCTAAAATAATATTCTAGTTGAGAAAAAGAAATTTAAAAACCTTCAGTGTTTTTCCTGTATCTTACTGAAAACACAGTCTTCTTGTGAAGTTGAAGTATCATGTTTTCAGGTTTCAGATTATTCTTTTCCCTAGGTATTCTTAATGAATTTAAACCAGGCATTCACATGCCAAAATATCAAAAAAACCACCCTTTCTTTTGGGTTGTTCTTATGTTATGTTTTATGGACCAGATTTTCTTTCAGGGCACATGAAATTTGTTGGTTTCACTACATAGTTAAAGCACTTTTTTGTTTGTTTGCTATGTAATTGCAATTTACTACTTCTTTTTTGTTTTTCCCCACAAAATATGCCATAGGGCCAGACTTATGAAATTATACCCAAATTGCCTGTGTCTGAGCTAACTTTCACTCTGAAGTGTCATATTTTAATTAAAATCTGTCCTAAGGATTTAAATTGATGAAGAGAAAACTTTAAAATTCTTTATGAATAAAAGTATATTTTTAAGACATTTTAGATTTTATAAACATTATGTCCTTCTAAATTTCTGACAGAGTATGGACCTTATTATCTAGCTATAATTGTTCTATGAGCCCAAGATTATCAAAATGTTTATTCACTGCCTCTAGTTTTCATGAAAAATCTAATATAGTTTTAAGATTAAGTACATTCAAAAATTAACATTTTTGTGTAAATTGTCATCAAAATAGCATCTGGTAGCAATACTTGAACTTAATGATCCATGTAGCCTCCAGACTGTGATTCCAATCATTTCCATAAGTTGATATGGTCAAATTCAGTAGGTAAATTTGGAAATTGCTCAGTAATCATCTATGAGAACTGAATCATAGGATGAAAGAATTGTTTGGATTGGAAAAGACCTTTAAGACCACTGAGTCCAAACATTAACCTACCACTGTCACATCTACCACTAAAGCATGTTCCTAGTTTCCTGAAATGCCTAGGCCTATAAAGTTCACACCAGGACATGACCTAAGGGGAATGCAAATTTCCAGTTGCAGATTTGGAGAAACACTGTTTCTTTTAATGATTTGGGGAAAATTTGAAGTCTGAAAATAGCTCTGAGTAAGCATTGCTGTTATTTGCTCCAGCCGATTTCATTGTGACTGCACCGGGCATTTAATTGCTGAAGTTATTACAAAATTTCAGAAAGGATCTGCTAAAATCCAAAAACTTAAAAATTATCAGGCAATCTTTTTCCTGAGCTTTAGACTTATGGATATTTAAACCTTACACATATTACTTGGTAAGACACTCGTTTGGTTTTGGCCTGAAGGCACTTGACTCATGATTGCAGTCCTTCCCAGTCCTTTCCTGTTGTTTGCACTGGGAAGTTAAGTTTTGGGCATGTACTGAAATGCACAGTATCACACTGGGGCAAATTAAGTATGAGCTTCCATATTTTTCAGCTAATTATTAAAAAAAAATCCATCTTTAAAAATATAAAATCACTGGGTTTTCTTAGTTTTTACAAATATTGACATTATTTACCATTAACCTTGGGGAAATCCGAACCCCAAGTTTTATTATGTATTCTACTGAATTCTTATCTATAAAATCAAGATCAACAGCTATTCTAATGCAATCCTTTTTTTGATATTTTTGTTTTCTTGGCAAAAGAAAAGGGAAACAGCACACAGGTACAAGGATTAGTAGATTAATGTATTTTAATGACTGTGTACTCAGATGGAAAATGTTCTTTTTTGGAACTAACTCATTCCTGGTGGATCACTCTAAGTTCATGCAGCAATTAACATTAATTATTTCAAACATATGCTGAAAACTTTTTAGCAGCAAAGTTAATTATTGAATGCAAAAGCAATGCACTGATGTAATAAGTACAAGAAAACTCAAATCTAAGGGGAATGGTGCCAGCAACTAGAAGAAGGAACTGTGATCCATTTCTATAATAAGTGCTAATGCAACATCAATTTCAGATATCTTTGCCCAGCTCTAGCATCTCACAAAACTAATTTGGGATAATATGCCTGTGGAGAAAATACCTAACTTGCTATGCATGTCCCATTCTTCTCTGACTCCTGAGACTAATATCTGACACAAAAGACATCAGAAAGCTTTTCACAGATTCCTCCTTGGTATTCACATTAAGTTAGAAGAAACAGATTTCAAGGAATAGGCTGTTCTTCAAAATGAAGATTAAGTGACTCATAATAATTGTTTTTCTAAAACTTCTGCTGCTTCTTTTGGAGTGCTATATTGCTAAGAAAACTTGTGGTTCTTTCCTTCATAACAGAAGATCCAAACTAAAATATTTTGGTATAAATAAGTTATAGGTAACCTTTCAACAGCTGCTATTAAAATTATTAGGTTTCAGTTATGCCACCTTTCTTTTCTCTACTTTGATTATTTTTTGGAATTTTCAAACAAAAAAAAAATTTCCAAAAATAGAGAGGAAAATCTTAAGCAGAAATTTCTCACAATAACCTCTAACCTACATGACTATACTTTCCTTATATTGTAAAGTTTAACCATGTAGGGGTAATTTGTTCTGCATGATATCCTCAAATTTTGTCTTGTAATTGTTTCAGCAATTTTCCAGTACTCATAATGATTTTGAAATTCGCCAATATTTTGGAGTTTGTTGTCATGCAAACAATTGAATGCTATTCTTTAAAATAGTTGATGTATTTCCAAGAAGGCTCAGAAAAGTTTTTATTTTTGGTTTGAATATGTTGTAAGAAATCTATGACTTACAAGGAAGATATGTAATTAATTTTATAGCAGTATTTTTTTTTTAGCAAATGGGTTCAATGTAGATACTTTATTCTGCGCTTGTTTTTAATTCACTCTTACAAAAGAATTAACTAGTAAAACACTGATTTTCAAAGAAATTCTATATGCTCAGAAACTTTTTGGTCTATGCTCTTTCCTCATGCACAAAAATTAATACCAAAAAACCTGAAACAAAGCTCACGAAATTCAGTTCTTTGGTGGGTTCAAAGATATGAAACTGTGAAGTTACTAATGGAAATATTTAATAATGTTGTGGATTTAGTTCTTTTTAGCTGTAGCCTTTTACATGTAGCAGTTTTCTCCTATTTCTTTAATACCTATAAAGGTTAATGAAGATAATATTTGGCTTGAATTGGCTTGAAAATGGAGATCTAATTGCATATTTATCCAGATATTGAGAGGAGCAAGAAGAAAGTGGAAGTTGGGCACATTCCAACACAATCTCATTAAAAGGGTCCTGCAAAAAGGCATTAAAAAGAAAAGGAGAAGAGGAAGCAGAAACATGATCAGCAATGAAGAAGAAATAAATTCTCCCACCTGCCTGTGTCCAAGCAAACAAGTTTGCAGGGTCTGTCAGAGAGACTGTTATGAGCAGTGCAGCAGAAACCACGTCACAGCGCATGTTGTTTGACAGCAAAAGTAAACAGACTTGGTGCTGACTTTGGGAGAGCTCGTGGCGCAGGAGCCTCCCTGTAGAGCGTGGAGATAAAGCAGATTTTCCAAAAAGATAAAAAAAAAAAAGGTTTGATATTCTTTCTTTCTCTCTTTCTAGAAAGCTGACATAGAATTTTAGATGTGATTAGGAGGAAACGGGCCAAAAGCTGCCCAGACTGACATATTATCGTATGTGGCTAGTTCTGATATTGTCATAATAACTTCCTTCTGGGTTGGATTTCACAGAAGAGGCTTCTTTCCATGTTCCATTTAGGAAATGCAAGTATCTTGTCAGGACAGCTTGTGAGAGTTATTACGACAGAAACTGGGTTTGGCTCGCTTAACTCTCAGCAGGTTCCAAATACTTTGCTTAGTATACACCCAATGAAACAATGGTTCTTAATTATCTATGTAGTTCATAGACAGCAAATTGTTTAAAGGATGAATACAGCTTTAATTTTATTGCTTTTACATGATGTTTCTTAATATGGTGATGATTTAGTTTTCTGTTTTTAAATAAAAGTGTAATTTGCATTGATACCATTCTATTATCTTGTCAATGTAACAAAATCTCCAAATTCCTACATCAGAAACCTTTAGATTGGCATATTATTGGATTTCCATATTGTTGGGTTTTTTAGTGACATCCTCTTAACATTTTCTGCACACAGTAATATCTCATAGCATAGTTGCATTGAAATAATTTTCCATCAGTTTGACTTGATAGTGTCTCCCTGGACTTGTACTGACACTTAAACTGTTGCTATTTTGCGGAGATCAAAAAATGCTGCACTCAAAAAACAATTTTGTTTTCACAATACAATGATCCACTTTAATAATTGTTTTCAACTTCAGGTTTCTTTTTTTTTTCCCCTTTTTTTGCTTTTTTTTCCCTTGCTACTATAAAAAGCTATAAAATAAAAGCAGAATTTCATCTCAGCTTATCTGAAAAGGATTCACATATTGAAATTTATTTAATTAAAAAAAAAGAAAAATACATTAAAAATGCACAGTTAGTTACAACTGAGATATAAAATGACAAGAGAAGGCTACATGAAGAACTATATCAAAACTTAGCTGTTCCATTTTCATGTTTTAACACGATGACCACATTTCTGTCACTTTCATATTCCAAGCTAAAATCAAAATCATGAAACATGGATTAAAGGGAAGATAATTTGAGTAACAAGATTATTGGATTAGTAAGATTATTTTCATATCTTAGAATTTGTCATTAAGATTCTTTTCATTAATAACTCTGAGATAAAAACTGGCAACTAACAAAATGTGTCAATGGCTCAGAGTTTGAAAGTACTGTCTAAACATATAAGGCTCAGACTATCAGCAAGAACTAGATGACATTAAAAAATGGGAATAAAATGACATTTATTAGTGCAAAAATAAAAACTGTGTCTCTATAAAGGTCAACAAGCATGTGTTATAAACCTTAAGCTCATCACTGAACATAAAATCTGCCTATGTGATGTGATCATGGAAAAAAACCCCAGGGCAGTATCAGGGCATCTATTTCAAATACAAAAAAACATGAATACCATTATACAGGATACAGGAATACAGGATTATATCTTTGTTGCTAATATTCAGAGAGATTAATTCTAAGTGGAAGACCATTAGGAAAGCATTACCAGGAATATTTCCAGGAGGGAGATGAAGTGTCTGTCACGCTACAAGAGCAAAACAATGGAGGCCTTCTAAGTGCTAACAGAGAAATAGTTTTCTCATCAAGATTCAAAGAGAATGAAATTATCTCTTTTCAGAGAGAAGAAGCATTTCAGTTAGTTAACACAAGAACAAAGAAGCATTTGGTTATAAACATGGTTCTAAACATGGTTAGGCTGCTCCAATAAACTGTCTACCTAACCAAGCTTCTGCTCTTACAAACAAAAAGAGAAAGCTTTCGTTCTGTGAAGAACTTTTAAGACCAGATGATAATGTGGATAAATGGGTTTATATACCAAAGCACACCACAGATGTGTGGTTTTGCTAACTGTGTGACTTTTCCAGCCTGCGAGACAGTGCAGCCAGGAGGAATGTCATGTGGGTCAGGGCAGTGGTGTCAGTGCTGCCGTGTATGATACAGAGCCGTGGGGACCTGTGTTTCCTGGAGGTTAGAGACACAATCCTGGATACTGAGGAATGTCACTGGGTTCCTCAATAATGTCTTTTTTGTGGTTACCTCCACTATTCCTAAATGCTTTTAGTACAGAGTATCTAGCCATGGATTCTTGCCTTCCTAAATTGCACTGTTTTATTATGATTTGTTGCAGCCATTGCCAGAGTTCCAAATTTTCCTGTTTAGGTAACTTCTGGACATGTTGATGTCCAGCACACTGAGTGTATTCTTTGTCTATATATTTCCTTAAGTGAACCAAAACTACTCTGTTCTTTGCAATGGGTTTGTACCATATTTCATCTACTTCTGTTGCAGCAAAAAGTCAAGGTTCATCAGATCATGTCAAAAGCTATCCTAACTTCAAGTAACTCATGATAAATGCTATAGCAGTAGGGCCAAGAAACACAGCTGGGATTAGCCTTGAGATAAAAATTATTATTATATGACTTCTCTCAGAGATCTGCTCACGACAGGTGACTGGGCAAAGGTCTCTTAACAGGACTAAGAACCTCTTCTCTCAAGTCCTTAATGTGGACCTGCTTTTCACAAATCTTTACCAGTTTTAGTGTGAGTGCCCATGGACTGTCACAAAAGTCAGAACCAAGCTCTGTGTTTTCTAGTATTGGTCAGGAGCCATCAAAAGAGAATAAAAATGGGAAATTATGAAAAAGCAATTGAGAATGTGAGGAGTATTTAATGGATAATGGATGATAGCAGTTGTTCTCTTTTTTTATGAGCACTGCCTGTTTGGTTGAGGTCAATGCTTGTGTGATTTCCTGTTGCTTATGCATTTATGAGTAAAAAATTCAGAAGAATCTTCCTTTGACCCCAGCTAACATATGTGCTTTAATGCAATCCGATGTGAAGTGCCTCAACAATACCAGGTGACTTGAGTCATGGCCCACATTTTATGCCTGCCTGCTTCTGTTCATCAGGAACGTGTGGATGTATTTTAAGAGGTGGTCCAGGAGCACTTATACAATTATATAAATTTAAACCTAATAGGCAGGTGAAGGTGAGGTTAAGGTTAGCTGATGAAACACAGACTTGTCTTTTTCACAAGTCACATATACATTGGAAGGCATCTACAACTTACAAAGACCATTTTAAGCAGTCAAGCCAGGGGAAAGGGGTTTATTTAAATGCAAATCTGAAAAATTTAGAGCTTTAAAACATTAGCCAAATGTCCTTAAACCATGCTGCTGCTGTAACTGATGGAAGTAGCCTCAGAACTTTGGAATGTGAGCTGACACTTCAGGATAACATTAACTTAACACATATTGGCCCAAGTGAACTAATATTGAATGTAAGAGGATGACAGCATATATTATATGTAACTGACAGAAAGCTGTCAGAAAGCAGTTTTTACAAAAAATAAGTCTAAGTTGTTTCTCTAATTTTGGCATGCATTACAATCACTTTTCTGCAAAGTTTTAGTTACAGTACCAGCAACTCATCATTCCAACAACCATGTCATTACAAAATAGATGGTTCTGCAGAGGGCACAGAACATGAATGGAAAATATTATGCTGGTTAGCTCTGGATACTATTTTGTATCTTAAGAAGATCAATATATTTGTCAAAATTTTTGACAAATGAAGGCATAATTATTATAAGGGTATAATCAACATAATTAAATTAATGATAAGCTATATAATTATGATTTCCTTATTTATGCTTCCTAAAAAAAATGATAATAGAAGCTCCAAGCAGGAAGGCTTTTCAGAGTTATTGACTTTGTCTATCCTTGAGATCAGAGGACTTTTGAAAAGGGAATGTCTGGCAACAGCAAAAAATGTTATAAGAATCTGTCAAAAAGAAAAGAAATATAATAAATTTTCAGTGTTGAAATAAGCACATTTTCTGTTTTGTGAAAAAAAGCCATTGAAATGGAGGAACATGCTGCATGCATTCTAAAAAATATATCGAGACCTAGGTAAAAAATTTTGGTCAAAATATGTCTCAATTTCTTTGACATAGGGCTAGATTTCCAGCAATTTTGCCAAATATTAGGTAGAGTATTAAAGCACAAAAATTCCAGAGTGACCAACAGCAAAAAGCAAGTTTGACTCCCCTGACTACATGCTCTGGCCAGCCTTTACATCTTGGTGTTCCAGTTACCCACTTTCAATAAAAATCCACATCAAA
The DNA here is from genome assembly GCF_028551555.1 of Melozone crissalis. NCBI lineage: Eukaryota > Metazoa > Chordata > Aves > Passeriformes > Passerellidae > Melozone > Melozone crissalis. Next base: position 27,335,540 of record NW_026535780.1, read on the forward strand.
ATTAAACCTCACTCTTCTTGCTCTTATTTATCTTTCTGCTTTGTTCTTCCAATGGAGAGATGGGTGGTCAAAATTCTACCTTTGAGCTTTACATCCCTGAATACAATAGGTCAACTTGAGCTTGACCACAAAGAAATTCTTTGTGGTGGAGGATGGAAAGACTTACCAGTTTGACAACAAGCATAGCCCAAAGCAATGCATTTTTGGTACTTCAGTATAAGTACATATACTTTTAGATTCTCCTCTAATTCTAGGGAAGAATGCTTTTGAAATCATTTTGCAGAGATGAAGAGCAGGTCTGAAACAGGAAATCATATTTTATAAAGCCCTGTCATGCATACGGGGGTGTTTGGATCCCCCTGAATCATTTTACTGTAAGAATGTGTCAGCTTCTTGTCAATGCAGCTTCAAGTCAAACCTTTAGAGTTCAGGGAGGGTCTACAAACCCAACAGCTTTTAAATATGGCTCTATGTGCATATCTACACACGTACACAGTATAGAACTGTGAGAAATGTTGGTTCCACTTTTCTGATCAAATATTTATGGAAGGAATGCTATGCAACTATTTATTGTCTGGCACACTGTTTGCATATACCTCAATAGTCTGTTAGTCTTCTGCTAGTGGAAGCAGCATATCTACATATTCAAATATTTGCTCCTGATAAATCTATTATGTATGGAGACTGGTACAAGGCGCCTTATTTTTTTACAAATTGTCTAAAATGGAGAGTGAATTACTGAATGAGCTTGCGGTCAGTGCTTTTTGACCTGACTTATGTTTACAAATTACCCAACAGGAAGGTGAGCAGGAAGGTTAAGGACATTAATTGATAAAAGTGCCACAGTGAGCAGGTTAGCTCACAGGGAAGTGGGTTTAGTACGTTGTTTTAAATGGGAAGGGAGATAGAAAAAAACAAAGATCAAAGCCAACCTGTTATAAGATGTTCTCTTGATACTGACTTTTTAAAAATGGGATGGCCTTAAGCAAAATTTTAAATTTTTTACCCATATTTAGTCTTCATTCTGAGAACAAAATTATTTTTTTTGTGGTTCCAGATGAGGTTATTCTATTGGTCTTTCAGCAAAGATCAGATGATCTCACAATTAATAAAGTAGTAACAAAAATAACCAGACACACACATGATCTTACAGCTAATCTTTACTATCTATTCAAATCAGATTATGTATAAATGAAACATCTTGATTTTATAATTTTTTATTAGGGTTTATTTATTAACTTTTCCCATATTGTAGCAGCATTATCAACACACTAGTCAATAACACATTTTGAAGTGAAAGGGGGGAAAAAATCTACCAAATTTTAATTTTTTTTTGTCTGCTCATGTTTTAGTGACCACAGAGTTTAAAGAATGTAGGCAGAGCAAAAGGGAAACAACAAACTGCTGAAGTCAATGGGGAGAAAGAAATCTCATGAAGTTCTACCTCTAGCTCACACCGTTCTGTTAGTAAGTGTTAGTCATTTGTTGCAGGTGCAGCACGTAGAAGATGAGGTACAATAACCACCACAGAAAGTGAGGTGATTAGTCAGTTATCCAGAGACTAGATTCCTCTTCATGCTCTTTTTAAACCTGATGTTGACCTTAGTTGTCCTACATTAATGGAATAAGCCTAGTGTCAGGGAGCTGGCCAAGCTCATTCTTTACTGTAATTCTTAGCATACATCCATGACATAATTTGATTATGCAAATGGATAATTACACACTAATATTATACATGTATTATAATGGCATTAGAATTCCATAATTAATAATTAAGAGATTGCTATATATTTAATAAAGGTCACATTTTCAACTATTAATGAAATGTGAAATCTTGATTTGCAGATTAAAGGGTGTAGAATCCCTTGTCAAAGCCCAGTAGCTGTCACATACTCTAATTCTCATTCCTTTTAAACATCAAATCCTCTTATGTGTCCCTTTCTTTAATGGCCAGAAAGACATCCTGCCTACATTGGTTATTCTCATTACCATTATTTTTTCTGAATTTAGTAGTTGAAATTAGAAACACATTTCTTCAACAGTTTTTCTTAGGAGTTTTCTAGCTAATGTTTCTTTCTATAATGTTGAACTTTCTTAATAGGCACATAAAGACAACCTCCTATAAATTAGGATCTTGGTAATAGCAATAGGTACCATACTATAAGATAATGAACCTGCAAATACATAGCCTTCCAAAATACATAACATCTTTTACACCATGCTGTTTCTGGTAAAGAATTCCTTACACTGGTTTCTTCTACAAAGCACAAAGGTTTTTTAAACAAATATATCTACAAAGTGGATTTAACTCAACTGTTTTGCTGACTGCTTTTACCATGTCCCCTTCTACCCACATGACGTCATTAATGAAAGTAGTTTAAGTAAAACTCACGTAAACCAAGAGAAAATAGCATTTCACTATATTATTTATGCAAGATTTAACAACTTCTCACATCAGCTGGGATCCTCAGTGTGATTTCTATAATACAGACCTACTTCAGTTGCCAAAGCATCGGCACCTGATGCTATTTGAAACACAAGTTGTACCAGAGGCTCTGCACAGGATCAGCAAACACAATCTACAATCTAGAAGTGACCTTTTCCTGCTTAGTACAGCACAGCAGCTAGAGGCCAGGCTCTGATGATGATGCTCTGGAACATAATAAATGGTAATAGATGCCTTTATTTAGGCAAATTAATTGACAATTCTCTTCTATCACTGCACAGACCAAGCTTCTGAAACCAAGATGCACTATTTAAACTTGAAAGCTGCCATATGAGAATGAATAGTAGACCAGAATTTTTGTTCTAAGCAACACTGCTGATTTCATTGTTTTTGTGTCCCCATCCAAACATAGCACTTGACCATGACTCTACAATTCTAACTTTAATAAGTAATTTGGTTTTATTTTTAAACATGCTGGGTTTAGAGTACTATGTGAATTCCATGTCATCCCATGCTGTTGTATCCTGTTTTCCTTTTATTATGAAGTTCAGAAATAAAATCATTCTGCAGTATCTGAATAGATGGAATAAAGCAACATTAAACATTCTGAAAATTTATGGAGGACTTACCATTGTGTCAGAAAAACAACCCAAATTTATTTTAGTCATAGGTTTAAGATGACTCTCATTGCTGTTTTCAGATCATTCATCTCTGAACTCATTTTGTCACAAAAGAAAGCCAACAGAGATATGCATCTACAGTCATTATTGAATTGACATATCTCAGTTGTGAAAATGTCTGCTGAAACAAGCTGAAGCTATTGAAAAGACAGGAAAATGTAATATTTATAGCTTACACTACACTCTCTAAACTTTGGTAAGCAATCAAAATAAAATGGACAGCCATTTTACCAACTTACAGCACCAACTTACCCATTAGGAAGACAGATAAATATTTTTTCACCTTTAGGACTAGTAAGAAAATTTATGGTAAGTCATCAGCCTGACATATGGTAAACTGCTCCTGCTCAATAATCAAAATTCAGCAAGTGTCAAAAACTTTAATACAACAGGATTTTATGAATGTTAAGAAAGCAGATATAAACACACACAATTTTGATCACCTTATTAAGACTGAAAGCCAGAAAAATCTAATTGAGAATATAAGATCAAGACACTTAGATAAAAGACAAGGTATAAAATAATGTTGCTCAATGCCAATCAAAGCACCAAGGCACCAAAAGCACTTTAAACAGTATTCAGATCAGTGAAAACAGAGTAATATTTTCACCACCATTTCTTTGTGTAATATTTGTGGCATGATGATCCCACATATAATAAAAAATGCAAGGAAAAATCTTTTGTTGCATTTAAAATATGCAAAGGAAATAATTACTGACTGTTTTTGTTAAACAAGGGCATTTATCTAGATTTTTACTTCTGTTGGCAGTATGAAAATACAGTAAATTAAATTATGTTTCTATATGTAGAACATGAGAAGATTTTCTTAAAATTTTGAGTGTTGCTTTTTCAAAACTATGACAAAGAATGAAATGAAAGTAAAAAGGTGAGTACAGGAAAAAAATACTTGATCTTGTCTAATCTAATAATGTAGTATAAATTCAGCCCTCCTGTAAATATTCAAATTATTTTATAGAATATGAATAAGAATCATTGGAGAAGATTTGTAGGTATGGGGACAAAAATTTTCAATGAACTTTCAGCAGGATGAAAGTACTGTTTGAAAATATGAACAGACCAAGAATAAGGAAAAAAAAACTATTCCTCTAAATTTGAATGTTCTCTGATTCCTTGTCTCTTTGCAGAAAGCATTTAAAAATAAGTAGGTGGCTGGCCTGCAGCAGGATCTGTAGGACAGCTTACTGTGACCCAAAGCAGAAAGTTACTTTTCAAAATAGAACACCAAGGCACTACATTTTTCAAAAAAATTCCAGAAATTTCCAAGAATTGTAGTTTATCATTGGAACAGCAAATGCTTCCCAGAGAAAATGTTTCAGTACAAAACAGAACATTCTTAAGAAGGGAGAAAGTAGGAAGACAAGACTGCTGTAGAATTTTGGACTTTATCTCAACATCTCACAGAAAATCTTTAACTTTTGTTTTTATGTGAGTAGGTCAAATATTCTTCTAGGAAAGAAATTTTTCTGCCAGGGTCCAATTTTTAGTAGGCCAGGGTCCTGTGAGATTCATGTGCTTGTCTTATTTGTGTTAGTGTAGCATCCCATGAACTCTTTCCCCTCTGCCAATTCCCAAGGGCATTGCCTCGGAAAGACTTACCATAGAGCTCATTCCTCCTTTGGGAAAAGACAATACTCCCCCATGGACCTCTGTCTCGCTGATCTCTATATTTCACAACTTCCCCTGGTTTCTCCTTTTCCTGTTTCCTCACTGTTTAGGTTTTCCTGGTGGCTGCCCCCTCTCCCCTGGACACCAATCCCCTTTGCCCTGCCCTTGGCTTTGCACCCAAAGTGGATGCCCTTATAAATATCCAATATTTATATAGCTGAACAGAATTTCTGCTGTACTAATTTATGTCTGATCCTTTTCATACTATGGCTGTGCACCTCCCGAGTTTACAGTATCATCTAAAAGCCTCCACAGGAAAAAAATATTTTTATATTGAAACATATCCAACTAAATAAATAACTTGTAATCAGATGCAATTTCCTCTGAGATATACTGCACCAATTTCTGCTCTTGTTCAACTACACATAATGAGTGATCAGAAAAAACTATTCATCATCTTGATTGCAAGAATTTACTCTTCTTCTAATTATGTGACTGCAAAATTATGGATAAAATAATCTATTTCAGAGGCTGTGAAAATTTTCTTATTGCATCCTTTTCTCCTTTGATCATTTATTGATATGTCTCTCACAAATTTAGTCAAACAAAGTTAGTTACATGTTGATTTTTGAATTTCTATTTTCATTAATTCTGGTTTTCAGTGTAAAAGTGTATTAAAGGGAAACAATTTTTTTAAAAGTCATCTCCATTACAGATATTAAAATTATACACAATCTTAAAATTAAATTAGAAGTTCAGGTGCAATGCAAGGAAATCTTAACTAGACAATAAAAAAAATCTTTTTGCTAAAAACATAATTATGTTCCAAGGTGGTCTTATTGGTCAGTGGTAGACTTAGTCAGATATTCAGAAGAATGCATTTCGAGAAACAGATTTCCTTTTTTCCAGATCAGTAGATGGAATCTTCTTATTCTAGTGGCGTGGGGTGATGGATTTTTAAAAATACTTTTGCTTAGTAATTTTTTTCTTATAAGAAACTCCAACTCCTCCATACTTTGAATCATGTGTTAAATTGTTTCTGTATTCATCAACTCAAGCAAATCTGACCAAGTTATGAGCCTATAAAATTTCTATGTTATGCACCTTCTATTCAAAATTTTAACAGTGAGATATGGTTACCATGTTCATCTCAATTCCTAATTATCATATAAATATTGCATAAAAGATACCATTGCAATAAATCATAAATTGCTTAATATAGTGCACACTTTATGACTCATACTGTCGTGTTTTAATCACAATCGTTTTTCCATTGATTACACTGTCTAAACCTTGCAACTGTCAAAACCATGCAAGGTTCAGGACTTTTTTCTATAAAAGTTCAGGTTTATTAGAATTTACAGGTTTTGGGTTGCAACTTTAACCACATATGACGCATACAGTTCACATAGCAGCTTCCAACTCCATCAATTTATATGTACTTTGTAGATATGTATGTATACATATGTACATATATATATGTGCATATGTATGTGTTTTTCTTCTATTTTGTGAACTTTGCAAAAGCATCTTGAAAGTCGCTAGCATTTTTTAAAATTTTATTTTACAAGAATGCAGCATATTTTACAGCAATTTTTTTAATCAGAAGAAAAATGTTATACACTTTGTAGTGTTGTCAAGCTGTTGCAATCTTTGTATCAAAGTTACAAAAATCAGTTAACTTTTACTTTGTAATCCCTAATAGAAAAACTGGTAACAAAACTAAAATTCCGATTGCTTCCAGAATGACTGTCAAATGCTTACTTTATGAGGGTTTGTGTATTTCAAAATAGATATTCATAATTTTAAAATCAATAGACTGGTTCAAAATTTTGCACTGCCCCCAGATAATTCCTTTTTTCACTGAATTGGAAGCTAACAAAGCCAAAGCTGCTTAACTGTTTTAAAAATAACTGCATTTTAATAATCATTATATTACTATGCAGGTAAAAGTGTCTTTAAGATCAGCCTCTTGTCTTTTCTGTTCACGTTCTAACCTTGAATAGACAAAAGAAAATCTATTTCAAACCAATGAATCATTGGGGTTTTGTGAAATGTAGCCAAAGTATTTTTAAAAAGCTAAAAAAACCCCACCTGCCTGAAGAAGAAAATGCTGTACAAAATTAAGGGGTTCATATAGTGACACAGTCCATCCTACTTTCATGCATTTTCCGTGTAGGTGTTCAGAGGTATCTTTAATAAGGAGCTTGTGTTGCATTCATAGTGATATATATGACATCTTTTTCATCTTGCAGAACAAAAATATCTTTTCCATTCCTGCTGAGCCATTTGAGTACTGCTTTCTCCATAACAACCTTATAAACCATCTTTCTTGGGTCTCCCATTTGATCTTGTGGCTTGAGATCATGTTTTGAAAAACGTCACATTCAATATAACCTGCATAGGCATCTTCTGATCCATGTTTCTGGTCTTTGGAAAGGAGTTTTTCAAGTTGACATATTGTATATATCTTAGCCAAATTCTGTCATTTTTTTGTGAAAGACATGGAGACAACTTCTCAATGACAGGTCTGATAGAAACAAGATACCCAAAAAGAATGCTCTTAAGTCACTCGTTGGTTACTGGTACTATTATCTTTACAACCATAAAAAATATTTTATTACAGAAAATGTTTACATCTTGAAGTATGCATTCTTAAGTCTCTTCCAAAATATTTATAGCAGCAAGGAACTTGTTATACATTAATCAGTTCTACAATCATTTCTTTCTCTTCAATGCGCTTCAATCAAAATTTCAGAACTGGTTGAATTTCTAGAAGAAATGAATACAAGTATTTCTCTTCTACAAAGATAATTTCATAAGCAGAATCTTCTTGTTTCTCTGACAAGTTTGATTGTTTTCCATAGTTTGTGGGGGTTTTTTTCATATGTGTTAAGGTTTTTGTCTTATTTTTAGGCAGAATGTAGCTATTTTTCTCTGCTATATTTTCCTGTCCACCTTCTGTGACCAAATCCCGAGCATTCATAGAATATAGATTTTCATAAATTCAACCATTAACTGGACAGATTTGTTTACAGGAGTAAGGAAACAACAGGTTTGTTTTATCTTCTCTTGTGAACTGAGACATGGCATATTTTACTTCATTTGTCTGTTTTTGTAGAGAAGCACAACTGACATATTTCACCTTAAAGGTCTGCTTGCTCTACTAGCAGCCTTTATGTTTTGTATGAATTCAGTCTTACAAAAATCTGCCCAATAAATCATATGCTTACAATAGAAGAAAATAGAAATGCTTCTCCATTCTTTATTCTATTCTTCTATCCATAACATACCAATTGTGGAAGCTGGAAGAGATGAAAGAGAGGGAACCACAAAGAGACAGCTTATCCATGTGTTCCCCTAAATCATATCTCTTATAAATACTCTCTGAGGCAGAATTTTGGCTTAAACAAACTTAGCGTTTTTATTTCTGTGTTCTAATGAACAGTCAGGAAGTATCTAAACAAACATTGCCTTTTGTTCTTGGAGAAAATGTGGGGAAAAATTTCCTCTGGCAATTCTTGTGGGAGTATTTATTTATGAAAATGAACCAGAATTAGAACAGTATTGCTCAAAAGAAATACAGCATCATCAAACTGGCTACTTGAGGGGGTTTTTTTCCAAAGAAATAAGAGTATGTAATACAGAGATACTTTAAATCATCTCAAGAATTTATTTTTCCTATCCTTAATGCTACTTTGAGTAGTAGATAAATATTAAGAGTCTTTAGTATAAGAGAAAACAATCTGTGCAGAAAGTATGAGATAGAATAAGTTTTTGATGTGTCAAGTCAAAAACCCCTGCCTCTCCCTTTGGCTAATTCATTTTTTCTGAACAAAATATGATGCTCACCCTTGCTTTCTTTCCAGTAACATTTTGAAAGCTTGTTTTAATTACCTCAAAGGTAACTCTTGTTGAAAATTTTCTTTTTATTTAATGACTTTTTCTGCTTTTATAAGTGCAGCGTATGACTGCATGGTGTATCATAATCATTGTCAACAAATGCCAACAGCAGAAACTGCATCAGTTAATACATGCTTTAGTAGGCACTAAAGCACTGTGAGTTAGGATAATATGGTAAATCAACATCAGTCTGTGACAATTTGGACTATTTAAAAATTTTATACTGTGGCTGAAACATATTTCTATTTTCAGTTCAATTTTCTTCAGTTAACTCCCTCTTCAGCCAGTCGTGTTTATCATCCCCTCCCTATAATTCTAATTTCAGAACTCACTGTAACTTGCTCTCTGTTGTGATTGGTACTCACTACTTTCTTGCTTCACTATCTCCCATAAGTGCTATTAAAAACCTTGTTCTTTCATTTTCTGGGTTATTAATGGTGATGTCCTTCCGTTCATGATTTGCAGGTTTTTCATGCGAGGACTACTCATAAATGCTGATAAAACTCTACAAACTTTGCTAGGAATTTTAATCTCATTAGCTTGCTCAGACCTCAGGATATTTTTCTGCACTGGTAAAACTCAGAGAAAAGTGAAAAAACAAATCTCAGTGAAATGTGTTATCACTTTTGAGGGACTGTATTTAACTACTTGTCTGAAGTTTAAGGCATAATTATGGCAACTAGATATACAAAAAGCCTGCAGGTACTCTTAGAACTGTAGGGGTTTTTCAATAATGAAAACGTAAAAAGACTCTCTTTTTTTCTGGTATTTTTTCTTTCCCACCTTTTTTTGAACTCTGTTTAACTTGCTCCGTTTAACTTGTGGTATTCCCCTCTCACTTCCTTGGGCTTTTATCTCCAAAGTTTTCTATGTACTTCTCTTAATAACATGAAAAATTTTGTGGACTGAGTCAGTTATGCTGTAAAAATAAAATCTTGAGATAGTCTTGGCATACATTTTTTTCTATTCAAGATCCTCCTTCTTCTGGATCCTTATTAAGTCACTTAGCCTACTACCAAAGAAAAAGCAAATTTTTTTTAATTATTACAGTAACAGGAGAATGAAAAGACCTTCCTCATGTAAATTCAGTTTACATATAGTAGAACATAGCAAAATGTTTCCCAACTACGCTAGATAGTATAAAAGGATGGCACATAGAGCTGACCTATATAAATAGAAAAACTTTTTAAAAGATGTAATGGTAATATTTCTAATCTTACATATCACAGCTAGTTCTTAAGAGTAGGTTACTGTAATGAGACCATCAGCTGTTTCAGAACTTTGCTCTGGCCTTTAAAGAGATAAGATACATACATTTCCTAAGGTAAGTTATGAAAGTGACTAGCATACAAATTATTTTCCTAGCTGACAGTAAAAGTCACCAGTAACATTGCAACATGGAGGAATAAGAATAGCGCATACAGAAGAGCAGGACAAAAAAATGAAAAATGTGAGTTTTGGGGATTTTGGTGGGGTTTTTCTTCCCTAATGAATGGCAACAGCCTTTATATTAATAAGTATATGACTTTCAGAAAAGGCTTCAAAGACTTTTTCAAGCAGAAGAGAAAAATAAATATCTTTCATTTAACCAAAATCAAAGTTTGGGTTGTTTTGTTTGTTTTGTTTTTTTTTTTTTTTTTGGTTTATCATTATATGAAAGAGAGTCTATATATGCTACTATGAAATCAGTGGCTGCCACATCCATAAAACTTCAATCTTAAAATCTGCAAATCTTATCACTGTTGGTTAGATAATCCCAGTTTGTAAAAAATAAACCACCACCATGAAACAGTACAAGTATGCCTTTGTTTTTTACATTTGGATTTTCATTTAGTAAAAACCCATGTTTTTTCTCATTCCCTTTAGGGTCTTTAAGTAAAATGATTAAATCAATGAACGGAGCATGGATTCTAGGTAAACCAGCAAAGTTGCAGTGAGCTCTTGAGTGTCCCAACAGCCAGCCAGCCAGCAAAGTGTTCAGGTAGTGCATCTTATCTGAGATGTAATCAGGAGTCCACTTCTAAAGAGACTTTCTTGGATGATTTTAGCAATGCATTATGCATGACCAATGGTGTTGCTGTTATATCTACTATCCAAGTTATTGAAAAGTCTTATCTTACCTATAGACCTTGTGATAAAAAAGACACACAAGAAATGTCAGCAAAAGAGCTTCACTTCCAAGAACATGCAAATTAACTCTCTCGTATCAAATTAGTTTAATTGTAGAACACAGAAGTTATGAACAGGAGGCAAAATATCTGATGAAATTGAAAAGCTGTCAGCTCAAACTCCCAGGTTGAGAAGGGCTTAGAGGATGTCTTCCTGCTTCCCAGAGAAGTTTTCTGACATACTGCTGATGAGAAAGAGACAGACACATCCCAATTGCAGCTCTGAATTTCCTTGGACCATTCAAACATATCCTTCTCTCTCATATTTCCAACTGCCTGTTAGAGGTATTCCAAACCTTAGCTTGATATTGTCACTCCAGCATCAGAAACCTTCTATTTTCACTTAGTTCAGAACAAACAGGACATCTAAGGTCAGGCTTATGAGTCAATCTCCTAATCGTATGAATCATTCTCTAACCTCTATCCCCGAGTTAGGTGCTACAACCATGTCATTCAAAAGCTTTTGTTTAATGTCCTTCTGTTTACTAACATTTTCTAACTTTCGGGTTTTAATATATTCGGAACACCACAAACAGACTTCTTCAATATTTGTTCCACCCTTCCCAGGTTGCAATTGTGATTTCTCACCTCCATTATCACTGAGTTAGTTTAGACATTCAGTTAGTGCATCCTGACATTTGGATTTCTTGTCTTGGTGCTTCTACTGGAGCATTATGTGGAGATTGCTCCAGAATCTGCAACCTACATACATTCCTTCATAATAAAATCTATGCTAAAAACCAGGTAACATGTATTTTCTGTTTATATCCATGGTGTGTTTAAAACTGCAATTGTAGTCAGCTTTTTGAAAGACAAAGCCAGTTAAGCTCCTTGAGATTCATACTGAAGGTCTGCTTTGAAAATACTCTAATAATGACCACCAGACAATGATTTTCAGTTTATCAAAGCCTATCAAATCTCATTGCGTCTGCCTGGCCTCTTTGGGGCTCCACCAGGCTTCCCACAGCCAAGGAATCCATTTCAGGCTGCTCAGGAGGAGCCCTACTGCTCCTGGCCCCTGAGTCCAGGAAGCCACAGGCCCCCACAACACCTTGACACCATTCAGTCTAGATTTATCCTTTTTTTTTTCAACTCCACGTCATTTTATACAGCTTTTACTGACTTCCTTTCTTTGACAATGTAGGTAAAAATTTCACTAGTGGTAACATGTTGAATATTTAAGAGAGGAATTAAAGGTACTCTGATTGTTTTGCAAAAAAAAAAAAAAAGTTATTAAGGAGATCATGCTCTTATTATTTCATTTTCTTTCTGCTCACATGTCTTCTTTCCTTCTTTTCCTTCCACTTAAGGCAGAACAAATAGGTAAGTAGGAAAAACCATCGCTCTTTTTTTTGCCAAGTTTGAGAATTCTTTTTTCCCATTCTTACCATGTATTATCCTAGATTTCATTTTCAGAAGTCTGGCTACTGGAAATGCAATTTCTATAACCACTTCTTTCCAAGGTTTAAGATAGGAATTACCTGGTCCTTCCAAGAATTCTTTTTGCTGGTTCAGCCTCAAACTCATATATTGAGTGTGATATGTTCAATATTTTATAACAGGGGGTTATTTTCAGTCACTGAATGTCATAACACTGTATTCAAGGACACATCCCAGATGCAGGGCCAGAAAGAGTTTTCAGCTCATCGTAGCTTACTTATATCATTATAGCTTATTCACCTCATTCAGTTGTCAATGAATAGAAAGGGGGATCTTCAAATGGACAGTTGTGCTTTTATAAATATTTTTTCCCCTGAAATTGGTGAGATGTACCTTCAGCATTCAGTCAGACTGTCTGGCTCTTAGAATAGAGATTTTTTTAAGCTTAATAATAAAAAATAGCTACATATTTAATTAATGGACCGGTTTAACTTGAGTGACAGACTCTACCTGTGTATTTCAATTTAGTTTTCCCATAATCACACAAACCTTAGCATTTAGGACTCAAAGGGAACACTAACATTTAATGAAGATACATAAAAATTATTTTAATTTTTTTGAAGAGCATTTCTCTTCATAATTCCTTAATTGAACTTGAGTTCAGGCAAAATGCATTTTTATTCAAACGTTAACTGCTATAAAAACCTGAAAAGATAATTTTGTAATCCTTTTATCAATTTAAAACAAAGGCTGCAGTGGTTGAGTTTAATTAAGGAAAAGTAAATTGCTTTCTGTTAGCCAAATTAATATGTATCTATGAACCATGACCTTTTTCTTTCATTTACACTGGAAAATTACATAAAATGATAGTCCTTCTCAAACTATTTGTAGAAAAAAGGAAAATTAATATCATGACATTAATCCAAGCTGGGATGGCAAACCGTAAGTTTTTCCTATTGTTTTCTTTAAAAAGTTGTCTGAGAAAGGGTGAAAATTAATTTAATAATTACCTTCACTTTTATTCCTTCCATTTATAATTTGAGTAATTTTAGATAGTCAAGATCAGATTCTTATCTGGAGTAAACTGCTGTATCAAGATTTATTTTTTCAAATTCCACTCTGACATAGCATTATTTATTAAAAAAATAATTACCTTGACTTCATAAATGGGGTAGTTGAGGAATTGTGGCTTTTCCTCTACTATTTTGTGAACAACATTCAGTAATTGATGTAAGAATATAAACCAGAATACCAAAAAGATTATTAGATGTCTGTGCCTTGAAAGTTCTTAGTAGAAGTGATAGTAAAGGTATCAGGTAAAATCAATTTTAGCTTTGATCCAGTCAAATAAATTTTAGCTTTCAAATCAAAGCTTGTAAACATAATTGTATAAAATATGAACTTCACAAAATACAGTCCAATTTGTATTACCATCAACTGAAATATGTTGTCCTCAACATTGCTATTACAATAAAGGTCTTATAATGGGAAAATGAAATTTGTTTCCTGATACTCAGAATATAATTGAAGCTGTAATTGCAGGTCTGACTGGTTGGTAGTACAGTCTTGAGGCAGGACTTGAAATTGGATTTGCCCTAAGTCTAGATAATTTATAAGCTTTAGTGCCTGCATGTTGGGATCTGTAGCAGCTCCCTCAGCAGCATGGAAGAGTAGCCCTTCAAGGCACACTCCAGAAGACTGTCCACATGCTGCTCAGAGGGTTGCACTACTCTGCAGCAGACTTGGATTTCTGTTTGGCACTAGTCCATCTAAAATCACATCATCGAAATCAGGCAGTCTAACCATATTCCAGAACAACATTCGGCACTTTGCACTTTTGCTAAGACAAATAGTATCCTTAGGCAGGATAATGTGATTCTAGGAGCAAAATCCATAAGTTTCATGAGCTTTAGAAAATGCACCTCAGGTAAGAATATGTAGCTTCTATGCCACAATGAGAAGCCAACTCTGTGCATATAGACAGTAAGAGTATTCTTCTTATTCAGAAGAGAAGGAGCAGACTTAAAGAAGGTACAGCTGATTCTGCCAAAATGATCATATGCCTAGGAATTGCTCATGCTTGAGGGTGTTTCCAGAATAGGAGATCAACAGTGAAACTAAAAATTTCTCCTTTTGAACCATAGATTTACATTTAAAATTTAAGTAACCCACAGAATGCTGCACTTAGCTCTTTCACTGATTTTCATAGACTCATTAAGCTGTTTTATATTTTTAAAACAGTTAAAACTGATTTATTCTTATTTTCAAGGCATCCTGGGCAGGATTTTTAGTTTAATTTACTCTTTCCACTCCCTTTTTTTAGAGAAGTTCCTTTACATCTACTTTTTTATACTTAGCATCAGCTGTCACACTGCAGAACCTAAAACTGTCAGTTCAGGCAACCCAGAAGTTGGAAGCTCAGATTCCATTTACAGCTTAGTGGGATTTGCAAATTTGGTATGTCTGTGCTCCTGGTTAAGACTATGGGAAGGTGACAAATACTGCAACCCCTTCTCTCCTTTCTACCCTTAGCATTCCCCAGCACATTCCATGTTTTGTGTCACAGGAGAGCGGAGCTCTTTCAAACCCATGTCTAGACACGTGCTTGTTTCACATGCTTAGCCCACAGATCTAATTATCTAATTATCCCTAGTATCATACAAAATGTAGTTTCAGAAAAAATTTCTTCTGTACTTCAGCCCTGTAGAAGCATAAGTTAAAATGCCATTTCCCATATTTTGTAAGACAGAACCCCACACACAATAGTCTAGCTGTAAAAGCATTGTCAAATTTTCACTTTGCAATTCCCATACTCTATCAATAGATTGTCCTGTGTTATTGTACAAAATACACTGTTTCTCTACATTATATTTCATTCTTTTGTTTGAAAAGATCCTCTATTCTCCATTTGTTAGAAGGAGTGGAATTTGAAATATTCTGTAAGAATCAAAACTAGAAACAATTACTGAACAATTACCAAATCTAATTTTGAACACTTTTGAAAGTGTACAATGCTGGAGACTCCTGTGTGCAAGGAAGACAAGGAGAAGGTCCAGTGGAAGTCCAGTGGAGCACTACAAAAATGATTAGGGTTCTCTCTTATGGTCAAAAATGATCTGGAGCTCTCTTATGAGGAGACACTACAGGAGCTGGGCCTGTTTAGTCTGGAGAAGACAAGACTGAGAGGGGATCTCATCAATACATATAAATACTTCAAAGGCAGGTGCCAACTGGATGGTGCCAAGAGTGTTTTCGGTGGTGTCCAGCAACAGAATAAAGAGCAATGGCCATAAACTAAATCAAAAGAAGTTTCATCACAACATGAGGAAGAACTTCTTTACATTATGGGTGGCAGAGCACTGGAACAGGCTGCCCGAGGAGATCATGGAGTCTCCCTCTCCAGAGACATTCAAAACTCACCTGGGTACATTTCTGCGTCACCTGCTCCAGGTGACCCTGGCTTGGCAGAGAGTTGGACTAAATGATCTCCAGAGGTCCCTTCTAACCCTAAAAATTCTGTGATTCTATAATCTGACTACTTCACAATTAAACACATTTTTCTGGAATACCTCTTCTTCTTCTTCTCAATGCCATTAATTTATTGCTAATGGCAATAATAACAATAGACTGTACAAAACTTAATAAAGAAGAAACAGAATAAAGTTTAATTTCCATTTATATTACAAAGAGCAGACTGTACTACTCTGAAATATTCATATGCTCATCTTTGTTCTCTCATTGTTTAACAAACTCATTCTTTTATAGCTTTTCTTCTTTCCAGTCCTCTTGACTTTGGTTATTTTCCTTCCTGATGTAAGTATGGTGAAGAGATTTGGTGTCACTTTCCTCACAGTTTTGGTTTGGGGTTTTTGGGGGGAATTTTTTGTTTTGTTATTTTTTATATCTACTAGTAACGCACTCCCAATCCTATTCCTCCTTCAGCAGTTTCTATCAAGAGAGACAGATTCCTTCCTCTGTCCCTTCAAACATGCAGCCAAAGAATGTTTCAGAATGTTTCAGAATGTTTCTTAGGTGACATCACTTAGTTTTGCAGTTATTTTCTGAAAACTTGGACAGATACAGAATGTTTTTTGACTAACACAGAAGCAGAGTTTAACTGACTGAAAATGCATTACTTTTTCTCAAGCCATCTCTGTAATTACATTTATTGAAGACACACCTGTTTAGTATTTCATAATCAGTTTATCATTCAACAGATTAAAAACAATTAGACTTTTTTCTACATAAGAGGTGCATCTGGACGCTAGTAATTTCAGGAGTCTTAATGCAAAGAGAATAATTGATTGGAGCCATGTAAAAAGGAATATAATTCTGTGAAGACATCCTTGAAGTATCATAAATTATGCCCACAGTAGTTAAGCATTTTGCCTCAAATGGGTAATTTCCTTCTTTTTGACATAGTCTTACAAACTTGTATTTGTTTTTATATCAGACTGAATAAAGTAATTTTTCTCCTGACCTTAGTTTGATTTCATGTCATCTTGTGATTTCTCACACTGCTTGAATGAACTACAGTCTGTGACATGATATGTAATTGCATGTCAAAGTTAAATTTTCTCTCTTGCAGCTTTTTAGCATACTAAGATCCACCCTCCTTTGGAATCTAATCCCCTATCCTCACTCCTGCATGAGATCATTATCATTCATGCAGCTATATTTATGAACAAGCTGTCTGTTCCAGCACCTTTATTTTGTGTCCTTTTTGCCCTTTCCTTTCTTCCACCCTACTTCTCCCATCAGCTGAAGCAAACCACCCTTTTCTTTCTCCTAATCATCACATTTTTTCCATGGGATCCAATGTCTACTATTAAGGGTAGTTGGAAGAAGTTATGGCCCCTCCCAAGATCTTGTTCACCCTCAGCCTGCTGCTGATGGGGGAAATGTTGGGCAGACAGCCCTGATGCTGTGCAGAGCTGCTCAGCAGTTGCCAAAACGCTGGTGTGTCATCAGCACCTCTCCAACTCCCCACAGCACTGTGAGAGCTGCTATGGGGGAAATTCACTCTGTCTCCGACAGACCCTAAATATGCAGAAATACTCAGGATATTTGCTGGCAGCTCTAACAGGATGAAGAAGGGAAGAATGCTATTACACAAAGTTGTTACAGCTAAGCAAAGCTGAGACCAAACTGCTAAAATATTCACAAAATGTCTGACAGAAAAATGAAGGTTGTTTCATTCCAGATTATATCACAGTGCACTTCATTGCATGCAGCATTCATCTAAGAGACTACATCCTTATGACTTAGCCTACTTTTACATCCCAGATAAAATTATGCATTCTAAATCTATAGTTTTATCACTTTTCAGCTCAGGACATGAATAAACATTTGATATATCAACTGATTTCACTTGTTTAATTGCCCTTTTAGTTAATATTTAACACAGTGGTATGTCAAAATAAATTATCAGCAGCAAAAAGCCATTGCTCTTACCAGAAAGTAAGTAATTTTCTGCACTAACTCTGAAGAGTACACATTATAAAAGTTAAATATTTGCAAACAAATACTGAAACTCTAGATAATTTTCCTTGTATCCCATGGGTATTTTTTTAGTTAATAAATTTTGTCTTAAATTAAAGGTACTTTGTGATCAACCAGAATATATATAAGAAAAATATTAAGAAAATTTGTAATCAAATACTAAACCTATTGCTAGCATTGATTATGAAATGAGAAAGTGTTAAAGTCAGCCTGGCAAACACAGAAAGATGCGGAAGAATTAATATTTATTTCTGAAAAGCAGAATGACTAAATTTAGTAAATGCAACAAAGTGCTTTTTGTGACTGTCTTTTTATTTTTCCTCTATAGAAAAAATATAATTGTGAATTAATAAAATCTCTAGTGCTTCAGGAGAGAAATCTTGGAGTGAGACTTCAGGTGAAGGAGTTGTTTATTTGATTACTTCCCCTATAATACAAGTCACAATTTTCCATTAATACTTGCTGATGAAAAAAAGGGATTACTGATTTGGGGGATTTTTTTAAAGAAACAATGAGGTTTATTCTTGTGGCTATGAACTGAATTCAAATGATTTACTTCATAACAGAACATTTCAGATGAGTTCTTGCAGTATACTTCATCTCCCTAGGCACCTAGGGATAAAAAACCACAGTCTTCTCTCTTTTCGCTATTGGCGAAAAAGAGAAGTTTTGAAATGGCAACTCATACTTCCTATTTCGGAACTTATTTTTTGTAGGTGAGCCTCTTTTTCTTTGATAAGGGTTTTTTTTTAGGTTTTCTTTTTAGGTTTTTTTTTACTAAAATGGAACTAACTTGATTAAATTAGATGGGTATTTTCTGGTTATCTTAGTATGCAGCTCCTCTGTCCATGCAGACAACATGCAACTGTAGAAGTACCCTAGGATGTTCAATCACTCACCTGGGGCTGGCAGATGGGGTGCAGAAGACCTCTGCTTTATGGAGCAATAGAAACTTCAGGACACCTGCAACAGGCCTAAGACTTCTGTGTCTTCACATCAGGATAATTCCTGCGATGGTCCTAGTCATATAAAAACTGCACAATGTACACTAATGTAGCCATGATATTTTCTGAAAAATCCCTTCGCCAGGATTTTTCTCCCGAGAAGCTGAGAAGCCTCAGAAAAGAAATGTAAACAACAATTATCTGATTGCTTGGAATGTGGTCTGGAGGTTGCTTGCCAACAAGTGCATCTTTGATTGGTTCCGTGTGAATTGTTTTTAATTAATGACCAATCCCAGTCCAGCAGTGTGGGACACTGTTCAGTCACTAGTTTTTATTATTCATTCTTTTCTAGCCTTCTGATGTCTCCTTTCCCTTTCTTTGAGTATAGTTTTAGTATATAATTTTCTTTTAATATAATATCATAAAATAATAAATCAGCCTTCTGAAAACTTGGAGTCAAATTCTCATCTCTCATCTCATCCTGGGGACCTCACAACACCACAGACTAATTGTACACTATTTGCACAGTGACCTACTCAGTTATACATATTTTTATACCAGTCTAATGTGAGTGATGTAGGGAAAAAATTAACCTTTCGATTTCAAAATATTTGATTAATCTAGAAGTCTCGGAAAATGTGTTTGTTGTTCTAGAACTAATTGAAACATAATGCTGTTTCTTGTGCTTTATTTGGGTGTTCACAATCTATGTACACAACAAATGAAGTCAAAACACCATCCCCTGTTCTCCTTAAAATCTTTAAAAAAAGAATGAGGAGGGGACATAGATATGTGACTTTCATAAAATACATCGATTCTTCTCTTTTTTGTTTCTTCAGACATATTTCTGCAGCAACTTATAGCAGGAAATATTGATGAGATGCCTAGTGAAGTTGTGACTGCCACAAAGTAGTGCTGAGAGCTCTTGGTTTCTGCTGAACAGGATGTAAAGCAAACTTTTAACATGAAACATGAGACTTAGAGCAATGAAATTTCCAATAAAAAATATTCTCTTTTGCAGTAAAGCCTATTTCATGTACATTTTTGTGTTATTCTTCTAAGTCAACAGAGTGAATTTCACCATTCTTATGAATTTCCATTTTTTCTCCATTTACCATTATATATGCTTTGGGCGCAGTAGGATTCACATAGATTTGTAAGCTAAAGAACATGTCTTGGTCCATTTATAAACAGGATTTTTTCATACATTATAAAGGGTATAAATTGTGTTTACAGTACATTTCATTGCATTTCTGAGTTATGCTTCTATCTTAAGCAAAGTAAAATGTGTTCCTTTTGAAAAGTCAAAACTCACTTTACTTTGAACAAACCATTTTTTAAATAAGGAAAAGAGAGACCTAGGTATATTCTCAAATGACCATGTTATGAAAACCTCTTTCTGGTGTTAGGAATTTTATTTACATTAGTTTAAGGAATAAATATTTGAGTTGAAGAAAATTGCACTATTCTTAGGAGGGTTTGTAAGAGCTTTTTCCTCTGGTTCATATGGTTTTACTGCTCACCAAAACAGCCATTGATTTAGTGTTTGATAAAAACAAGGAGGGACTTATTAAACCTAGGTGTACAGAGAAGTCCTGATAAGTATTCACTGCTTCACAAAGAAAACAACAGAAGTTTTCAAATGTTTTTTCACTTTTGGCTTCACTTTAAAAAAAAAAAAAAATTCTAATAGAATATTACAGATATATACCTAGACTATAAAAGTGGAATATTAAATAGTATAAAATTTCAGTACATGCCGTAGAACAGGGCTTATTAACCAAGGTACAACAACTGGAAAATTTAAAATCTGAATTAAATATTTAATTAATTGCTTATGGTTATCTCCATTTGAGGGTCAGGCATTCAGATGCAGTGGCTGTCCTGCTCTGATCCAATTCTGTTTGCAAAAAGCTCCAGATTAAGTTTCAATTTAAAGTTTTCTTCATCTAAAGATCCTTCTATGAAAAAATTGCAAAGGGATTTTTCCAGAGTAATTTAGTTCCAGCTGCTACCAGAGGATTTGATATTCCAGAGGATTTCTCAACCACATCTTTATTTCCTTAAATGTTGTAAAAGGCCCTAGTACTGCTGGATTTTTACAGAGCTCCATATTTGTAGAGAGTAATTTTTCCTGTGCTGTGCACAATTATTTAAAAAAACAAGTTTGGCAGCAATGTAACATTAAAGAATTTACACAGTAGTATAAACCCAGTTTGTTGCTGTCATTTCAGTAAATCAGTAAAATAATATTATTAGATTTCTTATCTCATTGAAAATTTATAGTAGCACTGCTTAACATTTATCCAGGATATTTACAAATTAGTTACATTCCAAATCACTTTACAAAGTTTAAATAACTAATGTCACTTGTAGAAGGTAAAAAAGTTTGGTTTTTTTTCTTTTTTATTTCATGTCATTTACAAATTAAGAGAAAAAATATAGCATAAAGAGTCTTTATGACTGAAAAAAAATCTTCTTTTGGTGCATTTATGTAGATGTTTTGCAGACATAGAATATTCTATATAGTTTCTCTTGATTATATCCTCAATAGTTTTTAAAGAATTTTAAAACATGTAAGTAACTTTTACATTCTAGATGTGTACAAGGGATATATATCTCCACACAGTTAATTCAGCCTTTTGCTTTATGGATAGACTAGTGAATAAAAGAGTCTTCTTTATAATTTTTGATCATGTTTGTATGTTTTCCTGGGTAGTATATTCTGGTATTAATATATAACTGATTAAACTGTCATATAACTAGTCCTGTTGTTTGAAAAACAGTCCCAAAATACTATTAAGTGCATCTCTCCTTATCCAGACAAAAGTAATAAATATTTCAAAGTCTGAAAATGCTTTATAAATGAGGTGATCTCAAAAGAGTTTTGTAGACATGTGTTTTTTTCTAATGCATCATGTTAGTAATTAGATTCACTTGTAATCTTGTTCTTCTAGAAGTACAAAGCTATTTGAATATAATTGTGATGATGTGGACTTTAAGCCAGTTGAAAGCATCTGAGGATTTCCAATAAACCATGTATTGCAGCCCATAATGGAGAGTTTTTCCTGGCTGGGATCATTTAGTTATTGTCATATATCTAGAAGTGGATAAAAAAAGTCATCAACGTAAATATTTTACACACTTAATAAATCATTGCATTTCCAACAGCAAAATTTTTGAGCAATATTTTTCAAATAATACATTAAAATAGTTAAAAACACTAAATTGTGGTAGGAAAAACCACTCCCATTAAGCTTTTGACCATGTCTCATTGCATCTTCCATTGTTCATCAATAACTTCAGCCAATATCCAATACTGTGACTGAGGTACCATCAGAGACACCACAGCAGCCTTGTACTGGTGACAAAACATCATTGCCAGTACAGCTGTCACACAGCTCAGTCCAAAGCCTTTCTAACTACAGACAAGAACACTTTATGTAATATAACTTTTAGACTAAACTTGATCCATCACTCTACTCATTAGATGAACAGTTTGCTCAGGCATGGTGCCTAACACTAAAAATTTACCATTTTCCAAGATGGAATTTAAATCAGTTTAGTTATTGATGTTAATTTGTTTTTCAAATGCTTGCAGTGTTTTTCCATACATCATATCAGAAAAGATTTTTTGCATTTGGTTATTCAATTTCATTTTTCATTAATGAAGCTTAAATATACACAATCTTGCCCAGTGAACTGTCAGTGGTTTTTACTGCTTAATCAGAGTAGCATGTTCATTTTAGCATGAAAAAGCATCTAAACAAGAGCAGAAAGATAGACTTCATGTGGGACAGAAAAACTTTTGGCGTTAGAGCACATGCTGCTATCATTAGGTGGCTTTGACACTAAAGATCATTTCTGCCCCTATCTCCAGGATGGATGATTGTCCGTATAAAACAGTGGGAATCACTTTGGATCAATAAATATGATATTCAGACTAGAAAAGAGTCTTCTGGCATATGGATATGGGCAAGGTGTCTAGAATTTTACCGTAGTAAATAGAAATTTATTGGATTCTTTTGATCTATAAAGTTTGAAGCAGTATGATTTTTTCACCATTTTCCCCCACACACCCTTTGGTTCATTTCCAGCTTTTGTCATTATAGAAAGCATTTGTAATTCCTATTTAAATTCAAGGATATATTTCTATTACATATGGAATTAATTTCATATTGTATACTTCAAGATCACTGTTCTTTAGCATAA
Organism: Melozone crissalis; assembly: GCF_028551555.1. Classification (NCBI taxonomy): domain Eukaryota; kingdom Metazoa; phylum Chordata; class Aves; order Passeriformes; family Passerellidae; genus Melozone; species Melozone crissalis. Next base: position 27,358,401 of record NW_026535780.1, read on the forward strand.
TATATTTTGATAACTATGATAACAATTAAACATAATGCTAAAATAGCGTTAGTAAAATTCCTAGAAAAATGAGTGCACTTTAAGACATCTAATAAAGCACCAGTTTAGAAAATCATCTACCAGTGATCAATTCCCTGAGTAACAAAACAAGGCAGAAAATTAGTCTTCCTGTTAATAAGAATAGCATGTGAGTGGATTAAAATAACTTATCAGTTTTTCATTGGGTTTCAGCCTGAGGACAGTGTTCCACTGGCTCGAAGGTTTGAATCTAGCCATATTTTTATTTTTTAACAATCAGTCAAGGCTGAATGCAAAGACTCAGGGGATGCCTCAAGGTCTTAACCCACCTGATCATTATACACCATAAACTGGCCAAGGCAGAAACCCTTATTTACTCAAACGAAATTAATTGCTGAAAAAATATTTGTTGATTTTACATTTTGCCTAGATAAAAAGAAAATGCATTTCCTTTCCAAGTATGGGAAAATAGCCAGGCATGTTCTTTGACATTTGAAGCCTCTCCACCCGCTGGAAATAAAACAAAAGTTACATATGCCAGCAACAAGAAAACATATCTCCAGTTGTACAGGCTCTGATGGGTGACTACCGCAGGGATGCTGGTTTCTCAGATAAGGGAGCTGGCCCTGGAGGAATGGGTGCTGTCCGTGGTCCTGAACACCGCCCGGGACGCTCCTGGCTGGGACCGAGGGCAGGGATTGGGAGCCTGCCCCCGTCTGAAACAGCACCGAAGGTGAGGCCCACGGGGACTTCTGTAAGACAGGTGTCAGTAATACCGGTGCTGCATTTTAAAAAATATGTTTGTCTTTGCCAAGATTGAAATAAACACTTGCTGTCAGCCATTTGCTTCCTTTTACACTTAGATGAAATTTTATTATATATATACATACATATATGTGTATATGCATATATATGTGTGCATATGTATATATGTATACATATATGTACACATACATACTTATATACACACATACATACTTGCATACATAGACACACACGCACACATACATAAATACGTACCTATATGTACACACACACATTTAAATGCACACATAGACACACGCACATTTATATATATGTATAACTAGATTTTAATATATTAAAATGCCTTTATTGATACAATGCTTCAGCATATTTTGCATTGGATTATTTCCTAATTTTTATTATTATCTCATGCAAATATATTAAATAGGAGATAAAATTACTGAATTCTGTACATATTTCAGAGCTCCAGCTTTCATTGAAATCTCTATTTTACTAAGAAGTAATGGATCACATGCTGCAGTCAATTAATCTTCCTACCTTCTTTGAGGCTAAAACAGTACAGCGTAACATTTGACTTTTAATACCAACTATACACCAAAAAGAAAGCAAAACCAAAAAACAACAACAACAAAAAATAAATCAAACAAATAAAAAAAACCCACCAACCTCCATGCTGAAAAACTTTGCAAACACTTTGATTCAGATATAATGAGATCCAAATGGTGTCTGAATGGACAGATGCTGAAGTTACTGCTTCAATTTTGTATCAAATTTTATAGACATGAACACATAACTAGGCTACTATCACACCAGGAAAAACTTTTAATATGGTTCCATTTTTATTTTGTACAGTTCTGTTCTGTTGCTTCATGCTCTCCAAGTTCTCTGTGAATTTTGAAAAAATAGAGTTGGATTAGTATTTGCTGTTTAATTTCAAAAAGTTGCTCCTTTTCTCCAAAAATACACCAGAAAACAATTTTTAAGAAAAATCACTGAAAATAGATATTGATTATTCTTAAGCTTATAATTAGAAATGACAGAATCTATTTAAGTTAAATTTCTATAAATGCACAGAAGTACTAATAAAAAACAAAACCAGAACCTCTTTGTTGAATGTTACCTGTAAAAAAAACAAATTATCATGAGGCCTGAAACTGACCCTTAGATTAATTGCTGATATCTTCCCCCTATGCACTTGCTTTGTGAAAAATTGTGGTAGGGCTTGTGCATATTAGGGCAGATATATTAAGTATTATCAACATTATACTTCCTATAGCTCTGATACTGACTTCATAGCATTTAAATGGAGTCCACTTCATCCCAGTAGTTGATGTATATTCCCCATAGATCTTTTTTAACAATATCAGATGCTTACATAAGAAAAGGCAATTAATTATTAGTTTATTGATTTATTTTATACCTGCCATTAAAAAATTATTGTGACTAAGCTTCTACGGATATTTCAATATTTGTTAATTTCAGTCACATATATTAATATTATTATTATATATAAATGTATGTGATTACTCACATAGGCTTATTCCATGTGCTTAAAATATCACACAGCATCACCTTATATGGCCTTACATTTCTTGGAATCAGTAACTGATGTTACCTTTATTTCCCTTTAGAATATGTTAAATTTTAAGAACTAAACCCAGTCAGACAAAAAATTTGAAAATTTCCCATAAAAGTCTAAAATCCAACATCAAAACAGAAGCAATAGTGTGTTCCCACAATGGTGTCAAAATGAACGACAGGCGTACCGCTGGGTTTTTTTATTTTTTCCTGGACCTATTTTAGGTGGCTTCAGTTCTAACTTTAATATTAACCAGTAATAAAGTGAATTCATTTTGACAACTCCTTAAAATTCTCAGGAATGTTTCTGCAAAATGAAACCATATTGCTCTCATAAAGTGTACTCTGTCTGACAGCTTGCTGACTTTCTGTCAAGTAACATACACTCACTTCTGGGAAGCTGAAGTTCAAAAAAAAGCAAAAAAAGCACAGAACTAAATCTTGCAAAATGCACACACTACGCTCAGTTTGCCCAAGAACAAGTTGCTGTATTATACATGAACATACATGGAATTTGGTGCAATTTTGTATGATTTTTTCTAACATTTGAATGTTAAAAGACTTTGTATAAGACATTAGAAAGTTTTCAGAACTCATTCTAATAAATTTCATCCACCTTGACTCACAAAATATTTTAAATTAAATGGGTTGATCTGAGTGCACAACACTCATATTGTGGATATGTTATTTTGCAGAAGGAATATGAGCTGTTCAGACAGCTAATATACCTTTTGAGAAAGACATAAGAGCCATAGCACCTTAATGGGTTTCCTTCCAGTCTATTTACCCATAAATCTGGATTGAACCTAACAATAAAGTCTACCCAAGTGCCTGCTCTCCTGTTTTCATTTCACCTACAATAAATACAGTTTAGGTGAAGCTTTTTAGCACTCATCCACAAACCAATTATAGCAGAGAAGCTATTCAATATTCAACACTCCCAAAGAAGGCACAAACATGAAATTATGCAGTGACTCCATGACTCCATTCAGAAAGGAACAAAGCTGTTGTGTCTGGGTAACTTTTACTGAGGAATGTGACAGCTCATTACATCTCTTTCCCCTCCTGCAATAAAAAAGTGAATTGTTCTGCATGAGGAACATGACTGTCCTTTCAGTTGTCTGAGGCATGATGACCTAAACTGACATCTTCCATGTCAATCATAAATATATATTCACCTGCACTCTATTTCAGTGCTGCAAGCCTAAGGCTTACTATGAAAAAATATAGAGAGCATTACTGACCCAACAGCATGTTTGAACTTCCAATATTCTCTCAGTTCAAAACTTCAGTTCAATTCTCTCAGTGTTCAAAACTTATTAATATCTTTGCTTAACTGAAGCAGTAGCTACTGCTATATTTTAATAAGCAGAGTATTTTCAAGCTCTTTAAATACTAATGATGACACTAACTAACAATCCATTTGCATTTGAAGGTTAACCTCATAGAAAACTGATAATCATTAGCAATATCCAGCTCTTGAACAGAAAGATCAACACCTCAGGCAAGTGTTAAGAATCACAGTTTGCAGTAAAACAGACCATAAATCAACGAGGAAGCTGATAGTGAAAAAGTGAAACAGTAGAATACATTGCATTTTTAAAAAAATTTTTTTTTACTTAAAGCTCATTCTGTTTTTCTTTCCTTAATGGTGCTATGACTATTGAGGCAATTCTTCAAATGAAGCAAAGCAAAGTGGAAAATATCTGTAGCTATTATTCTTTAAGGATGCTTTTGAATACCACCCTTACACAATAAAAAAAAATAAAGGCTTTCTGTAGTTCTAACTGTAAATAGTACTCACAGATCTACATTCCATTTGTAGTGAAAAGACCAAAGCAAGGTAAAACATTCAACTCTGTATGTTATTCCAAAATACAAGCACATATTCTTTAAAAAAAAGTGGGATATAAGGTCTGCTGCAACAATTAGATCTTCACAAAGAGAAACACAGTATTTTTTTTCCTGTTCTTATTCAATTCACAAAGCTATCCTACCCAGGCAGGGAAATGACTAACAAAAAATGTCAGAAATTATATTATGCTAATGCCCAATGGGATTCAATAAAACAAATCCAAAACCACATGCGTTTTGAAAAGAATCACTGATTTTCAACTGTCATATTTCCCTGCCCATAAATCTGCAGTCAGTGTAGAGGTTGTTAAGCAAGTCAGAAGAATCCTACATAGGTATTTCTGGAACAAGTTTTTCCATATCCTAAAAAAAATTATTTAATCTTGAATTGATATGTCAGTTCCCTTCAGAGAAATATCTAGATGAGGAATTTTTAACTGTAGTTTGCATTTTATCTTTTCATAAACACTTTCTTTGAACTGAAATGAATATTTAATATTTTAATATTAAAAATAAATATTGCAAGAGATGTTCTAATTTTGTATTTGTTGAGTGAAATAAACACTGTTTTGTGTTTAAGTTATGTGATATTTTAAAATTCTCTGTGTTTTATTTTACTGCAGAATGGGAAAAGAATTTTCTCAGTGGAAATTCCCAGCAGGGATAAAACAAAATAAAGGCCAAACCTCTTTTATAATCAGCCTAACTAAACAATTTCAATGTCTCATTGATCAGTCTTTTCTGAAGGTGGGAGAACAGGAGGGAAGGGGATATTGGGAGATTTCAGAAGTGCAGTTTGGTATAAAACACCCCAGTAAAACCCTCCCATCATTAGATAAAATTCAGGGCTTTCTGATTTTAAAAGGGGAAAGGATCTATTAAAATTATTCTACTTTCTTCCCAGGTCCAGTTTTTCTGATGCTAAGAGGATTACTGAAGTCTTCCTGTACATATTACTATAGTTTTTCTTTGTAGCAGCCTGAAGTTTGCTCTGTTACAGGATGTAAGTCAAGGAAATATTTTAAGCTGCATTTTTTCACCTTGGCTTTAATTATCATACTAAAGGCACTTTATCTTGTCTTTTTGTAGACAAGAGAGAGTGCCTTTAGAAAAATTTTCAACGCTTTGTGCCCTCAATGTACAGTGGTTCACCTAGGTATTTGTTCCTATTATAATTTAATATGTAACTATTTTTTGATAAATCAAATAGCTGACTGTTCTTAATTGCTAACATTTTTCCCAGAACAGACTTCAGACCATTCCAGAAACTCTTCTCTTAACAATTTCCAATCTTTCCCTTTTTAAAATAGACTGCAAAAGTTGTCAACACAGTCTGACTGCAATTTCAAATACAGTAAACAAAAAAAAAAACCCAAACCAAGTTCCTGTATGTCAGGAATATGGTTATATTTCAGCAGCGGTATTGCTGTGTTATGGCAGTTCTTCTGCAAGTGTGGAGATTCACAAGTCCTGAAATGTCATTCTTTCTTAGGTCCACCTTGTGCCTGGTACTTTTACCAAGTTCAGCACACAACTAGAAGAAAAGAATACTTGAAGTAGAAAGTATCATTCTATTTTGCAAATACAGCAGCATCAGGAGAATTTCTCAACTATTTCAGATTTTCCATAAAGATAACATCTTCTGGTGAGGTTTTGTTGGTTTTCATTCTCTGAAAGGAGTTTGTAAATTTCTCTATTGCATTTTGCACTTCTGCTAACAATGTAGTGCTTTGGTAGGCATTGCTGTAAGATTTAAATGTGAAATGTATTCCTGCAATAAACCTAAATAGGCTAGGATGGAAACCAGTTACTTCTGAAAGCCAGGAGAGTCTTGCTTTTTTATAACATTACAGTGGCAGTAGTTACAGGCAGTCTCAGTGGTCCCCTTCTCTGTTTAAACACCAAAAATTTAGGAAACCCTTGAGTCTGGGATTATTTTCTCATAGGATCAGTTATAAAATAAAGATCTAGACCAGGAATAAGATTTTAAATATCCCTAAAGAAATTTTCCTTTATTTCTGGAGGTATGTAATTTACTTTAATTAGCTGGAAACCATAGCAAGTGTTTTACTAAAATTTCTTCACATTACTGAAAAAAACAAATCAGGTGCTCTTTTATTTTTTTCACTTGTTTTGCCTATTTCATTGCTTTAATATATTGTATTCCACTTTCTTTAGAATGATATCAACTGCAGAGACAGCCCTGCTTTTATATTCATCCAGCTTTTATATTTTTTCTGTGTGTTTAAATTCAGGAGAATTTATAAATAAGCCTGGACCGAAAATAATATCATTTTGAGTGATTGTCTCGGCATAGTTAACTGCTTATTAATGTCACTTCTGAAATAGAAATTCTTAAAAAACTAAATCAGTTTACATAAAAATTTTTGAGTCATCACTTCTGTAGGAAATATAGTAAATTCTCAAGACTAGAACACTTTATTTTTTTTTAAGCGATTCTCTGAACCTCTATAAAGTGTTTGATCAGGTAAGACATTTATTTATGTTCAAATTGGCAAAGGCAGTCACCCAGATAATTAAGTGGCTGAAAAATATTGATCTGCTAGGCATAATGTGGTCAATGTCAGAAATGTTTACCAGAGTAACATTAGCATTAATACATTCCACTCCCTTGTAAAATTATTGGGTTAGGTTTTCAGACCACATCTCTTTCCAATAGTCTTCAAGGATTCAATAGAATCCTTAGCTCCTACTGTTTGTGAGGAGTGAAGCAACATAAAAATGCTTAATATAATTTTTAAACGTGTCAAAACATCCCTTGAAGTACACTCCGCATGATGCTGTAATAGCTGTCATGATCATTCTAATCATGAATTTTAAAAGGAGTTCATGAAAAGTAGAGTAACACAAATTAAGAGTCTGTGGCCACAATGAACACATAGGGCCATTTAAAAAAGACAAATCAAAATATTGGTGTGGGTTTTTTTCTGCACAATGTGTTAGGAAAAGTACTTGCAGTGCTAGTTTGGCACGTCACCATAGCAGTAGGACGTTTCTATCGTTAGAACTAAATTTGAAAATTCACAATAAAAAAAGACTCTGAAAGCAATATCAGAAATTCTTTGCTTTTAGCAATTAATGACTTTTGCTGTGTTATGGTAAAAATCAGAAAACTAGTTCTTTATAAAAGTATTATTTAAGACTGCTAATTTATTTAAACCAGGTAGAACAACCAGTTTTTCTAGTGGATTTATTTCTGTTGCACATAATTTGTTTCTATATTTCTGCATTATCATGAAGTGTATGACATAAGGCCTATCTATAAGCTGGAACCCAAATGGTTCTACTCATGTGAAGTAAATATTATATTTACACTTGTTGGACTTTATCTATAAAATCCCAAGTAATATGAAAAAGGCAGATAGTTGATTAAATACAGTAACTAAGGTGTGGTAAAAACTGCTTAAGATGCTGATTCAGAAGAAAGAGAAGTAAGCTGTTTTTCATGTAGTTAATCTGTGGAGCTCCTTGCCCAAGAGTGCACGTAAAAAATCCAGAGAGACAAAAGTAGTGCCTAGCTTAAATCATGGAAAAAGATCTGTAGCAGGCTATTAAGTATGAAAAGATCCCCATTGAGTCAGAAAGTCCCAGAACCGCAATTTCTTTGAGACTAGACAGACAGTCTGGGGAGCTATTACTGCATACTTGTGCTTGTATTTTTTCCTAGACCTCCACTGTGGACCATCGTCAGAGAGTCATGATACTGGGCTAAATAAAGTTTTAGTGTGAACAAGAGCCCATTTTGGGGGGTTTTATGTATTAACAATATCACAGATAGTTCTAATTTTACTTCTATATACTTGAGTTCTAGTTTTACTTCTATATACATGAATGTCCTTAAAATACATTGACATTTGTTACTGCATCAATCCACAGAAGGTTCATGCCCATGCAAAAGACACTAATGCATTTAACAAGTGGCAATAATAGCTACAACAAAATTATCAGAACTAAAGTTTTATTGGAGCCTTTGTCTGCAATGTTTCTATGGCTGAAATGTCTGCTTCTCTGTAAATGACTAACAAGACTCAGGATTTTTTCTAGGACTTTTTTTTTTTTTAATTAAGAGTTAATATAAATTCTAGTGAAATTCCTGTGCTTCATCAAAGAAGTATGACCAGTAATTTGAGAGAGGTGATTCTTCCCCTCTACTGCACTCTCACGAAACCCCACCTTGGGAGCTGCGCCCATCTCTCAGGAGAGGAAGGGCATCTTGGAGTGGGTCCAGAGGAGGGCCAAGAAGATGATCAAAGGGCTGGAGCATCCCTCCTGTGGGGATAGGCAGGGAGAATTGGAATTTTTCATCTTGGGAAAGAGAAGGCTCTGGGGACACCTTACTTTACCCTTTTGGTGCCTAAAGAGCCTTATAAGAATAGATAGGGACAAACGCTTTAGCAGGGTGCATTGTGATAAGACAAAGGTTCTTGGTTTTGAATGGAAGGAGAGTCACTTCAGATTAGATTTAGGAAAAAAGTTTTTTACAATAAGAGTGATAAAACAACAGCTTTTTGACCTGAAGTAATGGATGCCCCATCCCTGGGCACACTCAAGATCAGGCTGGATGGGGTTCTGGGCAACCTCATTTATTTGGGAATGTGCCTGCTTATTGCAGTGGGGTTGGACTAGATGACTTTTGGTGGTCCCTTCCAACCCAATCCAGATCTCTCCTCTCTGTTATGTGATGCCTCTTGGAAAGTCTGACAAACTTAGCACCCAACACACATCAATCCTGTCAAAGTCACTTTTAATATCAGAACTAACAAGTACACTGAGCATACCTGCTTCCACACAGACATAGACAAGAAGAAAAGTTTGTGAGAGTGGCTGCTTTTTATATCCTACTACAGCTTGGGATATAGAAGACTTCAGTTTGGATTTCTGTTTTCAAATGGACTACTCAGAGTAGAGATCCCCAGACTTGGTCTCCATCCCCTTACACAAGGTGAAGAGGCAAGTGTCAGCATCACACAAAAATGTAAGATCACCACAACTTCTTCCTCCTTCACTCTTCTGTGACAAGGTTAGGCACCAAGCATCCCTTAAGCCAAGATATGTATTTCTGTCTCCTCACTTCAGTATTTCCCAGTGGTTATCAGCCACCCATTGACATAAATTAGGTCAGCACTTACCTGAATTCTGTTCTTTAACTTGTCTTTACTCAGGGGCTGGAGTTTATATTCCACCTTCTGAAACAGAATCCCTAAGTTAGGTGAAGTTAAACATCATGATGTCTAACTCCTCTTGAGAGATCCACCCCTTACTGTCAGATACTATTTTCAGTCATGTCAAGGTAATGAACTTTATTCCCTGTTAAAAATTACAACCCATGTCACCAAATTCACATTGATTTTCACTCCTGAGTGATTTTATTACTTTTCTTGGGCCTCATTCCAATTTTACCACATAAAATGGGAAAAAATGCAAAAATGGAGCTTGAGGCAGGCAACACCTGTGGATCACAGAAGAGTATCAAGGAAGAATTGACATGCAGTCATTTGCAATAATCTTTTTAAATTTATTCATCTAAAATTAGAATGCCCAGAGTGTTTTATATCTGAGATGAGTCATATCCAAATCTCACATCTCTCACTTATTAATAAAGTCAACCTATGGCATAAACACATTCACAGCGCTTAATCTTCCCAAGTTAGTATATCTGGCCAGTAAAAGAGAATTTCTTATGGTATTTTCAGCATTTTGCAAAAAATTTTAGAATAATTTGAGATAATTCTAGGAATAGAACAATGAAAAATTGTTTGTGCTTGGACAATTTATAGTCCAGGTTGTTCAAGAAAATGGAATATTAAATTCATGTTTATACAGCCAAATTACAGCACAATATTTTTTCTGGTGGGCTGCAAAAAAGAAAATGTATTTTCCCTCAGTGTTTCTAATGGGTTTTTTTTTTTTATTTCAATCAATAGAAAACCTCCCAAAATATAATATTTTTTTCTGTGAAAATTGAAATTATTAATAAAATCAAACCAAGACTGAAATTTTTAGAGTATTAGATAATACTTAACTTTCAATTTTTCACCAAGACAACATTTTTTTCTTTTATAATTTTTATCAGCATTTCCAGATTAATAACTGCAACTGGCTGACCTGTTAAACTGAGCATTGCTAGCAATACCTACTATGATTTCACTGCCAAGGACTATAACTGTAAATATTTACAACAGTTTCCTCTCATGCTGCCAGACGACTGCTAGGAAACATGCTGGGTTCATTTTTTGCTCTTGCTATTTATTTGCTGTGTAAAGAATGATTCATGTCATGCCACTCTGCATTCATATTCCCCTTGGTGATAGGTTCTTCTGTATCAAGCAGCATCACTATGTTTCCTGTCAGCTCTCTAACTGGTCTGAGCCAGCACACCTGGAGACAAGCTATTCAGCCAGTCAAATACACAGCACCTCATGAAGGATGGAGGTAGAAGTGATTTTGCATCCTCAGCATTTCCTGTGATACATTCCTAGTTCAGAGCACCAAAGACCATGATACCACGCGTCTCTCCTCATTCCCACTTCTCTTTCTGCAAACATGACAGTTGTAGGGGACTGTTATATATCCAACAGATAATTGGTGCAGTGTTGTAAGTCGCCTTGATCTTGCACGGGCTTGGAGATTGTCAGCACACTGTCACTGCATTCCAGCAGAGCCCTTATTAGTTAACTGTACTTGACAGCACCTCAGAAACTGTATATTTTAAGTTAAGCAGCCTGACATGATAAAGGTTATCACTTTCTTTCTCTAGATAATTACTGGCAGCATTGATAAACATGTATTCCTTCTCCATTTCATCAGAAGACTGATGGGAATACATCTCTTTATACTTTAAATTTTAAAGTTCCTGATGCTTTGTAGAATCATTTATTGCTGAAGTCCTTGGCTGTTAATATAGTTATAGGCCTATATATACACATATGTATATATTTACATGCATCTTTATCCATTTGGCTATTATCTCTTATCTTTCAAAATATTAATGAAGATATATTTCAGGAGGGGAGGGAATTCCAAGTACCAAGTACCAAGAATTGGAATATTTTTTAACTTTCTGTTCTTTTTTTTTTCTTTCTGTCTATCTATCTATCTATCTATCTATCTATCTATCTATCTATCTCTTTGAATTTCAAATAGTACAGCTCTTTCTCATAAGAACAGTTGAACCACTGCAGGAATTTGTTCTTTTAATGACTGAATCAGGACAGTATAGACAACAAGGCTTATCAAAGTCATCAACAACGTTATTTTGTGAGTTTCCCTGCTGCTATATATGTGCATTGTTCTCCACTGTGTAAGTACTGGTACCTGAAAATGGTCATAATTAGTGCAGGTAAACTCAGCAAAAAAACTCTTGCAGGATTGTTAAAATCTTTTGGGGATTTAGCTATGGCTGTTCAGCAACTTCAAGCAAAGTAGAACTCCTCAAAGTGTCAAGGAAAACACAAGAATTAAGCTAGTATAAAAATCTTGATAGAGAACCCCTAGCAGTGTGTGGCTGTCACAGCAGCAATTCCAACTTTGTGTGCTCATTATCACAGAGCAGTAGAGAACATTTTTATTGCAGTAGACTCTTTCCAGGGAGGTAATAATTAGGTATCTTTGCACATTCTGATGTGATTTTCTAGAGACTTCCATCTACATTTTCAAATGTGGCTGGTGGTTTGAGGGACTCGAAGTGAAACAGTTTAGAGTGAAACATGAAGTATCTGCTTTCTGAAAACTAGACATTTAGAGCTTCCTCATGCTCCTGCATTTGAAAAATGGAGGAACACATTACTCCAAGGCTGTGAAAAAGAAGCAACATGAATTCCTGATATTAGAGAAGATATTTTACTCTCATGAGAGGAACAGATGACCTTGATAGAAGTTGTCAAAGTGTTGGACTACCATAGGATTGGTCATGTTACTTAAGAAGAAGAGAATCCATCATTCTGCTCTAAAAAGAGCATTCTGCTGTCATGGAGAGTTTCATAAGAACAAAAAACTATTTACATGATACTTGGGCAGAAGTGTCATGTATCCTTCCTGAGAAAGTGGAAGCTGAGGAAAATAGCCATGTTTAAGAATCAAACTTCCAAAGAAATAGAGATGGATGGAGGATATTTTACTTGCCTTTTTGTCTTCTGCAGTCAGTTCCTGTGACTTTTAGTCATATATCTTAGCACGGGCATTGCATAGGCTCAAGTTATGCTGTGAAAAATCAAATTTACACCATGGCATCATGACCAGCCACAAATCCACTTAGAAAGATTTAGGTGAAAGATGTTATATCTGCAGAACCAGTAAGAAAGGTCTTAATAGCTCAGTCACTCAAAACAAACAGGTTCCTTTATGATAAACAGACTTTAAAGATACCAGAACAGAATCCATAGAATAATAGACAAAATAAGGATAGAGGGGAAATCTCTCCTTGAACTTATTTTATTGAGGGAAAAAATGAGACAGATACACAGTCTCTGTGTATCTGGGAGAAAGAAGGCGGAGAAAGAAGGTGGCATACATATTATGATGGTGACAGATTTAGGAAGGATGGGATCTGGTGAGAAGGAATTCCTGTGGATTTAAATTTCAGTATTTTAGTAGTATGCAGGAAACATCAAAATCTTGATGTATGTTTAATAGTATTTTTGGGAGGGGATTAACATTATTACACACACAGTTTCCTTTGTATAGAATAATTTATGACAAGAAATAAAGGCCAGACTGTGCAACTTCTAAGAAAATACTTTAAAATTTATATTGTATGCAATCTGTTAGCTTTATGTGCTGTGCTTGCATAGTAAGCACTGAGTATAAAGTTAGAACTACTGTCATTGCTCAGAAATGCTGTCTACAATTACAGAGGAATTAAAAATTAAGAAAGAACACTGAGAGTAGAATTTACCTCTTAGAGATAACAAAATTCATGGTCTTGTGCACATATCAAATGTTTTACAGCATATTAAGTATTTCTCATCTTCCACTATAAGGAAGCTTGTTCATAGAATATTTAGCATTGAAGATGGAAAAATCAGGGGCTTCCTGAGAGGATCCTTCCATAAAATTGGCTACATTAATAAAAAGTCTAAAATCCAGAGACCTAATGCAAATCATCCATAAAAATTATTTAACCAATTCTTTGTTCTGCAGATATGTACCGAGGACTATGATCTTTCTTTGTAAAATAATTAAAATATCTCTGAAAGTAGCTAGCCACACATTTCAATTATTTGAATGCACAGTTCTCTGACAATTTACATGAGACAGTATTGAAAAGGAAACTGAAATAAGCTGTTCTCCTTCTACTTATTTTGGAGGCCTCACTTTGTAGATTTGTGCAATAAGGGTTCAGCTGAGATACTTGGTCATTTTGAGAGAGATTTTCCTAATATTTTTGTGCTATCAGAATAGCTTTGCATATGCAATGCCATGTAAGACATTTGATGGAATTATCCTGGTGGACTTTCAATTGCTATCCATCCTGTGGATAACAAGTACTAAGGGGGAAAAGAGAATAATAAAAAAAAATAAAAAACACATATGAATCTTTGGAAATTACCTAGCCACTCACATATCTTTACAGTTGATCTTTTCATTAAGTAAACTTTAAATTTTTTTCTCAGTTCAGCAACCAAAATATATCTTCATATAAACATGATGACCACTCCAAAATTTGCCACTGGGTATAATGCAAACTCTCTTTACCAATAATGTCTTACTCTGCTCTGGCAAAGGTCTGACATTTGTTATTTTATATCCCTCTCATGAGCAGCTTGCTGTAAGTGATTAATTCAATTACATTATCTAAACAGACACTGGGGAGATTTGTGTCAGCTTTATGGAGTATAACGAACTATGTCATATGTGACAATGCTTACCAAGAAGAGACTTTCAGCAATGGTGAATGCACTCCACTCCTATTTTCAATAAAAAGAAAAAGATTACAAAGGAGTTAAAATAGCATGAAAGAAATGATCTAACTATTCAAATGGAAAGAGAAAAGAAAGAAATCTGGTCACAGACACCTGACCTGCCCTGTTATGTTTCCTGATATATTCAGAAAACTTTACAGTTAAAATATCCAAAATAAATGTAGTTGCTGTATGGAGTTAGAACTAGATGATTTTGAAGGTCCTTTCCAAACCAAATCATTCTATGATTCTATATGCTCCTTTTAGACTGCTAAATGCAATCCCACTTAATAAAACCTAAGTATTCCTTACTTAACACATCATTATCTTTAACATTTTCATCTTTAATCCAGGCCTCTTTATGCTTAAATTCATTTTTTCCTACTCTTTAAAGCATTTCTGTGACATTATACACTTTCCTCTTTCTGGCCCTTTAAATCAAAATAAGATGGCTAATCTCCAATAGGATAAGTCCAAATTGTCTATGTATTTGTCTGAAAAAATGCACAGTGCCATCAGATGCATAATTTCAATGTCTGCAGGATCTTTCTAAGGACAGCAGACCAGTTGAAAAATGCATTAGAAAGTTGGGTGAATACTAGGACAGCAAAGTTGGAAGGCTAGAATAAACTGGGGCTGTGAGAAAGTTGCCTAACAAAATAGTAGGAAAGACAAAGAAAATTCTGGTGACATTTACTTGTTAGCTGTTTTGCTGAAAAACAGATCTAGAGAGGATGGTAAACAAATGATTGGCCAAGGGAAAGATGGAAGGTCTTCTAAAAGGTTTCCATGAGAGATACTGGTATGATTACCAGACATTTGTACAGAAGGCCTTCAAAGAAGGAACCAAAATTGAAATGAAACCATATTTCTGAGGAAATTTAATTTTTAATGCTAATTAGCTGCTAAAATGCCTTAATAGACTTCATCTTACTTTCTTTATCTGAAGAAAATGTTGCTTAATGAGGAACAATACTGCCTTTTTCTCAGTGTAAAATGCTCACTTCAGATTCTCATGCACTCTCCTCTGGTCTGGACAGCTAATACCACCAGGTTAGGTCATTATACCAATAAATAAATAAGTTTAGGCCCTTCCACCTAAACGTATTTATTGAAAGCTTTACAGACCTCAGAGTGTTGTGTAAAGGTTGTGAGCAATGGTTAGTAAAAACTAAACTGAGGATTTCAAAACCTTCCCTTAAAGCTGATTTGAATGCACGTTCAGAGACATGCTGAAACTAAAGACAATTTAAACAGTTTAAGGAAGTTGCTTTGAAAGTGAAGATATTTCATTTTTTTTAGTCTAAAACATCTGATTGTCCTGATTTCACATGGGACAGAGTTTATTTTCTTCTTACTTGCTGGTACAGTGTTGTGTTATGGATTTAGTATGAGAATCATGTTGATGTTCTGCCGGGGGATGGGTAGATATAAGTCCAATTGTGTTTGGAACCCACGTCTTAAAAAAGGAACCCACTAGGCCGCGGCAAAATATCCAAATATGGATAACATTGTAAACAGACCAGTGAAGAGATTTTTGATTTTATTTCCAGCACATCAGTCTCATAATACAAGAAGGAGACATGACAGCTCACTGATCCACCCCAAAAAATGCCTCCCCCAGGAGGGCTCATACAGCAATACATAAAATCATCTCAATCTAGAATTCAGCCAATCACACACAGAAAACACATATTGACAAGCATTCTATCCAATCCCACAAAGTATATGTAATCGTAGCTAAAACAAAGACTGGTTCATAAGAGACAATGAACAGAGCTCTATTCATGCTAACCTTCTAAAGATATACATTAAATAACCTTGTTGCCATCCTAAAACCAATTCTACAGAGATCTATTGTTATTTGTCACGTCTACTGCTTGGGAAACTTTTCTGCTTGCATGGGAAACTTTTCTGCTTGCATTTGCAATGCTAACAAAACTTCAGTCTGAGGCCTATACTTTTTTTAACCATTTTCTAAAAACCCTCTAACCTTATGGATTCCAACATTTCCCCCTCTCTGTTTGACACAGAAACTTTCATTTTCTTGTCGCTTACTACTTGCGTTTCATAGCTCTATTGCAAAATTTCTGCTTATTATCTGTTGAAGACCTATTTTGACTAAACTGAAGTATTGCTATATTACGGCACGGCAACTTAATGCTGTGAAAACCTAATTCTTGAAAGAGGTATGATTCACGTTCGGCAACAGTCACAAGTTATTGTTCAAAAAACTCTGGTCAATTCCAAGGCCTTAATTCAAAACCTTCGTTCATGTCAATACCCTCATCTACTGCTTTCGTGAGATTTCGTACACTCTCCGTGCTTCTACTTCCTAATTCTCCTTCTTGAATGACAAAAACTTCTCGGACTGTTTTGTTCATCATTCGCCGAACACAACAGAGTATACAAGGTACCACTATCAATATCAGTATTAGAACACCTAATACGTAAAGACCTATCTTGCAAAATTGCCTTAGCCAAGGTGCAAAATTCCAGTTTTGAAACAAATCATCCAACCAAGAACCTCCATCTTCTTTAATTTGGGCTGTCAGATCCTTTAATTTTTGAATGCTTTTGTGAATGGATTCAGAATGATCAGACAAATTCATACAACACAATCCTTCAAATTCCTCACAACCATGTCCTTGTGCCAGTAAAAGAAAATCAATGGCTGCTCTGTTTTGAAGAGTAGCATGTCTAATACTATCAACATCGGTCAACATATCACTGATTGCGGAGGATGTGGCATTAGCTTGTTTGCTCAGCCAACATCCAACTCGATCTAATTGTCTCAATGCCACTGCTGAAGCCAATTGTGGTAAAAATATACCTGCTGAAACCCTTCTGGTGGCATTCCAAGGCATAAAATCACTCTGGCAGTTCTCATCATAATGAGGAACAGCTCTCGTTCTCCTTTGTTTCTTTTTCATCACTGCTTTGGCAGTGGGAGCAATTATGGTGAGCATACCAATGCTACAAGGGCCACCTTCAAGGTGAGCTGGAATGCCTTGCCAAGCTCTGTCTCCGCAGATGAACCAATACCCTTTCGGCAATTGCCGTGGATATTGATCCGTCTCCGGAAACACATCCCAACTGTTTGAAACATTACACCAAAAACTCAAATTTTTAAATGCAAAATAATGAGGAGTAACACTGAACTTTGGGAGATCACCTTTTCGCCAGGCACGAGTCATGAAAGTAAAACAAAAATCCATGGTCAAAGAACCAAGGATTTCTAATTCTTGAGGTTCAGATGCTGCCCTGAGAAGTTTTTTGGACCAAATGTTCCAATTCAAGGAAGGACTGTTCCCATTGTCAATTCCACCTGGTTTACCATTAGATTGTTTTTTGATCAAAGGCAACTCTTTCACTGGCACACCAACCAGACAGGTTGAAAAAGGCTTTTCTGGTTCCGAATTAGACAGACATATAGTATCCGATCCGGCAGCCTTGGCTAAGGTCACCCAAACATTCGTTTTCGGTTGATCCACAGGGAAATCTGCACGACAAAAAACCATTAAAATCAAGCAAAACAAGTATACCATTTGATTTTTCCCCATCTCTTTCAAGAACTAAGTTTTGGCAAAATTCTTTCTACACAAAAACGACAACCTAAGTTTTCAGCCAAATATTAATTTTGTAAAGCAAACATTCAGCATTCAATTAGTATACTCATGAATAACATTGGCACAAAATCAGAGTTCATGGGTTCCACTGATGCACAAAGAACGTCAGGCACAAGAGGCGTCAGGCGAGACCCGGGATCCTTCGATTCGGTTCACGTCTGCGTACTTGCTTCCTCGGTTCTGGATTCGACAACAGGTTCTGAAGTACGATATGGTTTGACGTTTTTGGCAGGAACCCACTTAATTCCAGCACCTGTGGAGATAGAAGCATACCCTTTCCCCAAATTATTAATCAAAATGGACCTTCACTTGAAAAACGTACAGAGCCTTACTCAGTCTCATCTGCGGGGTTATCTCTGTTCCCCCTCTCTGTTGATCTAATATGCGTTTTAAGGTTTGATGTGTTCTTTCAATGATTGCTTGGCTTGTGGGAGAATGGGGAATACCAAAAATGTGTCGAACACCCCATTCATTTAAAAATGTGGCCAATTTTTGAGATATGTATGCAGGACCGTTGTCAGTTTTTACTTCTTGGGGTACACCCAATGAAGCAAAAGTTTGCAGGAAATGATGACAGGCATGGCTGCCAGTTTCACCTGTGTGAAGGGAAGCAAAAACTGCACCAGAGAACGTGTCCATGGAAACATGAATACCCTAATGTGAGAAACAAAACATGGATTAGTTCATGGATTATTGCAAAGTTGTAAAAAGACATGAAAGCCAACGATGTAAAGTTTCATTACTAACATCTTTTAAAATTAAACATTAATATTAGCAACATAAGCAAAATCTGTAACCAAATTAAGAGGTTGATGGAAAAGCTGAAAACTCAAACCACAGTCAAAGTCCAGTGATGAGGCTGTCTTCTTTGAAGAGTTGATGGTCTTTTTTTTGAAGAATTGATGTCTCAGTCTTGAATCTTTGTTGTATCCTTGGAGTTTAGTTGTAGAAATGTCAAGTCCAGCCTTTTGGATTTCAGTCCCAACACCAGCACAGGTTTGCTGCATCTCTGTCTTCGTCGAAGCTGTGATGGGCAGATTATCCATGTAGTAGTAGAATCTTGAATCCTGGAAATTTCTGTGAACTGAGGACAAAACTTGTACAACAAGACATTAGCAGATCATATACATCATGACAATCACATCCTATGATAGGTAGAAAGTCACTTTGATTGGAATCTTTACATATGACAATCCTTTTGTGACATGACCAGCCTAGTGAGAATATTCACCCATTGCCAGTGGGTACCACAATTTGTGTCTGAGCGCGATGGAACACGCTGTTTCTGAAGTTTAAAGACAGGGGGTTGCCATTGATATCAAATAGTGAGTGACAAAATTTAGCAAGATGCCTTCCTTTTCGGCATCGAGGGCAAATAGAAATTTGATTTGATGTCCCACGACAATCCTTTTTAAGGTGTCCTAATTTACCACAACCAAAGCAGACAGGCTTTTTATTAGGATCTACTTTTACAGCATTAACAGAATTTTCCCAATGTTTTTCTAAAAGCTTTTCAATTTTATCCATTCGTTGTGTCAAATTGTGTTCCAGTGTTTTTTCCAAAGCATTGACCTGTGAATTTACAACATTTTGTGAACCCACAAGTCTACTGCAAGCTGTTAGCATCTGTGTAATTGTTGGAGGCTGATTAGGCAAAGCTAAAATAATTTTTCTACATTCATTATTAGCATTTACAGAAGCAAGATTTTGAATGATATAAGAGCGGGCTTGTTCATCTGGACATTGCCTTTCAACTGCTTGAGTTAATCTATCCAAAAAAGAACCATAAGATTCAGTTTCACCTTGTCTGATCAGTGGATATGAATTCAAGTGTGAGCCAGCAGGCTCAAGTGAAAGCAAGGCCTTTCTAGCAGCATCCTTAATGTCTGTTAACACAGGCCGAGGCAGTTCAGCTGCTTGATTTTCAGGCCTATTGTAAGGTGAATCACCAGCTAATTGAGCAACATCTAGATTAGCATAATCAGTATTTGCATATCCTTCAACCAACTTGTTAAGTAGTTTTTTCCATTGTATTTCCCATAGTAGGTACTGTGAATTGGTTAAAATCAGAGAAGCCACATTCCTGCAATCAGCAGGAACTAAATCATAAGAGTTAAAAGTATTTTTCAACACACTGTTAAAATAGGAAGAAGAGAATCCACTCTCTTTCAAAGCCTGTCGCAACTCCTTTATATCATGATGATCAAGTCTTTCATATTTTGGATTTCTATCATTTCTTCCATATTTTACTGGTAAAGCAAGATATTGTTCCCTTAAATCCGAATCTTTTTCTAGTTTCTGATTAATGTATGACCAATCAGGTAAATTCAATGGAAAATCAAAATTGTCACTTCGATCAATGACAGGCTGACCTTTACTTTTAACCAATACATTTTCTGATTCTGAAAAATCACTAAATCCAAACCTTCCAGGCACTCTGCCCAAATCCAAATTCCTGACAGGGACACTGTACTCTTGTCCAGGAGTTCTGCCAACTCCGGGAACTCGGCCATAACAACACGCCTCCTCTGAAGCCCGACCCAGAGGGGCCGGGAGGGTGGACTCCCACAAACAGCACGCCTCCTCTGAAGCCCGACCCAAAGGGGCAGGGACAGAGGCGTGTTCCTTTCTTCTGGGAACAGTGCCATTTAACCTTGAGTTCGATACTTTACTACAAGTTTCACATTGTCTCCCTGCCAAGAAAAACTCAGCTTGGGAGTCCCCAAATCCAGGTTTTAAACTTACATGGTTTTGTTTTAAAGTACAAGAATTAGGATCATGGCATCTTAAAAACTCAACCCGTGTTTTTTCAGGTTTTTGAGAGTTATCCATCCTTTCAAAGGACTCCACCCTTTGAATTGAAACCAGTTTCTCTTTCTCTGTATCTTTAGATTGACAACCAC
This sequence comes from Melozone crissalis, assembly GCF_028551555.1. Lineage (NCBI taxonomy): Eukaryota > Metazoa > Chordata > Aves > Passeriformes > Passerellidae > Melozone > Melozone crissalis. Next base: position 27,379,068 of record NW_026535780.1, read on the forward strand.
CAGAACAACCATATTTTTGCTTAACTGAAAAAGAGTTCCCCGGAACCGCAATTTCCCGAGTGGAAGCAGCCACTTCAGCCTCCACCCCAGGCCCAACAGAATCCCAATCAGGTTTCAGTGTCCCTGTGCAAACAATTTTAGGAAGTACAATCACTTTTTCATTCCCATCTTTTACACACTTTGTCCCATCCCCCTTACAAGAGTCACATATTTTTACATTAACAGAACAACACGAAGAAAAGTCCGAAAGAGTCTCATTTTTTCCCAGCGAAAGAGAAGAAAGATTTTGTTCAACAGAGTTCAAAGCATTAGTGTCAACATTTGAAACAACACTTGTTACATTCTCCGATACACACGCAGTCTCCGGTTTACTGGCATTTAAAGAGATAGAGCCAGAAGCTTTGTTTTCTGAGTCCAAGTTGATCTTATTATTATCAGTTTGTTTAAAACACTCCAACAGAGCTCTACAAATCGGCATAAGTTCTCTTAAGCTTTCATCTTTTTTGAGAGAGACTAGGTTATAGATTCTCCAGTTTATCTGATCCCAAAAATGAAAAGTAAAAGCAGACTGCAAATTCAAATCTTGCGTATTCGCCTTAACCCAGATAAGTAAGTTTTTAAGCTCAGTTTTTGAAATTTCAGAGTGACCTTTTTCTTGTAACATTGTCTCTAATTGATGAAAAACATCCCATTCAACTTTTGATAAATTTGTTCCCATTTTTGTGTTCTTTTAATAATTTTTCTTTTTCTCTATATTTGCTCCCAACGTCACCCAAGCGCTCTCCCGAAATAGTTACTTACAATTTTCTTGGCTTCGGCGGGAGAGATGATACAGTGTCCTCCTTGTTAACACTTGGGTCTCCGCGGCTGGTACATCCACGATTTTTCTTTTTTCTTCTATTCTACGTCCTCACACAGGGCACCATTTGCCGGGGGATGGGTAGATATAAGTCCAATTGTGTTTGGAACCCACGTCTTAAAAAAGGAACCCACTAGGCCGCGGCAAAATATCCAAATATGGATAACATTGTAAACAGACCAGTGAAGAGATTTTTGATTTTATTTCCAGCACATCAGTCTCATAATACAAGAAGGAGACATGACAGCTCACTGATCCACCCCAAAAAATGCCTCCCCCAGGAGGGCTCATACAGCAATACATAAAATCATCTCAATCTAGAATTCAGCCAATCACACACAGAAAACACATATTGACAAGCATTCTATCCAATCCCACAAAGTATATGTAATCGTAGCTAAAACAAAGACTGGTTCATAAGAGACAATGAACAGAGCTCTATTCATGCTAACCTTCTAAAGATATACATTAAATAACCTTGTTGCCATCCTAAAACCAATTCTACAGAGATCTATTGTTATTTGTCACGTCTACTGCTTGGGAAACTTTTCTGCTTGCATGGGAAACTTTTCTGCTTGCATTTGCAATGCTAACAAAACTTCAGTCTGAGGCCTATACTTTTTTTAACCATTTTCTAAAAACCCTCTAACCTTATGGATTCCAACAATGTTCACTGATGTTCTGTTTGTTGCTAAGCAGTGCTCACTATAAGTCAAGGACGTTCCAGCGTCTCCTGGTCTGCCAGTGAGGAGCTCCAGAGAAAGCTAGAAGGGAGCACAGCCAGAACAGCTGATCCAAACTAGTCAGTTCCAATTCTCCTCCTCACACCACCAGGGAAGAATGGCAGTAGTCAGTGAGCAGCTGTGTAGTACTTAAGCTGGGGTTAAACCACAACATTAATTTAAAGTTTATTTCTGTGTTTCATATTACTGACAAAGGCTCTCAGAAACTTCTAAAAAGAAAAAAAAAATTGGTTTCAGTGGAATAAACTATCTAGATCAAGCCCCCAGGTATATTATATTGTTTTTCCAAGCACAGAAAAATTTTTGACATGATACTTCAACAGTGATTTTTTTTTTCTTTCTCTTCTTGTTTAATAAGAAATCAAATTACAAATTATTAATTCTGCTGTAATAAGAAATTCTTATTCAAGTTACCTAGCTACTTCATTTGTCCAGGAACAAGTAAATAGAGATCTAGGTCTTTTCAACTCTTTTAAGAACATGTAGAAATAATGTACCTTTAATTCTCTAATGTCCACTAATTGATGCAGGATTTTCATCAATAGCAATTGCATTGTAAAATTACTGCCACTGTCCTAACAGAGGTAACAGGTGCTGTTGAAGGAACTAGAAACTCCTTAGGTGCCATTTTCCAATTGCAATGTTTATATTTCTGTTTTCCACACTTCATGCTTTGCTCAGAGCGTAAATTCATAATCACCCATGTTGTTGGGCATTGTATAGAAGGCTTAGACAGCTTGGTGGGTTGATCAGAATCATATCTAGAAAAAGAGGGAAATATTTCAGCACAGCACCATATTCACCTTGGTGCACTATTTTTTCTTATGCAAAATAGTTAGAACTTGCTTATAGAGGACTGCATAGTCAGCATTCAACAAAATGGAAAGTGATTTTTGCAGTGAAATAAATTAAAAAGGAGACCTGCTTTCTTTCTCAGGTTCTCGCTCTGCCCAGAAGACAAAAATCTGAGGATAGACACATAAGTATGGCTTCTGTTGTTATTTCTCCCTAGGAAAGTTCAAGGCTACTTTACATGTATATTTTTATCTTTATATTTGATTACAACACAGTACAAAAATAATATCTTATGATAAGATCAGAAGGTCATCAAGTTATTGTTCTCTTCTGAATGAGAATATATAAAGTTCTTGCTGTTAGTGGCCTGTAGCAGGAAAGTAGATGCTGAAATACTGCTAAGTGACATTAAAAAAGACTTTATTAATATCTTTCTCATTTTCTCACTGCAGACATAAATAACGTATAAATGCTAGAATGGAAAAAGGAGATGCATGGTTTGTGCACATTTATCCTTGGGTTCAGTGCAATTTTGCTGTGCATTGACACATCACAGCTTTCTTTAATAATCTCTTTCATCATAAAGTAGTGGATATTGAATGAGCAAAGCCAGAGCAATCTAACTTCCTCCCTGTAGTCTGAAAATATCCACATTTCTGAGAAGCAGTGAAAGAAAGCCTAAAAAGATTCAGAAATTCGCAGTCTCACTGACACTCTTTTTCTGACTCTGGTGTAGGTAGTAGGTTGAATTTGGTTTGTGGGAATTGCTTTGAAGTTCTCTGTTCTTTATTCCTCCATGTCAGCATTCACAAGGACAGAAAATTGGAGAGGCAAAATATAAAGCCCTTAATCCCTTTGATCAAGATAATCAAATGACAAAGGCATGAAGAATGGGCTGTAGGCTGAACCAAGACAGGACAAATTCCAGTAGCACTCTTCTTCATTTCAGAAACATTCATGTGCCACCCAGAAATGAAAAGAATTTATTCCCTAATGGAGGCCTAATTTCCTAAATGGAGGCCAAGGACCTGATTCAAGCTTGTGATTCCGATCTGACTTGAAAAATAGACCCTGAATTCTGCTTGGTCTAGTGGTAAAAACAGGGCAAAATATGTAAGCAGAAAGAATGGCCTTTATTAAAATGAAGTGAAATATGCTACATTCACTCATAAAACTTGCCCAATTAATTCCATGGATAGCATCTTCATTCTCTGGAGTGTAAATGGTGTTTTCCCACTGAAACTTTAGCTCATGCAAATTAATAAGGGCTGTAGATGCTCAGACTCTTGAACTGCAGAATTATGCAAACATCAATGGATACTACAATAGTGTCTTACCTCAAGTTCAAGAAATATAATGCCTGGGGGATTGCCCTGGCTTAGGGCAAGCAGAGAGATTGTGTTCAGTTGTGAGTCCTTCTTGTCTTCTGTGACCTGTAGCAAAAGCAGGGTAAGAAAGTGACACCAACTTAAAGCAGTTATGCCTGATCCAAGTTGATAGCTATTCTTGCAGTCCAGGGAGAATAGTTGCACACATCTGGCAAGTAGGAGGCATTAACAAGAGTTAGAAGATGCCTGAGGGAAAGAGGAGGGTTAAAAAATTCTCAGAGACTTAAAAATGTCTCCTTGCCATTCTGGTGACATTATTTAACATATGACAAATACCCATATGTGCAAGCCTTCTGTATCATTCACAGAATGTTCAGCAATGCTCTGCTGCAAGCTCTACTTTCACATTTCCTCACATTTTGTCCCTTTGTGCTCTGCAGCCTTGCTATTGCATTAATGTAGGTGTGGGTTGGACTGGGTATTTGGCTGCATGCAGAAAATCCTTTGAAATGTTTTAAACTGTCAAAAGCAGCACTGAAGTGTCCTGTCAGTCCTGCTTTCCATGGCTGTACAAATATTTTGATGTTTGCTTGTAAGGAGATTGACTTCCCATTAGGGAGGAGATATTTTCTTACAGAATCTTTACTAAATCCTGTTTTCCACTTGTCACTCAACACTAAAGGACTTTGTTTCTTGGTGTTTGTTGTCTATAGCATATCCTTGTGACAATTAAGTCCATGCTGTTATACGGAATTAGGAAGATGTTATCCACAGTAACAACTGATAACTTCAAAATTAAGCATTTCTTGAAAACACTAATTTATCTAAACTCCTTTTCAAAATCACACATGAGAAAGATAAGAAACAGCATGCCATAAGAGGTTAACTCATACATCTATATGTCTGACCTATATGCTAATCTTCTAAGAACTGCAATGGTTTTTGCAAATGTTTGCAAATTTAGGAAGTAGGTAGAGATTGCATCTTTCCTAAAGTGATGGATTAGTTTCAGAGAAGTAATGTAAGACATTAAGAAGGCCTTTTAGTTACTCTTCTCAAGGCCTTGTTCTGATCTTGTCTTCTGGTTGTTGAGGCATTCTTGCCAAATCTATACTGTCAAAGATCATACACAAGGACAACAAACTATGACAATTTTTTTCCTTAACTTCATTGTTCCTGAGCCAAACAATAAATATTGCATGCTTTAAATTTCTTTGTGATCTTTGATATTTTTGTTATGTCTTTCTCCAGAATATCTTGCAAAGAAAATTCTATTTTAGGTCTTTTATTACTTACAAAATTGAGTCATGAGGGAAAATATATGGCAGAGGCAATAGATTATTATATTTTAGTAAAAGAAATCTATACTAAAATTAGAAATATGAAAACAACAGTTCTTCAAATTAACTGGGAATTCTGGGATGCTGTGGTCAAACCAATGGGTGCTCAGATTTTGATATTGGCACCTGATGTGGCCAGTGAGGTTTGGACACACCTCTGAGAACACACAGGGGTTAAAAACCAGAGCTTCGACCCTGGGAGATTCTCTTGGGACTTCAGAGGCAAAGAGGTGGGATCTCCCTCCCCAGTCCAGCTGCTGCTGCTGGGCGGGGCAGGGGCAGCCCTGCGGTAGGCCTGGGCCTGGACAGAGATGGGGGGTGAGGAGGCCCTTGAGGATGGAAGGGTGGAGGAGCACCAAGAGATATCGGGCAGCCACCCCCCCCAGGAGAGAGAGAGGGAGAGCCGGCGACAGAATGTGATAGCAGCCGGCCGAGGAGAAGAAGCGGGGGGGTGCGGCAAGAAGGTGCCCGGCCAGAGCAGTGTGGGAGTGCCGGAGCTCTGGGACAGGCAGAGACTGAAATTTTTAACCCTTTTCTTGCATGATTGAGACCTTGCAAATGCTGATCCTCCTGGAGCGGGATAAGATGAGAGATAGGAAATGAAATAACCAAGAACTAGGCCCGAGGGAAGTGGAGAAGACTGGCTGAGTGGGGGGAGAGATGACGGAGTGGCCTTTTGGCTGGACTTTTCTTGTGTGGCCATAGACTGAACCATTTTTTTTTTCCTGTGACACAGAGACTGCATTTAGGGGGAGGCAGTGCCTCAGAACCGGAAGGGTTCATTGTGGGTACCCCTCGGCTCCAGGGGGTGAAAAAAATGGGGGGGGACAGATGTCCCGAAGGATAGACTGTGCCTGTTTTGGAGTGAGACAAGGCATCCTTGAAAGACAACCCTGAAAGCAGCTCTGGTCCATGCACAGTGGTGAGAGCACTGGGCATGGAAGGAAGATGTCACAATGGCAAAAGAACTTTATCTGGGCGGTGCTGAGTGACATGGAAGCACACGAGGTTTCAGCGTGTTTCCAGGGGAAGCCTATGGTGCAAGAAGGACTCCTCTCCTCTTCATGAACTGAGGATTGAGTATTCTAAAAGGTGGTGCTGGACTGAGAGTTGGTGATTTGGGGGAATGTATTGCATTGGGAAATTTCGGTGGGGAGGAGGAGGAAAGTGCTTTTTGTAAGGTTTTCAATTTTTTTTTTCCTTATAGTTTTTTTCTTCTTTTCTTGTAGTTTAGTTAATAAAGTTTTCTTTATTTCTAACCTGGAGCCTGCTTTGCTTATTCCTGGTCACATCTCACAGCAGACATCAGGGAGAGGATATCTCATGGGGGCACTGGCTCTGTGCCAGGCCTAAACCATGACACCCTCTTTCTTATGTTCAAGACACCAGGCTTCCAACTGTGTCACTGCACAGGGAGCAGTGTATGATTTGTTCTGGAAAGATGTGCTTGAGGTATTTATAAATGGAACCTTACAGTGCAGATAAGGCATTTCTATTGATTGTCCAAGGAATCCTTCCAGTTCTGGTGGAAGAAATTCTGGTACTTCAGTATGATGATACAATGTATGATTGTGACAGAATTTAATATGATAGGATGTACATTTCATATGTACTAATACTGAAAAAAAATTGAGTACAAATAGGATATACCACAAGAAAAGGAAAAATTTAAAATTTTGAATGTCTTTAAGTACTGCATGCCATTCCTCCAGTATAGCATGTTTTCATTTTTAAAAATTATAAAGGTTTTTAATAGAATTTTAGGTTAAGCCAACAAATATCAAAGCCCATTTTCAGTAACATTCAAAAACCCCAACATATTAACAGCGCTAAAAGTGTACTTTGTTCTTTCTAGAACACATTTATATTTTTGAGGAAATAAATTAAAACAAGGGTTTGGCCAGAAAATTAATTGATTCAATAATTACTTTTAGCTGCAGGTAAAAAGGAAGATGTAACAGAAAACCTACAAAAAAAGTTCATCAACATATTCCTGAGAAATATTAACACACCTGAGATAAATTTTTCAGAAGTGAAGGATCAGAAGCGGTTGACATCTAGCCAAAGGAGTGGAATCTGGTGAGTCCAGGCAGCTGGGACGTTAACCTGCAGAAGGGAGACAATCAGAGAAAAGGACAAGATTTCAACAAATGTTATCACTAAAATGTAGGGATTATTTTTCAAACTTGAACAGAACAGCAATGAAGGAAAAAAGAATGACCAACAATCTTGGCTCCAGCCCTGACCCAGCTGATGTGGTGTCCAGGGTCCTGGGGCTGCACCACCTGGGCTCTGTGAGAGTACTTTTTTATAGCTGGTTTCCCCACCCTGGGGCTATGTTTTCCACTTTCTATGCTAATTAGTTTCCATGTGCGGATCACTCTTCGAGACCATTCTAGAAGTGAGCTGAAGGGCTTTGGGGGTCTTTGGTGGTCGTGGTCGCTCCCTATGTAGTGACCTTTGGCCACCAGTCCATGCCAGCTTCTTGACCTCATTCCAGCAATTGCACTGCAGTTTGTTGTGCTAATCTCCAAGAGACAGAAATTTTTGTCTAGGAAAGTGCTGCCCCACCTCCATATAGCCCCCATCTCCAGTTATTTCCTGTTCTTTCTTGCCAATTTGCACAGCATGTTCTTACCAACAGCCCTGGGTTGGTTCCACAGCTACCCAGTTATTGCTGCTGTGTGACATGTACACGTTAGCCCCTCATCTTCTGGGCTTCCACAACATTTCCTTGTTTAAATAGTCTCTTCTACTCATGTGAAACTATTTCAGCACATTAAAGACAGAAAATACTTGACAAATTGTAAAGACAATCTGATACAACTGTAACTCCATCAAGATTTATGATTTTGTTTTTAAGGATGTGAGGACAAGAGGATGGAACCAAGTTCCATCATAACCTTATTCAACTTCTTAGTAGACCTTCTACACCTTTTGACTTGCTTTTATTATTTTAAAAGTAATTAAAGGTAAAAGCTTTTTGGTCTCTTAATTCTAGTGTGAAACATTCTTATATTGAGAGAATTATTGCAAAAGAGAATTAAAATGCTTTTGGCTTTTTATTTTGCTTCCCAGTCCTCCACAGGGGCTTTAACTGCTGCTAAGTCATCTTGTGCTTCAGTGGGTAGTGGGCATAACTTTCCTACAGGGTTTTTTTGAAAGCTCAGGCTACTACGACTCTTAACCCATATGACCCTGAGTTTTAGGAACAGAAAACACGGCTGTTACAACTGGTTTGTCTGACTTTTCATGTTCTTTCACATATAAAATTAGATACATCTGGCCATAAAATTTTGTCCAGATTTCTAATCATAGTGCAAAAAAAACCTGGCTATAGCACTCTTAGATTTCCACAGTAGCATTAGACACTTTTAATCATTTCACAGACTTTACCAATATGTAAGTGGACTGCCTGCATCCTCCAAGATCTCCCCATAGTTAACTTACATTACCCAAAATTTATCAAGTGAAAAAGGACCAAGGCACAATTACTGACATTCTATATTAAACATAGAAACAATTTGCTTCTAGTTATTTTAGAAACATTGAAATCCTCTTAAAATCCATCACACCAAAGCCACAATCATTGTGATCTGTGGCTCTAGTGGCATCTATTTTGAATGCATTCAGAATGAGACCCTTTGGGTGAAAAACATACTTCAGTGGACAAAAGTAATAAAAAAAAGTTGTGGGATACAGTAAAAGTTGAAAAAAGCTGCTGCCTTCCGTTCCCTCTGACTTCTTTTGTAAAAAGAACTCTCTCTCTTTCATCTTGCCAGAGAAATAACATCTGAAATCTTCAGGTTCTGCTTAACCTAATCTTAATCTTATTAGAATCTCTTTAATGACAGAAAGGAAATTGAATTTGTGAAGAAATAGGAAACATCCCTATGAAAACCTCTAGGCACCCTGAAAACTATTTAAACAAATTATGTAATTAAATGTACAAAATACATTTTCAACCTCAGGTTGCTGAAATAGGTTTAAAAACTCAACTCTGAAATATAACCATACAATTTTTATATTCTCATTAAGCTCTATTACTACTTTAATTATCAATAAAATTTTACAATGCAGCTTGTTCTAGATATTCACAGAGCATCAGATCCTTCATTTCTTCTTACTTGTCAGCCTCCTAATGCAGAGTAACCCAGATACTGCAGTGAGAAGTGCCTTTCTTGTGTAACTTTGCATTCAGTACTACATAATCATGGAATTATGGCACCAGACAAAGAAGGCCACAGATTGTGACAAGCCTGGAGGGATGCGTCTGCATGCTTTGATTATAAACATCCTTGGGGTTTCATTTTTTTTTTACAAACTTCATCAAATTACAAAGCAAAGCATCAAAACTTATATCACAGACTGAACAACTCTGCTTGTGTCAGGAAGCAAAGCCACCAAAGTCTCAAAACCAATGAAGAAGTTAAAGTCATGGTGATGAGACAAGTGGGTTTCAACACACAACGAACACAACTGTTTGTCACAGGTTGCTACAAAAGCTTTATTTTCAGTGGCTAGTTCTGAAAGACCAGGAAAAGGAAAAAGAAAAAACAAAAAACCAACTACAATACAAAGAATGCATTGCTTTGAATATTCCCCCAAGATTCAACTGAAGAGATTCTGAAGGGGAAGTTTTCCATTTGCTGTTTTTGATAATTCTTTTTACTGTTGTTCTGTTTTGATTTTAACCAACAGATGCAGGATCTGCAATGTGTGTGCATCTGCAGATGCAAATTTTGTGCCTCATGCATATTTCATAAACAACCAGCACTGAAATGAAGAAAAACTGCTTATACATAATCACTCTTGGGCCATATATTTGCTTAATTTTAGTACACTTCTCCCATGCAGGAGGGAAAGGACACTCAAGGTGAGCAAACAAGGATTTAAGAATATAAGTAAGGTGCAAGAATATAAACCATACATTGAACAGCCACCAATCATTTGAACACACAAAATTGTTGTGCCAGCTTATACTGTCTCCCCTTTTAAATACTGCATTTCATCATAGATCTGGTTTCCAGTGTTCTCATTCCTATGGCCACTTTTCAACTGAGTCCTGAAATATATTAGTAACTTATGTTGTTGCCTGGAGGTTAATAAAGCAATGAGGAAACATGTCAGGATGCTGCTTCAACATGATGTCAACTAGTCAGGATATTTTTAAAATATCTGAGTCACCATGCCTGGAAATATTTAAAAGACATGTAGATGTGTCACTTACAGACACTTTAGAGGTGGGCTTGGCAGTGTTGGTTTAACACTTGGATTCAATGATCTTGAATGCTTAACTGTCTTTTCCAACCTAAATGTTTCTGTATTTCTATGATAAAAAAAAAGTTCTTGAGAAAAACTGTCACAGCTGTGAGGATTTTTGCATGAACATATGTTCATACACTAGCAGTCCCAGTGTATTTTCTTATGTAAGTTTTCTCTTATGAGTTTTCAAAGCAAATATATATGTAAGCACCCCCCTGTTTAACAAAGAATGTTCATAGATAACTGGATTATTATATAATATCTATGTAAAAATACAAAAAAATAGTAGAAACTATATTTAGAGCTGTTCAAAACCTGAAAATTTTACTCTTTCATTTTTCTACTGTATAGCCCTTTGAATATCATATTAGGTAAATAGATTACCATTGACATAGGTGTGCTATGAGAATTAAAAAGTGAAATATAGGGGGAAAAAGTACTCACTTGAAACCATAAAAGCAGAGGAAATCATAACTTTTTTAAAAACAAACTATGGATGGTTAAATGAAGTGATTAACCATAGTGTGGTTTCCATATTCAGGAACTTTTCTCTGGCAGACAACTAAAATATCTCCTATCTGAATCCTCCTCTACTGTATCTGTTCAAAAGGTAAACTCTAAGTCTGATGTCAAATAATTGTACTGGATCTAACTAGAGAACTGTATGAGGAGACAAAGAGTACAAATACTGGAAAAAGATATTGTGTCTAATTAGTAAAAGCTGTCTGTTCTCAAAATCTTTCTCTTTGGGATGTACTGAATCCCTTGCTCTTCTACAGCCATGGAAAAGGAGCACTTCTTGCCATTTCTGTGTGCAATCCTCACTCTCAGCCCAGCCCCAACGTCATGCCTAGTTTCACCTTGTTTTGCTGCTCTGCCTGTTCCAGGGAGTCCCCATAGCTCCTGCTGCCCATGTCCACACTCTGCTGCCTACAGTGAAGTCTCAGGCATTGACCCAGGTCAGTGAACTCCAGATAACCCCATGCCACAGACAGAGCTTGAACTACAAAATGGGCAATATGGAAAGTCAGGAAGTTTGAGCTTAAATGATGAGTCTGAGCTTCAAGATGACTTGACAGCACAGATAGTACCCATGTCTATGCACATTAAACTAATCAAGGGAGAAAATAAAGATAAGGCATACTAATATGAGCAGAAGAGAAGATAATCTCACTCACCCCCTGAGGATTCAAGTCCAGAAAGAATAGGACAGTTGCTACATTTCCAGATGCACTAAGGGCCACACAAGAAAAACACAAGAAAGCATTTTGTCATGGATGAGTTTTATAGTATTTGATTTTTCTGCTTCACTTCTCAGCCCAGGAAATGTGAAGTTAGACAAAACCAGGAATAATACATTTTCATCAACTTGATGCTTATCTGCACAAACTCTTGTATGCTATCTTATACAATATAGAGTACTTTGACAAGTATACAACTAAACCTACAGTAAGCTTCCAAAATGTCTGAGAATTTTTCCTTACAATAACTGAATAGTTATCATTTGCTTAGGAATACTATTTGCTTATTCACTGGTCAGCAATACTTTGATGTCATATTTGTAACAGGCCTCTTTTTTTTTTTTTCAGTTCAAGCTCAGCAATCCAAGTTCCTAGTAACTTGCATATTTAAATGTTATCTTTTTCTTGCTTCATATGGCAATAGTTTTTATCTGCTCTTTTATGTTGTTGTTGTCTCTAAACAAAATCTCATTGAAAAAATATTAAGAAAAACTCACTGTCTGGAGCTATGTTTAGAACAATTCTATTGAAATACAAACTGAACACAAGAGAGCAGTACCGACATTATACACTCAAGATATGGAAATTCTCATGACATACTTGATAAACTTCAAGAGTGTGTAGAATAACACTTCAAGGGAATAAATTAATAAAAAACCAATTCCTTTTTCTTAGGATTTTCTTGCAAGTTTTAGTTAAACAACAAAGTATTGGCAAAATAGAAGTATATCATTAGCTTGTGTATCCATCAGGATAAATGAACCGAACTATGGATCTACTTGGTATGATACCACATACACTTTTCCAACCACCAGGACTGCTAATGAACTTTGAAAATATTGAAATTCCAAGAAAGCTATCTTTTTTTGTTTTTAAATTTTGCTTAATCGATAAATAATATGAGTTTAAGGCTGAAATTGGCATTTTATTCACTGTTTCTCACCTGGAAAGGTGATGAAGAGACTGACCTACAGAAGAGGAAAACCATGAACTTTATCACACGGTTACCCTGGCATGGAGAGTGTGGCAGCTCTAAACTGACTCCCAGCTTCAGAATTCCCTATTGGTGCTGTCCCAGAGAAGCATAGGCCCTGCATTTGACTTTATGCCCTAGCCACACACATACGGGCATGTTGTAACAGCACAAAGGTTTATGGCTGTAAGTTGAAAGGGAGTAGGTTTATATTAGTTATTAGGAAGAAATTCTTTACTGTGAGCGTGGTGAGGCACTGGAACAGGCTATCCAGAGAAGTTGTGGATGTCCCACACCTGGAAGTTCAACACCAGAGTGGATGGGACTTCGCACAACCTGGTCTCCTGGAAGGTGTCCATGTGCATGGCAGGGGGGTTGGAGCTAGAGGATCTTTAAGATCCTGTCTAGCCCAAACCATTCTATGATTCTGTGATGTGGCACAGATAAGATATACCTTTACTGAAGGAAACTCTAGAGCTGCTTGACAGACTCAGCATAGCACTTGGAAAATAAATGAGATCAGTCACCAAAGTCAGATTTTTATGGAAACTTCAGCAGCAGCAGCATCAGTAATGCCTGGCTGCCTCGATTGGATAAAGCCTGAAAGGTCTCTCAAATGACACACTGAAACGCAGAAGATTCATTCAAAAAACTGAGATCTTCAAACAGTTAAGACACTGAACTCTAGGTTTTGACAAATGGCTCTCATATTACCCAAAGTTCTTTCTAATAAAGCTAAAACTTGAGACTTTTTAGTTAGATGTATGCACAGAATGTATGACAAATTATAAGACAAGTGAAAAAGTTCATTATATTTTACTAAATACAGGGAATCCTGTGAATTGCCTTAGAGGATGTTACTATTTCAATGCTACTTATTTTTAGCAAAGTGCTTATAACTACATCCTGACATAAATAAGGACCATTATTTATGTGATATCACTTTCAATTGTTAGAGGTTTAATAATTTGAAATAAATCATTGAAGGGTACATTTTCCTGTATTCTTTTATTGTCACTATCTTGAAAAAATTTTTTTTTAGTCAAAGATGAGTCTCAGATTTTCAAAACTAAGATTTGACAATACCTGCTAATCTCATCCGCGTGTCATATAGTCTCTCAAATATACCTTCTTCATATATATTCCTACAACTTCAGGCTTCAAATATTCAAATATTACAATTTCTGGAATCTCCAATCAGTTTGGTGTTACTAATTTTTTGTTGTGAAAGTTTCTTCGTTTTGTGAAAATATTCTACATCTTTCAAGTGGAAGAAAACGCTATTTATACTTTTCCATTTTATAGAATTATGTAGTATTTTATCATGCAGGGGAAACAAAAACACTGAAAGTCTGTTTAATATTTATTGCAATATTTTAAATACTAACAAAGTGCTACTCGGTCTCCCGTATTTCCATTTTTTACAATGAAATCATTATGGTCTTGCCATATTGCTTTAGTAACATTTTTACATTTAAAAAGAACACTTTTCCCAAAATTTCCCTTGAAAGAAAATTGAAATAAGAAAACAATTACAAATGCCAAGTCTCCACTTCCCTGATCAACACTTTCAAGTATTGAAAGGAATTCCATAGATGATGCCTTCTTCTATTCCCTTTTTTAATCTCTTTTTTCAACATAAAATGTATTCATTTAGTCATTAAAAACACCATGGATAGGACTCAATTCACCTGACTTTAGACATCTGTATTGAAGGTCTCCATGTGAAGTACTTATTTCAATTACATTAAGCAAATAGAAGGCAGCATATTTAAAATCATAGAATTGTTTGGACTGGAAATTACCTTTAAATGTCACGTAGTTCAGCCCTCATTGTAATGCACAGAAACATCTCCCATTAGATTTAGATGAGATTGCTCAAATTTCCATCCAAATGGGAATTGAACACTTGAACACTTCAAAAGATGGGGAAGTTGCCCAACCTCTCTGGGCAACCTGTCCCATTATCTCAGCCCTCTCACCATTAAAATATTGTTTCCATATACCCAATCTAAACCTATCCTCTTTCATTTTAAAGTCATTGCTCCTTGTCCTGTCACTACAGGTCCTGGCAAAAAGACTCTCCCTTCTTACAAGCCCACTTAAAAGTACTAAAAGACCGCAATAAGGTCTTCCTGGAGCCTTCTCTTCTCCAGGGTGAAGAACTCCCTGTCTTTCCACACAGAAGTGGTATTCCAGATCTCGGACAATTTTCATGGCCCTCCCATTGACTCACTCTGATGGTTTCACGTGTTTCTTGTCCTACCAGCCTGAGGGCTGAATTCAGATCTCCAGGTGGACTCTCACAGGAGTGCAGTGGAAGGGAAGAATCATCTCCTTTTACAAACTGGCCATGCTGCTTTGCATGAAACCCAGGGTGTGGTTGTCTTTCTGGGTTGCAAGTGGACATTGCTGGCTCAAGTCCAGCTTTTCACTCACCTGTATCCCCAAGCTCTTCTCTTCAGGACTACTGTCTATCCATTTATCCTGCTGTCTATACTGATATCAGGGAAGTTCAAGTGCAGGACTTGCCTTGTTGAACTTCAAAAAGTTATTCCACTGTGCAGGCCCTCTGGCTGGCATCTCTTCTCTCAAGTGCATAACCTGCACCACACAGTTTGGTGTCACCCACAAACTTGCTGTGGATGGACTCAATCCCACCATCTGTGCCATCAACAAAGATCTTGAACAGCATTGCTTGCAGTATGGAGCTCTGAGGGATAGCCCTTACTGCTGGTTGCCACTTGGACATTGAGTTATTGACCATAACTCCTTGGATGTGGTCATCCAGTCAATTTCTTATCCATCAACCTGTCTATCCATTAGCCCCATATCCAACAACTCCACCTTACAAGAAATAATGCTGTATGGGACCACATCAAAGGCCTTAGAGAAGTCAAAGTAGATGACAACATTTGCCCTGCCCTTATCCACCAACACAGTTGCTGCATTGCTAGATTAGTCAGGCATGACTTGTCCTTGGTGAAGACATGATCACTGTCTAATCACCTCCATCTTCCATGTATCTTGAAAGAGCTTCCAGGAGTAATGGGTCCATGATCATACCAAGCACAGAAGTGAGACTGATTGGTAGTTTTCAGGGCCCTCATTTTCATCCTTTTTTAAATGGTTGTGATGTTTCTATTCTTCCAGTCATTGGGGACTTCACCTAAATAATCCATCTGACTATTAGATCATGAGATGAGTGCTGGAGGACAGAAATAATCTCTCCTATATGAAACAATTTCTCACACAGAATATATAGGGACTATGGGGCAATAGTTCAGATATAAATATTGTAACATAAATACCTAGGTTACCTGTTCTTTATTTTCCCTGATCCTCACTACTATCTTTTATGATCCAAAAGTAGTTTTTTTTCTTTATTGCCTTCCCCCTCTTGGCATTCATAAAATGGGAATTGATCAAACCACCCAGTGACCATTCCACAGAAGAAAAAAGAATATCTTGACTTCTATTGACTCCAGTGGACAGAACGGATTAAGCTAAAAAGTTTGTAATGCTTTTGAAGAAAGATTCATTCACTGGGTAAACACAGAAGGAAAATAGTATAAGAAGAGTAGATGCTGACATTTTCATTTTGATATCTATCATTTCTATGCCCTGCATGAATAAAAAGAAACGGAACATCTTTTATCTAACTTGAATCAAGATCACACAGTCACGAGCTTCTTGCAGCTCCTGTCGTGTTGATGCTGCAATGAGCAAATCATCCATGTAATGAATGATCTTCACCTTCGGAAATTTCTTCCGTGCTGGTGCCAAAGCTCGCGCCACGTACCATTGACAGATCGTCGGAGAATTTTTCAGGCCTTGTGGAAGACAGACCCAATGGTACCGCTGCAGAGGCGTTTCCCTGTTGATACTCGGGACTGAAAAGGCAAATCTCGGAGCATCATCTGGATGGAGTGGGATACTGAAAAAGCAATCCTTGAGGTCAATGACCACAAGCTGCCAATCTCTGGGAATCATCGAGACAGATGGAAGTCCCAACTGAAGTGGCCCCATGTCTTCTATGACTTCGTTGATCTTCCTGAGGTCGTGTAACAACCTCCACTTGCCCGACAGCTTTTTCTTGATGACAAACACCGGAGAATTCCAAGGGCTGTCTGTTGGCTTGATGTGTCCCTTCTGCAATTGTTCCTGGACCAGGTCTTTCAAAGCACTCAATTTTTTCCGCTCAAGGGGCCACTGATCCACCCAAACTGGATCATCTGTTTTCCATGTCAGCTTCAGTGTGGCGAGTGCTGCAGTGACCCCTATTAAAAATCCATTTCTATCTTCGCGCCCCATTGTGCCAAAAGGTCCCGACCCCAGACTGTGATCGGCTTTTGAACGACAAAAGGACGAATGATCACCGTCTTATCTCCTGGTCCCGTGACAACGACGGAATTCTCACTTTGCAGACACAGAGATGCTCCCCCGATGCCTGAGAGAGAGCCCAATGGCGCGACCAAGCTCCAATTGCGTGGCCAAAAGATGTACGATATTACTGTTACATCCGCCCCTGTGTCGAGCATACCTCTGATCGATATTGTCCTGTCCCCACATGTCAATTGGCACGTGAGCGTGGGTCGGTCTCGACCTATGTGCTTCACCCATGTTGTATGTACTTCAACATGCTCTTTCATAGGGAGACCTTCTTCGTCGAAGATTGACATGACCTCTCCAACTGCGTGTGGTGGCAATGCAAAGGCTCTTGCAACCACAGTATTTTCCGGCACAGTCAATGGTGGACGAAGCGCTCTTGCCAAAACTGTTAGCTCTGTATTTTTGTCTGCTGAGACAACTGTCGGATAGACAATGAGTCCAAGAATACTGCACTTATCTTGTCCAATTATCAAAAAATCTTGTTTCTTGTATGAGTCCCCGCGGATACCTGTTGTTATCTCCGCATGACTTTCATCTAGAAAGCATACTAGTTTTGAAGCTGCCAATGCACACTGTGCCCCTGGTGGGAGGAGGTCTGGGTCACTGTGGAATCGACTGAGGGTTTTGCTGAGGGCATCTGCTTGTCGCTCACTGATGACTGCCCTGTCTGTTCTTGTGACACCGCCAGTACTTGTGTCGGAGCGCGCTGGGGATTTCCCGCGCTCAATTTTCCGTTTCCCGGATGCGGCAACGGATTTCCTTCCACATCTGTCCGGGAATAACATTCTTTCACAGAGTGTCTTCCTCTTCCGCACCGTGCGCAAATTGGTCTTTCCGCTCTCTGGGCTGGCGTTGGTATATGTGTCCGTGGGCAATTCATTTTCATGTGCCCAGATTCCCCACATCCGTAGCACTGTCCTCCTTGGGGTCTGTTCCTTTTCTGCATTGCCGCAAGAACTTTGTTGACATTTTCGTCCTGTTGATGGAGTAATTTCTCGAACATCTTCTCCAATGTCTTGTCCTCTGATTGCCCTTCTGAGCGTTCCTTTAGCTGTTTCTCCCATTCCTCTTTTAATTCATTCTTTACAATCGCTGCGACGTGCTGAGGCGTCCCCACCTTGCTGCATGCCTCCACCATCTCTGCCAAGGATGGCCGTCCTGGCATGGTGCTAATCACCCGTTGACAATCCGGGTTGGCATTGCCGAAAGCTAAATTCTCCAAGAGAGGCCTCTTCACTTCTTCTGTTGTCACCTGTCGATCCACGGCTTGCGTGAGTCGGTCGATGAATGACATGAATGGCTCTGTGGGACCTTGCCTGATGCAAGAGAACGGGACATCCGGAGCTCCTGTCGGCGTAATTTGCATGATTGCCAATCGCGCTGCTTCTTTGATGTCGCTTAACACTCTCCGTGGAAGCCGCGCTGCTTGTTCCCCTGGATTGTCATCTGGAGGATCCCCTGCTAATTGCCCTTCTGTGAGGTTCGCATTCGGCCCACCTTGGTATCTGTTCCGCAACTCAGCAAGATATTTTCTCCACCTTTTTTCCCAGACAAGACTCTGTGTGTCAGTGAGGATCATTGCCACAATACTTCGAATGCCATATGGTGTGAGATCATACATAGAGAATGTCCCTCTTAATAGCTGTTTGAAGTATTGTGAGTTCAGCCCAAAAGTCTGAGCTGCCTTCCCTAAGTCTTTGAGTGTCTCATGACCCATCCTTTCCCACCTTGGATTCTGTCCCTGGGCATCATATGTCACTGGCATTGTCAAATCCCCTGATCCCGGGAATAAATGCTTTTCCTTTTCCAATGCTTCTCTGATTTGCCTCCAATCCATTGTCTTCACCGGCTCTTGAAACCCCTCTTCATCAGATTCCATTGGGATTTCAATGAATAATGGTGTTGTAGATGTCATCGGTGATTCATGGTGTCTCATTTTTCGCCTTGAGGTTTTTGGCCTTGCTCCTAAATCCGAAAAGGAAACTCGAGGATCCTGTTGATATTTCTTCTTTACTGCATCGAATGAATGCAAGAAGCTTTTTGCTGCTTCTGCTGCTGATAGCATCCATGTTGGGACACCTTCCGATGCTGTGATCCTTATGACATCTTCCCCTTGTAGCTGTTCTTCATCTGAGCTTTCATCATCTTCATGAAATCCCGAAGTGGATGGATAATCCCTTTGTCGTGTTAACATTGTCTTCTTCGAGGTGCTTTTCTTTTTATATATTGTTGGAAAAAATTGCTGCATTGTTGCAGTCTCGCCACGAGATGGCGCTGTGGCTCCGCCGAGCCGACCCGGCATGTCATGCACTTCCGCCCTCCTGCCACTAGGTGGCGCTGTCACCGGCCTCCCTGGCTCGGATGACGGAGCGATCTCGACTGCCCCACTTCCTCTTCCTGCTCGGCGTCCCCTGTGAGGGGAAGGGACTGGGACTCCGAGGCTCTGAACCAAAGGCACCAGATATGGAGACGGTGTGGAGCCCCGGGACGTAGAATCCCTAACACGGCCCCTCCTCACCCGCGACGTCACAGGGGACCGGGCTCGGGTCCGCCCGCGTCTTACTTTCTGCGCGTGCGTACTCTCCGAGCTGCTTCCTGTGTCCCCCAAGCTGACGTCATCGTCTCCCCCCTGTTTCACCTCCGAGGTCCCCACCCCTCGGTCTGTCCCAGAGTCCGACCCCTCCTCCTCTGACGTTGTGTTCGCCTCTCCCGCCAGCACTCCCGCTCTCCCCGCGATTCGAGCTGACCGTCGCACCGGATCTGACGTCACAACCACGCGCCTCCTGCGTCTCGCTGCGGCGGCTCGCTGAGGCTGCACATTTTCCCTCAGCCCGCCTTCCGCGCTCGCCGCCCCCGCGCCCGCGTGTGAGTCTATACCCCGGTTTTTGCGAGTTTCGCCCTCCGCGCGCATCTCCTCATCTTCACCCGCGCTGCCCGCGTATGCCGCCGCCGCCGCGTCGCCGCTTTCACCGCGAACAGGCCCCCCCCCCAATCCCTTATCTTCCTGCTCCCCCCCTTCTGCTCCTGACTCCTCCACACTCTCTGGACTTTCAGGACGCCCTTGGGGTTTGTTGCATTTTTTGATCGGGGGTTTTAATATTTTTTCCTGCTCTCTTTTTTCGAGAGCCCTTTCCCCCTGGCTTTTTAAAGCCAGAGCAATTTTTTTCCCGGAGCTCCGCCGCTCCGCCCCCTTCTCTGAGGGTACCGCAGCTTCTCGCTGCTTTTCCAGTCTTTTAGACTGCACTGAAATACCTTGTAACATGATTCTTGCCGGCGAGAGTAGCTTTAACGCTGTCTCATCTTTTTTTGTTGCTAAAATATATAAATGCCTATTAATTTCTTGCCAAAACCCCACTTCGAACAGCAGACAGTCTCCGCAAGTGGATAATTAAGCCTTGCCCATAATAACAGCTGTTTTAATTCTTTCTTTGGGATCCCTTCTGTATATAATTCTGCTACACTTTGTAAGGTGGATAAGATTTCCCGTTGTTCTTGGGAGAGTGAGGCCCCCATGATTTTATTTTGGCCTTCTTACCGAATCTGTCGTCAGAGTGGTCTGGAAGCCCTCAGTCTCCGTCCAGCAGGTCACGAGGGATGGATCAGAGGCGCCTTTCTGGTCCCAGTCCAGGCCGCTCTGCTACGAACTGTCTTCAGCAGAAGCTGAGAGATGGGATTTCTCAGTGACTGCTGATTTTTGCAGCTTCTCCCGGCCGGTTTTTTCTTTTTCTTCTTTCTTTCTTCAGGCTTCTCTCCTCTGGAGTTATCAGTGCTGTTCTCTTGGCTCTTCAGCTCTTCAGGGCTTTCCCCCCCCCGAAAGGTTTGGTGGGAGATAGCCCGCACAGCGGACGCCAGTTGTCGGATTTTGGGTGCTGTTTAGATGGTCTGGGAAAAGCCCAAAGATGGCCTTGGGCCCCCGGGTTCGAAAGGACGAGAGGAAGCTTCAGATTTGTTCTCGGTCTCGGTGTTTATTAATTGCTTATCTAAAAGATTTTCTCTTGGCCTGACAGAGTTCTGCTCAGCAGTCAGCCATGGGCACACACTGAGAGCCCCTGGGGCGGTCGTCTATCTTTATACCCGGAGTTACGTATACAATATTTATCATTTTTCTCCAATACCCTCTACCCTTATTAACCAGTGTTCCCCTAGTAAAGTCCAATCCCAGAGTGCCAACTCCACCACAGAAGATGGAGGCCTAGAGGAAGAAGAAGAAGGAGAAGGGCACGCCCCAATTCCTCCATCTTACCTCTCTAGACCCCCCTGTACAGGGATCTTAAACCCTGTATCTCACACTCCAATTAACTTGTCCCTTCACCATTCACCCCAGTGAAATCCTCCCGTCCTCATACTGATGTCATCTCCCATGTGGGATCAAAGTCCAGCCACCAGACATTTCTGGCAACATTCCAGGACTCCCGAGCCCCCCAGGGGTAGTCTGGTTCACCCTGCGCCCCAGTTCTGAGAGACTGAGATCCCACAGTATTCATTCATCTATGATTTAGAATACGCTTTTTACAAAATAGTGTTGTAGATGTTTTTCTGGAATTTTGCCAGGCTGACCGTAAGACAAAGGGGTTAGGGATCAGAAAGCTGAAAAGCACTGAGATAATTTCAGGAATTTATATGTATCCTCAACCCAGATGGCTGGAGCTTTGCACATGACCTTGATCAAGTTACCAGATAGGGAAGCACAAATATATAAGACCCTGTAACCCATGGCCAAAGGGTTTATCTCTCTGTGATCAAACACCCAATTTTGTATAGCACAGCTGGGTGGCTTTCTGTCAGAGAAAATTGCTGCTGATGTGTGACAAAGTACACAGATTAAAGACAGGCAAGATAAGAAAAACAAAACATACACAGAAGTAAAACTGTTGGGATAAAAATAGTTACCAGTTCAAAATTAAAGGAAGGAAAAAACCAAAATCAACTGAAAAAATCCCCACTAAACCAGAAAAACTACTGACAAGTTTTCTCTAAGCAATAGAGTCCTAAGAAAAAACACAAAGGATCAGAAGATGGGCATTTAGCAAGATTGAGAATCTCTCTGCAAGGAGTGGAGGCAGCACTTTTACAGCTGACTAATGATTGCCTGGCCAGCAAAGAGTCATCGGGTGTCTCCTCAGGGCCAGTGAGCAAAATAATGCTAAGTGTAGTAGCATGAATTTCTATCACCTGTGTATATGAGGCAATAAATAATTATTTTGAATATTTGAGCTGTATATCCTACTTGCAGGATCTCAAAATTGCAAAAGATGCCTGAACTTAAGTTCAGTTAAGGAGGTTGCAGTTCTTCATTTTACGCTGGGGAACAGCTTCTGCATGTGAAATATACCCCTCCCACTGAGGCTTTCACATACTTGCACGTTTTGTTACAGTCTGTGAATGAACTCAGTGTATGGCAGTCATTGCTCTGACCAAGACCACACTGAGTCTGTTCCCTCCATGAAGAAATAGAACAGACAATTTTGCAACTCCAGAAACCAGATAAAAACAAAGCCTAGGAAATTCACAACACATTTCTATACTTGTGCCAGCACTATTTTTTCTTCCTAGTAGATTCTTCAAAGTTGACATTCATTTCTTAGGTAATTGCTGTACTTTCTGGAAGTTCAATTATGTCTTAGAATCCCAACGACAATTTGCCAAAGTAACCAATGCTATTATAATTAGTTCTTTACATGATGAAAATGTTTTGGGTTTTTTATGTCTTCTTCCTATTTCATTCATTTTGTCTTAAATCTTTTCAATGTTTCAGCAATTTCTACTGTGTCACTAATGAGTTCAGATCTATATTTTTCCCCACAGGAAGATTCTAAGTGTGAAACAGATTTTTCAGGTAAGAAACAATTCAATATCCTTTTTTTTTGATGAGTCTGTCTACAATAAGAGCTAAAATGTTTGGTTTTCCATGTATATAATAGTTTGCTAATTTCATTCACTGTATGATCAACTAGTGACATGACAGCTTGCTAATATAGTGGTAAAGGATATGTATTAAACCTAAATGGCTTTGTGCTACTAAACAAATGCCTTTGCCAGTAGTTCTTAAACATTTTATTACATAGACATAACTATTTCTTTATGTCTTTATGCATATATTCCATCATATACAAGTAATTAAAAGCTTTATTTTGAGCTTTAAGAAAAGTGGTGAAGCTTTGACATATAAAACATTTTGCCGGTAGCCCTAATCAATGTTCTGTGTTTTATCATCTACTAAATAGCCGCAGGCACTGATCAGTACAATAGCAGAACCATTTGTCATTAATCTCAATCTGTTCTAGGTCAGCACCCTGTTACTTTCTACTGAGAATCTTTAATATATATATTTAAGGTATCCTTTTCTTTTTCTTTAGCATTATACTTTTCCCACTTGTCCCCTGACACAGGAACTAAGCTTTTTTTTCTAGTGACCTCTGTTTGAACTCAAAAATATATTTCAAGATTGTCAAGGTTTTGGTTCCTTTCAAATCTTTTTTTAACCTTGCAGTACCACATTCTTGAAACAATAACAGTAAAATGCAGAGTGTCTGGCATCCATCTGAATTATATTTTCCAATATTTGTCATCATTCTATGTATTAGAGAGCTGAGGGGATTTTTGACATTAAAATCTTTAAAATTAATTGAAACCATAAACTTTAAAGTCATGTTTTGAAAAATGACAGGTTCAAACAATTATTCTAGCTTTTAAATGTTTTCTAGTAGTAAGTAATTGCCCTGAACCCAAAGCCACAATAATATCTAAATAACCATCTGACTTTCTAGACCTTGTGAATGGCATTCATTTAATATAAGATATTTTAAAGCAAGACATCAAAACTAAGAGGTCCTTGGGCTATTTGGAGTCAGTAGAGAGAGATGTGCCTACAGAGGACAGAGCTTACCTTACTAAGTTGAAAAGAGAGGATAAACTACCATACAATGTCAGAGACAGAATATCAGATTTCTCATCCAACCTCATAAGATCTGCTCAGCAGACAGTAGTCTTTCTTTGCAGTCTTCGGTACTAGGAACAAGTGCTTGTATTCATCTCACATAACTTTAACCATTAAGAAAAATTAATTAATTTGGTCACAGTATGGTTTTCTAGGTGGAATCAATCATCCATTGACAATGCCTCTCTCATTTCCTTCCAGTGGTTACAGAATGAGATAACCAGAATAATGTACAAGCTTAACATTTGGATGGCTAAATTTAAGGACTTCAAACATTGACCAACTGTAAGTGCTCTTCACAGAGAAAATTTTTGCATGGCTTAAAGCAAATAAGTAGCAGATCTTTCACATGTTAGTAATACACAGAAGCTACTTTCTTGACTGTCCAAATAATTAATGTGAAATCTCATCACCAGAGATTATAAAATACCAAACTTGTTTGAAACAGAATCACAGAATCATAGAATCATAAACATGCTTGTGTGGGAAGCAACCTATAAAGGTAATTTAGTTCAAATTCCCCTGCAGAAGCATTTTAAACTAAATTACATTTCCAACCAGACTTCAAGTGTTTCCAGGGGTGGGATATCCACCATTTCTCTAGGAAAGATGTTGCAGTTTCTCACCACCTTCAATGTAAAAAAAATTCTTCCTTATATCATAGAACATCATCATGTATTTAAATTCCTGAACTGCCTCTACAAATTGAGACCTATCCTCTTTCATAACTTACATCCAATGTTAATGTCAGACTGTCTTTCTCAAAGTGTCATTACATACTCCAAATTCTTAGAAAGAAGCTAAGTGGCATCAGAATAATCACAGAATTATAGAATGTTTTGGGTTGGAAGGGACCTTAGAGATCCTGGGCGGGGACACCTCTCACTAGACCAGGGTTCTCAAATACCCATCCAGCCTGGCCTTGAACACTTACAGAATTTAAAAATTTGCTTGGGATAAGTGTAGCCAAATATCATCCATTCAAAATGTAATAAAAGCCACTTTATTTTTAAAATTTAATTTAAAGAATAATTGATTATAATGAACAAATATTTACAATTTTCTCATAAAAAGAGCAATGATTTACCAGAACAGGAGAGCTACTTGACTATTTCTGCTGATAAAACAAATCCAAATGTAGGAATAGATACAAGCAATTAATCTGTCATGATTTAACTAGCTTGAAAGTGATTAATTTTGAGTAATTGTGCTCATCTAGTAGGCTTTTACTTAATTATCCTAGGAAGCAAAACAAAGAACAGTTTACACAGATGTGTGTATCTGTATTGGGCTCCACTTGAATTGACTGTGACAGAAAGCTGAAGTATCAACATTTCCCATTCAGGGCTGAGAGAGATGGCTCTTTCTGCCAGATCAGCATCAGAGAGAATAATCCTGCGGGACAAGGACTCTCATTTCCCAATAAATTTGAGCAATGCCTACTGCATTGATGCCTCACATTTCTTTTGTTGTTTTGTTTTCAATCACACTATCATTTAAAAAAAAAAAGGCTTCAACACATTTCTGAGGCTTAAAATGTTTCTAGAAACAAAGAGCCCATGAAGCTGATGGTATTTCTTCCATTTATCTCAAGTAAATGGGCAAGAGGTGTTTCTGTATGTACAGAAACCATCTCTGAGATTTGTTCACAATAATATGTATTAGCATCCTCCTAACATCTTACATGTGACACCAGCAAACAGGCATCACTGGTTGTAAGAACAGGCCCAGAGGAAGGAAAGCAAAGACATGTTACAGATGTTACAGAGCACACAACAGCAAAACCTGTCTAGTGACCTAAACCAACATTTACAGAATCATCCTCACCTCAGGACCAATTCCAGTGTTCTTCCACACCTGGCACAGAACCTAAGTCTATTCTGCAAGTGAAAGCTGGGGTTTTTTAAGGCAGTGCTGGAAAGTTATATAGAGAATATAGGTGTATAGAGCATGTCTATACCATTCACAGATTCCTCAGCTATCTCCAGAATTACTGGAGTCACCTAAACACAGTGTCCTGTCAAAGCTAATTAACTGCTAATGAAAAGAGGATGCAATTGGCTTGGGAGCAACTTTGACTGATACAGCCTTATCTTTTTAGAGACTGAAACTTCCAAACAATGTTATTATTATCATTATAATAGCACCACATACACAAGCTAAAGTGTCCTTTATGGGATGGTATTGACTGAAACACACAGGGACTGCTCAGCTGCTGATCTGGGTCCTCAGGGTTGACATTCATTAAACAAATATAGGGTGAAGAAAGATGAGAGCAATCCTTAGTGGTGTGGTACTAAGAAGCTGAACAGAAGAGAGTCAGAGTCACTCCAGGTCTTGCACCATTTTCTGAAACAAGCAGAGCCTCATGCCTGTGTAGGTGCAGGAAAAGCATGAGTGCCCATGATGGTGATGTCAATGATAGAGGTAGAAGGCAAATGAGGAAGGACATTGTGGAAGAGGCAGAGCCACAAGGTACACATCTGCAAGTCTGGGAATCTCAGTTTTAAACCAGAAATATCCTCTACTTTGGCTATTAGAACTTGCAAGGTGTTTTTTGTGTAAGTGAATGTGCATTATATGCAAGATACTTGTAAATTAACTATCGTATTTGCAGTATGGGACACTATTTCTCTTGTACCTCTGTCTGTCTGATAACACACCCCCTCAATTTTCACAGTATACAAAAATATAGAAGACACAGGGGAGATATCATTGATATCTATAAAAATAATCCTGAATGCTGAGGATTCAAGAAGACAAAGAGAGGCTCTTCTCAGCAGTAACAGGGCAAGTGGCAACAGACACAAACAGAATTATGGGAAATTCCACTTTAAAATAAGGGGAGGTTTCACTGTGATGGTGGTCAAACACTGCAAGAAGCTCCTCAGTTAAAAAGTAGACTATCCATCCTTGGAAATACTCAAACTCTAGCTGGCCAACGTGCTCTAGCTGATCCTGCTCTGAACAGAGGTTGGACAAGATGATCCCCAGAGGTGCCATTCCACCTCGGTTACTCAGTGACTCCACAGTGTGTCAAACATTTACATCCTGCACTAACAACAACAGATACTACTGATTTTCATTCCTAGACCAGACATGCCTTAGCTAATTGAGCACATAACTAGATTATGAATCTGGGGAGTCCTGAATAGTTCATCACCCTTCATCTTAGATAGAATTTGCTGCAATTTTTTTTCATGTTTTGAATTAGGCTGTAGCGCTAAGTAAAAAAAAAAAAAAAAAAAAAAAAAAAAAAAAAAAAAAAAAGATTGCAGGAAATACTTCTTAATATCTTAATAAAAAGAGTATTTGAAAAATAGTGTTTGACTGCAATAATTTAAGGCTAATGCAGAGAAATATGCTAATTAGGTAACAGAGCTGATTTGGGATCCTAGGAATAAAACATCAACAGGGAATACCAGAAATTGATCTATATGTTTGATTTTGAGTTTCAACTGAAATACAAAATGTAAGAAAATAGAAGGACATAATATAGGATAAAACAACATATGTAATTACATCCTGAGCTCCACTGATCAGCATATGCTGTTGTACTAAAGTGCATAATTGCACTGGCAATCCCTCCTACCTTGTTTTAAAGAGAACAATCTGGCCTTAGAGAAAACACCAGAAGAGCTGGTTTCCTACCACATGCCTGGGGAAACATGATGAAATAAGGAACAGATATGATTTTACATGATAAATATAGATTTTATAAAAATACAAAAGGTTAAAAGAGTAGCATGTTTGGGGTAGCATGTAAGGATTTCTAGATAAGAGCTTCTGTTGATTACAGTAGCACTTTTCTAGAAATTGGATGCATTAAAGTATTGCTGCCATCAATTCTTCATTTTACTTTACTTACTGCACTTACACCTATCCTACATCCAAGGCATAAATTTCTTCTTTTACAGAAATTTCTTCTCTTTGATAGATGCATTAAGTTAATACAGCAAAAGGTCTGGTCTCCATCTAGAGTGCTTTCCTAGTTTTGTAAATCAACAGCAGGAGCCTGCAGCAATGGCCTGTTTTCTGGTCTCATAGCCCAAAAAGCCAACTGCATCCTGGGATGCAGCAAAGGAATTGTGTCCAGCAGGTCAAGGGACCTGTGTTTTCTGCCTCTCCTCCATGAGACTCCACCTAGAGTACTGCATCCAGCTTTGGAGTCCTCAGTGATCCATGGAAAGACATGGACCTCTTGATGCAGATCAAAAGGAGATCCACAAAAAAGATCAGAGGGATAAAGCACCTGTCCCATGAGGAAAGGCTGAAAGAGCTGGGTTTGCTCAGCCTGGAGGAGAAGGCTCTGTGGAGACATAGCAGCATTTCAATACTAAAGGGTGGCTTTAGGGGAATGATTTATTTAGTACAGTCTGTAGCAACAGGACAAGAGGTAATGTTTTTAAAGTAGAAGAGAGTAAATTCAAACTAAATATAAAAAAAGCATTTTTTACAATGAGGGTGCTGAAATACTGGCACAGGTTGACCAGAGAGGTGGTAGATTCCCCATTCCTGAAAACATTCAAGGTCAGGTTGCCTGAGGTTTTGGACAACCTGATCTAGATGTCCCTGCTCATTGCCAGGGTGTTGGACTAAGTGATTTTGAAAGGTCCCTTCCAATCCAAACCATTTTATGAGTGTTTGAAGAGTGACAGCACTGGCCTTGGTCTGGGAAATCTCTCTGCTT
The DNA here is from genome assembly GCF_028551555.1 of Melozone crissalis. Taxonomy (NCBI): domain Eukaryota; kingdom Metazoa; phylum Chordata; class Aves; order Passeriformes; family Passerellidae; genus Melozone; species Melozone crissalis. The sequence continues at coordinate 27,407,631 of NW_026535780.1, forward strand.
TTCACACTGCTGTTCAGCTCAGGAAACCTCTTCATTATCAATTCAACATGAAAATACCTTGAGATATTTGATAGTGGAAACCCTATTTCTTACCACCAAGGACTAGTGAATTTGCAGGAGGCTAAGAGGATGTTCATAAATCTTAGACACCAGACACAGTAAGCTGCCAAACACATGAAAAAAGATATTTTTTGGGAAACAGAAGCCACTATGTTAACTACTCTGGAGATAACTTGGTTGCTGCTGGTCTGGAAGTGAAAATAGTTACTGATACAACTGAAAAAGGTCACAAACAATGTTACTTACATGCTATATGTGGGTTTTCTATACTTCCACCGATGATCTAGAAATGAGATAGAGTGCATCCTCAGAAAATTTGATACTAGATTTTAAGGAGTGGTTTTCTTGCTGGGTGACAGAGCCAAGATAAGTTTGAATTAGCCATTCTCGCTTATTGCAAGACATGTGTCAGATATTGGGTTTGACCAAAGTTTGGGCAGAAGTCTGAAAGGAATTTTAAGTCTACTCTGTTTAGCATTGGCAAGGCTGAACCTGGAATGTCATGAGGTGTGATTACAGTAGCAGTTGCAAAATCCAGTTTGGGTGCTTTTGTACAGACATTAATGAACCTGCTTGGAGTTTGGGGTTTGGCTAGACAAAACCACTGCTAAACTGTTCTAAAGAGTGTGACAATCCAAGTTAAAATAGGAGGCTGGAATGAATTACCTACACGAGTCCCAACTCATTCTTTGATGACTCTGTAAATACTGATTCACAAGATACCATTTTGTTCTCCTTGATTTTTCCTGGCTGAACAACTGAATAGAGAAGAGAGAGAGCTGGATCCTATATGTAATGTAACATATTGCACATGCCTGATGTAGTAAACTAGGTTAAAAAAGAAGTAGCTGTGTATTCAGAATGTCAGAATTTTTATTTGCTTTTTCTTTTAAATTTATTTCTCCAGTAGAAAAGAGAGTAATTACTAAGCATAATTAAACTAATAAAAGAAAGCCAGACCAAAAGTGATCAGATATACTGCAAGATGCTTCTTAGCTGTTTTGTAATAAAATGGATGGAAGCAGCCAATCTTTGTTATTATCATTTAAAAATCCTGGCTTTAATGATCATACAGGTAACACAAATTAAATTCTTCTGTATTAGTTTCAATTAAAAAAAAATGCAGAAATTTTTTAAAGAAACTCAAAGGATAAGAGATTAAATAGATTAATACTTCCTAGACATACTAAAACTTGAAAAAAGTTAATTTTCATGTCTTTACAGACAAAAAAATAAAGAGAATTTGCAGGTAATTTTGCAGATGACATTGATATATGCCAATATTTTAAATCACTTCTATTTGACACTTCTATCAAAGCTTAAAATATATGTCAATTTTATGACATTTAAAGAAAATACTATAAATATTGTTAATTAATTTGAAATATGTTAGAGTATACATTAAAATAAAATTATTATTATTATCATCATCATCATCATCCTGTAGTTTGTATCCTAGAGAGTAAAAACCTAAGAGTAGAAGACAGTCTTCTCTTGTTTCAGCTGTGGTCATATGAAGGAATAAAAAATGTCTGATACTTCTGATACAGCAAAATCTTCAGCATGATTGCTTCCCTCAGAAATTTATATTCTTGAACCCAGTAACCCTCAGAAAAAAACAATGCCAAAGTGTGTTGCCATTGCCACAATCCATAACTCCAGCTCTATTCAATTGCAGAGTTCAGGATTATGAATATCTCCACTCCTCTGGTATATAGCTTGTCTGAGCTATAAAATACTGCTGTACCTATTCATTATGCCTCTCACTCAGATTTTTCATCTGTGCTGATGAAATTCCATGGTACGAGTTATTTTACTCCCCTGAAATGACTGCAAAACAGGTATCAAAGTTAGGATCATTTCAGAAATAAATTTTGTAGTTAAAATGGAGAAGGGTGGTTTTTCAAAAATTATTTTTCATTTAGAAAACAGTGACTTGTCAGAACTAAAATTGTTGGCAAAAACAAAGTAGTTTGAAGAATTTTTTTATGAACAATAATATCTCTCTAGTTTGCAGTAGAACATTTCAAAGAAAAAATGAAGACTCATCCTAGCACAGTCCAAAGGCTGAGACTTCAGACTGAACATATGACCCCATGCTGCATCTCTTAACTTTCCCATCCAGTACACCATGAGGCCAGGGTGCTTCTGTCTCTCCTCTGGCTAAAATAAATTTTTAATTATTTGTGCAAAATTTAGGTATGTGCCACATTAGAAAAAGAGAAACCAATCCATGCCAAACCTACTGACTAGTACCTTGTGAATCCTTTTCTCAAACAAGCAAAGAGAGACATTTACCTTTTCTTACTTAACCTTCCCTTATCTATATCACAGAGGAGTTTTTCAACCCCTATTTTGTCTACTTCTTTTTTTTTTTTTTATCTAGTGGCACTCTCATCCCTTCTTTTCCATAAATTTTCAGAAGTTGTGTGTTTCTCTGAAGTTAGCAGGGAGATGAGCAATTATATCTGATTTCTTCATTGTTGGCATTACTTCTTTTTCCTCTTCAGCTGATCATTGGTGGATTCACAGTTCATCATTTCTAGCATGTGCATAAGAACTGGGCATAACTCGGTTTCTTCAAGGTAGCAAATATCTGTTTTCACATTAACTGTGTGTCCTAAAGATCCTATTAGACAGCAACTGAAATGAAGTTTCTTCAAAAGAATAGTGACCACTTTAAGTTCCTGCTCAGATGGAATCTGACCCAAAAATTTTGAATTTTGATTCCAGAATCCTAATGTTCTCATCATGTCTCACAGCACACCTAGGATCTAAATATAACTCTTTTACAGAAGCAATGAAAATAGAGAGTTTTGAGAACAATTTCTAAACTTTGCAAAATTAATTCCATTGTAACTAAGAGATCCATTCTCTAATATACTGTTGGTATCTAGGGGTGTACAGATGTACTTACAATAAAAGAATTAGACAACACTCTCACTGGGACAAATTTTAGTTTGGAAATAAATTTAGAAGCTGAATTACTTTGGATAGTGTCATAATTTAATCCCACCTGGCAACTAAGCACCACCCAGCCTCTCACTCATTCCCCTCACAGTGGAATGGGGAAAGAAGAAGAGAAAAAATGAGAAAACTCATGGATAGAAGTAAGGACAATTTAATAAGTAAAGTGTAGGCTGTGCCTGAAAGTCCAGCAAAAAAGGAATTTGTTCACTGCCTCCCATGGGCAAGCAGGTGTTCACCCATCCCTCAGAAAGCAGGGCTCCATCACACATCACTGTGACTAGGGCAGACACATTCCATCGCTCCAAATATCTTCCCTTTCTTCTTCCAGCAGCTTTATATGCCAAAGATGACACCACATGATGTGGGATATCCCTTTGGAAGTTGGGATCACCTGTCTCAGTCTCACTGAGGGTGGCTGGGTATGCACAAGGAGTTGGGAGGCGACTTGGCTGGGAAATCTGAGCCCAAATTTCCAAAGGGATATCCTCACTCTGGTGGGGTGCTGTGAGGAGCAAAAAGGGCTCCAACTGTCCTTAAGTGCTGCTCAGCAATAACTAAAACGTGTCAGTGTTATCAGCAGTCTCCAGCACAAATGCAAAAGTCCCATAAAAGCTACTGTGAAGAAAATTAACTCTATCTCAGCCAGAACCAGCACAGATGGAGGGCCTGGATTCACCATTATCATTGTTGAAAAGAAGCAAAAAATAATGCCATTATGTGCAAAAGTACACGTAAAGTGAAAAAGAGAGAAAGGATTATTAACAATACGAACAGAAAAAAAACAAAATTATTATTCCCTTCTGTCTGCATTTATTCATCTGCATTTGGAGCACTCTGTCCAGTTTGGAGCCATCACAACACAAAGCAGACAGACAGGAGATTGCCCTCTGGAGTGTCACCAGGTTTGTCAGTGTGCTGGAGCACAGGATGTAAGAGAAGACACTAAGGTAGCTGGGTTTGTTTAGTTGTAAGAAAAGGTCAAAAATTTTACTGATGTCTTCAACTACATATTGGATACTTATGGAGAACAACTCAAACTCCATTTGCAGAAGTATCATAAAATAAATTCCTACTAAATATTAAGAAGTAAAAGTCACCATGAGGGCAGCCAGATACTATGGCATATTGCCCAAAGAGATGTCAGAACCTTAGTTGATGGAGATGTTGGAAAAGCAGCAACCTGATAAACTCTGCAGTTCCCCTGCTTTGAGCCAAGGGTGGGACCCGCTGATATAAGGAGTCCCTTTCAACCAAATGATTCTTTGGTTCTGTCACTCATCCTTTTACTGAGGAATGTGTCCTCCTGGTATGTCTCAGTATTCTTGGGTCTACAACTCGACTCCTGCCCTTGAGTCTTTATTTGTGTACCCAGGAAGACCTGCATCCATGTTTTTCTAACAGCATTCACAAACATTTGGCTTAGCTACTAAAAAGCAATATTTGCTCTCTTTGAGAAATGTATCCCTTATTTCAGTGTGACCCAGTGTAATGACTGCGCAGGAAACAATAATCCACAAACAATTAGATTGGTCATTTATCTCTCTCTAGTGTATGTTGTTAATCAATAAAAATTACCAGCGATGCCATTACTTCTAATAACAATGTGCTCACTTTAATTACAAAAAAACTGATAGTGAACAGGGTTTGTTTAAAGCTGACAAATTAGGATAGGCATTCACTGTATATGTTTATTCCCATACATTTTATCACAATGAAGAGTTGTCAGAGAAGATAAGTAGACACTGTGTAACTGAGAATATTGAACAATTCAGCAACCTTTGACCATAAAATCTTTTTACAGACTATACCATATTTATAAAATCTGTAGAGACATAATATTTGAAAAAATGAAGCAGACAAAGGGCCCTGAAATTGAAATCATTAATTTGATTTCCCCACAGTAGAACAGTATTAAGTTTTTCTGTTAAAAAAAATACTCTCCTTGGGTCTGTCTGTAAGACAGCAATTTTCAAGGTCACTAACTGTCATTGTTGAACCACAAGAGATTTCATGTGTGGTCAGCAAATAAAAATTAGTTGCTATTACTCACTTTTTCTTAATTACACTGGCAGTACTCTGGCCAACATGAATGTTCTGCTATGACATCTTAAAAAAGCCCCAAAGAAATAAGCTTCTCATAGAAACCATACATTTCCATACTTCAGTGTACATTCCATACCTGAAGACGTCCCAGAAAATATCTTTATACCTTTGATTAAAATGGAATAAGAATTCTGTTGCTTCTTTGAAACATTCCCTTGAAAAGAAAATGTTTTGAATATGGCTGTGAATAATCTCGCATGCCATGAATTAGGGAAGAATAAATAAAACAAATTCAAATTTCTAGAAAATAGTCATAATTGTGGGAAAGTGCAAAAACCATATGTGAATTCTGCATATGGACCTTATTTTGGTGGGCATGTATGGAGAGGGTGTTTCTCTCAAGGTGGATCTCCCCAAGAGACCGGTGAGAAACAAGATGTTTATGGCACAGATTGAGGCTCAATAATATAGTGCTTAAAAAAAAAATACCCATTCTGCAGTCTTTATATGGCCATCTAACAAAGAGATTGACCTTATAAAATACACCTGTGAGTACCCAGAACAATGATTTATTTACAAGTAGTTTTTAGTCAATTAATGTTTAATAGGAAAGTCAGCTAGGAATAGTGCATTTAATTTTAGCCCAAAATAGCTGGGTTTTTTCTGAAACAAACTCTTTACCACATTTTGTTTCCTGATTTCCTCTTTACAAACAAAATAATTATGTGATTGCAGGACTCAGCATGGCACCTGATAGATTGGAGGTTAAAAGAATGAGTCATGAAAGGAGAGACTTTGTATGACTGATGATTAGTTAGTGATTACTCTTGCCAGACTAATTGGCCAGACTTGTGAATTCCTCACATTCCTCAGCAGATCCAGAACCAGCTTTTGCAACGCAGGAGCCTTGACCCTGGGAAGCATTCAGTTTGTATTTTAACTGGAGCTGAAGGAAGACCATTACACGTTCTAATTATAAATTACTATAAAAGGCCTTTTCTTTCATCTAACCAAATACTGTGGTGATCAGCATGCCACCTTTTGATGGAGAAAGGAAGGTATCTTTTGCAGAAGGTCAATTGGAATTGAATACTTTTACATTATTCCAAGCAAGCTGAGCTAAGAAAGTTACCAGTTGGGAAAGTTCATGATTTTGGAAAGCAGCTAACAGCAAGTGTTGTTCCAATTTGTCTTAGAAACAGAAACGTGGAAACAATACATAATGCATGATCTAACAATCAAGAAAAAAAGTAATTAAGGGCAAGAAAAATTTGACATAGGTTACTGCTTTTTGTCTGAGGATATAATTGACTTTCACTTACAGAGCATCTTTACAAAAGTCAGGTATGGATAACAGGTTTGACTTTTATGTAGAAAAGTTCCAAATAACAAATGTTTTGCTCACAGAAATAATACTGACTTACCAGAGTTAGGCAAGGAAGTAGTTTTACAGGTATTAAAATAAGGCTGAAATAAAGTTGGGAAATGTACAGGAAACAAGTATTCAACTGTCTAAAATATTTATAATGGTACTAATGGTAAATAAAGTACCTTTGCTCGCTCCCCCTGCCCCAGACCATCCATTAGTGTGGACTTGAGTGAACTACTCCATAAAATCCTTAGCATACCAAATAATCCATATGAATATACAGGACTCAGGACTGACAGGTAAATAAACATCATCCAACCTTAAATGTATTTCTTATTCTACTTGCTACAGGTTCATGTTATTTGTATTGATTTTTTTCCAGACAAAGTAATAACCACAGCATAATATCACTCTCCAGTGTGCTACCTTTTTTCATTTACAAGTTTGAAATATTTTCCCTAGTGATTTAAATATTTAGACAAAAGTTCATTTTGGCAGATGCTTAGTATCACATAATTCTGGATGCACAATGGCAATAAGGGAATTTTTGTCCATAAAAATCTTCAAACTAGTTCAGTCAATGCAATTTAAACTCACGCTTTAATGTTGGGCAAAACAGAAGTGGTTTGGAATGTCTGAAAAAGACAAACTTGTTACAAATTGCAGAACTGAGTAACCCATTCTGCATCTACTTTCTATCTTCTAAACCTAGCCAACACGTCCTCCTGAATGGTCACAATTTATATGATTGGAAAAGCGCCTCAACAACTTTTTTAAAATTTTTAAAATGAGTGGGTTTTTTAAAAGTTTGGAAAAATGTAAAAAATTTATATTTTAAATTAATTTTTAAATGGACAGAAATGGCCTATTTAACTTAATGGCCCATTAAAATAGTTTAAATATTTATGTCCCCATAGGGGCCAAAATAGTTTTACATTATATCCAACATTAATATACTGCTGGTTATGGGTCTGCATACAACCATTCCTACTGCAACAAACTCAGTTGGTTAGTTACCTAAGTAACTTTTCCTGCATGTTCCTCTTTTCCAATGAACATGTATTTGTATATGTAATGCAGATATATAGAGAATCTGAAATTTCTTCCTCTACTAAATTCTCTAAAGCAACTGAGCTGTAGTAAAAGAGGTGTAAACAAATCTTCTGAGACCTCAAGCAGCCAGATGCTGCATATAAATATGTCTCAAAGTCCAGAAATCATAGAGAAAGGATATTGATTTCATGCTATCATTGTAGGCATACAGACAGGCAAAGATGAGATAGAAGGTCTGAATTCCCCTCTCTTTCAGGGATTTAGACTTTCATGGCAAATAGAAGTGTTAATCACTTACAGCTTCAACCACTTAATGATAGATACTCCTAAAAAAATGTACATCTTTAATTTACATCTTTACATCTTTAATTCCTAATCTTGTCAGATTCTCTAATTATTTAGTTTATAGAACTTCTCTTGTTTGCATAAAACGAGGCACAAAAGAAAATTATATGCAACTACTGAATTAAAAAATGCATTGACACCATGACACATGAATTTGTCGTGCATGGCAGGCATCACCTCAAAGATGCCTAGGAGAACTTAAGTTCAGGATCTCAGTTTGTTTTTTCGGTTTTTTTAAAAGAACATCTGATTCAACATTATCTCATTAATGTCAAAAATGCCCTAAGAGCTCAAATCCCAGTTGAAGTGCTCTGGTAGCAGAACCACCCATGTGCCAGCATTGCTGCTGCTAAGCAACAAGAGCAAAAAACACAACACAAGTCAATTCTCATTTAAAGAACCCATGCTAATTTCATTCTTGCTTCAGAAAGAGAAAGGAAATTAATCCAAAGTGAACAAAAAATCAACAAGACTTTTTTCATACTACCTTTCTGACAAGAAAGTAGGTTTTTTTATTAACAACTTTCCTGAGCAGAAGGCAATAAAGATTTGCTGCTATAAATAGCCCCATGGATTAGGAGTTCACATGATGATTAATACAATGAAGTCTAAATCAGTGATCAAACTGAAATATTGCTCTGTCTGTTCTCTGCAGAAAAGCAAGTGTGAACCTCCGCCAAAGGGTTTACTCACTCTTTCAAGAAAATCAAAGTTGATGTAGAAGTTTAAATGCAAAGAGAAAGAAAAAACTAATTCCTAATATAAAATATAAGAAGACTGTAAATACCATATTGCTCTTAGACTGTTTTCTCCCATATCCCATTTACAATATAACGCAATAGTTTTTGTTTTCTGAGACTCAATCACAAACTGTGTCTAAGCGTAAATGTCCCTGCTCTAGAATAATGCCTGCTTTGCCTTACAACCTTTTTGCCCTGTGAATTTTTGAAAGCAATTGTCACAGATTCAGAATTTGGAGTTCTATTATCTGTGTGAGTTCAGTCTTAAAACATAACTTGTAAAACAAAAGCGTACACTATACTATAGCACTGGCTGGGCGCACAAAGGCTGTGAGAGCTGTTTTGAAGTCAGGCTGCAGGAAAAAATATGTAACAAAATTCTACCTTCCTTGAAGATAAATGCCTGTTTCACCTCATGGTAAGTACCCCTGCAGAGCAGATAGCAAAATAACAAAGACCTGTCAATTCTTTGGATATCAAAACTAATGGATACCCTGTGGTTTCTGATAAACTCAGATGGATTGGACTCTGTCTGGCTGCCTCTACATGAATGATTTGAAAGAAACTCTTCTGAGATAGATTATTCCAAAATATTTCAGTATGGAATTAATTTTAGACAAGGTAATTGTAGCAGTATGGTCACTGTTCAGACACCATCTTGCATTTCTGGTCTCTTTCTGGAGAACATTATATAAACCATTACATTAAAGTGATCAGATCTGGGATAAGAAAAGGCCTGAAGAAATTTATTTCCAAATCTGGAGGTAAAACCAATGGTATGCTACACCAGGCCACTTTCCAAGTGACAGAACCAGGTAAAATTTGTTTCTTGCCTTGCTTTCATTGTCAGAAGGACCTAAGAGAGATGTTTAGCCATCATATTCCATTAGAGGCATTAGAAGAAATATCCTTGAAGCAACTTATAAGCAGCACTTAATGGAGAGACTCATCTGGACTGTACCTTACTGGCCTAGTGACCTTTATATCCTACTTGGGTGGTATCCAAAAGACCTGAAGTAGGAAAAAAGCAAAAACAGCACTGAAAAGTGTTGGGAGCAGGGACGAGGAAGTCATTGGTTTTTGTGCTAAGATGAAAAAAAAATCAAGAAAAGGAAAACACCAAGTAAAAATGTACCTAGCACCTTATTATTAGTTAGTCTGAATTATTGTCAGACATGGAGGAAGAAAAGACACTTCTCACAATTTGGACAAGAGAGGAATTTAGGCAAAAATTAAGCCTAAATTCCCTTTACTAATCTCTCAATTACAGTTCTTTTTATGTAATTAATTAGATGGGCTCATATATCTTTAAATTTTACTGTTATTTAGTGAAACTAGTGATGGGTAGGTGTGTTCTTGAAAACTGAAGATGTGTTTTACTTCTGTGGTGCCCTAAAGGCACAGTGTTACATATATGATTCAATAAGACTTCTAAATGAAATTGTCAGTGTACACTTGATTTTCTATAACATGATACATCTACTTTTTCCTAATGTAAGAGAGGACTAGGTCAATTTAAAGTGTATGCTATAATGCATGCAAGCTCCAAAACAAGCATTTTATTGATTTTTAAAGGTCTATTGTGGTCTTCCTGGTAGGAGATGTTGGGTTTTTTCAGTATAGCAAATTCATTAATTTATTTTTGTATGTAGCTCCCATTACCATAAGAATCTGAAAACATCCTAAAATTACAGTGTCACTGACTTATCAACTCCTGTGTGTGAGAAAGCAATGTCTTCTCAACACTTAACAGATGGAAGACTGAGATTCAAATCAGTGGAGATAAAGGAAGTTTAATTCCTGTTAAAACTAGAGAAATACGGCCTTGATAGTTTGAAAATCTTCACCAGAAGCTAAGACCTGGGACAAGAGGACAATCTGACAAGAGGACAAACAAGATTCACAGAGGATTAAATACATGGTGACATTCAACATCCACAGTAAGTGATAATTACGTGGCTAAAGAGGCACCTGGATAAATAAAGTTTCCAATAGCATTTTCTTACAGGGTTTGTTGTTTGAAAAAAATAACCTACATGTCAAGATTTTTGTTTTTCTCCAAAGTAGATATCTTAAAATCCTTTGAGTATCATCGGGGTCCTTTTGTCAAACATCCTTCTGTCAACTCACAGTGTGGTTGCTGTACAGGCAGCATATGCAGTTATCAAAGTAACTGGTCTGACAAATTCAAATTAAGAAAAGACAGACTGTCATGACATCTGAGGTGATCTGAGAGGCTCTAAAATTTTCTATTTATAAAATTATCTTCTTTTCAATGATTTGTGATAGTGAAGGAAAATATATGATTATCGAAGTATTTTTTCAAATCTCAGTGGAGAAAAATCTACCTTTATAGACTTACTTGCAATTACTCCAACAGCTCTTTTCAAAAAATTTGTTTTATATCCATGAGCTAAACAAATCCAATGAAAATGTAAGACTCCTTTTTTTTCTTATCCTCAATACTGAGAAAAAAACATCAGGTAATGTGCTCTGGGGATTTTTCCTACCTGATTTCATTGAGAACCTAAAGTACAACGTTCTGAAAGGAAACAAGTATGAGTAATACAAGGAGGTGGCTCAACCCTACCTCAGGCCACAGTTTAAAAGAGCCTAATGTTCTGACCCATGTAGACTTCCTCCGGAGATGCCTGCCAAATAGGCCAAGTGTGGATGAAGTAATTAGGGAAGGAACAGAAGATGAATGAACTGAAGAAGGCTAGTACTGACCCAAGGTAAGACTCTGCTATGCCTAGGAGAGTCTTTTAGTTCTTTGAGAACTACTGGGCTTCTGAAAAAGAGAGAAGGTTCATCAAAAGTCCTCATCAGGATGGAAATCTCAGTCACAATTTCACCACCTCATAAGTTCCATTCCGGCTCTTTGTCAAGGAGACTGCTCAGAAGTCATGCTACAGGACCCAAAAATCACCTGGCGATGAATCCGTCCTCCCCTTGGATGTGCAACCTTTTCAGTGATAAAGAACTAGGGAATGGTTTGCCAGGTTCTTTGAAGAATAAGAAAGATGGTGAAGGGGATTAGATATGTATGTCTTTGTTCCTTTAGATCTGATTCATTTCTGATCATAGGTTCCATAAGCCAGTTGCCTCACCAGGGCTGCTGACCAGAAAAAAGTCATAGCTGGCATTGTGAGGACAGACAAAGGCAGACACAACACTTCAAAATTCAAGCAGCAAAAGCCAAATTTTAATGTTCATAGCCCATATTTATATGGTTATCTGAAGGCACTGAGTTTGATTCCCGTTGGTCTGTAATCTTTCTCCAATCAGTTCATTGGTTAGTAGCCGTTTGTGTGCATACGTGCCAAGGGCTTTCCTCTTTACAGATGTTTACATTTTTGTCCCCTGGGAAGAAGATGTTTCACACAGGCAGAATATTTTTCTCCTCACAGGTGCAAATTATTTTCCACCAAGAAGAGATTGATATGCAAGCTGATTCTCACTGTTACCATTCCTTTCTCATGGGAACTTAGCTAAAGTAACAAGGCCTGAACTATGATTTTGCAAGGCCTTTCTTTTGTAAGGCTTTACCTATATGTGACAATAGCTGGTTATTAAAAAAAATCCTTTCATATTACTGTTGTGTAGACAAATATTTTTTTCACCAGATGCCTACTTTGTTTCCTACTTCTACTAGTTTTTCCTCTCTGGACACAACTCCCACAGCGGCATACGCTGAAAAATACCTTTCTAAGATTTACAAGCAGTCCTATGCCATTAATATTAACCCTTATGGACAGACTCTGTCATGAAAAAAAAACAAATGGGGACAGTAAACACTACAGAATTGTCTGCCAAATGTCAGTTTCATTAAGAGCTGCAATATCAACAAAAGTGCATAATCTAAATGCATAATCAATGCATCAACTAATTGCATAATTATTTTATATTCCTATGGAAATGAGACTCAGAAATATATTCCTTTATTTTCAAACTGTGGTGACAATTGTGATGCAAAGCAAACAAATAACAAATAACAAAGCAAACAAATCACTGCATGTGATGGACAAAGCTTTCTTTCAGTTCCATACTTCAAGTAGCAACACATGTACAGAAGAATAGGACAATTTTGTGTAATCCCCTAGAGCTGCTTATTTAGAGTCATGGGTAGTACACAGTGCTTTGACAATACCTTTTAAGGTAAGAAAGAGAAGGAAATATCTGTGCCTTTTCCTTATATGACTTTTTGGCTCAGTATCTATGTATTATCTGGTGTTGTGGCTTGTATGTGTAGTTGTATACTTGTTAAAACTATTTATCTGCCACATGTTGTGTTTATACACTCCTGTTTCCTGTACAGTGCAGCCCCAGTAGCTGATTTAATGAAATATGCTTCACATCATTCTGAGTGATTAGAACGGTTGATTGAACTGACAGAAATGCAAAAGTATAGTATCAAAAAAGTATTTCCATTAATATGTCATGGCACAATGTGGGGGGATAGAATGTAAGAAAAAAAAGATAGTGCAGAAGGTAATCTCACCCCTGAGGAGTTGCAGCTGTACTAATCACCAAAGATTAGGAACTGGCCTGCCCTTAACAGGCCACAGCTGTGTCCAATGAGGATGAGTGCTATAAAAGAGTGGGTTAGCTGGGTGAGAAGGATGCTCGAGTTAGTTGACTGTGCTGTGAAGAAGAAGGAGTCAGTGCTGTGAGGAGATGCCTATGAGAAGTTGCTGAAAAGGTGTGGGAGCTTTGCAATAAGATGGCAACAGCACAATATGTATATTGCTGTTATATGAAAATCCTTTTACTTGTGTATTTATCTTTATGCTACTCTACGTGTAGAAGCTCTGGAAAGATTTAACTTTGTTTAGAAAAAAATTGTATCTCCTTAAAAATTTTGGTTAATGAGAGACATACATACAGGGACAGGAAAACTTAATCATGTCTCTGCAGTTATACCTATCTGCCCTATTTTCCTGTTTACAGTACTTTCACAGACTGGAAACCCTGAAAAGTGGATTTAATACATTTTATGGGAAATCCTGTTTTCATTCCAAGCAATTTCAAAAAACATTTGTTATTCTTTCTTTCTGAAGCAGAAATAAAAACTTAACTGAAAATTCAGTGGAAATATTTTAAATGCCTGGAATTATTGAGAGCTCAATTTGGAAGCATAGGTTCAATTAATGTTTTCAACATAAATCAGCAATGTGTTCCTGCAGCAAAGAACTTCAACTGTGGTTGGGGAAGACTTTAAATATCAGGCCAAGGAAATTGTTTATTCCTCTCTACTTAACTCTTATGAAACCTCATCAAACACTGTGTCTATTCTTTGGCTCCACAGTACAAGGGAGCTTGGATAAATTGGAGAAAGTCTAGAAGTGGGGCATTAGTATAGTTAGAGAGCTGGAACTTGCGGCATACAACTAAAAGACAGCAAGGTCTTTTCAGTCCAGTCTTAAAAACAAGAGAATCAGGGAATATATTCATGCTTTTAAATGATGGAAGACATAGATCTGAAACCAAAAACAGAGGTCAGAAATGTACTGTAGAAACATGTGAGACAGTGGGCACAGCTTGGAATATGGGAAACCAACTTGACAAGGAAACAAAGCATTCACTGTGAGCATATGACACTGGACTACTTCAGAAAGCTGTGGAATATCCATCCTTGAAGACACAAAATATTTCACTATACAGGCCCCAGAGCAACTTGCCCTACCTAAAATTTCTCTGATCAGGAGGTTGAAGTAGATGACCTCTGTAAGTCCCTTCCAAAATACTTGATTCAACTGTACTAGGATTATATGGAATACACTGTAGAAATTCTTGTAATAGAGTATTGTTAATACTTTAACAAAGTTGGTGGTCAAACAAGCAACCTCTACCTGAAAAATAAAGCCTTTTAATATTATCACTCAGGTTTCTCACCTTGTTTCATCAGTATTTTGGTTACCAAAATTTCTCCTCAAAACAAAACAGTAGGATAGATACTTTTGAGTCATCAACTGTGTTTCTTTTAAAGGACAATTTTGCAATAGTCACTGGGAATGAGCTTTTGTCACATGTTTGTAACACTGGGCAGTTGTTTTAGCTTCCGAGATGTTACCTTGAACCCGGGCAGTGCAGAATCTCTCTGTTCCTGGAGGAATGCCAGCTCAACCAGCCAGGTCTGCTGGCCAGCATATGGGCAAGGTCAAAGCACTGTCCCCTTTGGAGCCTCCTGGGTGCAGGAGCAGAGACAGAGCAGCTCCTCTGGGTTCTCATTGTGCAGCCAGGGACTTGCCACAGGTTTAAGCACAGCTGACCACACCATCCTTTTTGAAGAGTGAATTGCTGTTGAGGAAGGTTAATCCTCTGGCTCACCAAAGGAGGTATGGAAAAGAGAACTACCCTAGCATTAGAAAATTGTTTAGTCTCTGTTTAAAAGCGCAGCTTTAAAGAAAATTCTTCTAAATCATACACTTTGATTTAGATTCTAGAAATATGGGTTATATAATTTAGGTAAATTTGCTGCAGTTATTGTAAAATTCTCTCCTGTTAAAGATAACCAAGACACCTGTAAATTATTTTTCCACAAATCTAACAGTAGGTTGTTTTCCCCTCCCAAATGCTATTTCAATAAAGACATATATTTTTTTAGCAATATATTTCCTGCTTTATATATTTCTATAAAGAAAGACAGAGTGTGATTGAGAAAAGAAAAGTCCATGAATTTTACTACAGAAGAGTGTAGTTCTGTGCTGGGACTGGTGGCAGAGAGTTCACATCTGCCTTAATTTTATATTTATTCCTGAAAAAAATGTTCAAACTTACCTGAATAAAGTTTATACTGCAGAAAATTTTAGAAGTCCAGGATGAGAAATAGTATTCTGTTGACGTGCGCACAATAAATTTTCAGAGCAGCAGCTCTTCCAGGTGTGACAGCTCAGTTTTGTGTACTCTGTATTTTTTGAACAAATTTCAAAACAAGAGTTGCACAGGCATCCATAACCAGGAAGGAGCTGGGAACCAGTCCGTGTTGTATGACAGCATGCCAGCATTTCCAGTCAGCCTGATGTTGGTTGGATTGGTTGTAGCGAGACAGCCAAGAGCGTAAATATGTTCCTAGCTTTTTCCATTGTGTGAACCCACTAGAGAAGATTTTTCAGGATGCTTTAGGGGAAAAATAATTTAAATATTTATTTGTCTTTGACATTTTAACATATCGGGTGCCTAAACTTGGCCTCTTATGTTAGGGTATGAAATTCTTTCCTGTTGGTGACAAAATCTCTCTCAAACAAGGTGCCTTTAAGGCTACATATATTGCTTTGTTTGCATTAATTTTTTTCTGAGAAATTCTCTGAATTTCTACCCTTGACAGAAACTCAACAATGTTATTTTGTTGTTGTTGTTTGTTGTGTAAGTCATAACACATTTGTTGTTTTCAGAAGTATTTTAAAACTGGTTTGGTAGCCAAGCTGCCGTGCAGATAAATCAGTAGTTGCAGTGCATGGGTCATAGCACTTTTCTTGAACCGTAAAAATGGGATTTTAACCAGGAGTGCTAAACATCACAACCCATTTATTCTGTGTTCACAGCACAGTTGAAAGAAACGTGACTATGTTACCTAATAGCTAAATTCTAAAAGCAAGTTTCATTCTAGAATGTTGACAATAGAATCATGCCTTGATTATGCTGGTTTTAAAGGCCATTAAAGCACTTCTGAGGGAGCAAAAGGAAAAGGGTAATATCATGATATGTCTTTAATTTCATCATGCTAAGACAATGTCAGACAATGAAAAATAATTGCTAGATCCAGGTTTTTAAAGAGTATTTTCATTTAAAGGTATCACAAACTTGATTTTGGTTTTGTCCTGTTTAAACAATGGTCTGCACTCAGAATTTTGACTACCTTGGGCAGACAGATGTCACATGTTCATTTTATTACTGAAGGGATGTTGCAATGATGTCTAAATGCTTACCTCTACAGGACTTAGTATTTCAAGGACTGTGATATACTTGCCTCTGACTGTCCAGGACACCCCAAGATCTGCCTTCCTTACATTGTAGGCTGCTGGTCATGAATAGCTGGATGCCTGAATATCCTATGTAGTCTCATAGTGCTGTCCCAAGACCAAAATCAGGTGTACAGACCATCTGCTTTCCAGAGTGGTCCAACGTTCCTGTGTTACAGTTTTGGAAACAGCCTGGTGACTGGTCTCTGCATTGGACAGTGCAAGAAAGATGAGTTAGAGTCCAGCTGACTCTTCCCTCTGGCTTGACCTTACAGACAACAGGACAGACGTTGTCCATGTAGTGTGGTGGTGAGAGCAGGATAGCACTAAAACCCAACATCTGCTAAGGCTTACATTGAGACTGGCTGCCACTGCCACCTTTTTTAATCAGCACAGCAATTCCTGCATCTGTCTCATCCATCTGTCTGCTCTTCAGAGCATTGATAATGCCGGTGGGAAGAGCCTGGACATGACCACAGGTTCAGGCCTAGGATTAACATGGCAGTTCTGCTTCTCCCAGGGGCTGTGTGGAAATATACTCTATTACAGAGTTTTCTACTGAGTTCTGTCTATATGTCAAGTTCAGCAAGCAAATTTTTTTAGGTTCATAAAATGGAACTATGATTTAGCCACTCTGATCCTAATAATTTTCTTGGACCTGAAGATCAGAGAATCATGGTATGATAATGTTGGAAGGGACCACAGTGGGTCATCTGGCCTAAGATCCCTGCTCAAGCAGGGTCACCCCAGAGCACATGGCACAGGATTGTATCCAGACAATTCTTGAATATCCCCAATGAAGGAGACTCCACAACCTCTCTGGGAAACCTATTCCAGTGCCAAACAGAGGAAGGGGAAAGGGAAAAGGAAGGTTGGTCAGCAGCTGAGTCACTGCACTTGTCACACTGAACTTCAGTACTGGAAGTTTTCCTACTTCAGTATGAAAAAAACAAAAAAAAAGTTGCAGATTGCAGTTACTAATATAAAAAGACTGAACAGGAGAAATTCATCACTTTTCATCCTTCATAGAAAAACCTCACCCAGTTTGTGTGTCCAGGCTGTGTTCACACAAATGATTACATTGTAGACCTGTCCTGAAGTTAGAGAAGAGCCATTAAATGAGCACAGGGTGGATGCACATCATCTGTGTTAAAGACACTCAGGTGTGTGGTTGTAAAAATGAGGGGATGTGAGAGACAGAAAGAATAGGGAGCAGCTGATGAGGAAGGGCGGGCAATTTTCGTTTCTGGGGATGAAGATCAGTCTCAAGCCAATCTACACAACAGAGCTATCCTTGAACTCCATATTACCCTGCTTCACCCTCTTCTGTTCTCTGGCTTATGACCACTTTTTCAATTCCTTTTTAAGAATTCTTTCTCACATCCTTCATTAACCTGGAACTCTATAAATTTTTTTTTCCATACAGGTTTTTAAATGTTATGCTATAGTTGGAGGTTTTATGGAGGGGTTGGGAGTGTCAGAAAAAATATTCAAAAATTATTCTCAAAATAAGTATGTGTATCTGTGTAAATTTATCTGTGTTACTGATAGGCAGAGGGATGAATTCTGGGTCATAGCATCAGATGAGGAAAAGAAGATCTGACTTCAGAAGAATAACTCTCCTTTAGAGATCAGCCTGAGAAAATTCAGTTTTCTAAGCCACCCATGAATCTACCTGCCCTGTTAAACAGTGGAATGGTAGGTATCTTTGGAGATCCAAATGAGTAACTGAACTATGCAAAAAATCAAAATTGAGAAAAAGAGAAATGTTAATTATGGCTATTGATATACAACTGCCCTCCCCAGATGCAGCAGTGATGACCCATTAATTATAAAGGAAAGTTGCAGCAATGATCTTGGTTGAGATAAATGTTGTTAGGCCAGATCATCCAGTTCACCAAAACTTTATTCTTATCTTAAGTCTTCATTTCAGTATATTTTAGGCAATTATGAATTACAGAAGAGATTCAACATATTTCAATCTTATTTTATCTCTCTGATCTGTGTCAGTAAAGAACTTGAGTTTTCTTTGATCTGCTCCTTCATCCCTTATTTCCTCAAGTTAGCATAGGACAAAATGGCCCCAAGCTGGATGAGGGGAGGTTTAGACTGGAGGAATTGTGAGGAAAAATTTCTTCACCAAAGAGGTTATCAAGCATTGCAACAGGCTAGCCAGGGAAGTGGTTGAATCACACCAGCCACGGAGGAATTTAGAAGACATGTAGATGTGATGCTTAGGGAAATGGTTTAGTGGTGGACCTGGCACTACCAGATCAATCCTTGGTGTCTCATAGGCTTTTTCTAACTTAAATATTTCTGTGATTTTAAGTTCTCCTCTGTGCCACAAAGTCTTTGATCTGGATTTGTATCAGTGCAACTTCATTGCGAAAGCCTGGACCTCTCTGTCTTTTAAAAAGAAGTGGAATAAGGTCCAGAATGTGGTTACGTGGTTATGTGCAGACTCACATCCATATTCCTATGCCTGCACACACAAAACTTGAATCCCCAGCTCTCAATTGCTGAAAATTAGGCTAAATTGACTGGGTCATTAACCAATTTTTTTCTCCATGACACCTGGAAAATAATTAGTCACCTGTGGTACCACAGAAGAAGAATAAACACCAGATGTTTACACCATTGAACACCTTAGCATTGTTATGAAATGTTTAATAAAGTAAGTAAGAGTGCAATTTCCCTTAAAACGTTCAGTTAATTGCATTTTCCATTGTTTAGGAAAAACAGGTTTTTGTTTTCATAACTGTAGGATTGCTTGGAATTAATATGCACAGATGCACTGGCTGATTTGCATCATTAAGTCTTGAAAAGACTATTAAAATTTTATATCTTCCTATCTATTCTTATTATCTTTCTCAATAAGAAAAATTTCTTATTAATGGATGAAGTATTTCAGCAAGACTATGGAAGCAATTTTGAAACTGTAGAATAAAATAAAATTATATAAATTATAATAGTTAACAGAAAATCAAACAATAATTCCAGAGAGGTTGCCATATAACATGTGAAAACAAATTTTACAAGTGAAAACTGTGGGCGCATACCCTTGCAACTGTACATATGAAGACATTTAGTATAACTTCCAACTGACCAGTAAATATATACATTGACTCACCATAACAGAGTGGTCTTTTCACAGTATTTATAAAATGAATTTAACAATTCAGTCCTGAATCCAAAGCTAGATTCAGGTTTTTTCTTGAATTCCTTGCAATGGGTCGGTGAAGAGAATCGCATTCACCATTCTGTGAGGATAGTCTCTCCACATCCTCCATTACTGCATGAGGTAGGAAGAAGAAAAAACACCGTATTCCAAGATCAGTACTAAAATTAGTATATTCTACTGGAAATGTTTAAAAAGGAGAATCATGTTTTCTCAATAATAGAATTAAGAAAATGCAGTTTAAAAAGAAAATGTATTTTGTGAACACCTTCAAATTGTTCAGGAGATCCTCAAATTAAAAAAAAAAATTAATCGTAATAATATTTTTCCTGGTATTTATGAATATATGGCTCTGTAGATTTTTTACTAGGGTTGCCCCCCTCCAGGAAAATTCACATGTCAAAAACAGATCCTAAAAGATGCTATGACATCTCAGGCCACAGACATGTACTGAGGAAGCAGTAAATATGCTTCTACAGGGTTTTAATTTAAAGATTAACTCCTGCTACTTTAATCTTTTGGAAGACAGTGGCTTTACTTTACATTTTCTACTGTACTGGTGGACAAATATACTCAGGGAGTAAGTTTTTGATCACCTTGCTGAATAATCTTATTTTGTAAAGACTGCATTTCCCTGTTTCACAGAAAATGCTGGTTTAGAACAATATAACTGTAAAGGATTCCCAAAATGCAGCATCTCAGTGTTAAGAAACTGGTTTTCATTACTGCTGCAATAACATAGAAAGAACTATATTATAGGAATAACTACATTATAGAAATGACTATATTATAGAAATGGAATAACAGTCTATTGCTTGCTTTTGCTTTATGGACAGCAATCCAGTCACTGCATAGGTTCATTTTGTGACTGTTCAGCACAGTAGGTGAGATGAGGTATTAGCAGTTTAAAATAGACAAGTGCACTTTCCATTTCAGTGCAGCCCAAAGACTTTTCCTGCCTTGCCGGCTGGCATCATTATGCAATCAAAACAACGCTCTCAACATTAACCTCCTCCTAAGTTTTGTTTTGGCTCAAGGACATGTTGAGTGGCCAAACCTTGATCCTGTGCCCAGTAAAATCGAAGTTTCCTTTGCTTTCAATGGCATAGGCAGAGAAACAGCAGGATCTGCCAAGTAAATTACAACAATAACAAGTAGGGACATGTTTGTGAGACTACAAATGTCTACTGTGCTGTAATCTGAATGTTTTGAAGGTAGGTCTGCTCACAAAATATAATGACCTTACACAGACAAATTGACCCACTGTTTTGTTTGAACAGTAGAAAAATGCTTTTTGATTAGCTCTAAGTATATTGATCACTCATTCAGTAGTTTGAATTCACTGCTTGTCTGTATTCAATCTACAAACAGAAGCAGTCATTTCATCTTTCATAAACATTGTCTTCCCACTGCAAATAAGAACATAATAATTAATACTAATTATCTTTTATTCTGAATGTCTTGGGGAATAAGGACTTAGAAATTTTCACAGCCGTTTTGAAGAACTAAAAATCTGAAGCTCTTGTTTTGTAGATTGTGAGTATTCACAATTTGCACAGTCACAGTTAGACTGCATAAATTTTTTCTCTCCACTGATTAAAGAAACTCACACAGCATGAGCTCTACACTGTGCAATGAAATACCCCATTTAAAAAAAAATTTTAAAATCTTATCATAATTGTACAGGCTTTTAAGTTTTTGATCTCTTTTCCAGGGAGCATTCAGGAAAGCAAAACATGATTTTGCTAACGGTTAAAGACAAAATAGAAAGGACACGAATACAGACAAGTCAGGAAAGAGGAAGGAACAAGAAATATCACTTGCCTCACAAAAATTTTTTAAGAGGTGATCATTTTAGAAATTGTTCTGTTTAGTCAGAATAGTACTCATTGTTCACTCCAGGGTATCCCTTTTCCTTTCTCTTAAGCTTTCAGCTCAACTGGTGCCCTGTTCCTGCTGTGCTGCTTTCACTCCCTGCAAGAGTAAAACCAGCTGGAGTTCCCTTTCGCTTAACCCATCATCAGTTACTGTTTGCCACAGCCTGAAAAAGAGATGAGAAGTGGAGATGTTGTCTTTTCACTGCAATAACAGCCCAAAATTCAGGAATCAACCAAAGAGAATGTTCACTTCACTTTTTGGAAAGCACCTGTAAATCTGTCCCTGCAAACAGGGCCCTAGAGGATGGTTCTAGCTGCTGGCAGTATCATCCTAATTCTCTGCAAACTGAACTTCACCTTCAGTTTGGTACCCAGGCTCCCTTAGGTTTCAAAAAAGCATGATTCATTTCCTCAGACTGCTTGGTGTTCTGAAGACTGGGCCCTCAGT
This sequence comes from Melozone crissalis, assembly GCF_028551555.1. Taxonomy (NCBI): domain Eukaryota; kingdom Metazoa; phylum Chordata; class Aves; order Passeriformes; family Passerellidae; genus Melozone; species Melozone crissalis. The sequence continues at coordinate 27,429,675 of NW_026535780.1, forward strand.
AAATGTAAGGTAATTGTAATTATAATAAAATGAATGCAATGAATGTTGCTATAATGCAGTGTTAAGTGACAGATAATTGCTGAGTACCATAGACACTCTTTTGCCTTTAATTAGAGAGAGGCAACCATCTCATTTATTCTAGTTAAATTGGAGATGTAATCTTTGAAGTTAGCATCAAAGACCTCATGATTTAACCTTACCAAGTACACTACTAATAATAATTTTAAGTGTACTTACATAAAGCAATAATAGTGGCTTTTCATTTTATACAGGGTAATAATTTGGTCTTAGTGGAATAACTAGTGGAAGGAAGGCCAAAGAAGTGA